>NC_049241.1:1494053-2988106 GCF_011100685.1 Canis lupus familiaris | reverse complement strand
CCTAAAATGCAAAATTAAAATCCACGAACACTCCTGGCTAGTGGTTTCCAACTGCGTTTGGGAAGGCTAAAGTTTGGCTGAAGCTCCCCAAGGCAAAGCAGGGAGAAGGCAGTACAGGTGAGGGGACCAGCAGTGTGAATCCACTTTTCTCCATTTATACCCACTGGGGTTCCGCCCAATGTTGTACTCGTTCTTTAGGTAGGATTTTTTTCAACTAGTAAGTATCTAAAACATGAACTTGTTTCAGTGAACAGTGGAGCCTGCTCTGATCATCTGAGGAAACTTCAAACAGGGAAACTCTTCATTCGTGGTAAGACTGGCACATGCAAAGAGTGAGAATTTGGCACCAGTCAATTCTGGATCCACTGCATACCCCAGTTGCGTGCCCTGGGCCTATGACTACAACTCCTGGAACTTACAGCGTCTCATTTAAAATCTGGAACAACTGGGATGCTTGGGTGGCTCAGTGGTTGAGCATCTGGCTTCATATCAGGGCGTGATTCTGGAATCCTGGGATCGAGTCCCACATCGGGCTCACTGCAGGGAGCCTGCTTCTCCCTCTGCCTGTGTCTCTGCCTCTCTCTATGTCTCTCATGAATAAATAAATAAAAATCTTAAAAAAAAAAAAAAAAAAAAGTCTGGAACAATCATTCTGACCCCACTGCTGTGTAGCTGAGAAACAATACAGGAAGAGCACCTAGCCTACAGATCTGTTATGATGATCATCAACAATGAGAGAAACATGAGCAGTTACTCACGTTCTTTTTCAAATAGCTCTCTGACACCAGGCAAATCCTTCGCCGCTCCAAAGTACTTGTAGCCTCGATTTCCTGGGACTTCTTTCCCTTCATGATCCAGCATTTTAGGACCAACTTTCTTATTGGGAAGGAAAAAGAGAAAATGGATCTGATCTTCTAACCCACTATTTCCGTGTTTGCAAATATACTTTAAGATAATAGCACTGAATGTGGGAAAATACTGATGTACACAGAAAATACATTTTTTTGGTAAATTAAAATCAACCTAAATACTTAACAGTATGTAGATGATTTAAATTATAGCATAGTCAAGGATGGAATATATTCTATACCTTCAAAATGATTCTTATCAAACTTCATATTGCCTTAGGAAAACACTTATATAACCTAAGTGACAAAAGCTTAAAGAAACAATTGTAAATAATTTAAATGACAAGCAGTAAAAGACAAATGAAATACATCCTGATGATAGAATTCTATCCATTAAAAATGATGATGTCAGGGTGCCTGAGTGGCTCAGTCAGGTAAGTGTCTGCCTTTGGTTCAAGTCATGATCCCAAGGTCCTGGATTCAAGTCCCGTATCAGGCTCCCTGCTCAGTGGGGAGTCTGCTTCTCCTTCTGCCCCTCCCTCTACTTGTTCTCACTATCTTTCACATGTTCTCTCTCAAATAAATAAAATCTTTATTTTAAAAAATGATGATGTCAACAACTACATGTATTATGTGACTCTGGATGAGGTCCTGTCTTAGAAGGGGAAATGCTAAAAAGGACATTATTGGGAAAATCAGTGAAACAGCCAAGTAGTTTGGATAAAATGATCATATCAAAGTTAACTGTCCTTTTTTTTTTAAGATTTTATTATTTATTTATGAGAGACAGAGAGAGAGAGAGAGAGAGAGAGAGCGCGAGCCAGAGACACCGGCAGAGGGAGAAGCAGGCTCCATGCAGGGAGCCTGACGTGGGACTCGATCCCAGGTCTCCAGGATCACGCCCTGGGCCAAAGGCGGTGCCAAACTGCTGACCCACCAAGGGTTCCCCAAAGTTAAATGTTATACTTGATAACTTTACACAGTTATGAGGAACATTCTTACTCTTAGAAAATATACAGAGAAAAAAAAAGGAAATACATAGAGAAGAAAAAAAAGAAAACACAGGGATACTAATTATTCAGGGTAAGGAAGCATGATTAAGCTTCAAATGGTTCAGAAAAAATAAATATCAAAGTACAAATATAAAATGACAAATACAGCAGAGTGTCAAAAACTGGTAAATCTGTAAGGGTGTATGAGAATTCTCTGTACTAATTTTCCAACTTTCTCAAAAATGCTTTTCAAAATAGTGTTACAAATGGTTACTAACATGAAAATATGTTTCTGATAAACTGTTAGTGAATAAAGCACAGTTGGGGGCAGCCCCGGTGGCTCAGCGGTTGAGTGCCACCTTCAGCCCAGGGCCTGATTCTGGAGACCCGGGATTGAGTCCTGCGACGGACTCCCTGCATGGAGCCTACTTCTCCCTCTGCCTGTGTCTGCCTCTTTCTGTCTCTCTCTGTGTCTCTCATGAATAAAATAAATATATATTTTTTTAAGATTCTATTTATTTATTCATGAGAGAGGCAGAGACACAGACAGAGGAGAAGCAGGCTCCATGCAGAGAGCCCGACGCGGGACTCAATCCCAGGACTCCAGGATCACGCCCTGGGCTGAAGGCAGGTGCCAAACCACTGAGAAACCCGGGGATCCCCAAAATAAATAAAATCTTAAAAAAAAAAAAAAAAGATTTTATTGATTTATTCACGAGAAACAGAAAGAGAGAAGGGGGGGGGGGTGCAGAGGGAGAAGCAGGCTCCCAGCAGAGCAAGGAGCTCAATGTGGGGCTCAATCTCAGGACGCTGGGCTCATGACCTGAGGCGAAGGCAGACACTTAACTGAGCCACCTAAGCACCCTTCTAGGAGGGTTAACAACTTCTGCACCACTTTATTTCTTATTTTTCTTTTTTAATGGTTTTATTTATTAGACACAGAGAGATAGCACAAGCAGGGGGAGCAGTAGAGGGTGAGGGAGAAGAAGGCTCCCCACTGAACAGGGAGGCCAATTTGGGGCTCGATCCCAGGACTCTGGGATCATGATCTGAGCCAAAGGCAGATGCTTAACTGACTGAGCCACCCAGGCACCCCACTTCCACATGACTTTAATGCTATACGACAGGATACACAGAATCACTGTCACAGAAGTGCTAAAGAGAGTAACTGAGAAAGCTCCTCACACAGTGCCAAGAACCAGGGCTCAAGAAACATGAATGCCTCTCCTTCATTTTTATGCCAGGTACTAAAGTGAGAATTGTGTTAAACTTCCATAAAAATGCAAATACCAGCATGTCAGAAAACTTCATGTATTTCCTGCCTAACACATTACAGCTCACTGATCAGGTCAAATGACCTAAGATACTTCTCTTCACAAACAAACAAACAGGGTGGGCTCTGGGGTAGTATTTTTTAAAGTCAAGACCCAGGAGTAGGTCATGAAATCAATTAAGTGGGTCACAATCATCCATTTCTGATCCTTTACATCAGAATACAACAGAATAGGATATCAACATGCATCACACATACTATTTTTTCAGTACATTTTTGTACGTATCAGGTTATGACAGAGAGTTTATATACATGTATTTCACAATAGAGGTCTTGGTCCTAAAAACCTAACAGCTAGTCTAGAGGATTTTATTTATGAAAGTTCAAAGAAAGTAAAGAATGGAGGGCCCTTGAGACCCCCTCAGGTAAAGAACCCAACAATGGCTGCTCTGACTCCCAAGGAGCTCAGAGATGATGCAAAGAGACCACGGTCATTTTTCTTTTTCTTTTCTTTTTTTTTTTTTTTTAAGATTTGTATTCTTGGGCAGCCCCGGTGGAGCAGTGGTTTAGCGCCGCCTACAGCCCAGGGCGTGATCCTGGAGACCCTGGATCGAGTTCCACGTCAGGCTCTCTGCATGGTACCTGCTTCTCCCTCTGCTTGTGTCTCTGCCTCTCTCTCTCCCTGTGTGTGTGTCTCTATGAATAAATAAATAAAATCTTAAAAAAAAAAAAAAGATTTGGGGATCCCTGGGTGGCGCAGCGGTTTGGCGCCTGCCTTTGGCCCAGGGCGCGATCCTGGAGACCCGGGAATCGAGTCCCACGTCGGGCTCCCGGTGCATGGAGCCTGCTTCTCCCTCTGCCTGTGTCTCTGCCTCTCTCTCTCTCTGTGTGACTATCATAAATAAATGAAAAAAAAATTAAAAAAAAAAAAAAAGATTTGTATTCTTTTAGGTAATCTCTACACCCAACATGGGGCTCAAACTCACAACCCCAAGATCAAGAGTCACATGTTCCACAAACTGAGCCAGGCAGGCTCAGTTTTAAACAAGAGGCTCCCAGAGAGATTAAGTGGCTTACTCAAGAAAACTGGACAGTAAACTCAGGTGCCCTGTCTGCTCTGAGGGCTGTGCTATGGGTATGGGGTCCTTTCCATGTTTCCTATCCACATCCAATGGGCACTTTCCAAACCTTTCATTGCTCAGGTGCCTGCTCTGTGGCAGGCATGGGCTGGGAGCTGCAGGGGATGCAAAGCTACCCAGCCTGACAAAGCTCGCTAGCTGACCCCCAGGATCCATGGGGTTCTCCATGTACTCACCCCATAATCAGGACCGCCCAGCTCTTTTATCCGGACTTCCCAGTGTCCTTTTTCTCTTAGCAGTTTATTAATTTCATCATTCAGGTCACGAATCCGGAATTCACCTAAACCAGCTAGAAAACAAACACATTAATATCATTTCCTCAAAACAGCACTCAATGTTATACCCTCAAAAACGAATGTCAACACTTAGGAAGGTATACAGCACAAAAATACACATTTGAATTTATTTTAAAAAACCATCAACATCCCATAAAGGAAAAGGCAAGGATTATGAACAGAGTTCCCACCAGCCCAAGGGGGAATAAATCTTTGAAAAACAATTTCATCCTGAGTAGTAACTGAAGAAATATAAACTGAAGCAAGCAGGAACTGCAGGCAGTTCCATTCATACAACTATTAAAACATCTTCGTGGTGGTAGAACCTAGCATCCAACACCAGAAAAGATGCAGTGAGGCTGGCCTAAGCACCAGGGCCTGTGAGCATTCTGTGTTGGTCTCACCCTCTCAGGAAAGCAATGTGTTATTAACGGGGACATCTTTTGGCAGAGACTATACCGTTAAGTATTAAGCCTAAGGGACTTATATAAAGGAATATGCACAAGGGACTTTCCTGAGATGTGGTCTATGGTGGCCAAGAGCTGGGAGCAGCTGGGGCAGCCCACCAGAGGAAGGAGAATAGCTAAGGAACCCTGATATGTTGGAATAAAATATCACATGGCTGTCACAAGGAAGTATCCCTCCCTTTCTCCATTCGATGGCTTTTGTACCATTGTCAAAAGTCAACTGACCACATGTGTGGTCCTATTTCTATACTTCCTACTCTGTTCCAACCATCTGTCTCTCACCAATACCACACCGTCTGCAATACAGTAGCTTTATATTAAATCTTAAATTAGGTGGTATGAATATTCCAATCTTGTTCTTTTTCAAAACTATTTGGCTATTCAAGCTTCTTTGCCTTTCCACTCAAAATGTAGCAAAAAAATCTGGCAACCTATACAAAAAACAATCTGTTGGGATTTTGGTTGTGAGTAGTTGAAAAGACAGAAGTGACATCATTACTATGCTGAGTCTTCTCATCCATGAATGCTGTGTATCCCTCCACGTACTTGGGTCTCTTCTGATTTCCTTCATCAGTGTTTTGTAGTTTTAAGCATACAGATTGCACACGTATTTTGTTAGATTTATACCTAGGTATTCCCTGTCTTTTGCTGCTCTTGTAAAGAGCACTTTTTAAAAAAATTTTCAGTGCTGGTTTATAAAAGTAGAATTGATTTCTGTGTATTGACTTTCTATTCTGTGGCCTCACTAAACTCACTTATTTATTTTAGAAATCATTCCATAGATCTCCTGGGATCTTCTACATAATCTGGGAATAGAAAATTATATTTCTTCCCTTCCAATCTGTGTGCCTTTTATTTCCTTTTCTTGCTTTACTGTACTGACTAGGAATTCCAGTATGACCTCGAATAGAAGTGGTAAGAAGAGGTATCTCTGCCTTGTTCCTGCTCTTAGGAGGAAAACATGCAATCAATCTTTCACCATTAAGTATAATGCTGGCAAAAAAAAAAAAAAAAAAAAAAAAAAAAAAAAAAAAAAAAAGTATAATGCTGGCTATAGGTTTTTTTTGGTAGAAGTGCTTTATCAGGGTAAAAAAAAAAAAATTCCCTCTTATTCCCAGTTAGTGGAGAGTTGTTATCATGAGTGAATGTTAAATTTTACCAAATACTTTTTCTGTGTTTACTGAAAGGATCATATGGTTTCTCTATTTTAGAATGGTGATACAATGAATTATATTAATTTCTAAATGCTGAATCAGCCATGCATTCCCAGGGTAAATCCCACTTGGTTGTGATTTATTATCCTTTTTTATAAATTGCTGGATTTGGTTTGCTAATACTCTGTTGAGGATTTTTGTGTCTATACACATGAGGAATATTAGGTGACAGTTTTTTTCTATTTGTGTAATGTATCTTTTAGATTTTAGCATCACAGTAACGCTAATAGTAAAATTAATTAAACAAATGAGGAAGTATTCCTTCCCCTTCAATTTTCTAGAAGAAACTATGTTAAATTGGTATTATTTCTTCCTTAAATGTTTGGTAGAACTGGCCACGGAAACCATTTGGGCTTGGAGTTTTCTTTGCTGGAAGGCTTTAAAGTATGAATTCAGGGATCCCTGGGTGGCGCAGTGGTTTGGCGCCTGCCTTTGGCCCAGGGCGCGATCCTGGAGACCCGGGATCAAATCCCACGTCAGGCTCCCGGTGCATGGAGCCTGCTTCTCCCTCTGCCTGTGTCTCTGCCTCTCTCTCTCTCTCTGTGTGACTATCATAAATAAATAAAAATTAAAAAAAATAAAATAAAGTATGAATTCAATCTCTATAAAGTATGAATTCAATCTCTTTAACAGATATAGTGGTGTCTGGCTGGCTTAGTCAGTACAACATAGTAACCCTTGATCTTGGGGTCATGAGCTCAACCCTCACAGTGGGCATAGAGTTTACTTAAAAAGAAAAAAAAAAAAAAAAAAAAAAAAAAAAGGCAGCCCGGGTGGCTCAGTGGTTTAGTGCTACCATCAGCCTGGGGCGTGATCCTGGGGACCCAGGATCGAGTTCCATGTCGGGCTCCCTGCATGGGGCCTGCCTCTCTCTCTGTGTGTGTCTCTCTTGAATAAATAAATAAAATCTTAAAAAAAAATTTCTCGGGATCCTTGGGTGGCGCAGTGGTTTGGCGCCTGCCTTTGGCCCAGGGCACGATCCTGGAGACCCAGGATCGAATCCCACATCGGGCTTCCGGTGCATGGAGCCTGCTTCTCCCTCTGCCTGTGTCTCTGCCTCTCTCTCTTTCTCTCTCTGTCACTGTCATAAATAAATAAAAATAAAAAAAATAAAAATTTCTATTTCCTAAATAGATAAAGGACTACTCAGGTTTTAATTTCCTTTAGAATTTTTTTTTTTTAAGATTTTATTCATTTATTCATGAGACACATATAGAGAGAGTGGAGGGGGAGAGAGAGGGGCAGGGATATAGGCAGACATAGGCAGAGGGAGAAGCAGGCTCCACGCAGGGAGCCCGACATGAGACTTGATCCCGGGACTCCAGGATCACATCCCTGGATCAAAGGTAGGCACCAAACCACTGAGCCACCCAGGGATCCCCTCCTTTTTTTTTTTTTTTAAAGATTTTATTTTTATTTTTATTTTTTTAATTTTTATTTATTTATGATAGTCACACACACACACAGAGAGAGAGAGAGAGAGAGGCAGAGACACAGGCAGAGGGAGAAGCAGGCTCCATGCACCGGGAGCCTGACATGGGATTCGATCCCGGGTCTCCAGGATCGCGCCCTGGGCCAAAGGCAGGCGCTAAACCGCTGCGCCACCCAGGGATCCCCAGGGATCCCCTCCTTTTGAATTATTTTTGAACAGTGGCACTACTGATATTTGGTCAAATAATTCTTTGTAGGATGCTTAGCAGCATTCCCGGCTTTATCCACTAGATACCAGTAGCACTTCAAGTTGTAAAAATCAAAATTTCTCCAGATACTGACAAATGTCCATCCCCTGGAGTATCCTATAAATGTCAAAGTGATTAATATTATTGTTCAGTTCTTCTATGTCATTACTGATTTTTCTACTTGTTCTATTGATTATTGAGAGAAAAGTGTTGAAATCCCCAAGTCTAATTGTAGATTTGAGAATTAACATTTCAAAACAGGTTAGCTTACCATTCTGAATTTGAGCCACTTTTTTAGAGATCTCTCCAATGATCTGTGGAAAAAAAAAAAAGACAGTAAATTCTCATGACTTTTGAATGTATCTGAAAGCACAGAAAAAACAACTCAAAATTAGTAACTAAAAATACTTAAGAGCATCTGGGTGACTCAGTCAGTGAAGTGTCTTCCTGTGGCTCAGGTCATGATCCCAGGGTCCTGGGACCGTGCCCCACATTGGGCTCCCTGCTCAGTGAGGAGTCTGCTTCTCTCTCTCTCTCCCTCTGCCTCTTCCCCCTGCTTGCGTTTTCTCTCTCTGTGTCAAATAAATAAATAAAATCTTAAAAAAAAAAAAAAAAAAAAGATTTTAGTTGAGAGACAATGAGGAGAGAGAGAGAGAGCACAAACAGGGGGAGGGGCAGAGGAAGAAGGAGAAGCAGACTCTCCACTGAGCAGGGAGCCCAATGTGGGGCTTGATCCCAGGACCCTGGGATCATGACCTGAGCTGAAAGCAGACGCTTGACTGAGCCACCCAGGTACCCCAACAAATAAAATCTTAAAAAAAAAAAACAAAAACAAAAACTTAGAATTCTGGAAAAAAAATCATTTACATAAGAACAATTAGAAGGCAAATCAAAACCACAATGAGGTATCACCCTACACCTGTCAGAATGGCTAGAATCAAAAAGACAAGAAACAACAAGTGTTGGCAAAGATGTACAGAAAAGAGAGCCCTCACACACTGTTAGTGAGAACGTAAACTGATATAGCCACCATGGAAAACAGTATGGAGGTTCCTAAAAAAATTAAAAATAAGAGATTCTATACTATACTATAGATCCAACATTTCTACTACTGGGTATTTACCCAAAGAAAATGAAAACACTAATTTAAAAAAATGTTAATTGCACTATTATTTGCAATACACAAGATATAAAATAAGCATTTCGATAAATACAGAGAACCAATTCATGATTGTGAGAGGCGAGAGGGTGGGGGTAGACAAAATGGTGAAGGGGAGTATGGGAGGGACAGGCTTCTAGTTCTGGAATGGTAAGTCGTGGGTAAAAAGGTACAGCATAGGGAATATAGTCAATAATATTTTGACAGCATTTATGGTAACGGATGGTAGCTGTACTTGTGGTGTCCCCATGTTGTATGCCTGAACTAATGGAACATTCTGTGTCAACTACACTTCATTTCAAAAAGAAACAATCAGAAACTTGTCACTTCTACTAAGACTAAATTCACCCAGAACATACTTGTCGTCTCCACTTCTCAGCTTTGGGCAGCTCAGTACATTCTGAGGCAAGGAAGGGTCTTCGTTCCTAAGAAGCAGAAAAATACATGTTACCACTGGATAATTACAAGCTTTATGCAGTATTTGCAGTTGATTAACCCCTGAAGACTAAATGCTGAACAGTCTAAAAATACATGTGAAGCTTCAGGTCCAGATGATCTTCATCAAGCTTTATATCTCATCCCACAGTCTCTACTGAGGAAGTAAGTATACATGCAAAAACATACATACACTGCACTGTATGTAGTAGAGTGAACCAATGGAAACAACTTAAAAGTCCAGTGGGATCCCTGGGTGGTGCAGCGGTTTGGCGCCTGCCTTTGGCCCAGGGCGCGATCCTGGAGACCCGGGATCGAATCCCACGTCGGGCTCCCGGTGCATGGAGCCTGCTTCTCCCTCTGCCTGTGTCTCTGCCTCTCTCTCTCTCTCTCTCTTTCTCTCTCTGTGTGTGTGACTATCATAAATAAATAAAAATTAACAAAAAAAAAAAAAAGAAACAACTTAAAAGTCCAGTAATAGAGAGAGGGCTAAATAAGCTAAGTTATATCCATTTCATGGTATATTCATATTATCTTAAGAAATAATGGTTATCAGTATTTAGAACAAGCATACATGTATGTGAGCTCATGAGCATGTATGTGTGTAATTTAAAAAAAAAATACAGAAGTATTGGGATGCCTGGGTGGCTCAGTGGTTGAGCAACTGCCTTTGGCTCAGGTCATGATCACCAGGGTCCTGGGATCGAGTGCCACATCAGTCTCCCTGCAAGGAGTCTGCTTCTCCTCTGCCTGTGTCTCTTTCTCTTGTGTCTCTCATGAATGAATAAATAAAATCTTTAAAAAACAAAAAAACAAAAAAAAAAAAAGAAAACAGAAGTATTGAAACAGTGGTACCTATTATTCCTGACCTGGCTGATCCTCTGTATGTTGAGACATTTATTGGTTTCCGCTTAGAGCTGCTCCACAGCACTTCCTATTATTCAATATTAGACAGAGTTCGGATCATATGGGAAGCCAACCATCATAATACAGAGGCGGTGGCAGAAGCAACAGCTAGATCATTACGCTGCCCCAGCTAGAGAGGTACACCTATACTTCAAGTGTGCAGACTCGTAAGAATGTCAGCAAGTACAGACAGTGAAACGAATAGGAAGTCTAGTCTGCTCAGGAGGGAGTTTTACCACATTTGTTCTTGATATTTTATAATTCATGAGGAAGATTTACACCAACCTTCACTTTTCCCTCTTCCAGTTGAGCTTGGCGAAATCTTGCTAAGGCCGTCCTACCAGGAAGAGAGAAGACTCCATTAGATACTGCTCAGATTTATCACCCAGGTTCCTAGATGGGGAAGATCTGCTCATGACCATAACATAAGCCATTCATTACTATTATTCATATATGTTATATTTTTAATGATAATTATTATTCACAAAAAAAGAGAGCATACACGAGCATGTGCAAGAGATTAAGACACTACAGAGAAGTTATGAGGTTTTTTTTTTTTTAATTTTATTTTAAAGTTATGGGTTTCCCTGTTCCAACAGTGGAACTTAAAAAAGCCACTAATGGGGATCCCTGGATGGCTCAGCGGTTTAGCGCCTGCCTTTGGCCCAGGGCGCAATCCTGGAGTCCCGGGATCGAGTCCCACGTCGGGCTCCCGGCATGGATCATGCTTCTCCCTCCTCCTTTGTCTCTGCCTCTCTCTCTCTCTCTGTCTATGATAAATAAATAAATAAATCTTAAAAAAAAAAAAAGCCACTAATGTTCTTAAACACCCAAGTATCAATTTTACTTAGACTGTGCATTAAAGACTCTGGGAAACTGTACTGATCAGACCACTGTGGTGAGCAAGACATCCAGATGTTAAAAGGTAGTATCATGAGATGCCACGTTGTCACTCTCACAGCCCCTGCACTATGCCCAAGTGAACTAATGTGTATCCAGTATAAGTCCTAGGATCTGTCAGTGAATATATGCGGGGAAAACTAACAGCAAATATGGGAATACTATTTTAACACACATAGAGAAAGAAACATACCAAAAGGAATAAACACAAAAAGTGCTCTGTGGAGATAATTAAGTTACATAAAATTTATGGACAAAATTGAGTTGATACTTACATGGCCTTTTCTGCATTTCGGGCCTAAAAGAATAGAGAAGAGAAAAAAATGCCCATGTTTAAAATATCCTTTTTTAATGTACTTTTTAGAGAAAAGTTATCACAAGGACAGTCACAAGCGCAGTTTGAACTAGTATATGTACACTGTTAACAACAACAAAAATCAAATGACGTTCAAATCCTGTCTTTACTTACACTGCTCCCTCCACTGTCCCCACACCCTTGGATCTGGCTAATTCCTAACTATCCTTCAAAATGTATCACCTGTGTCATTACCATCTCAGAAAGTTCTTCTGCAGTCCCTTCTTCCCAACTGGAAGCTGCTACCTTTTGTCTGGGTTTATAACCACCATGGTCCTTTCCACTCAGCATCCCAATTGACTATTTCCTGCCAGGAGAATTTAAGGAAGAAAAGACTGGCTTTTCCAACCTGAGTTTTATGTAAGTATTGTCACATTGGTGTCAAGACCATTGTCCATGAAACAGTGTCAAGCACAGAACATGTTTTCTGGGTTGTAGCATAAGTAAAAAGAGTACTTCCTAAATCAGGGACTTGAATTTTACCCCCGGGTCTTCCACTTACCATCCCTGAGAAGCAGTCTCTCAGTTTTCACACCTTTACAACAGGGATCAAACCTCTTATCTCACAGAGAATGTCATGATGAGTTAATGAGGAAAATACTTGAAAATATCAGGTATGCAGTTTATAGATACTCAGCAAAAATGAGCTTAAATCTCCTTTCTGGCTCTCCCTTTCAGTGAACACAGAAGCAAACTTGGCAAAGGCTTGGTGGACACATGAACACATTACCTACTAAGGAATAAAACAGAGCAGAGGGGGGATCCCTGGGTGGCGCAGCGGTTTGGCGCCTGCCTTTGGCCCAGGGCGTGATCCTGGAGACCTGGGATCGAATCCCATGTCGGGCTCCCAGTGCATGGAGCCTGCTTCTCCCTCTGCCTGTGTCTCTGCCTCTCTCTCTCTCTCTGTGACTATCATAAATAAATAAATAAACAAATAAACAAATAAATAAATAAATAAATAAATAAATAAAACAGAGCAGAGAAAGCCATCTTGAAGGCTAAGGCAGTGTCCTATTTCATTAAATCCTAGAGATTCTAAATATTTAATTTAATGTTTCTCAATGCTTACTCCATTTTTTTTTTAAGATTTTATTTATTTACTCATGATAGACATAGAGAGAGAGAGAGGCAGAGACACAGGCAGAGGGAGAAACAGGTTCCATGCCGGGAGCCCGACGCGGGACTCGATCCCGGGACTCCAGGATCGCGCCGTGGGCCAAAGGCAGGCGCGAAACCGCTGAGCCACCCAGGGACCCCCTGCTTACTTCATTTTTAAAACACCATAGTAGGTGCTGGCAATTTAGCCAAGGGTCTTCTTTTTGGGGGAACCTACTGGAACTTTCCCCCAAAACAACGAATCAATGTGGTAAGGGCATGTACCCAGGGTTAGGTAAGCCCACAGATAGGAACGTGTGATGGTGTGATAAAATAACCAACAGCTCCTGCGCCCAGAAATATCCAGGCCCAGGGATCCTTCTCCCCTGCTAGGGAATGGAGAGGTGCGATCCCCCGTTTGTTAGAGTTCAGGAACAGAGCCTCAAGGCTGAGCAGGGCAGTGTAAGGCAGTCATTCTCCCACAGAAAGGGCTGCTTCTAGCCCACGGGCTTCTCTCCATCCTGGGATCTTGGGCTCATTACTCTACAAGAGCTTGCAATACTTCTACTCCGTCACTGCGCCGTGTCCTTCCTATGGGGGCTTCACTTAATGGAAATATCATGGTTACAGACTTGCTTGGGCAGCTTCTGTGTGCCAACGCTATGTGTGTTCTCACAGTCACACGCAGGGAGCGCTTCTTGACCGCCTGGGGAAGCCACCAGGCGACTCGCACCACACAGAGCACACCCTCCTGGGACAGCACGCTGCCGAGCATCCCACGTCACTCAACACCCAGGGCCGGGGCCCGGCCCGACACCACGGCAGACATGAAGAAAGCAAGGCTGAGGGGCCCCGGGTGGCTCAGCGGTCGAGCGCCTGCCCCGGGCTCAGGGCGTGATCCCTGGTCCTGGGATCCAGTCCCCGCATGGGGCTCCCCGCAGGGAGCTTGCTCGTGTCTCTGCCTCTCTGTCTCACGAATAAACCTTCAAACCTCCCAGACACACGTGGTCACAACCGCTGCCCGTCTCCCGAGCGGGGCTTGGGGACAAACAGGTGGACCCGCGCCGCGCTCCGTGGCTGGGAGCCTCCCGGCGCCGCTCCGTGCCTCAGTTTCCCCGAGCGGTAACTCAGAGCGCTAGGCGGACGCAGACATGCGGCGGGGGCCGGGAACTCCGCCCGAGGCTCCCTCACCCCCCACAACCTGTGACAGAGGAAGCCGGGAGGAGGAGAAGGCCAAGTTACAGGCGCCCAGGAGTCTGAAGCCTGCGCCCCTGCACCGCGAGTGCCCGGACACGGCCAGGAACCCTCACGGCCCGCCCGCTCGCTCCCTCCGTCACGCACCCACCCAACTCACCATGGCTGCGTGAGGTCGCCGCCCTGGGGCCCCGCGGCCCCAGCCCCCGAAGCTTCACCGCCTCGCGCGAGGCCGACCCTGGCAGGAACTGAGTCACTCCCGCGGCCCACACCACCGACTTCTCCGTCGGAAGGACAAAGGGGAAGGACCGGAAGTGAGGGGCCGGAAGTGGACTGAGAATTGACACCGGGAGGAGGAAATGCCAGCGGGCTCCTGCGGGGCGGGCCTTCCCTAGACGTCTGGACGTCTGGACGTTGCACCCAAACGCGCGTACGAACGGGGGCGTTGGCGAAATTGCGCTTGCGTAGTGGGACGGACACGTTTGGGCTCCGCCCCTGGTTTTTGCTCTCGCGATAACCAGTGCAAACGGTCTCGGGTTAACTCTTGGTCCTGCGGCGGCGGGGAGCGCAAGCTGGTTGCTGTCCCCCCCACCCCCACCCCGGGGCTTCTGGGGAGGGCAGACACGCCCTTCTGGAGGCCGCTCGTCCTCACCGGCGGGCTCGGGCCGCTGAACCAGGGTGCGTGAAGGGGGCTCGGCAGCGCCAGCGCTGGAGCCGGAGCCGGAGCCGCAGCCGCAGCCGCAGCCGCAGCCGCAGCCGCAGCCCGGGGCGGGGGGGGGGCGGGGCGGGGCGGGGCGAGCGCGTGCGCTCCGCGAGCCCCACCGCGCCGGCCGGCCTCGTAAGCCCCTTCGCGTGGCCCCGTCATCTACGTGGGCCTTGCAGCTTCCGAGCTCTTCTCCTGGAATCGCGGGGCTCATGAGAGCCCGACCAGTGCTCGAAATCACACTCCTTCAAAAAAAGAGAGAAATGTAAGGCCCAGGGAAGAGAGAGCTCCGGACTCAGAGGCGGAGGTTGGCTCGAGAGGCGGTGTCCCCGCCCAGGAAGATGCGGGCAGCCATGTGTGATGGGCACCCTGGCCTCCGAAGACCCCCGGGAGAGGCCGCTCACGGTGGTGTCCGAGCTTGCTGGGGAACTCGCGGCACGGACGGTAGCAGAGTAAGCGCGCTTCGGCGGCTCCCGCTTGAGGTGCCGCAGCCGTGGCGACGGCCTCTGCCGGAGGAGCTCACCGGTGTTGGCACTTGAGCTCCAGCCCAGACGCACAAGCCAGCGGGGAAGCAGCTGACCTGTGGTTCAGGATCAGACAGGACAGACAAGTACTTAGAAAAACAGACACCAGGAGCGCATGCCTGAACCGCGGTAAGGGCAGGTTGTCTCCTTAAAAGTTTTAGGTGGACCTATGGCCACCCAACTACATTCCATCTTACCGCCTTTCTGGCAGCTACTTGTGGGTTTGTGATTAGGTGGTAGCCAATGGGAATTGAATAGAGGGAATCTGTGCCACGTAGGCAGTACCATGAAAAGCGTGGACATGTCTTCCCTTGCCCTCTCTGTTCACCGCCAAGAGTGACTAAGGCAGCAAACATCTTGAACTCAGACGTGGAAGAACCATGAGAGGTCGCCTGGGTGGCTCAGCGGCTGAGCGTCTGCCTTAACCCCGGGACGTGGTCCTGGAGACCCCGGATCGAGTCCCACGTCGGGCTCCCTGCATGGAGCCTGCTTCTCCCTCTGCCTGTGTCTCTGCCTCTCTCTCTGTGTGTGTCTCTCATGAATAAATAAAATCTAAAAAAAAAAAAAAAAAAAAAAAACAGGATTCAGGAGGCATTACCTACATGGATTGTCCTTCCACCTTTCATTCTCCCCACCCATTTACCTGAATTCCATTTGGGAATCCTAGTTTTTGGGGAAGGGAACTACATCCCCAGCTTTAAGAACAGACTAAGAAAGCTAGGTTAAAGTGCATTGGGGCTTCCTGCTCAGCAGGGAGTCTTTTTCCCTCTGCCTCTCCCCCTGCTCATGTGCGCGCGCGCTCTCTCTCTCTCTCTCTCATAAATAGTCTTTTTTTTTTAATATTTATTTATGATAGTCACACAGAGAGAGAGAGAGAGGCAGAGACACAGGCAGAGGGAGAAGCAGCCTCCATGCACCGGGAGCCCGACATGGGATTCGATCCCAGGTCTTCAGGATCGCGCCCTGGGCCAAAGGCAGGAGCTAAACCGCTACGCCACCCAGGGATCCCATAAATAAAGTCTTTAAAAAAAAAATTAAAGAATCCATGCCATCTCCCTACCAACATTGATTGGTGGGCTTAAGACGCAAGCTGACCCAGAGTTGGTCTCAGGACTTGGCTTGCAGGGCTGGGTGGAATATTTTCTGCTGGGTGTCAAAACAAATGTAATACCAGAAGCTGCTGTCAAGCCACTTTAAGACTACAAGGCAAGATTCCATATTTGGTGACATCAGTGAGTTGCTGAATGAGGCCTTGCCTCAAGCGCACTGCTCAGTCTTCAGTAATGTAGACCAATAAACTCCCTTTAGTGTTGAAACAAGTAAGAGTCAGACTTATCTGGTACTTAAAACTAAAAGCATCCTGATTATACCATTGCTATAGTTGGCTAATGTCCTTCCTTTGTGCATACTGATCCTGTCTTTGCCCATAGTGTTCATTCTGCCTGCAGCACCCTTCCATCCTGCTACGTGACTAATCCCTCTGTTTATGCCTCCTTCTCATTTGAGACTTTTTTTTTTTTAGATTTTATTTATTTATTCATGAAAGAGTCAGAGACAGGCGGAGGGAGAAGCAGGCTCCATGCAGGGAGCCTGATGTGGGACTCGATCCCGGGACTCCAGGATTGCGTCCTGGCCCAAAGGCAGGCGCTAAACCATTGAGCCACCCAGGGATCCCTTTG
The DNA here is from genome assembly GCF_011100685.1 of Canis lupus familiaris. NCBI lineage: Eukaryota > Metazoa > Chordata > Mammalia > Carnivora > Canidae > Canis > Canis lupus. The sequence continues at coordinate 2,971,269 of NC_049241.1, read as the reverse complement.
AGACAATTTAAACAGCCTCAGATGACTTACTCAACCTGTTTAATTTCTAGTCTGTGAAATTGTCATAATAGTACTTACCTTTCTGTTCTCATTTTTCCTCATCATGAAATTGGGACATTTGCCTTGCAGAGCTATTGTTAAAAGAGGCAACTATAGGGGAACCCCGGGTGGCGTAGCGGTTTGGCGCCTGCCTTTGGCCCAGGGCGCGATCCTGGAGACCCGGGATCGGATCCCACATCGGGCTCCCGGTGCATGGAGCCTGCTTCTCCCTCTGCCTATGTCTCTGCCTCTCTCTCTCTCTCTCTCTCTCTCTGTGACTATCATAATTAAATAAAAAAAAAATTAAAAAAAAAAAAGAGGCAACTATATATAAGGTACTCAGAACAAATCTATGTAAAATTCTCAATAATTATTTCAAAATCAAAAACCCCATGATCTGCAGTCACATCTATTATATGCCCTTACCCAATTCCATCAGGGGTTTTGTGAAAGCTCTGTTAGCCCTTAAATAACCAAATTTATTTATTTTTAAAGATTTTATTTGTTTATTCATGAGAGACACAGAGAGGCACAGACACAGGCAGAGGGAGAAGCAGGCTCCATGCAGGGAGCCCAACATGGGACTCGATCCTGGGTCTCCAGGATCACGCCCTGGACTGAAGGCGGCACTAAACTGCTGAGCCACTGGGGCTGCCCAAATAACCAAATATAATATTTACAGGCCTTGCCCTACTGGGATCCTATCTTGTTTTTTTTTTCTCCACCCCATAGGTCTGGCTCGTGAGATATAATAGCCAAATGAGGAAAGGAACAGACAATAGTGCTGCGCTGCCTTTTTTTTGTGCCAACCGCTCCACCCTATGCTGTGTTTCTTAGCCCCCCCTGTAAATTTGGGTTTTTAAAAGATTTTATGTATTTATTCATGAGAGACACACACAGAGAGAGAGAGGCAGAGACACAGGCAGAGGGAGAAGCAGGCCCCATGCAGGGAGCCCAATGCGGGACTCCATCCCGGGTCTCCAGGATCACACCCCAGGCCGAAGGCGGCACTAAACTGCTGGCCCACCAGGGCTGCCCAGCCCCCCTGTAAATTTGAACAGTTTCTGTAGTGCTAAGAGTTTCTGTACATAAATCCCAGTATCCATCATATATATCTATCTATGCATCCACAATAATGACCTATCATTAGATCACATCTCTAATCTAGATAATAATTATAAACTGACCAGCAGACCGAATTTGGCCTACAGAGTTACTTTGACTTATATCAAATCTCACACAGAAATCTTGGTATGAGGCAACACTGAACCGATATATGTATAGTTAACTGTCAATACAAGTGAAAAATCCTGAGGCACTTGGGTGGCTGAGTTGGTTAAGCACCTCTTAATCTCATCGCACATATTGATTTTAGGGTCATGAGCTCAAGCCCGGCATTGGGCTCCATGCTGGCCGTGGAGCCTACTTAAAAAAAAATCCAAGTGAAAAATCATGTTAGATCAGTCCATGTTAAAATGTAGAAGTGGTTTTTTTTGTTTTTTTTTTTTTTTAAAGATTTTATTTATTTATTCATAGAGACAGAGGCAGAGACACAGGCAGAGGGAGAAGCAGGCTCCATGCAGGGAGCCCGACGTGGGACTCGATCCTGGGTCTCCAGGATCAGGCCCTGGGCTGAAGGCAGGTGCTAAACCGCTGAGCCATCCGGGCCACCCTAGAAGTGGTTTTGGAACTGGGCAATGAACAAAGCTAGAAGAATTACAGGGATGAGAGAAAAAACCTTGAATGCTTTCTACAGATAATTAGTACAAATGTGGATGTTAACAACTCTTGCTAGTGAGGACTCGGAGGTGAAGAGCTCAACAGGAAATCTGTAGTCTTAGAGAATACATAAATAGAAATATGAACACTAAAAGCACTGCTGGTGAGGGCTCAGAAGGAATTGGGGAATATTGGAAACTGGAAGAAAGGGGAATCCTTATATGGTAGAAACATAGCTGAGTTGTATCCTACAGTTATGTGGAAGACAGAATTTGTATACACCACTTGGATATTTAGCTGAGGGTTTTGTTTGTTTGTTTGTTTCTTTCGGATGCTTGTAGTAAAATGCAAGAGCAAAAGGTCCCTGCGTGGCTCAGTGGTGGAGCATCTGCCTTCGACTCAGGTCGTGATCCCAGAGTCCTGGGATCAAGTTCCACATCAGGCTCCCCGTGGGGAGTCGTCTTCTCTATATATATCTCTGCCTTTCTCTGTGTGTCTCTTATGAATAAACAAAGGGACGCCTGGGTGGCTAAGCAGTTGAGCATCTGCTTTCAACTCAGGGCATGATCTCGAGGTCAGGGCGTGATCCCGGAGTCCAGGATTGAGTCTCACGTTGGGCTCCTTGCAGGGAGCCTGCTTCTTCCTCTGCCTGTGTCTCTGCCGCTCTGTGTCTCTCATGAATAAATAAATAATTTAAAAAAATGAATAAACAAAATCTTTAAAAAATTAAATAGGGACGCCTGGGTGGCTCAGCTGTTGACCATATCCTGGTCCAGGATCGACTCCTGCATCGGGCTCCCTGCAAGGAGCCTGCTTCTCCCTCTGCTTGTGCCTCTGCCTCTTTGTGTCTCTCATGAATAAATAAATGAATAAAATCCCTTATAAAAAAATAAAACAAAATGCAAGAGCAAAGAGATAACCTAGGGAAGTACTGTTAGAAACTGAACTTGGTGATTTGAGAAAAACCTTAGCCTAACCAAAAGATGCTAAAATTAGGAGATTCACTGGTAAATGTGCTCTGGAGAAAAAGCCAAGGATATGGTTGAACCACCTTTTTCTAGTGCCTCAGAATGATCAAAAGGCCAGAATATTCATTCACAGAGATAGGTTAAGAGATTAGGCATGTGACTCATGAATCCTCTCAATTATTGCAGCAAAACCCAGGACAGAGATGGGATTATCCAGGAAAGTTCTGTGGAGGAGCCTCTTGTCTAATGAAGTGAATTCCCATGACAGATCCACAAGGTTGAGAATTTTACACCAGCAGAACTGCCAACTTGAGACTCTGAAGGACAGAAAAAGAACAAAATGAAAGAAGGCTGTGAATCCCCAAAATTCCAAAAGCAGGAAACAAGCTGATAAAACTACTCATCTATAAACAAGTGCTTCTGTTCATGAAAAAGCGAGGGCTCCTAGGAAGTCAGCTTGAGCTCAGAGAATACTCTCTGGCCTTAAAGCCTGGATACTTTTTCCAGCTAGATTTTTAAATTGGTTAAGACCAATGACTGCTTTTTCCCATCTATTGTCCTCCCATTTTGAAGGGCCATGTCTCCAGGATGGATCATACCTAGCTCTCACCTATACCTCATTTAGACAATGAGACTTTGGACTTTGGAGCCAAGACAGAGATGTTGCTTTGATGGTATGCAATGGTTGACACTTTGGGTAACACGGAGATTAAAATGAATGCATTCTGTATGTGTGAGATGGCTGTGAATCTTTAGGGGCAAAGGCCAGACTAAGGAAGAATACCCTGCCAACCTACCAAAAATGTACATGTCCTAATCCCCAACACCTGTGAATGTTACTACACATCGCCAAAGGACTTTTGGGATGTGATGAAGTTACAGCATCATTAGGGAACTAATTCAGTGATTGAGTCCTTGTCTTGGGGCAAGAAAAAAAAAACAAACCCAGAATGGATCTTGTAGAATTCTTTCCTCTGCAGAAAATAACGAGGTGACAATGGATATAAAATAATAAAAAGGAGAGGTGCCTGGATGGCGCAGTAGGTTGAGCCTCAGATCCTTGGTTTTAGCTCAAGCCATGATCTCAGGGTTGTGAGATGGAGCCCTGCTTCAGGGGGAGGGCTCAGGGGATTGCCTCCCCATTCAGCAATCTGCTTGACATTCTTTCTCCCTCTGGCCCACCCCCATCCTCTCTCTCTAAAATAAAGTCCTTAATGAATAATAATGCAATTTGTAAAAGCCCATGAGTTCATAATTTTTCTAAAAAAAAAGTTAAAACTGTACAAAAACTAGTTGCAAAAATATGAACATGAAGAAGTTCTATTGAGGGAACTTACTATATAGAAAGTACTTATTATATAGATGTACTCTTCATAGGTGTACTTTTCACCTGTGAAGAATTGAATAAAAATGTTAAATGCTAAAGCAGCTAAACAATCCAGAAAATTTGTAAACTATACAAAGAGCAAAAAGGTCTGATCAACACCTGTGGCCTAATAAATAGTTCAAGGACACTTTGTTTTTAGAAAAAAAAAAGGTCAATTTTTATTTAGTTTTTTTAAACATTTTAAAATATGCTTGAAAGATAGGGACTGGGAAACCTGCCGTATATAACCATACTAAGAGGGGATCCCTGGGTGGCGCAGCGGGTTGGCGCCTGCCTTTGGCCCAGGGCGTGATCCTGGAGACCTGGGATCGAATCCTACGTCGGGCTCCCGGTGCATGGAGCCTGCTTCTCCCTCTGCCTGTGTCTCTGCCTCTCTCTCTCTATCATAAATAATTTAAAAAAAATACTAAGAAACCTGCAAAAGAGGATTCAACCTCATTGCGGTATCTCAGATCTTAATCACCTTTGGGCTTGTATGACTTAACCTAGGGTTAACTAGCCCACAATACCAGAAACTCCCATGCTGATAACCTAAGATGAGAAGACATCCTTTTTTTTCTTTTGGATCTGAGTGTTTATACTCAAGAACAAGTATAAAAATGTTATAATATAGAATTACAAAACCGTGGGGTGGGAGCCTGGGTGGCTCAGTTAAGTGTGTGCCTTTGGCTTAGGTCATGATCCCCAGGGTCCTGAGATCCAGGCCGGATTCAGGCTCCCTGCTCAGTGGCGAGTCTGCTTCTCCCTTTATCTCTACTCCTACACCCCCTCATGCTCTCAAATAAAAAGCATTAAAAAAAATAAAATAAAATCTTGGGGTGCCTCGCTGGCTCAGTCCAAGGAGTGTGCAACCTGATCTTGGGGTCAGGAGTTCGAGCCCCATGTAAGGTGTAGAGGTTAAACTTTTAAAAATTTATTAAAATCCTTAGGAAGTTACAGGATTGAAACATCACCAAAGTAGAAAAAAATTTAAAGTCATCAATAAAACTTTAAACTATTATATCGGTAGTGTTTGTGTTTCAAATTCTCAAAGCCAAATTAAATTTCTAATCAAAACTTAAATTTAGGGCAGCCCAGGTGGCTCAGCGGTTTAGCGCCTTCAGCCCAGGGTGTGATCCTGGAGTTCCGGGATCGAGTCCCACGTCAGGCTCTCTGCATGGAGCCTGCTTCTCCCTCTGCCTGTGTCTCTGCCTCTCTCTCTCTCTCTCTCTCTCTCTCTGTCCCTCATGAATAAATAAAACCTTTAAAAAAATTTAAATTTAGGGCAGCCCCGGTGGCGCAGCGGTTTAGCGCCACCTGCAACCTGGGGTGTGATCCTGGAGACCAGGATCGAGTCCCACGTCAGGCTCCTGGCATGGAGCCTGCTTCTCCCTCTGCCTGTGTCTCTGCCCCTCTCTCTCTCTCTGAATAAATAAATCTTTAAAAGTAAATAAATAAAAATAAAAAATTTAAATTTAGAACAAATTTAGAATCAAGACCTAAGTGCATAAGAAAAACTGATTTTCAAAATCTTCCTCAGGTTTAACAGAGTAGGCATTACACAAAAAATAGCAGGCTGCTCCTCCATGCAACAAAGCATTAGCGAATCTCTTAATCAAGAGGAGCCAAGTAGGGATGTGTGGCTCAGGGCATGATCCCAGGACCCTGGGATGAAGTCCCATATCAGGCTCCTGACAGGGAGTCTGCCTCTCTGTCTCTTATTTTTTTTGTCCTGAGGGACATGAGCTCCTTAGCAGTTCTCTATGGCACCACCTCCTCCATCTCCCAACATACCAGCTTCATTCATATCACCATCTACTGCCTTCCAAGGCTCTGGAGTCATTGGCATGCATTTAAGATGTCCCTGAACTGGTTCAACCAGGCCTTGAGACTTGCCAAACATACTAAGAAGTATTCTTCCCAGGTAGCATACAAACCAGATGGTGGTACTGTAGGAGTTTGCATAAAACAGTAAGTACCATTTATTATTCCATAAGTGGTACACCCTTTATGAATGATGTCTCATGAAATTTCTCTTAGTGATCTTGCAAAATACTTTTTTTTTTTCACTTTACAGATGAGGAAACTGGAGTTTAGAGCAAGCTGTTTCAAATATAAACTAAAAACTGACTTGGAGCAGATTCCAGTGAAGTCTGACACCGCAGCCCATACTGGTTGCATGATGCCACGATCTCAAAAATGTGCAAAGCCCTGCAGCTAAAATCAGGTTTAAGGCCCAGGTACTGCAGTACCAATATACCTTGGGTGACAAAGTGCAAGGTAACTTGGCCAGCTTTTAGAAGTCACACACATTAATTTCTGGGGTATTCTATCCTGGGCTTGCTTGCTTTTTTACCACTGAGACACCCAGGCACCTTCAATAATTGTTCTTTATGACTGAAGTATTAGTGGAGTATATGTATCATCCATGGCTGTTAAAACCATGTGGTGCAAGGCTGATAGAAGACTTTATAACATAGAAAACATTGAAGTCACCTGAATCTACTAATCCAGCTTAATATCACCATAAGTTAAGGCAATATGACATGTACTTCCTGATATAATCCAACAGGAAGTACACGGCACCCTGCATGATATATCTAGCCTAAAAAAATTTTAAATATAATCAAGCTCCTAGACCTGACTACCACTAAATTCTGGGAGATAAAACCATATTAAACAATACTAAAGGTATACAATCAGCCAAATGCAGGTCATTAGGAATTCAATTTTTTTTTTTTCCCAAAAAGGACAGGCAATGCTCACAGATTTAAGAGACATTACCAAATGCAATGTATATGGAGTATTTGGATCCTGATCCAACAAACCAACCAGCAAAAATTAAAATGAAACCAAATGGAAATTCGTGTTTCCTCTGTACATTATCACTTATCATTTTGCAAATATTCCAAGGCATTTTATCTGATTCACAAACCTAATGGAGCAATTTTGTAAAGTCGACATAAACTTGGTAACTAGGATAATTGTGATCTAATTCTGAAAACTGGCACAAAAACCACTAGAGTGAATTGGCTTTTTCCTCGATTCACCATAGAGAATCAGCAAAGGTTGAAAAATCCATGACAAGTGAGTTTTTGCTTCTGCTTCAGCCCTCAGCTGTATGGTTACAAATCTAAAAAACAAAAATCTTGCCTCTAAATTTTTGTCCTACTTAGGAAAAAAAAAAAAAAAGATCTGTGACTATAAGCTCTGACCTCTTAACATACCTGTTCAGATTCCATGTGGAAACTATCATCCAAAAACATTAGCAGACAAGCAAACGGCCATAGCCTGCAGAAGAGTGTCACCTCATCTCTTACACCACATAATTTGCAAATATAGTTTCTAATTTTCCAAATTAAAAATACTTGCAAGCACTGAATGAATGCCCATTCCTCTAAGGAGCTTTATACCTAAACCAGCCCCAGATCTTCTGACTTTGAACCATTCAACCAGGTATAATCAATTCTTGATTAGAAGGCTAAGAGAGCTCCCAGTATGTAATAAGGCTGCTTCATAAATGGCAGGTGTGTCAGCTAAGCATCAAGTGCCATTTGGATGAATCTCTGTGGCCTGACCCAGGAAGTACAAATGTAGTAGGCAGAAGGACTGGATGCAGTTCCCCAGGAGAATGGGGTCCCCGGTTCTAGAACACTTGCATCCAATTTAAGTAGAGGTCCCATTGTAATAAATCTTCTCCAGTGACCTTCATTATTGGGGGCACAAGAGGGTAAGCTAATTGCAACTAAGAATACTTGAAATGAACCTAAGGGAAAAGGATGGTTACTCTGTAAAGGCAAAGCAATGAAGCAGCCATACTTCTGAAACAAGTCCATCTCAGTCAAGCGAAAAAATTCGCTGAGTAATGAACTATCTGCCACCAAATTATTTTTGCCTAAGTTTGGTCACCTAGCAATGCTATCTGGGGAGACAAGAGTAGTTAAGCCCCAGGCCCTAGTTGGTGGGCCATGCTGCAAAGTAACTTCAATGAAAAATTCAATGCCGAAAACCAAGAACCACAATTGCAGGAAGAAAAAAGACCAGGAACAATCAAGACTAAAATGTACCCACACTAAACAGAATTACCTTCATCTCCTCAGACCCATTTAAGAAAGGATGTTTTTAGAAGCAAAATCCAAGTAAAAGTCAAAAAAGATAGGCTTTTTTTTTTTTTTTAGCCTTGTTATTTTTAAGAAAACACTATCACTATCCTTGCATGCAGATATGTACCAGCAACCTTAGGAGGTAAGATACCATATAGCTTGCTATCAACATATTTAATAAGGGGCGCCTGGATAGCTCAGTTGGTTAAGCATCTAATCTGCCTTTGGCTCAGGTCATGATCCTCAAGTCCTGGGATGGAGCCCCACATTGGGTCCTAAGCCGGGAGCCTGCTTCTTCTCCCTTTCCCTCTGCCGCTCCTCCTGCTTGTGCTATCAAATAAAATCTCAAAAAAAAAAAATTTACTGTAAGATTACAGATAACACCTAAGTTCCATGTAAAGATTTGTTGTGGGGTTGAATATAGATGGATACGAAGCAGTTTATGCATAATGAATGTTCTTTCCATCCTAAAGCAAAAAAGTATAATTACATGTAAACCACTATCTTAACATAAGCACAGTACTGTGTTTTCAAATTCCAACAGCACCACTGTGGCTATGACCTTCGGTTACTTACACCAATGGTTTTCAATCCAGTGGTACCCGAAAATCATCTGGAAGCTTAAAAATACTGATAGCTCAGACCCACCCAAATTAAAGCCAAATGCCTAAATGTCTAATTCTAAAGGTTAGCCATGAGGCTGTTGCTAATAAGATTCATGCTTCTCCACTGCTTCAGCAGTTACTTGCTTTTCACATCAAGCACAGAAGACTCACAACAGGAGCCCCCAATACTTTAGGTTACACACAGGAAATGCAATTATCTAATGCTTACTATGACATACCAGAGTCCACCACAAAAACATGCCCCAAACCTTTTTAAAGAATTTTCAATATCATGGAAGTTTAACTTAGATTATCATAACAAATACTGTTACATATTAGGGCAAACACATCCAAAATAGAAAATAAGAGACCGGGGGCAGGGGATACTGGGTGGCTCAAGTTGTGATCCTGGGATCCTGGGATTGAGCCGCTTGTCCAGCTCCCTGCTCAGGGAGGAGTCTGAGATTCTCCCTCTCTCCCCCTTCCACTTGGTTCACCCTAAATATTTAATGAAGTTTCAAAGCAAGGATACACAGACCCCTGAAATTAACATTTTTTAAAGATTTTATTTATTTATTCATAATAGACATAGAGAGAGAGGCAGAGGGAAAAGCAGGCTCCATGCCGGGAGTCCGACGCGGGACTCAATCCTGGGACTCCAGGATCGCGCCCTGGACCAAAGGCAGGTGCTAAACCACTGAGCCACCAGGGATCCCCTGAAATTAACATTTTAAAATAGTACTTGATACTATAGCTTTGCCATGCGTATCAAAGTTAGATGGAATGTTCAATTTGAATGTTTGAAAGTGAGCGCATGTGCTTCTGTGTGTCTGCACAAGCAGGGTGGGATGGGGCAAAGGAAGAGGGAGAGAACTTAGGCAGGCTCCACACCCAGTGCAGAGGATGAGGAAGGGCTCAATCTCACAACCCTAAGATCATGACCTGAGCTGAAATCGAGTCAGATGCTTAACCAATTGAGCCACCCCACCCCAGCACACCTCAATTTGAATGTCAATAATGTAAGCTTTCGGGGATCCCTGTGTGGCGCAGTGGTTTAGCGCCTGCCTTTGGCCCAGGGCGCGATCCTGGAGACCCGGGATGGAATCCCACGTCAGGCTCCCGGTGCATGGAGCCTGCTTCTCCCTCTGCCTGTGTCTCTGCTTCTCTCTCTCTCTGTGTGACTATCATAAATAAATAAATAATTCATTAGGAATTTTAAAAAAATGTAAGCTTTCTACCTCCCTCCAGCCACTACACTTGCCAAAGAAAATGTTTCATGCTCTCCTCTTAGAAAACCAGTGTCTGACCCCAAACTCTAGAATTGCTCTTAAAAAGTTTTCCCGAACGTATTAAAAAAAATCAAAATAACTCTAGTGCAAAAGCTACAATCTTCCAACCTATAACCTACAATCTTTCAAAGGACTATATATGTTTGTTTTCTAAGTTTTCCCACAACTTCAGCAGAAATCTAACTATATCAAGAAAACCAATTTTTCTCATGTGTTTTTAGTGAAACATTTATAAAGAACCTATGCTTAGGGATACACTGTTACCACTCTAGCTATAACCTGGCTTTGCTGAAACCAGTGGAATTACATTCTACATCCTCAGCTATTGCTAACAAATTTAAGAACCCAAAGCAACAGCTACACAAGGAACAATAAATGCTAAAAGCATTAAGTGGAAAAAAAAAAAAAAGCATTAAGTGGATACTGGGAGTGGAGACTGACTTACTAAATTTTTCAAGGGAAATACCTGTAACTACAATGAAAATACAAAATTGTCTTAAATGATCAAGTTCTGTATCAAAAATAAAACTGACGGGAATCCCTGGGTGGCTCAGCGGGTTAGTGCCTGCCTTCGGCCCAGGGCATGATTCTGGAGTCCCAGGATCAAGTCCCACATCGGGCTCCCTGCATGGAACCTGCTTCTCCCTCTGCCTGTGTCTCTGCCTCTCTCTCTAGGTCTCTCATGAATAAATAAATAAAATCTTAAAAAAAAAAAAAAAACTGATGAAAACAAGCTCAAGGGGAACCTAATAATCAGGCCTCTAGACCAGGAAGTAAGTGAACATCAGGAAGAAAAAACAATCAGTAAATATAGGACATTCAAAAAAACTGCTCTGGGCACTTAAAAAAAAAAAAAAATCAATGTTATGAGGGGGAAAGTGGGGAAGTTTTAGGTTAAGAGAGACCAAGGAAACCTATACCCCAAATGCAATGACAAACCCTGGCTGGATACCAGTTTGGAAAACTGGGCAATGTTAAAATTTTGGTACAATTCAGTAGAATTGTAATATTCTATTCTAGTCACTACTTGAATATTACGTTAGGTATCAGATGGTACTAAGGAAATTAGGTAAAATTTTCTAAGTATGATAATAGATTGTGATCCTGGTATCTTAATTCTTAGGACATGCATACAAAAATGAAGATGCTTTTGCCACTTCAGGTCTACAACTTATTTTCAAATGGCTCAGTAACAAACGTTTGCTGTTAGGTGGAGAATACACTCAAGTGTTCACTGTACTATTTTTGTTTTTAAACATAAGCTCTGGGATGCCTGGGTGGCTCAGTGGTTGAGTGTCCGCCTTCGGCTCTGGATCTGAGATGAGTCCCACACCAGGATCCTGCCTGCCTCTCTCTCTCCCTCTGTGTCTCTCATGAATAAATAAAATCTTAAAAAAAATAAAATAAAATAAACATAAGTTCTAAGCCCAATGTGGGGTTTTGAACTCAGGACCACAAGATCAACAGTCGCATGCTCTGAGCCAGCCAAGCACCCCTCAATGTATAGATCGTTCTAACTATTCTTTTTATCTTTTTAAAAAGATTATTTATGAGAGACAGAGAGAGGGGCAGACACAGGCAGAGGGGGAAGCAGGCTCCTCACAGGGAGCCTGATGTGGGACTCGATCCTGGATCCCGGGATCATGACCTGAGCTGAAGGCAGGTGCCCAACCCCTGAGCTACCCAGGTGTCCCTCTCTTAACTGTTCTTTATGGAATTTTTCAAAATAAGTTTGCAGGCAAGAACTCCATCTGACCCATTCAAGTCACTGATGAAGCAGCTTTAAGAGGCTGAGGAGAAACAGCTAAAGTACGCAAAAAGGCAGCAAAACTTAAGGATGCAAAGATGAAAATTTGTTGACAATGCAAAATTCATTGTAGCACCTCCATTCACCTTTTCATCATCCCCTCAATCCTTGTCACAAGAGAAATACTTGCCCATTTATCTAGCTTGCAGGGACAGGAATCTTAGCAGATATCACAGAAACATGGGATTGGTTTCTTACCCAAAGCTGAAAGCTGCTAAACCCCAAACAAACCTCACTTTTGACAGAACCATTCACCTATCAAGGCAATGCTACTTACTATCTGAAAAATTTTTGAAAATTTGCTTAAAACCAAGTCTTAACGGGGCACTTGGGTGGCTCAGTTGGCTGGGCATCTGACTCTTTCAGGTCAAGTCATGATCTCAAGGTCCTGGGATTAAGCCCAGCATCAAGCAACACACTTAACAGGGAATCTCTTTGAGGATTCTCTCCTTCTGCCCCACTCCAATAAAAAAATAAATCTTAAAAAAAAAAAAAATTGCCACAGTAACTGCTCACTGGCTCTCAGCAATTAGCCTGAATTCCCTAGAATACACATATTTTCACGTTGTACTTGCTCAGTAATCAAGGTCAATACAATCAAATGCAACCTTATGAAAGAACACTTATGTGGCCTGTGAATAGGCTCTCAGTTATGTGTATCAAAGGGCTTGAAACAAAAGGCTGTTAGGTACTACAAATGCAGCACAAGGAACAGTTGTGTGAAGCAAAGCAGTTCTAAATATCTCACTCATTAGGTTTTCCAAGTTGAGGCTGGAAACCTTGGGGGAAAATAACCACATGTACGCTACCCCCAAACCTGAATCTGACTACATTTAACAGTGATGCCTTTGAAAATAGGTCTTCTCTTATGCTGTTTTGTATTTATAGGAGAAACAAAATTATCAAGATATTTAACATGCTTAGTTAACATCTGACACATACCATTTGCTTAATACAAATATCAAATGATAAAGGAACTTGTTAACAAGTATTCATGAGGAAAAAGAACATTTTATGACCTCACACCTTTTTTTTTTTTTTTTGCCTGCTTTTCACTATTAATTTGACAAAGTAGGGATGTCTGGGTGGGTCAGCGGTTGAGCACGTCTGTCTTTGACTCAGGGCGTGATCTTGGAGTACTGGGATCGGGTTCCACATCGGGCTCCCTATAGGGAGCCTGCTTCTCCCTCTGCCTGGGTCTCTGCTTCTCTTTTTCTGTCTCTCTCATGAATAAATAAATTTAAAATCTTAAAAAAAAAAAAAAAAGAAGAAGAAAACCTTTCCTTAAAAAAAGAATTGACAAAGTAGGAATTGGCACAGCACAGTTGAGACACCAACGTCTTAACCCTGCAATGGTATAGATCACAAATTGACCAGACTACATAAGGATGAAAAACCCAGTATATCCGATGTGAATGAATCACATGGCAGTGAAAAGGTACAAAAAAATTAAACTAAGTCAGGAAAGCATAGCCACTAACTATAGAGTGAGTATGGGGGGGTGGGGTGTCAAAAAAAGAGGACATAGGGTGGGAGGGATTCTTGAAGTAGGTTCTAGACCCTAGGTAGCTGTACATTTTTCAAGCAAGTTTCCACTAACTCATGAATAAAGTGAATTCATTCATTAATCCAAGTGATTTCTAAGTTCCATCCCGACTTCAGAACAAATCCTGGAAAAACACGCAATCTAACATCTCAGAACCTTGTGAAGCCCAAGAAAAATATTAAATGCTAAAATATAATAATGGCAATCAAGAATGAACACAGAGCTAAAGGGCAGCATTATAATGGGTTACAAAGAGACTTAAATTTTTTGTATCCCTGCAAAATGGGACACCAAAGTATCTAATGGCTATGCTTCCTTAAAATAGCTATTTTACATTACTGAAGACATGACTGAGTTAGTACATAAAGAAAAGTCCAAACTGTCAGCTTTTAGTCCTCCACATTCCCCTCTTTAATATGGCATTTTGCACTATATACATTAATGAAAATTTGAAACAAACAAAAAGAACTTTAGTCAAACTCCCCTTCCTCCTCCAGCTTTATTGGATAGTTTAAAATTACATTTCTATTTTCTAGGACTTCAGTTGCTTTTTCCATCTGACTTTTAAAAACTGATTACAGCAAATGAAACACAGTTGTCTAAGTGATATAGTATACAAAAATAACATCTTGATTTCTGTGAAAATGCATTTCTCTGCAATTCCTGAATAACTCCAAATTATGCTAACTCTGAGCATAGATGTTTACTCTGGGTTTTAGATTTAGACTTTGAAAAAAATGTGTTCTAAACCTTTGCCATCACCTTATGCATATCCAGCATCAACGCTGTGAAGTTGTTCCTGTTTAGGCCTTTATCCCGATTTTTCTCGCACAGCCATTAACACACATCTTTTTATTTTGTTTACTCCCACTCAACTGTATGTTCTATGTAGGGCCTGATACAGATGTTACTTGATGTTATTTAATAGCTACTGAGGTCAGACAATCCAAGGCCATCATTATGCTAAAATTAAAGTTGTTTATGGAAGCTCATAAATACTTCCAGAATTGGTTTTACCTCCTACATGGGAACATATCCAAGAAACCCAGAACGGGCTTACTGGTCTGACTCAACTCTTCCCATTCATCAATCCCTATTCACCAGTGGCGCGGAAAGGGGGTTCTTTAACAAAGCATTATACATAACACCTCTACCAAACTAAACATAAACTTTTTTTTTTTTGTAGTTAAATGCAGAAAGTCGGTTTTTTTTTTTTCCACCCCTTTCCTCCTTTTACACGGCAAGTAAAGCTCACTGGCCTGGGAGTAGCCTCTATCTGCCAACCTTTGGCCAGTGAAGAGGATTCAGAGAAAATAATACAACCATCAATCAGAAAAAGGAGGGGCGACAAAGGAAAATAATTAAGCTGTGGCTTCAATCGTGCATTCCCGTGCAAGGTGCCCTGACTCGCCACAGCGGTAACAGTTGACTTCACTTGTCTTGCTGCAATTGATGGCTACGTGACCAGTTTCACCACACCTAAAAAAAAAAAAAAAAAAAGAAAGAGGGACAGTGAGTTTTCACAATGTCCCCAGAAAACATAAAGCCGCACTGAAACAATAGTAACTGTAGAAACAGTAGTAACTGGGTAACAAATGCAATGATCAGTGAAGCAATGCTTTTTTCCCCTCAGGACAGTCTCATTAACCCCTCCACTAAGAGCAGGAAGGAGGAATTAAGTAACAAAGTACTCAATTGTGCAGACTAAGCCATAAAATTAAAATTTTTACCCCAAGAGATCCACTAACATCAAAACACTAAAAATAGGGGCTCCTGGGTGGCTCAGTGTAGCAGCCAACTCCTGATTCTGGCTCAGGTCATGATCTCAGGGTCATGAGATGGAGCCCTGCAATCCAGACCCACTTTTGTACTGGGTATGGAACCTGCTTTAGATTCTCTCTCCCTCCCACTGCAAACACTAATAACATTGGCCAATACATACCTTTCTCTTTAAGTTTTTTTTTTTTTTTTAATTTATTTATTCATGAGACACAGGAAGAGGGAGAAGCAGGCTCCATGCAGGGAGTCCGATGTGGGACTCAACCCTGGGACTCCAGGATCATGCCCTGAGCCGAAGGCAGATGCTTAACCGCTGAGCCACCCAGGAATCTTTCTTAAGTTTTATTTTAAGTAATCCCTACCCTCAGCATGAGGCTCAAAATCACGTCCCTGAGATCAAGGGTCGCACTCTCTGCTGACTGAGTCAGCCAGGCGCCCCAAGATGTTGTACCTTTATACAAATTAATCCTTAAGATTTCACTGGTATTTACCAAATTTTACAGCTTAAATATGTACATTTTATCTTATGTCACATCCACAAGGATTTCAGGTTGTAGGACAAAAAATTTGTATATGTGAATTATTTATAGTTTTCTACAATGTCTCTGAAAACTCCGAAGTACAGCATTAACATTCTTATTTTTAAAATATTAAAAATTCGGGATCCCTGGGTGGCGCAGTGGTTTGGCGCCTGCCTTTGGCCCAGGGCGCGATCCTGGAGACCCGGGATCGAATCCCACGTCGGGCTCCTGGTGCATGGAGCCTGCTTCTCCCTCTGCCTGTGTCTCTGCCTCTCTCTCTCTCTCTCTGTGACTATCATAAAAAAATAAATAAATAAAAATAAAATATTAAAAATTCCAAAGCTGTGTAAGTTTTTCAGCTGTCATAAGCCACAAACCATGACTGGCAAAATAGTAACTGATGTATAGACAAACTGCTGGTTATATATGCTGAAAATCAGTATCATCTGGTCAAAACGAACTTCCACTGAATACTGGTCCACAAAGTCCATTTATAGCTAATTCACCTCTAAAATAATCTCTGCCATGAGCCTTCCTCCAGCCAACACCCTAACAACTTACCTATAGCACTTCACTTTGGTGCAGTCTTTTTGAATGTGTCCAAATTCTCCACAAGAATAGCACTTCTGCTCATCAGCATGGTCACAGTCACGAGCCAGATGGCCTGGTTTGCCACAGTTGTAGCAGCATTGCTCCCGCTCTCTCTTGGGCTCCTTGCAGTCCTTGGCGATGTGGCCACCTCTACCGCAGTTATAGCAGGCTTCAACAATAAGGAAAAGAAGCAGACCAAGACTATAAAACCTTTACAAAACGTTCTTTGTTTTAAAAAGTCTTTTCCAATGCTATGTGCAGCAGTAGCACAGGCTCACCTCTCCAAGTTCTAGAAGGGTATGAAAATGAAGTGTTAAATACTTACCATCCTCTTGAAGATCACAATCCTTGGCAAGATGACCAGACTCACCACAGCGATAACAGATGTCTGGAAGAGATGAGGAAACAAACTGGAAACCTATTTTGGGCAGAAACAAAAAGAATTTGGCTAATTAGACCAGTCTTGACACTAATAGATACTGAAGCACTTCAAAATTTTTTATTCGACAAAAATACCTCTATCCGAGGTAAAACCACCTCTGCCACGGCTTCTCATTCCACGACCACGGCCTCCACCAGTAGGGCATTCCCGGGCCCAATGGCCAGATCGTCCACACTTGAAACACTCATTGCTGCTCATGGCTGCAGTTAGATCTTCGAAATATTAAAAATGACAATGTTAAACTAATTGAAATTACTTTTAGCTTTTTATTGCCCTTTTAGTGTATTTTTAGATAATTATTCTGGGGGATGAAGCTTAGCATATACCTTGCTTAGAAAAATAGCCACACAACTATGTACTTGTAGGCTTACATAACTATTAAGAAATATATTAGAAGTGAAAAAAAATGTAAAACATGTATTTTGATACAATTTGTGATTTTTTAAAAACCATTAAGACTATGGATATACAGATTAATACAAATGTTAATTCAGTTATAATGGGGTGGTAGAATTTAAAGGATTAATGCACATCCATTATTAGAAATAGTAACATATCACTCAAGGTCTAATTTGTAGACTATTTTCATGGTTACAAGCCAGTAAACTTTATTTTGGGCAACTGAAGTTATTTAATGGTCATAAAATCGGAAATAGCTCAAAACAACACAGCTGTAGTATGGACTCTAAAAGTGAGGGGTAGGTAAAGAGAAACTATTTCTAACTTTAAATCCAACAGTGTCTAGCTATACTACAACACTTGTTTGCACACTCTTTACAGCAGGTATATTATAAGAAATGCAGATAAAAATTTTCTCTAGAGAATACCGTATGGCAAAAAATATTAGAAAAACAAAAGGACACACCAAAGTGCTAATAGTATCTAAAGCACCAGGACCATTTTTTTCTTTTATTCTCTAAATTTTCCTGTAATTTTTACATTTAAAACAAGGCTACTTGGAACTTCACAATAGATTCCTTTATTGGGTATTATTTAAAAATGGGGGAGGGGGGCAAATCTCCCAATAAGTAAATGAATTTTACACTTCTTATGTAACAATCTAAAAATAAACAGGAACTATTCCTGGAATAGAATGGAATGTTGTAGGAGAAACTCCTAGGAAAGTGGTTTTTAAAAAACAAACTAGCTCAGAACAATCTAATCTTTACATTTCCACACTTCCACATCCGAATATTTTTACCCTTATTTCCAGTGTCAAGCCATGGCACACCAACTTTTTAAACTATCTTCTCAAAGCCATAAGCACTATGATCTAGCAAAAGATACTGCTTCAACTGAGTAAGACTGGATAGTGGAATTATCCAAATCAACCACAGCACCAAACTCAAATGACAGTAAAATGGACAAGGCCCCCCTCCCAATCATCCTTTCAGTAACCGGTTCATCACTAAGTTATAGAGAATCTAGTAACTAAAAATTAAGCTAAAGTTCAGTTTCAAAAGTTTCCATTGTCAAATATTCAAAAGAACTCAATACTTATCCCAAGTCTCTGCAATCAGATTCAGAGTAAGTTTTCAAAGGGATCTTTCTATCAATTCTTGCCACTTACCATATAAACACATTACCAAAAAAGGGGATGAGGGAAGTACAGGCAGGTACCTGCACAGAATACTCAAGAGTCCATAGATTCTAGGGTGCCTGGGTGACTCAGGTCATGATCTTTCGGGTTTTGGGATCAAGACCTGCATCTGAGTCTATGCTCAGCTGGGAGTCTGCTTAAGATTCTCTCCTCCCTCTCTTACCCCTCCCCCCAATTGTCTCTCAAACAAATCTTTAAAAATAGTTGTTTCAGATGCATAACGCATATTTCTAGTCAGAAGAAAAAAAGAAAACAGCCAGTGAAGATTAAAAATGTATTTTTGTAAAATAATGAGATTACATTTGCTTTCTTTTACTGGTATTAGCCTTCTAAATCATATTAAGTACTAGTTTCCACCGGAGAGAAGAGTTAGGGTAAAAAGTAATTAAAAAGTCACAGAAAAGAGGAACCCCTGGTTGGCTCAGGGTGTGATCCCAGAGTTCTGAGATCAAATCCCACATGGAGCCTACCTCTCCCTCTGCCTATGATTCTGCCTCTGTGTCTTTCATGATAAATAAATAAAATCTTAAAAAAAAAAAAATCACAGAAAAGAGTTTATAGTACTTTGTCCTCCCCTCCACCCTCATTTTCCTTTTGCACCTTCTCTAGTTTATAGCCAGACCAATTTAAGCATATTTAACTACTGATGTCAATGAGTTATTTGCAGAGAAATGATCATTTCTTTTTACAAAGTAATACAGGCAATCTGACAAGTCCTGAGTAGTTTATCACTTAATATTTAAACAAGAGGGGTGCCTGGGTAGCTCAGTTGGTTAAGCAGCTAAGTCTTTTTTTTTAAATTTAGGATAGTCAGAGTGAGAGAGAGAGAGAGAGAGAGAGAGAGGCAGAGACAGGCTCCATGCACCGGGAGCCTGATGTGGGATTCGATCCTGAGTCTCCAGGATCGCGCCCTGGGCCAAAGGCAGGCACCAAACCGCTGCGCCACCCAGGGATCCCTAAGCAGCTAAGTCTGGATTTCAGCTGAGGCATGATGTCAGGTTGAGATGAAGCCCTGCATCAGGCTCCACATTCATCAGGGCATCTGCTGAAGGTTCTCTCTCCTTGCTCCCCTCTACACTCTCAATCTTAAATTATATTATATATCTATATACACATACATATATATGAACAAGACACTTATGTTTTACAAAATACTACAGTCCTATACATTCCAAAGCTAAAGAAACGATGGTTCTAGGCAATCTTTCCTTTAGACTGCTGCTTTAAAAGGACCTTGTTTATTTAATAAAGTACAAAAGAAATGCATTATAACACATCATCATGTTTATCAGTGGAATAAAGTCAACAGGTAATTGGGTTTATTTTCAGCACAGTAATATGAATTTAAAAAACTACTTAAGGGGCAGCCCAGGTGGCTCAGTGGTTTGGCGCCGCCTTCAGCCCAGGGCGTGATCCTGGAGACCCAGATCAAGTCCCACGTCGGGCTCCCTGCATGGCACCTGCTTCTCCCTCTGCCTGTGTCTCTGCCTCTTCCTCTCTTTTAAAATCTTTAAAAAAATAAAGAACTACTTAAGAACTGATTAATCTACAGGTAGATTATTCATGAACTGTTTCTCCATTGTCTTCTCCCCCTTGGGCCAAGCCAGTCATTTAGCTATTCTATCTACATTTTCCAAGTCCCTTGTGATAGATTTATTTCTTCAGTAACATTAAACCAACCAATTCCCACAATGTTTTAGAGTCC
Organism: Canis lupus familiaris; assembly: GCF_011100685.1. NCBI lineage: Eukaryota > Metazoa > Chordata > Mammalia > Carnivora > Canidae > Canis > Canis lupus. The sequence goes on along the minus strand of NC_049241.1, from coordinate 2,951,189 downwards.
TGCCACTTATCCTAGAAGTAGGTTCCCATCCTAATATTCATCTTATATACAAATGTATTTAGTTAAAAGATCTTTAGAGAGCTATATGCCATCTCTAAGAAAAGAAGAGGCAGTAAGGTAAGACAGCTGAGAATTATGAGTCTGTGATTCTGCCTATGACTACTCCTGGCTGGAATTTTGCCGCACTGTCCTGCCTCCGCCCTCTCCACCTGTCACAACGTTTTCCAACCTTCAACAGCCAACTCAAATGCCAACTCTTATAAAAGAATCTGACCACATCTCTCAGCCTGGAACTCTCAAAACCCATAGTTCTTTATTAGTATTTGTCTGACACTACCATATTGACTTTTATCATATTCCTTGAAGGCAGAGACCAAATAATTCACCTTTCAATCATCACAACACCCCATATAATTATCCTTTCAGTAGCAGTTATACTCAGTATTTTAACTGCTGGGGGGGGGGGGCAGCTAATAGTCATTTGTGAATGAAACAAATTGTTTCTTGTACAGACCCAACCCAATCTGACTAAGTACTAACACCACCTCAATTCTTGCTATGACAAGAATTACTGCACCATTAAAGTAACAACGTAGGAGGGCCCCCTGGCGGCTCAGTTGGTTAAGCGTCTGCCTTTGGCTCAGGTCTGATCCCAGGATCCTAGGATTGAGCCCTGCATCCGGCTCCCCCATTTCAGAAGAAGCCTGCTTCTCCTCCTCCCTCTGCCACTCCCCCAGCTGGTGCTTGCTTGCTCTCGGTCAAATAAATCTTTAAAAACGATGATAACAATAAAGTAACAACATAGGGGCACCAGGGTGGCTCAGGTGATTTGGTCATCTGCCTTCAGCTCAGGTCATGATCCTAGCATCCTTGGGATCAGGTCCAAGTACCATGTCAGACTCTCCACTCAGTGGGGAGTTTGTTCCCCCTTTCCCGCTACCCCTTCTATCCCCTTTCTCTCATAAAATCTAAAAAAAAAAAAAAAAAAGGCAAAATATTTTTAAATTATGTACTCATTTTTTAAAGATTATTCATGAGACAGAGAGAGAGAGGAGAGAGGCAAAGGGAGGAGGAGGCTCCATGCAGGGAGCCTGATGCGGGAGACTCGATCCCAGGACCACAGGATCACATCCTGAGTTGAGGGTAGACGCTCAACCGCTGAGCCACCCAGGCGTCCCAAATTATGTACTCATTGAGGATAGACTATCAATCTAAATTCAAGAATGCTTATTTTGGATTATCTAATAAAATCCTATTACTCCAAGAATTCACAATCAACTAGACCTCACTAATATGTATTTTTTTAAGATTTTATTTATTTATTCATGAGAAACAGAGAGAGAGAGAGAGAGATTGAGAGAGGCAGAGACACAGGCAGAGGGAGAAGCAGGCTCCATGCAGGGAGCCCGATGCAGGACTCGATCCCGGGTCTCCAGGCGAAATCGCTGCGCCACCGGGGCTGCCAGACCTAATATTTTATGGAATGCTACAAAACATATTTACTAATAAAGATAAAAGACAAAATGTTGTATTTTCCACTGTTGCCAGGCAGAAGGTGAGCATTTATTTTCTTCCTTTTGCTGCTTTAGCAATCATCGCTGTATCTACACTGATGTTATCATCAGACAGTAAAAAGATTTGAGGATCCTAATAGCTAAACCTGGGTTAACCACTGAACCATCTGTGCTGTTACCTCAGACACTTGAGGTCTGTCCTTATCAGGAAAGGATGATAAATTGATCTGTGATGAGAATTGTTACCAGGTGTCTTGTCCTTACCAGATGCTCAACTTAAAAAACTTTAAGGGCTTATGTCTTCTGCTTATTCTTTCCTTTCCACTCCAATTAAGTTAGATTGCTTACAGGTGGATTAGAAACACCCCCCCCCCCATGCAATGCCTACAGAACAAGTTTAAATTATTCTTTTTTTATTTTTATTTATTTATGATAGTCACACAGAGAGAGAGAGAGGCAGAGACACAGGCAGAGGGAGAAGCAGGCTCCATGCACCGGAAGCCTGACGTGGGATTCGATCCCGGGTCTCCAGAATCGTGCCCTGTGCTAAAGGCAGGCGCTAAACCGCTGCGCCACCCAGGGATCCCTACAGAACAAGTTTAGAAGAGGGCAACTGCTTATACTCAAGTTTCCCATCTCATAAAGTCTACTTCCTGAGTGGACTGGAGAAGAGGTAAGAAAAATGGGTGAATGCCAAATGATTTCATATTTGCAACAACAGACATCAGGTATGTTTCCACTTCATTTTTTGTCTACCAAATTTGCATGACACAAACCACACAAAGAAATGTAGGAACACAGGGCATGCCAGGCAGCAGTAAGGCAGTCAAGATACTGCTTGAAAATTTACTGAGAGGGCCAGTATATAATTAAGAGTCTATTTTATACTCATCTAGGATTAAATCCTAGAATTGATACCAAAACATTATTGGTTATACTAACTTGTCTTCATCAATGTAATTTTTCCACATTTTTTGATACTAAGAGCAAAGCCAGTAAACTACTTAAATTTTTTTATTTTTTTTTATTTTTTTTTTATTTAATTTATGATAGTCATACAGAGAGAGAGAGAGAGAGAGAGGCAGAGACACAGGCAGAGGGAGAAGCAGGCTCCATGCACCGGGAGCCCGATGTGGGATTCGATCCTGGGTCTCCAGGATCGCGCCCTGGGCCAAAGGCAGGCGCCAAACCGCTGCGCCACCCAGGGTTCCCCTTAAATCTTTTTTTTAATAATAAATTTATTTTTTATTGGTGTTCAATTTGCCAACATACAGAATAACACCCAGTGCTCATCCCGTCAAGTGCCCCCCTCAGTGCCCGTCACCCATTCACCCCCACCCAAACCACTTAAATCTTAACAGGTCACTGACAAGACTAACAATGGGAGTTCCAATGAATAGAAAGCCCTAACTCTTTAGGGCTTTAAATAAATAGTGACAGGCAAGTGTAGGGGGTCGTGGGAACAAAGTTATGATATGGATCTGGCTATCTTTATTGTTTTATATGGCTTTCCTAATATAGATAATGTGTATTTACTGTATTTTTCTAGTTATTTCCCTCAAGTTTAGGGTTATCCCTGACTCCTCCACATTGCTGACCTAACTACATCCAGACCATAGGAGAGATTTTGCCCCCTGAATGTACTTACTCATCATGATGCTGTAATAAATCAGTTTAGTGTTCCAACATGGTCCTAAAACACTTCAGACTGTTTTAAGATAAATAAAAAAACTACAGACAGGAGGGAAGGAAGCAAGTTACACTGTACATTACTTGCATTCGGACCAGAATAATGGAGACCACAGTGTAATACTGGAACAATTCTGGGTTCTTATCCTGGCTCCTGCCATAATTACCCCCCCCCCAAAGAGATTTAATTTAATAGCTATCTAGTATGACTCAAAGGTTAATAAACGTATTATCTATAATCCTTACAACCCTGCAAGTTATGTATTCTTGTCCCCATTTTACTGATAAAAAAAAAAGTCTCAGATCTTCAGTCTCCTTAACTTCCTTTTTTATTTATTTTTTTAAAGATTTTATTTATTTACTCATAGAGACACACAGAGAGAGACAGACAGAGACACAAGCAGGCTCCACGCAGAGAGCCCCACGTGGGACTCGATCCTGGGTGTCCAGGATCACAACCGGGGCTGCAGGCGGCGCTAAACCGCTGTGCCACCAGGGCTGCCCAGATCTGAGACTTTGAAAAACACATTAGTTTTCAATGTAAAAAGTCTTTGTTCTCTTTAGATAAATCGAAACTAGAACTGATAAACTTTTTAAAAATCCACAGCCATATATAAACTTATTCACAGTATACCACCATACAGCTTTCCTGAATTTTAAGCCAAGATAGATTTTCTTAACTTTCTCTGTGGTAAGTACTTAAGAGTGTCACCACAGATCCAAACACTGGCTATCTGATTCCACTAGTTAATAGCCTCATTTGTAATTATGGAGTCACTGCAGCTGATCACTATACTACACTCTCATACTACTGATTAATAGAGTCCATCTACTTACAACTTGCATTTTGGGTGGTCACAAGCTCTCATTTTATTACTCCAGCAGTTTTTTACAACATGAAAATGGTGCACAATTTACCGGAATTCTCATTATTATGCTCTTACTGCGGCAGCATCAGACACTGCCAGAATAGGAGTTCTATTAAAGTGAGACAGTAGGGAAAGAGCATTCTCCACATAGCAGGCCAGGATGCCTTGGCATCAGTCTTCTGGCTCTCCACTTAACTGTCAGAAGGCTAGGAAGAAAAAAGCAGCCAACAATTTTTTAAAACTCTCACTCCTGCAAGAAAAAGCAAAATCTCTCTTGTGGTCAAGTGCTTAGCCAACAGACCAATCATTCCAATTAGTCAAACTGTGGTTCTATTGCTTTTAAGTACCAATTTGATAACTTCCCATTTGTACCATATTTTCATTAGATTTTAAAAGGGACAGATACCCCAAAAAGTCATATAGCCATTTGCAAAACCCATTAATAATACCTTAAGGAAGAGGTTACTCTGCCTGTTCCAGTTGTTCAAATGCTAGTGTAATAAATGCCCTTTGGTCTTCTATTGATCTGGCTCAGAGTATTTTTTACGGACTCCATATTTGTTTGAAATATATTACCTCTCATCATCAGTATGAAACGCGGATATTTAGCTTGCCAGGACTTACCCAAGTTTTCTAATGTGACATATGCAGATAAGTACACAAACATATATTGTTAGTTTAAGAAAAAAACGGTTGCCGACAACTGCGATCTGGAAAAAATTTTAAGTCCTTAATTCAGCCCCAGGGAATCTAATAAATTATTCCTTTTTTATTCCAGTACAGAGAGCTCCTTGTAGACAAGAATCAGGCTCAACAAGCTAAACACAGCATGTACCTATGAACGTGGCATTTTGTAGGGGTTTGATTAAACCAGGATCAGAGTAATTTTTAAGCATTCGAGAAGGACTGCTTTGCAGAAGAAGAAAAAAATCTAAGATGTAGGAATTTCATTTCATTCATCTTTTAAGAACCCTCAAAATCGTATATGCAATTTATAGTGCTTGAGCAAAAAGAGTAACAAGTTGCTATCTTAGTTAAGATAACATGTCCATGCAGAAAGTAACTGGTTATGTTCCAAAAATTGGATCAAACAACAGGAAAGGAGAAACAGGTTTTTTAAAAAACTTGAATAATTTGGGGTAGGAGGATGTAAATTAATCTCCCTTTACCTTAAAAGAAACGAGTAATCCAGACTCTTGGGCTTCTTACTCTTTCTGGATAATGACTGAAACACACTATCCCAAGTCACAGAGGGCTACTGAGCAGTATTTTCTTTTTCTAAGACCTCGGAGACCAGATGTATCGACTTCCTTTGGAAGTGCCCTGTGGCTGAGGCCATGTGGTTAACATGTGGCAACAAGCATAAGCCTTACCCATAATAAAATCAACACCCAAAACCAAATGTGGGCAATTATGTCGTCCTAAAATAGGCTTGCACATTTGGAATATCTAGATGGGGACTGGCTCATTAACTTCAGGTCTCATTTTTAGATTAAGTTGTACCCGTTTAATTAATCCAAGAAATGACTGGATTTCGTTGATTCACGGAAAGCCAGTCCTATCTGCCTCTTTTCGAGTTACACTGTCAAGAGAAGTAACTCAACATTTGAACCACCGTAAGAACTCAAGAATCGGAAAGCTACCAAGTACGCAGAGTACGAATTTCGAGGCTTCGCAGGCCTGCAGGCGGAGTATCCCACCGCCCTAGGACCAGCGCGCCTTCAGGACCCTTGGCACATGGCCCGCCGGGCCCCCGACCCCAGCACATGGCCTGCAGAAACACCCCCGACCCTCCCCACCCGCAGCCTCCCCCCAGTAAGTTCCCGCCAAATCGCCCCTCCGTCCCGCACCCGCGACCCCCGAGGTCTCAGGGCTTCGGTCCCAAGGGCGCACGGCCCGGGCCGCCGTCGCTTGAGGCCGCGGCCTGGGGCGCGGCCCGGCCCTGGGAGAGGCCCCGAGGCCCGGCGGCCCGGCTTCCCAAGACGGAAGGAAGGGCGGCGGGGTCGCCCGACTGCGGCAGCCCGGAAACCTGGGCCCGGGACGGCTGCAGCAGCCGAGTTTCCCGCCTGACGCAGCAGCAGAGCAGGCCAGAGCGCGGCCGCCATCGCCGCCGAGCCGCTCCCAACCTCTCCGTCCGCCTCGGCCACCGCCCGCCCCGCGGATGCCCCCCGCCCCCAGGCCCTGCTCCGGGCCCTCACCTTCGGCGTCTGAGCGGGTCCGCAGCGGCGGAGACTCGGACGCGGGCCCGGGGAAGGCGGCTCACAAGGTAGCGGCTGTTTATTTTCAGGGTCCTTGCCTGCGCCACACGCGGGTCTGCACACGGCCCCACACACGCCGCTGCGCACGGCTCTCCTCCGCCTCGCCCACGCGGCCAATCAGCACGCGGAGTTCCGGCGTCCAATCAGAGCCGCCCCGAGGAGGGCCGCCCAGCTTGAGCGCGGCGCGGCGTGGGGCGGGCCTCGGCCTCCGCGCGCCGCGGCCTTTCCCGCCGTGCCCCGCGCGCGGCCTTTCCCGCCCGGAACCGCCGGCCCCGACCCTATTCCTGGCCGCTCCCCCCGCCGGGGAACTTGGGTCGTCCGGGCCTTGGTGGTCTCTCGCGGCAGCGGGCGCCGAGGGGTGCCAGAGGGCAGGTCTTCGTGAAGTGGCTGTGATTAGCGTGGGGTCAGGGAAAATTCCGGTCCCTTCTGGGGCTCAGGAGAAGCGCTTGCCCCCAAGCTTCTGGCTCTGACTGGCTTTACGAGCTCGGCCCCGGTTCCTAGAGCTCGTCAGTTGGTTCCCGGTTTCTAATCCGCACATCCCAATTCGGGGGAAAGTCGCAGCTCCAAGTAACAAGTTACTGTGGCCATGGGTCCCGGCCCCGAGTTTTGGTTTGGTTTTTTTTTTTTTTTTTTTTTTTATTCATTTATGATAGGCACACACAGAGAGAGAGAGAGGCAGAGACACAGGCAGAGGGAGAAGCAGGCTCCATGCACCGGGAGCCCGACGTGGGACTCGATCCCGGGTCTCCAGGATCGCGCCCCGGGCCAAAGGCAGGCGCTAAACCGCTGCGCCACCCAGGGATCCCTGGTTTGGTTTTTGTGTGACCCAGGCAGAGCCTGGAATGGCCGCTGCTTACACCTCTTAACGGTAGACCCTCACCGCCGCGCCCTAGGACCATGTGCGCCCCAAATGTCCCAGATGAGGGATGGGACCTGCCCTGCGGAGTGTGTGAAGATGGCGGAGGGAGGGCCCCGGACCCTCTGCCTCACGACTCACCCTGGGACCGCTTCACACATCGGTGAAGGACATCCTGCAACTTAGGGTAGCAAGTGCCAGGAGAGCCACCTGGCCGGGCTCTCGTGTTCAGGAACGGCCTCCGGTTGGGATCCCTTACCTTGTCCCAAAAAGACTGTGTGTGTCGTCATTGATACTCTTTCAGGATGAAAACAATGTAAATTATTGAATGTGAACTAAGATTTTCTAGAATTGTGAGTGCCATCTTGGAACAGCTTTTGTTGGAAACAGGAAAAAAAAAAAAAAAAAAAAAAGAAGTACCCCAGTCTCTTGAGCTCTAAAAGCCCTGAAATTAACTATAGTCTCCTACTAAAGCTTAATATGCTCCTCAAGGTTAGGATGTAGCCCATATTGTTGGCTGGTACATCCCGGAGATTTACTTCTCATTCTTTTAATGACCATGGTACTTGAAATTAATTGCACAGATCTATTACGATGTTAAAACTGCTGAACAGTCCTTGTTTGTAGCATTAATTCAGTGAGTAGCTGTGAAGACTCCAGCTGTTCTTTGCCTTTAGTCTCATCTCATTGAATTCTCCCAGTCCCCAGGCTGTATGACTTTTGAAATCATGTTTATGGGGAGGCACAGTGGTTAAGAGCTCAGGTGATAGGAATCAGGCATTACACCTGGATTCAGATCACCAGTACTTAATCATGGTAGTGCATTTAGCGACTGTGCTCAACACAGTATTTGGTAAAGGTTAGCAATTATCTAAGAGTGAATGAACTATTTCAAGGACCAATGACTTTTTCAGCTTTTTTTAAACCAAGACAACTAAAGTAAAAATATTTTAGAATTCAGTATGAAATGTCCTATTTCCAGTAAGATTGAATTGCCTAGCTGTTTATGTATTGAGTTATATAACACCACAGTTACCAATAATAAAACAGTGTTTTGTGCTTAAAGAGTTTTATTCCCAAGAATCTTACACAGCTTTACAGATTTCCCCTCCCTAACAGATTAATCTTTATAATATCTCGAGGTAAGTAGTAGGATGGTAATTGAAGACAATCATTCCATGATTTCCTAAGCCCAAGCATTGAGTCAGTATTAGTGCAAAAGGCTAAATGGAGGAAGTCCACCTTGGGTACATCCAAGAGGACTAGTTAAATTGTCATAGTAACCATAAATTCCTATTTTTGTCTGACTTTGACTTATCACTCCAAACACAATACTACATAAAATGTTTGATATTTATTATAGACCCAGGGACAGAATGTTCCTAATGTTAAAAAAAAGAAAAAAAAAAGAGGGTGGGTATGAAATAGTGGACATAATGTTCTTCTGTAGGTTTCAAAAGACTTAAATGGAAGGAATGGAAACATAATGTGGTCTTCACTTCTCAGCTCTAGGAGTAGTAACAGATAATGGCTCTTTTCTACCTGGCATCCAGCTTTCTGTAATAACTATTACTATTAACAGAACCAGACTGATCATGAGGCATTCTGTCTCCAGAGGTTTATGATGGAATTTAACTACAGTCATTTGTGTTTGTATATGCCCTTGGGTACACCTATCTCACTAGAGATGTTTGAAAATAAGAAAAGAAAAAGCCACTCCACTCAAAAGATAAACTGCCAACCATATATGAAGAAAGAGTCCCTATCTTGGAAACGTATTTTCTCCTCTCCTCCCTTCCAATGTTCAGTCTTACCCAGTCTACCCACACATATTGTGGTCAGCAGTGTGTTACAAACGTGACTAGTTTAGACATAGACTTTGCCCTTGAAGATCTTGCAAGATGTAATGGGCTATAAGAAAGTATTAAGTGTCCTGAGGAGGACCAGCTAAAATGCTATGATTCAGCATGATTCAGGATTCCTTAAAATACCAGTTGAGCAGCAATACCTGCCAACTCTTAATTTCCGCTAAAATGCCCAATTGCATAGTACATGCCTTAAATTCTGCTGTTAAATGGAGATGATATCGTATCTGTCTTTCTAAATCCTTCCATGTCCTGTTTTCTCTGCCTACAGGGAAAGAGGCTCTATGACTTGACTTGGAAAGTATGCAACTAAAGTTAAGTGTAAATTGTTTCACCACTCCTGTCTGTTTCTGAAGCTAAAACATAGTTTACTAAGCTAAATCCCGAAATATTATCAGTTATACTAAGAATAGCTGGTAGTATATATAATTTCTTTAACAGGGCTTAGCATAATTACCATTAAAGTGTTATCTATGATTTTTATTATTATGGAGTGCTTATTATATGCCAGTCATTGTTTATAACCTCTTTATAAGTTTACACAAAACCTCATTGAGATACGTACTTTTATTAATCCCGTGAAGAAATACAATTCCAGAAGATTCACGTATTCCGCCAAGGGCAGAGAGTGAATAAATGACAGGGCAGGCTTCAGAGATAGAGTACGTGCTTAAATACAAAGCTTCCAGCCTCCTAGTAGTTATTGAAACCCAATCTTACAATTTCCCATTGACTCATTAAAGTGACAGTATAGGGAATACTAACATGGTAAGGAAAATATGAAACACTGGGGGCACCTGGGTGGTTCAGTGGTTGAGCATCTGTCTTCGGCTCAGGTTATGATCCTGGGGTCCTGGAATCGAGTCCTGAATCTGGCTCCCCATAGGGAGCTCGCTTTTCGCTCTGCCTGTGTCTCTGCGTCTCTCTGTATCTCTTATGAATAAATAAATAGAATCTTTTAAAAAATATGAAACACTAATAATTTAGTGAGCATTCCATCAGTTGGCTTCCTCCTCTGTGATCTCAAATTGAAACTATCTCTACTTCTGCAAAATAACTGGCAAGAGAACATCATTTGAAAATAGTTTTTAAAGGTTCAAAATAAAACCACCAATTTTTTTCTTACAAGAAAAGCAGATGCATTCATTTAAAGTAACTTCCTATGGATCATATTAGCAGTGAGGCTGATCATCATCTTCATATATTTGTAGGTTGTCCAAGTTTCCTCTTTCGAGAAGGGCAGATTTTGCTCATTTTGTTGTTTGTCTTTTATTGATTTGAAAACATTTTTTATATGTTTGGGATACTAATCATGTTTATGGGGAGGCACAGTGGTTAAGAGCTCAGGTGATAGGAATCAGGCATTACACCTGGATTCAGATCACCAGTACTTAATCATGGTAGTGCATTTAGCGACTGTGCTCAACACAGTATCAGTTACATGTTACATGTTATCAGTTACATGAAATCGTATGTGTTGACATTTTGGTGATCATTGTTTCTCAATGTGATGCAAAGTTTAGAAGTGGATAAAGAATTTTTGAAACTTGGATTTGGATAATTGATGAAGAGACAGAGTGATTTCATTCAGGGAATGTTACTCAGGGCTACCCACCAAGAGTTTGGGGAGACTACTGCAATCCCCACACTGTGTAGTGCCTCCTTTGCATCTGTTAAATGCCAACAATATAATGGCATGTTGAATGCCAGGCAGAGCTTATCAAAATTTCTGCCTGCTTGTGAGCAAATGCCATGAGTCCTTAGATTTGTCTTTAGCAAACCCTTTGCTTCATTTGGCGGGAGGGCATTCAGATGCATTTATTGCATCACAAAACTATGATTTTCAGCATTTTAATCAGCCCTTGGAAACTGCTGACATCATGATGTACTCCTTCACTGGTGTTTCCATTTTCCCTAGCACTGCAGCCAGAATTTAGAATCCTGACTCACCCTTCAGCCAGCCACAGAGAATGCTGATCATTCTGGTATGGTCAATGCTCACAAAGTGACTTTGAAAGGGGAAATAGCTTTTGGACAAACCAAAATCAGTGCAATTTCAGGTAATAGTGAGGCTTTTCCTTTTTAACTTTCTCTTCTGCTCAGCTGCTATCCTTTCTCCTTTGACAGGGAAGCCACACTTCTGCAATCCTGGCCAGAAAGCTGTGGATTGTACGAGCTGGCACAGCCAGTGCTGTCCTTCTGAGCTCAGTGAGTTGTCTTTCCCATCTGCAGAGTCTCAGCTGGGGCGTGGCGCTTACAGTGAAACAATCTGCATAGCTGAATTAACAATTCCAAATTTAGCTCTCATTTCAATAAATTACCTTATAAAACATTCACTGGCCAAAATTATCTTCACTAGTTTATTTATAAGAACATTGCAATTGTTCACAGTTATTGCCTGTGAAGAAACTGATAGACAAAGTCTCTTATAATTTCCCCTCATAAATCACAGGAAAAAAAATAAAGGCAAGTATCAGGATTTCTAGGAGCATGAAAATTTATGCCTATGCTATACAAATAAATGTTAGGTGTGTCTGGGTGTCTCAGTTGGTTATGCATCCAACTCTTTTTTTTTTTTTTTTAAGATTTTATTTATTTATTCATGAGAGACACAAAGAGAGAGGCAGAGACACAGGCAGAGGGAGAAGCAAGCTCCATGCAGGGAGCCCGATGAGGGACTTGATCCTGGGGCTCCAGGATCATACCCTGGGCCGAAGGCAGACCCTTAACCACTGAGCCACCCAGGGATCTTTACCTCCACCATCTTTAAAACAAAACAAACAAAACAAAACAAAAAACCAAAATGAATGTTAAAGAGGCTTTGGATATTTTCAAAGGGTAATGGTGAGGATTAAATAAGGTATTCAAATGGAAGATGCTTTGCAAATTCCAAAGCGTTTTGCCACGGTAAAATATTATTAAGATCAGTTTCTGACACATCTAAGGCATGACATTCCTTTTCTATGCTGATTTAAAACAGATAAAGACTGTATCTTGGACATGTGAATAGGCAATGCTAATATTTCTACTGCATTTGAAGAATGACTGGAAGTAATTTCTTCCCTTTATTTAGCGGATGGCTTCCCCACTTGATGCAATAAAAGTTCTCAGGGGCCTGAAACTGACTCTCAAACTTCTGAGGCTGAACGTTTATCCAAGATGAAGTTTGCTTTGAGTGGCACAGAATTCAAAGACAGCTCTGGACTAAGCTAAAGGGGGTGGTTAATGTGATCTCCGTACTTCCTATTTTCTTCCTTTTTGACACCTCAAATACACGTCTAGTTTCCTAGGGATTTCCTGAGTCAATCTGGGCCAACTTCCTTTTCTCTTCAAGGTTGACGTGTCCTGCTCTATCAGGGACTATCATTTTATCAACCAACGCAAGCTAGGGTAATAACTTCATTTACATAGCCCTTCATAGTTGCACATAAACATTCAGCCAGCATTCATCGAGAGATTATTATGTGCCACATTATCCAGGGTATTTTCACCTCTGTTTTATTTAGTTAGTACAGAAACTTCATGTGGTGCCTGGGTGGCTTGGTCGGTTAGGCATCTGCTTTCAGCTCAGATCATGATCCCAGCATACTGGGATCAAGCCCCGCTTCAGGCTCCCTGCTGAGCAGGGAGTTTGCTTCCCCCTCCCCTTCTGGCCCTCTCCCTGCTTATGCTCTCTCTCTGTCTCTCAAATAAATAAAATATTTTTTAAAAAAAGAAACCTCAGATTCAAGCATAACTTCTCTAGGTAAGATCTATGTATTTATGTAGGAGGCACCAACCTCCTTACCTAGTGTTTTTCACAGGGTGGGATGTACACAATACTTTCAGGTGGTATATGGCAGGGCATCAACTAAAGTTACGTCATATGGTATAATAAAGTCTCATTTCAAGCTCTTTCAAGCCTTCTATCTATCTCAAGGGGAAGTCTCAGTTTGGTGCTTACCAGTCTTTAACTCCTCTACAACACTGTATTTAACCTTTCTTAATGAGAAGAGCATAGTAACCATCTAGAACATTATTCATTTTATTATGATAATATAATAGACAAGTTACACTGTTTCCTAATTTGTGTAATCAAATTTCCTCTTACATTCACATCCACACATAGATATTTTATTTTATTGCTGAAGCAGCTAAGAGTAAGAAGCAGACTTTGGGCATTTTTAATCAAGATAAAATTGATAAAAACATATTAGTTTTAGGTGTAACAATATAATGGTTTGACCTTTGTATATATTGAAAAATGATCCCCACGATAAATCTATTTAATAGTCATCATATACATAATTACACATTTTTTCTCATTATGAAAACTTTTACAATTAATTTTCTTAGCAACTTTAGAATATATCACTCACTACAGTCACCATGGTGTACATTATACCTCCAGGACTTATTTATTTTATTACTGGAAGTTGTACCTTTTGGCCCCTTTCACCTACTTCACCTACCACCCTCCCCCTGCCTCTGGCAACCACCAATCTGTTCTCTGGATCTATGAGTTTTTATTTTTTATTTTTTATTTTTTTGGTTTGTGTGTATATATGGGGGTTTTATTTTTTTATTTTTTAAAAAACTTTTATTTATTATTTATGATAGTCACACACAGAGAAAGAGAGAGAGAGAGAGAGAGAGGCAGAGACATAGGCAGAGGGAGAAGCAGACTCCATGCACCAGGAGCCTGACATGGGATTCGATCCCGGGTCTCCAGGATTGCGCCCTGGACCAAAGGCAGGCGCTAAATCGCTGCGCCACCCAGGGATCCCCCCCCCCTTTTTTTTAAAGATTTATTTATTTATTTATTTATTTATTTATTTATTTAATTTATTTATGATAGACATAGAGAAAGAGAGGCAAAGACACAGGAGGAGGGAGAAGCAGGCTCCTTTTTTTTTTTTTTTTAAAGATTTTATTTATTTATTTGACAGGGACAGCATGAGTGGAGAGAGGGGCAGGGGCAGAGGGAGAGGGAGAAGCAGACTCCCTACTGAGTGGGGGGCCAGACGCGGGGCTCCATCCCAGGACCTCATCATCCATGACCTGAGCAGAAGGCAGATGCTTAACTGACTTAGCCACCCAGGTGCCCCTGTTTTTTTTTTAGATGCCACATAGAAGTGAGATCATATAGTATTTGTATTCTTTGTCTAACTTCTCTCACTTAGTATAATCCCTTCAAATCCATCCATGTTGTCACAAATCGCAGGATTTCCTTCTCTCATATGGCTGAATAATATTCCATACACACTTTCTTTATCCATTCATCCCTCACTGGACATTCAGGTTGCTTCCAAAAGTTTCCTCTTAGAAATTAAGAAAATGAGGGGAACCTGGGTGGCTCAATCAGTTAGGTGGCTGACTCTTGATTTCGGCTCAGGTTGTAGTGTCTGGGTTAGATCGAGCCCGCTGTCAGCCTCCATGCACTCAATACAGAGTCTCTCTTCTCTCTCTGCTCCTCCCCCTGCTGGCACTCCCTCTCTAGATGGATAGATAAATTAGATAGATGGATGGATGGATAGATTAGATAGATAGATAGATAGATAGATAGATAGATAGATAGATAGATAGATAGATAGATAGATAGATGATAGATAGATAGATGATAGATAGATAAAATATTTTTTAAAAGAAATTGAGAAAACAAGGGGGCCCTGGGTGGCTCAGTTTCGGCTCAGATAATGATCTCAGGGTCCTGGAATCAAGCAAGCCCTGTCTCGGACTGTGCACTCAGCAGGAGTCTGCTTGAGATTTCTTTTTCTCTTCCTCTCCCCCTTCCCTCTGCTCACATGCTCACGTGCTCTCTCTCTAAAATAAATCTTTTTAGGGGGCAGCCCGGGTGGCTCAGCAGTTTAGCGCTGCCTTCAGCCTGGGTTGTGATCCTGGAGACCCAGGATTGAATCCCACATCAGGCACCCTATGGGGAGCCTGCTTCTCCCTCTGCCTGTGTCTCTGTCTCTCTCTCTCATGCTCTGTGTCTCTCATGAATAAATAAATATTTAAAAAAATAAAATAAAAATCTTTTTAAAAAAGAAATTTTTTTAAGATTTTATTTTTTTTATTTTTTTTAATTTTTATTTATTTATGATAGTCACAGAGAGAGAGAGAGAGAGAGGCAGAGACACAGGCAAATAGAGAAGCAGGCTCCATGCACCAGGAGCCCAACGTGGGATTCGATCCCGGGTCTCCAGGATCGCGCCCTGGGCCAAAGACAGGCGCCAAACCGCTGCACCACCCAGGGATCCCTAAAAAAGAAATTAATAAAATGGGACACCTGGCTGGCTCAGTTGGTGGAGTATGTGACTCTTGATCTCAGAACTGTGGGTTTGAGCCCCACATTGGGTTCAGAGATTGCTTAAAAATAAAATATTTTTAAAAAAAGAAATTAAGAAAACAATACTATTTACAATTGCACCAAAAAGAATACCTAGGAATAAAAAAAAAAAAAAAAAAAAAAAAAAGAATACCTAGGAATAAATTTAACCAAAGATGGAAGACTTTTACTTTCTTTTTTCTTTTTCTTTTTCTTTTAGACTTGTACTTTCAAAAACTATAAAACATCAATGAGGGGTGCCTGGGTGGCTCAATGGTTGAGCACTGCCTTCAGCTCAGGTCATGATCTCAGGTCCTGGGATTGAGCCCCACACCGGGTTCCCTGCTCAGTGGGGAATCTGCTTCTCCTTTTCCCTCTGCCCTTCCCCTGCTCTTTCTCTTGCTCTTGTTCTCTTTCAAATGAATATTTATTTTTTTAAAGATTTTATTTATTTATTCATAGATGAGAAAGAGAGAGAGAGAGAGAGAGAGGTAGAGGGAGAAGCAGGCTCCACTCAGGGAGCCTGATGTGGGACTCGATCCCAGGCCTCCAGGATCACAACCCCAGCCAAAGGCGGCAGTAAACCACTGAGCTACTGGGGCTGCCCCATGAATAAATATTTAAAAAAATAAAATACAACATCAATGAAAGAAATTGAAGATGACACAAATGCAAAGACATTACATGCTCATAGATTGGAAAAATTAATATTGTTAAAATGTCCATATTACCCAAAGCAATCTACAGATTCAATGCAATCCATACCAAAACATCAATAGCATTTTTCACAGAACTAGAACAAATAATACTAAAATTTGTATGGAACCACGAAAGATCCTGAATAGCCAAAGCAACCTTGAGAAAGAAGAATAAAGTTGGAGGTATAACAATTTCAGATTTCAAGATATACTACAAAACTGTAATCAAAACAGTATGGTACTGGCACAAAAATTACACATAGACCAGTATAACAGAATAGAGAGCCCAGTAATAAGCCTATGATTATGTGGTCAATTAATCTATGGCAAAGGAGGCAAGAGTATACGATGAGGAAAAAAACAATGTCTTCAAATAAATGGTGCTGGAAAAACTGGACAGCTACAGGTAAAAGAATGTAGCTGGGCCAATTTCTAACACCAAAAATAAACTCAAAATGGATTAAAAACCTACATATAAGTCCTGAAAAAAAATATCCTAGAAGAGAGCATAGTCAGTAATTTCTCTGACATCAGCCATAGCAACATTTTTCTAGATAGGTCTCCTGAGGCCAGGGAAACAAAAGCAAAATAAACTGAGGACTACATCAAAATAAAAAGGCTTTGCACAGTAAGGGAAACAATCAACAAAACAAAAAGACAATTTACTGAATGGGAGAAGATACTTGCAAATAACATATCCGATAAAGGGTTAATGTTCAAAATATAAAAAGAACTGGGGATGCCTGGGTGGCTCAGTGTTTGAGATTCTGCCTTTGGCTCAGGTGGTGATCCCAGGGTCTTGGGATCTTAAAAAAAAAAGTGGGACTCTTGAATTTGGCTCAGGTCATGATTTCAGTGTGATAAGATCGAGCACTGCATCGGGCTCCATGCTCAGCATGGAGATTCTCTCCCTCTCCCTCCACTGTCCCCTGTTCCCCCCACCATGCTCTCTCTCTCTTTGGTTCTGGAAAAAAAAGAGAGAGATGATCTCAAAATATATAAATAACTGATACAACTCAACACCAAAAAACAAATGATCCAATTAAAAAACAGGCAGAGGATCTGAATAGACATTTTTTTTTCCAAAGAAGACCTACAGGTATGAAATGAAATGATGAAATGATGGTCAACATCACTCCTCATCAAGGAAATGCAAATCAAAACCACAGTGAGATATCACCTTATACTTGTCAGAATGGCTAAAAACAAAAAAAGACAAGAAATAACAAGTCTTGGTGAGGATGTAGAAAAAAGGGAACCCTCTTACACTGTCGGTAGGAATGTAAATTAGTGCAGCCACTGTGGAACACAGTATGGAGTTTCCTCAAAAAATTAAAAATACAAATACTGTATAATCCAATAATTCCACTACTGGGTATACACCAAAGAAAAAGAAAACACTGATTTGAAAGATTTATGCACCCCTATGTTTACTGCAGCATTGTTTACAAGACCCAAGCCATGGAAGCAACCTATTCATCCATGGATAGATGAATGGATAAAGAAGATATGATATATATATATCATGCAGTCATAAAAAAGGATGAGATTGTGACATTTATGACAACAGGGATGGACCTATGGGGCTTTATACTAAGTGAAATAAGTCAGACTTAGAAAGACAATACCACATGATTTCACTTATATGTTGAATCTAACAACAAAAACTAAAAACAACAAATAAGACGCAGACACAGGCCCACAAACACTGATGGTTGCCAGAGAGGAGGAGGTGAGGAGATGGACAAAATAGGTGAAGGGTAGTAGGAGGTACAGGCTTCTAGTTACAGAATGAATAAGTCATGGGAATAAAAGGCACAGCATAGGGAATATAGTCAATGGTATTATAACAATGTTGTATAGTAACAGATGATAGCTAACTTGTGAGCAGAGAATAATGTCGAAATTTGTCAAATCACTATGCTGTACAACTACTGAAACTAGTGGAACATTATGTGTCAACTATATTTACATAATTTTTTTCAAGTTTCCTCTTTTTTTTCAAGTTACCTCTTAAAATAAGAGTAAAACATGAGTTGATTTAAGAACAAATATGGGACACCTGAATGGCTCAGTCAGTTAAGCATCCTAGTCTTGATTTCAACTCAGGTTTCAAGATATACCTCAGGGTTGTGAGATTGAGGTCCATGTTGGGCTCCACGCTCAGCAGGGAGTTTGCTTGAAATTCTTTCCCTCTGATAAAAAAATCAATAAATTTTTTTAAAAGATTTTATTTATTCATGAGAGACAGAGAGAGAAGCAGGCTCCATGCAGGGAGCCTGATGTGGGACTCAATCCCAGGACTCCAGGATCAGACCCTGGGCCAAAGGCCGGTGCTCAACTGCTGAGCTACCCAGGCGTCCCCAATAAATCTTTTTTTAAGGAGAATAAATATGAAGTAAATAAGAGCAGAGGAAGTACAACAAAATGTAAACAATTCCAAAGATAGCATGAAGGATAGGTAGATTTGGCAAAGATGGAATGGAGGGTATGCTAGGGGAGCAAGTCTGGGAAAGCAGGTGAAATTCAAAGGAATCCTTAATAGTGGAAGAGGAGAAGGGAAGTACATGGGAATGGCATTTCCAGAGCCTCTCACCTAATCCAATTTTAGTATCTGCCTTTGAACTCTAACAGGCCTTGAAGATCAGCTGCCAGAGTAATTTGGTAATTATGGTGGAAGGAAAGATCCTCAAGAAATACACTATTGTTATTAAAAATAAAACACAAGATCATTTTTTTCCTTTGAATATGGCAAGGACGCTGTTGAGTAATCATAACATGTTGGCCAGCTATCCTTGAGCATTAACAATGTTTTTAAATTGAGGGAGGGAAAAAAAAGAGGACAGAAACCATTTCCTGTTTCCTACTTCTTCTGTGTGCAGAGTTTTCAGAGCAGAAGAACCTGGAGCCCAGGGCTGGTACTGGGAACCATAAATGTCTGACTGCTGTTCAACGAGCTTTTCCTGTTGGCTTGCTAATCCCAGGAAATTGTCTATGGGGCTGTTTGGTCAGGGTGAGGAAGGTAGTGAAAGGCTAATAGAGGGGATGCTTGAGAGCTTCAGCACATATGGTATGTATGTCTGAAACATCCAGTGTGGGTGTGGGTCTCCAGATGCAGGCAGCTTTCCAAGTTCAGAGCAGCAATCTCATTCTGCGTGTGTGTATGTGTGTGTGCAGTGCACATACCTGCACACAGCACTGTTATGTGCCCTTGATTAAGTGGAAGATTGGAAGAACGACACAGAATGGTAAAACCTCCCCTTGATATCAACAACTCTAAGGATACCGACTGGCCCTAAGACCCAACTGGAGGGTGACAACTGTCTGATTTCTAGCCCTCTACCTTTTCACAACTCCCTTTCCCACTCCTTACCATTGTCTTGCCCATACTCTTAGGTAGTGATCTCAGTTGAGTAAAAGAGCCAACAAAGAGCTTCCTTTTTTTTTTAATTTTTATTTATTTATGATAGTCACAGAGAGAGAGAGAGAGAGAGAGAGAGGCGCAGAGACACAGGCAGAGGGAGAAGCAGGCTCCATGCACCGGGAGCCCGACGTGGGATTCGATCCTGGGTCTCCAGGATCGCGCCCTGGGCCAAAGGCAGGCGCCAAACCGCTGCGCCACCCAGGGATCCCATTCCTTTTTTTTTTTTTTTTTTTTAAACAAAGAGCTTCCTATTGAGAGGTTAGAACACATTAGCCTAGGGTCTTAGCTTTTCCGGGATTTCTTCCATGGGTCCTTTTTGAAGAGCCCATTAAATCCTTTGTGGTAGATGTCGTAGGGAGGCTAATAAAGGACAGGCTCCTCAAGGTTCCTCACATCATAGACACAGATCCTCATTTACTTCTTTATTCTACCCACTTTTAAGACCTTTATATGTTCCAATATAAAGGAAGGACACTATATTGGGTTATTGTGTGGGGACATAAAAGGTGAAACTCTAGTTGAATTTCCACAAAAGGGAGGGATCCATGGGTGGCTCAGTGGTTGGGTGTCTGCCTTCGGCTCAGGTTGTGATCCCAGGGTCCTGGGATCGAGTCCCACATGGGGCTCACAGCAGGGAGCCTGCTTCTACCTCTGCCTGTGTCTCTGCCTCTCTCTCTGTGTCTCTCATGAATAAATAAATAAAATCTTAAAAAAAAAAAAAGATCCACAATAGGGAAAAAAAGAGAACTCTGAAAAGTAAAATCTGAGGAAATCTTTGAAAACAAATCTCTTCATTTCATTATATGATTCTACACTACCCTTCGAGGTCAAAGGTAGGCAAAGTCTAATTTTTATAGTACCAGTACCTAACAGAGTATCTTGAACATCGGTCTTCAGTGAATTATTATTGACTGAATGAAGATTTCATTTTCATTTTCCCTCTCGGCGTCACGCCTGAGATTGCTCAGATTGTTCATTATCTTCAGAGCCAGCATTTATTACATCTCACTTGAAAGTCGCTAAGACAAGGCATTTTCCACAGGCTTTTCCTGTTTTTTTTCAGTACTGGCCAATCTTGATTTGCTGGTGACATCAGTTGGCTTGTGTTTTATGCTGGCCTTTGCAATGATACAGTAACAGAATCTGGAATCTCCAGAATTGATGTTAACACAATTAGTTTTAAAATGGAACTACCATAGAAAAGGAAGTTTGGATGCTTACCTAACAAGAGGGTTGGGAGTTTAGAATGATGTATGTAAGAAGCACTTTTTACACTGTAAAGTGCTATCCATATTTTAGCTACTATCATTATTAGAATACCAGAAAACTACCCATACAATCTTATAAAGAAGATACTTTTACTCAAGGATACTTTTACTCAACATGACAAAGCAGTGGCTCTCCAATATTTTTGGTTAATCATTCTGGCAAAACACCTCAACACTTTCGATCTCATTCACTTTTATCTAATGCAAGTGTTTTACCCGAGTGAATGGAAAGAAAAAGACTACTTTTAATTTCCAGTTTCCAATAATCTTCTGTTAAGAAAGAGAAACAGAAATAAAAGAATTGTGGAAAGGAGTTCAAGTACAAGAATAACTACAATTACATTCTTCATCAACTCCTCCAAGATCAACTATCAGTAGTTCTTTTTTTGTCTGTTTGGGTTGTTTGTTTTTGTTTTTGTTTTTTTTGTTTTTTTTTTTGTTTGTTTTTTTTTAAGTAGGCTTCATGCTGGCCTCTAACACAGGGCTTAAATGAAGGACCCTGTGATCAAGACCTGAGCTGAGATCAAATTGGGTGTTTAATGGACTGAGCCACCCACATGCCCCAATGATTAGATTCTTGATGAAGCAACAGGAAGCCAAGCTAAGGACTAGAGAAACCCAGAAAAAGGCTCAGAGGAGGAGAGACCATTAAACATAAGACTTACCACTGTTCCTGCTTTCACCTCTCAATCTTTAATCATTGGTGTTCTCAAAGGATCTGTCCTCAACTGCTCTCTCTCCTCACTCCCTAATTTCCCTGTTTCAATTACCATTTACCTAAGAGGAAAGGAGGGAAGGGGAAAGTTACCTAAAATAACTTAGGGATGGAGTAGAATGAAAATGATTGAAACAAACTTGAGCATGTGAGCCTCCTTATTTAGATCTAGCTAGTTGTCTTTGGAGAATATGAGATTAGGGTTTCAGGTGTCTCATTTTTGTTTTGTTTTCTGGGCCTTTTTTCCCCTCATTTTTTGACAGAAGTTGAAATTCTTGGTTTTTAGGACAAATCTCCCAATTTCAACTATTGACAATTTATTTTTAAAATTGCAGAGGAGGGGCACCTGGGTCAGTCACTCAGTTAAGCATCTGTCTTCAGCTCAGGTCATGATCTCAGAGTCCTGAGATCTAGCCCCACATTGGGCTCTCTGCTCAGTGGGGAGTCGTCTTCTCCCTCTGTGCTCTCTCTCCTTCTCAAAATAAAATTGCCGAGGATTTTTATGGGAGTGAAACTACTCTATATGATACTACAATGGTGTATAAATATCATTATAAATTCCTCCAAACCCGAAGAATGTACAATGCCAAGAGTGAATCCTAATGGAAACTATGGGCTTTGGGTGATAATGATGTGTCAGTGTAGGTTCATTGACTATAACAAATACACCATTCTGATGGGGAATATTGATAGTAGGGAACAGTATGCATGCGTCCAGGCAGAAGGCACAGGGGAACTCTGTACCTTCTACTCATTTTTTTCAGGAACCTAAAACTACTCTAATAAATAGTGTCTATTAAAAAAAAACTACTGTGGCCAAATGAAACCCATTAGTAGTATGCATAGACTGTGGTTAGCAACCTGTGACTGTACATTTTCTAGCTTTACCCTGCACTTCTTTCTTGAGCTTGAGACCTGTTTCTTTAATGAGAATGTGGATAAATTAACTGGGGCATTCCATAGACTACTCAAATACAATCTGTTTAAACTACAATACATCTTCCTCAACATACAAACAGAATGAAACTTGCCTCCCATCTTGAAGTCCTTGTTGATCACAGTCCATCTAATTGTCCAGATTAGAAACCCTGCTGTCATCTGTGACCTGATCTCTATTTCATCTTTCATCTCCAATTCCTTTATTAAACCTTTACTGAGCATTCCCTAAATGCTAGGTACTATGCTAAGTACTGAGGATATGAATATAAAAAAATGTAGTCCAGGCTTTGGGGGGAAAGGTGGAAAGGGACAAGTATTTGCAAAACAGTATTTACTAAGTGTTATAATACACTTATATAAAATGACTCGTAACCTTTTTTTGTTAACTTGAAAGTCTTTATTAAGTGATTCATGAATTGGGGAGCATCCCATTTAGCAAGTAGAAGGGAGCTCCCCCTCATGACCTTCTTTAATCTGCACAACCTTATGAAGTAGGTATTTTTTTTATAACAGCTTTATTGGGATAAAATGGATATGCTAAAAAAGTCACCCTTTTATAGTGTACAATTCAGTGGGTTTTTGTACATTCATAAAGCCATGCAATCATCACCACTATCTAATTCCAGACTTTTTTTTTTCAGACTTTTTTTTTTTTAAGAGCAGTTTTAGATTCACAGCAGAATTGAATGGAGAGTACAGAAAATTCCCACATTCCTCCCCTGGAAACCCTGGCAAGACTGCTCATTTTACTGTCTCCAATTCTGCCTTTTCCAGAATGTCATATTGGAATCATATAGTATATAGCCTTTTCGGATTGGCTTCTTTCACTTAGTAATATACATTTAAGTTTCCTCCATGTCTTTTGGTGGCTTGGTAGTTCACTTCTTTTTAGTGCTAAATAACATCCCATTACCTGGATGTACCACAGTTTACCCATCCATTCACCCTACTGAAGGACATCTTGATTGCTTCCAAGTGTTGGCAATTATGAAGAAAGCTGCTATGAACATCTGTGTGAAGGTTTTCTGTGCACAAAAGTTTTCAACTTCTTTGGGTTCACATCAAGGAGTATGATTGCTGGATCCTATGGTAAGAGTATGTTTAGGGGTGCCTGGGTTAAGTGTTCGACTCTTGGTTTCAGCTCAGGTCATGATCTCAGGCTCATGAGATCAAGCCCCATGTCAGGCTCCAAAGTCTGCTTGGATTTTTGCTCTCTAACATTAATAAACAGATCTTTAAAAAAAAAAACCCTCTTCTTTTTAAATTTATTTATGTTTAGAGAGAGAGAACACAAGTGAAGGGAGGAGCAGAGGAAGAAGGAAAGAAAAACTTTAGCAGATCATTCACTGATCTCATGACCTGAGCTGAAACCAAGAGTCAGACACTAAAACAATTGCACTACCCAGGGTCCCTGAGTATGTTTAGTTTTGTAAGAAACTGCCAAACTGTCCTTCAAAGTGTCTGTACCATTTTTGCCTTTACACCAGCAATGAATCAGAGTTCCGGTTCCTTTGTCAGCATTTGGTGTTGTCAGTGTTTCAGACTGGCCATTCTGATAGGTATGTAGTGGTGTCTCATGGTTGTTTTAATTTGCATTTCCCAGGATGCCTGGGTGGCTCAGTGGTTGAGCATCTGCCTTTGGCTCAGGGCCTGATCCCAAGATCTCGGATCGAGTCCTGCATCGGGCTCCTTGGGAACCTGCTTCTCCGTCTGGCCTGTGTCTCTGCCTCTCTCTCTCTCTCTCTTTCTTATGAATAAATAAATAAAATCTTTTAAAAAATAATTTGCATTTCCCTAATGACATATGATGTTGAGCATCTTTTCAGATGCTTATTTGCCACCTCTGTACCTTCTTTGGTGAGATGTCTGTTCAGGTGTTTTGCTCATTTTTTAATTGGTTATTCCTTTTCTTAATTTCAAAGTTTAAGAGTTCTTTGTATATTGAAAATATATTTTTATTTAAGATTTTATTTATTTATTTGATGGAGACAGAGAGCACAAGCAGGGAAAGGAGCAGAGGGAGAGGGAGAGGCAGACTCCCTGCTGAGCAGGGAGCCCTACTCAGGGCTCAGTCCCAGGACCCTGACATCATAACCTTAGCTGAAGGCATTTAACCAACTGAGCCACCCAGGAGCCCCTCAAAATTTATTTTTTAGGATTTTATTTATTTGGGATGCTTGGGTAGCTCAGTGGTTGAGCATCTGCCTTTGGCTCAGGGCGTGATCCTGGAGTCCCGAGATCGAGTCCCATATCGGGCTCCCTGCACAGAGCCTGCTTCTCACTCTGCCTGTGTCTCTGTCCTCTCTCTGTGTCTTTCATGAATAAGTGAATAAAATCTTAAAAAAAAAAAAAAAGATTTTATTTATTTATTTATTTATTTATTTGAGAGGGGGGAGCATAGGGAGAGGGAGAGAATCTCAAGCAGATTCCACATGAGCATGGATCCCAATGCAGGGCTCACTCACGATCCAAGTTGAAAGCAAGAGTCAGATCCTTAACCGACTGAGCCACCCAGGCGCCCCTGTATATTCAAAATATTTAAAAATTTCTCTTGAGACTTCTTCTTTGATCCATGTGTTATTTAGAAGTGTGTGTTCAATCTCCACATATTTGGGGACTTTCCAGCTCTCTTTTTGTTGTTGATTTCTAGTTCAATTCCATGTAGTCTGTGAACAGGCTGGGACCACCCAGCTACCTCTCAGTACATGGCAGAGTTAAGGCCCTGAGTACTGGCACCACTGAATCTGCTGAATCTGAGCCAAGTCTGACATTACAGTTAACCTGGAAGGATTAACTGTCTTTTAAAAAAGCTCCCAAATCTCTACTTCTCTTTGTATTAAACTGATTTATGAAAGTTAAAAAAAAAAAAAAGCTCAGTGTTCAGTAAAAGACGACTAAGCAGATTGCTGTTTAACAAGCCAAAGACTAAATGAACAGAACTATGTGGATTTGAGGTATATTCTCTAACTGAATTTTCTTTTTTATCTTGGTAAAATATAGCTAACATAACATTTACCATCTCAACTATTTTTTATTGTACAGTTCAGCAGCATTAAGTACATTCATGTTGATGTACAACCATCAACATCACCCATCCCCAGAACTTTTGCATCTTCCCAAAATGAAACCCTGTACCCACAAAACAACAACTCCCAACTTCCCCTCCCCAACCCCTGGAAACCACCATTCTACTTTCTGTTTCTATCAGTTTGAAGATTCTTAGAATAGAGTATTCCTCACCTAAGTGGAATCATACCATATTTGCCCTTTCGTGACTGGCTTATTTCCCTTAGTATAATGTCCTCAAGGTTCATTCATGTTGTAGCATGTGTCAGAATTTGCTCCCTTTTTAAATCTCTATCTGAACTTTTATTTCTTCATTTTGTTTCCCATTAAAACTACAACGATCAAAATCAGTCCTGATTTTACAAACAAACGTAGCCGAGGCAACCTAAAGACACAGCTGTCCAAGAGGAGCATCTGGTGTGAAGTGTCCATGCTGGCTTCCTGGCCCTCTCCAGAGGCTGCCTTTGCAATGATGATCATTAGGACAAGGAGCTCAAAGCTCTATCGACTGAGGCTGAGAAATAGCAGAGTATTATTTAGTTTTCTTTGCCAAAGAGAATCTAAATTGTGCTGAATCAGAGCAACTGTAAACATTATTTGCTTTTAGATATTTCACTTTATCCCACAGGCTCTGAGATAATCAGCCTGTGTTCTGGAGCTGTGTTTCTGAGAAATAGATACAAATGAGTCCACAAAGTCCATAAACAAAGTATCTTAGGACTTTCCAATCTAGGACAAACCAATTAATATAAATCATGGATTGTATTGCATTATACAAATCTTTACAAAAAGTGGGCATTAATTGATGCAAGGAAATTTTTAGTCTATAGGAAAATGGCAACGTATAAAACATTTAATAATGCCTATTCTCATAATTTAACATTCTACCATACACTTTTTTCATACAATATTTCTAAGTACAGTAATTTTTATTGCTTCTTCCTATCATACACTTATCGAACTGAAGTCAAAGTAATAACTGCTAGTGCATCTAGAAAACAATCCAACCAGGAAATATTGCTTTCTTACACTGTATTACCATAAATAATATAATTATATTCCATATTTATAAGCATATGCATAAATGTAGCATATTTATATTATTATAAAGAATATATATTTTAATATCTGTAAAATTAATGGTATTTACTGATTTAAAAAATTACCCCTAACATATACATTGTGACAAATAAATGCTGCCTTGATTATCTTATCAGTATCCACGATAGGAGGAAAATTCAAGACAAGATAAATACTTCTATTTAAAAATACATAAAATATAATAACTATATTTCAAATGTATATGGACTGTGAACTTGAATTATTCTGTATGAATTTCAGTCAAAACAATTTTTAGGGCATAAACCACCAATTTTTAAGGCATAAGTTTAAATATAATTATGACTTTTAAAAACTTCAATATCAAGTTTGGGCATATTAGAAATATTATGAAGATATACTATATAATTGGTTATTTTTTTTTCGCCAAATAGCAAGACAGACAATCTTCTGAAAAACTAACTCAGACATTACATCTTCCAACATCCTCCATGAAGCCATAAGCCCCCCAAAATTCAGTGACTTGCTGCTGGTCACAGAGCCAAGAGACCAACCCTTTCTGAAACCCAACAGATTCTAATAAGAAAGTTCTCAAGGACGTGAAAAAATACGTAACAAAGCAGAAATATGCTATAATAAGGGATATAAAATAGCTTTGCTCAGAATCTTCATAGAGTGGGATCTATTACAATTAAGGAGAAAGGTAATCACTACAGAATTAAATACTAAAGCCAAAAAGAAAAGAAAGCCTTAGAGATGGCACTGCAATAGCCCAGAAGCAGGCAGTTTACACAGAAGTGATTTCCTAATCCTGGAACAACACTGCAGCAGGCCAGGAGGGGAGGTGGTTTGGAGAAGTTTCTCTTATTTTGGCCTTGCTCAAAACCCTCTGTTGCCCTTGTGCATTGCTGGTAGGAATGTAAAATGGTGCAGCCACAGTGGAAAACAGTTTGGTGGTTCCTCAAAAAGGAACCATATGACTCAGAAATTCCACTCATAGGTACAGATCCAAAAGAACTGAAAACAGGGGCTCAAACAGATACTTGTATGCCAATGTCCACTGAGGCATTATTCACAATAGCCACAAGGTGGAAACATGCCAAGTGTCCATCAATACATGAATGGATAAACCAAATGTGATATATACATTCAATGGAAAACTATTCTGCCATAAAAAGGAGCAAACACAGAAAATAACAAGTACTGGCAAGGATGTGGAGAAATTAAAATCCTCATGCTTTGCTGGAGGAAATGTATAAATGATTCAGCTGCTGTGAAAAACAGTTTGGGTTCCTTAAAAAATTAAACATAAAATTACTATATAACCCAAGAGTTCCTCTCCTAGCTATATACCCCAAAGAACTGAAAGCAAGGATTTGAACAGATATTTGTACACCAATATTCACATCAGCATTATTCACAAAAGCTAAAAGGTAAAAATGACCAAACGTCCAAAAATGGATGCGTGTATAAACAATGCATGAATGGATAAATAAATAATCAGGCTTAAAAAATAAAGAATTTCTGGGGCACCTGGCAGGCTCAGTCAGTAGAGCATGCTACTCTCAATCTTAGGGTTGTGAGTTTGAGCCCCATGTTGAGTAGAGAGATGACTTAAAAAAATTTTTTCAATCTTTTTAAAAACCTTTAAAAAATAATAAAATTCTGATATATGCTACAACATGGGTGAGCCATGAAAAGATTATGCTAAGTGAAATAAGCCAGTTACACAAGGCCAAATATTATATGATTCCACTTACTTGAGGTCTCTAGAATAGTCAAATTCCTAGGGACAGAAAATAAGATGATGGTTGCCAATGGCTTGGGGAGAGGGAGTGGTAGTTAGTGTTTAATGGAGACAGTATCAGTTTGGGAAGATGAAAACATTCTGGAGAAGGATGGCTGGGATGGTTGTGCAACAATGTGACTGTACTAATGCCACTGAACTGTTTGTTCACTTAAAAATGGTTAAACTGGCAAATTTTATGTTATCTATATATATATTTTTAAGATTTTATTTATTTATTCATGAGAATACACAAAGAGGAGAGAGAAAAGCAGAGACACAGGCAGAGAGAGAAGCAGCTTCCATGCAGGGAGCCTGATGTGGGACTCGATCCTGGGTCTCCAGGATCAAACCCCCGGCTGCAGGCGGCGCTAAACCGCTGAGCCACTGGGGCTGCCTCATGTTATCTATATTTTACCAAAATAAAGTAAAAGCAAATGAAAACATGACATATTTAAGACATCCCCCCTTATAAAAGGGGAGTGAACTTCTGATACATTCTACAACATGGATGAATCTTATTTTTAAAGATTTTATTTATTTATTTATTTATTTATTTATTTATTTATTTATTTATTTGAGAAAGAGAGGGAGTATGAGCAGGGGGGAGGGGCAGAAAGAGCGGGAAAAGCAGGCTCCCTTCATTGAGCAGAGAGCCTGATGTGGGGCTCCATCCCAGAACACTGAGATCATGACCTGAGCTGAAAACAAATTCATAGAAGCAGAAAGTAGATCAGAGGTTACCAAGGGCTAGGAGAAGTGGGGAATGGGGAGTCATTGCTTAATGAGTAGAGTTTCTTTCAGGTGATAGAAGAGTTTGGAACTAAGTAGTGGTGATGGTTGCACAGTACTGTAATTAATGCCATTGAATTGTACACTTAAAAATAATGGAAACGGTCAATTTTATATAGATTTCCCCACCAAAGACTAAGAAACAAAAAACAACAAACAAAACAAAAAATCCTTCAGTGGCTCCACAGCTTTGCAGAACTAAAAATCCACACCTATGGATTTTTGGAGGCAGGACCTCCATTCTGCCTTTCCAAACATTTTTCCCACAAGTCCTTCTACCTCTTCGAAGCTGCTCTTGGCCTATGCCCAAATCCTACTGGCCCAGCTCCACATAGCCTTCTCCAATTCCCAGTCTGAGAGTCTGGCTCCCTCCGGTGAGTAACCGGCCACTCCTGCACCATCTACCACCCCACCCAGACCCCTCCTAGGCCTCAACTCTGAGTCATCTGGGCTCACATATGGCCGTCTGCTCAGCAATTGAATGGACCAAGAGAGAAAGTGGTTCAAGCAGAGGCAGGAGCTGGCCAAGTCCTCAGGGAACAGTGGACTTAAGCAGAAAGGCCACTGGACTTGCCGTCAGGAGATTGATGTTCCAGGTCCACCTCTGCCACCACCTAGAACAGTGACCATAGACAAGCCCCTCTCTGGATCTGCCTTCTCTTTTGCAAAATGAAAGGGCTGGACTGAGATCTCTAAGAATGCTCCTAGTTCCAGGGCCTAGAGACCAAATTTGGGAACACAGTATAGCAAGATAGAAATAACTTTCTTTCCTACAATTTTCAATTGATGATTTTATCCTCATCAGGGCACCTTGGCTATCTCAAAAGGTTTCTTGAGAAATAAATGAAAAAACAAAACAAAACACTGCACAGTTTTGGGGCTGACTTATCCAGTAACTTTAGTGTTCATTATGATATCAGGGTTTTCACAAAAGAAATTATCCAAAGGAGATTTTAGTTATTCTCTCTATGCTTAGCCCACAAACATCAGCCTAAGATGTTGAGCAAAACCTGGATATTAATAATGAATAGCTTAATGTAGAAATCAAAGAAGGCAGTGAAACGGGTTGGCAGTGGAATATTATATGGCATCGACAAGGAACAAAGCAAGACTCCCTGCCACTACACGACAAGTCTCAATCATATACTGTAGGACTCCCCTTTACAAAATGTTTGGATGTGGCTGAAGCTAATTGATGGTGATTCTCCTGATTCCACCACATTCCAGCTTAACACTTAGGTATTTAAAATAAAATATGGAACAACTGGGAAAAATATTTAAGGCGGGATCCCTGGGTGGCGCAGCGGTTTAGCGCCTGCCTTTGGCTCAGGGCGTGATCCTGGAGACCCGGGATCGAATCCCACGTCGGGCTCCTGGTGCATGGAGCCTGCTTCTCCCTCTGCCTGTGTCTCTGCCTCTCTCTCTCTCTCTGTGACTACCATAAATAAATAAAAATTTAAAAAAAAAAAGAAAAAAAAAGAAAAATATTTAAGGCAGTTTAACTCATCATTTTCACTTCTGGAAAATGATCTTAATGAAATGTTCAATGATATGCACAAATATTTAGTTGTAAGGATGCTCCCTGAAGGATTGTCATTATGGACTGTGTCTCCCCCAAATTCCTATGCTGAAACCATAATCCCCGATGTGATAGTGTTTGGAGGGGAGGCCTTTAGGAGGTATTAGCTCATGAGGATGGAGATTTCATGAATGGGATCAGTGCCCTTATAAAAAGGGGCTAGAGAGCTAGCTTACTCCTTTTCCACTGTGTGAGGACTCAATGAGCAGATGGCCATCAGCAAACCAGGAAGGGGGCTCTCACCAGAGATCACATCTGCCAGTACTTTGATCTCGGATTCCCAGCTTCCAGAACTGTAAGAAATAAATGCTTGTTGTTTAAGCCCCCCAGTCTATGATAATTTGTTATAACAACCAAATGGAATAAGATAATTATTTATAATACTGAAAAAGAAGAAACCTAAATGTCTAAAGATTACAAATTGGTTTTATATATATTATATAGATAGATATGATAGTGTATGTATAAATATACACCAGTAAAAAAAAAAAAACAAAACCATACACCAGTATACATATGCCACCATAATCAGTCTATCAATATATATGCCAGATATATATCATATGTATATGTAATTAAATAACATGTAAATATATTTATATTCTACCTACATATATTTACTTATGTTAGTGTATCAATACAATGAAATGCTATATAGCCATTTAAAATCTAATTATATATGGGACAGCCCCGGTGGCGCAGCAGTTTAGCGCCGCCTGCAGCCCAGGGTGTGATCCTGGAGACCCTGGATCAAGTCGCACATCGGGCTCTCTGGATGGAGCCTGCTTCTCCCTCTGCCTGTGTCTCTGCCTCTCATTCTCTCTGTGTGTCTCTATGAATAAATCAATAAAATCTTTAAAAAAATAAAATAAAATCTAATTATATATATATATGTAAACATATATATATAGCCATTAAAATTAAAGAACTGTATTTAATAACTTAATAGTAACTAACATACACTGGACCTTAATTAAGTGCTCCACATATATTCTCTCATTTAATCTTTTTTTTTAAAGATTGTATTTATTTATTCCTGAGAGACACAGAGAGAGAGGCAGAGACATAGGCAGAGGGAGAAGCAGGCTCCCTGCAGGGAGCCTGATGCAGGACTTGATCCCAGGACCCTGGGACCATAATCTGAGCCAAAGGCAGGCACTCAACCACTGAGCCACCCAGGTGCCCCTCTCATTTAATCTTTATAATGTAACTCCCTATGATAAAATACTCATATTTTTTATTTTTATATCTGAGAGCACTGAAGCATGGGGGTTAAGTAACTTGTTCAAATCACCTAGTTAGGGATCCCTGGGTGGCGCAGTGGTTTAGCACGCCTGCCTTTGGCCCAGGGCGCAATCCTGGAGACCCGGGATCAAATCCCACGTCGGGCTCCCGGTGCATGGAGCCTGCTTCTCCCTCTGCCTATGTCTCTGCCTTTCTCTCTCTCTCTCTGTGACTATCATAAAAAAAAAAAAAAAAAAAAAAAAATTCACCTAGTTAATCAGTGGCAAGCCTGGAACATATCCATTAACCTATTTAAGTGAAAAATAAGGTATGTAACTGCTTGTATCGTATTATCTCATTTTTATTGCTGTAGCTTTTATTTTATTTTTTTTTCAAAATAAAAGCCTGGGGGCACCTGGGTGGCTCAGTCAGTTAAGTGTCTTCCTTCGGCTCTGCTCATGATCTTGCAATTCTGGGATCAAGCCCTCTGTCAGGCTCCCTGCTCAGGGGGGAGCCTGCTTCTCCCTCTCCTGCTCCCCCTGCTTATGTACTCTTTCTCTCTCTATCAAATAAATAAATAAAATCTTTTTTTAAAATTTCAAAATATGTGTCTGTAGAGATAGGTAAAACATAGCAACATATACATACATACATAACACATGCATAACCTCAACAAAATGTTATCAGTGGTGGGATTATGAAAAATTATGACTTTCTTCTTTGTTTATATGTGTGGAGTGGGTGTGCATATGAACTATAACTCAAAGGCCTAGTTCTGGGCACAGTATCTTATCAATTACCAACATATGGGAGCTGCCCTATTCTAGGGAGGGGGTCAACTTATCATATCAGTATCAACATATTGGGGTTGCCTATTTGCATATTTATAAGACCTAGAGCAGAGACAAATGTGCACTAGTCATACCTAGAAACAACATGCTAGGGTTTGCTCATTTGCATGGAGCCCATCAGATGAGACTATGGGAGGCCATGGGAAATGATTTTCTTGAGGCAATCGATCTCAGAAAGCCATTCCCCACTCCAGAGTTCAAGAGCCTGAGCCTGCAGATCCTATTGGCATTAGTACCATTGCGGGGGCATGACATGCTGTTCACCCACTCTCTGGCTCTTGAATGGTGGAGGGAGTCTGCAGTTGAAAGCTCTGGCCTTCTTTCTGATGGGGAAGCCTTATGTACTGGATCCAGTCCACAGTGAGCAAACGCCTAGCAGCTGTGAGGATGGGGCTCCCGAACACAATATCCACCTAGAAGTTAAGGTACTATATATGGGCTCTGCCCCTACCCCACAGAAATTTGCCTCTGTATGCTGCTGCTTAATAGGAAATTAGGATAGATGAGATACTTTTATATTGGACAATCTTTTGTTATGTTTAAGAATTTTATAATAAAATGGTACCTGGCTGGCTGGCTCAGTAGGTAGAACATGTGACTCTTGATCTTGGGATTATGGGTTCAAGCCCCCTGTTGGGTATAACGCTTACTTTAAGAAAAAGAAAGAACGATTTGGTTTGTCTCAGGGTCGTGAGATTGAGCCCCACATCAGGCTCCACACTCCATATGGAGTCTACTTGAGATTCTCTCCTCCCTCTGCCCTTCTCCCTGCTCATGCTTTCTCTCTCTCTGTCTCTGACTGTGTCTCAAATAAATAAATAAATAAATAAATAAATAAATAAATAAATAAAATATTTTAAAAAGGAATTTTATAATAAATATAAGTAATTTGAAAAGGCTGCCTAAGCTTCCACTTCATTCTATCAAAGCCAGAGGACTCCATTAATTAGCTTCGACAGCTTCGACAAGGTCTGTTTTCTAAGGTTTCTTTAATGAATGAATGAATGGGTAAACTCTTTGCTATGAGTGTTTTTTGATTAAAAAAAAAAAGTACTGGGATCCCTGGGTGGCGCAGCGGTTTGGCGCCTGCCTTTGGCCCAGGGCGTGATCCTGGAGACCCGGGATCGGGTCCCGCGTCGGGCTCCCGGTGCATGGAGCCTGCTTCTCCCTCTGCCTATGTCTCTGCCTCTCTCTCTCTCTCTCTGTGACTATCATAGATAAATAAAAATTAAAAAAAAAAAAAGTACTAAGGTACTTGGTGGCTCAGTAGGTTAAGTGTCTGCCTAGGGCTTAGGTCATGATCCCAGGGTTCTGGGATCAAGCCCTGTGTCAGGCTCCCTGCTCAGTGGGGAGCCTGTTTCTCCCTCTACCTCTGCAGCTCCCCCTGCTTGTGCTCGCACTCTCTCTCTGTCAAACAAATAAATAAAATTATTTTAAAATATATTTACAAAATTTTGAAAAATTAGAAAATATTTTTGAAGCATTTCATTCACGTAACAAATATTTAGGAGCTTACCATGTGCCAGACCACCAAGGGGAAGAATGAGACAAGATTTATAAGACATGGGATGCCTGGGTGGCTTAGTGGTTGAGAATCTGCCTTTGGCTCAGGTAGTGATCCTGGGGTCCTGGGATCAAGTCTCGGATCGGGCTCCCCAAGGGGCACCTGCTTTTCCCTCTGCCTGTGTCTCTGCCTCTCTCTGTATGTCTCTTATGAATAAATAAATAAAATCTTTTCAAAAAAATACAAGTCACGAGTTTACAGTGTGCACATGGAAAAACCCATTTGCCTTTACTCCTCTCCTCCACCACTACCACCAAGGAAGACTCTAGATTCTGTTTGTCTGTGCCTTTGGGGTATGGGCCAAAATAGTGGATGCACAGATCAGTCAGGTAACTTATAGGCAGTCACTCACAGGATTTGAACCCAGGCACACCAGCCCCAAAGCCTATATACACTCCTAACCACTTACTTTGCTTTGCCGTATACACCCCCAATGCCCATACTCCACCTCACTGGCTTGTCAAGTTCTGAAGCCAGAAAACAACCTAGGTGTTCCTGAATAACGGCAGACACTACAGTGGTCAAGATGTATTATTTCAAAATCCAATTTTCCTCTGGAACCCAGGCCCTTCCTTTTCTTTTGTCCCAGCTGTCACTACTGGGCCCTGTCATTAGCATGCACATAATTTAAGGCCCTCCATCAGCTCCATGCTAACCATGGATGGAGTCCAGTTTCTTGCATGGCAAGCAAGGTTCTTGGTGACCCAGCCTCAGCCAACCTTACCAGCTCCATCCTGTCCTCACCTAGATCCCAGCACACTAGATCCTTCACCATGCTCAGCCTGCAAAGGCAGTTGCTGCTCTTCTGACAGATCCAAAGTAGGTAGAGGAACTAGGTTTAGTTAAGGAGACTGACAAAAAGGTCAGACTAAAATACAGTGCAGTAAATGGTAAGACCATCCCGAGAAAGAGAAAGCATTCACTGGGCTGAGAAAAGCAGAAATGGAGTGCCAGCATAAAGAGATGTAAAAGGGCTTTTTTTAAACTGTGATGTGCTCTGTGCTGTACAAATGTTACTTTATTCACAGACACAGTGTGAAGACCAGGCTTCCGAATCAGAGTCAGGGTTGTGATCCAATCCTGGCTCTACCCACTCAGCTCTGAGCTTGTTTACCAAGCAGTAAAAGGGAAATGAGGGTGGGGAGACACAGGACATTTAAATGAGATATGGGAAAGCCTGGAGCATCAAGTGTCCATTTCTCTTCTACTACAAACCAGATAGCAGTAAGCTCTAGGCACATTTGGGGTTGATGTGTTGTTCCTTGAACCTGTAAGTCTACTATTAGCCCTCTTTTACACTCAACTATGAAATCATTAATGATGTTGTGCTAGTATTTCTTTAGATTATTGAGATATTTTTAAAATTATCTGATATATTCAAAACCTAGGTTATTACTCCTGGGAAATTACTGAAACAAATTAATTGAATAAATAGAAAAGGATATATGCACAAAGATATTTCAATAAAAAATGAAAAATCAAAACAACTTAAGTATCCAAAAGAAGAATAATTTTAATTAATTTATAGATCATTTTGGGGGACCTGGGTTACACAGTTACTTGTCAGACTCTTGGTTTTGGTTCTGGTCATGATCCCGGGGTTGTGGGATCAAGCTCCACACCAGGCTCTGTGCTCAGCTAGGAGTCTGCTTGAGAGTCTCTCTCTCTGCCACTCCCCTTCATGCTCTTTCTCTCTAAGATAGATAAATAAATCTTTTTTAAAAACTATGGATCGGGATCCCTGGGTGGCGCAGCGGTTTGGCGCCTGCCTTTGGCCCAGGGCGCGATCCTGGAGACCCGGGATCGAATCCCACGTCAGGCTCCCGGTGCATGGAGCCTGCTTCTCCCTCTGCCTATGTCTCTGCCTCTCTCTCTCTCTCTCTCTCTGTGTGACTATCATAAATAAATAAAAAAAAAAATTAAAAAAAAAAAAATAAATAAATAAATAAATAAAAACTATGGATCATCTCTGGATGGGGTATTGACAATTGTGAGGGATCTAACAAATAAGAAATACTTATATCTTAAGGGAAGAAAGATAACACAAAAGCACATATGCATTATGATTATGGAGAATCCAGAAGCTATAAAAGCAAAAATACTTAAACTATTTTATGACAAAAAAAAAACTATTGAAAAGTCAGAGGACAAAGAACAGAGCAGGAAAAAACTAATATGTACAACAAAGGTTAATGCCTTAGTATACAGTTTCTACAAATTAAAATCCAGTAGAAAAATGGGTAATAATAAGGACAAACAATTTATAAGGGGAAATCCAAGAAACACAACCTTTGCAGTTAGGGCAATGCACATTCAGGCAGCAACAAGATACTAATATTCATTTGTGACACTGGCAAAAACCAAAAAGGATGACAACATCCAGTCCTTGTAAAGGTTCAGGGAAAAAGACATTCCTGTTCATTGCTGGTAGGAGTATGACCTACTATAACCTTTTTGGAAAATAATGTGGTATTCCCAAAATTACACTAAGCAGCAAGAAAGGAGAAACTAATGATATGAACAAGATGCATGGATCTCAAAGGTATCATGCCAAGTAAAAAAAGCCAGACATAAGTGTCTACGCATTGATGATTCTGTTTATGTGGAATCCTAGGAAATTGAAACCTGCACAGATAGTGGGAGCAAGGCTCTTCAGTGAGGAGCAGGAGGAGCCTTCTGGAGGTGATGACAAGTTTCATATCTGGATTGTATTGGTGGTTACGTTGATTGATTAATACATTTGTCAAAATTCAGTGAATGAGACTCAAAATGGGAGCATTTTACTATATGCTCATTATATCTCAATAAAGATGGTTTCAAAACTACAAATACAAATATATATGTGTATATATTTGACCTTGTAAGTCCCATTTTGGAGAATCTGGCTGGCAGAAATAAAAGTACCAGTACAGAAGAATGTATGTAAGTGGATGTTTTATTGCACTGTTTTTAAGAGGCAAAAATTGGAAATGATAGGAGTGTTTATCATTAAGAAAATAGATGAATAAATTAAGGTAGATCCTTCCTTTAGACTATTGTGAACCTATTTATTTATTTATCTAGAGAGGGAGAGGGGAGTGACACCAGGAGAGGGAAAGAGAGAATCTTAAGCAGATTCCATGCCCAGCGCAAAGCCTGACTTGGGGCTCAACCTCACAATGCTGAAATCAAGACCTGAGCCAAAAACTAGAGTTGGACGCTGAATGAACTGAACCACACAGATGCCCCTATGATGAACCCATTTAAAAGAACAAGTTAAGGGATGCCTTGGTGGCTCAGCAGTTGAGCGTCTTACCTGCCTTTGGCTCAGGGCATGATCCCAGTCTGGGGATGGAGTCCCACATCAGGCTCCCTGCAGGGAGCCTGCTTCTCCCTCTGCCTAAGTTTCTGCCTCTCTCTATATATATCTCTCATGAATAAATAAAATAAAATATTTAAAATAAATAAATAGAAGAATAAGTTAAATTGGTGGGGCACCTGGCTGGTTCAGTCTCTGGAGCCTGTGACCCTTGATCCTAGGGTTGTGGGTTTGAGCCCCATGCTGGGCACAGAGATTACTTAAAAATAAAATCTTTAGAATAAATAAATAAATAAATGAAAGAATAAGTTAAATTGGTATCTACTGACCTGAAGAAATATGCATGTCACTTTTTTTTAAAAAGTGATTTGTCAAGAAATGTGAATAATATCCTATTCTGTTAAAAACCAAAAAGTATTTATTTTATATATTGTTCATATCTGAAAGATAGAAAAATACACATTGAGCACTCTAGGCTGTTAATATTTATTACTTCAGGGGATGGAATTAGAGTAGGGCATATAAAATTATTCTTTCACAAAATTCTTTATTATTCCACTTGTAACAAATAAGCATGAATTGCCTTTTGTAGTTATTTTAAGTCTTAAAGAAAACTTAAGAATGACAAAGACTATAATAGTAAATATTTTGCAATATAAAATGACAGAATTAAAAAATCAAATTGAATTCATGCTTGGATTACAACTGTAAAAATGAAATATGCATGTGGATAAGGGCTGGTAAGGAGAACTCAAACAGGTTTTTAGAGTTTTTTAGAGTGTGGGAGTATGCATTCTTTTTTTAAACCTGTGAATGCTTGTGGGCAATAACCAAAATAGTTCTATTATGTAAAGTATGCAAAATACGGATGAAGTGAACAAAGTATAGATAGAAATGCAAAAATTAAAATTCTTTAGTAAGGATGGTAGGCCTATGAATACATTTTTTTCAATTTTCCCATTCTTTATGCAATATTATAATATCTTAGGATAAAAAAGTAACTCCTCCCCTCTAAAAACCTAGGTTCAAAAAATAAATAAATAAATAATAAAAATAAATAAAAGGCTAGGTTCTCCTTTTTTTGGAATTAATGACATTAGAACACAAATTTGTATTATGCTATGACTATAGCTTTGTCACAATATACCCCTATATTGTTGAGGGTTTCTAATTTTTATTTCCTTTACTGTTATATCACAAAGAATACAAATCGAGAGTAGAGGGAAAAGGCTTTTTAACTTGTGCTTTTCCAGTTCCCAGAAGCTCAAGCTTCTTTTTCAAGTTATACAAAATCTCTCCTAAATACAAGCTGATTGGGTCATCCCTGAAACACATTAATTTGAGCTGCTGACCTTTGGAAAGCAAATCAGAGACTATATCCAGAAAGAATTGTAATCAGGCTTGGCCACAGTGAGAGGTATTTAGGACAGAGGCTCATGATCAGTTACAACTCAACCCCGGGGGGCTGGTGGGGTCACTGGAACATCTGAAGTGGCTGCACTGTGTAAGGGACACAAGTGGCAAGGATCT
Source organism: Canis lupus familiaris (assembly GCF_011100685.1). Taxonomy (NCBI): domain Eukaryota; kingdom Metazoa; phylum Chordata; class Mammalia; order Carnivora; family Canidae; genus Canis; species Canis lupus. The sequence continues at coordinate 2,912,038 of NC_049241.1, read as the reverse complement.
AAAACGGGCTAGTTTTCAGGAGAGAGACACAGTCTCTGCCAAGGGAGGGGACTGTGATTAGCCAGCAAATGTTTTTGAAATATATGAACATGGGGTGCAATTGAATATAATCCAAGCAGGTCACTTTTCCCTGCAACTTAAATAAAACAAAGTCAATCCTACATTGGATATGGTTCAAATCCACTGGAACAGAGGGCCTCTTACAGGTTGAGAGAGGCTCAGGCCACTTCTAATTTGTTTTTCCAATATGAAGCAATATCACATCAGGTTTAAAAATAGTGGTACATTTTAAATGCTTACTTTAAATGATTAACACTTTCAACATACAAGCATTGCATTTATAATATTGCTATTCTAAAGATGACTACAGAATCTTATATGCATGTATGGAGATACATATATCTCCTTTTTGGAACATATAGGTATTTTTAAAAGTCAGGAAATAGGATGTTTTGTTTTTAAGTAGTATATTAGTTGTCTTTTCAAATGATATGTTCAATATTTGTTTAATTTCTAGAGACCTTTTAAGGCGAAAAAATAAAAAAAATAAAAAAAAAACACACCTAAATTTAAAGCAAGAGGGGCACCTGGGTGGCTCTGATGGTTAAGCATCTGCCTTTGGCTCAGGTCATGATCCCAGGATCCTGGGATTGAGCCCTGCATCAGGCTCCTTTCTCAGTGGGGAGTCTGCCTCTCTCTCTCTCTCTGCCTCTTCCCTGGCTTGTGCGCACGCTTGCTCTCTTTCTTGTTCACTCTCTCTCAAATAAATAAATAAATAAATAAATAAATAAATAAATAAATATTTTTTTTTTAAAAAAGCAAGAGATCCAATTCTTCCTTCTAAAAGGTACATATATTATAAAGTTTTTACACATATATGCATAATATTATATCTATGTAACTACTCAGTGTATTCCAGGTGTTCCAGTTTGATAAAGGAAGACAAATTCAAAGTAATATGATAAGTATCTTCTTTTAATCCTGCCAGGGTGTCTCTGACTCATGCACACCCTTATTTGGAGATGAGGCTCTTAGAGAATGCGCAACCTGGCCACCAGCCCATGGCAGGCCCTGCTATGAGACAGCAAGAGCTGCAGGGAGTAGATGAACCTATGGCACAAAATCAAAGGACTCATGTTGGTATCACAGTTCTCCCATTTCTTGTGTTAACTCTGAGCCTATGTCCTCCACAGCAAGATGGAGGCAGTAATAAAATATTCTTTAGAGGGTGGTGGGGAAGAATAACTGAGGTAATACACAGGACGGTCCCTAGAACAGGGCTTAGCACCAGGGTTGCTCAAATGTTTGCTTCCTTGGACTGTCTCTCTCTGCTGGACATGAGGATTACCTTGGATGATGTATGTGAAAACAAATGTTGGTTATAATTAGAAGTGGGTAACAGGGGCTCTGAATCTATGTCAAGACAGCATGTCTGTTTGTGTTGTAGATGGTAGTGGTGGAGGTCTTTGGCTATGCTGCCTCCCAACTCCCAGAAAAAGGATGTTAGCCTCAAATGTTATGATATATTTTAACTTTCTTCTGGGCCCCTCCCCTTTGAGCAGTTGTCAGATTCAGCTAGCTTCTCAGAAGGGTTCTGGAAATACACAAGGCCAAGCTTGTAGGGAAGGAATTACAGGTCACAGGTCCTGACATTCAATAAATACTTCAAGGCTGCATCCAAAAGTCCAGAAGGCACCTGCCTGCTTCCTCTGAACTTACTCTACTCTCTCCAAGCTCTTCGTATTCTTCAGTCACTCTGGCCCTCTTTCTGTCCTTAAAACATGCCAAGTTGAGGTGTACTCCAAGGTGTATTCCTGCCTCCTTCCTTTGCCCTTGTTCCCTCTTTCTAGAACATTCTTCCCCTGATCTCCACATGGCCAGGTCCCTCTCATCATTTAGGTCTCCACAAAGCTACCCGTCCACAGAGGGTCTCTCTTGCCCTCCTTAGCTAAAGTAGCCATCCCTCAACCACTAGTCACTTTTTTACCCTATTGTACTGCTTGACTTTCTTCTTAGCACTTATCATCATCTGAGATCGCTTTATTTGCATATGTATTTATTATACAATACCCCACAGAGGCAAGAGCACATCTATCCATACTGAATCCCCAGCACTTCCACACTCAAGAAGTGTTGGGTAAGTGAATGAATGAGCGAAAACCTCTACACTATCTTCACAGCAGAATGAATAGCTTCCTCCTGGGTGACTCATGGCAGTATATTTATTCCTGTATTCGGTGCATATTTTACTTGTGCTGGATTGGTACATTGGTGATCTCCAATGGAACACAGCATCCAGGATTCATGCTCTTTTGTAGTACCTCACATATTAACTCCAGGCTTGACTGTGTGACTTGCTTTTGCCAATAGGACCTTAGAAAGTGTGATGCAAACAGAGGCTTGATAAGTCCTTGAATAATTATTTGTCCTCTTGGGACACTGTGTCTTAAGGTCCCAAGTTACCCTGTAAAGAGTTACCCTGATGAAGAGATCACATAGAGAGACAGATGAGCCTGGCCAGCCCACACTGTTCCAGCCATTCCAGTTGAAGTACTAGAAATGTGAGTGAAGGGACGCCTGGGTGGCTCAGTGGTTGAGTGTCTGCCTTTGGCTCAGGTCATGATCCCGGAGTCCCGGGATTAAATCCCCACATCAAGCTCCCTGCAGGGAGCCTGCTTCTTCCTCTGCCTGTGTCTCTGCGTGTGTGTGTGTCTCTCTCTCTCTGTGTGTCTCTCATGAATAAATAAATGAAATCTTAAAAAAAAAAAAAAAAAAAAAAACGAAATGTGAGTGAAATTGGACGTTTCACCCCAGCAGGTACCAAGTAGTACCAAGTAGAACCACTTAGCTGAGCCCAACTCAGATTGCAGAACCATTTGAGAAATAATAAGTCATTATTTTGTATAAGTTTGGCATGGTTTATTACACAGCAACAGGTAGCTAAAACACCAGCTTACTTTCCACTATAAATGGTTGTGTATGAGTCTATACCCTTCCTCTACTAGACTGTGAGCCCAAGGGAAAGGGATGCAACATGATTATCTTTGCTTTCCTCACTTTGCCTGGCATCCTGCACAAGCTAAGTCAATCTAGGAGTCTTCATTCAAAGATTTGTTGAGCTCCTCTACATGCTAGTCTCCGTGCCGCCTATGTGCAGATAGTTGTGTGTTTGTGTGTATGTGTTTGTCAGTCAGGGATGGAGAAGGTGCAAAAAGAAGTAGTGAAGATTCACTCCCCAAACACTTCACAAGGCTGTTCCTTGAGGTCAGAGATCATACCCAACTCCCAGCACAGCAGCCCAAGTGCAGGAGGTTGAACATAAGCGTTCAGAGACGTCAAAAGAAAGGTCTATGGGGGCTCAGAGAAGGCATGGTTAACTGCCACCCAAGACTTGGGGGAAACTTTACCCACCTCAGGAGCAGCTTTTGAACTGAGCATCAGTGTTCCAGCTGCTGTCTGAAAGTAGGGAAGTTGGCAAGGTGATTGCAGTCATTTGCTCATGTGATCTTTAAAACCACCAAATGTAATAGGCTCATGAAGGATTGCCATAGCTGAGCTACAAGAGTGAGCTTCCTGCAGACCTTCAAAATCACTCTGCCCTCTCCCTGACTCCCAAGGTTTGGGGGCCAAATCTCCCCTTCCCTGTACGCTGGACAGACACACACCCATCCTATCTTCTGGCCCCTTTTCCACAGCCCCAGCTGCTCTTTGGGGGTGGGGCAGGGAGAAAGAAAGGGAAGGAAAATGGGATGGGTCTGCCTCACCTTGAAGTTCATCCATGTCTTTAAAAACCAAACCAAACCCAACCCTACTCTATACTGCCTCCAAACCTAAGCTAAGTATTTCTTTTTCCTCTTTTTAAAAAAAGACTTATTTATTTGGGAGAGAGAAAGAGAGTACACACATGTGAGTGCGGGGGGAGGCACAGAAGAAGAGGGAGAGACAGTCCTTTTTTTAGATTTTATTTATTTATTTGAGAGAGAGAGAGCATGAACAGGAGAAAGAGGTAGAGGGAAAGGGAGAAGCAGACTCCTCACTGAGCAGGAAGCCTGAATCAGGGTTCGATTCCCAGGAGCCTGAGATCATGCCCTGAGCCAAAGCAGATGCTTAACCAACTGAGCCACCCAGGCACTCAAGGGAGAGACAGTCTTAAGCAGACTCTGTGCTGAGCATGGAGCCTAACGTGGTGCTCCATGTCACAACTCTGAGATCACAAACTGAGCTGAAACCAAGAGTCAGATGCTATAACTGACTGCATCACCCAGTGCCCCTCTTTCTTCTCTTTTTTTTCCCTCTTGGATGGAATTAAGTAAATTCAAAGTGATGACACAATTTATCTGAAGGAGATTAGAAGTAATGATTGGTTATGCGAGAGTAAAAAAATAATTAACTTTACAGTTACAAATAAATACATTAAAATTTTTTAAAGGGGGAGGGAATAGGGATTCTTTTACTCCTAATATTTTTATTACAAAAAAAGTCAAATATACAGAAGAGTTAAAAGATTCAACAATTTTTAAAAAATTTTTTTTAGATTCAACAATTAATAAGTGGCCACATTGACTCTGTGTACATGTATGTATGTTTTCCTCAAAGATTTGGAGGTAAGTCCAATTCTTCTACATAACCACCATAACATTGTTGTACCTAAGAAAATTAACTATAATCAGAATCTTTGAACAGGGGTTGGAGGAAGGAGATAAGAGCCTTATCTCTATCTCTTATCTGGGAGCATAGGAAAGTCAGCCAGGGTCCTAGGCCAAATGTGAGGGAGCTGGGAAAGAAAAGGTTTTCTGAACCTCAGAGACCTGGAAAAATTTGTGAAGTTGGCATCTGTGGTAGAGGTGCTGGGTGGCTCAGTTGGTTAAGCGTTCAACTCATGATTTCAGCTCAGGTCATGATCATTGGGTTCTACGCTCAGCAGGAAGTCTGCTTGAGATTCTCTTTCCCTTTGCTTTTGTCTCTCCCCCTACTTGTGCTCTCTCTCTACCTCCATCTCTAAAATCAATCAATCTTTAATAAAACCATTTTGTGGGAGCTCTCCGGTCTCTGGATTCAAGCATGTATAATTAACTGCCTGTGTATTAACAAGCCCCAGGCTGACTTCACTGATTGACAGCATGAAAATGACATGAAACACAGAAGTCAGTCCTTGAGAGAAGAAACAAACTGGAGTCACAAGTCATCTTTGCACACATGAGAAAGAAAAAGAAACCATTCAACACAATTTCTGCTGTTAATGAACCCAGATCTTCCCAGGGGACATCTGGGTGGGGCAATTTGACTGAGGAAGGAAATGAGGCTCCAGGCAGGAGGAAATTCCTTACTGTGTTAAATTAATAAAGAATCTGCTGAACTAATATCTCACTCTTTCCACCTTTGCCAGCTCTGGCTACAAGGGATACTTCCCGCCCTGAAAGATTTTTGGAGAAACTTTACAAGCATCTATGATGGGATGAAGCCTACAATCCTTCCTCCTTCCCCCACCCCAAAAACTCTCTCCACCCCCTACAGACTATTTTTTTTCTTTTTTTTTAAAGATTTATTTATTTATTCATGAGAGACACACACACACACACAGAGAGAGAGAGAGAGAGAGGCAGAGACACAGGCAGAGGGAGAAGCAGGCTCCATGCCAGGAGCCTGACGCGAGACTCGATCCCGGGACTCCAGGATTGCACCCTGGGCCAAAGGCAGGTGCCAAACCGCTGAGCCACCCAGGGATCCCTAAAAAAATAAATCTTTTTTTTTTTTTTTTTAAATAAATCTTAAAAAAAAGAATCCTGTCTGTTTAAAATAACTACAGTGGTTTTGATTTTCCTGACTGGAGTCTAGCAGATACACATAGTAATTTTTTTAAGTAACTATGCATTAAAGGATTAATTCAGCAGGCTTGGGGTGCTCAAACCCCAGACAAGCCACAAAGCGGAATGGCTCTTGGTTGGCTCTGGGAGATAACTTACAAACCCTTGGAATATCCTGCCTGATAAGAGTATCTTTCTATACTGCAGACCTTAGGTCACACCAGATAGCTTACACTAACACTCGTGACTTAGAGTGAATGCCTGTTTTAATTTGCCTGAGGCCTTGGCCACACTGTTCCAGTCTGACTTCATTGGGGCTGGGGAGTGTTTGTTGGTGGACACTGAATACCTGTGGTCAGTCATGCGGGCCCTCCTCCATGCCTACACAACTGATTCTCTGTAAAAACCCTAGACACCAAGGCTCAGATGGTTGGCAACATTTGTGTGTATTGTCACAAGTCATCACTGGGAAAATTCAGCTGGCTGTAGGACTCCCCTGGGTGGGGACAACTAAAACCACATACCTGGTCTCTCCTGGACCCTGGCCAATGCACTTTTTCCTTTACTGATTTTTAAGCTTTGTTCTTTTGCTGTAATGAACTGTAGCCACAAGTAGAACAGCTTTTCTGAGTTGCATAAAGTCTTCCTAGCAAATCACAAACCTGAGTGTGGTCCTGGGGCCCCCAACATACCAATTACAAAGGAAACTTTTTTTTCACAAACAAAATGTCTAGGGTCCCCAGAATGTAAGTAACGTACCTGAACTGATTGGAAGTTCCACCGGATTCTAAAGGCCTCACTCGGGGTGCCTGGGTGGCTCAGTGGTTGAAAATCTGTCTGCCTTTGGCTCAGGTCGTGACCTCGGGGTCCTGGGATCGAGTCCTGCATCGGGCTCCCTGCGGGGAGCCTGCGTCTCCCTCTGCCTGTGTCTCTGCTTCTCTCTGTGTATCTCTCAGGAATATATAGATTAAATCTTAAAAAAATAATAAAACAAAGGCCTCCCCCCTGTTACCATGCTACACTGCCTCTCGTGAGAAATGTGGAAGCAGAAAGACTAGTTGATTGAAAATTTGAAGTAAAGATGCTATTAAGGCCTCTTCTGGCTCCAACAGTTTATAAATCAGTAAGTTAATAAACACCTATTGAACTCTTAGACAAAGCAATTATTTGCTTGCCAGGGAGCTACCGGAGAAGGTTTGTGTAGGCAAGGCAGCTGGAGCTGCTGGGTGAAGGAGGGATGGGCAGGAATGAAACAGGGTGGAAGCTACTGCAGAAGTCCAGGAGAGGTGGGCAGCCGGGACTAGGGTGTGGCAGTGGAGAGGGAGGGACAGAGTAGATTCAAGTGACCATGCAGGAAATGGTCTGTTGGACAACTCAGCTGGGAGCCTTGTTTTCTGCCCTTCTCCCACACTGGTGGTGTCCTAGGTGACCCCTTTTCAAAAAATGATATTGGCTAATTAAATGATACTGGCATTCTCTTTGCTCCCTTTCCCTTGTCTCACTCACCCATAGCAAATCATGTTGATTCTGCTTCCAAAACATTTCCTAGGTGGGACCCTTTCTCTCTCTCCACGTCCTCCACCTCAGCCCAGCCCAGTACTACCTCTCATCTTTGCATTTGCTGTTCCCTGCCCCCATGCTTGTCTGGCTGGTCCCCTCTCATCCTTTTGGTTTCATCCAAAATATGGGCTTCTTGGGGCACCTGGGTGGCTCAGCCAGTTAAGCATCTGCCTTCAGCTCAGGTCATGATTCCGGGGTCCTGGGATGGAGCCCAGAGTTGAGTCGGGCTCCCTGCTCAGGGAGAAGCCTGCTCCTTCTTCTCCCTCTGTCACTCCCCCTGCTTGTGCTCTCTGGCTCTATCTGTCAAATAAATAAATAAATCTTTAAAAAGTATATACGGGCTTCTAAAAAAAGTCTCCCCTGCCCACCCCAGTGAGAGGAGGCCCATGTTCCTGTTCTCTTCTACAACATCCTCTTTTTCTCTTCATTCCCAGGGTTTCTTACTTTAACAAGTAGCATTTGATGAGCCTATTTATTATGTGCCAGATAAATCCTATTTTACATTAATTTTCAAGCTATGGAAACACATTTTAAACTACTGTATCAGCTAGAGTGTGGGCATCAATAGGGCAGAGATCTCATCTGTCCTGTCTATTGCTGATCCCCAAGATCAAGCATATGGCCTGGCCCATAAGAAGAAACTGCACATATTTGCTGAAGAGACAGTGAAGAAGGTAGATGAACTGGATGTGGAGAATGACAGGAAAGAAGATGCCAGGATGATACCAGGTTTCTGGATTATGCAACCGGGTGGTGCCATTAACCAGGCCAGGAGCCATGCAGAGACAGCCAGCAGGTATACTGGAGATGGGGATTGGTTGGATTAGGGAATGTGGCATTGAGAAGTCAGTTATTATGTTGCCCTGGGTCTGGAGCTGTCTTGGGTGGTGGATGGTGGATGTGGATTTAGGAGTGGTCAGCATGCAGGTAATAAATGGAGTCTAGAGGTAATTGAGATCACCCAAGGAAGTATTCTGAGTGAGATGAGAAGGTCTAGGACAGAGCCTAGCAAAACAGAAGCTAAAAAGTTAAGTGGGAAACCAAGGCAGTGTAACCCCCTCACAGAGGCCAAGGAAAAAGAGAAAGGGGTTCAATGTGGTAGCTACAGGTATTATTGGGCTGGAACATGCTTTTTTTGGTCTGTTTTCTTGGCCTGTACGATACTTTAAAACACTTTGGGGTACCTGGGTAGCTCTGTGGTTGAGCAGCTGCCTTCAGCTCAGGTTGTGATCCTGGGGTCCTGGGATCATGTCCTGCATTGGGCTCCCCTCAGGGAATCTGCTTCTCCCTCTGTCTATGTCTCTGCCTCTGTGTGTCTTTCATGAATAAATAAATACAATCTTTAAAAAATATATTTTAAAACACTTTGACTTAGCTGTTACAATTTAAAAACAAGAGTATTTCCTTTGAAATCTCTATTCCAGGGGTGCCTTGGTGGCACAGTTGGTTGGGCATCTAACTCTTGGTTTTGGCTCAGGTCGTGATTTCGAGGTCATGAGATCAAGCCCTGTGTCAGGCTCTGAGTTCAGTGAGGAATCTACTTGAGATTCTCTCTCCCTCTCTCTCTGCCCCTCCCATTTGTGCTCTCTCTCTCTAAAATAAACAAATCTTTTAAAAAGTTAGAGGCACCTGGGTGGCTCAGTTGGTTGAGGAGCAATGGGCTCCTTGCTCAGCAGGGAACCTGCTTCTCCCTCTCCCTCTGCCTGCTTGTGCATGCTCCTGTTCTCTCTCTCTCTGCCAAATAAATAAACCTTTATTTTTAAATATTTTATTCACTTATTCATGAGAGACACTGAGAGAGAGAGGCAGAGACATAGGCAGAGGGAGAAGCAGGCTTTCTGTGGGGAGCCTGATGTGAGACTCGATCCCAGGACCTCAGGATCATGTTCTGAGCCAAAGGCAGATGTTCAAACATTGAGCCACCCAGGTGCCCCAATAAATAAATCTTTTTTTTTTATTTTTTTATTTTTTTTTTATTTATGATAGTTACAGAGAGAGAGAGAGAGAGGGAGGCAGAGACACAGGCAGAGGGAGAAGCAGGCTCCATGCACCGGGAGCCCGATGTGGGATTCGATCCCGGGTCTCCGGGATCACGCCCTGGGCCAAAGGCAGGCGCCAAAATGCTGCGCCACCCAGGGATCCCTTTTTTTTTTTTTTTTTAATTTATAATAAATAAATCTTTAAAAAAGAAAAGAAATCTCTATTCCAGTTTCCCTGGAAAAATCACAATATGGGCCATTCTGGGCCTGAACTCCTGTATGCCAAGAGCCAGGTACACTGAGTCACGGCTCCCCCCATTAGCTGAGGTATGTGCTCTCCTCTCTGTCTCAATCTCCACCTATCCTTGTTGTGTCCCTGACACTGGAGGCCTGGCAGATGTCCTTCTCCGTCTGTCTTAGTCAGCCTGAGCTGCTATAACAAAATACCATAGACTAGTGGCTTACACAAGAGACATTTATTTCTCATAGTTCTGGAGGCTGAGAAGTCTAAGAGGAAGATGATGGCAGATTCAGTTCCTAGTGGAAGCCTGTTTACTGGCTTATACATGGCCACCTTCTTGCTGGGTCCTTACATGGCCTTTCCTTGGTTCTTATGCATAGAGAGATCTCTCTTTCCTCCCCTTCTTATAGGGCACTGATCCCATCATAAGGGTCCCAGCCTCATGACCTCATCTCAACCTCCTAATACCATCATATTTGGGTTTAAATATTTGGGGTTAAGGCTCCAACATAATGAATCTTGGGAGGGGGAGTACATACAACACTCAGCCTATGACATCATCTTGATTACATTATTACTTTTCTTTTAGTAGAGCTAAAAGAAAGGAGAGGCTTTCTTCAATGTATGTTTCTATTCAGAGTAAGAAAACAAAATATAGACTGAGACAGTCAAGCATTACTTGAAAAATGAGAGGAAGCCTATTTCTTAATGAAATGCCTTCTCTGCCTATGATATTTCTAAGATGGTCCCCAAGGATTCTTGCCTTCTGGTGCTCATGCCCTTGTGTCATCCCCTTCCTTTGAATGTGGGCTGAACCATTACTTGATTCTACTCAGTAGAATCAAGGGGACAAAATGTCACATCGGGCTTCCTGCATGGAGCCTGCTTCTCCCTTTGCCTATATTTCTGTCTTTCTCTCTCTCATGAATAAATAATAAAATCTTTAAAAAAAAAAAGAAGGGGAATCATATAATATTTGTCTTTTTTGTGACTGGCTTACTTCACTTAGCATAATGTCCTCAAGGTTCATCTGTGTTGCATCATATGTCAGTATCTCCTTTCTCTTTAAGGCTGAATCATATTCTATTGTATGTATAGACCACCTTTTGTCTATCCATTCATCCATCAATGGATATTTGGGTTGCTTCCACCTTTTGGCTATTAGAATAATGCTGCTATAAACACTGTGTACAAGTATCTCTTCAGGATCCTATTTTCTGTTCTTTTGGATATACACCCAGAAATGGGATTACTGGATCATATGGTAATTATGTTTAATTTTTTCTGGAACCACAATACTGTTTTCTACAGTGGCTGTGTCATTTTATGTTCCCACTAGCAGTGCATAAGGGTTTCAATTCCTCCACATCCTTGCCAATACTTGTTTTTCTGTTTTTTGGTTTTCTGATAGTGGTCAGCCCAACGTGCATGAAGAGGTATCTCACTAAATATGGGTTGTTTTAAGCAGCTAAGTTTGGGGTGATTCTTACATAGCACGAGATAAGTAATATATCACTTCATTTTGTGAGTCCCAAGGAGGGAGTAGTTATTGGTTAAATGCATGTGGCTTAAAGGTTGAACAATAGAACTGAAACAAAAACTCCTGCAGTCATCATAGAATAAAGGCGGAGACCTCAGGCAAAGCAGACTCAAAGGGTGAAGGTGGAGAGGGGGGTTGGCCATAGTATGCAAAAAGGAATAAAGTAAACTTAAGGAGTTGTCTATGTAGGGGCACCTGGGTGGCTCAGTGGTTGAGCGTCTGCCTTTGCCTCAGGGTGTGATCCAGGTCCGGGGACGGAGTCCCACATCAGGCTCCCTGCAAAGAGCCTGCTTCTCCCTCTGCCTATGTCTCTGCCTCTCTCTCTCTCTCTGTGACTATCATAAAATAATAATAATTAAAAAAAGATTTTATTTATTCATTCATGAGAGACCCAGAAAGAGGCAGAGACATAGGCAGAGGGAGAAGCAGGCTCCATGCACCGGGAGCCCGACGTGGGACTCAATCCCGGCTCTCCAGGATCGTGCCCTGGGCCAAAGGCAGGCGCTAAACCGCTGCGCCACCGAGGGATCCCGAATAAATAAAATCTTAAAAAAAAACAACAAAAAAGGAGTTGTCTATGTAATATTTTTAAAAGATTTTACAGATTTATTAATTTGAGAGAAAGAGTAGGGTGAGGAGCAGAGGGAGAGAGACAAACAGAGTCTGCACTGAGCATGGAGCCAGATGCAGGGCTCAATCTCACCACCCTGAGATCACGACCTGAGCCAAAGTCAACAGTCTGACACTTAACCGACTGAGCCACTCAGGGGCTCCAGGAATCATCTACATAATTTTTATGGATTGCCTGTTTTCTTTCCTGAGAAGGTGAGATAAATGGTAGTTGGAAAGAGGGTTTTACTCGCTTTTCCTTTTAAAAATAGGAAAAAAAAATGATCATGTTTAAAACCTATGGCACCTATGTCAAGTGGGACTAGAACCCAACCTGAATGGCTCCTGAGCTTGTAAAATGTTTGCTCAACTGCCCACGTCTGAAGCAAAATAAAAAACAAGACATAAACCAGCAATGTTCTCATGTTTTTTCTTGATGACTATTCTAGGTGGCAAATATCAAATATTTAATTATTTCAAGGATTCTCATTCTTTCTCTCCCATTTTCCTCTTGGTGCCCCTGTTGGCTGGGTACAAATATATGTTTAATCTGTCTCTTGGATAGTCCAGCTCCATGCCCTTCCTCCCTAGCACACCAACTCCTGTTCAAGTCTCTTCCAAGCAAAGCATAATGTATAGTAACTCCCCAATGACATTTTTTTGAAAGAGAAAATGAAATTACTCCTATGGCTGAACTTCCTGGGGATTCCTGAGTTTTGACTCAGGTCCTTTACAAACTGCACCATAAACATCCTCCAGGCCAATGCCAGAACTAAGTCCCTGCACATAAAATGTGTTCCTGCTTTATTCACACAAGTGTGATTTGTGTACACTCCACCACAACATGCATGTGTATTTTAGCCATCTATGTAAAGGCAGACTTGTTGTGGGGGCCTTTTGACTGTAGAATCCCCAGGCCCCGGAACAATCCAACATTTACTAGGCCCAGGCATTATGGGTTGTATACAGCAGTCACCTAGGGGTGGGCCCCTCAGAGATTATCATAGATACTCCCCTTGGATATATTGGAAGGTCATTATTCTACAGACTGATGAGTGGAGATGCTCTAACCCTTTCTATTCATTGTCACCAGCTCCTGATGAATCACTAATAAGTATTCAGCCACTCTACCCCTCCTGCAGATGCTGCTTCTCTTCCTACTTTGCAGTGACAGGAAATCATCTCTCAGTAACCTTGAAGCTTTGCTGTAGGTAACTTGACTTTCAGTTGGCTCACAGTCACACGCTCAGAGAAGAGCAGCCCGGGTGTTAACCCCTTAAACCAAGGGTCCAAAAGAAGCTGAGTAGTGCCCTCAGACTCTCAGTCCAGGGTCTTTTCATCACACACACACACACACACACACACACACACACACACACACAAATCACCCATTTGCACATGGACACTGATTTGACTTTAGATGTTACATTACCTTCTTTGCAGTAAACCACCAGTGATCAATGTGAGGTAACTTATCACAGAAAAAGAATAAATGTGGAATTGCTCAGATCAGGGCTAGAATCTAGACTCTGTCATTCATTCATTCAACTGCTATTCATTCAACTAACACAATCTTCCATGTGCCAGGGACCGAGCACTCAAGGAGCTGCCTTAGCCACTAAAGGTGGAGAGAGGACAATAATTTTATGTGTCAACTTGACGGGATCATGGGGGCCCAGATGTCTGGTCAAACACTTTTCTGGGTGTTTCTGGGAGCGTGTGTTGGGGTGAGATTAACATCTAAATCAGTAGATCAAGTAAAGCAGATTGCCCTCCTCAAGGTAGGTGGGTCTCATACAATCAGTTGAAGGTCTGGATGAAACAAAATTGCTGACTAAGAGAAAATGACACGTGCCTGATTGCCTTCAAACTAAGACATCAGCCTTTCTTCTGTCTTTGGACTTGAAATATTGGTACTTTCTGGGTCTTGAACCTATCGGTCTTTGGACAATAACTACAGCATCTTCTCTCCTAGTCCTCAGACCTTTGGACCTGGACTGTAACCAAATCATCAGCTCTCTTGAGTCTTCAGATTGCCCACTCACCCTGCAGATCATGAGACTTGCCCATTTCCATAACTGCATGAGTGAACTCCTTATAGTAAATCAACTTCTCTCACTCTCTTTACACACACACACACACACACACACACACACACACACACACACACACCTTATTGTTTCTGTTATTCTGGAGGATCCTGACAAACCCAGCAAGCAAATCAGTGATCAATCTGACAGTGATAAATTGCTGTGAGGAAAATAAAACAAGATTGTGGAAAAGAGAGGGGTGGTACTTTAGGTGTGGAGGTCAGGACCACGTCTCTGAGGAGGTGGCCTTTCAGCTGAGTCACAGTGAGAGAGCAACAGCCATGTAAAATATGTGGGGATATGGTTAGGCAAAGGCCCTGTGGTGGGCAGGATCATGGAAAGCTGGAAGGACAAAAAGAAAACCAGTATGACTGGAGAGGAAAATTGGTAGGCAAGAGAGGAGGATGCAGGGCATTAAGGATTCATAGGCCATAAGGAGGAGTTTGGATTTTATTTCAAGTGCAAGGGGAATCCTTTGGAAAGTTTTAAGGTAGAGTGTAACACTTCGGCTGCTTGTATTCCTAGCTTGTATGATCTTGGGCAAATGAGTGTACCTCTCTGTGCTTTGGTTTCCTGACATTGTCGTGAGAATAAATGAGGTAATATTAGAGAGTGAGCTAGTACTATGCTTGGCCCAAAGAAGTAGCTATAGAAATATCAGTTTCTTTTCTGGTTGTTCACCAGGGGCAATGACTGGTAAATGCTGATAGTAAAACAAACTGGGGAAGTGGAACTGACATGAACTTTCTGGAAGGCAGTGTCAGCATATCCTTTGACAAGGGGCTACCTCCCCTGTGGCCTAGGGAAACAAAGAGAAACAGAGACAAAATGTATACCAAAGATGTTTGTTGGGGCACCTGGGTGGCTCAGTTGGTTGAGCATTTGCCTCAGACTCAGGTCATGATCCTGGGATTCTGGGATCAAGCCTCACATCAGGTTCCTTGCTCCATGGGGAGTCTGCTTCTCCCTCTCCCTCTGCCTGCCTCCCCCTACTCCTCCTACTCTTCCTCTCTATCAAATAAATAAATAAAATCTTAAAAAAAACAAAGATGTTTGTTGCAATGTCATTTACACACAGGAAAACTGGAAACAACTAAATGTCTGGGGTAGGGGTGGTTTAAAAACACTTTGGTAGGTTATACGTAGAGTTTTGAAGTGAAAAAGACTTGGCTCTTCCAGGGTATCCTCTAGGTGACTTCTGGAAAGTCATCAAATTCTGTAACCTTCACTTGTCTTGGAAAATGGAGACAACGAGGGCAACCCCACCACCTAGGGCTGTGGTACAATTAGATAGGAATGAACATGTGATCCATGGCTCAGCACCTGGTGGCCCCATCATGCCCCAGTAGTATGTGGGAGCCATCAGAGAAAATGTAAGGACCATAAGGTTAACTTTTTTAAAAAGCCAGAAAGTTACATACATATATAAAACTGATGGTTATGCTCAAGATAATTTAAGGGAACCTACAGATTTAATGCAATTCTAGTTAAAACCCACAGGTTTGTTTATGGAATAAGCTTTATTTGGAGGAATTCTAATGAGGAGACAAGGCCAAGAAGAGGCAAAGGATTCTCCAAAAAGGATAATATTGAAGGCCTTTCTCTATTGGATATTGATATCAAGATTTATTCTAAGACTTTGATAATTAAGACAGTGTGGAATTGGGATGCCTGGATGGCTCAGTGATTGAACATTTGCCTTCGGTTCAGGGCATGATCCCAGGATCCTGGGATCAAGTCCAACATTGGGCTCCTTGCAGGGAGCCTGCTTCTCCCTCTGCTTATGTCTCTGCCCCTCTCTCTGTGTCTCATGAATAAATAAAATCTTTATTTAAAAAAAAAAGACAGTATGGAATTGACACAGGGATTGACAAGTTGACAATGATAGAGGAGTCTAGAAACAGACCCATAGAAATGGGCTTTTGATATATGATATATAAGCAGAATGTAAGTGAAAGACTAATACAGGACAATAGTAGCATTGCAGAGCAGCATGGAAAGAAAGGATAATTCAATCCATTGTGTTGGGGCAGTTGATTATCCATATAGGAAAAGATAGGGGCTCCTGGGTGGCTCAGTGAGTTAAGTGTCTGACTCTTGGGTTTCCACTCAGGTGGTGATCTCAGGGTCCTGGGATCTAGCCTCTTGTTGGGCTCCACACATCAGGGAGTCTGCTTGAGATTCTCTTCCTCCCTCTACTGCTGCCCCTTCCCCTGTTCATGCTGTCTCTGTCTCTCTCTAAAATAAATAAATATTTTGGAAAAAAAATTAAATGGGCCTTTTATCTCACACCACACAAAAAAATTTCAGATGAAGTTAGAACTTAAATGTGAAGAGCATAATTTCTTCTAAAGAAGAAAACAGGGATGCCTGGGTGGCTTAGTGGTTGGGCGTCTGCCTTTGGCTCGGGGCATGATCCCACAGTCCTGGGATCAAGTCCTGCATGGGACTGCCTGCATGGAGCCTGCTACTCCCTTTGCCTATGTGTCTGCCACTTTCTCTGTGTCTCTCATGAATAAATAAATAAAATCTTTAAAAAGAAATAAAGAAGAAAACATAAAAATGTACTGGTCAATACAGTAGACACTAGCTACATGTGGCTATCTTCAATTATTTTTAAATTAAAATTAAACTAAATAAAAAAATAAAATTAAATAAAATTAAATTAAATTAAATTAAACTAAATATAAATTCAATCCCTAAGTCACACTAGCCACATTTAGTGGTTACTATCCTGGACAGCACAGATAAAGGACATATCCACCACTGCAGAAAGTGCTATGGAACATTACTTGATATAGAAGAGTATCTTCCCAATCTTGGGAAAGGGAAATATTTCCCTAAAAAGACAAAAAAAAAAAAAATGCAACCCACAAATGAAAATATTGATAATTCAACATTAAATATTCACACTTCCATTTATCAAAATATACCATGAAGAAAGAGAAGGGACAAGTTATGAACTGAGAGAAGATATTTGCAATAAATCAACAATGATTAGCACTCATAGGATATAGAGAACTTCTTTATATTGGCTACCCCAAAACAACAAAGGACATGAATGGGCATTTCAGAGAAATTTCATAATTTTTCAATAAACAGATAAAAGATATTCAACTTTAGGGAAAAGCAAATTAGACTTTTTAAAATTTTTTAAAGATTTTATTTATTTATTCATGACAGACACAGAGAGGGAGAGAAGCAGAGACACAGACAGAGGGAGAAGCAGGCTCCATGCAGGGAGCCTGATGTGGGACTGGATCCCAGGTCTCCAGGATCATACCCCGGGCTGAAGGTGGTGCCAAACCACTGAGCCATCGGGGCTGCCGGCAAATTAGACTTTAGTGAGATTCCATTTATAGCCACTAGGTCAGCAAACAAACAAACAAACAAACAAAAACTTTTACAATACTGAATTGGAGAGGATGGGAGATTATGGTATAAATATAAACTGGTACAAAAATTTGGGAAACAATTGCCAACTATCTCGCAAGGTTTAATAACCTAGGCAATTCTTTTTCTTATGTATGTCCAAGAGGCATTCCTGTATATATGCAGGCATAAAAATGTTCATAGCAGTGGGTGGGGGTTTTTTTGTGATTAAAAAAATTAGGTACAAATTAAATACCAGCAATAGGAAAACAGGTAAGCATACAGTGGTATATTCACAATGGAGTATTATGCAGCAGTGAAAAGGAGGCTTTGCATGTGGATATCCAGTTGTTCCAGCACCATTTGTTGAAAAGACTATTCCTTCACCCACTGAATACAACCTATGGTGTAGTGTTTATAAAGCTCAAAATCAAGAAAAACCTACAATGTTTATTTTTTTCTTTTTTTTTCAATGTTTATTTTTAAGCATGCATATGTAGATGATTTTTTTTTTATGATAGTCACAGAGAGAGAGAGAGAGAGAGAGAGAGGCAGAGACACAGGCAGAAGGAGAAGCAGGCTCCATGCACCGGGAGCCCGATGTGGGACTCGATCCCGGGTCTCCAGGATCACGCCCTAGGCCAAAGGCAGGCGCTAAACGGCTGTGCCACCCAGGGATCCCTGATTTATTTTTTTCAAATGGTAGGGAGACAATAAACTAAGGATGGTAGTGACTACTGGGGGTGAGCAGAGGATGATCATGTAAAGGAACTCTGATTATTGGTAAGGTTCTAGATCTGCACCTGGGAAGTGAGTTCAGGAGGGTCATTGCATTCTTATACCCCCAAACTTACACATTTATTACAATTAAATTCTTTTGTATGCACCAAATATAAAGATGTAACTAAGAAAAAAAGGAATAATTTTGTCCTTTTCATTTTATTTTGTTGTATTGTTCTAAAGTTTCCTCCCTCCAAATATATATTACATTTTTTTCTAATTGGAAAAAAAAAAGAAATATATTACATTACCTGGGAAATGTCTCTTGCTAAATTCAGGAATCGTTTATAAATAGAACCGGGTTAGGATGCTTGGAAGAAACGGCATAAAGAAAGTATATCTAGGAAGCTGACCCAGGTCATTTAGTAACTATGTGTTCAGCACAAACCTTCCTGGAGGTGGTTTCTTCCTGAAATTTCTTTTCAGTTGATAGCTTGGGGTTAAGGAGAAGCAGCAGCAGTCTTTGGCAACCTGGAAATCTAGTTATGAAAGCCAGCTCTGTCATTCAGCAGCTGTGTATCCTTTGGCAATGTATGTAACTTCTCTGAGATTGGGTTTTTGTGACTATAGGAGCAGTGGTGTTTACTTTGAGCTTTCTTTGGGTGGCTTAAGGATAAAATACATAAGTATCTGTCTTCTGGTGAGTCCTTGATAAATGTCAGCACTTACATTGTCATCCTCCTGTCCCAGCATTGATTGTATCTTATTATAGAGTAGCCCTTTACAGTTTGCAAAGGTATGCAGGGAGTTATGTTCATTATCTGATCCTGAAAAAAGTCTAATTTTTTAAAAGATTTATTTATTTATTCATGATAGACAGAGAGAGAGAGAGAGAGAGAGAGAGGCAGAGATACAGGAGGAGGGAGAAGCAGGCTCCATGCCAGGAGCCCGACGTGGGACTCAATCCCGGGACTCCAGAATCGCATCCTGGGCCAAAGGGAGGCGCCAAACCGCTGAGCCACCCAGGAATCCCCAAAAAGTCTAATTTTTATTAAGATAATATCTTACATGTAGAGACTACATTGTACTACATTGCTATGTTTATAAGAATTATATAAAGTGGGTGTTCAGTAAGAGCTAATTGAATGAATGAATGAATGAATGAATGCTTTCAAAGGTGAGTATAAGCAGAGAAAAAAACAGTGGACGGCTTCTTTGACTGGGCAATTCCATTTTATGAGGCTAGAAGCTGCCCCTAAAGCAAAGGTAGGCCCGAGTCTCCCTCTTACATTAAGGGAACCTTCAGGGCAGGGCAGGGCTCTGAAACTGCCCCAAGTCTTCCTGGTGGACGCCAGAGCCTGGCAAGGGGCCCTGCTTGTGTCAAAAGATCCTGGCAGGGCCTTTTCCTACTCTGGCTTGTGAGAAACTAGAGGTAAAAAAGAGAGTTGGTGCCACCTGGAGGGTGAGAATAGCCACCTTAGATGAAGGCTAGAAAAATTCTTAGAATAAAATAGTTGTTTTAGTTTAAGGGCACAGGTGGGGTGGTGGTGGTAATAAAAATCATCTCTACTTTTTAAAATTAAATTATTATTGAGATAATTATAGATTCATGAGCAGTTATAAGAAATAATACATAAAAAAAGAAATAATACAGAGAAATGCCATGTATCCTTTACCCAGTCTCCCCCGATGGTAACATCTTGTAAAACTACATTACACAGGGCACTTGAATGGTGCAGTCAGGTAAGCATCCAACTCTTGATTTCAGCTCAAGTTGTAGTCTCAGGGTCATAGAATTGAGCCCCCAGGTCAGGCTGTGCGCTCAGCACAGAGTCCGCCTGATATCTTCTCTCCCTTTCCCTCTACCCCTCTCCCTTATCCCCCCCCCCCAAATAAGTAAATAAATCTTTAAAAAAAACCAACTATAGTATATAGATCAATTGAGTAGAATCTAGAGTCCAGAAATAAACCCATACACTACTGGTGATTTTTTTTTTTTTGACAATGGTAACAACATAATTCAGTGGGAGAAAAAATGGTCTTTTCAACAAATGGTGCTGGGACAGCTCGATATCCACATGCAAAAGAAAACAAAAATGAAGTTGGACCACTACTTCATACCATATACAAAAACTAAAATGTGTCAAAAACCTAAAATGTAAGAGGTAAGTCTATAAAACTCTTAGGAAAAAACAATAGGGTTAAATCTTCATGAGCTTGGTTTGAGCAACAATTTCTTATATATGGATACCAAAAGACTAAGCAACAAGGGACACGTGGGTGACTCAACGGCTGAGCGCCTGCCTTCAGCCCAGGGCATGATCCTGGAGTGCCAGGATCCAGTCCCATATCAGGCTCCCTGCATGGAGCTTGCTTCTCTCTCTGCCTATGTCTCTGCCTCTCTCTCTGTCTCTCATTAATAAATAAATAAAATCTTAAAGAAAAGAATAAGCAACAAAAGAAAGAATAGATAAACTGGACCTCATCCTTTCTCCTTCAAAGGACACTGTAAGGGCAGCCCCGGTGGCTCAGCGGTTTAGCGCCGCCTTCAGCCCAGGGTGTGATCCTAGACACGCGGAATCGTCCCACATTGGGTTCCCTGCATGGAGCCCTCTGTCTGTGTCTCTGCCTTTCTCTGTGTCTCTCATGAATAAATAAAATCTTAAAAAAAAAAAAAAAAAAGGACACTGTAAAAAAAAGTGAAATGACAACACACAAAATGGAAGAAAATATTCGCAGATCATATATATCTGTAAGGATCTAGTATCCAGAATATATAAAGAAATCTTACAACCCTATGATAGAAAAATTTTTTCTTTTTTTTTTTTTTTTGAAAAATTTTTTCTTTAATGAGCAAAGGATTTGAGTAGACAATACTTCAAAGAAGATATATAAATGCCCTGTGAGTCCCGGGATTGAGTCCCACATAAGACTCCCTGCACAGGGACGCCTGGACCGCTCAGCGGTTGAGCATCTGCCTTCAGCTCACGTCCTGATCCCGGAGTCCGGGATCAAGTCCCGCATCAGGCTCCTTGTGAGGAGCCTGCTTCTTCCTCTGTCTCTGCCTCTCTCTCACTCTCTCTGTGTATCTCATGAATAAACAAATAAAATCTTAAAAAAAAAAAAAAAAGACTCCCTGCATGAAGCCTGCTTCTCCCTCTGCCTATGTCTGGGTCTCTTTCTTTGTGTCTCTCGTGAATATTCTTTTTTTTTTAATCTTAAAAAAAAAAAACACAAAAAACCCACAATGAGATACCACTTCACACACACTAGGATGGTTATAATCAAAAAGACAATAATAAGTGTTACTGAGATGTGGAGAGATTGGTGGTGAATTGAAAACGCTGGTGAGAATATAAAGTGGTACTGATGCTTTGGAAAATAGGCGGTTTCTCAAAAAGTTAAACAGTTATCACATAACCCAGCATTTCTACTCCTACGTATGCACTCAAGAAAAATGAAAACATGTCACATGAAAACTTGTATACAAGTGTTCATAGCAGCATTATTCATGAAAGTCAAAAAGTAGAAACAACCCCAAAGTCCATAAACTAATGCATGATAAACAAAATGTGGCATATCCATAAAATGGAATATTATTCAACAATAAAAAGCAATGAAGTATCTGATTGATACTATGATGTGGTTGAACTCTGAAAACATTATGCTAAGTGAAAGAAGCCAGACACACAAAAGGCCACATATTGTATGACTCCATTTATATGAAATATCCAGAAGAGGCAAATCCATGGAAACAGAAGGTAGATTAATGGTTGGGGAAGGGAGGGGAGTGAGGAATGCTAATGGGTACCAGCTTCTTCTGGGAGTGATGAAATGTTCTGGAATTAGTGGTGAATGGGTACACAACTCTTTGAATATACTAAGAACCACTGAATTGTATACTTTAAAAGGGTGAATTTTGTGTCATACTATATCTCAATTTTAACTAGTAAAAATAATAAATAAAAAATAATATCATGACCAGTATATTAATATTGGCTCAATCTACCAATGTCATTCAGATTTTCCTAGTTTCGCAAGTACTTTCAGTATTCTGTTTTTCTACCAAGGACTTAGCAATTTTCATAAAGAACATATACTAACGTTTAAAAGTAATAAAAAGGGATCCCTGGGTGGCGCAGCGGTTTGGCGCCTGCCTTTGGCCCAGGGCGCGATCCCGGAGACCCGGGATCGAATCCCACGTCGGGCTCCCGGTGCATGGAGCCTGCTTCTCCCTCTGCCTGTGTCTCTGCCTCTCTCTCTCTGTGACTATCATAAATAAATAAAAATTAAAAATAAAATAAAAGTAATAAAAACCCTACAATTATATACACATATATGCCCACACTTAGAGCTGGAGTCACCACTTACAATTCTCATTCTCAGAGAGTTATGGTAAAGATTGTATATTTTGGCTTTGGTACACAGTTTTATAGAATTAATATTAAAACATAAAAGGATATGTTAGCCCAATATAATTCATCTGTATTTAGCCCAATACATCTGTATTTCAGCCTCTTAACATAATTCAAATTTCTGAGGTTCTTTTCTGGTTTTTAACCATGAGGCATATTTATTTCACCTTAATTGGGAACATTTTTACACCCTGCTCTCCTCGTTTAATGTCTCATTCATTATAGGAAGTTTGCATATTGCCTCTTAAGTCATTAGAAATATCCCTTTATAAAGGGTGACGAATATTTCATCTGATCTACCGTGATTCCCTTAACCATCCCATCATTGCGGGACATTTAGGGTGTTTCCAATTACCTTGCTGCAAACTGCTGCAGTGGACAATTTTATTTTCTCTTGGGTGATTTCCACCGAATAAGGAGTGGGGATACCGGCTGGATTTTGAATATCTTTCCGACTCTTCACAATTGCACCTTGGCGCAGGATCTGCCCCCTCCCCTTCCCCCCAGCCCCCAGCCCCCAGTCCCCAGCCTCCGCCTCCGCAAAGCCTAACCCTGGAGCCTGGCCCTCCCCCTGACTCCACTCCGGCTGTGCCGCAGGCCCCTCCGCCCCTCTCCTCCAGCGACCTCCAGGTCCTCGGCCGTCCTGGCTCGCGCTTGCCGGCCAGGTGCACTTCGGGACGCTGGCACGCACCGTCCTTACCTGAGCCTCTGTGTCCCGCGCAGGTGCCCAGGTAGACAAACTGCGGAGGACGTTCCTTTTTCCCCTTTCAGTCCATTCCCGCCTCCAGCGGTAGGGCGGCGCGTCTGGTAAGCGCTTGATAAACATCCAAAGTATTTTAAACAGCACCTTGAAGTTTCTAGGCTGTTTTTTTACTTTAGGTCCCTGAAAGTTAAAAACAATTTGCACCATGATTAGATGCGATGGGGAGGGGGAGATATGAATTAGTAAGAGAAAGTTCATGCATTTCATGCACGAAAGTTCATTCAAGAATTGACTGAGCACCTACTATATGCCACCGTTATCCACGGTGGTGAGTAAAAGACAATAAATTCAATAAAGTAAAAAAGCAGTGTGTTAGATGGTGATTCGAGCTAGGGAGACAAATCCGGCGCGGTTAGGAGACTGAAAGCAAGGCCTCCCTGAAGTGACCCTAGTAAGTGCTAACAATTGGGTGTCTACCGCGGCGGGCGTGCTAGGGGCCTCACCTGGGGAAGCCCGTTTAGACTAACGCCACAACGCAGGGAGGGGGGAACGACTGCTCCCATTGCACAAATAAGGAGGACGTAAGGCGCACGGCAGGGGTACACGTCAGCCCGAGTCCGAGGCCTCTGCCCTCCCCCGCAACTCCCGGCCCTGAGCCCTGTTCCTCCCCGGCAGGGAGAGGGTTAAAGCCGGGCGTAGCTCCGGGTTGTGCGCGTGCGCGGAGCGCAGATTGCGCGTGCGCAGAACGCGGGACTACGTGGCTGGCCGGAAGTGGCCTGTGCGGAGCTGCCCCCGGGTCGCTGCCGCTTGCTGCACGGGTCTGCCACAGGGCTGCTGCTTCGCGCCCCGCCGGCACCACCATGCTGAAGAAATTCGACAAGAAAGACGAGGAGTCGGGTGAGGGGGCGTAGGCTGGGGGAGGCCGGACCCTCGCGCAGGCTCTCTGCACCCGCCCGGGGAGCCGTCCTTCCGGGCCCCTTCCTCGACGGGAAGCCGAGACCCGGGGACGGGGGTGGGCAGGGGTTGTGCCAACGTCCGCAGGGGGGCAGTGGCAGGCCTTGGAGAGCCCGAGCGTGCTCCGCTGCCCCCTCTCGGGGGCTCGACCACAGTTCGCTGGGTGACCTTGGGTGGGTCATGCGCCTCTGGGGGCCTCGGTTTCCCCAGCTGTTAGGAGGAGGGGCCCGGCCAGATGCACCGTGGTGGCTTTCTCAGTGAGACCCCTTGGGATTCACGGGGCTGCGTTGCTGCTGGCCGAACGGGAGCGTAATCTGTGGAGCCAGTGCTGTGGCTAAGAACCCTCTTTCATTTATTTATTCAGTAAACATGTGTTGAGCGCTTGCCGAATGCCCGGCACTGTATTGCATCCCGAGATTGTAGTAGAACAATGAGACCCTCAGGGCTTCATCTGGGAATATTAAGTCACAGGCCTAGTGGAGAAGCTAGACACCAACCAGATAAAGACACACGTAATTGATTACAAATGTGACATTTGCTGTGAAGAAATCCTCGTCACTAGGAGACAATGGTCCCCACACATTGTAGGGACTCAGTTAAGTACAAGTTGCATAAATGAATGCAAGACACCACACTGAGAAGCACAGAAGGACTGTACCAGGGCTGCTGGGTGACCGAGTGGTTTCGGGTAGAAGGAGCTCCCTGCAGAAGAGTGGTAGGATCTATGTGCAAGTTGTAGAGCTTTGATTGCCCTTCTGGAGTAATTTGAACTTGACTAGGTAGACAGTAGTGACATCTTTCCCTTCTCTATGTCTGCAAGGTTTGCAGTTTAGGCTTCCAACCCATACTCACTCTTCTTTGCTCTGTAGGTGGAGGCTCTAACCCATTCCAGCATCTTGAGAAGAGTGCAGTACTCCAGGAGGCAAGTATCATTTACCTTCTCCATCCTAAGTGTTCATAATCAACGTGTTCAAAATACTAACACCTTTAAAGTGGTGCTTTAAAGAACAGTAAGGGAGGAACCTGTTCCTGGAAAGACAGGAAAACTTCCTGGAGAGAGTTCATTATGCTCGCCTTTGTTGTTGTTCCTGCTCTCTGTTTCTTTTTCTACTTAACAAGTGTTTATTAAAAACCTGTTAGTAAGTCAGCACATCCCTAACTAATATTTAGGGAAGATTTGAGGAGTGGTTAGTAGATGAATTAAGGAAAAAACAAAACAACACTGTTTCCTTATGAAAGTAAGCTTTTTAGGCAAATGTATTTATTTACCCTGGGACTTCTCAGATTTTGAATGTGCTTGAGTGCAATCAATGGGAAGGAAATAAACCAGGCTAGAAAGTAATGTTCTTGGTTGCTTTTTATTAGGCTCGTGTATTTAATGAAACTCCCATCAATCCTCGAAAATGTGCGCACATCCTCACCAAGATCCTTTACCTCATAAACCAGGTAAGAGGATGGAACTTGGGGATCCCTGGGTGGCTCAGCAGTTTAACGCCTGCCTCCAACCCAGGGTGTGATCCTGGAGTCCTGGGATCAAGTCCCACATCAGGCAGGGAGCCTGCTTCTCCCTCTGCCTGCCTCTGCCTCTGTCTCTCTCTCTCTGCCTCTCGTGAATAAAGAAATAAAATCCTAAAAAAAAAAAAAAAAAAAAAGGATGGAACTTGGGGGGTGAGGGAAATGGTGCTGGAGGTTGTTGGAGGGGTTGCTAAGATAGCCCTTCAGATATCTGACAGCTCCTGTGTGATGGTTGTCCAGCTCTGGGTCTCCTCAATGTCTAACTCTGATGTATTGCCCTTGGTGCCCTTGCCTCTGCAGGGTCTGAGGATCTGGCCTGGGCTGAACTGGCAGAAAGAGCCTTCTGGCCTCTCTGCCCCACACTGAGACTTTCTTTTTCGACTAAAACAGGGGGAGCACCTAGGGACCACTGAAGCAACTGAGGCCTTCTTTGCCATGACCAAGCTCTTTCAGTCCAATGACGTAAGTGCCCTCAGTCAGTATGGTCTACCTTTGTGTGGGTTGGAGTTTTCCTTACCTTGGCCCTCTTGCTGAGCCACGGGTCAGTTATAGGACTTTTCCTATTTATTTTCCAGCCCACGCTCCGTCGGATGTGCTACTTGACCATCAAGGAGATGTCTTGCATCGCTGAGGATGTTATTATCGTCACCAGCAGGTGAGTCTTAGGTTGATGGATGATGGTTCCCTTGATGGAGGCCATTGACACAGAGGCCGTTTTTTTCTCTTGTGTATCAGGCAATGAGATTTTGTTTAATATAATACCAGGCACCCTTTCCTCTTTTGTCTCCCTCATCCTTGTGTTACTGCTGCCTACCCCATGGCAGCCTCCGGAGTGTGCAGTTTCCTTTTTAATTCTCTGACCTTACCTTAGAGCACAAACCCTTCCTTGCCTTGATTCCTCTCAGTCAACTGAGCCACCCTGGAACTTTCACAAAGACTTTAGTGAGTACCAAGAGAGAACACAAGAAAAATAGAGTGCAGGGGTATACAGACAGCCTTGCTTACCAATCACTGGTTTCTGCTGTAGACTGAGTTATTCAGGCGGCAGATGTGACTAAAATATAATCTCTGTTCTTAAGAACCAAGAATGTGGGGAGGGAAGGATGTTGTACATTACATCATAGGTCTCATTTAGAAAATATGTATTGAATGTCCACTAGTCCTTGTGAATAGTTCTGGGAATATAGCAGCAAAAAAAACTGACATGAGCTCTGCAGCCCCAGAATTGACAGAGAAATAACTAGGCAGACAGGTATTAAGATGTAATAGAGTTTAGGGACTCCTGAGTGGCTTAGCGGTTGAGCATCTATCTTTGGCTCAGGGCGTGATCCTGGAGTCCTGGGATTGAGTCCCACATTGGGCTCCCCGAATGAATCCTGTTACTCCTCCCTCTGCCTGTGTCTCTGCCTCTCTTTCTGTGTCTCCCGTGAATAAATAAACCTTAAAAAAAAAAAAAAAAAGATATAATAGAGTTTATCATGATAGACTGTGAGAACAGACTAGAAGAATATCCCATTTGAATTTGGATCAGAAAAGGCCTCCTAGGGGTGCTTCGTTGGCTCAGTCGGTTAAGCATCTGCCTTTAGCTTAGGTCATGATCTCAGGGCCTTGGGAACGAGCCCTGTGTTGGGCTCCCTGCTCAGCAGGGAGCCTGCTTCTCCCTCTCCTTTTGCCCCTCCTCACTGCTCTTCTCTCTTGCATTCACACACTCTCTCTCAAATAAATAAAATCTTAAGGAAGGAAGGGATAGAAACCTAGATAAATAAATAGCAGGACAGAAGTGGGGGGGCGGGGGTCAGGAGTGCTCCAGGTTGAGGGAATAGCATATTCAAAGGCCTGGAGAGGAGAGAGCATGGCCTATTTGGGGACTTCTTTGTTAAGGAGTTTATACTTGGTGGTAATGGGCAATAGGAAGCCTTGGGAACGTTTCAACCCAAGCTGGGGAGTGACCTTGTCAGTTTCAAGCTTTATAAAAATCTCTCTTGTTGCCATGTGGGGTTTGACCAGGAAGGAGTAAGAATTTTGTGAGGGCATTAGTTAGGAAACTCATGTAGTAGTCCAGGCAAGCATGTTGACCAGAGCTGGATAGAAATGGATGGGGACATGGTCTCAGAGAGGCCCAGTTTCCTGTGTGTAGACAATGCCTTCCCCTCCTGCAGCCTGACAAAGGACATGACTGGGAAAGAAGACAACTACCGGGGCCCAGCTGTGCGTGCCCTTTGCCAGATTACTGACGTGAGTCTCCTGCCCCCTCCAAGCAGCCATTCTTCCCTGCTTCCTGGAGAGGCTCAGTTATGATTTTCCTTCACATGCCTTAGGTTGTCCTGTGTCTCCTGGGTAAAACACTGAGCCAGGTGATGGGGTGCGGGTGGGGTGCAGGAACACCAGAAACAGGTTTGCCTCCTTCTTGCCCTCAATCTTCCCACCCATCATCTATACTCCTGACTATTGCCATGGATTGATAGTGTCCCCTCCCACCCCTACTTGTCCCCACAGAGCACCATGCTGCAGGCTATCGAGCGCTACATGAAACAGGCCATCGTGGACAAGGTGCCCAGTGTCTCCAGTTCTGCCCTGGTGTCTTCCCTGGTGTGTAGCTGGGGACCCTGGGGGGCTAGGCATCAGGTTGGGAAACTGAGGAAATATCAGTTGCTTTTCAGTAGGAAAAAAAGTGTTTCTATGTCCCCAGATCTGAGAGTCCCACCACCTTCTCAGTAAAGGGTACCAAGGAACTTTTGACCGATTCCTTAGGGTGACAGATTGTTGAAATTTTGGTCTGGTGGGAGATCTGTCACCAGGGTGGAGACTGAGGTTGAGAGCTGTTCTCATGCACTGTCTCACAAAACCAGGACAACAGGGCGTCTCTGGGCTGTCCAAGGGAGGATCCAGAGCTGGACTTAACTGTGAGCTGGGGCCAGGCAGTATGATGGCAGAGCACTCTGCCTACCTGCTTCTTAATGTGCTCTGTTGCCCGTAGCACCTGCTGAAGTGCAGCTTTGACGTAGTCAAGCGCTGGGTGAATGAGGCCCAGGAGGCGGCATCCAGCGATAACATCATGGTCCAGGTGAGGTGTGAACAGAGGAGTGGTATTTACAATTCTTAGGCATATGGCATGGCACTGGCCAGTCAGAAAGGACACTCTCCTGGAGATCCTGGTGGTCCCTAGCAGGGGCAGGCTTTAATCTTTTGTCCTTGGATTGTGGGGAGACTTGGGAATTTGGGAAAAGAATCCAGGGTACCCTTGGGAAGGTTTAAGTTAGAGGCTGCTTACCAGCTGGAACTGAAATATTCAAGTATTTGATAACCAGCCGAGTAGTGTTTGGGGGCATGGGAGGGAGCAAACCTGGCCCAGGGAGACAGAGAGCCTTTGCCAAGTTGGCTGTTAGTGGTGCATGTAAATACATTGGTGGGGCTTTCAGCCACTCAACTCTTTTTCAGTGACCTAGGCCAGGAATTCCTTTAATCTTTGTGAGTCTCAGTTTCCTTTCCTGTAAAATGGGAATGAAAGTTTCTGGCTCACAAGGCTGTAAGAATACTATGAGACAGCATCTAACAACACCTGACCTGTCCAGGGGCACCTGGGTGGCTCAGTCTCAGGTGTCTGCCTTTGGTTCAGTTCATGATACAACAGGCCTGGGATTGGGCCTCGTATTGGGCTCCCCACTCAGCAGAGCATCTGCTTCTCCCTCTGTCCCTCTCCTGCTTGTGCTCCTTCTCTCTCTCTCTCAAATAAATAAAGTTAAGAAAAAAAAAAAGTCTGACCTTTCAGGTGCGTACCTGTAAGTGCTCCCTGTGTGCTTATCGCCTCTTTCTTCTCACTCCTTGTGCTGATTCTCCTCTCCAGGGCCGGCTGTGGCCCCTCAGAACACTTCCTGGGGTCAGAGAAGCTTCTCACATACAAGGCACCCACAGTTGCATGCCTTAGCCTTTGAATACCACTCTGGTAAAGAAAGAAAAAAGGAAAAGAAAACAAACAAAAAAAAAAAACAAAGGGCAGGGGGATAAGAATGAACTCTGTGTACCTTACATCTCCAAAAGGGGAATCCCTTGACTTTGTGCCCTCAGACCTAGCTTTGCCAGTGCCAGCCATGAGTCCTTGGGAGTCAGTAGGGCTACAAATAACTACCTTTAGGGGTGTCATAAGGTTTAACGCTGTAAGATCTCATGGGAGGAGCATGGGTCCATGCTCGAGGCCTGGCTCCCACTTTCTCTTGTTGAAAGACATCTCATCTTCTCCTGTTCTTTCATCTCTGTGGTTTTTGTTGTCCCCTCCACATCTGTACTCAGGCCGCCTTGCCAAAATTGGGGGTAGGAGCTAGGCTACAAATATACTCGTATGGTTTATTGAGTATTGTGTCAGAGGCCATCCATACAGAGCATCTGGGTAAATTGTTCATAGCCCCTCTGAGGTAGAATGAGAAGGCTAAAGCCCAGAGAGATGTACTGGCCTGCTGGTAGACCTGAGGTTCACATGTCTATACTATGCCATGGTCTCCTATCATCTAGTACCATGCTCTGGGGCTCCTGTACCATGTGCGTAAGAACGACCGCCTGGCTGTCAACAAGATGATCAGCAAGTTCACCAGGCACGGCCTCAAGTCTCCCTTTGCCTACTGCATGATGATCCGGGTGGCCAGCAAGCAGCTGGAGGAGGAGGACGGCAGGTAATGGCTCTCGGCTCCCCTGGCCAGGTAATGCCTCATTCAGTGTTGGGCCACCCCCAACTTCTTGCTGCCCATGTTCTTTTGTAGCCGTGACAGCCCACTGTTTGACTTCATTGAGAGCTGTTTGCGCAACAAGCATGAGATGGTGGTGTATGAAGCTGCCTCAGCCATCGTCAATCTGCCAGGTTGCAGCGCCAAAGAGCTGGCCCCAGCTGTGTCAGGTTACAGACATCCCTTCACCCAAGCCCCACATGTTTATGTCTGCTGGGAACTAGGCCCTGGGCCCAGGGGTCAGGGAAAAGAAAGAAAAAGCCCTCAAATAGGCCATAGTGTTATGTTAAGAGAAGTATTTGGGATCTAGTATGTATTTGGTACCAGGCACTGTACCAGGCTCTCTTGTGTGCCTTATGTTTGGGGATAGGGTACTTTTAGTTCCATCTTACCATTCATTAAAGAGCCTGGGGCTCTGATAAGAGGCAGAGGTGGGGTTCAGATCCACTCTGCAGCCTATCAGACTGGCTAGCCATGCCAAGAGAGCCTGGTGGAGGAACCCAATATTTATAAAACCAGTGCATTGGTCACTAGGGGCCAAGCTGTCTTAGACAAAGGAAGAACATTTCAGAGGGATCCCTGAAGCCTGAACACTGGAGCCTGATGGCCTGGATTGGAGTCCTGGCTTCCTGACAGCCATGACACGGGGAGAGATATGCTGTCTGACGTGTAACCAGTTAGCATAGGAACCAGGGCAGTTGTTGAAGCCAGGATGGAGCTAATTCTGCTGGTTTCAGTGCATGCCCAGGAATGGGGAGTGCAGTTCTACTTCACAGAGGTAGAGGGCTCAGGCTTTAGGTACAGGCAGTCCTGGATTTCAGTCCTGGTTCTGGTAGCTAGCAGCTGCTCCAGAGTTAACTTTAGTAGCTTTACCCGTGTACTTAAGTCTCTGTATCTGTTAAACGGGGATAATAGCTGCTCTGTGAGATTGTGAGAAATGAATAAGACAAGGTATAGCAGCTCCTTAGCACAATGCCTGGAAAATAGCAGGTTCTCAGTAAGTAGCAGCCGGCATCATTCATAACATCCACTGGGCTCTCATAGGCATATCAAAGCCTCTTTGCTCATGAGCTCTCTTCCTTGGTTATGGTGAGGGTGCCAGCAGGGAAATGAGCACAGAGTTTGGGTCTGAACAGCTTCCTAGCCCTTGTGTGCCCTCCATGCCCTGTGCTGCCCTTCCCTGGAGGCCTGGGCTTTCCCAGCTGCTGAGTGGTGAGGGCAGCCTGGCACATGGCATCTGTATCCCCACAGTGCTCCAGCTTTTCTGCAGCTCACCTAAGGCCGCTCTCCGCTATGCTGCTGTCCGCACCCTCAATAAGGTAAGGGTTTAGAGGTGGGTAACTCTGGCCTTTTGAGAGGGTCAGGGGGGTGGCCTAATCAGCTGGAGGCATTTCAGTTACCCCTGACCTGAGTTACAAAAGGTGTGGTGCTGGTCACAGTTGCTTTCTACCAGATGGTGAGATGGGCTCGTCTGAGGCCAGAGCCATCAAAAAAGTCCCTTTTTGGGGCACCTGTGTCGCTCAGTGGTTGAGTGTCTGCCTTTGGCTCAGGTCATGATCCCCAGGCCCTGCGATCAAGTCCCTCACTGGGCTCCCTGCAGGGAACTTCTCCCTCTGCCTATGTCTCTGCTTCTCTGTATGTTTCATGAATAAATTGATAAAATCTTTAAAGAAAAAAAGAAAAAGGCCCTTTTTATATCTGTTCTCTCTGTCCTCTCAAACAGGTGGCCATGAAGCACCCTTCTGCAGTGACAGCATGCAATCTGGATCTGGAGAACCTGGTGACAGACTCAAACCGTAGCATCGCTACACTGGCCATCACCACGCTCCTCAAGACCGGCAGTGAGAGCAGCATCGACCGCCTCATGAAGCAGATCTCGTCCTTCATGTCAGAGATCTCAGATGAGTTCAAGGTACCCGGGTGTGCCTGGAACACCCACTGTCCCCAGAGTGAGGAAGACACTTTGTGCCTGCTCCTCCACATTCCCTAGCCCCCAGGCCAAGATTGACTGGGAGCTGGTCAGGCTTGAAGACTTGGTGGAGAGGGTGGCACTTTGCCCTTCTGAGGGCTCGGACTTGGGAGACACGCTCATCCTGCCTCTGGAACTTTGTCCTTATTGTTCCTTTGTGAGACCAGTTGTCAGGGCATGGAGCGAAGGCTGAGGGAGCAAATGTTGTCAGAGAGCTCTCATTTACTAGTATGGGCTGATGGTGGTGCTATTGATCAGTTTGGGGAAGGAGGGAGAGTCAGGTCCTGGATGAGCACAGCGAGAAGGTAATAGTGGTGATTGCAGATATGTTGAGTTTGATGTGCCAGTGAACACCAGGTGGAGTTGCCTGGTGGGCATTTGGAAACACTGGTCTTGAGCTCAGACAACAGACAAAGGTTTGAGAGTGAGCGGCATAATAGGTAAAACTACAGGAGCAGGAAGGACTGCCTAAGAGACTTTGTGCAGTGCTCACTTTGGCA
The DNA here is from genome assembly GCF_011100685.1 of Canis lupus familiaris. Lineage (NCBI taxonomy): Eukaryota > Metazoa > Chordata > Mammalia > Carnivora > Canidae > Canis > Canis lupus. Next base: position 2,879,352 of record NC_049241.1, on the reverse strand, counting down.
GCACATGTACTAAAATTGAGACTGTGTGCAAAGGGGAGAGGGCCAAGACCAAAGTACCTAGGGAGGAACCAGATCAGCTGATGTGTAAGATTGTGGGGGTGGAGGTAGGAAGAGAAGCAGAACAGGTGGCAAGGAGAGGGGCCTGTGGACTTACTTTGAGGTCTGAGAAAAGCAGAGTCCGGATCCAGAGTCTGGGTCTGGGGCTCTTGGGACCTGTGTGCATGCCACCCTAGTTGGATGGGCTTAGGGATCATGTACTCCCTGAGGGTAGTGGAGTTCCTCTCTCCTCCTTGCCCTCTAGGTCCAGGGCCTGGCTGGACCTAAGGAAGGACTCTGTTGGCACGTAGTAAACTAAGTAACTTGACCCTAGTGTCAGGCCGCTGCTCACACATGTCTGTTTGACTCAGGTGGTGGTGGTCCAGGCCATCAGTGCCCTGTGTCAGAAGTATCCTCGCAAACACGCTGTGCTCATGAACTTCCTGTTCACCATGCTGCGGGAAGAGGTAAGAGCTGGCATTTGGGGCCTGCCAGGTCTCCTCGTGCAGGGAGTGACCTGGCTGCTAACTCCATGCTCAATTTGGAGCCAAGGTCCTCTTCTTGGGGGGTACCCAGATCAACCTATTAACGAGGTAGATTTCCTGGTGCCTGTGGCCTTTATACTCCTCATGAACCATAGTATAAACATACCAATTGCTAGTAATTACAGTAATAAGTAATGACTCACCACCCTGGCTTTAAAGACACAGCAGATGCCCTGTGGCGATGCTTATGCCAGAGTCAGGAAAACCTGTGTTCACTGGTGTCTAGTATAGAAATTTTCTGGGCATTCCAAGAGCTCCAGGGGTGGTTTCTTCTGAAATTAATGCTAATAATGTATGTAACATTGGGTTCTATTTTTGTTTTTGATGTAAGTTTGTGACTCACACTGCCTTCCTTGGGTGTGTCAACAAAACCAGTTAATTCAGAGGAGCAGAAGCAAAGGGCTTTAGAGTAGAATTGGTCCCCAGATATCTAGTGCCCCTTTACCCCAGCCCAAAGTGGCCCTTGGAACAAGGCAGGTGAGGAACCCTTGCCTTGGGTATCTTTGGGATTCTTGCAATATTAGAGGGGAGGAGGGTGCTAATACTTAGGGAGTTTTTAGCTAATGGGTCCAACACTTTGGAGACACCACACAGCGTATACAATCTTGTGATCTTCATAACAGGCCTTGTCGACAGACATCATTTCCTCCCTTTAAAAATCAGGGATCTGGGGGATCCCTGGGTGGCTCAGCGGTTTAGCGCCTGCCTTTGGCCCAGGGCGCAATCCTGGAGTCCCGGGATCAAGTCCCACGTCGGGCTCCTGGCATGGAGCCTGCTTCTCCCTCCTCCTGTGTCTCTGCCTCTCTCTCTCTCTATCATAAGTAAATAAATAAATCTTAAAAAAAAAAAAAATCAGGGATCTGGGCAGCCCCAGTGGCTTAGCGGTTTAGTGCCACCTTCAGCCCAGGGCGTGATCCTGGAGGCCCCGGGATTGAGTCCCACATCAGGCTCCCTGCATGGAGCCTGCTTCTCCCTCTGTCTGTCTGCCTGCCTCCTTCAACCTCTCTCTCTCTCTTTCTCTCTCTCTCTAATATATAAATAAAATCTTAAAAAAAAAATCAGGGATCTGAGACTCAGGTGAAGTGACCTGCCTGTGGTCACCTGCCCAATCAGTATCTGAGCCAAAATCTGAACTAAGATGTATCTGGCTCCAGAGTCCATGGTTTTTCCCCATACCTCCTTTCCTCCCAGAAAAATTCATGGTTCCAAATATCAGTAAAATGTAAGACTTCATTCATTAGGGTGCAGCAGTCAGACACTGAAACCTTGTGTTCTAGAAATGGATCTGCTGCTTGTGCACAGGGGTATGTCCATTCACTAATCAGAGCAGCTGCCAGCGAAGCCTTGATGCAGTTAGTCTGAGCTTCTTGCTGCCCGCCCCCCCCTTCACTGCTTGCCTGGCTGTAAAACTGTTACCGAAAACAGTGTTTGAAGGTTTATAGTGTGCTTTCTCACATAACCGCCTCACTGAAATAAAACAGCATACAAATAGCATCTTAACCCTTCACAATAATCTGTGAACTAAGTACACTGATGGTCCTTATTATGAATATGCCTGAGGTTCGGACAAGGAAAGTAACTCACAGCCATACAACAAACCCAAAATATTTCTATTAAATGATCTACTATTAGATTTGCAAGGGCCCCAGCATGCATTCAGTCCAAGCCTTATATTTTACACAGAATATAAGCCAGGTCCCTGGTCTCCCTTGACCAGGTTCTGTGTTGGGACCGCTGTCCTTCGTCCTGGTTAGGTGTTGGGCCTCACAGCTCATTTCTGAAAAGAGCAACTTTCTTGCTCAGCTCAACCCCTCCCATTGCAGGGTGGCTTTGAATACAAGCGGGCCATCGTGGATTGCATCATCAGCATCATTGAGGAGAACACAGAGAGCAAGGAGACGGGGCTGTCACACCTGTGCGAGTTCATCGAGGACTGCGAGTTCACCGTGCTGGCCACCCGCATCCTGCATCTTCTAGGGCAGGAGGGACCCAAGACCAACAACCCTTCCAAGTATATCCGCTTCATCTATAACCGTGTAGTTTTGGAGCATGAGGAGGTCCGGGCAGGTGGGTCTGAGCTGGTGTTGAACTGGGGCTTTTTTTTTTTTTTTTAAGATTTTTTTTATTTAATCATTGAAAGAGAGAGTGAGACTGTGAGAGAAGCACAAGCAGTGGGGAGAGTCAGAGAGGGAAAAGCTGACTCCCTGCTGAGCAGGGAGCCCGATGCGGGGCTAGATCCCAGGACCCCAAGACCATGACCTGAGTGGGAGGCAGATGCTTAACTGACGGAGCCACCCAGGCACTCCCCAAACTGGGGCTCTTAGCTGCTGCTTGAGCAAATGGCCTGCCAAAGGGACCTACGCCCCAGCCCACAGGCACTCTGTGTTCTTGCCTCACAAGCTCCATGATTTATAACATTGTGGAAAGGACCTCAGATGCTTGGGTATCACCCAGTTGGATGGTTCTTTAGCTCTCTGATTTGTTACTGATTTTTGGTTTTTAACTTTGACTACATGTTGGTGTTTAACTTTCTTTTATTTCTTGCTGTTTTTTGGTTAGCTTTTTTAAAAACTGTAGCTTTATTGAGATATAAATCACAGACTATAAAATTCACTATTTTTTTTTATTTTTTTATTTTTTTATTAAGAGAAGGAGCAGGGGAAAGAGGAGAGAGAAACTTAAGCTCCATACCAAGTGCAGAGCCTGATGCAGGGCTCTCTCTCACAACCCTGAGATCATGACCTGAGCCAAAATTGAGAGTCAGGTGGTTAACCAACTGAGCCACCCAGGCACCCCAAAATGCACTCTTTTAAATGAGTATACAATTCAGTATGCATCCATCATATTTTTCTCTTTTTTTAAGATTTTATTAATTTATTCATGAGAGACACACACAGAGAGAGAGAAAGGCAGAGACAGAGGCAGAGGGAGAAGCAGGCTTCATGCAGGGAGCCTGATGTGGGACCCGATCCTAGGACCCCAGGATCATGACCTAAGGTGAAGACAGATGCTCAACCGCTGAGCCACCCAGGTGTCCCGCCATCATATTCTTTATTTCAAATTTACTGTCTTCTAATGCCCCCACTGGACAGATCTTTCCAGTTTCAGCGATTGATATTCATTAATAATAGTTCATTTTCTTACGTTAATCCAAAGGTTAATAACTACAAATTGAGGCCATTTGTGTATAGAAGCTGAGCAACCTGTGTGTGGCTAGCTTCTGTGGCCTCATCTCAGTTAATGCCAAAATGGCTCCTGGAACCCAAGAATGGGGCTGCCTTCTCCATGAAACAGATGAGGGAGCTGAGGCCCAGTGAAGGTCCGTCCAAGACCAGTCATTGCAATGGTGGCAGATTTGGGCCTCCATGCTCAGGACTGCTTATAAGCTCTGGGGCTCTTCTGCTCAAACACCTGTTCCAAGTGCTGGAAGTGTCCGAGCTATGAGCTGTCAGGTGTGTTGAATAAATCATAGTTGCTTCATAAACACAGGTGCTGTGAGTGCTCTGGCCAAGTTTGGAGCCCAGAATGAAGAGATGTTACCCAGTATCTTGGTGTTGCTGAAGAGGTGAGTCTTTTTTAAAAACAGCTTTATTGACATATATTTTGCAAGCCATAAAGTTCACCAACTCAAAATGTGTAATGTGATGTTTTTTATTATGGGACAGAGCTGTGTAACCATCACCGTAATCTAAGTTTAAAACATATCTGTCATCCCCAATAGGAACCCTATATCCATGGTGCTTATACGGCAGACTAAATGTTGTACTAGGGTAGTACTTTCTGTGGATGTGTGTTCCTAGCATTAAGACTCCTTGGTCTCTGTGGGTTTTTTGCAATATATGAAGTTTGATGAGGCTGTTTTCAACTGTACCTGCTTGGCTGTTTTGCTGGTTAGCTGGTGAGGGTGGAGATAGAAAGAAAAGAAACCCTATATCCATTACTTGTCACTTTTCCCTCCCCTCAGCACCCCCCCTACTTAACCCCAGACAACCACTAATCTACTTTTTATTTCTATGGATTTGCTCATTCTGGTCATTTCATGAAATGGAATCATTTAATCTGTGGGCTTTCATGTGTTTGGCTTCTCCACAATGTTTTTTTTCCAAGGTTCATTCATGCTGTAACATGTACCAATACTTCATTCCTTTTTATGGCCAAAGAATTCATTGTACAGGTAGACCACATTTTAGCTCTTCACCAAATTGACAGACATTTGGGTTCTTCCCATTTTTTAGTTCTTGCGAATAATGCTGTGGTGAACATTCACGTACAAGTTTCTGTGTGACCTGTGTTGTCAGTTCTCAAGAGAATTCACCCAGGAGGGGGAATTGTTGGGTCATACTAAATTCTGTTTTCATGTCTTTTGCCCATTTCATGATTAGATTGTTTGTTTTTTTGCCGTTGAGTTTAATAAGTTCTTTTTTTTTTTTTTTTAAGATTTTATTTATTCATGAGAGACAGAGAGAGGCATAGACAGGCAGAGGGAGAAGCAGGCTCCACGCAGAGAGCCTGACCTGGGACTCGACCCCAGGTCTCCAGCATCACACCCTGGGCTGAAGGCGGCGCTAAACCGCTGGACCACCGGGGCTGCCCCTGATAAGTTCTTTATAGATCTTGGATACTAGCCCTTTATCTGATATGCCATTTGTGGATACCTTCTCCCATTCTGTAGGTTGTCTTTTAGTTTTGTTGACTGTTTCTTTGCTGTGCAGAAGCTTTTTATCTTGATGAAGTCCCAATAGTTCATTTTTGCTTTTGTTTCCCTTGCTTTCCTAGATGTATCTTGCAAGACATTGCTGTGGCCAAGTTCAAAAAGGGTGTTGCCTATAGGATTTTGATGAATTCATGTCTCACATTTAGAACTTTCATCTATTTTGATGAATTCATGTCTCACATTTAGAACTTTCATCTATTTTGAGTTTATCTTTGTGCATATTGTAAGAGAATGATCCAGTTTCATTCTTTTGCACGTGGCTGTCCAATTTTCCCAACACCATTTATTGAAGAGGCTGTCCTTTTTCCAGTGGATAGTCTTTCCTCCTTTGTCGAATATTAGTCAACCATAGTGTTGAGGGCCCATTTCTGGGTTCTCTCTTCTGTTCCATTGATCTATGTGTCTGTTTTTGTGCCAGTACCACACTGTTTTGGTGGATCACAGCTTTGTAGTACAACTTGAAACCCAGCATTGTGATGCCCTCGGCTCTGGTTTTCTTTTTTAATATTCCCCTGGCTATTCAAGGTCTTTTCTGATTCCACACAAATCTTAAGATGATTTGTTCCAACTCTCTGAAAAAAGTCCATGGTATTTTGGTAGGGATTGCATTGAACGTGTAAATTGTCCTGGGTAGCATTGACATTTTCACAACATTAATTCTTCCAATCCATGAGCATGGAATATTTCTCCATCTCTTTGTGTCTTCTTCAATTTCTTTCAGAAGTGTTCTGTAGTTTTTAGGGTATAGATCCTTTATCTCTTTGATTAGATTTATTCTTAGGTATCTTATGATTTTGGATACAGCTGTAAATGGGATTGACTCCTTCATTTCTCTTACTTCAGTCTCATTGTTAGTGTATAGAACTGCCACTGATTTCTGGGCCTTGATTTTGTTTCCTGCCACATTGCCAAATTGCTATATGAGTTCTAGCAATCTTGGGGTGGAGGCTTTTGGGTTTTCTATGTACAGTATCATGTCATCTGCGAAAAGGGAGAGTTTGACTTCTTCTTTGCCAATTTGAATGCCTTTTATTTCTTTTTGTTGTCTGATTGCTAAGGCTAGGACTTCTAGTACTATGTTGAATAGCAGTGGTGAGGGTGGAATCATGAAATGGGCAAAAGACATGAACAGAAATTTCACCAAAGAAGACATAGACATGGCCAAAAACACATGAGAAAATGCTCCACATCACTTGCCATCAGGAAAATACAAATCAAAACCACAATGAGATATACCACCTCACACCAGTTAGAATGGTGAAAATTAACAAGACAGGAAACAAACGTTGGAGAGGATGTGAAGAAAGGGGAACCCTCTTGCACTGTTGATGGGAATGTAAACTGGTACAGCCACTCTGGAAAACAGTGTGGGAGGTACCTCAAAGAGTTAAAAATAGAGCTGCCCTATGACCCAGCAATTGCACTGCTGGGGGTTTGCCCAAAGATACAGATGCAGTGAAAGACCGAGACACCTGCACCCAATGTTCATAGCAGCAATGTCCAAAATAGACAAACTGTGGAAGGAGCCTCAGTGCCCATCGAAAGATGAATGGATAAAGAAAATGTGGTCTGTGTATACGGTGGAATATTACTCAGCCATTAGAAATGACAAATAGGGCAGCCCTGGTGGCGCAGTGGTTTGGCGCCGCCTGCAGCCTGGGGTGTGATCCTGGAGACCTGGGATCGAGTCCCACATCGGGCTCCCTGCATGGAGCCTGCTTCTCCCTCTCCCTCTGCCTGTGTCTCTGCCTCTCTCTGTGTGTCTATGAATAAATAAAATCTTAAAAAAAAAAAAAAAGAAATGACAAATACCCACCATTTGCTTCAAGTGGATGGAACTGGAGGGTATTGTGCTGAGTGAAGTAAGTCCATCAGAGAAGGACAAACTATATGGTTTCACTCATACAGGAAATATAAAAAATAGTGAGAGGGATTATAGGGAACAGGAGAGAAAATGAGTGGGAAATATCAGAGAGGGTGACAATAGGAGAGACTCCTGAATCTGGGAAATGAACAAGGGGTAATGTAAGGGGAGGTGGGCGGGAGGAATGGGGTGACTGGGTGACGGGCACTGAGGGGGGCACTTGACAGGATGAGCACTGGGTGTTATGCTATATGTTGGCAAATCAAACTCCAATAAAAAAATTAAAAAATTGTTTTTTGACACATGCTGCTGGATATAGGAGATTGCTTTCTTCACTGGATGGACTTCAGGGAGGGGGTCCAGGGAATATGAATATGGCCACCCCTTAGGTAGTTAGAATATCATAGGCTCTTCTGTGCTTTTCATGCTTGGATTGCACATTTAGGGACCAAGCTTTAGGAGACTTGCTTCCTCTGACTGGCCTCTGATGAAGGCTTCCCGTATCCCTCCTGCTATCCCTGTGGGGCCCCAGCCAGGAAAACTGTGTGTTCTGACTGCAGGTGTGTGATGGATGATGACAATGAAGTAAGGGACCGAGCCACCTTCTATCTCAATGTCCTGGAGCAGAAGCAGAAGGCCCTCAATGCAGGGTATATCCTAAATGGTGAGTCTCACCGGCTCCTTTGACTTGGCCCCATCCCAGAGCTGTGGCCCTTCTCACTATTCCAGAGCAGGTGCACCTCACTGGGGAGGGGAAGCCTGAGGCAAGACACTTTCGGCTAGACTTGCATGGAAACTTCATGGTATCACTAACCTCAGGAGACCTACAATCTTGTGGTTCACACCAATGTGGGTGGAAACAGCTCGGTAAATTGAAACACTAGTCATTAATAAAAATCTCTCTTTGCATAGTACTCTACTCTCTATAAGTCACTTTTCTATATACATTTATCCCCATACCAGCTGTGTGAAGAAGGATATAGATGAGAAAGTGGAGGCCCAGAGGGTTTTAAGTGGTTTTCTCAGTGGTCTAGGGTCATAAAACCTAGGCCCCTGGGTCTCAATCTTTTGTGGGGGATTCCAGGTGCTCGTTCTGTCATGTATGCAGGCATGTCTGTCTCCCACTGGCTTCTAGGTCTGACGGTTTCCATCCCTGGTCTGGAGAGAGCTCTGCAGCAGTATACTCTAGAACCATCAGAAAAACCTTTTGACCTCAAGTCTGTGCCCCTGGCCACCACGCCAATGGCAGAGCAGAGAACAGGTAAGTAATATCTGTGCTCCTTTCAGAGGCCATCAGGTCCAAAGCTCTGTGGGAAGGTCTGCATGGGCCTTGAAGCCACTAAACCTAGTCAGGATGGGGTGCTTACACCAAAAGGATGGAATAATCCTTTCTACATCTAGCTCCAGGACATAGAGACGCATGCACACACTCTTTCTCACGTGTTCTGTACTCTTACATGTTCACACTCTGTCAGGGGAGTTGGAAGTTATAATCCCTAAGTAACAGTTCTGTGGTCAACATGCCCCATTACTGGAGTTGTTGGTCACAATGTTTGTTTGCTCCTGCAGAAAGCACCCCCATCACAGCCGCCAAGCAGCCTGAGAAAGTGGCAGCTACCCGGCAAGAGATCTTCCAGGGTGAGTAGCAGTGCTTGGTGGGGCTCTTAGGACCTGGGCTTGGTCTCCTCAGCTTTAGGGTAGTTGATCTTCTCAGGGAAATTAGAAGAGACTCAATCAACAACAGTTCTTACTCTTTTTTTTTTTTTTTTTTTTAAGATTTTACTTCTTTTTTTTTAAGATTTATTTATTGATTTATGATGGACTTAGAGAGAGAGAGGCAGAGATATAGGAGGAGGGAGAAGCAGGCTCCATGACAGGAGCCCGACGTGGGACTCGATCCCAGGACTCCAGGATCGCGCCCTGGGCCAAAGGCAGGCGCCAAACCACTGAGCCACCCAGGGATCCCTTTACTTCTTAATTTGAGAGAGAGCATGAGTGGGGAAGGACAGAGGGAGAAGCAGACTCCCTGCTGAGCAGGGAGCCCAATGCTGGGCTTGATCCCAGGAACTTAGGATCATGACTAAGCCGAAAGCAGATGCTTGGGATTCCTGGGTAGCTCAGTGGTTAGGTACCTGCCTTCAGCCCAGGGCATGATCCTGGAGTCCCAGGATGGAGTCCCACGTCAGGCTCCCTGCATGGAGCCTGCTTCTTTCTCTGCCTATGTTGTCTCTGCCTCTCTCTGTGTGTGTCTCTCATGAATAAATAAATAAAATCTTAAAAAAAAAAAAAAAAAGGAAAGAAAGAAAGAAAGAAAGCAGATGCTTAACTGACTGAGTCACCCAGACTCCCATCAACAACAGTTCTTATTCTGGAGTGCTGGGCCCTGAGGGTACCCTAGACAGCACATTTAATCCTCAGTTGTAAGGTATTGGGTCCATTTAGTATTGGAGGAATTGGAAGTTCAGAGAGAGAAAGTGATATGCCTAAAGTTGCATTAGCAAGAAAGTAGAGGGGTTGGAATTAAGATTCACATCAGACTGGCTCAAGGCTACCACTTAGCCTTGGTTCTGAGAGCTTGGGTGCCTGGAGCCCAGGCTGGTACCAGAGGTCAAATTCAGTATAGTCGGGATCCAGAGACCCTAGTATTTTTTCTTGGATTCCAGAGATGTTTAAGTCCACATTGTCTGGAAAGGTTTTATTTAGATATTTATCTATCCCTCTGGTCTTGCATCTATTTAAGGGTCATCTATTTAAGGGTAGAGGCTGTGTATCTAATTGCCATACCATATTATCTACTGAATTCCCACCTTCAGGATCTAACATGTGCCCCTCTTTCTTCTTGAAGGATCTCCTATGCTCATCTCTTCTATTCCAGCTCTTCTGTCTTCTCTTAATTAGTTCTATATGGTTCTTCACAGGTTTTGTCTTTTATATGCTCTATCATGGCACTTAGAACAGAACCTTTCTTCCTCACGGTCAGTTCCCAATTATTGTTTAATTAAATCCCCCCCTTTTCCATTCCATTCGAGAATCCTATCTTCTATCAATTTACCTTTCAAATTCAGCAAAACTAGGATCTGGAACTAACTGGGACCACTCTAACACAGAATTTTTCCTTCTGTATTACCTTCTCCATGCTGTTACCACAAATCACCACAAGCTTAGTGGCTTAGCACCACACAAATTTATTGTCTTACAATTCTTTTTTTTTTTTTTTTTTTTAATTTTTATTTATTTATGATAGTCACACACACACAGAGAGAGAGAGAGAGAGAGAGAGGCAGAGACACAGGCAGAGGGAGAAGCAGGCTCCATGCACCGGGAGCCCGACGTGGGATTTGATCCCTGGTCTCCAGGATCGCGCCCTGGGCCAAAGGCAGGCGCCAAACCGCTGCGCCACCCAGGGATCCCTATTGTCTTACAATTCTGAGGGTAGAGGTCTAAAATGGGTTTCACTGTGTTGGTATTGCTGAGCTCCCTCTGGAGGCTTTAGGGGAGAAACATGTCTTTGCTTTTTCTAGTTTCTGGAGGCCTCCTTCATTGCTCTCCTAATGATCCCTTCCTTCACCTTCATAGCCAGCACCTTCACAGTCAGCCAGATCTGACTCTGAGCCTTTTGCCTCCTTCTCATAAGGATCCTTGTGATTACTTTGGGCCCACCCAGATAATCCAGGATAATCTCGCCTTCTCAAAAATACAACTTAATCGCATCTGCAAAATCACTTTTACCATGTGATGTAACGTATTTACAGGTTCTGGGAGTTAGCCTGTGTACGTCTTGGGGCCACCATTCTGACATACCTTCGAAGGAAGACTCCTTCTAAATCTCTAAGGGGCTGTGAATTTCATCTTTAAACAGTCTTCCAAAGCCTAACGTTTATTGATCACCTGTTCAGTTCTAGGAATTTTGCTAGATCCTGATATTTATTGCTTCATTTATCTTTACAACAACACTGTGAACAAGATTGTTAAATCTATTTTATTGGTGAAGAATCAGACACTCAGTGTTAACTGATAGCTTCTATAGAATCCCCTGGGTTAGTTAAGTGTCAGGTGTAGAAACATGGTGCTCCAAGAAGTAAATTCCCACAGAAAAAGCACTGTAGTAGCTCATGATCATGATGGCCCAAAAGTGCCCTTTTCTGGCTCTTTCTGGGCTTTTTACTGCCCAGATATCTAGGCTGGCTCTTTCTGGGCTTTTTACTGCCTGCACATTCATCAGATGCAGTCCTGTAGGTGGCAGAGGACTGAAGCAGTCACAAAGAGAAAGCAAAAAATAATAATAATGCCTACTTTTTTTGTCTCTACCCATGAAACATGAATTGAGTACCTACTAAGTTCAGGGCAAAATAATCAGATCCCTGGCCTTGCCACAATTCCTGTCCTTACAGAGTTCAACTTAATTGGGAAGACAAGTTAAAAATCTTAGGGCAGTGGTCTACACATATTAGTGTACATCAGAAACATCTGAGAAATTTTCTTAGAAATGAGATTCCTGAATCCCAGAGCCAGAGCATATTTATGATGGGCCAAGAATCTGAGTTTTTGACAAGTCACACCCTTAGATAACTCTTGACACCAGTGATCCATGACCATACTTTGAGAAACGATGCCCCTACTGTAGAACAGGGAAGAGAGCAGTAGGCACAGTCATCATAGACAAACATGGTGTGCAGACTGCTGCCAGATGTGGGCCTGTAGGCCAGAAGACCCAGCCCACTGCTGGAAGCAGGCTTTGGGGTGTAGGGATAGGTTTACCAGGTGCCCAAGACCACTTGAAGTGAGGTTTTCTACAAGTCTGAATCTGAAACATCTCATTACTGGCCGGTTTATCTTAACTGACAAACGTATAGGACCAGTTTGTTCTTTTGCCTGATTCTGTGGCTGTAACGTCATTCATCTCATCTTTAGAGTTTTTCTTTTTTTTTTTTTTTTTTTTTTAAGATTTTATTTATTCACCAGGAACACAGAGAGAGAGAGGGGGCAGAGACACAGGCAGAGGGAGGAGCAGGCTTCATGCAGGGAGCCTGATGTGGGACTCGATCCCAGGTCTCCAGGATCACACTCTGGGCTGAAGGCGGCGCTAAACTGCTGAGCCACTGGGGCTGCCCAGAGTTTCCTTTTAAGAATTCTTGCTGGGGGATCCCTGGGTGGCGCAGCGGTTTGGCGCCTGCCTTTGGCCCAGGGCGCGATCCTGGAGACCCGGGATCGAATCCCACGTCGGGCTCCCGGTGCATGGAGCCTGTTTCTCCCTCTGCCTGTGTCTCTGCCTCTCTCTGTCTCTGTGTCTCTCATGAATAAATAAATAAAACCTTAAAAAAAAAAAAAAAAAAAAAAAAAGAATTCTTGCTGGGATCCCTGGGTGGCACAGCGGTTTGGCGCCTGCCTTTGGCCCAGGGCGCGATCCTGGAGACCCGGGATCGAATCCCACATCGGGCTCCCGGTGCATGGAGCCTGCTTCTCCCTCTGCCTCTGTCTCTGCGCCTCTCTCTCTCTCTCTGTGACTATCATAAATAAATAAAAATTAAAAAAAAAAAAAAAAAAGAATTCTTGCTGAGCTTCTAAAGTTGTAGGAGTCTCCAAATGGATTAGGCCTCAGACATTGGGGTCTCTCAGTCAGTTTTCTGTGGCTGAGGTCTTTTGTTAGCAAGAGGAGAAAATGTATTTGTATATTTGGGAAATAGCGAGTAACCCGTTGTGTATACATATACATCCATCTCAGTAGGGTGAAAGACATGGAGAGTTGGCCATGAGCATATATTAGAAACCATCACAGGTTGGTCTGGGAATTAAAAGGCTGAGTGAATTTGTGGCCTGTGGCTTTCAGAGCAGTTGGCGGCAGTGCCAGAGTTCCATGGCCTGGGGCCCCTCTTCAAGTCTTCGCCTGAGCCTGTGGCCCTCACTGAATCAGAGACAGAGTATGTCATCCGCTGCACCAAACACACCTTCACTGATCACATGGTGTTCCAGGTGAGAAGGGAGTGCCGAGGCCATGCTGGGGCTTGGGCCTAGGGAGTGGTCTTAAGTGCGACAGGTCCTATAGGGTCCCACACTGATTTGGTCAGGAGCCCAATTTAATGATAGGTTCTGTCACCAGCTGGTATGTATCTTGCAGTCTTGACCCAGGACTTCTCTGGCTCTTATGTGTCAGCATTGGGACAGGGAGCCTGCGCAGAGGTACTGGGATAGGAATTAGTTTGGCTCATGGGGTGAGTTAGGATCTCTGGGCTGTTCCTCTACAGCAGGGCTTAGACCTAGAGCAGTCTCTTAGCAACCCTTCTCCTCCCTGGTTCAGTTTGACTGCACAAACACACTCAACGACCAGACCTTGGAGAACGTCACAGTGCAGATGGAGCCCACTGAAGCCTATGAGGTGGTCTCTTACGTGCCTGCCCGAAGCCTACCCTACAACCAGCCTGGGACCTGCTACACATTGGTGTCACTGCCCAAGGAAGACCCCACAGCTGGTGAGCCCCTCTCCAGAAATCACCCTGGACCATGTGAGAACCCTGGGGATCCAGATGGTGTGGGCCAGATGTACACCAGCCATTTGTCTCCTCTGAGAGCTTCAACTCCTTGATTTCAGTCTTGAGGAAAAGAAGAAGAAAGGCTGAGTCCTGGGAACTTGTCCTACATCATCCCATTTCACCCTCATAGTCTCCTAAGGGGATAAGTACTGCTCTCCCTATTCCTAGATGAGACTCAGGGTAAAGGACTTGCCTGAGCTCCTGTGGCTGGTAAGAGGCAGAACCCAGGTCTCTCTGGTTCTCAACTTGTACTTTTTCATTTTACCATGAGAGTACAAAGATAGGCACAAAGACTCAAACACCCCAGCTCCACTCCTTCCAAGGGACCCACCAGCGTCTTTTTCCAGACCTTGGACGTTGGACATGTGACTGGCATGGGCTTAGCCATCCTGAAAGCACTCCTGCTTTCCTCTTTCTTCCTTCCCTCTGAGGGGGCTCCTCAGACCCATGACTTAACTCTTCCACAAGGTGGTATCTTCTGTCCAAATTTGTGGGATTGGATGGCTATTTTGTGTGGGGTTGCTGCTATTGATAATATAACACAGGCCATGGCCACCTGCCCTATGGAGGAACTTATCCCCTGTAGGGACTAGGGCCAACCTGACCACCCAGCCTTTCTTCTCTGCAGTGGCCTGCACATTCAGCTGCATGATGAAGTTCACTGTCAAGGACTGTGACCCCACCACTGGGGAGACTGATGATGAAGGCTATGAAGATGAATATGTGGTAAGAAGCTAGTGTTGGAAGGCTCAATTTTGTGCCTAAGGTTGCAGAGCAGCCCCTTCCAGGAGCTAACAATTAGACTTCAAGCTTTCTAGAGAATTGGATTGGTTTGCATCTGTTGAGTAGTCCTTTCATGCACTCAAAGGACGTCTAATTCCACTTTTCTGAGCTTGGATGAGCTGAGTGCAGGATTGCTCTGGAGTTTGACCGTGGGGCAGTGTGGTTCAGTACCATCTGAGGGCAGACTCAATCTGGTGATGCAAATTGTTCCAGCTCCTCGTGACTAGAGGGACAGTCACTGTGGAATATAATTGACATTGTCACACGGGGGCCATTGTTAAGGGGACCTCCCGAAGCCAGCAGTAACCCTAAGAGCAGGAATTGCCCTAGGATCAAGTGAGCTCCTTGGGAGAACTGGGCCTGAGGATTGCTTCTGCTGTGGGAGTGGAGTCCTACTTACATACCTGAAACAAACATCCCCAAGAGTAGGGGCTCAGTGAAGAGCTGGTGGCTGGATGAATGGGGAACCTTTATGTGCTCTCTCAGTCCAAGGTTGGGGGTTAATATGTGTCAGGTTCAGAGAGGACACAGCTGAGATGGAGGCTAGGGGTCCAGAATCTGTCAGGCTCAGAGATTCTGAGGCAGAGGGTGGGATCTGATGAGTCATAAGTGTCCGAGCCGTAGAAGGCAGACCTTTGGATCCTTAAGGCACTGACTCTAGGCAGGCTTCCAAAGGGACGTGACCTTGCAGCTGACATCCTAAGGTGAGCACTTGGGTCAGGGCATTTCTATTGAAAGGACACCACTTGGCTGTGAGCACCTGAAGGAAAGTCCAGTTACTGTATGTCCCCAGAGCCAAGCACAGTGCTCTGTGTCTAGTGAGCACTTGCCCAATGCGTTGAAGAAAGGGATAAGCAGTGAGTGCAGAGCAGAGGCCCCACAGGTGTGCAGAACAGGAACCCATTCCCCTGGAGGTGTATGCCTAACTTCCACCTCCATCTCCACAGCTGGAAGATCTGGAAATCACTGTTGCTGATCATATCCAAAAGGTCATGAAACTGAACTTTGAAGCAGCCTGGGATGAGGTAGGGGATGAGTTTGAGAAAGAGGAAACATTCACCTTGTCTACTATCAAGACACTTGAAGGTAAAATCCTTGGCTATTGAAATGTGTCCTCCCCTTTCACTCCTCCTGGCCTTGGCCCCCCAGGAACCCAGGGCCATGTTGAGAGTATATACTTCAGATGGCACTTCATGAAAAGGCCCTTAGAGAGGGCCTGGCTGGCTCAATAGAACAGCATGTGACTCTTGATCACAGGGTCATGAGTTTGAGCCCCACATTGAGTGTAGAGATTACTAAATAAAATTTTTAAAAGCGCAACTTAGAGCAGGCTTAGAGGATGGGGGAGTGGTGGTGACACAAAGGTAGAAATGAGATGTGGCTTAATGATGCTGGGATTTCTCCCTATAGAGGCTGTGGGCAATATCGTGAAATTCCTGGGAATGCATCCTTGTGAGAGGTCAGACAAAGTGCCAGATAACAAGAACACCCACACATTGCTTCTGGCTGGTAAGCAACACTTCTAGGTGGGAAGGGCCTACGTAGTTTACAGTCTGCATGCTACTGTGCCCTGGGTTGAGGGCTCCCACTGGGAACATGGGGATTCAAATTTATAGCATTGAAGATTCACAAAGTAAGGGGCACCTGGGTGGCTCAGTCGGTTAAGCGTCTGCGTTCAACTTAGGTCATGATCTTAAGGTCCTGGAATGGAGCCCTGTGTCCGTCTCTCTGCTCAGTGGGGAGCCTGACACTCCCCCTGCTTGTGCTCTCTCTCACTCTGTAGAATAAATAAAATCTTTAAAAACACAAAAAAGAAAATTCATAGAGTAAAAAAAGCCCAGCAGTGAAATATCCGACCCTTGCTGCCTGTCATCTATCTAGTTCCTTTCCGACAGGTGACTGATCAGCATTGTTATTATAAACAGTGATTTTATGGATACGAACACTGACATGCACAATTTCCTATTTTAACTCAGATGTTTACGTGTAAATAGTATATATATTGTCTTTCCTATGCTTGGCTGGCTCAGTCGGTAGAGCATGTGATTCTTGATCTCAGGGTCCTAAGTTTGTGCCTCACGTTGGGGGTGGAGATTACATTAAAAATATATTTAAAAATACATAGAGTTTCCTCTTTTTCTAATTAAAAATATATTTAAAAATACATAGAGTTTCCTCTTTTTCTAATTGTAGTAAAATGTACATAATGTAAAATTTACCATTTTAAGCTCAGGTATACAGCCCAGTGGCATGAAGTATATCTGCATTATTGTGTAGATATTAGCACTGTTCTTCTCCAAGACTTTTTTATCATCCCAGAGTAAATCTTCATACTTTTTTGTAGCTTCCTTATATTCCATTGTATGGGTGTACCATAATTTATAGAATCAGCCTGTATTGATAAATATATAGATTGTTCCAGGCTTTTTGCTATTACAAACAATGCTACAGTGACTAATCATGCACACACACATACTTTATTTTGCATGTATTCCCTGAGGATATCTATAGGATAAACTTCCCAAGGCATTACCAGGTCAAAGCGCATTTCTCATTTTGATATAAATTTCTAGTTGCCTTCTTTTTTTTTTTTTTCTAGTTGCCTTCTATTGGAACTGTATGCCTTTCCTTCCACACTGTGGACAACATAGTATGTTATCAGTATAATACAGTAATCAGTAATATACAGAGTATATTATCAGGTCATTATCAAATGATCTTTGCCAGTCTGGGTGGAAAATGGTATCTTAGTGTAGTTTTTATTTTATTTTATTTTTTAAATTTTATTTATTTATTCATGAGAGACACACAGAGCAAGGCAGACATATAGGCCGAGAGAGAAGCAGGCTCCATGCAGGGCGCCCGATGTGGGACTTGATCACAGGTCTCCAGGATCACACCCTGAGCCAAAGGCAGATGCTCAATGGCTGAGCCACCCAGGTGTCCCTGTAGTTTTTATTTTATATTTCTTGTATATTGAAAGAAGTTAAGCATTCTTCCCAAATATGTGTGCCATTTGTATTTCTTTTTCTGTGAATTATTTCCATATCCTTTCTCAAATTCTCTACTAGGTTGATTGGTCTTTTTTTAATAGGAATGGTATTTTAAGAAGTCAACATGGAAATTTTCAAACTTACACAAAAATTGAATGCTATAAAAAAAAAAAAATTGAATGCTATAATGAGCCCTCATGTGCTCATCTTCCAGTTTCAGTAACTTAACAGCATCCATACCGCCACTCCCTCTATCCCCCAACCCCGGTTTATTATTTTATTTTATTTTATTTTATTTTATTTTATTTTTTTTATTTTTATTTTATTTTATTTCATTTTTATTATTTTTTTAATAAATAAATTTATTTATTTGTTCATGAGAGCCACAGAGAGAGAGAGAGGCAGAGACAGAGGCAGAGGGAGAAGCAGGCTCCATGCAGGGAGCCTGACATGGGACTCGATCCTGGGACCCTGAGATCACGCCTTGAGCCGAAGGCAGACAGACACTCAACCGCTGAGCCACCCAGGCGTCCCATCCCCAGTTATTTTAAAGAAAATTCCAGATACAGCATTTTGTATGTAAATGTCTCTATATCTGTATATTTCTCTAAGAGATAATGATGCCTTGTTTAAAGGAGTGGGGGCAATACAATTATCACACCTAAAACTGAACAAAAGGAAATGGGAGATTTTCTTTTTTTCCTGTTTCTCTTTTTTTAAGATTTTATTTATTTATTCACGAGAGCTGCAGAGAGAGATCCCGGGACTCGGGACTCTGGGTTCTCGCCCTGGGCCGAAGGCACGCACTCAACTGCTGAGCCACTCAGGCGTCCCTTTTTCCTGAGTGTTTCTAAACAGGGTTGGGAGGCAGTTCTGCTTCAGTGCCCTGCTCACAGCTGATAGACCCCAAGCGGTTGTTTCTGGCCACACTGAAGCAACCTAGTCCCCTGGGTCTTGCAGACACCTGCGATGTGGTTTTGTCATGAAGGGGCTGTCCCTTCATCTTTGCTCTTAGATTTAGCCAACATGCATGAGAGCCTCTGTGATGCCAGGTAAAAGCCTTGTATGTTTTATTAATTCATTTGCACCTGGCAAAAGCTTAAAAAACAGTATAATTATCTCCTTTACTTCATAGTTGAGGATACTGTAGCTCAGAGAGGTAAAGTGACTTGCATAAAATCTCAGGGATTTCAGCCCAACTCCCGTTTGCAGGCCCACTCCCGTTTCACTGCATCACAGCTGCCTTGATGAGTTGCTACAAATCCCACCCTTAGCCCACTCTCTGCAGCTTCTTCCTTACACACCTGTACTTCTCTCTTTCCTCTAGGTGTGTTCCGGGGAGGTCATGATATCTTGGTGCGCTCCAGACTGCTGCTTTTGGACACAGTAACAATGCAGGTGACAGCCAGAAGTTCAGAGGAGCTGCCAGTAGACATCATCTTGGCATCTGTGGGCTAAGGGGCCAGACTGCATGGACCCTGCTCCTACCCTTTTCCCCTCAACACTACGCAGAAGTCATGCCTTCATCCTGAATTCCAATGGAAACTCCTTCCCAAGCCTCTGCATTCAAAAACAACTAGGAATCACTGGGGAAAAAAAAAAATTTTTTTTCCCTGCAGGACTGCTAGGGGATAACTTTTTTTTTCCTTTTTTTAAATAGGGGATGATTTTAGCTTGTCCTAGAACCTGTTGCCCTTCTTGTCAGGGTAGGACATCGCAAATGAATAAAATGCTCGCACCTCCTCTTGAATTTATCCCCAAGAAAACCATCTTATCCATATAAATAAATCAGCATGTATTTATTGAATGGCTGCTACTCTGCAGACTCATGCTTAAGGGCTCCACTTTCCCCTTCCCCCCTTCTGAGCCCCATCCCAGGAACACCTGACCTATCCCCTTTACACACACAGCCTTTTGGCTGCTGTACTTGAGGTCAGACGACTTCCACTCCTCTCCATTCAAGCCCCAGGAACAGGAGCAGTGCAGGTTTGTGGAGAGGATGACAGCAGGCACTGAGGTTGCACCTGTTCTTGCAGTCCTGACCATTGCTCCCTCTCTAGGTTATGAACGGGGCCCTCAGAGGGTTTGGATGGATGATTTGGGTGTTCCCTAACATGCGCCCTGGGGTTTGTCTGCTCCCAATCAGCCCAATTCTGTGAACACACAGAGGGGAAGAACAGCCCCCTCTCTAAGGAGAGCACTCTGTTGGCTGAAGACCAGAAAGCCTTGGTTTATGTCCCAAGGGAGCAGGCTCAGAGGCCACCTCAACTTCTGTTAAACTCAAGCCATGTAGCTTTGCTAATTTCATGCCCGAAATACACCTGCAAGGCCTGTTTTTAAAAAATCTAGGTCTCACCCTTAAAAATTCAGTTTTAGGGTTAGGAAGGGAAGGTCCTGGAAAATCGCATTCTGGTGCCCACTGAAGTATGAGAGTGAAGTATGAAGTTTTCCTGATGGTTTCTCAATTTTTGCCTCAAAACTGAGGCAGTTAGCCTCACTGCGACGTAAAGGGAAGGTTTCCTGTTCTCACCACGAGGATGCGGTGCACTACTTCTGGCTCCCTCTGTGCAGGCGGGCACCTCACGCTCCCTGGGACGCACCGGAGGTCTCCGCCCGCCCATTGCTGCGGCCCGGCCGGGGAAGCGGGGCTTAACCTCGCAGGGGGCCGGGCCAAGATGGAGGGAGCCGGCAGCCTCCAAAGCCAGCCGTAGCCTCCTCCTGGGGTACTTTAAGAAGATTCAGATTCCTGCGCGGGCGCGGGACGCTGCGGGATCCGGCGGCCCCTCGGGGGCGGGGCCGACCGCGCTGGGGGCGGGGCTGGCGCCGGATCGCCGGGCGGCATTGTACTGAGAGCCTGCGGCCGGAGAGCGTTGCCTGCGGTCGGGCGGAGGTGGACGTGAGGCGGCCGAGGTAAGGCGGTCGGGCAAGCCGGCCGAGGTGGACGTGGAGCGAGCTGAGGGGACTGGAGGTGAGGCGGGCGGGCCGCGGAGGACGAGAGCGGAGGGGAGGGGAGGGGAGGCGGGCGGGCCGCGGAGGACGGGAGGGGAGGCGAGGCGAGGCGGGGCGAGGCGAGGCGAGGCGGGGCGAGGCGAGGCGAGGCGGGGCGAGGCGGGGCGAGGCGGGGCGAGGCGGGGCGGGCAGGCCGCGGAGGACGGGAGGCGAGCCGGTGAGGAGCAGGTGGAGTTTGCGCCGGAAGGCGGGACCCCGGGCGGCGGCGGCTGCAGTCCCAGAGGTTGGCGGGCGGGAGCCCCCCCGTGCCCTGTCTCGGCGGCGGAGCCCGGAGGGGAGAGTCGGCAGGGAGGAGGGGAGGAGTGGGGCCGGGACGCCGAGGCCGGAAAGGGTCCCTCGGAGCCGGGGCGTGCGGCTCCTGCCCTGACCGCAGACCGGCCTGCGGCGTCTCCGGGCGCGCCGCCTCCCCGCCGTGCGTCCGGGCCTGGCGAGGCTGTGCCGGGCCGCGGGGGCCCGCGGGGGATCGGGGCGGTGACCGTCCCCGCTGTGCTCCGGTCTGCAGGCCGCGCCGGGCCGCGCGCGAGCATGTGCGGGCGCACCTCCTGCCACCTGCCTAAGGACGTGCTGGCCCGAGCGTGTGCCTACCGGGACCGGCAGGGCCGGCAGCGGCTCCCCGAGTGGAAGGACCCCGACAAGTACTGCCCGTCGTACAACAAGAGCCCGCAGTCCAGCAGCCCAGTGCTCCTGTCACGACTGCACCTGGAGAAGGTAACCGCCGCTGTGTGCCCGCCCGCTTCCGGCCCGGCGGGGCTTGGTGTGGCGAGCGCTCCGCCTCGGCTCGCGGGGTCTGATCTCCACCCCCCCACCCCCCGCGACCCACGCCCGCCTCCTTGAGCACCACCCCCGCCCCGGTGCAAAGGAGAAGTGTCCTCGGTATTTGCTCATCTTAGAAGATGGCGCCGTGTTCCTCAGGCTCAGTTGAGGGCTAGTCGTAATGCGTGCAAAGGGATTAGAACCCCCCTATTTGAATACGTTTTTTAAGACCACATCTTCGAAACCTTACTGATTATCAGTCTTTTGAGTATTTAAAAAAAAAAAAAAAAAAAAAGACTTTCATGCCCCTTACCGACCCAGCTGACCCAGAATCTCTAGGCTAGAGCAGGATTAAGATGAGCTAATCTGAAACACCTCTGGTGATTTTTTTTTCTGCTTATGTTTTCAGTCGTTTTGTCTTTTACTGAAGCTAAGAACCGATGTGGATGGTGGATGGTTTGGGTATCTGAGGTTTAATTGCACTCATTGTTTCTATAGTATTTACCTCTGTAGTGTTGGCATGCCCAATAATTCAAAATCCTGTTTTGGTTCTTTATCTCCTGAATGTGTGTGTGGGTGTATGTGTATGCAGGTGGGCACCAGTGCGGTAAATAAAATGCTTAATTCCAGAAATCAATGGTTTCTCCATGCCTTAAGCATTTTATTTTACTTAAGATTTTATTTATTTTAAAGAGACAACAGGAACAGAGGGGCAGAGGGAGAGGGGTTAGGGAGATGGAGAGAGAGAGAGAGAGAGAATCCCGTGCAAACTCCACACAGGGCACAGAGTTGGTCCCCAGGTTCCATTCCAGAACCCTGAGATCAAGACCTCAACAGAAACCAAGAGTCAGATCCTCAACTGGCTCCACTACCCAGGGGCCCCTCCATGTCTTAAGCATTTTAAGTGGCATTTATAGGGATAAAAAATCATGATTGTTTCCATCCTGGATTTTTATTCTCTTTGATCCATAATGCTTAAATCACTTTATAAAGTCAGTTATACCTATGCTACTTGTCAGAATTCTTGTGATAGTCAAGATTCATTTCTATATTATTTGGAATAAGCATACCAAATAACATTGATCTTTTTGGTTGAATGAAGCCATATATATGAAATAGTTTATTCTTGAGCTATTTTTATTGGGTGCAATCCTTCCCTATTGAAACTAAAAAAACTTTTTTTTTAATGAGACAAATCAAAATTAAATATCATGGGGAGGGGCACCTGGGTGGCCCAGTGGTTGAGCTTCTGCCCTCAGCTCATGTCGTGATCTTGGGATCAAGTCGGGGAGCCTGCTTTTCCCTCTGCTTATGTCTGCCTCTTTCTGTGTCTCTCAGGAATAAATAAATAAAGTATTTTAAAAATATAAAAAATAAATATCATGGGGAATCTTAACTGGGAAAGGAAAGAATAAAACATGTTTTAAAGGAAGGCCTAGGGATCCTTGGGTGGCTCAGCGGTTTAACACCTGCCTTTGGCCCAGGGCGTGATCCTGGAGTCCTGGGATCGAGTCCCACATCAGGCTCCCTGCATGGAGCCTACTTCTCCCTCTGCCTGTGTCTCTGCCTCTCTGTCTGTGTCTCTCATGAATAAATAAAATCTTTTAAAAAATAAAAATAAAGGAAGGCCTAATTTGAAGTGAAGACAGATTAAATGTATGTGCCTTTTTTGACCTTGCTTCTCTCTATATCACGTCTGTAGAATTATAGAATGCACGTTAGCTAGAAGAAAAAATTGTTTAACAGATATAAAGATAGAAACGTAGGGAGATTGTGACTTATCTTAGGTTACCCAGTAAGTGAGGGGACAGAGCTGGGACTGAGGTCCAGACCACTTTCTCCACTCCAGTGGATGCTTCTAGAGCTAGAAATGGAGAAGGTAGAGCCCCTAGTAAACATAACCCCCTCTCTTTTCCATCAGTGTTATGAATTTACTGATGCAGTGTTTTTTGACTCCACATCTCTAATAAATTTTAAGATTGCTGGAGTTCCCTAATTTTGTTAAATATATGAGATTCCATTTGTCTGAAACCTATAAATTATAAAACAAAATTAGAATCATTTCAGGTCTTCGTTAATCCATATCATCAGTGGCCAGCACATGTGTATAGATTGCAACATTTGCGTTTAAAACCACTGGTTTGCAAATTACTTCCTCTTTCATTTATTTACCCCAGCTCTACACAAGTCCAAAAGGGTAGAGGAAAAGATGACTAATATTGAGCAATATTTTCAATATTGTGGCTTCTCAGCTACTTTCTATTTATTGTTCCCAGTAGGGGGAAGCCTCATGTTTAGGTTTGGCTTATAACTGTCCAGTGAACACACTAACATTAAAGCTGAACAGTGGGATTTTAAGATACGATTTATCAACCTTGGCATTATTGACATTTTGGATGGGATGCTGTCCTGTGCATTGCAGAATGTTTAGCAGCATTCCTGGCCTTCACCCACCAGATGCCTCCTTTCTCCCCACTAGATCTTGATTGTGGGGACGGGTTGTCAAAATTGCATGTTAAGGGGTGCATAGGTGGCTCAGTTGGTTAACCATCTGCCTTTGGCTCCAGTCATGATCCTGGGGTCCTGGAATCGAGCCCCACGTCAGGCTCTCTGCTCAGTGAGGAGCCTGCAACTGCCTCTTCTTCAGCTCGTGCTCTCTCTCTCTCTCTCTCTCTCAAATAAATAAACAAAATCTTAAAAAAAATAAATAAATAAAAGGGCATGTTGAGAACTTCAAATTTAGAGTATTATTGTCTTGTAAATTCCTGATGAGAGATCATTTAGATCACTATTGTATAATGTTAAATCATTTATCCTCTGGGTAGGGGGCTCTTCTGCTTCACACGTTTGATTCTCAAAGGATTCACAAAAGCGGTTTTTCTTGGTTTGGGGGTTTGTTTTTTTGAGATTGATTTATTTCGTAGAGCACACGCAAGTGCCCACAAGTGCAGGGAAGGGCAGAGGGAGAAGCATCTGCCATCCTCTCAGGTCATGATCCCAGAGTCTGCTTCATTATGTTAAAGTCTCTGCCCTAGGAGGAACACAGGCTTCATTAACGTAACATCAGATACATTATAGGCATGTTTTCAAAGTACATCTGTGCAACCTTATGCCCACTTTTACATGCAATGACAAAGCTCCACTTTCTGAAAATTCATCCTAACCCTAAATAAAAGAAACCTGCTCACTACCACCCCATCTCCACTTACTTCCATATTATTTGCTACAAATAGTTTCCTTTAAAAAAAAAAAAAAAGATTTTATTTATTTATTCATGACAGAGAGGCAGAGACACAAGCAGAGGGAGAACCAGGCTCCGTGCGGGGAGCCTGATAGGGGACTCGATCTCGGATCTCCAGGATCACACCCCCGGCCGAAAGCGGCATCAAACCTCTGAGCCACCCGGGCTGCCCTATTAAAGTGTTTTTAAACAGAAATACATACAGAACAGGTTATATATTGATCAATTGATAAAAATATTGTCTCCATACACAAGTGGGAACCTAACCTTATATTTCCCCTAAGAGTAGCAGTTCAGTATTCCCTAATAAAATGTTTCCAGTGACTTTGTAGAACCTAACTGCCATGAATAATGAAAATGGAGTGTGTGTATGTGTGTGAGAGAGAGAAGAGGATTATCTGATACAGGCAAGATTTCATTCATTCATTGATTGATGAGAGACACACAGAGAGAGAGAGAGGCAGAGACATAAGAGGGAGAAGCAAGCTCCCTATAGGGAGGGAGCCGGATGCAGAACCCAATCCCAGGCCACAGAGATCACAGATGCTCAACCACTGAGCCACCCAGGTGCCCCCAGGGAAGATTTTAGAAGAAACAGGACAGGATCTTACCAGGAGCACAGTGGAGGGATTAGCTTTGAACAAAAGGGAAGCCCGTTGGAGACCGTACCATTGCTGATGATTCTTTTCTTAGATTGCATCCACCTGGGTGGCTCAGCAGTTAAGCACCTGTCTTAGGCCCGGGGCATGATCCTGGAGTTGTGATCCTGGAGTCCTAGGATCAAGTCCCACATCAGGCTTCCCGCATGGAGCCTGCTTCTCCCTCTGCCTTTGTCTCTGCCTCTCTTTCTTTGTGTGTCTCATGAATAAATAAAATCTTAAAAAAAAAAAAAAAAAGATTGATTTATCAATCTGAGAGAGAGAATCTCAAGCAGACTCCCCCCTGAGCACCAAGCCCTATGCTGGGCTCAATCTCACAACCCTGAGATCATGACCTGAGCCAAAATCAAAAGTTGGACACTTAACCAACTGAGCCACCCAGGCACCCTGATGTACTTTCTAAGAAACTTTTATCCTCATGGCTTTAACAATCACCTTTGCATAGAAAAATTTTACTGTTTATTTTTAATTCTAACCTTAGAAAAATATTGAACTATAATTTGTGTATTTCATGTCATGCATTTAAATGATCCTGCAAGGTAGGTATTGTTCACTTTACTTTTATTATAAGTTGACTTTTACTTTTACTTTTCAATAAGGACATTTGAAGGTCCAGGGAGTTGAGACTAGTCCAATCTCATAAGTAGCAGAGACAAGATTTTTGAACAAGGATCTTCTTGCAAAGGCCTTATTCTTTGCTCTATACCAGCAGTTGGCAAACTGGTCCTCAGATCAAATCTAGCCCATTGCCTGTTTTTGTAAATAAAGTTTTATTAGAGCACAGATATGCTCCTTCATTCTTTGCTTTCATCATACCAATGGTAGTAGAGTTGAGTTGCTTGAGTCATTGCAACAGAAACTATGGATTCACAAAGCCAAAAATATTTACTATCTGCCTTTCACAGAGAAAGCTTGCTGACCCATTCTTTGTACCATGCTGCCTCTTTTTTTTTTTTTTTTTTTTTAAATTTTTATTTATTTATGATAGTCACACACAGAGAGAGAGAGAGGCAGAGACATAGGCAGAGGGAGAAGCAGGCTCCATGCACCGGGAGCCCGACGTGGGATTCGATCCTGGGTCTCCAGGATCGCGCCCTGGGCCAAAGGCAGGCGCCAAACCGCTGCGCCACCCAGGGATCCCTCATGCTGCCTCTTTCCTAAGTTTGTTTGTGTAAGATTTTATTTATTTATTCACGAGAGACAGAGAGGCAGTCTCCATGCAGAGCCCCCAGGTGTCCCTCTCCTAACTTTTAGATTTTTTAAAAAATTTATTTATGATAGTCACACACACAGAGAGAGAGAGAGAGAGAGAGAGAGAGGCAGAGACACAGGCAGAGGGAGAAGCAGGCTCCATGCACCGGGAGCCCGACGTGGGATTCGATCCCGGGTCTCCAGGATCACGCCCTAGGCCAAAGGCAGGTGCTAAACCGCTGCGCCACCCAGGGATCCCCCTCTCCTAAGTTTTAATTCCATATTTCTAAATGTTTCTTGGACATAATAAACACCTGTACTTGGATTTTATTCAACTGACTTTAAAGGACCTTTTGTTACGTTTGTTCACCAGTGAGGGATGAGGACAGGGCATTACAGATATGGTTTGTCTCTTCCCTGACGTCTGAGTCTCAGCTGAGAAGGCCTGGCATTTGAGGCTAGAATCATCTAGAGCAGGAATCCGAAAACTAGGGCCCTCTGACTATTATGTAAATAAAATATTATGCAACACAACAACATCCATTCATTTATCCGTTGTCTATGGCTGTTTTGTCCCTGTAACAATAGTTATATTATAATTGCAACAGGGCCTCCAAGATCTTCAATACTTAATATCTGGCCTTTACAGAAAAATTTGCTAACCTCTGATCTAGAAGCATTTTCACTCATTTATCTGGCAGTTGACATTGGTTCTCAATTGAGGCTGTTGACCAGAACATTTACATGTGGCCTCTCCATGCAGTGTTGCGCACTCTGTGGCAACACGATCAGGGTCCTGAGGGTAAGAGGATGAGGAAAATAAAAAAATGTAAAGAGATGGGGACAGGAGGGACACGGTGTCCAAGCAGTGTCAACTTTATTCAAGCTTCTTACGGTATTATATAGCACAAGCAGAACAAAGATAAAGGAATACCTACATGCATGACAGACCCTACTGACACAGGAGGGTCCTAGTTAATAGATAAACATGCTATTCTAGGTACATAGCTTTCAAAAGGACAATAGATATGATTAACAGACCAGTAAGAATAGCACAGACCCCTATTTAACTTTACCATCAGGCTAGAACACATTATATCAATTGTATTATGTGGGTGATCACGTATAAGCGAGCTCCGGAAACCATTGCTCAAGCCCTTTCTCAAGCATCAACCAACTATTTACCGTTTGGGCTCTCAGCCTTATGAGTAAATGAGGGACGCAAGTCCGAGCTTGTTTTGGTTTAGTAATTCTAGCTAGTCCATAGGCCGTCCACAATGCAGCCTGGGCTTCCTTGCAGCATGACAGTCTTTAGGGTGGCTGGATTTCTTCTTTGGCAGCTCAGAGCTTCAGAAGCGATGTCTCCATAAGCAAGGAAGAAGTTGACACACATTTTCTGACCTAGTCTTAGAAATCATATAGTGTCACTTGTGCCACATTATGTTGGTTACAAGTGAATCACAGGCCCATCCAGATTCAAGGGGAGGGAACATTCACCTTCACCTGTCAATGAGAGGAGTATCAAAGATTTTGCAACCATCTCTTTAAACTGCTCCAGACTTCCAGTTATTATTTGAAATTCAACACCTGACCTTTCCCCAAATCATGCCCCTCTTCAGACTTTTCTCTTTAGCTCAGTCATCTAGGCTTGAAAATTTAAACAGTCTTGTTTTCTTTTACATTTACATTCACAATTTTATTTTTAGTCTATCTTTTGTTGTTTTTTATTCTACTACCATCATGAGACCCACCGTATTTTTATCCCTAAACCATTATGATAGCACCCAGAATGTGCTCTCTGCTCATGGTGTCTCCCGACCCATAGTGTACACATATAGAATAGTGGGCGGGGGAGGGGGGAAACGCCTGGATGGCTTAGCAATTGGGCATCTATCTACCTTTGGCCCAGGGTGTGATCCCGGGATCTGGGATCAAGTCCCACATCAGGCTCCTTACAGGGAGCCTGCTTCTCCCTCTGTCTCTCTCTGTCTCTCATGAATAAATAAATAAAATCTAAAAAAAAAAAATTGTGTGTGCATGCAAACAGATATTATAATCTATAGGTTTCATCAGATTCTCAAGGGGCCAATTACCCCCCAAAAAAGTTAAACAAGGATGTGTTGGAGGCCCCTAAGTGTACCCTCACGTTTGAAGATTCGTTAGGAAGGATTCAGCATACAAGGCATATTATGGCTAAGGTTTATTACAGTGAAAAAATACATAATAGAATCAGTAAGGGAAAAACACCAGTAGGAATCTGGGAAAAAAAAATCCATGCACAGGCTTCCTTATCTTCCCTCCTTTCTGTGAGAGGATACACCAGGCATGTTGCTTCTCCAGCAGTGAAAAAGTAGTACTGTGCAGTGTTTTTACCTGGAGCAACCCTTTAGAAACTGAAAGCCCAACATTGTTTGTTGTTTTTGCTTTGTTTCATTTTATTTTTAAAGATTTTATTTAGGAGCACCTGGGTGGTTCAGTTAGTTAAGCAACTGACTCTTGATTTCAGCTCAGGTCATGATCTTGGTCCTGGGATCGAGCCCTGCATTGGGCTCCATGCTCGGTGGGGAGTCTGCTTGAGGATTCCCTCTCCCTATGTCCTCCCCACACTTGCACACTTTCTATCTTTCTTTCTGAAATCTTTTTTTTTTTTAAGATTTTTATTTGGGGATGCCTGGGTGCTCAGCAGTTGAGCATCTGCCTTCAGCTTGGCCCGGGTTCGAGTCCCACATCAGGCTTCCTGCATGGAGCCTGCTTTTCTCTCTGCCTGTGTCTCTGCCTGTCTCTTTGTCTCTCATGAATGAATAAATATTTTTTTAATGTTTTTATTATTTTTTTTAATAGGCTCCACACTCAGTGTAATTCTGTACCTCTTGTGAGATCTGATTTAAGAACCACCCCACCACCACCCCTGTCCTTTCTGTCCCTTCCAAGTTGATACTTCTCCATTCCATCTCCTACAGATCACTCTTCATTGAACTCCTTTGCTGCCACTCCCATGTTTTAATATTTTTATGTCTTTGTGGCTTCATATGTTATAGTGCAATCCTTTTGAGGTTAAGCACTCCTTCATTTGCCCCACAGCACCCTGTGTATCCCTAGATCATAGCATTTACCTTATTGTATTATCATTGTCTGTGATATGTAGTTCTTGAGAGCTGGGACCACATACTGCTAGGCCTAGTACTATGACTCTCATAAGAGGCACTAAGTAAACATTTACAGAGACTAAACTTCTTTGGGCACCTGGGTGGCTCAGTGGTTGAGTGTCTGTCTACCTTTGGCTCAGGTCCTGGGATCGAGTTCCTCACAGGGAGCCTGCTTCTCCCTCTGCTTATGTCTCTGCTTCTCTCTGTATGTCTCTTTAAAAAAAAAATTAAACTTCTTTGAAGAGTTTTTTGTGTTTTTTAAGATTTTATTTATTTGAGAGAGAATGAGAATGAGCACGGGGGAGGGTCAGAGAGAGAGGGAGAAACAGATGCCCCACTGAGCAGAGAGCCTGATACAGGGCTCCATCCCAGGCCCCTGGGATCATGACTTGAGCCAAAGACAGAAGCTTAACTGAGCCACCTAGGCGCCCTAGAAACTAAATTTTGTGTCCCACCCTACCCAAGTAGTATGTCTTACATTCTAATAAATGCTGAAGAACTTAAGTTACTCACATTGTGATAAATCATTAAAATTGTTTTCAAATCGAATCTTTTCCTTTTAATAATCTCTGTATTTTTTGTATTTTTATACTAATAGTAATATAATGCATGTGCTACATTTGTTTTTTGGTTTTTTTTAAGATTTATTTATTTATTTATTCATGTTAGACATAGAGAGAGGCAGAGACACAGGCAGAGGGAGAAGCAGGCTCCATGCAGGGAGCCTGACGTGGGACTCGATCCCGGGACTCCAGGATCGCGCCCCAGGCCAAAGGCAGGCACCAAACCACTGAGCCACCCAGGGATCCCCATTACTTTTGTTTTGTTTTGTTTTGTTTTGTTTTTAAAGATTTTATTTATTTGTTCATGAGAGACAGAGAGAGGTGGAGACCCAGGCAGAGGGAGAAGCAGGCTCCTTGTGGGGAGCCCGATGTGGGACTCAATCCTGGAATCTGGGATCACACCCTGAAGTGAAGGCAGACACTCAACCGCTGAGCCATTGGTTTTCTAAATTTCATTATGATCTCCTCACGGATCTTATCTTTTCCCATGGCAGGGTGCAGATTCATCTGAGCGTATCATTGCTCCCATGAGATGGGGATTGGTCCCATCATGGTTCAAAGAGAGTGATCCTTCCAAGCTGCCATTCAACATTACCAACTGTCGTAGTGATACCATGATGGAGAAACGTTCCTTTAAGGTAGGTCACAGGTCTATGGAAAATGCGCATATTCTGTTCTTTCTTCCAACAGAGCTATTAATGCCTTATATACCCAGGAAATAAGATTCTCCTGGAAAGTGTGTTCCCAGTTGCTAATAATGTTGAGTGCTATTATATATATTACTGTGTAAGTCATCCCAAAACTTAATGGTTTGAAACAAAACTATTATTTCTTCTCATCCTCTGTAGGTTGAATGGGTCCAGCTAGACAGTTTCCTCTCCCCCCCCCCCCGCCCCCCCAGGTAGACAGCTTTCATTTGGAGGTTCTCATGCACTTACATTTTTTTTTAAGGTTTTATTTATCCATTTATGACAGAGAAGCAGAGAAGCAGCCTCCCTTGCAGGGAGCCCGATGCGGGACTCAATCCCAGGACCCCGGGATCATGACCTGAGCCTAAGGCAGACACTCAACCACTGAGCTACCCAGGCACCCCTCATGCATTAAAATTAAATGCAGCTGAGGCTGTAGTACATTATTTAATCTTTTCAACAGCTGTGTGAATGGTGACTTTATGCATAGGAAAAGTGAGGGACAGAAATAACTGCCCTAAGGTCCTACATTGGTGGACCTGAGATTTCAACTCAAGCCCATGACATATTCTCTCACTAAAACTGTATTTTGCTCACATTTTCCCTCAGGTTCCTCTTGGAAAAGGAAGACGCTGTGTTGTTTTAGCAGATGGATTCTACGAGTGGCAGCGATGTCAGGTTACTAGTGAAAGACAGCCATACTTCATCTACTTCCCCCAAGCCAAAACAGAAAAGGTATTGTCAATAGTAGCTAATCCAAAGAGGCACACTTTGTTTCTTTCTTCATAGAATTTCTTTTTAAATAACTGCTTTATTGAGGTATAATTCACCATAAAATTCACCTTTTTAAAGTATGCAAGTCAGTGATTTTTTAGTATATTCAGAGTTGTTCAACCATCGCTGCTAATTTTACATTTTCATCACCCCAGATAGAAACCCCATGTCCTTTAACTGTCAGTGTCCATGTCTATTCTCCCCAGCCCTGACAGCCACTAGTCTTTTGATCTCTGTAGATTTGCCTATATTGGACATTTAATATATTTAGACTTCTACAATATATAGTCTTTTGTAGCTGGCTTCTTTTACTGAATATAATTTTTCAGCGTTGATCCATGTCACTACTTCATTGCTCATTTATTGCTCGTCCATTATATGGATAGGCCACATTTTGTTTATTCATTCACCAGTTGATGGATACGTACGTTGTTTCTACTTTTGACTCTTACAGATATTGCTACGTGGACATTCATGTACAAGTTTTCATATGAATATATGTTATAATTTCTCTTGGGTTTATGCCTAGAGGTGGATTTGCTAGGTCACATGGTGATTATATTTAGCATTTTCCTCATAGAACTCCCATTTTAAGACAAAAAATTTAGGCTGTTCACATAACATTTTAAGGAAAAGGTTTTTTAAAGATTTTATTTAAGAGAGAATACAAGTGAGAGAGCACAAGCAGAGGGAGCAGCAGAAGGAGAAAAGGAGAAGCAAACTCCCCACTAAGCAGGGAGCCCAATGTGGGGCTCAATCCCAGGACCCCAAGATCATGACCCAAGCTGAAGGTGGCTGCTTGACCAACTCAGCCACCCAGGCACCCCCATTATAAGGAAATTAAAAACAAATCAGACATGCCAGTATCATGTTTTCATTTTAATCACATTTGTTGCTTTGGTGTTGCTAAAGCCTTTGCATTCTCACCAGTTTGCTTTGTTAAAATTGGGAATTATTGTGGGTGGGAGGATGGGGTAACTGGGCCATGGGCATTTTTGGGGGGGGGGGGCCATGGTGGGCATTAAGGAGGGCACATGATGTGATGAGCACTGGGTGTGGTTTTGTCTTTTTTAAGACTTATTTATTTATTTCATGAAAGAAATACAGAGAAAGAGAGAGACATAAGCAGAGGGAGAAGCAGGCTCCCCGCAGGGAATCCAATGCAGGACTCGATCCCGGACTCCAGCATCATGACCTGAGCGGAAGGCAGGCGTGTTATACGCAACTGGTGAATTACTGAACTCTGCATCTGAAACTAATGATGTACTATATGTTGGCTAATTGAATTTAAATTTTTTAAAAATTGGGAATTATTGGTGGCCTCTGGCTGGCTTAGCCAAGGGAGCATGTGACTCTTGATCTCAGGGTTGTAAGTTCAAGCCCTACTTTAAGTGCAGAGATTACTTAAAAATAAAATCCTTTAGGTGTGCTTGGTGGCTTAGTCACTTGCTCTCAGCTCAGTCTTTTTTTTTTTTTTTTTTAATTTTTATTTATTTATGATAGTCACAGAGAGAGAGAGAGAGAGGCAGAGACACAGGCAGAGGGAGAAGCAGGCTCCATGCACCGGGAACCCGATGTGGGATTCGATCCCGGGTCTCCGGGATCGCGCCCTGGGCCAAAGGCAGGCGCCAAACCGCTGCGCCACCCAGGGATCCCTCAGCTCAGTCTTGATCTGAGACTTGATCGCCAGGATGGAGCCTACTTTAAAAAAAAATAATAATAAAATATTTAAGTAAATAAATAAATTAGCAGTAAGTCAGAATTCTGTGGCTTCTTGAGGGCACCACTCCATAGGATTCTAGAGCTTAGCTTTTCTGTCTTTAGGAATTATATATCTTTTCAGAGTCTTTCCCTCTGGCACTCTTCTTTTTTTTTTTTTTTAATTTTTATTTATTTATGATAGTCACAGAGAGAGAGAGAGAGAGAGGCAGAGACACAGGCAGAGGGAGAAGCAGGCTCCATGCACCGGGAGCCCGACGTGGGATTCGATCCCGGGTCTCCAGGATCGCGCCCTGGGCCAAAGGCAGGCGCCAAACCGCTGCGCCACCCAGGGATCCCCTCTTCTTGAGAGACTGTTAGGCACTTGTGTGGATTAAGTAGGATGGCACTTTCTCAATTCTGTCCAGTTTTTCTTACCTATCAGAATGTATCTGAGGACAGCCCCAGTGGCTTAGTGGTTTAGCGCCGCCTTCAGCCCATTGAACATTGTCTCTGTCTCTCTCTCTCATGAATAAATAAATAAAATCTTTCAAAAAAAGTCTGCAAAGAATAAACTACTTCCTGAATAGTGTAAGAATTTTATAATAGTGCATTCTGAATCCTCCTATCTTTTGGTATATTGTTATACAGTTTACTTTTTCATATGCTATAAACTCACAATACATTGCTACTATTTTGCTTTAAACAATTATTTTATAGTGATAAAAAATAAGTATTACATTTACCTTAATTTTTAGCTATTTCCATGGATCTTTACTTTTTTGGGTAGATCCAAGTTTCTATCTGGTATCATATTCCTTCAGCCTAAAGAACTCCTTTAATACTTCTTGTAGTTCAGGCCTATTGGTAATGAATTCTATTTTTGTTTGTCCAAGAAACTATCTAGTTCATTTTTTTAATCATCATAATTTTCTTTATGAGAAGTAACTTACATATCATAAAATTCACCCTTTTTTTTTTTTAAGATTTTATTTATTTATTCATGAGGGACACAGAGAGAAGGAGAGGCAGAGAGACACAGGCAGAGGGAGAAGCAGGCTCCACAAAGGGAGCCCGATGTGGGACTCGATCCCGGGTCTCCAGGATCAGGCCCTGGGCTGAAGGTGGCGCTAAACCGCTGAGCCACCGGGCTGCCCAAATTCACCCTTTTAAACTGTATAGTGGGGATGCCTGGGTAGCTCAGTGATTGAGCATCTGCTTTTGGTTTTGGTATTTTTTGTGTGTGTGTGGTTGTTTTGTTTTTTAAAATAATGACTAGAATTTTTCCAGTCCTTTTTTTTTTTTAAGGTTTTATTTATTTATTCATGAGAGACACAGAGACAGAGAAGCAGAGACACAGGCAGGGGGAGAAGCAGGCTCCATGCAGGGAGCCGGATGTGGGACTCGATCCCGGGTCTCCTGGATCACGCCCCGGGCCGCAGGTGGCGCTAAACCGCTGCGCCACTGGGGCTGCCCAGTCTTAAAATTTTTGATTGCCAGAGACTGAGATAATTACATCTGGAAATGGATACATTTATTCTTCTAATAAGCCATAAATGTATGAGATTGAGTCGATCTTATCAGGAGCTAAACTGGTTTTGTTGTTACAATTACCTTTATTCGGGCAGCCCCGGTGGTGCAGCGGTTTAGCGCCGCCTGCAGCCCAGGGTGTGATCCTGCAGACCCGGAATCGAGTCCCACGTCAGGCTCTCTGTATGGTGCCTGCTTCTCCCTCTGCCTGTGTTGATGCCTCTCTCTCTCTCTCTTCTCTCTGTCTGTGACTATCATAAAAAAATTTTTTTTTATTTATTTATGATAGTCTCACAGAGAGAGAGAGGCAGAGACACAGGCAGAGGGAGAAGCAGGCTCCATGCACCGGGAGCCCGACGTGGGATTCGATCCCGGGTCTTCCAGGATTGCGCCCTGGGCCAAAGGCAGGCGCCAAACCGCTGCGCCACCCAGGGATCCCCACTACAGGGTTTAAATTTCTCCATGCCATTTTGTGTTCAGGGTAAGAGTAAACTTCCAGAGGGTTTTTCTCAGTAGCCCTGCTTCCTTCAACTATAGTACCTCCCTTTAAGCCTGTGCTTTCGAGAGGATCTCTATGCTCTTGCCCCTTCCCCAGAATTAGGCTTCTGTTGCTGTTCATGTGGTACTTGCTGATCTAAAAGGTGGGAGAGTGTTCTTTCTTGTCTTCATACAGCCTCAGTCTCAACAGATCTGTGACCCTTGGTGTCAGGCTCAGGCTTTCTCGGGAATCCTGCTGCTTCGAGTAGGAGGGATCTTCTACCCTTCCCCAGACTCAGTGGGTCTTACCTGTATCTTACGGGCAACAGGCTGTATTACCTATACCCTGGCCCCTTAAGGCTTTTGCTCCTTAGAGGAGAAGTGATTGGGTGAGGCTTCATGCCTTTCCTTGGTGTAAGAGAGTGAGGCCTCCCTCCTCTAGGCATGGACCAGCAAGAAAGGCTTTCTCTGGTTTCCTGCTCTGCCCCTGTCTTTCTTGTGAGCAGCTGGAGAGGCTCATGGTGAAGAGTTCTGTAAACTGATGTAAACTCCCCTAATGTCTGCAGCTTCCAGGGGTTCTGGACTCTCAGGCTAGCCCATACACTGTTTTTAGCAATTTGTTTTTTTTTTTTTTTTGTTTTTTTTTGTTTTTAGCAATTTGATGATAATTTTACCTGAATGAAGGCCTTGCTTTCCTCCTGTTGTCTCCAGTAAGCCAGTACTTATGTTTCATCTTCCCTTGGAAGCCCCTCTCTTTCCATAAAGTTTATGCCAATTGGTTGCCCAGTGACCTGTTTTCTGATGAGTTTAAGGAGTTATGATTTTTGGGCACCCTAGGTGGCTCAGTTGGTTAAGTGTCCAACTCTTAATAGCAGCTCAGATCTGGATCTTAGGTTCATAGATTCAAGCCCCGTGTTGGGCTCCATATGGGGCTTGAACATAAAAAATAAAAATAAAATAATAAAAGAAGAAAAAAAGTTATGACTTTTATAGATTATCTAGCTTTTTTCTTATTGTTAGAGTAGAGGGGGTACTCTTTCCAGCTTTCTAAGTTCTAGGTCTTGAACTGAATCTTTTTTTTTTTTTTTTAAAGATTTTATTTATTTATTCATGATAGTCACACAGAGAGAGACAGAGAGGCAGAGACACAGGCAGAGGGAGAAGCAGGCTCCATGCACCGGGAGCCCGACGTGGGATTTGATCCCAGGTCTCCAGGATCACGCCCCGGGCCAAAGGCAGGCGCCAAACCGCTGCGCCACCCAGGGATACCTGAACTGAATCTTAAATGTTAGGTAGGAGCTGGCATGATGAGAAATGGCAGGACATTTTGGGCAGAAGAAGTTGCTCTGGCAAGATACAAGGACATGAAATTGTACAAGGGCTTTATTTACAAACAGCTGGGTTTGGCTCAAATTAAAATTGTTATTAAAAGGGCATCTGGGTGGTTCAATCAGTTAAGCATTTGCCTTCAGCTCAGGTCATGATTGGGATTGAGCCCTGTGTCGGGCTCAGTCGGGAATCTGCTTCTCCCTCTCCTGCTGCAGCTCCCCCTGCTTGTGCTCACACTCTCTCTTTTCTCTGTCAAATAAATAAATATATTTTTTTAAAGACCAAAAAAATTGTTAGTAAAAGCTGGAATGATGGGCCAGATCATGGAATGCCTGAATGCCCATTGATGATGTTGGATTGTATTCTGAAAGCATTAAGGAGCCATAAATCCATAGCTTCAGTGGGTACTTGCCATCAAACCTCTTTCTTTTAGCAATAGTGGATCAAGAGGAGCTAGCGCATGGGCTAAAGTACTTCTAAAATGATTGCTATGTTAAGTCTGTGGTAGTGCCCAGCCTGTGTGTAGGAGGGGGTGCTGAGTATCTAATCTGCCCATGTATTTTGTTCCAGTCAGGTAGCATTGGTGCTGTGGACAGTTCTGAGTACTGGGAGAAAGTCTGGGACAACTGGAGGCTGCTGACAATGGCGGGGATCTTTGACTGCTGGGAGTCCCCAGAAGGAGACCTCCTGTATTCCTACACCATCATCACAGTAGATTCCTGCAAGAGCTTGAATGACATTCACCCTAGGTAAGTTACAGTTCTAATACCTAGGTCCAAAAGCATTCAGAAGAGGATTTAGGATTTGTCCTCTGCTTTTAGATAGGTAGCTTTGGATTCAATGTTTCTATGTATGCAGAAATTTAGAGAGTAGCAGTTGCTTTGTGGAGTTTGGCTATAATATGAAAAAAAAGTCCCCACACTATGCCAAACTGTACAGTGAAAACCCAAGAACATATGAGAAAAGTGTGGGTTAAGAGGACAATGCCAAAAATAAAATAAAATTAAATTAAATTAAATTAAATTAAATTAAATTAAATTTAAAAAAAGAGGACAATGCCTAAAAATTCATCAGGAACACATTAAAAAATAATAGGAACCTATTAACAGTTCCACAGTTATCTACATAGATATTACATTAAATATGGCACTTTACCTTAGAAAGTTGCAGAATTTGCTTGTGGAAAATGAGTGTCGGAGAAGTTGTAACTTATGAGCTATTGTGAAGTGGAGGGAAAATTAGGCAAAATGTACGATCTTTGCGGCCGTAAGTCCTGGGGCAAGTTTTTCTGCCTTTGAAATGTTCCTTAGGGGGTGGTGCCTGGGTAGCTAGCTCATTTCAGTTAAGTGTCTGCCTTAGTCTCAGGTCATGATCTCAGAGTTAAAAAAAGAAATGTTGTTCTTCAGGGCATGCATTTATAATAAATACATATTTAATCAAAATTGAACTTTTTAATCCAGTGTATATAGCCCCTTCCTGCAATTAACTTCTGTATTAACTGCTGAAAATTCTTTATTTTTTAAATATTTTATTTATTTATTCATGATAGACATGGGGGGCTGGGCAGAGACACAGGCAGAGGGAGAAGTAGGCTCCATGCTGAGAGCCCAACGCCGGACTCGATCCCAAAACTCCAGGATCACGCCCCAGGCCAAAGGCAGGCGCTAAACCGCTGAGCCACCCAGGGATCCCCCTGAAAATTCTTTAGCAGCATTTTCATCCATGCTAATGTCTTCTCCTGACACTGAAAGTTTTGGAAATTTAATCACTGTTTG
Organism: Canis lupus familiaris; assembly: GCF_011100685.1. Taxonomy (NCBI): domain Eukaryota; kingdom Metazoa; phylum Chordata; class Mammalia; order Carnivora; family Canidae; genus Canis; species Canis lupus. The sequence continues at coordinate 2,841,056 of NC_049241.1, read as the reverse complement.
AAACCACCAAGCCATCCAGGCCTTTAAGTATAAATAAAACTTATGAGAGCTTACAGGGGTTTTTTTTGTTTTTGTTTTTGTTTTTGTTTTTGTTTTTTTACTGTTTGGCATTCAATCCATATGCTGAAGAATCTCTTCATTTTTTTCTGTTCCTTTAGACCTGATTGATACTGACTTCATGATACTTCTTGAAGTTATTGCAACCATAGACATTCCTTTTACTTTCACAATGTTGTCACTGGTGGATTCCTTTATGTTTGCTGCTAAAGAGATAGCACACGTTCTCTTTTTTCAGGACGCTCTAATAGTTCAAGCTTCTCATCAGTAGTCAAAAAATTTTCTACTTACATGTACTCCTTTGCATGTTTTGAACTACAAAGCTTATTAGGCATATTTGAGATGTTGGATGAAGGGGTTTTTTTTAATATAGGGAGAATATATTCAACAAATGCAAAATAAGAGCAAAACATAACTTTGGAAGATAACATACAGTGAGCTGCAGTAGCTGTCAATATTTGAGGTGTTTCTGTATGTTCCTACAAGGTTCCATTCAACTGGATGCAGCTGTCTGTTCACCTCATGTTTCCCACAGACAAAACTAAAGTAAACAAGAAATTTACATTATGGGATCCCTGGGTGGCGCAGCGGTTTAGCGCCTGCCTTTGGCCCAGGGCGCGATCCTGGAGACCCGGGATCGAATCCCACATCGGGCTCCCTGCATGGAGCCTGCTTCTCCCTCTGCCTATGTCTCTGACTCTCTCTCTCTCTCTCTCTCTGACTATCATAAATAAATAAAAATTAAAAAAAAAAAAGAAATTTACATTATGCTGAAATTGCTCTCTAATACATCAATCACATTGGAACAGACCACATTTTAAAAACAAGCATTAGTAGAATTGACTGTCTGTCACTAACAGGTTTTGCCAGATCCAGGTGCCCTCAGAAGTGATACTTGATGTTTTGCTGAAAAGAATGTAGTGCTGTACATGATAGGATTATCTATTTTAGCCTTGTCCTAAGCATTCTTTGTGAAATTATACTTTCATATGATATAGTGGTTGTATTTCTCACTAATTTACGATAAATTCTGGGATGCCTGGGTGGCTCAGTGGTTGAGCGTCTGCCTTCGGCTCAGGTCGTGATCCCGGGGTCCTAGGATCGAGTCCCACATTGGGCTCCCTGGTGTCTCGCCTCTCTGTCTCTCATGAATAAATAAATAAGATCTTTTAAAAAAATAATAAATTCCCATTGATTTTTTTTAATACAACATTATTTTATACACTGTTAAGAAAAGTTAAGTGCTCCCATTTACTTCCAGTTAAACTATAATACAATGCAGAGATGCCATTCATCAGAAAATGCATCTGGATTTCACAGACTAAATTTTTTTTAAGATTTATTTATTCAGAGAGGGAGCTAGCAAGCAGGGGGAGGGACAGAGGAAGAGAATCTCAAGCTGACTCCCCACTGAGTGCAGAGCCTGACGTGGGTCTCCATCTCACAACCCTGAGATCATGACCTGAGCCAAAATTGAGAGTTGACGTTTAACCAACAGCCACTCAGATCAGATGTCCCAATTCTAAAATATTTTTGAAAGTGAACGTTTGATTTGTTGAAGTTCTAATAATTATTAAAATAGATGTTTATGCATATATCTCCTAAAATCAAGTGTTCCACCAGTGAATGTGTAGCATGCTTTCCCTTGGTCTAGGACATAAAACTGGAAGCTAAACACAGGGTCTTTTCCTAACATTTCCCTGGGTAGATATCAGGAGTCATCTTAGGCAGCATCCTTGCTTTCTGAGGCATAGTTTCTGGTAGTTCACAATTATGTAAATAGCTCTTTCTTACTGTAAATCTAGAGATTATTACTGATAGACAAATTTTCCCTTTAATTTCCCTTTAATTTTAGGCATCTGAGTCATCACAGAATGTTCACCAGTCGGTTAGCTAGTACACTGGAATGCACTGGATCCTGTCATAGCACTATTCACTGTCTTTGCCATAAACTTTGTAAGCTAGCTCCCAAGGGTTGAATGTTGTTCCCTATCAAGTTGTGGTCAGGGAGCACATGGCCTCAGATCAGCACAGGAGGTGTAAAAAGAGGACAAGTTTATCCTTAGGCTGATTTGTGCTGACTCAAGTCTTCCTTCTGTCTCCCTACCCTCTCTCTACCTCCTAACCAATGTCTCTACCTCACTGGCTAGGATGCCTGCCATATTAGATGGAGAGGAAGAAGTCTCTAAATGGCTTAACTTTGGTGAGGTCTCAACTCAGGAAGCTCTGAAGTTAATCCACCCCACAGAGAACATCACCTTCCATCCAGTCTCTTCCGTGGTGAACAACTCCCGAAACAACACTCCTAAATGTCTTGCTCCTGTCAACCTATTGGTCAAAAAGGTAAGGGCCTGTGACTCTGATAGTCCTTTCTGAGCTTTCTGTCTTCTGCCAGGATAGCTTTTTCAGTTAGAATATGGCCTTTCACAATTAGCTTTAATCTAAACCACCCAAGACTCACATTTCTTTATGTATGGTAAGATGGAGCAGAGCACTATTCTCAAATCTGGCTATGACTTAGACTCCTCAGGAGAACTCTTTCAAGATATAAATGTTGGACCTTATCTAGACCTGTTGAGTCAGTATTCAGGGCTGGGCTTGGGCTTCTGTGTCATTAAGCGAATCTGATAAGCCAAATTTGAGGACTCCTAATCTGGAGGGTGATTTTAAGAAAGACAAAAGAGCCCTTGTCGGCAATTGTATCTTTGTCTGCAACTGTGGAATTTTTTTCTGTCTCTTTTCTGTACCTTTGTTTTCCCAGCTACAAGTTGGAGGAGTTCCAATCCTTATACTCCTTCAGGAGGATTTGAGAACATTCCTGCCATGAACTTTAACTTTTCAGAATTGGAAAGAATAGTTATATTCTGAAGGGAAGGTGAACAGGCCAGAGACCTCCAGTGGGAACAAAAGTTCCAGAGCAAAGGTTTGGGAATAGCAGTTGTTTCCAGGTGATACTGAGGGACTTAAGTAGGACATGGCTCTGAGTGTTCCAAGAATAGACATCTTAGAATGCCTGAGAAGTGTTAAGGACAATGATTACAAAATAGCTACTACACCTCATTTTTCTGAAAGTTTCTAAGTTTTCAATACGCAGTGTCATCTTTTTTTCTTTTGTCTCAGTTCTCTGCAAACTCCTGCAATCCTGATCCCTCTATTCCCTAGAGGTCTCTAAAAATGTAATGATACACATTCATTTTGTACTAGATACTGCCCCATTTCTGCCATGGTCTTTACCCCTGAAGAATTCTCAATTCTGGAGAGGTGGCATTTAAATGAATATAAAACCTTCAGTTTAGGGTTGAGGTGCAAGTGTAAGAGCTGGAGGGGGAAGCAGTGCCAGTCGAGGAGAGGCTGGCTGCACAGTGGGGAAACAGGTCAGCCTGTTCAGCCTTAGCTGAATCCTTAATCACGGTGACTGCTTGAAGCCATACATCTCCGGTTTGATATCCCCACACTCAGCCTGGGCACACTGAATATACCCTCTTCCCTGAGAATTCTTCTTTCTCTGCACCTGTTTGGATTGCCCATCAGCTCTTTTCTGACTGGTCCCACACACTTCATCTGAGGCCTGCTGTAAGAGCTACTCCCTACTCCTTGTACCTCTTGGAGTATACTCAGTTGCTCCTCCCTTCTCCCCACTCCTGACCACTGGGCCCAGTCTCGCTCTCAGTAACCTCTTCCAAGGCTGGGTCAGTACCTAATTCCTCTTCTCTAGTCTTCCCTTGCAGTTGGCCTTTTCCCAAAAGCTTAAGCTGGGTGGTTTGAGCATTTTCCTCTTTCTCCTAGGATCTCAAGGCAAGTGGTAGTAGCCAGAAGATGATGAAATGGCTGGCCACAAAGTCACCCAAAAAGGAAGAGTCCAAAACACCCCAAAAGGCAGAGTCAGATGTGCCCCAGTGGTCCAGCCAGTTCCTACAAAAGAGCCCATTCCCCACCAAGAGAGGAAGTGCAGGACTCCTGGAGCGATGGCTGAAGCAGGAGAAGGAAGAGGAGCCTGTAGCCAAGCGGCCTCACAGCCAATATCAGGGACTTTGAGAGACCAAGACTGTGATTTGCTGTACTCAATTTTGTTGCTTATTATGTGTGTGGATTTGCTTTGGGATGAGATAGCAGTATTGCTTTGACAGTTGTGGATTCATGAGTGGATAGCTTTCCTGGCTGCAACTAGGAACCCACAGTGGAGCAGATGGCAGCCTGGGCAGAGGAGGGACCGCCCACCATCAGTAATTCATAGGGGCCTTTATACCTGGTGTGTGGCTGGTGGAGCCTTCTCTCCAAGCTAGACCCCGTGTGGTTCTCAGCTTGACCTGTTACTGCTCACAGAAGGCTGTTTTCTGCTCAGCTTTTGGGTTCTGTCAGCCTTTTGGAATTAAGTTCTTAAAACATTGTATTTTTCTCTGAATAAATTATATTTGATACTGTCTACATTTCAGAAAATGCTGCTGGCAGGGGAAGTTCTGGATCTTACTGTTTTCTCCTGGCATCAGTCCCCAGGAATGGATTTTGTCACAAATATGGAGCCCTGGGGCTTTTTGTGGACAAAACTGCTTTTTTTGGAAACCGCAAAAAGGCTCAGCGTGTGTGTGTGTGTGTGTGTGTGTGTGTGTGTGTGGTGAGGGTGTCTTCGTTGAGGCACTGTTCACTCTTAATACTTGGAAGTTTTGTGAATCCTTTAGCTGAAAACCAAGCTGAGTGGTTGCTAAACACAAAGCTGGGCAGAGAATCGGACACAGAGGTCAAGACCCTGTCCTGACCACAGGGACCATAGGGTCTGGCCGGGAAGCCCCAGGCACAGCCCACTAAGCTCCACCCAGATTCCCAGCCTCTGGGCAGAGCAGACACAGAGGGTGACCCGGGCTGCCAAGGGCGCTGGACACAGCCCCTGTGATTTGCTTTTGCAGGCTCCTCCTCGGCACTGAACCCTTACTTGGAATGGTTATATGTTGTCCTCTCCGCACCCTGCCCGTTAGTTCTCTGAAAGCAGAGGCCGCTGCTTCACCGTTAACAGACGGACGTGTAACTACTTGTTAGGTGACTGCGAGCACTTCTACGTGCCCTGCTCTGTACGGGCAGAATAGGAATAACCACACCCGCACCCAGAAGGGAAGGTTCCCTCAGGGCTCCGGGGAAGAGGGGATGCACAGGCCGGCGGGGGCGGGGCAGGGCTCCTCTGGAGCAGGCTGCGCAGACGCAGCCCGCGGCGGGCAGGGCGAGAGCCCGAAGCCCTATGCAAATCAAGGATCGCAGTGTCCACCAATCAGAGGGGGGCTCTCGCGCTGTTCGCTAATGGGAGCCTGGGGGCGGGGCCAGCCCGGGGTCTCCTTCCCGGCTCTCCGGGTTCCTCTGTGGAGCGCCCATCCTTCCCGCGAGGGGCGGAGTGGGCTGTGGTGGGTCGCGCCCCAGCTCCCTGAGCCCTGGAGGTGGGAGTGTTTTCACAGCGGCCTCCATGTTGGTTTGGGCTTATTGAGTTGTTAGTATTACCAAGAGATTTAAAAATACAGATAACTTACCAGAAGGTTGACTGTTATGATTATATTGCCATAATGCTTCGAATTTAATAAGCAACAAAAGTGAAATTCCCTTTGTTTTTCATTGCTGTCTCTACCGTTTGTCACGGTTGTAAATCACTGTAACACTGTTACCACTGTAACACGAAAGGTCCTCAGGGGTGTGTATCCTTTTCATTCAGGTTTTACTTGCACATAAATGGGATGTTAAAAGCACATTCTTAAAAAAAAAAAAAAAACACATTCTTGAACCTGATAACATATTTTATGATTTTTCAGGTTTTTGTAAATGGTATCATTTTGGGCATCTCCCCTTGCATTTTTTTTTTCTTAGCTGGGTCATCCAGCTTTAATAGGTATTGCCAAATTGCTCCAAATTTTCAGTTCAGGGACACGTGAATCCCACCTTTCAATACTTAGCTTGCTTATTAGAGCAGTGGAGCATCTCCTCCCATCCTTTGTTTTTAAAGAACAAATCTCAGAGACAAACAGGACAGCCTTCACCTGCCATTCGACGTGGCCAAGTCAGGCCAGGACCCCAACGGTTTCCCCGAATAGGTGGGACAGGCCTCAAACATGGCTGTCTGGCCCCTTGGCTGGGCTCCCAGATAGCAAGCCCCTCTTGCCCCTGCTCAGCCTGTGCAGTGACCAGGCTTGGGTCCAGGCCTTAGGAGATTCCTTGCTCCTCTGTAGCCTTAGAGGAGGGGAGGGTCCTCTGTTCCAGGTCCTAATAGGTATCTGCCCACTCTACCACTCCGACACCCCCCCACCCCCCACCCCGCCTCCTCTGCTCCTGTCTCCAGTCCATCAAGATCCATCTCCTAGTGCAAAGCTTGTGTTCCTAAAGCCAACCTGCTTCCTACAGAGGCAGAACAAATTCAAGCAAGGGAGGAAGGGAGGGGCTTGGCCAAGGACACAAAGCTAGGCATTAAGTTGAGGACAAATCTAAAGGGCTCCTAGCCTGGGAGGGGTGTTTAAGCTTAGAGTCTGGACAAGCTCCTGTTTGCTGTTGGGAACACCTAGAGGGGGGATTGGTGGTGAGAACCAGAGAATAATGGGAGGCCTCAGACTCCTAAATCCCCACTGGGCCTGAACTTCCCCTTCTCAGCCGGAGCAAGAAGCAAGTGGTAGGAAGGGTGGAAGGTCATTCTTTGGAGAAAGGAGCTTTGGCTCAGGTTGTATGGCAGGGTCCCCAGTATAAGAAAAATTGACCAAGTACTTTGGCTCCTCAGAGACTTGGTTTGCCCATCTGTGAATCAGGACAGTGGGTACTCACAGTTGAACTCCTAAGAGCCCAGAGAAACAGATCTCATTGTTGTGAGACCAGAATCTACCTCTGGGCTCTGACGAGATAGATGAGGATCTCCCCTTGCATCCAGGACTCCTGGGAGGAGAGGTATACTGCAGACTTCCCAGGCAGTGCTCCTGTGGGCCACAGAGGCCGGAGGACTATTTGGCGGAGCTGGGAGTATCAGTGAAAGGAGTTGGACAATCAAGCTGAACAAAAAGTTTTCAAGGACAGGCTGAGGCAGGGCCCCAGTGCCACACTCCCAGCTCCTAACAGAAGCTTCCAGAAGGACAGGAGCTAGGAGAGCCAAGGTGAGGTGGGCAAGAAAAGGGGCCTCTGGAAGTGTGTATCTGCAGGGTGCACTCACAAGGCTCAGAAATCTTTTCTTTTTTTTTTTTTTTAATATTTAATTTATTCATGAGAGACACACAGAGAGGCAGAGGGAGAAGCAGGCTCCACTCAGGGGACCCGACATGGAACTCGATCCAGGGTCTCCAGGATCACGCCCTGGGCTGAAGGCGGCGCTAAACCGCTGAGCCACCAGGGCTGCCGAAGGCTCAGAAATCCTAATGACAATCCTCTGGGGAGAGGTTGTGACCCTTGGTGCCGACCCACAGTACTGGCAGGCTGGGTCTCACTTTCACCACTTTAGAGCTTCCTTTGGCCTCGTTTCTTGCCACCAGAACATCACCATTCGGGTTTCTTGTCTTGTGAAACAGCCGGAAGGGCCCTCATAGAAGATCAGGTTGAGTGACCTCAAAAGGTGGGGAGCTGCAGGCCCCACTGAGCTCACACATGGTTTTGTTTGGCTCATGTAGTGTTTTCAGTCGTGATAAAATACATGACATAAAACTTACCATCTTAACCATTTTTAAGTGCACAGTTCTGTAGCATTACATATATTCACATTGTTGTGCAACCAATCTCCAGGACGTTTTCATCTTACAAAACTAAAATTCTGTCCATTAAACAAGTCCCATTTCTGTCTACCCCACCCAGGGCCTGGCAACCACCAGGTTTTCTATGATTTTCAGTGTCCTAGATATTTCATGTAAGCGAGATTATACAGTATTTGTCTTTTTGTGACTGGTTTACTGCACTTAGCACCGTGTCCTCAAGCTTCCTTCATGTTCTAGTGTGTGTCAGACTTCTCTCTTTAAGACGGGCTAATCATCATATGGAGATGCCACATTTTGTTTATCCATGTTGATAGACATGTGTGGTACTTCCACCTCTTGGTTACTGTGAACAATGCTATGAACATGGGTGTACAAATCTTTTTGAGTTGATACTTGCCGTTCTTTCGGGCATGTGTCCAGAAGTAAAACTACTGGGTGATATATATAATAATTCTTTAATTTTTTGAGGGATCCCTGGGTGGCGCAGCGGTTTGGCACCTGCCTTTGGCCCAGGGCACGATCCTGGAGACCCGGGATCGAATCCCACGTCGGGCTCCCGGTGCATGGAGCCTGCTTCTCCCTCTGCCTATGTCTTTGCCTCTCTCTCTCTCTCTCTGTGTGTGTGTGTGTGTGTGTGTGTGTGACTATCATAAATAAATAAATAATTAAAAAAAATTTTTTTGAGACATAGTGTTTCCCCTCAGTGGCTGCACCATCTCACATTCCTACTGACAGTGTATTTTTTTTTTAATTTTTATTTATGATAGGCACACAGTGAGAGAGAGAGGCAGAGACACAGGCAGAGGGAGAAGCAGGCTCCATGCACCAGAAGCCCGACGTGGGATTCGATCCTGAGTCTCTAGGATCGCGCCCTGGGCCAAAGGCAGGCGCTAAACCGCTGCGCCACCCAGGGATCCCACCTACTGACAGTGTATAAAGGTTATGTCTGTCTCCACGTTCTTGCCACCACTTGTGATTTTTTAAAATAGTAGTTGTCCTGATGGTTGTGAGGTGGGGTATTTTTTTAAGCTCTCATTTTACAAGTGGGTTTCACCCCCCCAAAAGTATGGTTTCTACATAAATTCTCAGGAAGTGCTTCTGAAGATGGAGCCCCTTGTGGGACCACTAGCAGGCAGCTGCACCCTCCTCTGCCCCCTGGATGGCCCAAGCCACTCCCTGCCTCTGGAAGGGGATGTAGACACATTTTCAGGAGGTGCTTCTGACACTTTCTGAGAAAATGGGAAGCAGTTCGCAGAACTGGTAGTCATTGCCCCCCTTCAGGTAGGGTCTGTGTCCCCTGGTTGGCAAGTCTGCCCTACCTGGCCTGGTGCCTGTGCTCATTTATGTTTGAGACCTCTGGGCCAGTTCCTCCTCACCCTCTCACATGTGCCTGTTCTGTAACAGGGAAACGTGGTGGCAGTGGAGTGTGTCAGCTTGGCCAGGCTGAAAACTACATCTCCCACAACTCCCTTACTCACAGGTTTTCTGCAGGGTGGGCCACAAGCTCAATTCTTGCCAGATTTGGAAGGAAACCACCATTTTGGTTGCTGATCAGCTGATTTACCTCCTTAGTGTGAAACAGCACCAATGACTCCATTTTCCCTGGATTCTCCTTCTGTTTCACTGACCCAGGTTGTATGCCTGGGGGTCTCAGACTTCAGCCTCCACCATGGAAATCCAGTCTTCAGGAACTGGTTCATCAGCCCCTCAAGTGTGCAGCCAGGGGCCAGGTGTGTGTATGTGCCACTTCCCCTGTGGTTCTGCTGCTCCACTGAACTCTCAGAGGGGAACCTGAAGCCCTGCTGACTCTTCCTGCCTCGTGCCTGGTCAGTCTACGTGCCATCTTCGCCATTCTCCAGGCTCAGGAGTGTTGGCCATCCTGGGGGCCTGTGCTGGTGCTCCAGCCTGGACGGTCCCTACCCTAAAGCTGCTGGCTTGTCTGTCCTCCTGTGCATCCTCCCCAAGAACAGGAAGCAGGTCTGATGGGTCCCCATCGCTGCCTCTGTTCAGCCAGTGTGTGCTGATGAGTACCTGTGGACTGGGCCATAGAGCCCTCCTGTTCCCCCAGTACCTCTGTAAGGATCAATGCCCCACTGTGCAAGTGCCAGTGGCCTCAGTAGTGCTCGCTGTAGAAAGACCCAGGGCCTCTCTGCTGCCTCTGACAAATGGAGCTGCCGAAATGGCTAAAGGGCCCTCTGGCTATATGACCCAAGGTCTGATGCCTGGGACAGAGGGATGGCAAGCTTGAGCTTGTGCTGAGTGCTTGAGCCCCCCAACCCCATCTGATTCTGTGCTGAGGAGGTTTGCAGGGACACAGGTTCCAGCCCCACCAGAGGCGGGAGGCAGGGGCACAGGAGAGTGGCTACACTGGGGATGAGGGCTGGAGGCTGGAAAAGCTGGAGCCCCTGACTGGAGGTGTGTCCACCCTCTCCCAGCTTAGCTGATGGGTGAGTAAAAGAAATCTTTCCTGGCTCCATTTAGAGATAAGGAAGTGGAGGCGTGGGAACAAGAAGCTTGCCTGGACCAAAAGCCATGGTGGACCAGACCCAGGATGCTGACTTAGGCCTCCAGAGACCTATTCCTGCCCAAGTCCCCCCCCCGTCCTGGTCAGGGAGTACAGAGAGGAGGCTGGGGCCATTGCTAAGCCCCTATTTTACAGACAAGCAAATACATGTGGTCCTTTGCTTCCTCATGGCACTGGGGTCACTGCCCCCCCCCCCAGCACAGGAAGCCCTTCTCCAGAGCCTCACGGGGCTCCTGGAAGTGAGGTCTAAGAGACACAGTAGGCCAACGGTGGGTCCAGGGCTCCCCAGCCCTGTGTAGGAGTGGAGTGTGGGGTCAGGGCAGAAAATACAGCCTTCCAGTCTCAGCACCAGACTAGCAAGACAAGCTTTTGAACCCCGTCTTTGCTGGGGCTGTCCCAAGGCTGAAGGACGGCCCATGCAGCCTTCCTTAGAGTGCCTGGTATACACTAAGTCTCCATATGGAGCAGGTCACAGCCATCCATTCTTCTCCTTGGGGTGTAGGGCAGAGATGTAGGACCCACACAGAAGGGCCAGCTGAAGGGCCTAGGGAGCACCCCGAGAAGAGAGGAGGGCAGGGGCCTGTGGGTGGACAGTGGGACACTGGGGCAGTCCTTTCAGAAGAACAATTTAAAGGAATGACAAGGTCCATTGGGAGCATGGGAGGGTAAAGTGAGTCAACAGAGTGAGACCAGATTGCAAATGACAAAACCAATTCAAGTGAGCTGACATAAAAAGCAAAGTAGCAGCTCAGGAGGCAGGTTCACACCAGCTTCAGGCATGGCTGGATCCAGAAGCTCTGTTAACGTCCTCAAGTATCTGTTTCTCCATTTTGTGGTTCCAACTTTCTGTCTTGGCTCCTTTTTCAGATGGGCTCTCACAGTATATTGACAAAGATGGCTGCAATTCTGGCCCCACATCCCCACCTGGGGGAGAGAGCACCTCTTTGTCTACAGCTCTGGGAAGAGTCCCAGGATTGACTCTCACTGAACTCACTGGGGTCAAGAACCTATTTCTGACCCAATGGTTGTGGCAAAGGGGACAACGGAACACTCATTGGTCAGGTCTCCAGTCACATGACCATCCCTGGCCTGGCGAGTCCCATCCCCAGAGCCACATGGCCTGAGGGTAGAGTGGTTTGGGTCCTAGAAAACTAGGAGTGGGGGCCCTGCCCCCTGCTGCCATCAGACACAGGTGTCTGTACTGCCGGGGTGGGGGGGAGAGGGGTGTTTCATCTTGTTCTCAAACCTCCTGCCTAGAGAGCAATGATGTGCCGAGGGACCGTATAGGACTTCTCCACTGGCAGGGAGGCTCCAGCAGGGCAGGCACCTGCGCTGTCCCGCCCGCCACTGTGCCCCCCTCACAGCCAGCCCAGGGCGGGAAGCAGCTCCCAGAGACAGGAGGCAGCTGGGGGACCCAGCAAGACTTTTAAACTGAAAGAGCCCGTGGATTGGCCACTTGCCCTGTGTGGAAGGATCTGCAGGGTGGTGAGTGCCTGAAGCTTTGCCCTGTGACCCCACCATCTGTGCTGGGGGAGGCTAGTGGCTGCCAGGCCAGGGTCAGGGACACCAGCAAGCCAGAGGGGCTTTTCTAGTTGATGCTCTTTCCCCTTCCCCCACCCATAGTCTCTAACCCAGAGATCATCTCCGTCTGTCACCTACCCCCAGCCCAGGCTTACCTAGCTTGGTACATGCACATACCCACTCTTCTGGAACATTCCCTAGCTTCCCACTGCCCCAGAGCCTTCCTTTTGCAGGGTTGTCCTCATGGGAGCATCTGTCAAGGGCTCACTTGGTCTTAAATACAACCATTACATGTACTGGACGCCAGGGTGTCTCAGGGCAGGAGGGTCATCCTTCCAACTTGTCCAATAACCCTCGACCATGTACACCCCGGAGCAGCCAGTGAGCGGAGGATCAGCACCTGACTCAAGCCACACCTAGGGTCGTACTCAGTGAGCCAGAGCCCGAGGCCTCATTTCCAATATCCTGTTGCATCAGCACAGTCTCCGTGAGTTCAGAAGAACTAACCTGTGCAAATGCCTAGCCTGGTGTGACCTTGTACGTGTTGAGGGGCCCAGGCCGGCAAACCCGGAAGAGCCAGGGCTGCCCCGTCCCCCCTCCCCCAGCCCCGGACCCGCGGGTCTTCAACATGTCTCCACCTCCGTTCCCAGGGGATCCGTCCCTCGAGGGTCCCTCCAGGATCAGCCGGTCGGCCCCAGCCCCCTGCAGTTACCGCCCCCGACGGAGCACTCCGGGCTCCAGGCCCACTCGCGCACATCCCGGGCGCCCAGGGCCCTGGGGCCCCACCATCCGACCCCCAGCGCGCGCCGACCGCGCCCATCCCTACTCCACTCGGAAGGAAATGAGAGCGGTTCAAAGGTTTAAACAATTTATTGTGCCCCAAAAAGGCCGGCGGGATGAAGGGAAGGCCGCGCGGGCCGCGCCCCGAGCGATTGTGTGTCGCGCACCCAAAGGCGGAGGGTGGGGAGTGGGAAAGGTCCCCCAGAGTACCCGGACCGGGCCGGGCAGGCGCGGTCGCGGCCATTGGCGCCGAGGGGCCGGTAACCATGACGACGGCCGTTGCCAAGGGCGAGAGCCAATAGTGGCGTCGCCAGGCCGTTTCAAAAATCTAAAGGAAAAACAACAAGGAAAAAAAAAAAAAAAACCACCGCTAGGGCGGCGGGGGAGGGGCGGGGAGGGGATGGAGCGCGGGCCCGGGGCCCTCCGGCGGCTCAGAGGAGGGGCGGCGGCATCCGTACAAAACCTACATACACTTGGGTAGAAAACCGAGCGTCGGCGCGCTCACTTGCGGCCCTTGGGCACCTTGGGGACGCTGGGCTTGGCCGCCTTCTTCACCTTCTTGCCCGCGGCGGCCGCCGCCTTCTTAGCCTTGCTGCCTTTGTCCTTCTTGGAGGCGGCGCCCTTCTTGTGCGAGCGCTTCTCGGCCTTCGGGCCCTTGGGCGGCTTCTTGTCCGCGCGCCGGGGGCCGGGTGGGCCCGGGGCCGCCTTCTTGGCCTTGTGCGCGGCGGGCGCCGGGGCGGTGGCGGCCGCCGTGGCTCCGCGCCGCTCGCTGCCGCCCTCCAGCTTCTTGCGGTTGAGCTTGAACGAGCCGTTGGCGCCGGTGCCCTTCACCTGCAGGAGCGTGTCGTTCTGCACCAGCGCCTTGATGGAGTACTTGAGGTAGGTGCGCCCGTTCTGCTGGTCGAACCACGCCACCTTCTTGGCCTCCGTGTAGATCTTGGCCAGCGACGAGCCGTTGCGCTCCCCCAGCCTGCGGATGGTCTCCACCACCAGCTGGCTGTACTTGCCCGGCTGGTTCTTCTTCTTGTTGTTCTTTTTCTTCTTGGACGGGGACAGTGCCGCCGAGCCGCCGGCCTTGGCCGCCTTCTTGGCCGCCCCCTCGGCGGTCGTCAGCGGCAGGGCCTCCTCGAGCTCCACGGACATGGTGGCGAGCGGGTTGGTGGCGGGCGGGGCGCGAAAGCCCGGGGGCCGCGCCGGGAAGAGGAAGGCGAGGGGCCGAGGGGGCGCCGGGGGACTGGGGGCGCGCGGCGGCTCCAGGCGGGAGCGGCCGCGGCCGGGCCTGGGGCCGGGCGGCAGGGCTGGGGCGGGGGCCGAGCCGGCCGGAGCGGGGGTCCCGGGGCCGGGGCCGGAGCCGGGGCCGGAGCCGGGGCCGGGGCCGGAGCCGAAGCCGAAGCCGGAGCCGGAACCGGAGCGGAGAGAGCCGGGGCGGAGGGGGTCGGAGCCGGGAGCCGGCCGGAGCGGGGGCAGGTCGGCCGGGGGGCGCCGCGGAAGCCGCTGCCGGAGCTCGCTGGGCGTGCGCGCTGCGCTCTGGCGAGGAGGGCGCTGCGCTCCGCTTTTATAGCTCCGTGGCGGACCACGTTGAGAACAACAACAGCCTGGTCTGGAGCCAGCGCCAACTTGTGCTTCTTGGAGCCCCTTCCTCGGCCGCTGGCTTCCCGGCCCGCGCCTCCCGGGCGCCCCCGAGCCCACGGCCGAGCGCCCCGGACAGGGCCCGAGCCCGCGGCGCAGCGGAGAGGCGGCCTGCGCCCGGGAAGGGCTCGGCAAAGGGGAACGGAGGGGCGCACCCTATGCTGCGGGAGCGCGAGTGGAGGGGGGCACCCGGTTTAGGGGCGAATAGCGCGGGCTCCGGGGGAGGCCACGCGGCCCGGAGCTTTGCGGCCGGCGGCCAAGAGTGCGCCACGGCCTCCCGTGCCCTGAGCGCGGTCTGGGGGGCCCTGGCCTGCCCGCAGGACGAGCTTTAATTTGTCCGAACTAACACAGGGCACGCCCTCACGTGGTCGGCTGGGGCAATGTGAAGTGTGCTAGGACATCTTCGAGGGGGGTCTCCACCCGAGTCCGAGGGGCCGGCGGCTGGAGGCGCCCTCCGACTGCGCGCCCGCGGTCCTGCTATGCCAAGGGGCCTGAGCACGGCCCGGGAGGACGTGGGGGCCACTGCGGGTGTCTCCCTGCGGACATTCCCTAACCTCCCCCCACCCCCACCCAACTGGCGCCGATGCTCCAAATGCCCCATTTTGTGGTGCGCAAGTGGCCGCCACCGTTCGCCCCAAAGCCAAATGGCGGTTCCACGGTGGAGCCGGTTGAGTGTCAGGCTGCGACCCCCCAAGGAGTTCTCCGACGTGATGGGGGGAGGGGAGGTGCTGGGCCGCACCCCTCCCCCTCGCGGGAGGGGAGGGCGATTGCGAGCCGGGCCTGGAGACTGCTTTCCCAGCTCCCTCTCTCCTGGTACCAGGCGAAGTCCCCCGCGGGGGCTTGTGCAAGTCTGGAGGCTCTGATACGGGCGGGATCCAGCGTGACTGGTGCCCTGGAGGCGCCGGAAGGCATTTCACGAAGTGAAAGATGCCTCTACTTGGGGAAGCTGGATCCATGGGGAGACACCCCGGGGGGAGAGCTGATTCCTTCGGGGTAAGTGATTTTAGGCCGAGCATGGAAGAGTGGATGGGACGGGACGGTAGAAAATTGGAGTTCCGGGGTGGAGAGAGGTGGAGGCCGTGAAGTCCGAGAAGGGGGGGAGGGGGAGGGGAGATGTTCTGGGCCTTCCACCCCAAGAGGTCCCTGTCAGTGGGCACCCTTTTTCCAAAGCAGGCACAGACCCCATCTGCCCTCCGACAAGCTAGTGAATAAGACCCAGAAGAGGAGGAAATTGAGGCTAGGAACCAGTGAGACGGGGGGTGGAGATTTTTTGGCCGGGAGAGGAGCCAGTGGCCTGGAGGCAGGGGAGGTCTTCAGCTCCCCCGCAGTGAGTACAGCCCATAGGAGAGGAAAGATAAGCTCAGGTCCCTGCAAAGAAGGCCAAGCCTCTCTCCCAGGAAGGACCCTAAGTGGACCTTGAGCCATGGAAAACCTTGCAGGCCTGAGACCTCCCGCAAGGTGAGAAAAGACCATCAGGAATCTCCTAGCAGAGATTGGGGTGGGTTCCTGGAAGTCCTGCTGGCTGAACCCTGGGGGCGGCCCTGGGGAGCTGAAAGGTCTTGCGGAGAAAACCACAGGTTCTGGAAATGCAAGTGTGTGCATGCAGGGCTACACAGAGGATGTAGTGCAGTGAAAGAGAAGTAGTAAGATGGAGCTGCTGCAGCGGCGGAGGAGGTTCTGTCCAGGAACAGAAGCCATCCGAGACTGAGCAGAGGACCTGGCAGGGAGGTGGGTATGGCCGCCCTGCTGCAGTGGACCAGGGTGCTTGGAGCTGGGGCAGGAACACCAGGAAGAGAGCTGGCCCAAGGACCTAGCTGGAGGGCAGGCAGCCAGGTGACTGGCAGGGGGGTGGGGGGGGGTGGGGGGGTGGAGGGAGACTTGAGCTTGGTCTCAGAAAGGTCAGAGCAATAGCAGATGGTGATGTCCCTGATGGAACCCCTGCATGGGAGCAAGGGCACCCTCAGACTGATATTGGTCCAGCCATCCCGGAGAGAAGGTCGCTGGAAATGTGAATCTGGAGCTGGTTCAGCAGGAGGCTGGGTCAGGTGTGTCTCCCTGGGGTCATGGTGCAGGGAAGAGGAGGATGTGGAAATGGTAGGAAAGGGAAGGTTGCTCTGTGGGAGGCAGAGGAGGAACGTCAGAAAGTAAGGAGGGAACCAGGTGTGGCTGGTGTCTCGGAAGCTAAGGAGGAGAGAGTTTCAAGAAAGAAGGGCTGGTCTGTCACAATGCAGCCCATTCAGAAAGTGGATAGATGAATCAGCAGAGTGGACAGGTTCAGCAGAGCTGGAGAGCCTGGCAGGCTTGCAGCTTCCAAGACCCTCTGGCTAGAATCTGCCTGTTTTTGCCCAGTGTTTTAAAAACAAAAATGAAATGAAACAAACAAATAGGATTGAAAATTCAAGTGATTTCAGATAAAAACGTGTCCAGATTTCAGCTTTCCCTTAAAAAAATCTGAAGATTTACCCTGGGTGGGGGCAGAAATAATGGGGCCTGAAACCATCACGTGACCCTGTGGATGAGCCAGACTCCCAGCACCTGTTCAGTTTGGGGAGTGTGGCCATTGTGGGGCAGCGGGAAGGTTCTCTAGCCCTGGGGGAGGCCTGGTGGTGATTGGAGGGGAGAAGGAATCAGTGGAGGGAGTGGACACATGCAGGCAGGGCAGTGTGGCTTGGGCTCCTTGGCCTGCTGGTGGAGCAGGTGCTTTTGTGGGGGGGAGGGGTTTCTGCCTATGGGCCTGTGGACCAAGCTCTGGGAGACTGATTCCAGGGCCTTGGGAACTGGCAGAGACCAAGTGGTTTCATTCCACTGGCCTCATTAAACAGATGAGGAAAACAGGCTTGGAGGACAGAGGACAGTGGCTTTGTCCAGTTAGCCAGGATTCTAGGCCTGGGGTCCTGCCAGTCTTCAGGGATGCTTCTCAAATCCCACACTCCCCAGCAGCCTCCTGGCACCCCTCCCAGGAAACGTAGGTGGGGAAGGCCTCAAGTAACCAATGAAAAATGATAAAATCTGGAAGTGGCCAGGGCCTAGAAGGGGTGACCCCCTTCCCTCATCCCCCCAGCACCAGGCTAGTCTTGGGAGCTAAGCTGAAGGCAGAATCAGGGTGGGCATGTGGGTCCTCTCTCCCTAGGAGCGTCCTCCAGTCCTGGGGCTCCAAACACCATCCATATACTGATGACACCCATTAATGTCAACCCTCATTTCTGTCTCTCTTCTGACCGACAGACTGGCAGCCAGCTGCTTGCCCCCAACTCCACCTGGATGTCCAAACACATCTCTCGGGTGATGGCTAAAACAGAACTTTTTTCTCTCGCAAACCTGCTCCTCCCCAAGGTTTCTAGGGCAGTTCCACCCAAAGCACAGACTTGTCCCCATTTTTTCCCTCTACCCTCTCATTCAACCTACAGATTCCTGTCACATCTATCCGCAAACATCCTCCCCGAGCCCCACCCCGTCTCCACCTGTCCCCTCTCGGCTTGCCAGGCCCTGGCACACTGCAGGCACGCAGCAGCAGATGGAGCAGCTAACACAGAACTCTGATCTGCATCTCACCTCTGCGGAAGGGCCTCCGGTGGCTGTCATCAGACTTAGGATGAGTCTGCTCTCAGCCCCACTGGCCATTTCTTTCCTCACACAGACCCAGGGCGTTCCCGCCTCAGGGTCTTTGCACCTGCTGTGCGGCTGACTACACTTATTCCCATCTCCATCCTTGAGAGCCTCCCCACGTAGCCGCCTAGCCAGCCAGGCTGCATACCTCCCAGAGTTCCTGTAATCACAGCGCCCTACTTGATTTCCTTCATAGCACTTACTATCATCATCATTTCTTTTTTTTTAAGATTTTTTTTTTCATGAGAGACAGAGAGAGAGAGAGAGAGAGAGGCAGAGACACAGGCAGAGGGAGAAGCAGGCCCCATGCAGGGAGCCCGTCCCGGGACTCGATCACGGGACTCCAACCCGGATCTCCAGGATCAGGCCCTGGGCCGAAGGCGGCGTTAAACTGCTGAGCCCCCCGGGCTGCCCACTATCCTCATCATCCCACCGTCTTTGGTCTGTTTACATGTGTACCGGGTGCTTGGTAAGAAGAGCATTGGGTGGGCCTTGCTCCCCGCTGGACCCCAGCCCTGGGCACACCCTGCCTGGCTGCTGCCCCTGCTCACTGCCGCCTGCTACGTGGAGCCAGGACAGGTTTGCCTGCTCCTGCAACAGGAAGGTGGGCTGGGAGTTACAGGAGCTCCCAGCTGTGCTTGGACCCTAGCACTCCCACAAACTCCACGTGTGGCCCTCCGTTCCTCCTACACTACTCTGCCCTTAAGTGTCCCAGTTTGTGAAAAGGGGGTGGATGTGTGCCGCGCCCTCCAGCTCTGGCAGCCTGAGCCTGGACTTCTGAACAGAGGACATGTCAAGAGAAGGGAAGACCCACAAGAATACAACCTTCCTGGAGGATGAGACACGAAACAGAGGAGTCGGCCTGGCCCGGTGGCAAGTCTGGGACTAGGATGTAGAACCCTAGACTCTGGGTGGGCTCCTCTGCCTCTGCCGGCCTCGGGGTTACCTGTAGAGAGGATATCCGTTCTAGAGCTCAAGCGGAGGCCCCTCTGCATGGGAGGGTTTCAGAAGGCCTGGGTGGGTGTCACCAGCCTCAGGGACCGGGTTCAGAGGCCCTGCTGCTGAGGGCCCCTCACCAGGGAGGCCCCGTTGGCTTTTAACTGCTGAGGGTAACAGTGGAGGGCCAAGAGTGTCTCCCCAAAATGTGTTTTAAACCGAGAGGTTGGCTTCACCTTAGGCCTGGACCGGGAGGGAGGGTGATGGGGCCCAATTTGGGATTTAAAATGTAAATAGAGAGGCATTAAGTATTTTTCAGCATTTAAGGGGAGACAAAGGGAAATTCACCAGGCAAGACCTTGGGGAAGGTTGCCTTTAAGATGCAAATGTGTATTGTGAAGCCCCGAATGGGGACGTTCTTAGGGGCCCTGGCCCGCGGCCCCCTGTGGCTGTGCAGTGGGCTCTGAGGGGACGGAGGGTCTGAAGAACCCTGGCAGAGCGGCCTGAGATCAAAGGAGTGGACAAGTCGATGCAGAGGCTGAAAGGGTGCGAAACATGTGGACGGAGAGAGCTTAGAGTTCCCGGAGGCCTCACTTGGAGGTAGCTGGCTGGGCCCTCCAGCCTGGGAGGGTCCGGAAGGAGGAGCTGGGCCCCAACTCTGCCGGGAGAATGGGGCAGGCCAGGGGCGGGTTCCTAACCGCAGGCGGCCCAGGCTTAGGGCACCAGCAAACCCAGCCGGCGGAGGGCTCCGATGCGATTGTCTTGCGAATGGAGGTAAGGAGCGCCCCTGGGGGAAGAAACCAGACCTTTGTGGGGGGCGCTCAGCGTGAAGCGCCTTGTTCTTTCGGAACTGCATTAAGGCCGAGGGACGGCAGGCCCACGTGCACACGTCTGCGTGGAGCCTCAGGGCAGGGTTCCACCCCAGGCACCGGGGGACCTGGAGTGCCCAGTGAGAATCCTCAACCTAGAGAGGAGGCCCACAAAAGGGCGGAGAGCGGAGGATGGTCGGAGTTTGAAGCCGCGCGGCCCTGAGCCTCCGCCCTCTCTGCCGGTCCTCCCGGGGCTGCGAGGGCTGGGGCCGGGCCGGGAGTGGGCCCCGCTGGCGGGCCCTGCAGCAGAGCGCGCTGCTCTTGCCCACGCCTTCGTTTGCCTCATTTCTTCAAAAGCCCACTCGAGATTCTTCTCAGTAAAGTTATTCGTGGTCTAAGCCCCCCCGGTGTAGAAGGATGCGAAGTGGAAACAAAGCCCCGGCCCCACTCCCCGCCGGTGTCCGGGGGCGCTCGGGCCGGGCCGGGGCTCCTGCGGGCGCAGCTCGCTCCTCCGCGGCGCCGCCGCCGCCGCCGCCCGCCCGGTGCCGAGGTTACCCAAGCGGCCCCGGGGATGGGCGTGCAGCGCTGTTGCCGTGCCCCGTGGCTACCCTTTCTTCGCTAGCCCGAAAGATCTAGGAGATTCGTCTGTAAGCGGTTTCTCTGTCAGAGAGTGAACTCCTGGTGGCCATGGCCTGGCCGTCCTCCGAGCAAGCCCTGCCCCGGACCCCCTCTTCATCCCCGCCCCGTTTCCTCCTGCCGTGCCCCGTGGCCCCACCTGGGGCCCGTTTCCTTGCACCGGTGCCACCACGGGGCGGGTGGCGCGGGGCACTCAGCCTCGGGATTTGGTTTTCTTTTCCTGTTTGGCAGCCCCGGCTTGTGAATGTGCGCCTCCCCTGGGCCCCCATTTCGGGCGCTGGCGTCCCCCTCCGGCCCTGGCATCCCCGCGGCGCCCGCCCTCTGCCGGCGCGTCTAACTTCACATCCGTTCCTCGTCCCGTCGCAGGCCGAAGCCGCCCGTCTGCCTGCCTGGCCGCCTTGGGCCCTGCGGCTCCCCAGAGCCCTGACTCCCCCGCCCTGGGGTCCCGGGGCTTGGAAAAGGGCGGGGTGCAGGTGCTGGGAGCTTGCTCGAGGGCTGAGGGTTAGGAGGAGGGACTGAGCCGTGGAAGCTGGGAAATGGCTTCTCCAGGCCCCGCCCTTGGGTGGGGACCGTGGAGAGAAGCTCGGAGGAGCCGGGCCAGTCGCGTTTGGGAGGCAAGGCCTGGGAGGAGAGGAGGGTAGCTCCCAGGCGGAAGCCTTCAGGGGGCGTCCTCTCCAGGGATGCAGGGGTGTCCAGGCCCAGTGTTGGGCCTCCCACCCCCTCCGAGGGGGAGCATGGCCCCGCTGGGCTGGACCTTGCTTCTGCCCCTTTGGGAAGTGCGGCTCTGGGGGTAGGCTTGGCTTCCTGAGGTGGACAAGGCCAGCCTCCGACCTGCGGTAGGACTTGACATCTCTTCTCCAGAAGCCTCCATGTGAGGCCCAAGGAGCTGGGACGGCAGGATGGAAAGACCATTCTGGGAGGGGGCTCCAGACAACCAGGACAAAACCTGACAGACGGAGAAACCACCTCCTTCCCCCTCCTGTGCCATCAAGCACACGCCTGCTTTGGCCGCCGCTGCATCACGATCCCTGTTCTGAGGTGCAGACAAGGGAATCTTGGCTTTATCTCCCTCTCTTACAAGCAGTCTCAGTTTGTGGACACCCTCTTCCTGGGGAAGAACTGAAAGCCCTAATGGGTGGGAGAGCAGCCTGGCCCCTGCTCAAGTATCACGCTGGCCAGGAATTGAACATTCCAGGGCAGGGGGGTGGGGGTGGGGTGGGTGTATTTCTACCTCCATTGTCCAGATGAGGAAACTGAGGCTTCAGGGAGGTTGGGTAATGTCCCCAATGATACTGGCCAGGAAAAGATGGCAAAGCATTTGCTGTTTACCCCATTGCAAGTAGCCCCTCCTGCTCTCAGGCAGTCTCTCTACTTTGCTGAGATTATCCTGTCCGCTGCCTGGAGTCCCCACAAGAGCAGGGACTTTGTCTAACTCACTGCTGCATAGGGTCTGGCACATAGTAGGCCCTCAATGAATATTTGTTGAATGAATGAGATGGGTGGGATTCAAATCTTAGTTCTGGCCATGAGGCTTGTGCTTCCTGTCACAGTACTGTCCCTACATGTGTCACAACTCAAAAAGTGTGCACTGAGCCTACTAGGCCTCCTAACAGAGCAGCCAAGGGACCCCACAGGATTGCAGCACCTTTGAAAAGTCTGGCAGAAAGCCTGTAATCTTTGCAAGGCCCAGAGAATTTTATTTCTGTTACTTGCTCGTCCAGTTTGAGGATCCTGAACTGGTCAAGAACTGGTTAACAAATGCTCTGGAAGTTTCCTGCTGCAATGAGGTGGAGGTGAGACCTCAAGCCAGACTGCTCCCTAACGGCCATTATCTGAGGGGCTTGAAGAGCGGGACGTGATGGCCGCACTGGGTGGCTGGTCACAAAGATGGGCCACTCTGGACAGTCACCTGCCAGTTGGCCCTGCCGCGGCCTTCTCCTCCCCCATGTTCAATCCAGCTCTTCCTCCCCTTAGAGGCAGCCAGGGCAGCTTTGAGAAGGCGAACCTGAGCTCTTTGCTGTCCTTGAGTGGACCTGCCCCCATGTCCTGCAGCCTCCAGACCCTGCTGACCTCTTCGACTTTATCTCCTGGCGATCCTGCCCTCCCTTTGGGCTCCCTCTCTGTGGGGCACACCCTGAGCAGACTCATGGGGTCCCATTGGGCAGTGACACCCTGGGGCCTGCCCCCCACACGAACTCCCTCAATCCTGCCATCCTGATTCCTTTTCTCATAAGATTCCTCTAGCTATGTGGGCTTTCATTTGCTTCCTTCCTATCTGTTCCCCTACCTCCAAGACCTTGTCTGTCTTGTGTAGCATCGAATGATGAGAATCTAGAAATGAGTCTAACCTCTGGCCCTACTCAGGTTCAGAGATATATATGGGGATGGGAAAAAAAATCCCAATCAAACCAACACCTAACCTGGAGCCTGACAAATAGCTCTCAGAAAATGTGTCCCCCCTCTTCAGGTAATCTCTCCTGAAAGAGGTGGCCTTTGAGGAATGCTTTGGGATGGGCAAGGGATCCAAAGGGAGGACCCTTAGCCCTGTCCTGTTGTCCCACCTGCCCTGCCCTTGCCTCGTTTTGCATGAAGCAGCTGAGGTCCAGAGAAGAGGCAGGGCCCGCGGGGGCCATCTGGATATACTCCAAGTCTAATTCCCAGTCCAGTACTCTTGCCCCACCCGACCCGCCTCCATCTCCTGTCCAGTTGAGAAAGCCTCCAAGTGGGGCTCCTGGTGCCAGGTCTTCACAGGGGCCAGGTTTCCCCAAATCCTCCATCGGGTCCTGCCCACACCCTGCTTCCCATCACACTTAGAGTAAGATCCAGGGGTCTCCCCCAGCCCCAAGGCCGGGTGTGGCCTGCGCCCCGCGGTCTTCCTCCGGTCCCCACCCCGGCTCCCTTCGCCGTCCCTGCCCCGGACCGCGAGCCGCCCGCCACCACGGGGCCTTCGTGCTGCTGTTCCCTCTCTTCGCAGACTTTCACAGTCTTCCTCCCTCTGTGCCGATCAGGTGTAGTGTCCCCAGGGAAGCCCTCCCTAAACACCCCATCTGCAGTGGGGTTCCCTGCTTCACCACTTCCCCGAGCCCCCGCCCCCGCGTCTTTCACAAATCACGTTTCCATGTTTTTCTTCGGTAGCACTTATCACCACTTGGGAGCTTTTGCACTGATAACCCTAGTTTTCTGCGCCACCCTCAGGCCAGCTTGTCTGGGCGATCACGGACTCCATCGCACCTGGCACACAGTAGATGCTCAATAAACATTTGAATAAATGAAATAAAAAGGGCCCTCGTGGCGTACGGAGGTCTGGCCTGGTCCTTCCTGCCCCAAGTGTCAAACCGGGCGTGTGCGGAGCCCGGGGTTAAGGGCGAGGCTAGGCCAGCATCTCGCCCCTCGCCGACCCCGTGACCGCAGGAACCCCGAGGGGCACCCCGGCTCCCCCGCGCAGGGAGGAGGGGGGCGGCGTCGCTGCGGGCGGCGAGGACCGAGGCCGGGCCCCGGCGCCGGCCTCTGGGGGCAGCACCAAGAGGTGCCCGGACGCGGCGGAGGCCTGTTCCCGCGCTCCCGGCGCCTGCCCGCCTGCCTCGGCCAGCGCCGCCCCCTCCCAGCCCCTCAGGTCTCGGGGGCCCTGGCACTGGGGGGCGCCTTTCCTTCCCTCCCGCAGCCGCCCCGCCGCCGGCTCCCCCCGTCGTCAGAGACGCCCGAGCCCCGTCGGCTTCTCCGCGCGGCCGTTAAGCGTTGGGCGCGCGCCCCGCCCCCGGCGTCAGCGCTGCGGCGCTCGGCCCCGCCCCCGTCTCCACGGAAACCAGCGCGCTTCCCGCGCCGCCTCCCAGCGGCGTCCCGCGCCTGCGCCTGCGCCTGCGCCTGCGCTCCGCGGGCCTGTGCCCCCCAGTCGCCTCCGAGGAGTCAGGCGGTAGCTTCTTACTCTGGCAGGGCGGTTCTTAGGGTCGGTGAGGATCGGCGGGCTTGGGAAGGGAACTGACCCAAAGTCTAGGGAGTTTCTTTTTTTTTTTTTTTTTTTTAATAATCTAGGGAGTTTCGACCTGCATTAGAGCTTTGCTGCAGCCAGGTTCCCCGGAAACGTCGCTAAGGTTCCCCTGGGGCAGAGCTTGTGCCCTGGGTACAGATCCCCTGGGCGGCTGCAGTGACGGAGGCTCTGAGGCTGCTGGGTCGGGGACTTCCCTCCCCGGGGAAGCCACTGCTGCCTTGGGCACTGCTAGTCCGCAACCAATCTTAGCCAGGCTATCCCAGAAGCTTTGCAAAGCTGACGCCGTCTTTGATCTTGAACTGGGAGGCTGGAAGAATACTCTAGCGCTCACTTGTGGTCTCCTCCGCTTCAGGCTAGGCCACATCTAAGCCTGACAAGGAGACCAGCTGCTGATCTTGGAAGACCCCCAGAATAGATTTTTACATGTCTCGAGTCCCAGCAGAGAAACTCATGGGTTAAAAATACACATACTGGGGCAGGCTGACCTGAACGCTGACTTCTCGGGTGTCTCGGGTGGCGCGGTGAACTTAATGCAGCACCAGCTTCCAGAATGACCTTTTCACTGATCCCCACTGACCACTGGATAAAGGCTCTATTCCTGATGCTGCCTTCAAGGCCTGTGCAATAAGCACCTGCTGGCTCTCCGTCTTTAGGATCCATGCCGCCAGTCCCTGTGCTGACACTGGACCCTGGGGACCAGTGCTTCCCAGACTTCCCTGACCAAAAACTACCGGAGACATGATCAGACGCAGAACACCATACTCTGCCCGTCTCAGTGCCTGGCTCGCGCACCCAGCCCTGAGATGCCTAAACTAAGGTTTAAAAATCTGCAACGGGGCAGCCCCGGGTGGCTCAGCGGTTTAGCGCCATCTTCGGCCCAGGGCCTGATCCTGGAGTCCCGGGATCGAGTCTCGCATCGGGCTCCCAGCATGGAGCCTGCTTCTCCCTCTGCCTGTGTCTCTGCCTACCCCCCCCCCCTCATGAATAAGTAAATAAAATCGTAAAAAAAAAAAAAAGATACCTGCGACGAATTCTTGGGCCCCTTTCTGGCTGGCTTATAAGTGCTAATTAGCAACCTGCCTTTGTCGGTAACCCAGCACCCACTCAGGCACACCAGCGATCAATTCAGGGACCACATTGTTCTAGGGGAGTCCTTGCCTCCTTCCTGTCCAGGTGTGGCTTCCCAAAGCAGTGGGATAGTCACAACTTCCTCCAGGGACCATGTTCATGTGCATACAATATGTGAAGAGCAGTTCTGCAGGTTTCAGTCCTTGATTAAGAAAGGAAAAGATTTATTTTTCATTGCCTACACAGAAGCACACAAAGCAAGAATAGAAATAAACCTCTGTGCCTGCCCACTAATACTAGTCTCTTGCCAACCTGTCATCTTACGGGGCCAGGGATGTCAGAATACAATGACTCCCACTCCTTCCCTACTTCTAGCTCTCCAGTCAAGTCCAAGCATCACCAGGGGGGGAGAACAACTGTCTTGAAACATGTGTAAATACTGCCTTGGGAGGTTAAGCTCTGCAGCTCAACCCAAGGAGATGAGAGCTCCAGGGGCTCCCAGTGGTCAAAGAGGTAAGCTTCTGGGCATCCCCGCTTCCAGAATGGCTGTGGGGAGGGGATCCACTCCCAAAAGTAGAGAGCAATCTGAAGCTGGGTAAAAGGGAAGCCTGGGACCTGGGATGGGGGGCGGGAAGAGGGGATGTCACTGCATTTTCCTGGATCATTTCACAGGGGGGTAAGGGTGCCCGACAAGCATTCTCTTTTCCCTTCTGCTTATATGTCCTAACAGGAGCAAAGCTGGCAGGTGTGGCCCACAGCTTCTCTTCAAGCATCATGGCCAAAGAAATCCTCCCTCCTCACTCCTCCCCAACACTGCAAAAAGCTCACCCTCTGTTCCTACAAGGGAGCTGCAATCAGAAGGCTGCAGAACTCAGAACTCAATAGTTCTCAACCTGGGCTGAGAGTGGAGGTTATATCCTTTGGTCTTGCATCCTGTATGATGTTGGGTGCTCACAACCTCCTTTGCAGCTGGGAGGGCTGATTCCAAAGAGGTGTCTGTTTTGGGGAGACATACAGAGGATGGAGAAGTTTTCAACCAGATATGGAGGCAGCTGGGGTTTCTGTGAGGCTAAGCCCTAGTTACAGGTTCATGGACTTTAGGTACTAATTGGCTTTGACCTTTTTTCATCATTGGTATCATTTTTTAAATAAAATGTATGAAACAAAATTCACAGCTCAATGCATTAAGTATATTCACAATATTGTGCAACCATCATCACTATTTCCAGAATGTTTCCATCATTCCAAATAGAAACTGTACCAACTAAATATTAACTCTCCATTCCCCCTGTCCCTAACTTCTACTTTCAGTCTCTCAGACTTTTCTCTTCTAGGCACTTCATATAAGTGGAATCCTACATTAGGTATCCCTGTATGTAGGCTTATTTTGCTTAGCATAATGTTTTCAGGGTGCATCTATGTCATAGCAGGATTTGGAATTTTATTCCTTTTAATGGCTGAATAGTGTCCCACTACATATATGTGTGTTTATAAAAATTGGTATAGTTAGAATACCAGCCATGTATACATATATGTTACATATATACACATATGTATACATATACACACAGTCATATATACCACATGTTTATCCATTCATGGTGCTGATGGGCACTTGGATTATATATATATTTTAAAGATTTTACTTATTTATTCATGAGAGACACATACACACAGAGGCAGAGACACAGGGAGAGGGAGAGAAGAGGGACTCCCTATGGGGAGTCCAATGTGGGACTTGATTCCAGGACTAGGACCACACCCTGAGCCAAAGGCAGAGGCTTAACCACTGAGCCACCCAGGCATCCCATCTACGTTAACTCTTTGAAGAGTGACTACTTTCCACAGTAGCTGCACCATTTTATATTCCCTCCATCATGCACAAGGGTTCCAGCTTCTCCATATCATTGTGAACACTTATTGAGTTGTAGGATTTTATATATACTCTATTAATCCCTTATCAGATATGATTTACTAAAGTTTTTGATTTTGATGAAGTCAGGTTTACCTATTTTGTTGTCATATCCAAGAAATCATCGCCAAAGCCACTGCCATGAAGTGTCCCCCTATGTTTTCTTCTAAGAGTTTTGTAGGTTTAGCTATTGTTCTTTGATCCATTTTGATTTGTGTATATGGTGTTAGGTAAGCCAACTTCTTTCCTTTGCATGTGGCTATTCAGTTTTCCCAACATGATTTGTTGAGAAACCTGTCCTTTCCTCACTCAATCATCTTGTCATCATTGTTGAAAATTAACCATACATGTAAGAGGTCTTTTTTCCCCCTTTTAGTAGACTCCACGCTCAACACGGGGCTTGAACTCACAACCCTGAGATCCAGAGTTGAGTGCTCTACTTGACTGAGCCAGCCAGGCACCCCAACAATGGTTCATTTCTGGACTCTCAATTCTCTTCCATTAGTCTGTATGTCTGTTATCGTGCCAGTACTACACTGTTTTTATTATACTAGTTTTGTTATTTTGTTTTAAGGAGACAGAAGTTTATTGAACACATTGCAGCAGGCAGGAGAGCAAAAGAGAGATTGCCTACAGTAGTGTTTTTTTTTTTTTTTTTTTTTAAAGAGGGAGTGGGAGGGGCAGAGAAAGAGGGAGAGAGAATTTTAAGCAGGCTTCAGATCCCCTGACACAGGGGTGGGTTTTACCATCCTGAGATCATGACCTGAGCTGAAATCAAGAGTCAGACACTTGACTGAGCCACCCAGGGTGAAAAACCTGACAGGTTTTTCTGTTGCTACAAAAAAAAAAAAACAAAAAACAAAAAAAACAACATGATGAAATTTTGATAAAGACTGCATTGAATCTGTATAGTTTTGGGTAGTACTGTTCCTTAATATTAAGCCTTCCAATCTATGAAGATGGGATGTCTTTCCATTTATTTATATCTTTAATTTCTATCAGTTTTTTAAAAAATATTTTATTTATTTATTCATGAGAGACAGAGAGGCAGAGACATAGGCAGAGGGAGAAGCAGGCTCCATGCAAGGAGCCTGACGTGGGACTCCATCCCAGGACTCCAGGATCACGCCTGGGCTAAAGGCAGGCACTTTAACTGCTGAGCCACCCAGGTGTCCCTGGAATTATTTTCTTAAATTTACTTTTTGAATTGTTCACGGTTAGTGTATAGAAATCCAACAGATTTTTGTGTATTGACTTTGTAATTTGCAGTGTTACTGAATAGTTTGCTACTGCTAACACTGTGTGCGTATCCTTCAGGGTTTTCTGTATATAAGAGTGTGTTGGGGACACCTGGGTGGCTCAGTGGTTGAACATCTTCCTTTGGCTCAGATCATGATCCGGGGATCCTGGGATCAAGTCCTGCATTGGGCTCCCTGCAGGGAGCCTGCTTCTCCCTCTGCCTGTCTTTCATGAATAAATAAAATCTTTTTTTAAGAAAGTGTTTCATCTGTAAACAGAGATATTTTATTTCTTCCTTTCCAATGTGGTAGTCTTTTACTTGCATAATTGTTCTGCATAGAACCTCCCAACAGTATGTTCAATGGAAGTGATGAAAGTGGATATCCTTGTCTTCTTCCCTGATTTGAGGGAAAAAGCTTTAATGCTTTCACCCCGAGTATGATGTTTGTTGTTGGGTTTTCGTATGTGGCCCTTCTTATGTAAAAAAAGTTTCCTTCTCTTGCTATTTTTTTTTTTTTTTAAGATTTTATTTATTCATGAGACACACAGAGAGGCAGAGACACAGGCAGAGGGAGAAGCAGGCTCCCGGTGCATGGAGCCTGCTTCTCCCTCTGCCTGTGTCTCTGCCTCTCTCTCTCTCTCTCTCTCTCTCTCTGAGACTATCATAAATAAATAAAAATTAAAAAATAAATAAATAAATAAACCGCTGAGCCCCTGGGCTGCCTAGTTTATTGTTTTTATCATGAATTGATGTTGTATTGTTTTGTGATATGACTGACATAACACTATATCAATTTCAGGTGCACAAAATGGTTTGATGTTTGTATATATTGTAAAATGATCACAGTATATCTAGTTAGCATCCATCAATACAATTAAAATTTTTTTCCTTGTTATGAAAACTTTTAATATTTACTCTGAAAAAAAAAGATTTACTAAGAACTTTCAAATATGTAATACGTATTATTAACTACAGTCACCATTCTATAATTATATCATGGGCTTCTTTTATAACTGGTATGTACCCTTGACCACCATCACTCATTTCCTTCACTCCCCATCCCCTGCCTCTGGCAACCACCAATCAGTTCTCTATATGACTTTTTGTTTTTTAGATTCACATGTGAGATCATACGGTACTTCTTATTTCCCTTAGCACTATGCCCTTAAGGTCTATGTTGACACAAATTGCAAAATTTCCCTCTTTTTATGGCTGTGTACACACACACATAGACCACCACATCCTATCCATTCATCCATCAATGGACACTTAGATTGCTCCATGTCTTGGTTATCATAAATAATGCAGTGAACTTTGGGGTGCATATGTCTTTTGACCTTATATTTTCATTTCCCTTGGATAAATACCCAGAAATGGAATTCCTGGATCATAAGGTGGTTCTGCTTTTAATTTTTTGAGGAACCTCTGTATTGTTTTCCACAGTGGCTGCATCAGTTTGTATTCCCACCCACAGTACACAAGGGTTCCTTTTTCTCCACATCCTTACCAACACTTATTTCTCAGCTTTTTGATTTGGCCATTCTGACAGGTAATTTCTCATTGTGGTTTTGATTTGCATTTCCCTCATGATAAGTGATGTTGAGCACTCTTTCATATAGCTATTAGCCATCTTTGGAAAAATGTCTATTTACCTCCTCTGCCCATTTTTTTTAATTTAATTTTTTAATTTTTATTTATTTATGATAGTCACACAGAGAGAGAGAGAGGCAGAGACATAGGCAGAGGGAGAAGCAGGCTCCATGCACTGGGAGCCTGACGTGGGATTCGATCCCGGGTCTCCAGGATCGCGCCCTGGGCCAAAGGCAGGCGCTAAACCGCTGCGCCACCCAGGGATCCCTATTTTTATTTTTATTTTTTGCAGCTTTCAGTTTAGATATTGGTTGGATGTGCATAGGGAACGTGGAAAATGGAAAGTCAAAAGTTAGTGGGCAAGACTGCAACTTAGTGTGTGTCTAGGATGTAGGGCTAGAGCACACATTTGCAATCTTGCATTTTTAAGGCTAAAAATTCTCTTATCTCTTTAGGAACCAGCAACGGGCTTACACATAATTATAGCTCATAAAATACTTAGGGTAATAACTTTCACCACTTCAACTCTGGCTGCACATTAGAATTACCTGGTGAGGCTTTAAAACGCTACCCTGGAGGTGCCTGGCTGGCTCAGTTGGTAGAACAAATGACTCCATCTCTAGGTTGTGAGTTTGAGTCTCACATTGGGTGTAGAGATTACTTAAAATCTTAAAAAAACAAAAAACAAAAAAAAAGCTTACTGTAAAGTTCAGTAAATAGAGTCGGGCCCAGGCCTTCAGCTGATTTTTTTTTAAGATTAGAGAAAGGAGAGGGAGCGAGAGAGAGTACACACACAAGTGAAGGGGAAGGACAGAGGGAGAGAATCTTGAAGATGTCCTGCTAAGTACAAAGCCTGACGGGGGGTTCATGATCACGATCCATGAGATCATGGTGAAACCAAGATCCGAGCCAAAACCAAGAGTCAGATCCTTAACTAAGCCACCACCCAGGTGGCCCCCTCCAGCTAATCCTAATACACAACTAGGCTGTTTTAACTGTTTGTTTTTTTTTTTCCTTCTCTTTATAGAGGGTATTTCGTACCTTACAAGGTTTTTAAGGAAAAGAGCAAAGTTTTAAGTCAGGAAAGGGGAAACCTGGCATGAAGCCAGCTTTAAGAAATGAAGACAAGTGAAAAGTTAATGACAGACACGGGAGGTAATATGTAGACAGGATTTGTTACAGGGCTGAATTGTGTCCCCTCCCCAATTCATATGTTGCAGTCCTAACTCCCAGTACCTCAGAATGTGAAGATGGCTCTTTATAGAAGTAATTAAGTTAAAATGAGTTTTTTTTTTTAAAGAATTAATTAATTAATTAATTTATGAGAGAGAGAGAGGGGCAAAGACCCAGGCAGGCTCCATGCAGAGAGCCCGATGTGGGAGTTGATCCCGGGACTCCAGGATCATGCCCTGGGCCAAAGGAAGACACTCAACTGCTGAGCCACCCAGGCGTCCCTAAAATGAGGTTATATATGCAGGTATATCTCACTCAGTATGGCTGGTGTCTTCATAAGAAGAGATTAGGGCACAGACACACAGAGGGAAGATCGTGTGAAGAAACAAGATGCCCACCTACAGGTCAAGGAGAGCAGCCCCCAGGAGGAACCAATTCTGCTGACACCTTGATCTTGAACTTTTATCCTCCAAAATTGTGAGAAAATAAAATTGTCACCCAGTCTTTGTTAAGATTAGTCCTAGTAAACTAATAATACAGGACATATCCAAGAGAAGGGTCAAGAAAACGAGATCTGTGAGGTGACAGTAGTTTGGGACACAGGAAAAGGCCTCTAGGAGGGCACGTCACGGTCAGATTCAGAGTTCGCTTCGTGATAAAGTTCAAGGAGTGGCAGATCAGATTATGATCTGTCAGGATGAAGGTAGGAGAATAAGGATCAGAGTCAGTGTTATGGTCAATTTTAGGATAATTACCATTTTTTTTAAAATAAAGATTTTATTTATTCATGAGAGACACAGAGAGAGGCAGAGACACAGGCAGAGGGAGGAGGCTCACCATGAAGAGCCCGATGCAGGACTTGATCCCAGGACCCCAGGATCACAACCTGAGCCAAAGGCAGACGCTCAACCACTGAGCCACCCAGACACCCAATTATCAATCATTTCAAGGTCACAATAGGTTAAAGTATGAATGATGGTCTGTGTACAAACGATGGTTAAGATATAAGGTACCAGGTTACAGTGGCCTGTCAGCACAGTGGCACAATCAGTATGAAGGCAATGTTATTTGAAGGTCAAGCTGAGAAGGGTTAGAATGACTGTCAATGTCAAAGTGAGAATCTAGAGCAGGGTCAAGGTCAGGTTCAGTATGAAAGCAAGATATAGTCATCATAATGATCAGGGTCAGAACCAGAGTCAGATTCAAGGAAAAATTCAAAATCACTTCAAAGTCAGGGTGTCTCAAGATAAGGAAGGTTGTTGGTGTCAGGAAGAGAGCCCTAAAGGGGCACCTGGCTGGCTCAGAAGAGCATGCGACTCTTGATCTCAAGGTCATGTGTTCAAGCCCCACACTGGCTGCAGAGGTTACTTAAAAAAATAATAAAAATAAATAAAAACACTTAATAAATAGTCCCAAGAATTAAGGTCAGGTTCAAGATCAGGTTCAAGTAAAAATTTAGGCTAAGATATGGTCTGAGTGCTGGTTTACATCAGGGTAAGGGTCAGGTCAAAGGTCTGAATAAAGTGAAGGGCCAGGATTAAAGTAATTTTAAGTTCAGGGCAGCTCAAAATCAGGTCCATCATCAGTGACGCAATGAGCAGATTCAAGGTTAAGTATTAAACTCAGGATAACGACATGGCCAGGACAATAATCAGGGTGTTTCAGATTTAGGCTCAAGATCATGAAAATCATCAGTGTATTTGGTTCAGTACCATAGGCAATGTCACAGTTTCAAGGATAAAACTGAGAATAGAATATTGTAAGAATTATGGTCAGGATGAAAATGAGTCAAAATCAGGGCCTGGTTCAGGACCACTTTCAAATTCGAGGTCAAATTCATAGTCATTCCAAGCTCAGGGAGGATTAAAATCAGGATTATCAGTGTACAAGATAGGTCAAGGTCAAGTTAAAAGGGTGACCTATATATAGAACATTAGATCAAGGTCAGGTTCCAGGTCAATTTCAAAGTAAATACAATGTCATTTGTCATTTCAAGGGGATCAGGATCATTAGTCAGGATCAATGGTCAGGATCATTAGTGTATGAAGGACAAGATCAGGGTCAAGAAGTTCTGGTTAAAGTCAGCAACTCAGTTTGAGGTGGCAGGGTGATCAAGGTCGGGATAAAGGTCAATTTCAAGGTCACTTCAAGATGATCAAATTTGGGGCACCTGGGTGGCTCAGTTGGTTAAGCATCTGCCTTTGGTTCACGTCATGATCCCAGGATTCCTGTGTCAGGCTCCGCTCTGTGGGGTCTGCTTCTCCCTCTGCCCCTAACCCCCCATGCTGTATCTTTCTCAAACCAAACCAAACCAAACCAAACAAACAAATTTTAAGTTAAATTAAAGTTCAACATTGATCTTGCCTATTTTTAAAAGATTTTTATTTATTCATGAGACACAGAGAGGCAGAGACACAGGCAGAGGGAGAAGCAGGCTCCATGCAGGGAGCTCGATGTGGGACTCGATCCCAGGACCCTGGGATCACACCCTGAACCAAAGGCAGACAGATGCTCAATCACTGAGCTGCCCCGGTGCCCATGATCTTGGCTAAGATTTTGAAATTCAAGTTCACTCCAAGGTTGTGATAAATAGTAATATAATATTGAGGGTCAAGTTCAGGCTAAGCTCAAAATTGGGGGAATTCAAGAGAAACATGATTATCTAAAAGGGTAAGACTGGATCAGGGTTAGGATCAAGGGCAGTTTCAATGATAAAATCAAGTCCAAGATCATTTCATAGCCAGAATACCATTCTTGACCCAGGGCAGGTCAAGGCTGGGTTCATGGAAAAGATCCAGTTTGAGGCAAGGTACAGGGTCAATTTAAAATTAGGATGAGACATGGTCAGAATGAGTTTCAAGGTCCTTTCATGCCTGGGAATGGTCAAGGTCAATGTGAGGTACAGGAAGATTATCAAAGTCATAATGAAGGTTAAGGGTTCAATATCAAGGCCAAACTCACATTCAAGGTCAGACTGGGGGAAAAATCATGGGTCTCTGGCGTGTGTCTGGCTGAGCATCAGGGCCTGTGTCAGGATTAGTGAGACAAGAATGAAACTCAGCAATATAGATTCACCTCAACAGCCAGCTCTGAGAGTTTGAGTCAACTAAAGGCATCTAATTAAGGTAAGCATTCTCCATCTCAATCATTTGATTTACAAAACTCCTACTGCATACTAGTGTAAACCAAGATGGACTCAAGAAGTGTGCTCCACACATTCATGTAGAGTGAATTGGCATGAACTGAATTAGTGCTATTGAAAAGCATCATTATTTAGTTCAAACAACCTCAATCTCAGACATTCTTCCTAAAGGCAAAACCTTATTGCTGGTTAGTATTAACTAACATGAAAATAAGCAGTACAACATACATTCATCTCAAAGGCACATTCTTAACAAGAAGTGGAAGGAATGAGAATCAATCTGAATAGGTGTTTGGAAAAGAATTCCTGTTAACTGCAACAAACCCAGCCTCAGACTCCTTATAGATTGTTGGAGTAAACTTCAAGTAAGCACAGCAATACACATTCATATTGTGATAGTGAGTTTGGGTCAAACTAAGGCATACTATTTAAATAAATCTATATTAGTGCTGGGCATCTGGGTGGCTTAGTTGGTTAAGCTTCTGCCTTCGGCCCATGACTTGCCCCTGAGGTCTTGGGATGGAGCCCTGCATCAGACTCCCTGCTCAGTGGGGAGCCTGCTTCTCCCTCTCCCTCTGACCCTCCTCTTGCAAATAAATAAAAATCTTTAAGTTCATTCCCATTCTTCTCAAAAGTAACTCCTGTTAGAAAAAATTGAGAGGAATGGAAACAGCAACACACGTTCATCTCAATTCACATTTTAAAAAGATTTTATTTATTCATGAGAGGCAGAGACATAGGCAGAGGGAGAAGCAGGCTCCCTGCAGGGATTCTAGGACCACATCCTATGAGCCAGCCAGGTGTCCCTCAATTCACATTCTTACTGGGAAGCAGAGCAAATTCATATGAACCCAAGGAGTATTACTGAAAAGAATCCTAAGTATTAATGAAAACAAACTCAATCCCAGACTTTCTTCTCAAAAATAAATCCTTACACTGCTTGTTGAAGCAAAACTATTTGTTTCTCTCAAAAGCACGTTTATGGTGAATCTAATTGGGAACATGGGAAATAGAACACAGAGTTCAGTCTCAGCCATTACTTCTTTTTTTAAACTTATTTTTTCAAAGATTTTATTTATTCATGAGATACACAGAGGCAGAGACACAGGCAGAAAGAGAAGCAGGCTCCCCATTGGGAGCCTGATACAGGACTCCATCCCAGGACCCTGGGATCACGACCTGAGTCAAAGGCAGATGCTCAACCACTGACCTACCCAGGCATCTCCCCGCTCCGCCTTTTAAGATTTTATTTATTTGAGAGAGCGAGCACATGCATATGTGTGCACGAGTGGGGGGAAGGAAGAGGGGAAAGAATCTCAAGCAGACTCCCCAGTGAGCAAGGAGTCTGATGTGGAGCTTGGTCCCAGGATCCCGAGATCATGACCTGAGCCAAAATCAAGAGTCAGGGTTCTCAACTGACAGGCACCCAGACATCCTTCAGCCATTACCTCTTGTGTAAGTGGTCATCTCAAAATGAGGAAAGTCAATGTCAGGATGATTATCAGTTTCAGACTGATGGTTGTGATCCGAGGTCCAGATCCGTTTCCACGTCACATTTAAGGTTAAGACTAGAGAACTTGATCACGGAATAGGAGTCTGGTTTGTATACGTGGGCATCACACAGGGTCCATAAACTGGAGAAGATCTAGGCCATGGAGTACTAGCCATGGTGGAGTTGTAGTTGTGAGCTTCTAAAAATGCTACTTGTAACACGAAAATTGAGCCATTAGCAGGCACGAGGAGAGGAACCAACTGAGGAGCCTGAGAAGTGGAAATGTAGAAAAGTGGAGCAAAGTAGAATCCAAGAGTTTAGTTATTGTCGGCATTTCTAGAAGCAAAACCTTTACCAACCCTCTACTGAAACACTACTATTTTATACATTTGGTGCTAGGTGGCATATATTCAGTTCTGGCTAGTGACCTAGAATATCGGAATACAGTGCCCTGCGGCTGCCACATCATCTTTCCCTGTGAATAATCAGAAAATCAGAACCATGTGATATCTAAGTATTAGCAACTATGCTGACTACAAAACAACACAAAAGCTAAGTTACACTTGTATCCAATAGGCTGTGCATGGTCCACAGGCAACCAACAGTTTGCAGTTGCTCCTCTACAGGGACAGGACAGTGTTTTCTCCATTCAGAGTCCCCATACCCCATCACTTGTAATTAGAAAAAAACAAACCCAAAAACCAGGGACAGGTACTGCATGCAGGGCTGGATGTGACAAGCCTTTCTGCCTCAGAGGCACCACATGTGCCCAGTTATGGAGGATTCTTTGGCTTGATAAAGCACGGACTATGAAACATGGGCTCTACCGAGCCAAGGATCCAGAAGAAGGAAAAAAGACAGGGCAAAGGCAGATGATCTTTGTTCTTGTTACATTTTATTGGCATCACGTTCATCTCTTTACAGAAGAACTTGGCCCACACCCTAGAATGTAGACCTTTGGAAAAAGGGGAAGTGCTCCGTTAAGCAAGCTACAATGCAGGGGCAGATCCTAGGGAAGGGGCAGGACTGTCAGGGTTCCATACCAAAGAAACAGGTTAATCAAGAGTGGACAGTACTGGGAGGCAGTGGGGAAAAGGAGAAAAAGGTTTGCTAACCTAAGGATACCACAACCCTGAAAGGAGCGCCTTCTAGAACAAAGGTAAAATCACTAGGACAGATTTGGATTTTCCTTTCCCTCTTATCAGTAGGATGCTGACCTAATAGGGGAGTTTTGAAGTGTGGAGCTGGGGGGAAGGGGGAGAGAAAGAAAAAAAAGAATTTTAATTTCTGAAACGACAGCCATTTATCCATTGCACACACCACTGTATTATGCAAATCAACCTTTTGGAAAATTTAGACACAGAAGGGAACTAGGCAGTTTTCCCCCTGGAGAGATGAAAAGCTTTTTGGCTCTTAAGTCTTTGATAAAAGGCGTACATAATTCTTGTGTCTACTGTACAGAATACTGCCTCTAGCTGGATTTCTGAATTCTGAGTTGCTAATACTCTGCAATCCAGACAGGGTTCAACCCTCCACCTTACACGCCTGCATTACAGGACTTAAACACATAATCCAAGAATTTCTTACACTAATTTATACATTTTTAATTGGTTGCATATATTAACATGTACTATAAGATTCTTTTCTAAGAAGCATTACATAATAAATGGATACTGTAAAAAGATCTGATTAGTTAAAAGTAACAAGCATTAACAGATACATACAAAACTCAGTCTGATCAGACTGGGTGTGAGCCTGTAATGAAGCACGGGGCACCAGCCTTCCCAAGTGGTAGCCTTCACAGGGGGCGGGGGGGGGGGGCAGGATAGGGGGTAAAAAGACCACAAGACCGTTAAAAAAATCAGATAACTAATTAGACACAGATTAACTGTAAACAGTTCTCTCTCCCCAGTGGACAAAAAGACTAAACTTCCGATGCCGACTCCACACCAGAATGATTTCTACAGCTTGCCTGTCCTGTGGCCACACGAGGGCTGATGCGGTGGTGGGCAGACCCCAACGGCGTCATCGCAGGCCTGGGCTGGAGTCTGCTTGTGTCAGGGGCCTGTATGTGTGTGTATGTGTGTGTCAGGGTGAATGTGTTTGGTAGGGTCTTTTGGCAGCTGGATTCGAGAGATGACTTTATGTTTTGTTTGGAAGAGGAGAGGGGGCTCGTGTTGGAAGGCCTAAGTGTGTTCTTTGTTTGTGAAGGACTCTGTGCTCTGCTCTCACTGCCCCTTCAGCAACTGCAGCTTTCCGCTGAGGTCTTGGCCCGGTCGTTCTTGTCCAGTTTGATGGGTTCAGGGAATTCATTGTACAGCTCCACCTCTGTTTCCTGGGCAGGGAGAAAGAGAGGCCTGTTACTCAGGGTACTGGGCGCCCTCCAAGCCCAGCGGTGGCCCTTAGTGGTGCTCTCCCACGGGTTACTGCATGTGGCAGTGAAGGGAGGGCTCGGCAGGTTCTGTGATAACCCTGGGACAGCATGAAGAGAGAAACTAAGCAGGAAGAGCAGCAATCCACACTTTGAGCAGTCGGGACAGAGCTGACTCACGCTTCCAGCATGATGGCAATCTGGTGGCGTAGGGACCAAAGCCAGCCCCACAGATGCTCTCTGGTCTCCGTATCGGATCATTGCCAACACTCCAGAAGTCAGACTTCAACACGGGCTAGAATGTGGCAGCCCTTAGCACTTCCCCAAGGCAAGAGTGGGCTGGAACAGGAGTGCTACCTGCCTCCTCAGTCCCCAAACATCCTTCTAGCTCCCTGGTTGCCACTCATTTTTCTGGACCGATGGTCTGTTTTTTTTTTTTTCTTCCAAAGGTTTAGGAAGGTTTTTGCCTCTAAGTGCTGCATGCTAAGGAACCAGCTATGGATGAATTTTATCACCAACTGGAGATGGTGAGAGGTCATAGGAGATGGACCATGGTCAGCTTAGTGTGACTTTTTGCTGAATTAAAATGTGTCCAGTGAGGAGCAGCTTTTACTTCCTGGTGTAGGAAGGAAAACAATGTGTCACTTGACCACTGAGCACCTATGTGTCAGGAACTGTCTAGGATAAGGAGATAAAGCAGGAATGTTTCTATTCATTAAAAATTCTCTGGGGGAAAATCATTCCATTCATAATAGCTATAAAAGTAAAAACCTCTAGGAATACACATTAAAAAAATTTTTTAAAAAGGTTTACTGAGATCTACCACAGTACATATGATTCAGTGGTTTGGTTTTTAGTGCATTCACAAAGTTGGGCAACTATCACCCTTAATTCCACAGATTCTTTACCCCACACGGAAACCCTGCACCCATGAGTAGTCATCCCCCACTCCAACCAGACAGCCCCAGGCTTTGGTGACCAGACATCCTATTTTCTGTCTTAAGAGATTTGTCTATTTTGATTTTTTTTTTTAATTTATTTATGATAGTCACACAGAGAGAGAGAGAGAGAGAGAGAGAGGCGCAGAGACATAGGCAGAGGGAGAAGCAGGCTCCATGCACCAGGAGCCCGATATGGGATTCGATCCCAGGTCTCCAGAATCACGCCCTGGGCCAAAGGCAGGCGCTAAACCATTGCGCTACCCAGGGATCCCCAGATTTGTCTATTTTGGACACTTCATTTGATGAACGTTTGTTTCTGCTTTTTGGCCATTATGAATATTCATGTACAAGATTTCATGTGGATAAGATTTTGTTTCTCCTGGCCTATACCTAGGAGTAGTATTGCTGGGTCATATGATAATGCTTTATGTTTAACTTTTTGAGGAACTGCCACACTGTTTTCCAAAGTGGGTGCACCATTTTACATTCCAATTAACACCTATGAGTATATTTAATATGAAAGGCAAAGGATCTGAAAAATGATAGTTTTATTGAAGGGTATCACACAGGATCTAAAATATAACAGCTGTCATGGACTGCTTGTATGTTTCCAAAACTCTTATGTTGAAATCCTAATCCTCAGGGTGCTAGTATTAGGATTAGAAAGTATTTATGGTTAAATGGGGTCACAGAGGTGGGGCCCTGATCCGAGAGGATCAGTGTGTCCTTTGAGAAGACACCAGAGAGTGGTGGTTTCTCACTTGCTCTAGCTCGCTCTCTGCGAGCACAGAGGAAAAGCCACACACCTGAGGACACAGGGAGAAAGACGGCAGTCTGCAAGTGGGGGAAGAGAGCCCTTAGCAGAAACGGAATTTGCTGGCACCTTAGTTATAAACCTCTGGTCTCTGAACCTGAGAGAAGATAAAAGCCTGCTGTTTTGCCACTGAGTTTGCAGTAATGCGCAATCTCAATTGTAATGCTTCAATCCACTGGGTAAAGTGGTTTATTTAACAATTTGCTACTCATATTTCAAAACTGGCTATCCCTCTGAAAGAAAAAGGTGAGTAGCTATTTCCTGCCATAAAGCCAAAATGAATTCTAACTGAATTAGACAATAAATAATCTAGACAGAGGAAACCTACACATTTAAAATGACACACCTATCTAACAAAAATTACTTTTTTTTTCTATGGCTCAGGGATACAGCAGAGGTGGAAATGTCACTTGCAACACAGGTAAAGTTAATTCTCATTCAGGGAACGCTCATGGGAAGCGATGGGTGCCTGGGCCAGTGTCATGTACTGGTGGTGGTGTGTAGCAGAGGGAACCCACAGATTGGCAGCAGAGTTACAGGTGGTGCTGGCCACCTGCTGGTGAGTGGGTAAGAGGAAGGACTGATGTACTACTGCCCTCGAGGAAAGTAGATCTGGTACCATTTTTTAAAAGCACACATACCTTTCAATCTAATCATCTTAGTCCCGAGAGCTAGCAGGTAGGAACAAAAAAGCACTATAATCAGACTACAGGGACAGCACTATTCAGAGAGAAGAACTGACAGTGGTTCTAGTCAAAGGGAGCTTGTAGAAACAACTCCCCATGCCTGTTTAGATCTGCATGCAAGGATGGGAGAATTAGGAAAAGCACATTGGGTTACTGACCTAAGTGTGAAGGTGGGTTAAAAGAAGGGGGACGGGGGAAGCAAAGGCCTCAGACCTGCATCCTGCTATCAGTGTTGCTCAGTGGGGGCTCCCAGCATTTCGGGAGGCTTGATTCCTTTCATCAGGGGACACGCGGTGCAGCCTCCAGCTCTTGGAACAACCCAATCCAGTTACTTCCTTTCCCACAGGTTCAGATGCCCTGTTCTGCTAAGAACTGCTGCTTTCTATAATCCCAGTTTCCTAGATCTGGCAAAACCTGTTGTGCCCTTTACAGCTAACACATGCTTCCTACCTGTTTGCCGCGCCTTCTGGCGTGCACCTCACCTCTGACCCTCACCCACTCCCCAAGTCTGACCACCACAGATGACTGATGGTGCCTCATGATCTGCCCTAATGCACTGGCCCCAAAAGAGCTGTTGAATCAAGAGAGCTTTCAACTCCCTCATGCCAACAAGAGGTAACGGTCTCTTGTGGGAACAGCTGAGTAAACAACATAAATAAGAAAGAAAATCTCACTCAAGGAATGCAATTCCTAGAACTTCTGGTTAAGCTTTCCTTCTGGTGATCAAACAGAACCAGTTATGAGAACACCAAGAGTGAGCCCATCTCATTCCATCTTCACAACCACTCTGCAAAGCCAGTATTCATATTTGACAGATGAGGGGATGGAAGCAGAGATGATTAAAACAAAACAAAACAGAACAAAAAAACAAAAAACAAAAACAAAAAAACATACGTAATGATGGGTAGCAGACCTGGGATTTGAATTCAAGTTTATCCCCTCCTTTGGTAGAAGGAACCACCAGACCAAGGGCCTCCTGAAGAATAAAGAACATACCCAAATAATGGTGGCTTCAGCCTGCCTTTGTTGCCTCTGCATTGGATAGATTATTCACAAACAAGTAGGGTTTCTATAGAAGCTTTAGCAGAACGTCTCATTACCTTCCCAGATAAACAACACGGGTTCTTCTGGCTACACAGGAAAAAGCACTAAGAAAGATTAAGGACAGGAAAGCCAGGCATGGGGCTGGGTTGATGGTCAGTCACCAGAGGGAGCCAGACAGCTGCCAGAGACCCACCTGTTTAAGTGCATTCCTTGCAATCGTCTGGAACGCCTGCTCCACATTGATGGCCTCCTTGGCACTGGTCTCGAAGTAGGGAATGTTGTTTTTGCTGTAGCACCAGGCCTGTGCCCGCTTTGTGGCCACCTGGAAGAGGAAGCAAGATGTACGTATGCTCTTAACAGAAGCAGAGAGCATGGACTGTACCTTCTCTAGGAAAGGTCACAGTACCGAGGCTATACAGGTAGCACAGGGGAGGGAGCAAACTTGGGATGAGGGTGTGCAGGATTGGAGGAAGGGAGCTGCAGACCTGTCCATGGTCATGTTGCTAGCTCTGTGTGATACAGCTGGGCCTCAAACCCAAGCCCACTCTACAATCCATAGTTTCTGACCCCTAGCTACACTTACAGACAACGGTGAAAGGAATAAGCAGCCTGAGAAGTAGTGAATCGTTTCTCTTGGGACCTCAGAGGTCCCAACCCAGGAAATGCCCGGCAGCTTGGTCTTAAGGTTTGCAGTAGATCTTCCTCATTACTGCTAGTATTACACCACCTGTACCACACCCTCTTGCCAAAGAATTCTGCAGCTCTCACTGTCCCCCTACCTCTCCTACCCTAATTCCTTCCCCTACCCCTAGTTCATTTTCAGGCACGAGAAGACCATCACCTAGGAAAGGCAGAAAAAGAGATCAATGGCCAGAAATAAACCAAGCTATAATTAAGAGTCTATGCTCCCAAGAAAAATGTTATTTCAAAGTAAACCAGAGCAATTTTGCTCAGAGCCCAGAGTGCAATCTTCTGCACACATGGAGATCCAGGCAGGCCCCTGAGGGGCAGGAGAGCACTCAAGAATGACAAAATCTAATTCCTTCAAATGCAGAAGGAGAACTGAGGCTCAGAGGGCAAAGGCAATGGCCCAAAGTCATAGCCAGGCAGAGAAAGCATAGGGATTTAAACCAGATCTTCTGGGCCCCTGCCCTCAAAGGCAGCTGGCCGGAAGGTAGTTCATATTCCCACAGGTACCTTTCTAGAGCCCTTCTGGACTTCACACAGAACCCACGAAACCACAAGTCACTCAGAAGTCAGTGTCCCTCAGAGGGGAGGAAAACAGCAACGGTCAACTAGAAAGTCACCATTTCC
Organism: Canis lupus familiaris; assembly: GCF_011100685.1. Taxonomy (NCBI): domain Eukaryota; kingdom Metazoa; phylum Chordata; class Mammalia; order Carnivora; family Canidae; genus Canis; species Canis lupus. The sequence goes on along the minus strand of NC_049241.1, from coordinate 2,798,092 downwards.
CAAGCTGCTCCTAGGTGCCAGGGCTCTTGGGTATAGTCATCTGATTCTTGTCATTTGTATTCTTGTCATTGAGTATTCTTGTCATGTAAGTCAAGACTGAGACTCCAAGAAATATTCCCAGATTAAAAGTGCATGAGCCAGGTTTTTTGTTTTTGGTTTTTTTTTTTTTTTTTGAGCCAGGTTTTAAATGCAAGTTTGCCTTTAAATCCAAAAGACCAAAATGCAGATTGCAACCAGCCTCAAGTCAAATTATTTCAGCAGGACCAAAACAATGGCTAGTATGGGCAACTCCACAAAATGGATTTGCTACTTTGTACCCTTGCAGACTTTCATGGTCTCTGTTTTCCCTCAGCAAAAACAGTATGCCTTTAGTAGATTAGGAAGCAAGGCCTGATTCCAAGGCTGGGCAGGAAACTAGTTAAGTCATCCCTCCTTCTCTCCCCCCATGGTGGGGTCTTCTCTCTCTCTCTCTCTCTCTCTCTCTCTCTCACACACACACACACACACACACACACACACACACACACACACAGATACTGGATGCTGGTCTCCTTAAGCCACATGGGTTTTTACCAATCAAAACTAAAAACAGTACCTGTCATCTGAAACTTAGCTGCCACTTTTAAAAGAAGACCCTAATGAGGGTAGATTCATGAGCCTCCACATTTAGGATTCCCACTATCTTTAGCACTTACTTGTCTGTTTTCGAGGTCAATCTTGTTTCCCAACACAACGAAAGGGAAGTTTTCAGGATCCCGGGGACTGGCCTGGATGAGAAACTCATCTCTCCAGCTATCGAGGGTTTTGAATGTGTTGGGGGCAGTAACGTCAAATACCAGAACGCAGCAGTCTGCACCTCTGTAGAAGGCCACACCAAGGGACTGGAACCGTTCCTGGCCTGCTGTGTCCCAGATCTGCGAGAGACAAAAACATTATCCCTTCAGGGGCACAGCACTAGGAGTGAGGGGCATCAGAGGAAACGAGCTGCATCATGCAGCCACTCCGAGATAAGCAAAGTCAGATTTCAGAATTCAGGAAGCAGAGTACAGCACCAGAGTATCCCAAACAGCCCGGGAGAGAGAGCATGTGTGAGTACATGTTCTGCAAGGGCTAACACTGAGTCTGAACTCTGTTACAAAACCTTTTTATCTTGACATGGGTGGTGGTCACACGAATAGATATTTATGTAACGTTCAGGATGAAAACTTAAGATCTAGTACTCTAGGAACTTTCTGGGAGTGATGGAAATACAGGGAGGTGATCACTCACTGAAATATACATTTAAATCTACATATTTTACTGCATATAAAGTTATCTTTAAAAAAAATCAACGTTTTATTTATGTCATAACTCAATAAAAAAAAAAAAAAAGCAAAAACCCCTGACAGAGAGAGATGAAGGGAAAGATAAGAACATACTTTAGAATAGAGGAGAAAGCCAGCTTTTAATCAAAAGAACACCAGGTACCACTACTCAACAGCTCAAAAACTTCCTATCCTTCACTGCCTGCTAAGGTTCAAGAGCAAGGATGATTTCCTCATTGCTCTACATCCCTAACAAGGCCACCCTGGTCAACCTGAGAGATGGTGAGTGTTCCAAGGAATGGTCCCACACGCTCCAACAAGTCACCTGGTTTTAAAAAGCGTCTGCTCAGAAGTAGCACACCATCATTTCTAGCTGGCCAGGGTCTTCAACTGCTGGATTCACTGTTTGCAGGGAAGCCACTTAGCTTCAGAACAACACAAAAACTTGGACCACCCCTTATAACCCAAATAAATGCCAACTTTAAGTCCAACTCACCAGCCAATCACCCCAAAGACCCAGGGTTTGAACCAAAATGGGGTGTGGACTGGGCCACTATCGTGTTGTCTACAGAACCAGATTTTGCAGAAGGATGGTTGAGTTCCTCTGTGAAGCCATTCTCAGGTGGTCAGTCCTGCCTCCCTCCAAGTGATCCAGAACACTTGCGGAACCTGTCCGGTGTCCCTAGGCCATACACAGATTGAGCTCCCAGTTCAGGTAGCAAGAATATCACAGAAGATGAGGTTATGATTAGAATAATATGCATGGGATGCTTGGCTGGGTAGCTCAGCGGTTGAGCATCTGCCTTTGGCTTAGGGTGTGATCCTGGAGTTCCAGGATGGAGTCCCACATCGGGCTCCCTGCATGGAGCCTGCTTCTCCCTCTGCCGTGCCGGTGTCTCTGCCTCTCTTTTTCTCTCATGAATAAATAAATAAAATCTTTAAAAAATTGCACAAGGGAAATATAACACAGGAGAGGGCAGTAATGCGGGATTCACATTTTCTTAATACTACACCAAGGTAATCAAAGCTCATGATGTTCTACTAAATCTGGTAACATCTCCCAAAATATCCTCTGAAAGAGTCCTAAAACAATGTGTAAACTCAGGCAGTTGGTTTACTCTTGGGGACCGGCTCAAATGACATCGCAGCAAATAGGAGCAGAGCCAGAACTTAAATACTAACTGGAGGGCTGGAAACATTAGAATCCCCTAAAGGGACGCCTGGGTGGCTCAGTTGGTTAAGAGTCTGCCTTCGGCTCAGGTCATGAACCAGGGTCCTGGGATAGAGGCCTGCATTGGGCTCCTTGTGCAGCAGGGAGTCTGCTTCTTCTTCTCCCTCTGCCTGATGCTCCCCTTGCTTGTGCACATACTAATATTGGCCCACAGACTGGCCAAGGACAGCTCAGGTCAGCAGCATGGTGGAGGGGGCTACTATGGTTACTGACGTCAGTGCTAGGCAAGGACACACTTAAGTTTTCCCCCGAGAGCCCAAGCATTACTCCTATGAGGACAACAGCTCTGAGAAGCCCACCTCAGACTTTTCGTTCAGTGCACATGGTCCTCCACAGTCATTAATGACGACAGGGCTGACGGAACTCTTGGCCATAGCTCTGGAAGCAGGGAGCCTGACCTTGGCAGCCCACTCCATTCCCAGGAAACCCCAACTACTATATACACTATCTACACGCACTTCACTCTGGGAAGAACCCTTCTAAAATAGGACGTGCCCCAGCAGCCATGGGAGGTCAGCCTGACTGCAGAGTAGAGGTAGGAGGTGTCATAAATGTCTGTGTATGGCAGAGAAGTGCTCAGCCCACTGGTAAAAGTAGGAACCACTCAGAACCAGAAGGAAGTGAAAATGACTTCAACATAAGGGTTAAGACCATAAAAACAAAGCAAATTTCTCTTATCAGGATGGGGAACTAAATGCAACCTCCAACGCAACAAGCTGAGTACACACATGTAGACCCGGGGACTGGCCTGGATGAGAATACAATCTCTGTTGCCAGTGAATAACCAGTAGATAGACTGCTGGTGCTATCTGCTTGTGTGCTTTTCTGGTTTCCCAAAGTCCTATAGCAAATGTGTGTTTCGCACTGAAAAAACAAACATCTCTCACAAGAGGGAGACTAAGATGGAGTGGGACTCAAGAGCATGGTCATACAATAAGGAAAGTAGAAACAGAAAATTACTCCTATAAAGGGACAGTAGGAAAGATTTAAAACCAGAACTTAAGTCTAGGCTTGTAGAAATTAAAAAAAATTTTTTTTTCTATTAGAGAAGTAACACTATTATGTAAACATTTGGTTAAGTAAAGCCAAAGGCCAATACCCACACCTCAAGACCTGGCACCCTCCACACAGAGACCATCTTCATTACCTCATTTGTTATTCTAGGTGTCTAATGCTGGGGTGGGGGGGAGGTTATGGAGCTTCAGCTTTTTTTTTTTTTTTAAGATTTTATTTATTTATTTACTCATGACACACACAGAGAAAGGCAAAGACACAGGCAGAGGGAGAAGCAGGCTCCATGTAGGGAGTCTGATGTGGGACTCAATTCTAGGACTCCAGGATCATGCCCTGAGCCTAAGGCAGGCGCTCAACCACTGAGCCACCCAGGCACCCCTATGGAGCTGAAATCTTTTTTTTTTTTTTTAATTTTTATTTATTTATGATAGTCACACACACACAGAGAGAGAGAGAGAGAGAGAGAGAGAGAGGCAGAGACACAGGCAGAGGGAGAAGCAGGCTCCATTAACCAGGAGCCCGATGTGGGATTCGATCCCCGGTCTCCAGGATCGCGCCCTGGGCCAAAGGCAGGCGCTAAACTGCTGCGCTACCCAGGGATCCCCTGGAGCTGAAATCTTAATACCACATGTCACTCTCTGCTCTCCCCCATCACTCCTACTCCTCTCTGTGTGGACTACCATGGTACTTTCTGACAGCAGCTCACACCTTTATTGCTGCCCAATAAATTCAGCAAACAATTTCATTCTTGTTTTCTAAAAACATATTGCTGGGGTGGCTAGGTGGCTCAGTCTGTTAAATATCTGCCTTTGGCTCAGGTCATGATCCTGGAGTCCTGGGATTGAGCCCCACAATGGGCTCCCCACTCATCAGGGAGTCGGCTTCTTCCTATGCCCCTACTGCTCATGTGTGTGCAAGTGCATGCACTCTCTCTCTTCTCATAAATAAATAAAAATCTTTAGAAGAATAAAAATATAAACACATTGCTGCCAATTTTCCACAATTTTAAGGACCTCAGAGTCTCTTCTGTGTTTCTGATTGCTTGTTTAGGACAGAAGAATCCCAAGAGGAGAGTAACATAAGAACTCTATGACTCCTGGTGGAACCAAATGGGTATTTGGAATTGGGGTATACAGAGAAGACGAAGTAAGGCTTAAAAAGTTGAAAAACTGGGGATCCCTGGGTGGCTCAGCGGTTTAGCGCCTGCCTTTGGCCCAGGGCGCGATCCTGGAGTCCCGGGATCGAGTCCCGCGTCGGGCTCCCGACATGGAGCCTGCTTCTCCCTCCTCCTGTGTCTCTGCCTCTCTCTCTCTCTCTCTATGTCTATCATAAATAAACAAATCTTAAAAAAAAAAGTTGAAAAACTAGCAGTTATTCTTAGCAACTTTTTTTTTTTTTTTAAGATTTTATTTATTTATTCATTCATGAGAGACACAGAGAGAAAGGGGCAGAGACACAGGCAGAGGGAGAAGCAGGCTCCATGCAGGGAGCCCGACGTGGGACTTGATCCCGGGTCTCCAGGATCATGTCCTGGGCTGAAGGTGGCGCTAAACCGCTGAGCCACTGGGGCTGCCCTATTCTCAGCAACTTTCAAAGATTAATTTATTTTCACACCAGAAATGTACAGTCCTATGGCTGTGATCTTTTAAAATTTTTAACATTTTAATTGAAATAGTTTATTTTCTACATTCAAAGCACATCCCTATATGTATTTACCCACACTCCAATGTGACAAATATTAACAATGCCACTTTTAAAAAATATATTTTATTTATTTATTCATGAGAGGCACACAGAGAGAGGCAGAGACATAGGCAGAGGGAGAAACAGGGAGTGGCAGGGAGTCACCTGGGCTGCCCAACACTGCCACCTTAATGTCAGTTATTTTTTTTCTTCCAGAAACGGAGTTAACCCTTCCTCAGCATTCCTTTTCCTTCTTCCCAGATGTAAATGATCCTATACAACTTTTTGCAACTTGTTTCTTTTCTTTTCCAAAAGTTAACAGCTATATAGCATTCCACTGTCTTCATATACACACTCTATTCTTTGGTCATCTCAGGGGCAATGAGATTTCTCTTCCTGAGCCCAGAGTTCATTCAGTTCATCTAGGTTCTCTGCCTAGACAGGTAATTGCGCATGCTTAACAATGGAGAGCAAAATGATAGTCTCTAATGAAAAGGGCGGCACTGATACACTCCCATTATCAGCTTGAGAATATTCTACCATCTATATTCCATCCAAAACTTGTTTTTTCTTTCATATCTTTACATTTACAGCAACATGATTTATTAATTTTAAAGTAAAACATAACAAATTACTATTAAAATACAGTAAGGAATATCAGTGTTTTGTATTTAAATGACTTTAAAGAACACTATCTACATTAAGAGACAGCTATGTAAAATGAGGAATCGATTAGAATTAAAATGCTATCTGGTTTGCATTTTTCTTAAAATGTACATAAATTCTCACTTCCAACTCATTAACTTTAGTATGTCATATCTGAACATTTACTTTCTACATGAGAGGCTCTTCGCTTTTAAAATATAGTAGTAGGGGCAGCCCAGGTGGCTCAGCAGTTTAGCGCCCTCTTCAGTCCAGGGCTTGATCCTGGGCACCTGGGGTGGAGTCCCGTTCGGGCTCCCTGCATGGAGCCTGCTTCTCCCTCTGCCCACCTCCCCCGTGTCTCTCATGAATAAATAAAAATCTTTAAAAAAATAAATAAAATGTTGTATTGGATCACCTTTTTGGTTCTGTTGATAAATGTTACTGTTTATGATCAAGAATTTCAAATGAGACTTTATATTGAAATAAGACACTTTTTCCCCATATCCATGATTTACTTATTTTATAACCAGAAGTTTGTCCCTCCTAGTCTCCTTCAACTATTTCTCCCATTTCCTACACCCTCCCCTCTGGCCACCCATCAGTTTGTTCTTTGTACTGATGAGTCTATTTTTGTGTTGTTGCTGTTGGTTCATTTCTTTTCTTAGATTACACATATAAGTGAAATCATGTGGTATTTGTCCCTGATTTCACCGGGTATAATACTCTCTAGGCCCATCTGTGTTGTTGGAAGCAGCAAGATCTCATTCTTTTTTATGGTGAGTAATATTCCATTGTGTATATATACTGCACTTTTTTTTTTTTTTTTAAGATTTCGTTTATGAGAGACACACAGAGAGAGGCAGAGACACAGGCAGAGGGAGAAGCAGGTTCCCTACAGGGAGCCTGATGCAGGACTTGATCCTTGGACCCAGGATCATGCCCTGAGCTGAAGGCAGACACTCAACCACTAGGCTACCCAGATGTTCCACACACCACATCTTCTTTATCCATTCATCTGTAGATGGACACTTGGGCTGGCTGCTTCCATATGAAATAAGATACTTACTGAATATATTATTATTTTACTTTAAGACCAGAGAAGATGGTGCTATCTCAAAGGCTTGGACAGAGTTTTCTTTTTCTCTTATTCCAGTAAGTTTACTTAACAGCAAAAAACCTGAGGTTTCTTAAGTGATATAGAGCAATGATGCTTCTGTCTGTGATAGACCCAGATGAGATTTCCAACATGTTTTTTTTTTTTTTTTAAAGATTTTTTTATTTATTCATGAAAGACACAGAGAGAGGCAGAGACTTAGGCAGAGGGAGAAGCAGGCTCCCTGGGAACCTGATTTGAGACTCAATCTCAGGGCCCCAGTTTAAAGTTTACTTTAAACTTTTCAAGTTTACAAAGTCCCTCCAGTCATGCTCAATATAATGACATTTGCATGATCTTGTTTTTCCAGCATGCTGTTAGCCCTTCATGTGTCAAATCTAATGCTCATGATTTAAGAGTGGTAGCATCAACTGCCTGCATTCTGATTGCCCAGAGGGCCTGATGAAAGGTTGCTGTAGTCTTTCTACCAACTCTCCTGGCCATGGTAGCACACCACAGCCCCACAGCACAGCCACTTGGATGCCACCTGTCAGGGCTGACATCTGCTTGATTCAACCAACCCAAAGTATCCAAAGTCACGTGACCATGGGAGTTTCTTTAAGCCACCCAACCGCTGGGAAATTTTTCTAAAGAGCATCATTTGATAGAGAGAGAGATAGAAATAGAGATAGAGAGAGATATCCCCGTGTCTACAGCAGCGCTACCCTGTCCTGTCGTTTTTCACATTTGTTTACATTTTTACATTTGTTAATTCCCTGAAACCAAGTCACTAGACAGTAAAGGTTTCTTCTAATACTTGCCTGTTCATGTCATTTGTCCAGTTCTCCACAGGCTGTTTGTTGACTGGATATTATTATGCATTATCAACATTTTCTTCTGGTCTGCGGTTTCTGTTATTTGGGAATTCTGTTACTCAAATGGTTTTTTTTTTTTTTTTTTTTTTTAAAGATTTATCTATTTATTCAGTCAGAGAGCGAGAGAGAGGCAGAGACACAGGCAGAGGGAGAAGCAGGCTCCATGCAGGAAGCCCGATGTGGGACTCGATCCCGGGTCTCCAGGATCACACCCCGGGCTGCAGGCGGCGCTAAACCGCTGCGCCACCAGGGCTGCCCTGTTACTCAAATGTTTAATGTGGTCTACTATCGATCTTTAATCTTTTATGATTTGTGCTTTCTCTACTTTAAACACCTAAGGTAAAACAATTATTTTCATTTCTTTCTTTTTTAAAGATTTTATTTATTTATCCATGAGAGACACACAGAGAGAGGCAGAGACACAGGCAGAGGGAGAAGCAGCTCCATGCAGGAAGCCCGATGTGGGACTCGATCCCGGGTCTCCAGGATAACGCCCCGGGCCGAAGGCAGGTGCTAAATCGCTGAGCCACCAGGGCTGCCCAATTATTTTCATTTCTAAAGTTTTCATTTTATATTTTTTTCATTCAGGTTTTGAACCCTCTGGTTATTCCCCATCCAAATGGAATACTGGCCCACTCCCATTTACTGTATAACTACCCCTTTCCCTACTCTTCTGGAAGGCACCTGTCTACCCAGTGTCCAACTAGTGTGCCCTGTTTTTGTGTTCTCTGTCCCCGATTTGTGAATCTCTGACAATAACACATTGTTTAAATTACCATCACTTCATAGTAAGTTACCTTTACTTTTTTGAAGCATACTGGATTCCATCTAATGTTAAATACTGATTGATTTCTAGCTTCTTCGTGAACAAGAGAAGGAATTTAAAAAGAAATCCACAGGGATCACTAATCTTCCTCTGCACATTAAATTGTATAGGTCCAATCCCAGTTTTCTGTGATAGTTTGGAAGATACACACTCTATTAGGGTCATAATTCTAATAATATATGCATACAATTAAAGTTTATCTCAGGGATGCCTGGGTGGCTCAGCAGTTGAAAGTCTGCCTTTGGCTCAGGGCGTGGTCCTGGGGTCCGGGATGGAGTCCCTCATCGGGCCCCTTGCAGGGAGCCTGCTTCTGTCTCTGCCTCTCATGAATAAATAAATAAAATCTTTAAAAAAATAAAATTTATCTCAGTTTATCTTACCATCTCAGATCTTACTAAATGAAATTACTTTCCTTCTGCCTGAAGTACAGCTTTTAGAATTTTCGCCATAGAACCTAAGGATGTAGGTTTTCATTTTTCGGGGTTATTTTTAGCAGAGGCAAAACACTGTGCTGAAGGTTTCTTTCAGAATCTATTCCACCGCCTGTTGATTTCCACTAATACTGTTCAGAGTCAACTGTCAGCCTCATTCTTGTTCCTTTTCAAGGTCATCTTTTCCTCTGATGCTTTCCGAGTTTATCTTTTGTTTTTGCAATTTTATTATGATTTGTCAAGATTTCTTTTTTATTTATCCAACCTTGCAATTTGGGCTTCCTCAATCTCTGAATTGGTGCCTCGTCAATTCTGGAAAATTTTTGGCAAATACTATCTTTGATCTCTTCTTTTTGAGATTAAAAGGAGGTCTGACCTATCTACTGAATCCTGTTCATGCCTCTTTCCTACCATTCTTCCTTTCAGCTCTTCTGGCATATCTTTTTTTTTTTTTTTTTTTTAATGATAGTCACACACACACACACACACACAGAGAGAGAGAGAGAGAGAGAGAGAGAGAGAGAGAGAGAGAGAGAAAGGCAGAGACATAGGCAGAGGGAGAAGCAGGCTCCATGCACCGGGAGCCCGACATGGGATTCGATCCCGGGTCTCCAAGATCGCGTCCTGGGCCAAAGGCAGGCGCTAAACCGCTGCGCCACCCAGGGATCCCTCTTCTGGCATATCTTAGCTGCTGCTAAAAACATTCTTGGATTTCCACCTTTTGTTTATTGTAGTTTATTTTTAGAAATTCTATTAACCTAAACCACCTGTTTAATTTCTTCTCTCCAGATATATAAGATTGCCTTGTTTCTTTAAATATAAAAATCACTCTGAATGACCAGGGAGCTTTCCATTAGTTCTTGCCTTGTTTTCTTACTTACGAGTTATCTTATTGCATGCTGCTAAAAGCCTGTGAAAAGTATGTGAATATTCCTCTCCTCAAGATCTAGGATGGTGGGCCACCAGGGTGGCTCAGCAGTTTAGCACCACCTTTAGCGTGGAGACCAGGATCAAGTCCCACTTCGGGCTCCCTGCATGGAGCCTGCTTCTCCCTCTGCCTCTCTCTCTCCCCCTCTCTGTGTCTCATGAATAAAGAAATAAAAATCTTAAAAAAAAAAAAAGAAAGAAAAAGATCTAGGATGGTGATGCCTTTGTCCAGAGATGATGGTTTTCATTTCCCTCTAGTCTTTCAAGCTGGCCACAAGAGCATGAGGGTCAGCCGTTTTTTCAACCTTTCAGGAACACATTCCCTTTCCCACTGTTTCCTGACTCTGATGACCTGTGGTTCTCCATGTGGTGTCCAGTCTTGTAGTGCAGCACCACAGGGTTCTGCTTGGTCGAATACATGGGGCTCTATTATAATGGCCCTACACTCAGGAGGAGCAGGTTTCTGACTCTGGGATCAACGTACATTGCTGTCAAAACCACAGCCTGGCTCCATAGCTCTGTCTCTCCTGGTCCAAGAAGGAGCCTTCAGTCTGGCTGGAACACATGTCAAATTTGCAGGTAGGACTTAACCCCAGCATACGGAAGACATTCCCTTTCCTTCTGCCTCCTGTTGTCCCTGAGAACTCCTCTGTTGTTCCTTTGTAAGTAATCTGTCTTTTCTCTCTAGCTGACCACGTTTTTCACTTCTTCAAGTTCTAAGTTTTCCATATCCTCATTTTTTTTAGTGTCCTTGTTCATTATGGTTTCTGTTCCTTTTTAAAAAAATCTCTAGTCATTGTGAACATTTTTTGTGGTACATTATTTCCTCATGTGGCTATGAGCTCATCTTCTATCCTGAGGTTGCAAGTCTTCCTATAGAATGGTCCTTTCTCTGCTTTTGTCACGAACGACGGGGATTTATGGGTTTATATTGAAGTCATCTACATTTCTTTTTTTTTTTTTTCATCTACATTTCTGTACCACAGAGTATAAGCTCAGAATCCAGACAAGCATAGTGAGAATGACAGTCTCCCCAAAAAAAAAAAAAAAAAGGAAAAGAGGCAAAGCCTCAGGCCTTTACTTCATGAGCTCTGCCACTTCCTTGGGCTAAGGTACTTGATCCTGTTTCCACAGCTTTCTGAGGTCCTGGGTGACTGTGAGAGTCAGTGACAGAGAGAGGGAGAGAAAGAGGGTGTTTGTGTATCTCCCCAAGGGAGACAAAAAAGATAGCTCCTCTATCTTTTGTAGTCACATCTCCTGCCCCTGGTGAGTGATGAAGTTCTCATCCTGGTTATACACTTGCAAAGCACCATGAGCTCAGAAGCCCCTGAGCGAATCACTGGCTTTCAGTTCTCCCTTCTTTCTGATAATCTCGAAATTCTCTTTCTCTCAAGCTTGGCTTACTAAAACTTCAGTCATATTTTGAACATCTCTTTAATAATTTTTTGAACCCGTATTAAATCCATCCTGGATGTATGAGCCAAGGAAGTGTCGAGTCCTTATCCTCTCAGAGAACATCACAGCTTGAGGTCAACGTGTAAAAGCTTCTACTTGTAACACCTGGATCACCCAAACATTTTGGTGAGCCTGGTTTTTGCTAGGACCACACAGTGGGATTAAGAGTTACATTTGTCTCTAGAGGCCTAGTCTGCCAGGGATCTCATTTAATACAGGAAGGAGGGGATCCCTGGGTGGCTCAGTGGTTTGGTGCCTGGCTTCAGTCCAGGGCATGATCCTAGAGACCTGGGATAGGGTCCCACATCAGGCTCCCTGCATGGAGCCTGCTTCTCCTTCTGCCTAGGTCTCTGACTCTCTCTGTCTCTCATGAATAAATAAATAAAATCTTAGAAAAAAAAATACAGGAAGGAACAACTGCTGTGGAGATAGGAATTTCAAAAGACAACACCTAGGCTAAAAGTTGGAGACTTTTCAGGATGGATGGAGATGGGACAAAGGGGTTGGGATGGAGATGGGACAAAGGGGTTGGGATGGAGGCAGACAGGTGCAACGACAGCTTGTTAAAAGCAGCACATGGTTTGGAAGGACTGGAAAAAGACAAAAAGTGAAGAATAGTTTGTAGTCAGAATGCAAAGACTTTCAAAAGGTCATATTAAGGAATGTGTATTTTATCCTAACTGTTGCAAGGGAAACCCCCTGAAAGATTAAAGTAAGGTGATACACAAAAAAGCCAGGCTAACTTAACAGAAATACAAAGTTGGTGGCTATAGATAGGACAGATTAAAAGTCAGAAAAACAGGGAAACTACATTAACAGCTACTATAAGAATCTAGGAGAGACCCAAAGATATTCTGACCTAAAATACTATGTGGCGATTTTTGTTTTTAAGATTTTATTTCTTTATTCATGAGACATGGGCGGGGGGGGGAGCACCCAGAGACACAGACAGAGAGAGAGGCAGGCTCCCCAAGGGGAGCCTGATTCGAGACTTGATCCCAGACCCCGGGATCATGCTCTGAGCCAAAGTCAGACGCTCAACTGCTGAGCCACCCAGGCGTCCCCCATGTGGGGATATTAAGAGAAAGGAATGAGTTAAACATTTTGGAGACAAAAGTTTGGGCCTGTATGTTATCAAATTCAGCAAAAACAAAAAACACAAACCAAACCAACAAAAAACCAGGAACTCCAATTAAATTTGAACTTTGGAAAACCAATGAAAAATTTCTAGTATGTCTCATGCAATGCCTGGGTCATACCTGATGTCCTGTATTTGTATCTGGCCATCCTACCTGCGACCAATTATCCATGAATATAGTAGTGGGAAATGAGGAATGGGGTGGGAAAATGCCTAGGCATGAACAAAAGAGTTCAGACTGAATGAACAAGGCTTGGGTGACAAAGTTGAGATGTGTGCTTACCTGCATTGTAACTAGTCTGTCATCCACCATCACCTCCTTTGTCAGAAAGTCTGCTCCTATTGTAGCTTTGTACTGATTACTGAATTTCTTGTTCACATACTGGTTCATGAGTGATGTCTTACCAACTCTGAAATTGGAGAAAAACCACAAGTATAGGTCAAGTTAGAAGGGGCAGAAAAATGATTCTGATATTTGCAGCTCTGAAGATACTTGCCAGCTTAAAGGATAACAAGCAACTGTAATCACAACAGAGGATAGTGCCAGCAAACTGCTCAGTGTTACTCATTCGAGGTTTTATTTTCTCCTGGAACAAAAGTACAGGGCTATAGATGTGGATCAGATGTTGAAAAGCTGCTCTTAAGTTTTGGTACAAGTAACTCAGATGGTAGAACTTAGTATTATTTTTTTCCTTCCAGAAAGATGTCAGCAAATACTCTCTTTCTAAAAGAAGCTACAGCAATAAGATCCTGCCACCATTCTAAAAATATCTCTGCTGTCCTGGGTGTCTCTCCATTTAGGGGCTGATATTCAGTCCAAGAAAGTAATAGCAGGAGAAAGTCACTGGCTATGAGCAGACATATATGCCAGTCAGCCACCTGCTACTTCAAAGATTAAAATCTGAAGTGAGGAAAGCATCAATATTCCCACCAAATCAGAATCTACCTCAGAGTAAGCTCCTCCAGGGAAGTTTTTCAGTAAGAAAACTCAGTAAGAGACAATGTGTGGATTTTTTTTGGTGATGAGATTAGTTAGGGCAGGCTGAAGATAACATAAAAGTCTTCTTCCAAGTCAACAGGATCACCTTCCTTTCCCTCTAAGGAACATATTCATCTTCATAGGCAGAGGACCTGGAAGTAAGTTATGGCTTAAGGCAGTGTTCTCCAATCCAGGTCACCTGGGTCTGAATTTTCAGGGGAGAGGTCAGGAGGTCTCTAATCAAATAAAGGCCCGGTGATTTTTCCCATGCAAGTTTGGGCCTAAAACAGTACCTTTCATTCCTGACAGCACAGTGGTCACCAGGAAGGAGGGAGGAGGGAGACAGAGAGATATATGTATTTAAGTACTGCCAATGAGGCCCAACACAATGGTCTGGAAAAATGCTTACTTTTGAAAAGCTCCTCAGGGCAATCAGAAAAGCCAGACAGGGTAGAAAAATCACTGCCTTCTTAAAGGGCAGGGAACTTTCGTGTAAGGAGGCACACCTGGATTTATCATCATCATCATCATCATCATCATCATCATTTAAAAAAAATACATAGCTTCTAGTTGGTCTAAGGTTTCCAGGTCACATCAGATGCTGAGTCTGAAAAGCCTCCCACAGAATCGTTAACAGCTACTGAAGAGTTAGTCACTTAATTAGTGGCAGATCTAGGATCAGAACCCAGTTTTCCAGTCGCAGGTTCTTTCAGATACACCCCAAATCAGACCCAGTAGTGGGAAGATACTGCACAGCTGTATCCAGACTCCAAACCCACAACTGGTAGGCATGAGGTCAGTGGCAACAAATCTACACATGAACAGAACTCCCTTGTCTAATCAGCTCAGAAAAAAGAGATTCCAGTGAAACCGTTCTTGAGTTTAAATGGCTACTCCTTCCCCTAAATCATGCCAAAGACCAGGGAACCAAGGATTACAGACTAAGAGATCATTAAAATTTCTGCTGTGCTTAAAAAAAAAAAATCTGCTGTGCTGGAAATGGCAAGAGACCTAGAACCCTACTGCCACTACTATTAGAGAAGTGGCAAATGTGAGCAGGGAGGGCATGGCTTCAAAGTCACATTTAATCCAAACCAATCTGTTACTTCAAACTTACCCAGAATCTCCCAGGATGATAACCTTCAGCAACACTTTCTTCCTAGAGGTCATCCTTCAAACTAAAAGGAGAAAGGAGAAAGTACTTGTGAGCGTGACAGAAATACCCAGGCAAACCTCATCCCTCTGTACAAGCATCAACACAGCCCCAGGAGCACTAAGCCTTCCCATTTAGCTATTTCCCTGCCACCCAGGGGGACCAGACAGAAAGCAGAATCAATCTTAGAACTTTGGACACAAGCTGGGCAAAATCATGAGAGGCAGGGTCATCCTGCCCCTTGGAGCAGTCTAAAAGGATGGATTCTCCCTCTCAGATGTTGCTGGATCACTGTGGATTAATGTTCAATTTAACAACTAGGCCCTGCTTCATTCAAGTCTCTGCTCACATAGCACTTCCTCAGAGACATGATCACTTTATCTAAAGTGGCACACCCTCTCCCCATCTGCTCTCTAACCCTTTACATTGCCTTACTTTTTTTCTTCAGAGCACTTACCACTACTTGACATCCAAATCTATTAATTTGTTTTCTCCCTTCTCCAACAACTTCCACCAAGACAGTTTTATTCCCCACTGCATCTCCAGTGCCAAGTAGAGAACAATTATCAAATATTGGGGTTGGGGGATCCCTGGGGGCACAGCGGTTTGGCGCCTGCCTTTGGCCCAGGGCACGATCCTGGAGACCCGGGATCGAATCCCACATCGGGCTCCCGGTGCATGGAGCCTGCTTCTCCCTCTGCCTGTGTCTCTGCCTCTCTCTCTCTCTCTATCATAAAAAAAAAAAAAAAAAAAAAAATTAAAAAAAAATTGGGGTTGGTGTGAGAACAATACTTGTTGACCTGCAGCTCTTGAGATCACCCTTTTCTAGAAAACCTTTCAGGGCAGCCCAGGTGGCTCAGTGGTTTAGGGCTGCCTTCAGCCCGGGGCCTGATCCTGGAGATGGGGGATCGAGTCCCACATTGGGCTCTCTGCATGGAGCTTGCTTCTCCCTCTGCCTGTGTTTCTGCCTCGCTCTCTGTGTGTGCCTCTCATGAATAAATAAAAAAAAATCAAAAAAAAAAGAAAGAAAGAAAGAAAAGAAAAGAAAAGAAAAGAAAAGAAAAGAAAAGAAAAGAAAAGAAAAGAAAGAACCTTTCAGGCAGCCTGGCTAGACAATATGTAAGATGCCTCATTTTTGCTTATCTCTATTCCAGAAATCTGCCCCTATTTACTTACTAAGGCAGGGTTCCTGTCTTAATTATCCCTTGGTCTCCTGAACCTGATTCTGAGTTTCAGAAAAGCAGGAGTCCTATATTCCGGACTCCAATGTTAGCAACTTACCTAAGACTGCTGGAGGATCACTCCTCAGACAGCTGGAATCCCCAGCAGAAGGCCTGCATTCTTCTCTATAATCAGGAATTCAAGACTGAATCGAGACTGATACCTACACCTGAGAAACCTTAGCTCTGGCCCATTATCCTCAGCAGACAGTGAAAATGCCAGGGCAGGAGACTACAAGGACCCAGGCAAGGGTCAACATCAACCTCCTGCCTTCAGTGGAGCTGGAGGAAATGTGTTTACATATAAAAAAGGCAGGTAAGGAAGTGGGTTCAGTAAAGCCTGTTGTTATTCTTCTTCAGTTTGGGGGAACAATGCTGTCAAAACTCCATTTCAGAAAAGCTACTTTTTAGTCTCATTTTTAACCACCTAGCTTCTAGAAGGCTGAGGCTGATCATACTGGCTATAGTGAGTGAGACTTAAGCATGCAAATACTGATCCTGGACCACTAGATTTTTACTCTGGCTATGCTACTCATTATTAGCTGTGATCTGAGGCAAGTCATGTAACCACTGTGTTGAGCTAGGGATATACAGGTAATGGCTATCAGGTCCTAAGGATGCTGTGAGGCCTGAGGGACTAAAATGCTCAGGACAGTCACTAGAATGTAGTAAGTGCTCAGTGAGTACTGGCTGCTATCATTTTAATGTGTGTCAAATACAGAGAGAATAAAAACAGAACATGGACTTCAGAAGGCATTGAGAGAACCAGTAAATCAAGAGTCCATGCAAGGCAATTAAGCTACGCTCCCTCATTTCCAGATGCCTCGCTGTCAACTGTTCTCTTTCAACAGGTGGGATTGCACCAAAGACCACAAACTGAAAGGAAATATTACAACTGACTACTGCCCCACAGGGAAGGATTAGATAATGAGCCCTATGCTCCTGAAGGTGGAGCTTTCCAAAAGCTTCTCAAACACTTTGGAAGTGGGAGCGAGACCAGAAGACAGACTACCAGGCACTTAAACCAGCCCCCACATCACACCCAAGGGTTATGCTGTGTCACTGCCCAAAGTCTCATTTCTCTGGTAGGTCTACTGAAGACACCAACTCTCTGCCCACCAGGATCAGTCTATAAAGTTCCCATTGGTGTGTCAGGGAGCAATATAGGATGAGCTGAGTTTGTTGTAAATTCCATTTCCTTTAGTCTTGCATCATACCTAGTTTTTTTTTCCCCCATCCACAGTGAGAGTTATACCCTCAAATCACCTGTTATCTAAGGAGCCCTACCAGCCCTACCTTCCTCCCCAGAGACTGCCTTGACCAACGTTAAAGAATCTCACCCCAAGTTCTGGTCCACATTTTGGGTTGGAGATCAGATTATGACAGGATAGTTTCAAACTTAAAGAAGGGCAACTTAAGGAAAAGGATGAAAAAAGATGAGAAGCTTTACAAAAAAATTCTTGAAGGATATTTAGGAAAGTCACTGATTTTGAGAACGTGAAAAGAGGTCTCCATTACTTGGTTTAGTAAACCTCACTGGTGTACCAAGTATTGCTTCGTATCTCTTTAATACTGTAAACAATATTTAACAAAATATTTTATAATTTATTATTATTTTTATTTAAAAAACAAACACAACTCACCTTGTCAGGCAGACTGACTCTCTAGGGCAGGAGAGTCCTAAGTTCTTTCCTCATCTGCAAATCTCAGTCATAAAGATCCCAGAAACACCTGACACAGCCCAAAAGGTTCTTAAGTGCTCACTAGAGCAGGCACATATGCCCAGCACACAATCTATATTCTGTTCCTTCTGTATTATTCTTTATCCTTGTTGCTAGTACTTGCTTCTGTTATAGTCTTAACGCCTCATATTTCTTTGAGTGAATTAAGTGTTTAAATAGCCGTTCCTGGGGTGCCTGGGTGGCTCAGTGACTGAGCGTTTGCCTTTGGCTCAGGGCATGATCCTGGGGTCCAGGGATGAGTCTGGCATCAGGCTCCGTGCAGGAAGCCTGCTTCTCCCTCTGCCTTGTGTCTCTGTCTCTCTCATGAATAAATAAAATATTAAAAATAAATAAATAGCCATTCCTGCCTTTTACTTAATATACCAAAAATCTGGGGAAAGTCATGCTATAAAGAATATCTTTGAACTTGTTTGTAGGATCATTTCCTTGGGACACAGGAACAGCCATGTGGTGGGGATGATGTTCTTAGACTCACAAGCATATCACAGGGCATACCTGGCACTTGTCAAGAAGGAGGACTGGGATAGGAACACAGCTTGCTGGCTGTTCTTGTAGCAGTCTACACAGAAGAAGGCTCAGATACAGGGAGACAGTGTGGGTTCAACCCCTGACTTAATACCCACATTGCTGAGGAGCCAATCATCTCTTTTAATAGCTCCTTTGGCTCCTTGTGAGGGGCATATCCAGCACAAGAGCCACCGTGCTCTGGGAAGCCCAAGCATGGGGGTCTAATTGGGTACTCACAGCCTCTCCCTGTCCAGATGCAATTACCAACCAGGAGACATTTTACTATAAGCCACAGTGCACAGCAACAGAAGTGATAGTCTGCCTTTATCAGGTTCCCTAGGAACAAAGTTAGCCACAGGCCAAATTTTCACACTGGCCAAAGGGTTTTGTTAAACTTAACTTACAGATTTTGTTCATGAATGGGGTTACTGAATCAAAAGTATAAACATTTTCATGACTTTAATTCGCTTTCCTAAAGGATTTTCCAAATTTATTTATTTATTTTAAAATTTTATTTATTCATGAGGGACACAGAGAGAGAGAGAGGCAGAGACACAGGCAGAGGGAGAAGCAGGCTCCCTGCAGGGAGCTGGATGTGGGACTCGATCCCGGGACCCTGGGATCACTTCCTGAGCCAAAGGCAGACAGTCAACCTCTGAGCCACCCAGGTGTCCCTCCAAATTTATACTATAACCGCTGTTGCAGTGATTAACAGCAGTATAGCACTTAAATAATGACAATCTTACTGAAACAAAGGAAATCTGAGTAACTGAAGAAATATTTCCAATAGGAAGCTTTAATGAGAGATGTAAATTCTCCCATACTGAAACAATCCCAAGGATTTTTATTCATAAAAATACACGAGTCCCTCTCAATCCTCCCCCAAAATAATAATGATAGGACAGCGGACTTGCCTTCATAGTCTTGGGAAAGTATGTTAGAAAAATAGAGTATTAAAAGTATGGGGCTGGAATAGGACTAAAAAGAAAAATAACCCAGAAATGAATAATTTGGGCAAATACGGCATTATAAAATTCAGTAGCAAAAGGATAAAAAAGAATTCACTAAGAGAAGGCAGCCAGAAAAATTCTGATGAGAATTAAGATCTCTACAATGCATGCTCCAAAACAGATTCCCAAAGGAGTAAAGATGTAAATGTAAAAGTTGAAAGGAATACACAGAACTTTAGCAGGTTCTTCCTGGGGGACAGAATTACAAATAGCTTAGTTTTCTTTATACTAGCTTATTGTGACCTTTGGAAGAACATGTTACCTTTAAACTGAAAAGGCCTCAATTTTGGAGGAAAATGTTAATATGCTGATTTTTCAAATACGTTTCCTCACTACAAAAATAGTCCTTATTCATCATGAAAGATGAATTACACATGAATGAGGATTTTCATCTTCACTTAGGGCCTATCGAAAATTCAAGGTTTGTTGCAAATGGCACTCAACAGTGGATGTGAAGAAACCAACATGTGGTTTCACCAGGACGTTGATGGCTTTAAACTGGCAAAGTTAAGAGCTATGTTTTTGTACTTACTGATCTCCAGGACCAAGAATGGGACACTTGTTTCTACAAAAGAGCTAAGAAAAAAACCATAACAAAACCTGAGTACTTTTCCTATAAGAAGCTGCCCAGGCTGCAATGGCTTTAAAATCTCCACTAGCAGTTTCTTCTTCTTCTTTTTTAAGACTTTATTTGGGAGGAGGAGCAGAGGGAGAGGGGCAAGCAGACTCCTCGCTGAGTGTAGAGCCTGACGTTGGGCTCACACAACCCTGAGATCATGACCTGGGCTGAAATAAAAAATCGGCCACTTGTGCAGCCCAGGTGGCTCAGTTAGCGCCTGCCTTCGGCCCAGGGCATGATCCTGGAGTCCAGGGATCGAGTGCCAGGTCAGGCTCCCTATAGGGAGCCTGCTTCTCCCTCTGCCTGTGTCTCTGTCTCTCTGTCCCTCTCTGTGTCTCTCACGAATAAATAAAATCTTAAAAAAAAAAAAAATCAGCCACTTAACAGAGCTACCCAGGTGCCCCTAGCAATTTCTTTTGTTACTGATTTCCATCAGCACCTTCATGGATTTCTGAGGACTGAAATTACTTTTTGAAATCCTACAAATTAGGCAACAGGGCTGGCTCAGGTGGTAGAGCATGCACAACTACAAACTAGCAATTTTTAACTGGAAAACAGTTTCTAACGCAGAGACCACTGGAGACCACAGGAGAAACCAAGGAGGCAAAGAGGAAAAAAAGTTGTATGAGGTCCCTAACCCCTTTTAACATTTCTGATAACATCCATTAATCCATTTATATACGTTATCTTCTAAAGGTCAGGAAAATACTTTCCAAGGGTCTAGGCTGGGCAGGGTCAATGAGTCAGAAAGGGCTCAATCGAGAATGGTCAAGGGGAGGGCAGCAAGAACAAAGAATGGGTATGGGAAAAACAGAAGGAGCAGGGAAGCGGTAGAAGTTGGCGGTCATGGGGCCACTACAAAGTCTGGCCAATGCAATTTTGCATGGTGATCACAAACTCATGATGACTGCGCTCAAGTAGAGGTGAGACTTTAGGGAGTTGCAGTATCAAGGAGCTGAGCAAAGCGTTGCAAAGCCATCAACAGTGTAAAACACAGGGAATAAAAGTGAACCAGGTGTTGTATCATATCCAAGATCACACAGCAACTGAGTGGCAGAGCTGGAATTATCAGATATGTCAGCCCAGGCCCCAATACTCCACCATCATGCCACTCTGCAATACCAGCTCTCACTGCAAGAGGATTCTGGTTCACCAAAGCTGGAGAACAATCCTCATCAGGGCATTCTGAAAAGTTCCCACTGGCAACTGAGGCACACACACTGGGTCTGGAAACCACTGATCTGAGGCCCCATAATTGCTGTTCTGATTTACATGTGTGTCTGACACAGTGATGGCAGAAACGTTAGATGTCCAACAAGGCTGGGACAGTGAAACCAACTGGTTTTCTAGAGCCCATTAACAGTTTTATTTGCTTGGTGTTGCCAAGTTAGTTGCCTACCTCTAACAGCTAGCTAGATCCTAATCAGACAGTTGGCTTTTCTGCTACCCTCTCTTCCACCCCCCAATTAAAGTATTAATTATAGAAAATTCAAAGGCATATAAAAGAGTGAAGCAAAGACAAAAAGGACCAAGGACCCAAAATTCCAACTCCTTGAAACAATCAATACTGAAACAGCACGGTAGAAGTCTTTCTAGTTTTCCTTCAAATGGTTGAGACTATACTGGTGCATCCTGTTTTTACTATATTAAATATCCTCCGGTGTTATTAAGGTGGCATGATATTTCAGCATATTGATAATCCCATTATTAAGCATGCAGTTATTTTTAATTATGAGATGAACCTATGCATATAATCTGTCAGCATATCTCATCAGACACAAACATAAATGTGTTATCATTCAGCAAAGTAGTATGAATATTTTAAAAGCCCTTGAAATATACTGACAAATTATTTTCCAGAACAGCTTTTATTAACACCCACACCAGCAGTGAACTAGTATTTCCATTTTGCCATACCCCAGCTATCATTAGCACAAATCATTGTTAATCACATAGCTAGAAGAGAGAGTCAACTGGTTCCATCTGCAACTCCTAGATAAGCAGAGGTCAAACATTTCAACCAGGTATCTTTCAGTTGTCTGATGGTCTTTGTCTATTTTACCTACTATAAAGTGATTCACTGCATAGTCTAAATACAGTATTGAGAAGAAAGTATCATGGGGACACAGATTTTAGAAGTTGTAGGCTTTTTTTTTTCTTTTTAAGATTTTATTTATTTGACAGAGAGAATGATTGAGCACAAGCAGAGCTGCAGGCAGAGGGAGAAGGAGAGGAAGAATTAAGCCCCAGTGCCGGGCTTGATCCCAGGACTCTGGGATCATGATCTGAGCAGAAGGCAGACACTTAACCAACTAAGCCACCAAACCACCTGGAGCTGTAGGCTTCTGAGCAGGTTCTAAAGTACCATTCTAAACTTTAACCAGAATGAAACCTCTCCAATCCATTTTCTTCCAAGACTCTGTGCTCTGTACCCTACTATTAAAGAAGACCAGCAGGGGCTCCTACGTGGCTCAGGGGAAACAGAGGAGGGAAGGGACTGGAAAGGAATTTGAAATCACAGAGTATGACTGTGCTGGTTGCCAACCTCAACAGTAATGTCTGCTGTATCCACAGGGTGAGATGGAGTGCACAGCCAAAAGAAGATGGGCATGAGCTATTAACAGGCTGAGCAATGGGTACATGGGGGTTCACACTACTTTTGCACATATTTGAAACTTTTCCATAATAAAAACTGTAGGGGCAGCCTCAGTGGCTCAGGGGTTTGGTGCCACCTTCAGCCCGGGATATGATTCTGGAGACCCGGGATCGAGTCCTGCGTCAGGCTCCCTGCATGGAGCCTGCTTCTCCCTCTGCCTGTGTCTCTACCTCCTCCTCTGTGTGTCTCTCATGAATAAATAAATAAATAAAATTCAATTTAAAAAACTGTAAATGCAATTCACATTTTTAACAAATTGGAATGTCTATAGGAAAATCAAGAATGTATACATTTATTTTCATTAATAAAAATACTGTGACAAACTTTTATGGCAATGTATCCCAGATTCTGGCTTGATAATCATCTCTGGTTATCTGTGATAATCAGCCTTTGGTTTGAGGGCAAGAAGACTGTTAGTTTTGTCATGATAGAAATCTTAGGTTAGAAACATCTAGTACATACCTTCTAAAAATGAAGCCTAAATAAAGAACTATGTTATGACTTTGATAAGTAACTTTTTTTAAAAAAGGGAGAGAGGAGAAAGAATTAGGGGGAAGGACAGAGGGAGAAGCAGACTCCCCCACTGAGCAGGAAGCCTGTCTCAGGGCTCAATCCCAGGACCCCTGAGATCGTGACCTGAGCTGAAGGCAGATGCTTAACCTAATGAGCCACGCAGGTGCCCCAGAAGTAACTTTTTTTTGGAGTAGGCTCCCGGCCCAACATGGAATTTGAGACCTGACCCTGAGATCAAGGCACATAACCTACTGACTGAACTAGCGAGGCACCCCAGAAGTTACTTGTTTTAAGATCAATTTGAGAGAAAAAGGGAGAAGCACAGTATGAATTTGGATTTCCACAACAGAGCAGCTTAAGATGGAAAGAGGGCAGCCTTGGTGGCCCAGCAGTTTAGCGTCACCTTCAGCCCAGGGTGTGATCCTGGAGAACCTGGGATCAAGTCCCATGTCGGGCTCCCTGCATGTAGCATGCTTCTCCCTCTGCCTATGTCTCTGCCTCTCTCTCTCTCTCTCTCTCTGTCATGAATAAATAAATCTTTTTTTTTTTAAAGGATGGAAAGAGAAGTTTGAACAAGAGCAGAATCTTTTTAAGTAAACTACCCCCAAATTCATGATCCCAAGATCAAGAGTCATATGCTCTACTGTCTGAGCCAGCTAGGCTCCCCAAGAGCAGAATTTTCAACCAATAATAACACCCAGCCAATCCCAATGTCAATGGCTAAAAGGCACTGGCACTGTAGAAGGGTTCTAGAGTAGCAGGAGAGAACCATAAAAGGTCATAAAGGTAAATAAAAACAATTCTCAGCAGCAGCTCTAAGCCAGGAGATGAAAGGAAGTAAGTTATACTGGTTGTAGAAGGTAGGTGTGCTTGATGGGCATGGGAAGCACTGGTAACAAGTGAAGGAAGACTAGCTACGTGAAAGCCTACAATCAAACATTACTAAGTGCACCTCTTGAAAACTTACTGTGTGCTTGTCTCCAAGCTAAGCATCTTACCTGTATCATCTCATCTGGGTAAGCATAAAGATTAAGATAACTTAGTGTTACTTATGGGACAGTTAAAGGATGTTCAGTGTGTCCTTTGGGGATGGGAGTTGGAGCACGGCTACTTTAATAATCCAAGGGTTAGCAAATTCAGAAAATACCCTATTAAAAAATAAATAAATAAATTTTTTTTAAAAAAGAGGAAAAAGGACGGGGTGTAACAGATTGCCTGAGTTAAAAATAAAAATGTTCTCAAAATTCTAGGCCCAGAAGAAAGGCAAGAAAATAACATCTCAAATGATGTTTTGAAAGCTCCCAAATTAAAACTGAAGCCATAGTTAAAAACAGTAGCAGGAATCCCTTGGTGGCTCAGCGGTTTAGTGCCTGCCTTCGTCCCAGTGCGTGATCCTGGAGTCCCGGGATCAAGTCCCTCATCGGGCTTCCTGCATGGAGCCTGCTTCTCCCCTCTGCCTGTGTCTCAGCCTCTTTCTCTCTGTGTCTTTCATGAATAAATAAGTAAAATCTTAAAAAAAAAAAAAAAAAAAAAAAAAGTAGCAAAAATTCCTCCTATAAGGAAATGAGAAAGATGGAAAACTGGAGTTGTTTGGAAACCCAATGATCAGACAGTGCTAGTACCTGGTGCAGGTACACCAAAGTGAATGGGAGAAGAATGTAGGAGGCCACAGCCATATACTTCCAGAAGGGATACAAAGCTCCAGAGAGGAGGCGGCTCATCCTGGGCGGTGGCACAGGAGTGGAAAGATTGCCAATATGGGAAGGAAGAGGGAAGGACAAAAGCCCTTTCTGTGGAGTCAAGTCACAAGCTCAGGATAATGCTGGTGTTCTAGAAACTCATACAACAAGATTAGGTTGGAAAGAAGAATCTGGCAACTGGTTGGTACGAACTATCACTATCTCCAAATGTACAACAGGCATTCAGGCAGGTAAGCCACCTTTTTACTTTTAACTAGCCTTTGAATAAAGTCACTTGCCTGGTCTGGAGCACCTTTCTTACCCTTCAACTGGCTAAGCTCCAATGCCCTTCATTCAACACAAGTGTATCTCAGAATAATCCTAAAACCTTAAATCTAGGTCTCTACTCCAGGGCACCAGGGTTTGTCTGTAGCAAGTTTTTTCTTTCCCTTTCAGGTCAAATGCTGCCTTCAGAAGGAAGCCTCCTCTAGCCTCCTCTCCCCAGAACCCAAGACAAACTCAAGGCTTCCTTCCACTAGTTTCCATTACAACCACCCAGTACACAAATGGATGCTGTGGGCATGACTAAGCTGTCTTAGTCATATGTCTTAGGGCATACCCAGGGTGGAATGCCCTAAGAGGGAGCCCACACCTGGGACAAAGATGGCTGGGAGAAGTGGGCAGGGCCTGTGGAATTTCTTGCCATGCCGAACCAGTTTGTACTCTGGAAAGTTCAAGAGCCACTGATTTCTCTCTTTCTCTCTCTTTCTCCTATGAATAAATAAATAAAATCTTAAAAAAAAAAAAAAAGAGCCACTGATTTAACAGAGTCAAAGATCTGGTCAGGAACATGGATTCTGAAGTTCATATTTCAACTACTTTCATGTTACAGCTTAAGGGGACTTCCAAGTCTAGGAAAAAACATGAGCTCAGTTGAATTTTATCATATTCCCCTTTCTTCCTTTTTTTTTTTTTTAAATTTATTTATTTATTTATGATAGAGAGAGAGAGAGAAGCAGAGACACAGGCAGAGGGAGAAGCAGGCTCCATCCCAGGAGCCCGACGTGGGACTCGATCCCGGGTCTCCAGGATCGCGCCCTGGGCCAAAGGCAGGCGCTAAACCGCTGCACCACCCAGGGATCCCCCCCTCCCTTTCTTCCTAAATAGAGGGCCCGGAGTAATTTTGCAATCAAATCTTTTAAAAAATTTATTTTATTTTATTTATTTATTCATGAGACACACACAGAGAGAGGCAGAGAGACATGGGCAGAGGGAGAAGTAGGCTCCCTATGGGAGCCAGATACGGGACTTGATCCCAGGACCGCGGGATCACACCCTGAGCTAAAGGCAGATGCTCAACTAATGAGCCAGCCAGGCATCCCTATTTTTTATATAGATATACTATATTTAAAAAAGAAAAAAAGATATACTATAGTTGTATCTCAAATTTCACTGCTGAGGAATGTTTTTTGTGCTAGGATTTTATGACTTCAGTTTAGATGCCTGTGCTAAAATGGGAATGTCAACATTCACTGGACACACAGGGCAGTTCAAAGAACAGTAATAGATGGCTGGCCTTGCCTTCTAGAGGTGTGCTGTTTGATGGCAAGAAGACATAATCATTCCACAGGGCAGTATAAATACAGGAGTTTAAGGGAAAGAACACTACCAGCAGAAATACTGGAACAGTTTAAAAAGCAAGGCTGAAGAGCTGTACACACAATGTGTAAGGAGGAATGTCCAATGTGTCAAAACTAATTGGTCAGGATGTTTTACTTGTTTTCTATCCCTTACAAGCTTCAGAGAAGTTCCCAGGAAGTCTAGTGGGAAATGTTAAAGGACTGAAAAGAGAAAGAGCAAGACCGTGAAGGGTCAGGTCTGAGGAGCAGCTGGACCAGAAGGATGAAAAACAGCTGTCTGAGGTCAAGACAGCGGGGATGCCCACAGGACCTGAGAGTATGAATTCACATACTAGAGAGTGGGCACACAAAAGCCCAGCCTGCCATGGGCCCTCCAGACGACCATGGGAGGCAGGTATCAAGTCTAATCTTATAATATTTCTCCAGATTATGCATCATTTCCACCCCTATATTCCCTCTATCTCAAGTGCGCTTGCCACTCCTCCCCCAGGGTCCTACCCTCTTCATGTACCAGGAGCTTGCTCCTCTGGGAGGGGGTAACGGCTAGGTAATGTGGAGAACCTGTCTTCCTGCACACCACTCCCCAAACTCCAGAGCATCTGGGTCTCAGAGCCCCCTTCATCATACTGAATCGGGCCTTCCTGCATAACTGCCTCCCACGCAAACGGGGACAAAGGCAAGTTCTCCTTGAAGGCAGTCTCTCCTCCATCCCTGAATCCCCAATTCCAACAGTGTGCACCCCACAGAGGGCTTGGTAAACAACTACTGCTTGGACAGGGCACATGTCCTGTACAGTCGTTACTAACCACAGGTGGCTATTTAAATGAAACTAAATGAGGTCAAATATAGTTCCTCAGCCACACTAGCCACATTTTAGGCACTTGACACCCACCTGTGGCTGGCATCTAGCATACTGAACAGTGCAGATATAGAACATTTCCATTATCACAGAAAGTGTTATTGTATAGGGCTGGTCTAAATTCCAGAGCATTTCACTAGGATGTGTACAGTCCTCAAACATCTCAAATCTCAATTTACGGCTATTCCTTGTTTCATTATTGATTATCTTGTCTTTCACTCTTGACAACACAATAAAAATACTAGTTCTTTTTACCACAACACACCAATCCCACCTCTCCAAAAAATAAGATCTGTTAAAAAACAAGACAAGAGGCATATAACGAAGTCACTTATCCTAAGCCCAGCATCACCAAATTGAGACGTAATTACAGTTCTGGGCTCTTCCAGAATGGAATCTTAAACCAGTCAGTCAGGAATTACCTGGTCAACACCAGTGAGGTAATCTGCCTGAAGACCCCTCTGTCTCCCATAGAAAAGTGACCTTCTCACAAAATCCACTTATTACTAGTTACTTATTTAATAACTTATTATTAGTTATTACTAATATATAACTTCCCTGTCCCACTCCCTTCTGCCAATAAAAGTCTTTTCATTTTGTACAGCTCTTTGGAGTTCCCTTCGCTGCTAAATGGGATGCTGCCTGGTTCATGACTTCTTTTTTTTTTTTTTTTTTTTTTTTGGTTCATGACTTCTTGAATAAAACCAGTAAAATCTTTAGTTTACTCAGTTGAATTTTCTTTTTAATAGGTCAAAGGAGGGTGCGCTTGGGTGGCTCAGTTGTTGGGTGTCTGCCTTTGGCTCGGGTTGTGATCCAGGAGTTCCAGGATTGGTTCATCAGGCTCCCAGGGGGAGCCTGCCTCTCCCTTTCTGCCTCTCATGAATAAATAAATAAAAACATTAAAAAAATAGATCAAAGGAATAAAAAACTGTAGCTATATAGCATTTCTCTCTCTCTGATATTAGAAGGAGGGAGGAGGCAAGTTACCTCTAGGGAAATACAAGTTAGAGCAGCAAACTCTTACCCAATGTTTAAGGTTCTACAGGGTTCTAAACCCTTGATTCTTTCTTCAAGTCAGATACTAGGAATGCAGGAATACTGCAAGTCTGACAACTTGTCTGAAGGGCTGAAGTGGCTGTAATTCTCAAAACAGATGCTCAAAGTAGTAAATGCTTCTAAGTACACCGGCTTGCTTGCTTGCTTGAAGTTTTTTTAAAGATTTTATCTATTTATTCATCACACACACACACACACGCAGAGGGAGAAGTAGACTCCTCAAGAGGAGCCCAATGTGGGACTTGATCCCAGAATCATGCCTTAAGCTGAAGGGAGATGCTCAACCACTGAGCCGCCCACATGTCCCTAAGTACACCAGCTTTAAAATAAAGATCTTACTTCATATCATGTCTCCAAAATACATGAACAGATTAGATTAAGCCTAATATGCAATCACTGGGGCTTAAAATCAGAAAGCCTCACCACCAAAACCATTTTTAAACAAGTACTTAATATATGAAACAAAAGAAAGTAGAGAAAACATTATAGATTCTCATATTCTGTAAGTAAACTTGAATTTAAAAGCAGCATGGGATGTCTCCAGTGGGAAACTATGCATTACTTAGACTCTAAATCTAGAGCACTTTCTTTTGGGTTGACTCTAGCTTTCCATTGCCTGTAACCCAACTGTAAATTGTAGAGAACCTCTGTTTGTGGATATGCAAATGAATTCTAGCTGGAGAATTCTCTTTTCCCCTCTGGATGAGCAGGTTTTATGTTCATTTGCATGTTCCTTTCACTTTACTGACCTACAATTATATCTGTTCTTTGTATTCTTTGGTTGTAACATTTCCCCCCTGCTTTATTCAATCAATGTGTTAAACAAAATTTTTGACATGTGTTCATTTCATATTTAAATGACGGTCATGATCTTACCTTTTCTTGAAAAGGATCATAGATTTAACAGCTAACATTTCTTTTTTGGATTTATTTATTTATTTATTTTTATTTATTTATTTATTTATTATTTTAGACCTAGAGAGAGAGAGAGAGAGGCAGAGACACAGGAGGGAGAAGCAGGCTCCATGCCAGGAGCCCAACGCAGGACTTGATCCCAGGACTCCAGGATAGCGCCCTGGGCCAAAGGCAGGCGCTAAACCGCAGGGCCACCCAGGGATCCCCTACAGCTAACATTTCTAACAAAGCTTTAAGTGTGTTTGTTTTATCTTCAGAGGCAAAAAGCAATACTCTTAAGGAAAGAATGTGAGGAGTGTTGGGATTCCTTAATAATCCACAGCTGGTCATACAAAGGTTGGTCGGAATGCTATGGCTTAGGGGGTGTTCTCAATACTATTCCCGAAAAGCAGATCTGATCCTTATCCAGATGCAAGACAAACTGGGATAACAGACCAACCAAGCAAGGCTCTGGTTCAAATCAGGGCTTTGAAACCTACTAGTTGTGCAAGTTGGGGTAAATAATCTGCCCTTCTTGGGCCTTTTATAGTGAATTCCTAAATCTGTAAAAAGTTGTAGTTTTATCGTTTTGTGCTCCTTGAAGAATGAGAATGAAGATGTAAAAGAACCAGAGACACCAATGTCTGATACATTATCATTAAGGGGTGGTGGTGGGACCCCTGGCTGGCTCAGTTGGTTAAGCATCTGCCTTTGGCTCAGGTTATGAAGTCAAGGTCCTGGGATCGAGCACCACATCTGGCTCCCTGCTCAGTGCGGAGCCTGCTTTTCCCTCTCTCTGCCTCCTCTCTCCTGCTGCTCATGCTCATGTTGTCTATCTCTCAAAAAAATAAATGAATATGATCTTTAAAAAAAAAGTGGTGGTAGCTCATTACTATTAAGATCAGTATCAGGTGGCACAGCGCTTTGGTGCCTGCTTTTGGCCCAGGGCGCGATCCTGGAGACCCGGGATCGAATCCCACGTCGGGCTCCCGGTGCGTGGAGCCTGCCTCTCTCTCTCTCTCTCTCTCTCTCTGTGACTATCATAAATAAATAAAAATTAAAAAAAAAAAGAAGAACAATTAAAAAAAAAAAAGATCAGTATCTCCCCACCTCTTGAATTCTTGGAGCTACTAATGCTTAGTGGTAAAATGGAGTGAGTCCCTAATAAACGCAATACAATATTCTCCAATTCAGTTTGCTACGGGATTGTCCTTCAACCAATGTAACTATAGAACATACTTTAGTCTTCACTCTTCTTGCTGAGATGATCCCCATGACTGAGAACATTTTCCAATTACAGAACTTAAAATTAAAACATATCCTTTCTTGGGGCACCTGGGTAGCTTGGTCGGTTAAACATCTAACAGGTGATTTCAGCTCAGCTGATGGTCTCAGGGTCATGGGATGGAGTCCAACATCAGGCTCCGCCCTCAGCAGGGAGTCCGCTTGAGATTCCCTCTCCCTCTGCCCCTCCCTGCCTCCAGTGCAAATGTGCATGCTCTTTCTCTCAATAAATAAATCTTTTTTTTAAAAGATTTTATTTATTTATTCATGAGACAGAGAAAGAAAGAGAGAGAGGCAGAGACATAGGCAGAGGGAGAAGCAGGCTCCCTGCAGGGAGTCCAATGTGGAACTTGATCCTGGTCTCCAGGATCACACCCTGAGCCAAAGGCAGAGGCCCAACCACTGAGCCACCCAGGCGTCCCAGAATAAAAAATACATCCTTTCTTAACACTTAATGAAAAGAAAAACAGCAGCAAGAGTCCAATCAAGAAATGAACATCTACACGGGACGCCTGGGTGGCTCAGTGGTTGAGCGTCTGCCTTTGGCTCAGGTCATGATCCCAGGGTCCTGGGATAGAGCCCCACATTGGGCTCCTCGCAGGAAGCTTGCTTCTCTCTCTGCCTCTGTGTGTCTCTCATGAGTAAATAAATAAAATCTTAAAAAAAAAAGAAAAAAGAAATGAACATCTACAATAAGCAAACATAGCCCTCAGGGATATCAATATGCCTCAGTCAAGATATCTATGTCAGAAGGGATCCCTGGGTGGCGCAGCGGTTTGGCGCCTGCCTTTGGCCCAGGGCGCGATCCTGGAGACCCGGGATCGAATCCCACATTGGGATCCCTGCATGGAGCCTGCTTCTCCCTCTGCCTATGTCTCTGCCTCTCTCTCTCTCTGTGTGTGACTATCATGAATAAATAAATAAAATCTTAAAAAAAAGATATCTATGTCAGAGTACAATCTACAACGATGAAGCCTAAACATACTAATGGGCCAATAAATTTAGGTCTCCTTAGGAATTTAGGAGGTAAGAGAGGAAATATGGCTAGAAAGAAAAGGAAGAAAAACTCAAAGACCTGAAAACTGGGAACATCTAGGTGACAGGAGCAAGAACACAAGAGAGGCTTAGGAAAAGAGTATGTAGTAGCCACTGATCAAAAGCTTCCTCATCTCAAGCATAATAGGATTCCTTCTCTAGCAAAGCAAGGTATGGAGTGGGAAGACAATAAGGAAAGGGCAATCCTCATACCTTCAGTTTTAACAGGCTCTGTAACTACAACTTTTATAAAAGGAGTCTAACCATACTCAGAGATGGAAGACTCCAGAGGAGACTTGGATTTTTTCGAAAGAGAAAGGGGATGTGCCTCCCAAATTTTATTTTTCTTAAGGTAACACTGATTTTTTTTCTTTAGGCATCCATTTGACAGGAGGAAGAGCCAGTTCAGAGAACACGGGAGACAGATGGGGATGAGGAACCCTGTATCATTTTAGAGTTGGCTAAGTACAGGCATTCTCACATAACTGACAGGTGACTGAGCAACTGACTACTTTGATAACTGGCTTATTTATTAACCCGACAATTTCTGACTCTCCAGTGTATCCAGTGAGGGACATAGACGACAAATGTAAATGCCCCCTGGGTACCTGAGACCCTACCTCAGTTTAAAATCTAGTCCTGGGACTCCTGGGTGGCTCAGCAGATGGGCATCTGCCTTCAGCTTGGGTCGTGATACTAGGGTCCTTGGATCGAGTCCCACATCCGGCTCCTCATGGAGAGCCTGCTTCTCTCTCTGCCTCTGTCTCATGAATAAATAAATAATATCTTTCAAAAAAACCCAATAAAATACAATAAAACCTAGTCCTATTTCAAGACTGTCGGAAATTTGAGGTAGGCAGATTTCCTAGACATCACAACAAAAGCACAATGTACAGAAGGATTGACAAACTGGACTTTATTTTTTTTTAATTTTTATTTATTTATGATAGTCACACAGAGAGAGAGAGAGAGGCAGAGACACAGGCAGAGGGAGAAGCAGGCTCCATGCACCGGGAGCCCGACGTGGGATTCAATCCCGGGTCTCCAGGATCGCGCCCTGGGCCAAAGGCAGGCGCCAAACCGCTGTGCCACCCAGGGATCCCGACAAACTGGACTTTATAAGGGTTAAGAACTTCTGCTCTTCAAAAGACACTGTTAATACAATGGAAAGACAAAGATGGAATACATATGTGCAAACCATGTATCTAACAGACTTAGAACTCTAAAACTCAGTACAAAAACAACTCAATAAAATAAGCAAAAGATTAACCAGATACTTCATCAAAGATGAGTAAGCATGTGAAAAGATGAGCCACATTATTACTCATTAAGGAAATGCAAAAACCATGAGATAAAACTACCCACCTGGGCAGCCCAAGTGGCTCAGCAGTTTAGTGCAGCCTTCAGCCCAGGGTGTGGTCCTGGAGACCCAGGATCAAGTCCCATGTCAGGCTCTGTGCATGGAGCCTGCTTCTCCCTCTGCCTGTGTCTGTTCCTGTGTCTCTTATGAATAAATAAAATCTTTAAAAACAAACAAACAAAAAAAAAGCTGCCCACCTGTTTGAATGCCTAGAAATTTTAAATGACATACTGAGTGTTGGTGAAGATATGGAACAATTGGAGGATATGGAACAGTACTGCTAGTGGGAATGTAAGACACAGAAAAACCATTTTAAAAATTAAACATACATTTTGGGGTGATGAAAATATAAAATATGTTCCCAGAATGACAGAGTTGTGTTGGTTGCACAATCTTGTGAATAAACTAAAATAGCACTAAAACAAACCTTGAAAGGGTGAGACTTAACAATTCCCCTAAGTAGCTGCCCAAGAGAAATGAAAGCATATATCCAGACTTGTACACAAATGTTCATAGCAGGTTTGTGTGTGTTTTTTTTTAAGATTTATTTATTTATTCGGGGGGGGGGGGAGGCAGAGAAGCAGGCTCCCTGGGATCACGCGCTGAGACAAAGGCAGACGCTCAACTGCTGAGCCACTCAGGCGTCCCACAGCAGGTTTATTTGTAATAGCCAAAAACTGGAAGCAAATGGCCATCAATCAGAGAATAGAGAACTGTGACACATCTATATAATAGAATACCATTTGGTTTCAAAAAGGTATGAACTACTTGATACATTTAACATGGATGAATCTCAAAATAACAACGTTGAAAGAAGTCAAACACCTCTCCCTCAAAAGTATATCTACAGTATGTGCATATACATAAAGTACATACACAGATTCCATTTAAATGAAATGGAAAGAAAATGCAAACTAGAAAGCAAGTCAGTCAGTGATTGCCTGGGGATGGATAAGGAAGGGGCAGTAGACAGGAGGGAGGATTTGTAAAGGGGCATTAGGAGACTTTTGGGATAATGCATTTGTTCATCATCTTGATTGTGGTGACAGTTTCACAGACATATGCATATGTCAAAACTCAACATATATAAACACGTCCAGTTTACTATATGGCAATTATACCTCAATTAAGCTGTTCTATAAAAAAGAGAAGGTAATCAGAGGCCATCTGCAGATATTTGAGGAGATGACCTGGAAGAACTGGTGACCTTGCAATGCTTCACTTTCTACTTCATTCAGGGCATCAAACCTGGATTCCAGTTTATGCTTTTATCTGCCGCACACACATTTGTCATGTGTTCTGTGAGCACCTAGAGTAGCATCACATACAAAACATTCCATCCACCCAAATCTGTCCAAGGGGAACATTCTCTCCTGTTCTCAAACATAAAACTATTTCCTATGCTCCTCTACCCTAACCATTACATCTGACCTAGTCCTACCCATAACTAATCTTCCCTAAACTTTTCAAAAACTTGCACAGCCCCAGTGAGAATCCTCGTTATTTCCTGCTTCTTTATTTCTTCAGCCCCAGAGTTGCCCTGCTCTGCTCTATATACATGGTGTTAGCAATCACAGAGCACCTTCGGCTTACTTTTCCAGCCCTCCCAGGGCTTGGCCCCAGCTCCCTTTTGGTCTATTTGCTTACCACATTCAACTCCCCCCTCCATTGTAACCTGCCTCTTCACACTTTGCCAGCCTCAGCTCCCACAAGGAGCATCCCTGTTGTACTGTGACCCAAACCCAGCAACTCCTGATTAGACTAAAAGTAAACAACTGATTGAAGAGAAAGCCAACCATAGTAGGGGCTGAGCCACGCAGATTCTCAATGGAATCTGAATCCCAGCATGCAATCTGGTTAAATAGTGCCAAGTACTGGGCACAAAAAGTCCAGCAACAGATGGTGTCAGGCAAGCCAGCCCCAGGTGTAAGTCAAAAGACAAGAAGAACCCACGTCATACCCACTAGGATGACTATAATTGAAAGGACAGACCATAACAAGTGCTGATGAGCACGTGGAAAAACTAGACCTCCATACACTGCTGGGGCAAAGGTGAATGGGTGCAGTCACTCTGCAAAAGTCTGGCAGTCCCTCAGAAAGTTCATCATAGAGTCACCCTATGACCCAGCAATTTCATTCCTAGAGTTGAACCCAAGAGAAATGAAACATACATCCACACAAAAACCTGCTCACAAATGTTGACAGCATCATTATCCACGATAGCCAAAAAAGAGAAAACCACCTGTGTACCAACATCTGGTGTTGAACACAGAAAAAGCTGAGTAAGCAAAATCATCTGGACCCTTAGGGAACCTAAAGAAATAAAAAAAGGAGAGATGAGAATCCATGAGACATTCCACAGAGAGGACTACCTTTCCCCCTCCCATTAAGCTGGGCTGGAAATGAATTCCCTAAGATTCTCTCCACTGTCCTCCTGGCAATTCTTGCAAGCCTGTCCACGTGAGTCATGAGTAATGTGGAGGCAGTCTAGACTGCACACACTGTTCCCATCCTCAGAAAGAAACAGTTCCTTAGCCACAACTTTCTTACTTTGCCAAACTCAGTCCCTTTCCAGTGCCCTAGACTTTTCTACTGCTGATTCTGCCAGTGATGCTGCTTTTAACTCCAATGGCCTTCCTGCCCCTTTTCAAGGGTACCACCAACCCTCCCTAATCCACCTCGAAAAAACACAATTAAATAACGCCTCCTAAACAGAACACATCTAAAAAAATAAAAAATAAAAATAAATAAACTGAACACATCTCTTCAGTTGGCCTCTCTACCTACATAGGCAAATTAACATTATAACATTAACATGATAACATTAACATTGAATACAGATAATCAAACATGGTAGCCTTAGAATATAATAAATGTTTGCCAAATTGCATTACTCTGGATGACAGAACCTGAACTATCTGTTTAACAAATAATTTTGAGGGATGTCTGGGTGCCTCAGTCAGTTGGGTGTCTGATTCTTGATTTCGGCTCAGTCATGATCTCAGTTTGAGTTCAAGCCCCGAGTTGGGCATGGAGCCTACTAAAAAAAAAAAAAAAAAAAAAAAAAAAAAAGGAACATATAAAGAATAACTGAAATAAAAAAAAAATCATCTTGCAACCCTTAATGAAAACAAAAGGTTAAGGTCAATATCATCAATGATGCTAATTCCACAGGTGAAGGGGGGATGGGGAACTAAAGCTGTACATGTATGTCACCAAAATAGCACCTCACAGATCATTTCCTAATCACAGAGGTTGGGAAAGAAGAGCAGTACATATTTGTGACCATTTTAATATAGTGATTAATCTTCACTAAAAAAAAAAAAAAACTAATCTTCACTAACAGTGGGACAATCAGACATTATGAAATATTCTCATCAAAAACATATAACCTGGGACACCTGGGTGGCTTAGGGGTTGACCATCTGCCTTTGGCTCAGCACGTGCTCCTGGAGTCCCGGGATCGAGTCCCACATCAGGCTCCACACAGGGAGCCTGCTTCTCCCTCTGCCTGTGTCTCTGCCCCCACCCCTCCCTGTGTCACTCATGAATAAATAAATAAAATCTTAAAAAAAATTTTTTTTTAACCTAAATTCACCCAAACTTTTAGATCTAACTTTCAGTGCACAAGAAATATCAGGGCTAGAGGAACATTCAATATCAAAGGATATACCCAGAATGTGGAACATTCTGTTAAAGCAACTGGCTTGATGTTTTCAAGTTAAAGGTAATGGCATAAGTGGGGGGGAGGGGACCACATTCTAGATGAAAAGACTTGAGCATTTAGGGGTAAAGTGTCATGAAAATATCTAATTTGCTTTGTATTAGTTTAACCAAAAAAATAGAGCAAATAGAGTTGACCGTTGAACAACACGGTCTGAACTGTGTGGGTCAACTTATATGTGGACTTTTTACAGTATGGTACTAAAAATATTTTATTTTTTCTCTAGCTTACTTTATTGTAAAAATACTGTATATAAGTCATAAACAAGTGTTAATCGACTCTTTATTGGTAAGGCTTCTGGTCAACAGTCTACCGGTACTTAAGTTTGCAGGGAGTCAGAAGTTATACTGGAATTTGACCAACATGGGGGTTTGTACCCCTAAGCCCTGCATTGTTCAAGGGTCAACTGCTGAAATTAGGTAGAAGTGTGTGTGTTCGTGTATTTTATGATTCTATTTACTTGAATTTTTTCATAATAGAACATTTTAAAAAGAGACAGCTACTCCACATTAGAGGAAGAGTGGCTTCCTGAAGCAGCACTGTTAGAGCATGATCTCTGATCAAATCAAAATCTGGTTAAACAGTTTCTGATACTTAATCCCCAGAATCCCCCAACTTCACCATGGGCTTTCAACATGCAGAACTTCAACATGCAGAAATGCCTCAAACTAAACTAAACCTTCTATAGTACTTCAGGTGTCCTTAACCAGTAGCTAGTTCTCCCCAGGCAAGAAGGCTCTCCACTACTAATTCAGGTTTAAGTAATGATTGACGTCATTATATTACTCCCGTTTTTTTTTTTTGTTTTAGAGTGCTGTGTGATAAGACTTCAGAAAGTTAAGAAGTGTGGGAGAGATTTGTAATAAAGAATAAACAACACTGTTTAGTTTACTGCGTTGGGGCAGAAGGGCCTGAAAGGGAATGAATACCAGTATAAGGATGCTCTGGGACCTGTCCTTAGGAAAGAGTGACTATTAATGCCAAATGTATTAGGGTTCTCCAAAGAAACAGAACCAACAGACCACCAAGATGGAGGAAGAGAATCTATTAGCTCTGTTGCACCATATATAAGCCCATATTTTGCCAGTCACCCTCAAGCAAGATTTAAAATATGTTAAAAATAATCTTTATATATGGAAGATTTGTATCTGTTAATAATGTATAAGATCACATGAATACATACAAGATTGTATATATACATACATAAACTTTATATATCTAACATTTATTACAAGGAATTAGCTTGCACAATTACGGAAGCCAAGAAGTCCCAAGATCTGCAGTCTGTGGGCTTGACAACCAGGAGAACCAGTGGTGTAAGATCCAGTCTGAGTCTGAAGGCAGGAAAAGACATTCAAATAGAGTGAATTCTCTCTTGCTCAGCCTTTTGTTCTCTTCAGGCCTCTAATGACTGGATGAGGGCAATCTGCTTTGCTCTGCTCAGTCTACAGATTCAAATTCAAATTAATCTCAGCCAGAAAGACCCTCACAGATACATCCAGAGTAGTGCTTTAATCAAATACCTGGGCATCCCTGCCCCAGTCAAGCTGCCACATAAAATTAACCACCAGGCCAGGGCTAGATATGAAAAGCTAACAGAGCTCACCTATTTGAGGTTTCAGGTAAAATGGGGAACTGTAATGCTCAAGCACAGGCCCAGCTCTTTAGGGTTAAAAAGGAAATGCTAAAGAACAGTAATGTCAAAAGTTTCACAACACTTTGCTTCTATTTCAAAGATTACATTATTGAAGAGAAGGTTTAAGGGGACAGAAACTATGCTAGTAAGATTTTGGCAAAATAAAGATCTGTCTGCCAAACTGTATATCACCAACACATAGCTTGCTTCGGACATTGAGAGACATCACTGCTAAATACTCAAGGTGAAAACACAAAACTACCATGACAAAAAAGGAAAAGGGATGAACATTCCACCACATTCCATAACTATACTTGCTTTTCCACCACACCATACTGCACAGCTGAGCACACTATGTGGTAATACATGGTTTATAAAATCATACTTCAATATCCATAATCTGTCAGTTAAGATGCAGTCTGGCTGGGACACCTGGGTGGCTGAGCATCTGTCTGTGGCTCAGGGCATAATCCCAGGGTCCTGGGATCGAGTCCCACATCAGGGTCCCACATCAGGCTCCCCACAGGAAGCCTGCTTCTTCCTCTCCTTATGTCTCTGCCTCTCTCTGCATATCTTACAAATAAATAAAATCTTTTTTAAAAATGTAGTCTGGCTTTATTTGAGGAAGAGTTTATATGAAGAGAAGATACTGATTTTTTTTTGAAGATACTGATCTTAATTTCCTCGTTTGTAAGAACATCACCAGCATCTATTTCCAGAACTTTCTCATCACAGCAAACAGA
The DNA here is from genome assembly GCF_011100685.1 of Canis lupus familiaris. NCBI lineage: Eukaryota > Metazoa > Chordata > Mammalia > Carnivora > Canidae > Canis > Canis lupus. The sequence goes on along the minus strand of NC_049241.1, from coordinate 2,759,161 downwards.
AACTCCATACAAGTTAAGCAGCAATTCCCCAGGTCCCACTCCCTTAGCCCTTAGTAATCTCTATTCTATGAATTTTCCTTTCTTAAAATAGCCCATGTAAGTGGGATCATACAATATTTGTCCTCATGTCTGGCATATCTCAGCATGTTCTCTCAAGGTTCATCCACATTATAAAATGCATCAGAACTTCATCAATCTTTATAAATAAATTCAAGTTAGTTAACATATAGTGTATTTTGGGGACACCTGGGTGCCTCAGGTGGTTGGGCATCTGCCTTCAGTTCAGGTCATGATCTCCAGGTCCTGGGAGAGAGCCACCCCCACCCCCACCCCCCCCCACCCCCCACAATTGGGCTTCCTGCTCAGCCGGGTGTCTGCTTCTACCCAACCCCCACCCCACTCATTCTCTTTCAAATAAAATCTTAAAACCAAAAAACATATAGTGTATTTTGCTTATCCTTTTATCTGCTGATGATGTGGGTTGTTTCTACTTTTTGATTATTGTAAATAATTTTGCTATGAACAACAGTGTATCATTAACTGTTTTCAAATCTTTTGGGTACATACCTAAGAGTGGGTTTGCCAAGACATATAGTTTGTCTTTCCTACCAAGCTAATTCTAGTTTTTTGGATGCTATTTTAAGTGGAACTGTTTTCTTGCTTTCCTTTTTGGATAGTTCATTGTTAGTATATCAAAATGCAACCAGTTTTTGTATGTTCATTTTCTATCCTGCAAACTTTGCTGAATTAGTTTATTAGCTCCAAGATATATTTTTATTTTTAGGTAGGAAATCTTTAGATACTCTACATATATAAGATCATGTTATCTGCAACAGAGATAATTCCACTCCTTCCTTTCCCATTTGGATGCCTTTTATTTCTTTTTCTTGCCAAACTGCTGTGGTTAGAACTTCCAGTATTATTATGACTAGAAGTGGTAACAGTGGGCATCCTTGCCTTCTTCCTGAACTAAATCAGAGGAAAAGCTATCAGTCTTTCACCAATGACTATGCTGTTCACTGTGTGCTTTTCCTATGTGGCTTTTATTATGGTGAAGTAATTGCCTTCTATTCCTAGTGTTTTGCGTCATGAAAGGCTGAATTTTGTCAAAGGCTTTTCCTGCATCAACTGAGATGACCATGTGTTTTTCTTGTTCTTTTCACTCCGTTAATGTGGTATATACTATACTGATCACTTTTTCAATGTGCAATCATCCTACCTCTCAGGAACAAATCCCACTGCTCATGTGTGTAATCCGTTTAATAGGCTAAATTTGATTTGCTAGTATTTTGTTCAGTATTTTTGAATCATCATAAGGGCTACTGACCTGTAGTTTCCCTTTCTTTGTAGGGTTTGCCTGGCCTTGGTATCAGAGCAATGCTGGCTCAAGAATGATTTATTATTGTTCCCTCCTCTTTGATTTCTGGGAATAATGTGAGGATTGGTGTTAGTTCTTTCAATGTTAGAATTCACCAGTGAAGACATCAGGTCCAGGGCTTTTCTTTGTCGGTAGATTTTGGGTAACTGATTCGATCTCCTCACTTGACAATAAAGTATGATTTTTATTGAGTCAGTTTTGGTAGTTTGTGTTTCTATGAACTTATTAATTTCATCCAGGTTATTAAATTTGTCGGAGTACAAATGTTCACAGGACCCTCTTACAATGTTTCTTTTTTCCCCCCCTGTAGAATTGATAGTAACATTCTCATAAAGTTCATTTCTGATTTTAGGAATATTTGGCTTTTTCCTTAGTCAATCCAACCAGAAGTCTATCTGCTATAATCTATATCATTTCCTTTCCTTCTACTAGTTTTGGGTTTGGTTTGTTCTGTTTCTGATTCTGTAGGAAGTAAAGTTAGGTTGTTGATTAGAGAGGTTTCTTCAGGGGATCCCTGGGTGGCACAGCGGTTTGGTGCCTGCCTTTGGCCCAGGGCGCGATCCTGGAGACCCGGGATCGAATCCCACGTCGGGCTCCCGGTGCATGGAGCCTGCTTCTCCCTCTACCTATGTCTCTGCCTCTCTCTCTCTCTCTCTCTGTGACTATCATAAATAAATTAAAAAAAAAAAAAAAAGAGAGAGAGAGAGAGAGAGGTTTCTTCATGGGGTACCAGGGTGGCTCAGTCAGTTTAAGAGTCTGACTCTTGGTTTCAGCTCAGGTCATGATCTCAGGGTGGTGAGACTGAGTCCTGCATGGGGCTCCACCCTCAGCACAGGACTCTCCTTGAGATTTTCTCTCTCTCCTTCCCCCTCTGCTCCACCCCTGCATTTGTGTGCACTCCCTCTCAAATACATAAAATCTTTAAAAAAAGATGTTTCTTCATTTTCTTTTTCTTTTTTCTAACACTATTTATTTATTCATTCATGAGAGACTCAGAAAGAGAGGGAGGCAGAGACACAGACAGAGGGAGAAGCAGGCTCCACACAGGGAGCCCAACGTGGGACTCAATCCCGGGACCCCAGGATCCCATCCTGGGCTGCAGGTGGCACTAAACCGCTGAGCCACCAGGGCTGCCCTGTTTCTTCATTTTCAATGTTAGTATTTATCGCTATAAATCTTTCCCTTAACACTGCTTTGCTATGCCCTGTAAGTTTTGGTATGTGTGTTTTCAATTTATTCATCTCTAAGTATTTAAAAATTTCCCTTGTGATTTCATCTTTCGTCTATTGGTTCTTTAAAAGTGTGTTGTTAAAAAAAATAAAAATAAAAATAAAAAATAAAAAAATAAAAAAAATAAAAGTGTGTTGTTGGGGGCAGCCCCGGTGGTGCAGCGGTTTAGCACTGCCTTCAGCCTAGGGTGTGATCCTGGAGACCTAGGATCGAGTCCCACGTCGGGCTCCCTGCATGGAGCCTGCTTCTCTCTCTGCCTGTGTCTCTGCCTCTCTCTCTCTGTATCTCATGAATAAATAAAATCTTAAAAAAAAAAAAAAAAAAGTGTGTTGTTGGGGCAGCCTGGGTGGCTCAGTGGTTTAGTGCCACCTTCAGCCCAGGGCCTGATCCTGGAGGCCCGGGATCAAGTCCCACGTCAGGGTTCCTGCATGGAGCCTGCTTCTCCCTCTGCCCCTCTCTCTCTCTCTGTGTGTCTCTCATGAATAAATAAATAAAATCTTAAAAAAATAAATAAATAAAAGTGTGTTGTTTAGGGACGCCTGGGTGGCTCAGCAGTTGAGCGTCTGCCTTCAGCTCAGAGCATAATCTGAAGTTCTGGGATCAAGTCCTGCATCGGGCTCCTGTATGAAGCCTGCTTCTCCTCCCTCTGCCTCTTTGTCTCTCATGAATAAATAAATAAAACCTTTAATAAAACCTTTAATACATATATAAAAGTGTGTTAATATTCATAGATTTGAAATTTTTAGTTTTCCACCTGTTACTGATTTCTAACTTCAGCTCATTGTGGTCAGAAAAGTTATTTTGCATGATATCTACCTTGCTATTGAAACTTAAATTGTGGCCTAACACCAGGTGTCCTAAAGAAGGTCCCATGTGCACTTGAGAAGAACACATGTGCTGTTGTTGGGTGGAGTCCTGTATATGTCTGTTAGATCTGATTGGGTTATTCAAGTTCTCTATTTCCTTACTTCTCTGTTCTCTGGTTCTATCCACTCTCGAGTATCATGGTAAAATTGTCTATTTCTCCCTTCAGTTCTGTCAATTTTTGCTTCATATAACTTGATGGCCTGTCATTAGATGTATAAAGGTTTACCATTTTATCTTCTTACTGTACTGAGACTTTTATTAATATATGTCCTTCTTTGTCTCTTGTATTTTTTTTCTTGTAAGTATTTTTTAAAATTTTTAAAAATTTTTATTTATTTATGATAGTCACACACACACACAGAGAGGCAGAGACACAGGCAGAGGGAGAAGCAGGCTCCATGCACCGGGAGCCCGACGTGGGATTCGATCCCGGGTCTCCAGGATCGCGCCCTGGGCCAAAAGCAGGCGCTAAACCACAGCGCCACCCAGGGAGCCCTCTTGTAAGTATTTTTAATTTAAAATCTATCTTGAAAAAAATAAAATCTGTCTTGACTCATATTTGTACAGCCATCTTAGCTCTCTTTTGGTTACTATTTGCATTGATTATCTTTTCCCACTATTTCATATTCATATTTTTTTGTGTCTTTGGATCTAAACTGAAAACTGTCTATTTGTAGACAACAAATAGTTGGATCAGGTTTTTCTTTTCTTTTTTTTTTTTTAATTTTTATTTATTTATGATAGTCACAGAGAGAAAGAGAGAGAGGCAGAGACATAGGCAGAGGGAGAAGCAGGCTCCATGCACCGGGAGCCCGATGTGGGATTCGATCCCGGGTCTCCAGGATCGCGCCCTGGGCCAAAGGCAGGCGCCAAACCGCTGCGCCACCCAGGGATCCCAGGATCAGGTTTTTCTATCCAATATGTCAATCTGTCTTTTTGGAGAGTTCAATGCATTGACATTTAAGAAATTACTGATAAGGAAGGACTTGTTTCAATCACGTTAGCGTTTGTGTTCTATATGTCTTACAGTTTGTTATTCTACATAACTATCTTCTTTTGTGTTCGCTTGATAAAAAGTAAAACTTTTTAATCCTTTCTCATTTCTTTTGTGGGTATTCTATAGCTATTTTCTTTGTCATTATCCCTGGATTACCTTTAACATCCTAAATTATGCACACCATTATGTGTATTTATACCAGCTTAACTTCAATAACATAAAAACTCGGCTCCTTGGGGCACCTGCGTGGCTCAGTGGGTTAAGTACCTGCCTTCAGCTCAGGTTATGATCCCACAGTCCTAGGACTGAGACTGTTCTGGTCTCTCTGCTCAACAGGGAGCCTGCTTGCTTCTCCTTCTCCCTCTGCCGCTTGCCCTGCTTGTGGGCTCGCTCTCTCTCTGTTCTTAAAAAAAAAAAAAAAAAAAAAATTTTAAACAAAAAAAACCCCACCCCCAAAACCTCAATTCCTTTATAGCTCCAACCCACACCCTTTCAGTAACTAATGTTACACATTTATGCATGTGTCCAAAAATATTTATTTCTTAAATGCCCTTTTTAAAAATTTTTATTTATTTATTCATGAGACATACAGAGAGAGAGAGAGAGAGAGAGGCGCAGAGACACAGGCAGAGGGAGAAGCAGGCTCCATGCAGGGAGCCCGATGCGGGACTTGATCCCGGGACTCCAGGATCACACCCTGTGCCGAAGGCAGGCACTAAACCACTGAGCCACCCAGGGATCCCCATGTCCAAAAATATTTAATTTAAAAAAATATAAGGGTAGCCTGGGTATTTAGATATGGCCTAAATGAAGAGAATCCTTCAGGTTGAAAAGAAAGGACACTAGACAGTAACTCAGAACATTATAAATAAGGCCACTTGGATGGCTCAGTTGGTTAAGTGTCTGGTAAAGAAAATACTTGGAAAATGATAAAAGCTAGAACCTACTGTAACTTGGGTCTTTCCACTTTGGTTTATCTGGGAATGTCTTAATTTCTTCCTCACTTTTGAAGAATAGTCTTGCCAGATAAAGGTTTCTTGATTGACAGGTTTTTCCCTTCAACATTTTGAACATGTCCAACCCAAGTCTGGCCTCCAAGGTTTCTGATGAGAAATCTACTCATGACCTTATTGTTGAAAATAAGATGAAAGAAAGCAATCTTCCTCTTGGCTTAACAGATAATAGACCTTATTGTGTTGTATGCAACAAAACCCTTTCCTATACTGTGATAAAAACAGAGTTGCAGGGTTATTTTGAGGCCAATCACAGTTTAAGTGAAAGGAAATGGATATTTTAAGTGTAAACACTGAGGTCTTCAAAGCTAGAAATTGGGATCCCTGGGTGGCTCAGCGGTTTAGTGCCTGCCTTCTGCCTAGGGCGTGATCCTGGAAGCCCGGGATCAATTCCCGCATCAGGCTCCCTGCATGGACCCTGTTTCTCCTTCTGCCTGTGTCTCTGCCTCTGTGTATTTCATGAATAAATAAGTATGGAGAAAGAAAAAGAATGAGAGAAAGAGAAAGAGAAGAAAGACAGATACCTGGGTGGCTCAGTGGTTGAGCATCTGCCTTCAGCTCAGGGCACGATCCCAGGGTCTGGGAATCCCGGGAATCAAGCCTTCCATCCGGCTCCTGGCGGGGAACCTGCTTCTCCCTCTGCCTGTGTCTCCACCTCTCGCTGTGTATCTCATAAATAAATAAAGAGAGAAAGAGAAAGAGAGAGAAAGAGAGAGAGAAAGAGAAAGAGAAAGAGAAAGAGAAAGAGAAAGAGAAAGAGAAAGAGAAAGAGAAAGAGAAGACAGACGGATACCTGGATGGCTCAATGGTTGAGCATCTGCCTTCAGCTCTGGGCGTGATCCCAGGGTCCAGGGATGGAGCCCTGCATCGGGCTCCCAATAGGGAGCCTGCCTCTCCCTCTGTCTCTCTGCGTCTCTCATGAATAAATAAAATCTTAAAAAAAAAAAAAAAAAAAAAAAGAAGTACATGCTGTGTGTGCAAGATGCTTGCGGAAGAAAACTTGGTAATTATTGATAAGGAAATATTTACTTCTGCTGAGTAACATCTGTTTTCTGTACGTCTCTTTTTTGTTGTTCAGTTCTTCACTTACTGATTTTTTTGTATCTAGTTGAATTTTTAATGTAGTTTTATGTACCATTGATTCCCTCTTCTTTCCTCTTCTGTTTATTATTATTATTTTAGTGGTTACCTGGGGGTTGACAATTAACATCTTTTTAGTTTCAATGGTATACACTTTTTTTTTTTTAAGTTTTATTTATCTATTTTTTAAGATTTATTTATTTATTCATTTAGAGAGAGCGAGAAAGAGGCAGAGACACAGGCAGAGGGAGAAGCAGGCCTCCATGCAGGAAGCCCGATGTGGGACACGATCCCGGGTCTCCAGGATCACACCCCGGGCTGCAGGCGGCGCTAAACCGCTGCACCACCAAGGCTACCCTGGTATACACTTTCTAATCTGTCCCTTCTCCTTTACATTGTTATTATCAAAGATTACATCTATATACATTGTGTGCCTGTTATGACAAACTTGTAACTTTTATGTTTTTGTCATTTATTTATTTTTAAAAGATTTTACTTATTTTTTTAAAGATTTTATTTTATTATTCATAGAGACAGAGAGAGAGAGAGAGAGAGAGAGAGAGAGAGAGAGAGGGAGAGAGAGGCAGAGACACAGGCAGAGGGAGAAGCAGGCACCACACAGAGAGCCCGACGTGGGACTCGATCCCGGGTCTCCAGGATCACGCCCTGGGCTGCAGGCGGCACTAAACTGCTGCACCACCGGGGCTGCCCAAGATTTTACTTATTTATGGGGGTGGGGCATGAGTGGTGGGGATAGGCAGAGGAAGAAGGAGAAGTTTCCCAGCTGAGCAGGGAGGCCGACGCAGGGCTTGATCCCAGGACCCCGAGTTCATGATCTGAGCCAAAGACAGATGCTTAATTGACTGAACCACCCAGGCACCCTCATGTTCCTGTCTTTTTAAAATCATATATTTAGGGGCACCTGGGTGGCCCAGGTTCCTGGGATTGAGTCCCACCATCGGGCTCCCCAGAGGGTGCCTGCTTCTCCCTCTGCCTATGTCTCTGCCTCTCTGTGTCTCTCATGAAGGAATACAATCTTTTAAAAAATCATATATTTACAAAAAGGACAGAACAAAAGAGCAATAATATTGGCTTTTATAGTTACCTTTACCAGTACTATTTCTTCTTATGTCTTTGAGTTAGTATCAGTGTCTTTTCACTTCAGACTGAAGGACTCCCTTTAGCATTTCTTGTGGGGCAGGCATACCTATGATGAATAACCTCAACTTTTGTTCATCCGGAAATATCTTAATTTCTCCTTCAATCTTGAAGAATAGTTCTACCAGATACAGTATTCTCAGTTGATAAGGTTTTGTTCCCCCTCTCAGGACTTTAAAATGTCATTTGTACTGTCTTCTGGCAGCCATGAATATTCGTTATTAAGATTTATTTATTTGAGAGACAGAGTGTGCATGAGCAGGGTGGAGAGGGAAAAGCAGAGTCCCCAGTGAGCAGGGAGCCTGACATGGGGCTCAATCCCAGCACCCCCTGTGCCTATGATTTCTGATGAGAAATCAACTGTTATAAACCTTATTCAGAATTCCTTATATATGACAGGTTGATTCTCTTGCTTTCAAGTTCTTCTTGCTTTGCAAATTCAAGTTACAATTTGACTATAACGTGTCTTGGTGTAAATTTCTTGAGTTTATTCTCCTTCGACTTCATTAAGCTTTTTGGATGTGTAAATTCCTTAGATCCTGGAAGTTTTTGGACATTAGATTTTCACAAATGTATTGTTCCTCTCTACATTCTCCTTCTGGAGCTTCTGTGAAGCGTATCTGGCATGCTTGATGGTGCCCTGCAGGTCCCTCAGACTGTGTTCATTTTTTATAATTCTCTTCTCTTTCTGTTCCTCAGACTGAATAATTTTGATGGTCTTACCTTTAGCTTGCTGATCTTTTCTTCCGTCTGTTTACATCTGCTGCTAAACCCTTCTAATAAATTTCATTTCAGGGGCATCTGGATGGCTCAGTCAATTGAAAGTCTGAATCTTGATTTTGGCTCAGGTGATGACCTCAGGGTCATAAGATGAAGCCCCATTAGGCTCCCTTCTCAGCAGGGAGTCTACCTGAGATTCTCTCTCCATCTGTCCACCCCCCATCCCCACTCGCAGGTGCTCTCTCTAAAATAAATAAATCTTTGTTTAAAAAAAAAAAAAAAAACTTTGTTACTGTACCTTTTTTCTACTCCAGGTTTCCTTTTTAGAATTTCTTTCTTGATGGTTTTATGCAGACACTATTCTCAATTGCCCTTAATTCTTTGTCCATGATTTCCTTTAACTCACTGAGTATATTTAACACAGTTGATTCAGTGTCTTAAAAAAAAAAAAAAAAAAAAGAGAGATTGAGGGATGCCTGGGTGGCTCAGCAGTTGAGCATCTGCCTTTGGCTCAAGGCGTGATCCCAGGGTCGGGGATCAAGTCCTGCATGGGGCTCCTTGCAGGGAGACTGCTTCTCCCTCTGCCTATATCTCTGCCTGCCTCTCTCTTTCTCTCTCTGTGTCACTCATGAATAAATAAAATCTTAAAAAAAAAAAAAAAAGACGGATTTATTTTAAGGAGAGAGAAAGCATGGGCAAGTAGGGAGAGTAGGAGAGAGAAAGAGAAGTAGACTCCCTGCTGAGTGCAGAGCCCAATGTGTGGCTCAATCCCATGACCCCAAGACAATGACCCGGGGAGAAATTAAGAGTTGGATGCTCAGCCACTCAGACACTCCAATTTAATGTCTTTAACTTACAATTCCAATGTCTGAGCTTCCTCTGAGATGGTTTCTGTCCAATTCCTTTTTTCCCTGTGAATGGGTCACAGTTTCCTGTTTCTTTTTATGTTTCATATTTTTTTCTTGTTGAGAAATGAACATTCTAAGCATTATAATGTGGTATATCTCCAACCAAGTAGGTCCCGGAGTTCCAAGACAGTTGATTCCAACTGCTCTCTCCAGGTCAATAGCTGACTAGGTAGAGGGGTTGCCCTCTAAAGATTCCCATTCAAGTCATTTTGTGTGACATCACTGCAGTCTATAATCTTTTATTTATTTTTTTAGTCTATAATCTTTTAATGTAAATAGTCAATCAGTCCAATTTTCAGACCTTGATCAAACTCATTCAAGCCCTTGAATTACTGCTAATTCGCTCAGCAGAAAATACCAAGTACATGAATATTTTTTGGACATAAATATGACCTGTTTTCTAGTTCTGGTGAAGGATCGAGATGAGTCATTCCTTCCTTAAATGTAACATCTTTCTTAAATCTCTTGTGACTATAGAAGACCATCACGGGAAAGAATGTGACATGCAGCAGAAGACAAAGATAATCTAATAACACAGGCTTAAAATATGAAACTAGGGGCTCCTGAGTTGAGGTATTGTTCAAAATACTAGGAGTGAGGGCAGCCCCGGTGGCGCAGTGGTTTAGCGCCGCCTGCAGCCCAGGGCGTGATCCTGGAGACCCGGGATCGAGTCCCGCGTCGGGCTCTCTGCATGGAGCCTGCTTCTCCCTCTGCTTGTGTCTCTGCCTCTCTCTCTCTCTGCATCTCTATGAATAAATAAATAAATAAATAAATAAATAAATAAATAAATAAATAAATCTTAAAAAAAAACAAAAAAACAAAACAAAATACTAGGAGTGAAATGTAGTATTAAGAGGTGGTTGGAAAAAAAAAAGAGGTGATTGACTAGGAGTAGGGCAGAGAATTTACTTCAAGAGTTTTTGTTTTGTTTTCTAGATTCCACTTATTTATTCATGAGAGACGGAGAGAGGGAGGGGCAGAGACATAGGGGCAGAGGGAGAAGCAGGCTCCCTGTGGGGAGCCCGATGCTTCAAAAGTTTTGATTTCTGGATACAACCATCCAGTGCTCTAAAGGTACAGCTGGAGTTAATATTTCTAACTCTGTGCTCAGCACATATTAGGGACTTAAATATTTGCTAAAATATTTAGCTTCCTTTGTCTTAATAGAAGCAACTTTCTGGAAGCATACATAAGAAAGGATACAAAGAATGCTCCATACAGGTAAAGTACTTAGCTCACACTCCAGAAACCTCTCTCTCTAAAATATGCCTTTTGGGGGGGGCACCTGGGTAGCTCACTCAGTTGACCATGCAACTCTTGATTTCGGTTCAGGTCATGATCTCGAGGCCCCAGTGAGGCTCCACGCTCAGCACAAAGTCTGCTTGTCCCTCTTCCTCTGCTCCTCCCCCTGTTCACTCTCCAAAAAATAAAACTTTAAAACACACCTTTTTAAAAATTTATTGTTTTTATTGGAGTTCAATTTGCCAACATATAGCATATTACCCAGTGCTCATCCCGTCAAGTGCCCCCCTCAGTGCCCATCACCCAGTCACCCCAACTCCCCGCCCACCTCCCTTTCCACCATCCCTTGTTTGTTTCCCAAAGTTAGGAGTCTCTCATGTTCTGTCATCCTCACTGATATCTTTCACTCATTTTCTCTCCTTTCCCCTTAATTCCCTTTCACTATTTTTTATATTCTCCAAATGAATGAGACCATATAAGGTTTGTCCCTCTCTGAGCTGACTTCACTCAGCATAATACCCTCCAGTTCCATCCACGTCAAAGCAAATGGTGGGTATGTATTTGTTGTTTCTAATGTAAAACATGCCTTTTTTGAAGCAATAAATTTGTATTAGTAAAATAAGCCAGGAGTTACAATGTTTGAGAAATTAATGTTCTAACAGTCAGCAATTCCCAACAAATACCAAATAAATGCTTCCTCCAAAAACAGCCAAACTACCTCAACAATTAACCAGTCAGTGGCTGTGAATATGAGTTCACTATGAATATGACATAATCATTGGTTAGGAGCAATCAATGGATACAAATCAGGGTACCACACCATGCCCGCACTGCCCAGGTATCTTCAGTTAATGGTTAATCCTGTTTTTTCAGGAGCAGCCAGCTGTTTCCTCTTTCACCAACACCCTGTGCTTGCCCATGCCTACCCCTATGTGTCGCAAAACCTGTCAAATAGGTGTCCCTGCACAGTCACCATCTTAGACCAAGCTTGTAGGTCAAAACCAAGCAAATCTATAGGGTTCACGGTCTCTACAGTAGGAAGGACTGAGGTAGGAAAATATTTGTTTTCAAGGCTTCCTTCTGTACAACTGGATGTATGAAGTATATCATTACCTCTTCACATACAAAAACTGACACCTGTCCAGAAGCCTACTATCAAATCTTTTTCATACTACATCACCACCTTTTGTGGGTGGCTCCTCACATGTCACAGTCAAAAAGAAAAATTCCTCCAGGAACTACCTCACTCCTCTGGCATTTCCCTATAGCACTTGATACAAAGCATCCTTTGGATGCTTGATGTCTGAATGACTACATTTCCACTTCCTCTGTCACCAGGGGTAAAACTTGCTCTCTACTACAGCAGTGGGAAGCAGAAAAACCAACTCACTTTTCAGATTCTGACATGCACTGTTTGATTTTGGCCTGAGAACACTACAGATGAATTATTCATTAACTGTATATACCATCTGTCTAGGGAGCAGGTACATTAAAAGGCTGACCAATAGGAGCTCCTCACTCCCCTCTCACCCCCCCTTCCCAAACTCACAAGGGGAATCTTGCTACTGCCTCACTTCTCCAGTGGTCTAACAGAAGTCTGGCCACAAGGCTCCACCCTTCACAGAAACAGCATGCCTTTCTCTCCTCCAAGTAGATCATGGATGCTCTATAACTCCAGATGACTTTATGGGTGCATAGAAATGCAAGCCAGAGAAGACTGCCATTTGGCAGGGGAGCTGGCCAGTCATGTGCAGACAAGATTTCATGTTGTTGTCATGCAGAAATGATTAGCTATAACTTTAGAATAAGCAAGGGAAAAAAAGAATTGCCTGATCCAGTGTACTTTTTCCCTAAAACACAATCGTTTCTCCCAATTCAAACTAACAGTCTTTCAACAGCCCTAAAAATAAAGACTGAGCCACTGGTTTACTCCTTATCTGTGAAAATTAATTAACTCACTCCTTATCTGTTACAATTTAAAAAAAGAAAAAACCATTTTAACTCATGCCAAGTCTCAGACACTCCTATGGAATCTGCTTTTACAATCCTCCACCAGAAGTGACAAACAAATCTCATTTGTCAGAGACCAAAAAAGTTGGTAAAGGGACGCCTGGGTGGCTCAGTGGTTGACCATTTGTCTTCAGCCCAGGGCATGATCCTAGAGTCCTGGGATGGAGTCCCACATTGGGCTCCCTGCACGGGGCTTGCTTCTCTCTCTGCCTCTCTCTCTGTGTTTCTCATGAATAAATAAATAAAATCTTAAAAAAAAAAAAAAAAAAAGTTGGTAAAAAATCCATCTAGAGTGCAGATTATAAACTGTGTATGTTCAAATACCACAAGAAATGACCATAGAAGTCAAAACATGAAATGCATAAAAGCTTCATGGACCTAATTTAAATACTTGCTTTCCAAAGTCTTTTTTCAATCCATTACATAAGACACATGGGTTGTAAGGACTGAAAGATACTGCCCCATCAAATCCAAGGCTCCTTGGATTTCCAAGGCTTCCTCAGAAACCAGGTTTTCTATGGTTTGTAGAGCTACTACCTTGCACAAGGCTTGGGATATGGTGGTACTCAATAAAACCTACTGACTTGTATGAGCTATTATACAGATACATATACAGATACATATTTGTCCCAGATACTTAAGAGAGAGAATTTAGCTGCCTCCCTATGCCAGGGCACCTTAGAAATGCTTCTTCTAAATTTCTTGATGGATGAAACTGCCAAACAAACTGATTAAAGAACCAGGACAAGGGGTAGAAAGAACACCAATTTAATGAGAAACAAACGTGTTTGAGCCTAACTTCAACAAAGTTCTATGAAAGATGGAAAACTGCTGAGCTTGTCAAAATGTATTATGAAGCAGAAGCAAATAAGACAATAGTACTGTCCCACAAAGAATAGATCAGAAGAGTTAAAAAAAAAAAAAAGACACATGTAGGTGGGTAATTAGTTTGGATAAAAAGATTTCTAGTCAGTGAGGAAAGGATGACAATACAACGAAATACTGGGACAACCACATGTTTGGAAAGATTGTGATGTCATACTGCAGCATATGTAAGAATTCCAATGTACTAAGTATGAGGGGAAAACATCGTTTTTATTGCCCTTAGGATAGGGAAGGCTTAAGTATATTTAACATAAAACCCCAAAACTAAAACAAATCAACAGATGTTGACTATAGCAAAGTTTCTTTACTACAAAAACACACCATTAACCAAACCAAGCCATGTATAACAAGCCTGGAATGTTTGCACCATGAAAAAGGTCAATATTCTTGCTCTATAAAAAGTTTAGTTTAAAACAAAACTAAAAAGCCTCACTTGAGCTTTAGAGAAAACAGTCAATTCACAGAATAAAAAGAAATGGCTAACATTTTTAAAAAGCTACATCTATTCATCAATAAAATAAAAATGAGGTATCATTTAAATTTCCCCATTAGGGGATGCCTGGGTGGCTCAGTGATTAAGCAAGCGTGTCTGCCTTCCGACTCCGGGCACGATCCCTGAGTGCTAGGATAGAGTCCTGCCCCAGGCTCCCTGTATGGAGCCTGCTTCTCCCTCTGCCTGTCTCTCTGTGTCTCTCATGAATAAAATATTTTTTGAAAATTTAAAATAAATACATAAATTTCCCATTAGTTAAACTAGCAACCATGAAGAAAATTGACAATTGGCAACTATATAAATAGAATTCTCAAACTACAAATGTAAAGTAGACAACCTTCTTGGAGGCAGTATAATGAATACCAAATTTTAAGTATGAATAACAACTATAAGGTAATGATCAAAGAAGTGGATAAAGATAAATACTAAATAACTAGGGGTTTTTTTAGATTTTATTTTTTAAAGATTTTATTTGTTTATTCATGAGAGACACAGAGAGAGAGGCAGAGATATATGCAGAGGGAGAAGCGGGGTCCCTGCAGGGAGCCAGATGTGGGACTCAATCCCAGGACTCCTGGATCACACACTGAGCCAAAGGCAGATGCTCAACCACTGAGCCACCCAGGCATCCCTAGATTTTATTTTTAAGTAATCTCTAGGCCCAGCATGGGGCTCTAACTCACAACCCCGAAATCAAGAGTCACATACTCCACGGACTCAGCCAGCCTGGTGCCCCTTAAATAAATTTTTTTTAAGATTTATTTATTCATGAGAGACACACAGAAAGAGGCAGAGACATAGGCAGAGAGAGAAGCAAGCTCCCCACAGACAGCTGGACATGGGATCATGCCCTGAGCTGAAGGCAGACACTCAACTGCTGAGCCACTCAAATAATTTTCTTAAAGAGGAAAGTTGGAACTAACTGAAATGTTCATTTAGAGGATGGTTAAACTTGGTAAATATGGTATTACACAGCCATTAAAAACAGTATGTACTGGGGGGCACTTGGGTGGTGAAGCTGGTTAAGCACCTGACTCTTGGTTTTGGCTCAGGTCATGATCTCAGGGTCATGAGATTGACCCCTGTGTCAGGCTCTGCCCTCAATAAAGTCTGCTTGAGAGTCTCCCTCCCTCTCCCTCTGCTAATTGCCCCCCAACGGCTGCGTGTGCACACTTTCTCTAAAATAAATCTTAAAAGAAAATAACAGTAGGTAATGACAAAAAAAAAAAAAAGGTGTGTAGTACATACAATATACTTTTTTTTTTTAAAAAGCAAGTTACAGAAGAGTGTACATTGTATGATACCATTTAAATATAAACAAGATTGGAAGTATAACCACCAAGTTACCCAGAAGGGTGAGAGAGAACTATTCACTTACCACTGAAACTTAGAAACAAATCCGTTTTAGGAAAAATCTAACCACCTATATAGTGCGATAACTCTTGCCCCTCATAAAGAAGTCAATGAGCAGGACCTTCATGTGGGTGATAGCTTTTAAAATGGCTTAAAGGGTCCTCAAAGTTTCCTATAGCGTCATCTTGTCAGTTGGGATATTGCAAAAGCCACTGCAGTAAGATCAAAAGCCAAAGAAAGCCAAAATATAAAATGATCTTGAGAAGAGCCAATCTGCTACTCTTGTTTTGCAGAAGTGGAAACGGAAGCTTAGTAACTTATTTAAGAGCCATACTGTGGCCCTGCTTAAGAAAGTCTCTTCAGGGACGTCTGGGTGGCTCAGTGGTTGAGTGTGTGTCTTCGGCTCAGGGCATGATCCTGGAGTCCCGGGATGGAGTCCCACATCAGGGCTCCCTGCATGAAGCCTGCTTCTCCCTCTACTTATGTCTCTGCCTCTCTCTCTCTCTCTGTGTCCCTCATGAATAAAAAAAATCTTAGGGCAGCCCAGGTGGCTCAACGGTTTAGCGCCGCCTTCAGCCCAGGGCTTGATCCTGGAGACCCAGGATCGAGTCCCACGTCAGGCTCCCTGCATGGAGCCTGCTTCTCCCTCTGCCTGTGACTTTGCCTCTTTCTCTCTGAGTCTCTTGTAGAGAAAGAAAAGAAAAGAAAAGAAAAGAAAAGAAAAGAAAAGAAAAGAAAAGAAAAGAAAGAAAGAAAAGAAAGAAAAGAAGAAAGAGAAGGGAAGGGAAGGAAGGGAAGTTAATGGACGGGAAGGGATGGAATGTCTTCCTGATTGGAATGGAAGTTCCTTTCCTTTCCTTTCCTTTCCTTGCCTTCTTCCTTCCTCCCCCCACCCTCCCCTCCCCTCCCTCCCTCCCTCCCCTCACCTCCCCTCCCTCCCATTCCCCTTTCCTTCCTTTCCTTCCTTCCTTTCCTTCCTTTCCTTTCTTCCTCCTTCCCTCCCTCCCTCCCCTCCCCTCCCCTCCCTCCCCTCCCTCCCCCCCCCTCCCCTCCCCCCCCTCCCCTCCGTCCCGTTCCTTCCCCCCGAACACCGAGAAAAGAAAAGACTCTGCAATCCTATAGCTTCTGGCCTACTGATTTCAAACAATGTGAAGAATTTACAGATATTTCTTTTTTCAGCCAGAGAACGCAACAGATGTGCATACACACACACACACACACACACACACACACACACACACACATCAAAAGCCATTTGGAGGACATATTTTCAGTTCTTTCCTTCAAATGATGAGCTTTGGGGGAAAACATAAATTAATATCTACCCTGAAGCCCCTCTCCTAGAGTAGGCAAATGCATACACAAAATGAACATAAGTGAAAGCTGAGAGTAGCCACAAAAAGCTTTAAAAATGGAGCTCGTGGTACCTGAGCCAGGCAGGATGCCAAAAGAAGAACACTGAAATGAAGGGAAGTGACAGGAGCCAAGCTGAAGGAAGCAAGGAATGTGTGGCAAGGAACAAGTAAGTAAAACAACGGGCACGTTATTCTGTATGTTAGTAAATTGAACACCAATAAAAAAAAATAGAATGGAGTGAAAAAAAAAAAAAAAAAAAGGATAAATAAAACAATACAAGGTGTGCATCAGAGAAAGGACCAAACCAGAGGCAGTGTGTGAAGAGACATAACCAAGGGCAATGGAAAACCAAGGGTTCTCTGGGCAGAGAAGGAACAACCTAAGGAGTACTTTTAAGACTATCTGATAGTGCTTTACAAGAAGGGGGGCGGGGGGCTGAGAAATCAGTAAAAGGATATCTACTAAGTCTATAGGATTCCAGCACTGAAAACATGGAAGGCAAGGGAATACTCAATCGTTTCTTTCACACCTGCTTCTGCAAAAGGTATTTCAAGGCACTTGAATTGAGATTATCACACATCATTTAAAAGAAATACAGATTTCTTAGGATAGGTGATCTGTCAGTGAGGCAAGGTGGTATCCTTTTCCTCATTTAAATTGCCACTTGACTGGAATGAGAATCTACAAATGAGGCATTCTTTCCCCCAACAGCTATTACCTATTAACAGCAAGCCACTGTAAAACTAGTACTATTTCCCAAATATTTCCAACTCTGTGCTTTCTGGGTCCACAGCAGAATCACAGTTCTTGATCTCTTGTGTGGTGTGACTCATCCTGGCCAGAGAGCTGGAAGCTGAAGTGACGTGTCATTCTGGGGTGGAACATTATTAACTGCAGGAGCAAGACCCTCCAGTATTTCTTTTCCACTTTGCCAAGATACGCAACAATATTCCGTACCATGGCTGCCCCTTCAACTGAAGTAGGAATGATGCAAAGCCTCTGGAAAATTTATGTTGCACATGCTGCATGAACAGAAAATAAACCTATGTTGCTTTCCACCATTTTGAGGTTATTATTTGTTGCAGAATAACCTAGCCTATTCAGTCTCATACAGCTGGAAAATTCACTACCTGGAAAAAACTTACATTTCAAAAGAAGTAGTCAAAGCATCCCTCTTTAAAAAAAAAAAAAACAAAAAAAAAAACCTTACTAGGATGCCTGGGTAGCTCAGCGGTTGAGTGTCTGCCTTCAGCTCAGGGTGTGATCCCGGGTTTGGGGATCAAGTCCCACATCAGGCACCTTGAGAGGAGTGTGCTTCTCCCTCTCTCTGTATCTCTGCCTCTCTTCTCTGTATCTCTCATAAATAAATAAATAAAACTCTTAAAAAAAAAAAAACTTAAACTGAACAATAAAATTTACACAGGCTGTTCTTCCAGAGAAGACGTTATTTTCCTCATGACCATTAGGGTTAAAGAAACATCTGGCAACTTGGAATATGGAGTGCCAGTTCCAATCTCACTACTCAGGCCTCCATGATACTGAGCATGTCCTTTGGGCCATTTCCTCATCTGAAAAGAGATGGTCACAATTCATGCTGCTTGAATTGAACGCTGAAGTGAAGCTGAAAACAAGGTAACAGGTGAGCTCTGTAAGAGACTGATCATACATACTTTTGTTCCTTTTATCAGTCATGTGGAAGGGGGAAAAAAAAAAAAAAAAACTAAAGCAACTTTTACAAAGGAGTAAGTTCCCTGCAAAGCAATTCTCGTTAAGAGGACTTTGCAACCCAGCCTAGATTCTTGACTATGATGCACCCCACTGCTCTCAAGCTTTCTAAAGGCAGGTACCAAATCAAGAGCTGAGTTTTTAGCCAGAGACCTGGACGATGGTGCCTTTCCCCCCTCTTTTTTGGTAAAACAGATTGGAAAGCAGAGATAGTAAAACAGTTACACAGAATTATTTCCTATAGCTCAAAGCTTTTGCTAGCAACCTTAGTTTATCTCAAGCATTTACCTAGTAAAATAGATTATCCATAAATTGGTAAGAGGAGCTCAAAATGGGCCAGCAGGCTAAAGAGGAAAATCAAATTGTTCTGTCTCCATCCCATCCGTCCCAAGCCAACTCCTTTTAATGTGTTAAAGGCACTTATGTGGAAGCATCTCTTTCAAGGTTTAAACACATTTGTATTTGAGTCCTAGTCCCACTAATCTCTCAACATGTATTTCTCTAAGTAAATTATAACATCAAACTCATTCCTTATCCATAACTGGGATACCACCTGCTTTACTCAGTAGGGTACTGAGGTTTAAGTGAGAGGATGCCCTATCCTAGCACTACCTAGTGAAGTACCACTTTGTTAAACATAAACCCTTCAAGAAGGCACTGGAGTGCCTCCCCTCCCCCACTCAATCTGGCCCCCATACAGTCTTTCCCAATTTGGAGATACTGCAGCTACTCCATCTGCCTTAGCATTTCCCTACCTCCATTCATTTGCTTGTGCCATTCCCTCCAACTATAATGGGTTTCCCAAGTCTCCTTCCATACCAAAACTCCACTCAGCATCTACTGAACCAAGACATCTGAACACCTCTGGCATTTTCTTTAAGCTATTTTTATGACTTCCAACCGCCTTGTTTTACAATTATTTCTAAACCTCCAGTGATCTTTATTTTATATTCCCCACAGCTGCCAGCAGTGTTTTCTTACACCAGACAATAAAAATCTGTCAAATGAATACAGAACACAGTTTAGCATCCAAAAAAGCTCTACATATTAATCACAGGCCCAGAAGCATAACTTACAAATAGTAACTTACTGTGCAAAGTTAGAACTGGAAAAAAAAAGTTTAAGTTTACTGAGTAGTGTTTCAAGATCTATCCTAGAATGATT
This sequence comes from Canis lupus familiaris, assembly GCF_011100685.1. Lineage (NCBI taxonomy): Eukaryota > Metazoa > Chordata > Mammalia > Carnivora > Canidae > Canis > Canis lupus. The sequence goes on along the minus strand of NC_049241.1, from coordinate 2,739,582 downwards.
CATCCCTGCTCTCCAGGAGTTTAGAGTTTTTTTTTTTTTTTGGGGGGGGGGTAGGAAGGGAGGAAAAGTCATGTAATATTTCAACCAAACTAGGTCTACAGTAGATGTACAAAGCTCAAGATCACTCAGCCAGAAAACTGCTGGTCAAACACCAATATCTAAATGGTCAGTCAGAGCCACCTGGGTGCTCAGCGGTTGAACGTCTGTCTGCCTTTGGCTCAGGGTGTGATCCTGGAGACCCGGGATCGAGTCCTGCATTGGGCTCCCTGCATGAAGCCTGCCTCTCCCTCTGCCTGTGTGTCTCTGCCCCTCTCTCGAATAAATAAATCTATAAAAAAAATAAAATAAATGGTCAGCCAGAATATGCAAACAGACCTATTTCTAGTATGTGTATGAATGAATCCAATATTTTTTAGTACATGTATGAATGAATCCAATATTTTCAGGGCTCAAGCTTAGATCAAAGAAGAATCTGAATGAAAGCACTGTTTATTATGGCTAGATTTATACCCTACAGATGATACTTTTGGGCCAATTCCACCACCAGGAATGGATCCAGATCATAAATGCAAAAACTAATCCACAACTATGGAGGACTAACCACTCACTAGACAGAAACCAATCTGCTTTTCTAACCCTAACAGATTTACGAAGCATTTACAAGAGGTTGTCTCAAACTTTAACACGCTTAGCTCCTTAAACAACTTCTCTACTCCTTCAAGGATTGCCTATACTGGTACTGAATGGGGCTATAAAAAGTAGGCTCCTACCCGGGCGGCAAAAAAAAAAAAAAAAAAAAAAAAAAAGAAAGAAAAAGACGACAATTGTTAACAAAGATGTGGAATATTTGGAACTCTCAATACTGCTGGTGGGAGTGAAAGCTGGTACAACAATTGGATAATTGAAAGTATCTACCAAAGTGCAATACATTTATGGGCTGAATTGTATCCCCACCAAATTCATTTGTTAAAGTCCTAACCCCCAACACCTCAAAATGTGATGATCTTTGGAGACAGGGACTTTAAAGATATGATTTGAGGTTAAATGAGGTCATGAGGGTGAGCTCTAGTCAATATGACTGATGCCCTTATAAGAGATTAGGATACAACAGGTACAGTGGAAAGACCATGTGAGGACACAGGAAGACAGCCACATACAAGCTAAGAAGACAAGTCTCTAAACAAGTCAAACCTACCAACAGCTTGATCTTGAGCTTCTAGTTTCCAGAATTATAGGAAAAGAAATTTCTTTTGGTTAAGCCTGTGGTATTTGCTACAGCACTCCCACAAAAGAATACAGATACATACCCTAAAACTCAGCCTTTCCACTGCTTGTTATTAACGTAATAGAAATATGTTAGTTAAAAGACAGACACAAGAACATTCATACAGCATGATTTGTAACAGCCATAAAATTTAAAACTATCCAAATGCACATCAATAAATTAATAAATACATTATGGTATACCACATAATAGAATACTTCTGAGCAATGAAGATGGAGTTTACAGCTGCACTGAATGCAAAACACAACAATGGATCTAAGAAATCAGACAAAGAAGAATATGTAGTGTGTGATTCCATTTATACAAAGTCCAAATGCAGCAAAATCACATTATAATGTTCAAAATCAGCAGACTCATTACGCTGGGAGGATGGGAGGATAATGACTTGAAGGAGTCACAAGGAGGCTTCTAAGTTTATAAAAAATATCCAAGTTCACTTATTTGTGTACTTTTCCGTATGTCCTACTTCAAATTCAAAGTTTACTAACATAGAAATGAAAAATTACTTAAAAACAGGAGCAACACTTTACTTATCAAGTGTCACCACACCAAATAACTTTATTCTTGAACTGGATGTATCAGGTTCTTTACCAGTTGCCATTAAACATATGAAAAACACAGCTAGTCTGATGATGCCCAGCTTCCTATCACTGAGTGTTTTTTTAGGAAAGATCCCATAGGTCAAAGACCCAAGAGTGTTCAGTCCCCCCATAGTTAAATTACCATACTGTATCTTATTCAACTGCATAAAAGAAAGATTAAAGTATACATTCATAGGAAGAAAATAACCAGTTAACACTGTGGTCTTCCTCTGGGTAGTGAATCGATTTCTTTTTACTTCTTCTTTTCCCCTGGGGGGGGGGGGGTGTTCCCCCTCTTTTTTTCTTAAAAATAATTGACTTGTTTACTAATCAGCAAAAGAGAAACATAATTTTATTAAAGATTTATTTATTTTAGAGAGCACATGCAGGCATAAGCAGGTGGTAGGGGAGAGGGAGAGAATCCTAGAGCCCCCTCCCTGCTAAGCGCAGAGCCCCAGGTGGGGCTCTATTGCAGGACCCCAAGATCATGACTTGAGCCAGAAATGAAAGAGCCACTTAACCAACTAAGCCACCCAGGGGTCCCAAGAAATGTCATCCTAAATAAAAGGTAGTGGGGGGTGCCTGGCTGGCTCAGTGGGAGGAACACGTGACTCTTAATCTTGGGGTTGTAAATTTAAGCCCCATGTCGAGTGTAAAGATAACAAGAAAAAACCAAAACTTTAAAATGGTAAGTACTACACAAACACTAAAAAGCATTTAGAAACAAGTATTGGGTAAGAAGGTTTCTACAGAATGTTAATACTCTTTAGCAACGGTCAACTGAATGGCAACATGTCATAGGATGAGTGGCTCTTAACTTGTAGGCTGTCCAAATGACCCAGGGTAATTTCCGGGGTCCTCAGATCTGTAAGTGCATAGAGCACTGCTGGTAGATTGACTAAATACCATATGTAAGAGGCACTACTTTTTAAATAAATTCTATGCTGTTACAACTGGGTTTTTAAAAGGTTAATTCATATTGGCTTTATCATGTACTCTCAAATTACTCAAACTAAAAGTTCATCAAATGGAAATAAACTTTTAATTAAAATTGCACACAAAAATTAGAAACCAACAATGTAGCTATTTAGCTCACAATGTAATTTTTAAAGGATTACCAACCCAACTGAGCTGAACAACTATAGGAAAGCCAGTAGCAAGCACAAGCCATCTTTACTTGAAGGGTCAGGGAGAACAGAGAAGCTCCACCGTTTCTGGCAGCAATCACACAAGCAAGCTCATTTGAGAGCCAAGTGAGGTTACAGAATTCCTAACACTGTCAGGTCCCCAGGCCTCCCTTACCATGCCTCCTCAGTCTTGCTCTGCCCGAACAGCAAGCAGTCTGAGTCGACCAGGAAATGGACAACAAAGTCAGACTGAGCTCCACAGCAGTGACGACATCACCAAAACAGCCTAGAAGAGGCTTGAGGTCCCTTGCATTAAGAACTGCATCCTCAGGCAAATGAGCAAGGCCAACACTGTATGCCACCACTGGAACCAAGTCCCAAGCTTTCTTCCTCCCCTACAGAGACATTCTGTAAGTAGTTATTCTTAAATTTGTTTTTGAAATCACAGCCTGAGTACTAAAATTGAAACTAGTCAGAGGCACTGCTATAAAGCCTACTCTGATTTCACCCACCACACATCACGTTTACCTTCGATTCACAAATCACACTGACCACAACCACCATGAAGAAGTTTTAAAACACAAATGCAAGCTATTTTTCTGTGTTTATGAAAAAGCAGAAAATAGAAGGAAGATGTGAGAGCAAAAAACTGAAGAGATCAACACGTTGCAAAATGTGTCTGCAGCAAACTGCAGACAGGCATGGAGATCTGGGAGATGGCAGTAACAGATGATTGTCTGCTAACACAGGATGGCTGACCCGGGACACAATAGCAACCTTACATGGGTGATGAGAGTCTGCAGAAAGCCAGCAGCCACAAGGTGGGGGGGGGGGTGCTCATCTCTACAGCTTTGGTCTCCTTCAGAGGATGACATCAGTACCAAGGGGAACCACCGGTTAGCCTTACTCTGGAGGACTTGTCCTTACTTCCCCAGAAAACTCTGCCTGTCTGTATGTAACTCCTAGTCCAATATTTGGTCAAATCCAAAGCCTTATTTGTTGAATTGTACAGATGTAGAGTTAAACGCTTTATCACAGAATAATGGTAAATACTTATGTCAAATCTCAGAAAGAAACAGTGCATAAGAAGACTATCACAAAAGTGTGGTCTGAGTTTGCTACACCTTTGCAGAGAAAGGGTAATACTAAATAGAAGGGCAGAAATGACCGCACAATTCTCTTGGAGATTAGAAGCTAATCAATAATCAAAACCAAGTTTTTGTTTCACTTGGTGGTGGGATCGGCGAATCAGCTTCAAAGCCGATTACACTTTTACACTTTATTATAAAACAATGCTCTTGATTACAGGGTTTGGGGGTTTAGGCCTCATTGGCATGAAAAAACGTAACAAAACAAGCAAATGCCCAAGTGACTGCTAACAATTACCTAGAGAGATATACTAACAAAACTATTTTTAGAGTGTCTTCTCTACATTCCACCCTTCTGTTTGTTTACTCATGCAGTTCTACACAAACATAAAACTTACATCTCCTTTTAAAGAAGGGGAGCCAGAGCAGTGGCAGGAGTTGGGGTGGCGTAGGGCTTTATTTAGTAAAATACTGGGACTATAAATGGTGGACACTATATTAAACTTTCTTCATCAGGCTAAAAAAATAATAATAATAATCCAGCATGCCAAATGTGCTTTTGCTCCAAGAGCAGAGCAACAGCAAACGTTTACAGTGTCAAATAGCAGTGACAAGAATTCCCTCAAGTGAAGGACAAAATGCCAGTGCAGCAAAAGGAAAAACATATTTAGTCTTGAAGGTTTCTCTTCCAAAGACATGACCAATTTGAAACTGTAACATTATCCTCTATACTCTCAAGAGCAAATCATACAAATGCTATTACAATTAACAAAGCCTTCAAGTTGGCCAGAACATCAGACTGCCTACTATGGATTCACATGCAGTGATGAGAAAAGATTCCTCTTTCCAAAAGCCTCAGGTTCTATCACCAAGCCATTCCACAACAGAATTCCTGGCCATGATCACACGCCATTTTTAAATTCCTTCAGGACAATAACCACACCTGTCTCCCTGAGTCAATAACCAGTGATGCCTAATTCATGGTAGATACTCAAAACATCTCTGAATGAAAAGGTGCTCATCATTATTCTCTAAATTCAAACATTATTTAAGACTCACTTAAATATATCAGTTTGCCGATATATTTAACTGAGTGATACCCAAATATAACTTTGGGTAGCAAAGTTTAAAAAGAAACTAAATTAGAATACAATAGGATTGGGAGAACTAAGCTTTAGCTTGGACAGTATTTTCAGAAATACTCACAACTCACCTTCCAGTTCTCAGACTCAAATCTGAACAAAGTCTCCCAAGTCTGAAGAGAAACACACTAATAGGAGACTCTATTAATCCATGGATGATAAGTCATGAGGCTAATCAGCTGCTTAAGTCACAAGGAAAAGACAAGAGGCTGTTCTTTTGGAATCCAAAGAGAAGATACAGTATTTTCAACAGGACAGAACCAACTGACTAGACACCCATGTACTAAGGTTTTAAGAAAGGTTCACATAGCAAGGATTGCCAGGCTTACTTCATTTCACAAAACATTTACTTATCAAAATTTTTCAGACCTCAATTAAGCACTTTGCTAAAACTGCAGAGCTTCTAATCTACTGCCACTACAGTACAAAAAAAAAAGTTGTGTTAAAAGTCACAACCGCAAATGGAACATTTTATGATTTTAAGGTAGCACTAAGTTGGCTGTAGGGTAGAACCGAAGGAGGCTTTCAAATGGCATCACTGGAAACAAAGGAGGCGGAGAGAGGAAGATGCCAGGTGACAAAAGATAGATCACAAACTTCAGGAGCCTCGGAAAGCAATACAACCCAGAGACTGAGCACAGTACTCCGGAGTCTGCCTGCCTGGGCTGGACTCTCCGCTCCATTACTTATTAGCTGGATGACCTTGGACAAACAACTTAACCTCTCCATTCTTTGACAATTACGGTACCTCAGAGAGCTGTTCTGAGAATCAAACACAAAAATCTATGCAAAGGTCTTGCCACGCTGCCCAGAACACAACCAGCGCTCAAATGTTTGCAATTATTCTTCTCAATTTTCCACCTTTACGAACCACTAGGCATCAAGCTTCGATGTAATGCAGTAAGAGGCCCCCAATGCGGTGGGATCCAAACATAGCTCTAGAGTCAGCCACCATCTCTCACCCAGTAAGTTTGAAAACTTCCTTCGGGATTGACCACAACACATTTACGACAACAAGCCCCCTGTCTCCCAGAGCCAGAGGCGTCTCACATGTATACAAGCGCTTGGGGCGAGCCCAGTGCACGAGACCTGACTCACCGCCTTGACTCAGTTGCCGTCAGGGAACCTCCCGCACTAACAGGGTCAGGAACGTGCCTCGGCCCCGGGCGCCTGTTGGCAAGGCCCGCGCGGTCGGCGGCGCCCCGGGCCAGCGTCCCCGGACGAGGCAGCGGGCGGGGTCGGCTCCGACACACTCCGCTCGCGGCTCCCAGGGACTCGGCCCAGCGCGTCCCACCGCGGCGCAGGCCCTCAGTGTCCGGAGGCCACCCAAATCAGGAGACACTCCGGGTGTGAGGTCTTGACGCTAGCGGCAAACCAGGCGTCCCAGGCAGCCGGCCCGCGGTCCGCAACCCGACCAGAGGTCACACCCGGCGACCTCTGACCTCCTCCCCGCCGGGTGCGGTCCGGGCCTGGTCTCGGGCCCCGAGCTCCGCAGGGTTTCCCCACGGGGCCTGTACCGGCCCAGAGCCGCCCCAAACTACCGGCGACGGGAGGCCCAGGCGACCGAGGAGCTAAGGAGGGGGATGGGGCCAGGCCACCGGCCAGGCTGGGCCCGCTGCTTACCGCAGCCGCTCCGCTGGAGGCTCCGGGCAGGGCGCGTCGCTAGGGCTCCCGCGGAGGAAGTGGAGCAAGGATGGACAGGGGCCGAGGACAAGTCCAAATTCCGGTTCCGGCGGACTCCTCGGCACTCCCCAGGCCTTCAACGCCGCCGCTGCCGCCGCCTTGGGCTTTATGGCCAAGACTCCGGCTGCGCTCCCACTTCCGCCACCGCCGCCGCCCCGAGCGGAAGTACCTGTCACGAGACTCTAGACGCCAAGAGTGCGGGGAAGGGAGCCCCGCCTCAATATTGCGTCACGTTCCGGCCGCCTCTGGGCTGAACCTGGATCACGTGGTGCAAATATGTCTGCCCCCAGGCAGTTGTCGCCATCTTTGAGGCTCGTACAATGAGGAGGACGACGCCATGTTGAATCCAAGAACCGATGTCTCGGCCATCTCCCCGGTGTCCCCGGAATAACGAAAGCCAGGGAAGAGGACGAGATTAAACTGGCTCTAACAGTAGTGTCCCTCTGCAGAAGGCACAGATCAGTCAACTAAGTAATCCTACTATGTGCCCTGAGCTCTTCCGGATCCGCAAAGCAGCATGCTCTAGGAATGGGCTTTCTCATTGAGAAAGTTGTGGGAGATAAGAGAGTGATTATTTGACACACTTGCAATGCTTTGGGAAAGGGTACCCCTATTTACTGAACACCTGCCGTGGCCCTATACTGCACCTTTGGATCATCTCTATTTGTCCTCACTTTAGCCGCTTAAGGAGAGATTATTTTCACCATTTTGCAAATAGGGAACAGAGACCCACCACAGTTACTTGACCTCACTCTCACACTTAGGTGGTAGAGTGAGATGAGAACCAAGGGGTGTCTGATGTCAATGTGCATGATCTAGTAGGCTGAAAACAACTGCACCAATGGTGTAACAGAGTGGTAGAGACACCAAGGTGAATTAGGCATTACCAGAACATTTCCTATGGCAGAAGAGAGGGTCCAAGAAAATGGAAAAATAGTGTAACCCAACTAACCTGAGGTTGCTCCTTAATGAGTCACAGATACACCAGATGGAGTTGTCTCACAAAGTAAACTTTATTTGCAGCAAATAAGGAAATTGCTGGGAAATAACTGCCAAATCCATGGCTCATGGATCAAGGGAGAATGGGTTCCTATCATTTGGGGTTAGGATGATTGTTTAGATAGGGAAGCCTTGTCATCGAATGTAGAGGTGGGCAAAAGGAGGTGCTTGTGTCTTAAGGAAACATGCCTACACAAACATACATTGTATTTTATGTATATAAAGCTTGTGCTCCTCCTTGGGTCGAGATTTTACTATTATAACGAGGTAACTTGGTCACTCTGTGGGTCACTCCATGGTCCATCTGCATAGGCATGAGGGTTAAGTCCAAAGTGGTCTGTGTGATCTGGGCAGTTGTTATTGTTTGAGGGGTATTTTGGTTTCCATCAGGGAATATTATGCCCCTCGGATCTTTTGCCTGAGTTAAGAGATAAGCTGGAAAGAAGAACCTAAGGAAAAATGTGAGACCCATCAGTAAGTACAATAAGCAGGTAGACAGTAAAGGTCAGGTTTCAGAGTCCAGCTGGTGACAACAGCTCAAGACTCTGAGCTTACTATTAAAGGTGAGACAATAGGGCAGCCCGGGTGGCCCAGCCATTTAGTGCCTCCTTCCACCCAGGGCGTGATCCTGGAGACCTGGGATTGAGTGGAGTCCCACGTCAGGCTCCCTGCATGGAGCCTGCTTCTCCCTCTGCCTGTGTCTCTGCCTCTCTGTGTGTGTGTGTCTCTCATGAATAAATAAATAAAATATAAATAAATAAATAAGTAAATAAATAAAGACAATAAAGTTGTACACTATACAGCTCTTAAGAGGATAAGACATACTACCAAAGATCCACCCCATCTGAACACATTCAGATCAACTCAGAACTTTATCTCCATCTTCAACATCATACTCTTCTCATAGTTTTTTCCTGTCTTGGTTCATGAAAACTTTATTCTTTCAGTTGCTCACTCCACAAAAAACTTTGGAATCATTCTTGTCTTCTGTGGTGGGTTGAATAAGTGACCTACAAAAAGATAAGCCTACATCCTGGAACCTGTGGATATGGTTCGATTTACAAAAAGGTACTTGCAAATGTAATTAAGGATCTCAAGATGAGAGCATCCTGGATTATCAGGTGAGTCCTACATCCAATGACAAGTTTCCTTATAAGATACACATGGAGTGCAAACACACAGAGAAAAGAAGTCCACGTGAAGATGGAGTCAAAGATTGGAATGAGTAGCCACAAGCCAAAGAGTGCTGACAGTCGTCAGAAGCTGAAAAAACCAAGGAAAAGGAGGGGTGTTGATTTTGAATTTCCTATTTAGGTTGTATGAGAGAATACATTTCTGTTGTTTTAAGCCACCAAGCTTGTGGTGATTTCTTACAGAAGTCCTAGAAAATGAATTTAACTCCTTTTTCTCTGGTACCCCTCATCCACAGCCTTCAAAAGATATTCAGAACATGACTACTTTTTACTATCTCTGCTATTACCACCTGGTCTGAACCTCTATCATTTCTCCCCTGCAGTATTGCAAAAAAACCTTGGTTTCCCACTCCCATGTGACCCTTTGCCATTTCTTAAACAGCAGCCAAAGTAATTCTATAAAAATGTCAAACCATTATTCTCCTCCTCAAATTCTTCCCGTAAATAAGACTAAAACTAAAAGCTTTGACCCCAAAATACCTCTCTGACCTCATCTCCTTCTAATATCCCCTCAGATCAGTCTTCTCAAACTATACTAGTTTATGAAAAGAGAAGGGATATATCTAACTCGGGCATTTGCAGTTGTATTTCTTTCTATATTTCTAGAATGCTCTTCCTCCAGATACATGTATAGCCAATCCCTCACTTTGACTTAAATGTCATCTTCCCATTGAGAATGGCTTTTCCTATTTAAAATGGAAGTTGCGGGATCCCTGGGTGGCGCAGCGGTTTGGCGCCTGCCTTTGGCCCAGGGCGCGATCCTGGACACCCGGGATCGAATCCCATGTCGGGCTCCTGGTGCATGGAGCCTGCTTCTCCCTCTGCCTGTGTCTCTGCCTCTCTCTCTCTCTGTGTGACTATCATAAAATAAAGTAGAAATTAAAAAAAAATTCTAAAATGGAAGTTGCCCTTCCTATCAACATTTAGACACAAAACACCACATGCTATTTTCCTGCTTGCCTTTTTTTTTTTTTAAGATTTTTATTCGAGATAGAGGGAATGGAAGAGGGAGAGAATCTTCAAGTAGACTCCCTGCTTAGTGTAGAGCACAGTGCAGGGCTTGATCCCACGACCATGAGATCATGACCTGACCTTAAACCAAGAGTCAGATGCTTAACCTACTGAGTCACCCAGGCACTTGTTTTGTTTCTTTATATTGTTTTCTTGCTTATTGCCCATCTCTCCCACTAGAATGGCTGTTCTATAGGGCAGGCACTTTTGTCTATCTCATTCAGTGCTATATCCCTGATCCCCTAGAATAGTGCTGGCGCACAGAAGGTGTTCAATGAGGACCATTTGCAGAATATTTGGGAGAATAGAAACTGGAAATGGTCTCAAAGGCCAAGAATTATGAAAATTCCACCCTATTCTGCAGCCATATAAAATGCTAGGTTTGAAGATAAAGAAGCAATTAGAGAACACAGGAAAAGGCAAAGCAAAATATAGAGAGCTGTGAGCCCCAGCCCTCCAAAAAGCTGACTGAGAAGGCTATTCAGATATAAACATGGGCCATTTCTTTTTTTAAAGATTTATTTATTTGAGAGAGAGAGAAAGTATGAGCAGAGAGAGGGGCAGAGAGAGAAGCAACAGACTCCGTGCTGAGCAGGGAGCCCAACTCAGGGTTCTATCGCAGGACCCCGGGATCATGACCTGAGCTGAAGGCAGACACTTAACTAAGTCACCCAGGCGCCCCAACATGGGCTGTTTCTTATGGAAAAGAAGGGATGACTTAGAAGAAGCACATGAGCCAAGAGGATAGAGTCAAGAGCTGCACAGAATCATTAACAGGGAGCAAGAATGAACCCCTATCAAAGAGCTGGCAATGTGTGCTTAACTGGATTTCAGAATTGCTATGACCCAGTGGTAGTTATGTTACTCCTGTTTTTCCCATTTTTGAACAGAAGTGTTTGCTCTGGGGGCACCTGGGTGGTGCAGTCAGTTAAGTGTTCAACTCTTGGTTTCAGCTCAAGTTGCAATCAATCTCAGGGTCCTAAGATCTGGCCCGTGTCAGGCTCTGCACTCAGTGGGGAGTCTGCTTAGGACTGTCTCTCTGTCTCCCTCTGCACCCCCCTTCAAATAAATAAGTAAATCTTTTCAAAAAAGTGTCTGGTCTGGTAATCTCAAGCCCATCAATTCTGTTGGGTTTCTGAAGAGCAGAAGACCTATCTGTAGCTTACAGGTCTTCAAGAAGAATAGTACTCAAGAATCTGTTCTTGAGGAATCATGCCTAATCTGTACTGGGACTTGATTTATATGATAAGATACATTATGACCCAGCGATGTTTTAGAATGAGACCTTAAGGGTCCTTGGGAGGAGGTGAATATATTTTGCACACGGAAGGAAGTAAATAATGTGTGTCCAGAAGGTGGACTATGGTAGATTAAAGATGGTGGTAAATTTTTTGCTCCTCCTTCAAGATGTTGAATCTACTTCCCTTCCTTTTGAATTTGGGTTGGCCTTCCTGATTTATTTGTCCCATACCATAGAATGTAGGAGAAGTAATATCCTGTGACTTTCACAGCTAGATCATAAGAAGCCTTAGAGGTTTTTTTAAGATTTTTATTTATTTATTCCTGAGAGACACAGAGAGAGGCAGAGAGAAAAGCAGGCTCCCTTTGGGGAGCACAATGCGGGAATCGATCCCAGGATCCTGGGATCGCGCCCTGAGCCAAAGGCAGATGCTCAACCGCTGACCCACCCAGGTGCCCCAGCCTTCCAGTTTTCAACCAGAAGTTTTGAAAGGCTCAGGCAGTAGAGGCTCCTCCTCAGAAATCAGCCTTCGTGCTTTGGGAACCCCAAACCATCACAAGTGTTCTTAACAACAGCCCCAGCTGAGCCCCCAGGAGGCAGTCAGCGTTAGTTGCCAGCCACGTAACTGTACCATGTGGGATGTCTAGCCATGTTAAACTTCAAAAGAGTATAGCCCCAACTAAAAGTTGACTGCAATCATACAAAAGGCTCCAAGTGAGACATACCCCGTTGAGCCTAGCCAGCCTATAGAACCAAGAGATGCTAATAAATTTTTGTTTTAAGCTGCCATGTTTTGGGCTGCTTTTTTTTTTTTTTTTTAGATATTATGATTATTTTTAAAGATTTTATTTATTTGAGAGAGAGAAAGCAAGAGACCAAGTACAGAAGGAGAGGGAGAAGCAGATTCCCTGCTGAGCAGGGACCCCCCCCCAATGCAGGGCTCAATCCCAAGACCCTGGGATCATGATCTGAGCTGAAGGCAGACACTTAACCCACTGAGCCACCCAGGTACTCCTGGGCTGCTTTGTTATATAGCAACAGAAAACCAGAATAGGGCCTATAGAAAATGAAGGGGGAAAAAAAAAGAAAATGAAGGGGAAGGGAACAGTTATATAAAAGACATCTAGTAAAAAAAAAAAAAAAAAAAAAAAAAAGACTTCTAGTAGAACAGATTTGAGGGAGACAGACCTCAGAGTTTTTTTTTTTTTAATGATAGTCACAGAGCGAGAGAGAGAGAGAGAGAGAGAGAGGCTCCATGCACCGGTCACACACAGAGAGAGGCAGAGACACAGGGAGAAGCGGGTTCCATGCACCGGGAGCCTGACGTGGGATTCGATCCCGGATCTCCAGGATCGCGCCCTGGGCCAAAGGCAGGCGCCAAACTGCTGCACTACCCAGGGATCCCTCTCAGAGTTGTTAGTTAAGGAAATGACATGCTGACAGCTGTTTTAAGAGTCTTCACTAAATTGGTGTCCTGCAGGAAGTGAGAAAGGAAGCCCAACCTGGGACTGCATGTGAGGCTGAGTGGGCAGGGAATGAGAGATTGTGACTTATTGATCCATGCAGAAAACTCACTTAAGGAAATTTGTCAGTGGGTCACAGATGGGACGTGGTGCTCTGACTGAGTTTGTGAGGCCAGAGGATAAGAGAGAAGTTTGGAACCTGGAAGGTTCAAAGGAGGTTAAAGTGAGGTTAGGAGTAAGGAGCTCAGTTCTGGAAATACTGATTCAGAGGATGTCTGTGGGACATGTAAGTAGAGATGTGGAGGAAACTGAGGAAGAGAGAGGGCAGTTAGCAATCTGGGTCCCTCAGTATGGATTTGGATGACAGTAGAGATTGGAGAGTAGTGATGGGTGTGACTAAGATAACCCATGAAAAAAGTCTAGAGGTGGTTGATTTTTCAATAAACTATTTACTGAGATTCTCTTATGTGCTAAGCATTGTTACATGCTAAGGACATGAGAAAAGCAAGGCCTCTGCTCTCAAGATCCTTACTACTTTGTGTGGTAAACAATGCATAAGTAGACACCTCCCCACATACACAGAATTTCACTCAAATTTCCATCAAGGGGAAACTGGTTAAATAAAGTACAATACATTCAGTCAATGGAATACTATGCAACTATAAAAATGAATGAGAGAATTATCTGTGTATTGATATGAAAACATCTGTAAGAATTTTATTAAGTGACAAGCAAAATACAGAATATACCATATGTTGCTTTTCAGGAGGGGGGAAGAGTGAAGGTAGAATAAGAACATACTTCAGCAAATAAAACATGTGATTAACTGGTGTATCAATTTATTTATTTGACAGAGAATGAGAGAGAGAGAGAGAGAGCACAAGCAGGCAGAGAGGCAGGCAAAGAGACAGAGAGAAGCAGGCCCCCCACTGAGCAGGGAGCTCGATGTGGGACTCGATCCCAGGACCCTGGGATCATGACCTGAGCTGAAGCCAGATGAGCCACCTAGGCACCCTCAATTAAGACTTTTTAAAAAGGTTATTTATTTATTTATTCATTCATTCATTCATTCATTCATTCATGAGAGAGGCAGAGACACAGGCAGAGAGAGAAGCAGCCTCCATGTAGGAGCCCGATGTGGGACTTGATTCCGGGACTCCAGGATCATGGCCTGGGATGAAGGCAGACACTCCTGAGTCACCCAGGTGTCCCTTAATTAATATTTAATCAGAGAAATTAGAATAGGAAATTAATGGTAGGGGTTAGACCTACCCAATTGTTGGAGTTGTTAAAAAAGTTTATGCAGGCTGTTGCTTCTGTGTTCAGTGTTGGACCAACATTGGTCACCATAGGTCAGATATGGAGGAGGGCAATGACACACTGGACCCCATAAAGATAATTAGAATCCACAAGGACCAAATAGAACCCATGTCTGTCTTCTCACCTCTAACTTCAGTGCCACGAGTAGATGACATGCAGCAAAACCTAGTGTCTGTCCTTTGCCATAAAGCTGCACACATGCTTGGCCCAGGATTAAAAGAAGCTGAAGGGGGGGATCTGATGGAGGGCTGGAGAGGGTGTTGACTCAAGCCAACAAGACCACCAGACTAGTGACACTATGAGCTGTCCCAGGAGCAGGCGCCCTGTATGATTTTCAGAGGATAAACAGTATAATTGCTGTTTCACTTTTGCCTTCCAAATCTCATGCAAATGTCTCTTATGACCAATGTGACCACAGATCCACATAGAGAAAGAGAATTCTGGGAAATGTAGTTCCAGCTTAGTTGTACTACAAAGCCACCATAATACCTGGTGAATGAGATAAAGCTGGGAGCTAGATTTTCAGTCCATGCCCTTTATATTATCTTTAAATTTTAACCATGAGATTATATTATCTATCAGATATTTAAATTAAAAAAAAGAAATCCATAAAGTGATGAAGGGATGCAGATGGTAAGATGGTATATGAAGCAGTGATGGAGGGATGTCTGGGTGGTTTAGCAGTTGAGCGTCTGCCTTTGGCTCAGATTGTGATCCCAGAGTGCCAGATTGAGTCGCACATGGGGTTCCCTGCATGGAGCCTGCTTCTCCCTCTGCCTGTGTCTCTGCCTTCTCTCTGTGTCTCTCATGAATAAATAAATAAAATCTTAAAAAAAATCAACAAAGAAACAGTGATGGAAGTTGGGGGGAAAAGTGATATTAGACACAGGTGGCAAGAAAGGCTCCCTGAGGAGGTGACATATCTGCAGACACCTGTTGACAAGGGGGGGAGCCAGCCTGTTGACAGTACCTGAGCAGAAGACATTACAGGTAGATGGAACAGCAAGGGCAAAAACTTTGTGAAGAAACAAGTGTCCTGCTCAAGGAACAGCAAAGACCCCAGTGTGGTTGGAGCAGATCGAGGAAGGGAGAATGTACAAAGAGGTGAGGCTGGAGAAATGGGCAGAGCAGGTCACATGGGGTCTCATAGTCATGGTAAGACCTCTGAAATACATACTAGCTGTGATGAAGCCCCTGGAAGTTAGGCAGAGAGTGTGTGCATGTATGTGTCTATGTATGAGAGGTGTCTCCCATCACAGGTCACTTGCACTGTAGTGCTTTTTCTGGCCATCACTCTCTTGTCTCCTGTTTCCACGTGAAGCCATAGCCCTGGTAGGCCCCTGTCACAGCCCCACGACACTGCTTACTTGATGTCTGCTTATTCCTCTGCTCCTCAACTAGACTGAGGGGCTTCTCAAGGGCCAGCACTTGTTCGGATCTGCCTTAATGTCCCCAGTGCCCCAATAGGCATTGCCAAACCTCACCACACAACCGAACCATTCAAAACAGAGTCAACTGTTGCATTATTCTCTCTGACACAGCTTTACATGATTTATGAAGTTCTTTGGGGTTTGCTATGTAAACATGGCCAGTTTTGCTCAAGAGTTCCTTCCTTGGCAGTTTTTACTAATCCAGGAGTCACTGACTGGCTGTCCCTCCATGCCCGCTCTAGTCTTCCCTTCTTGGTACTTCCCCAGTCTAATCCCTTTGAGCAACTCACTTGAGCAATTTGGGCCTCAATTTCCTCATTCTAAAATGGTGTTAATAACCCCAACTCTGAGATATTGTGGGAACCAGATGTGAAAGTGATTTATCAAGTGCTCTATCACACATAGAATGGCTGAAGTTACGTATCAGTTGCTGGTTGAGATAAATCTGGGATGGTAGCTTCAGGCATTTTCCTGCTAGATGTGGTGAAGAAAGCAAAGATTCATTCATTGATTCATCCAAAATAAATCAGTCCTCAGCTTCCAGGACAACCCTAAAGACACAGAGATGAACCAGCCACAGTCCCTATGTTCCAAAAGGTCCCAGTTTTGTGTGTGTGTGTGTGTGTGTGTGTGTGTGTGTGTGTGTGTTTGTGTGTAGCCCGGGGTACACCCCCAAAAAGACAACCTCACATCATACTAGGTCCTCTTCCTTCTCCCATAACTCTAGCCACGGGCTGCTTTCCAGAGCCTTCCTGCTCACAAAGCTACACTGCAGCCCCCTCTCTGCCCACAGTAACCCTTTCGGAACAGGCACTCAACCAGCTCCAGGGCAATCAAGGCCAGTAACTCTCAGATCTGCTTCTTTTTTAGGGTGGAGGGAGGCAGATAGATTAGAAGGAAGAAGATCTTTTCCCTGTGAAGAAAGAATAAGACATGTCTAGAATTGCTGGGGGACTTCTTATCACCTCAAGGGCAGAACCTATTGGAGAGTAAAACTAAATACTAAGTAAAAACAGAGGAGGGGTGCCTGTATGGCTCAAATGGTTAAGCATCTGCCTTTGGCTCAGGTTGTGATCTCGGGATCCTGGGATTGAGCCCTGTATCAGGATCCCTGCTCAGCGGGGAGTCTGCTTCCCCCCTCCCTCTGTCCTTTCTCACCACTCATGTCTCTCTCTCTCTCTCTCTCTCTCTCTCTCTCTATCTCTCTAAAATAAATAAATAAAATCCTGGGATGCCTGGGTGGCTCAGTGGTTGAGCCTCTGTCTTTGGCCCAGGGTGTGATCCCGGATTATGCCCGGGATCCGGGATTCAGCCCCACATCAGACTCCTTGCAAGGAGCCTGCTTCTCCCTCAGCCTATGTCTCTGCCTCTCTCTCTCACTGTGTCTCCCATGAATAAAAAAAATAAAATTAAATTAAAAAAAACTTAAAAAAATAAATAAATAAATAAATAAATAAAATCTTTAAAAATAAAAAAGAGGAGAACAGGGGTGCTTAGCTGGCTCAGTCAGTCGAGCATGCAACTCTTTATACTGGGATCGTGAGTTTGAGCCCCATGTTGGGTGTAGAGCCTACTTAAAAAATAAAAATAAATTAAAAATAAAAGCAGGGGAAAACAAAGAGATGGTGAGGGACACGTACATCTTAAGGTTAAAACCTGGGCACTTGTATCCAGTGATGCCTGAACTCACCTGCCTTTCTCCCTTCCCCATTTCCCCAACCTCATTTCCACTCCACACTCCAACCTTTACCACTTGCTTAAAAGAAAATCTCAGCTGCATCAGGGGCTAGTCTTAGCTGGAACTGGAGCAGCTTTCTGTCCCAGGTCCTGCCTGAATGGACTCACAGAGGCTTTGGTGACTCTTCTCGTGACTGCTCAGGAAAGTCAAGGGATACAGCCCAGAGATGTGGGGGAGTGAACATCCCCAATGGGACTCAGGATTTGGGGAGGAGCTGAGAGGTAAAGTCTTTGCTTTTACCTTTCCCCAGTGGATGGTTCCAAATGCCTTTCTGGTGACATCTCATGGGACTAAAGTTGTCAGAATTAGCCAATAAAAACACTTGGTGTAAAATACTGTTTGTGTTCATCTGGAATTCAAATTTACCCGGGGGTCCTATATTGGTCTGGCAGCCCTGTATGAGACCCAGCAACAAGCTGTGTCTGCTGAGACTGTGGTCAGTGTGATAACGGTGTGACAACCTTGTGTTTCTTTTCTTTTCTTTTCTTTCCCTCATCACTCTGTCCTTCACTCTTGCTGCCCAGGTACGGAACTCCACAATAAAGTGGCAGCACATTAGCTTTGTTCTCAAGGGCTGGTTTCTAAGAGCTAAGCCAAGATAAGGCAGTTCAAGTTAGGTTTCTTTCACTTACATCCAAGAGTCCTGAGGAAAACTCACCTGTTTCCTCTTCTGTGGAATGAGGATAAGAGTTCCTACCCCATTGACACCCCAGGATGGACGAAAAGGTAAAAAGACCTTATGACCCACACAGCCAGAACCAATGGGTCAGTGCAGTCACTCTGGAACACAGGAAGTTGAGTCCCAGAGCTGGGCCCTGACACATTGAGTTAATGGGGCTGGGAGACAGGGCTGCTATCTCCTCAGTGGCTGCAGGCTCCATCTGTGTTCTCCTGTGTAAGCAATGTCTCCCCTGGCTCCACTTCATTGGACCACTGCACCTGACTGTCTCAGACTTTGCCCTTCAGGGGACCAGGGAGCCCTGCTTCCACCCAGTCATTCTTCTATGGTGTGAATTGAAGCCGTCCTCTGGCTCCATTCTGACAATGCTGTGGGTGCTTCGTCCTGCCTTTACCAACACATGCCCATCCCTGTGTGTGCCTCTGTCCCCTTTGCCTGGAATAGCCCTACTACTGAGGTCTTTGAGGCCCAACATCATTTGGTCTTTGTCTCCCTTTCATGGATTTATTCATGCAATAAGCCTAGTTTGAGCATTTACTGAGTGGCAGGCATTGTTCTGAGCCCTGGAGAGAGAGAGCAGTGAACAAATCAGACAAAACCTCTTCCTTCATGGAACTTACATTCTAGTGGAAGCCCCTGAAAATAAACCATGTAAATAAGTGAACTATGTAGTATTAGATGGTGTAAGTGACAGAGAAAAACAAAGCAGGGAAGCAGGGTGGCAACAGACCCTGTCCCCTGCCATAAATACAGCATGATAATGCTACATAAAGGAAGCAAAGGACTGAGAGTGGCCTAGCAGAGGCACCTATGTAGCCTGGGAGACTACATCAGGTGCCTCCGGGGGACTTCCCAGAGGAGGCAGTGCTGAGGTGGCTCATGAAGGGTAAGAAAGAATCTGCTGGGCAAAGGAAGGAGGACATTACTGCCAACAGAGGGAGAGCTATGTGCAAAGATTTGGAGAAAAGAGAGAGCATGTCATAACTCATTCTAGAAACTGCTGACAGTTCAGTGTTCCTAGAGAACAGAGTTAGAGGAAGGAAGCAGGAGCAGCAAGGAAACCTAAGAAGAAACAGCAGTCATGATAGGTTGTGAATGCCTTTCATCTAGATGTTGACGGAAAATTTTCCTGTTTTCCTGGTATTGACAATTGAGATACAAGATTGAGGACAGAGTTGAGGACCTCACATTTAAGGATGATTAAGGATTTCTGCTAAGACTTGGGCAAGAACAGGCACTGCCCTGGGAGGATACGGAGAAGTGGCAGGACTGGCCCTACAACAGTCACTCACCCTCCTCCCCCGCTCTCAATGAGCAAAAGTGTGGGAAGTGTTGAGACAGGGAATCTGAGTAGGCCTGGGCTACTCCCACTGGGGAATACTGGGTTTTTCCCCTTCTCCACCACTGCCAAGTTGAGGGGGTTCTGAGAGATTTAAAGGTAGGGTGGCGGGGCTACAAACAAGATTGATGAGCATCTCATTTCCTAGTGGAACCCCTGATGAGGCAGATGTACTGATCCTGCCTTCCGCTTCCCTAGACAGGGAAAGGATAGGGATAAAAGGACAAGACGAGGCTGCAGGGGAGCTGCCGATGAACCCACGTGGGTGAGGCTAATGTGCAAGAGTTTCCCAGGTTTGGTCCAGAAGGGCATCAAGCATGAGCCATTGTATTAGCTACCTATTGCTGCAAAACAAAACACTCCAAAATTTAGTGCCATGAACCAACAGATGATAAATCTCATGATTTCCATGGACCAGAAGTTCAGATGGAGCACAGTGTGCATGACCTATCTCTACTCCATGATGTTTGGGACCTCAGCTTAAAGACACAAAGCTAGAAGCTAGAATCATCTGAACGGTTACCTGGGGCTAGAGAATCAATCTGCTTCCAAGGAGGCTTAATAGCATGGCCAGCAAACTGGTACCAACAAATTGGTTTTTTCCATATGGGCCACTCCATAGAGCTGTTTGATTGTCCTTATGACATGGCAGCTGACTTCTCCCTGAGAAAACAACCCAAAGGACCAAGGTAGAAGCTGTAATGTGTGAGATGACCAAGCTTCAGAAGCCATTCATCATCACCTCTACAGAATTCTACTAGCTATACAGTTCAGCTTTGATTCAATGTGAGATGAAACTGCAGAAGGAAATGAATACCAGGAAGTTAAGCTCATTGGGCCCAATATGGAGACTGGAGACCACATCCTTCTTTTGGCTCCTCACCCAAGAGGGCTGGTGAGGGAATGGAAGAAACTTAAGAGGATTGGGAATATTTCCTCAGTAGAGCTAAGGGGTAGAAATAGTTCAAGCATGAGTCAGATCTCCCTTATAATGGTGTTGAACTATGGGAAGGCCCCATAGGGCTCTGTGCATGTGCCCTGTGTAGAAATGCAGCCCCCACAGAGGATGTTCGGGATCACTGAGCATAGCCAGAGAAGCAGCCATGACCCGGTATCATCTATTAAAAAGATCATCTGAGGGATCCCTGGGTAGCGCAGCGGTTTGGCGCCTGCCTTTGGCCCAGGGCGTGATCCTGGAGACCCGGGATCGAATCCCACATCGGGCTCCCGGTGCATGGAGCCTGCTTCTCCCTCTGCCTGTGTCTCTGCCTCTCTCTCTCTCTCTCTCTCTCTCTCTCTGTGACTATCATAAATAAATAAAATTAAAAAAAAAAAAAAAAAAAAAAAAAAAAGATCATCTGGGACGCCTGGGTGGCTCAGTGGTTAAGTGTTTACCTTTGGCCCAGGGCATGATTGCAGAGTTCATGGATGGAGTCCCACATTCGACTCCCTGCGGGGAGCCTGCTTCTCCCTCTGCCTGTGTCTCTGCCTTCTCTGTGTGTCTCTCATGAATAAATAAATAAAAATCTTTTTAAGGGATCCCTGGGTGGCTCAGTGGTTTGGCGCCTGCCTTTGGCCCGGGGCGTGATCCTGGGGTCCTCAGATTGAGTCCTGTGTCGGGCTCCTTGCAATGGAGCCTGTGTCTCCCTCTGCCTGTGTCTCTGCCTCTCTCTCTCTCTCATGAATGAATGAATAAAATCTTTTAAAAAAATCTTTTTTGGGATCCCTGGGTGGCGCTGCGGTTTGGCGCCTGCCTTTGGCCCAGGGCTCGATCCTGGAGACCCGGGATCGAATCCCACATCGGGCTCCCGGTGCATGGAGCCTGCTTCTCCCTCTGCCTGTGTCTCTGCCTCTCTCTCTCTCTCTGTGACTGTCATGAATAAATAAATAAAATCTTTTAAAAAAAAAAAAAATCTTTTTTAAAAAAATTAAAAAAAAGATCATCTTGGGGTGCCTGGGTGGCTCAGTCGGTTAAGCAACCAATTCTTGGTTTTGACTCAGACGATGCTCCTGGGATTGAGCCCCTTGTCAGGCTCTGTCCTCAGCAAGGAGTCTGCTTCAGGATTCTCTCTCTCCTTCTGCCCCTCCCTTCGCTCTCCCTCCCTCTAAAATAAGTAAATAAAAAATATTTTAAAATATTTTATTTATTTGAGACACGGAGCACAAGCAAGAGAGAGAGTGAGAGAGCATCCATGAGGTAGGGGGAGGGGCAAAGGGAGAGGGAGAAGCAGACTTCCCAGTGAGTAAGGAGCCCCTCACAGGGCTCAATCCCAGAACCCTGGAATAACGACCTGAGCTGAAGGCAGATGCTTTTCTTTCTTTCTTTTTTTTTTTTTTTTAAGATTTTATTTATTTATTCATGAGAGACACACAGAGAGAGAGAGGCAGAGACAGAGGCAGAGGGAAAAGCAGGCTCCATGCAGGAAGCCCTATGCAGGACTTGATCCCGGGACTCCAGGATCATGCCCTGGGCCGAAGGCAGGCATCAAACCGCTGAGCCACCCAGGGATCCCCAAAGTTCCTCAGTTTTACATGTGTTCATTTGTGTGTATGTATGTGTGTGTACTAAATTCTATACAATTTGATCCCCTGTCTAGGTTTGTGTCTCTATCATCACAGACCATGTGTTTTTTAATGGTATGTCTTGCCCCAACTTGTCCTAATTTAGGAACCTGGGCTGATGGAGCCAGCCTCCACCTCCTGACATATCACATGTTACTGCATTACAGAGGTGTGACTATGCAAACTAAGCTCTGGCCACCACCCAGATGTGAAACATTTTGCTTCCATTTGTGTTTTCTTAGACAAAGCCTGTCACATGGTCATGCCCTAACCTCAATGAGGCAGAGAAGCATGATATTACTATGTCCTTGAAAGGAGGAGAATCTAGGGATCCCTGGGTGGCTCAGGGGTTTAGCGTCTGCCTTTGGCCCAGGGTGTGATCCTGGGGTCCTGGGATCAAGTCCCGCATTGGGCTCCCTGCAGAGAGCCTGCTTCTCCCTCTGTCTGTATCTCTGCCTCTCTCTCTCTCATGAATAAATAAATAAAATCTTAAAAAAAAAAAAAAAGAAAGGAGGAGAATTTGAATACTAGTGACCATGATCACACTATATGTTTTTCTCCCACTGTGTACATTGGTGAATATCCTGAAGGGGCCAGGTCTCTAATCCACTCTTGGGGGAAGTAAGGCAAATAGAATACAAACAATTATGTAAAGCTTTCAAATAACTTGAAATTAATAGCACTAGCGATGTGAGAGAGTAGATCAATTTCCCTTCTCAGGTGTCTTTGGAGATTATGTCAAGTGTCAGACAGTTATTTTGGTCATTTCTCTGCCTTCAATTTTTTTAAGGTTTTATTTATTTATTCATGAGAGATGCAGAGACATAGGCAGAGGGAGAAGCAGGCTCCCTGCAGGGAGCCTGATGCGTGACACGATCCCGGAACCCTGCGCCGAAGGCAGATGCTTAACTGCTGAGCCACCCAGGCGTCCCCCATTTTATCTTAATAATATGGTGCATTACCTTAATTGATTTTCATATGTTGAGTAAACTTTGCATTCCTGGGATAAATCTCAGTTGGTCATGGTATATAATTCTTTTTATATGCTACTGAATTTGGTTTGCTGCTAATTTGTTGTGGATTTTTATTTTTATAATCACAAAAGATGTTGGTCTGTAGTTTTTTTTTTCTCTTTTCTTGTGATGTCTTTCTCTGGTTTTGTGTCAGGGTAATACTGATCTCATAGATTGAATTGGGAAGTGTTCTCATATTTTCTTGTTGAAAACTAGACATTTTATTTATTATTTTTTTAATTTTTTATTTATTTATGATAGGCACACAGTGAGAGAGAGAGAGAGGCAGAGACACAGGCAGAGGGAGAAGCAGGCTCCATGCACCGGAAGCCCGACGTGGGATTCGATCCCGGGTCTCCAGGATCGCGCCCTGGGCCAAAGGCAGGCGCCAAACCGCTGCGCCACCCAGGGATCCCGAAAACTAGACATTTTAAATAACTGAATGTGCAACTCTAGAAATCACATTCTCTCCCTCCTCAAGGTCTTTTGTCACTACTGCTTGTTGTGGTAGTTGTCTGTTAAGTGACTATCCTGAACTATATTGTCTGTATTCTTTGTTATATAGGGCCACTGACGTCTACTCAGTTAGATTAGTGGTCAGCTGATGATGGGACAGAGATTTCCATAAATGCCTGGAATCAATAAATCTCCAAGTTTGTCAAGGGGCTCTGAATGTATATTAGGACATGCTTTCAATGTGCAGGCAAGCAGTTACAACTACACCTTAACATTCACTTCCTGCTTGAGCAGTGCTTCAAGAGCAACTAAAGATGAGAGCTTAGGGTGTTTTTGATTCTTTCCTGAGCATGTGCATCCCTGGGCAAGTACATTGAACTTCTAGACTTCCTAGAATATGTCAAAGCTTTCAAAGCCCCTATGGACATCTATTCCCTACTTTTTCCTTTTTCAGTCTTTTTTTCATCTATTGTGTGACCCAACTCTTATCTACTACCTCCAGCAGTCACAAAGTTAAAATACCTGCCTGTATTTGTTTTTTAAAAAATATCCCCCAGGGGTACCTGAGTGGCTCAGTTGGTTCAGCATCCAACTTCTTGATTTTGGCTCAGGTCACGATCTCAATGTCATGATCTCAGGGTCGTGAGATGGGGCCCTGTGTTTGGGGGGGGGGGGTCCCTAGATCAGCGGGGAGTCTGCTTGAGATTCTCTCTTCCTGTGTCTCACCCTGCTACTCTCTCTCTTTCTAAAATAAATAAATCTTAAAATCAAACAAACAAATAAATAAATAAATCACCTAAAGAGAAAACTTTTCACACTGGGTGAGCTCCAAGTGAGCCAAATACAATCTTGCCACTGAAGTCTTTTAGGGAACCACCAGACAAGTCAAATAATGAAAATCATTTGGAAATGCATCTTTTAAAGAGTTCCAGCTCCATTCTTCTTCCTCTGGTATCTGCCACACTATACCAGGATGGCGGTTTTTTTTTTTCTTTTTTTTAAGATTTATTTATTTTTAGCGAAAGAGAGAGAGTGTGTGATAGGGAAGAGCAGAGGGAGAGGGAGAGTCTCATGCAGACTCTGTGCTGAGCATGGAGCCCAATGCAGGGCTTGATCCCATGACCCTGGGATCACAATCTGAGCTGAAATCAAGAGTGGAACACTCAATCCACTGACCCATCCAGGCACCCTGCAGACTGTTATTTTTGAAGGCTACTGAGGACCTGGAGAACAGGAGATAGGTCTAGGGCAAGTTAAAATGTCATAAAACTCACTGTTCTTACTGGTATTCACCTTTATTCTTGAATACATTTTCTTTAGTTATTCCAAGCCTTTGGCTAATTTCCACACTCCTCAAAAAGTTGATTCTGATAATTTTTGCCAGTTTTCTGGTTGATTTTATGGAGGAGACAATTTTTTGAGTCCTTGTATTGTCATTTTCATTGACCTCACTCACACATACTTGTTTTTTAAACTTGAAAATGAACCCTGAACTTTTAAAAATAAGACTAATTATCCTAAAGTATGATGTTCTCATGACTGAGTTGCATTCCATTCCATGAATAAATTATTGTTTCTTTAAGAACCACCTCCCAACTGTTAGACATTAGGAGGTGGAAATCTCCAGGCATATGCTGGAGCCAGTATGCACTGACTTTCAAGACCCATTTGTATACATCTATTCCCAATTCTCTGTTCAGAGAGAGTTCATTGATAGCTTGAAATCACTCATGGTTGAAAGGCTTACACCACAGAAATCAGCAAAAAATACAAAATGTTTCTCTCCACCCCCAACTGATAGGTGGCTGTTAAACAATCAACAGCACATCACTAGGTACAAGTACCATAACAGAAAGTCATATTAGGACCACATTTTATTCATTTGTGTATTCTTAAGACTCAGAAGAGGGTCAAGCACACTGTAAGTGATCATGAGTTTTTTGGATTTTTTGTGTGTGCATGCTTCTTAACAGAGTCAGATTTTCAATTTGAGTACTATTTTATAATCTTTCTTGATTCAGAAAAACTTCAAAGCTTATTATATTTTGACACATAATTGTCATTATTTTAATAGCTGCAATTTTCCTTTCAATGAATGAATCATATTTCTTTAATCCTTCTGATGTCGATTTATTATTAGGTTATTTCCGATGTTTCACAGTGATGGACATCTTTGCATAATGACCATTTTATATCTTTTTACAACTCCTTTAAATCTGGGAACAAATTATCTTGTCAAAACAAACAAACAAACAAACAAACAAACAAACAAACAACATCTGAGGGGCACCTGAGTGGTTCAGTTGATTAAGCATTGAACTCTTGATTTTGGCTCAGGTCATGATCTCAGGGTCATGGGATCAAGCCCCATGTCAGGTTCTACACTCAGTATAGAGTCTTCTTGTCCCATTCCCTCTGTTCCTCCCCCACTCATGCTCTCTCTTTCTCAAATAAATAAATAAATTAAATAATTTTAAAAACCCCACCTCCTGGGACGCCTGGGTGGCTCAGTGGTTGAGCATCTGCCTTTGGCTCAAGGCATGATCCTGGGGTTCCAGGATCGAGTCCCACATCAAGCTCCTTGCATGAAGTCTGCTTATCCTCCCTCTGCCTCTGTCTCTGTCTCTCATGAATAGATAAATAAAATCTAAAAAAAAAAAAAAAAAAAAAGCCCCACCTGAGATAGAGTAAAAAACACATATGACCTCTTAGATTCTTTTCTATAGTGAGTGTCTTTTCTGGGCCTAAGTCTAGCACCTGTTACAGGGACTCAGGAATAAAACCCTACATTTAGAATTTTACCAATATTTCCAAATGAAATTATACCTGCCAAAGAGTAGTATTCATATAATTCCATAGTTCTGAACCAGGAACAATTAGGGTGTAGTTTTAATTGCTCTAAGAGAGAACCTAAATACTTGCACATTAAAGAGAAGTTTCTTTTTTATCTGTTAATAGTCTTGCTTTGCAGTATCAGGGAGCCAGCCTCCAAATGTATCATTGCTCACCTGTACCTAGGCATGCCCAAGTTTGCTCAGCCCAATATGGCTTACTGCCTATTGGAAGCAAGAAAACACCTTTTCCCTTTTAAAGCATCTGAAGTTGTGTATATCACTTGCTCCCACATTCTAGAGGCCACACTTAATTATATGGCCACACATAGCTGCAAGGGAGTCTGGGAAGTGTAGTATTTGACCTGGTTGACCATAAATACAGCTAATAATTGAGGAACATGGGCAGCCTGGGTGGCTCAGCGGTTTAGCGCCACCTTCAGCCCAGGGCCTGATCCTGGAGACCTGGGATCAAGTCCCATGTCAGGCTCCCTGCATGGAGCCTGCTTCTCCCTCTGCCTGTGTCTCTGCCTCTCTCTCTCTCTCTCTCATGAATAAATAAATAAAATCTTTAAAAAAATAAAATAAGGGATCCCTGGGTGGCGCAGCAGGTTTGGCGCCTGCCTTTGGCCCAGGGCGCGATCCTGGAGACCCGGGATCAAATCCCACATCGGGCTCCCGGTGCATGGAGCCTGCTTCTCTCTCTGCCTGTGTCTCTGCCTCTCTCTCTCTCTGTCTGTGACTATAATAAATAAATAAATAAAATATTTAAAAAAAAAATAAAATAAAATAAAATAAAATAAAATAAAAATTGAGGATCATGATAACATAAAACGTAGAGAACCGATTTGGAATAAAATTAACATTTTTCTCCTGGAGTTTCTAATACTCTTTTAATGTTAAAGCATTAAGTTGGTAAACTTAAACCTTTAAACAGTAGCAGCAATTTTGCTACCCTGTTTCTGTCTTCTTTCTCTTTTTTGTATGCCAGGAGCTAAAAGGAATTGCCCCCAACTTTGCTCAGCTGTGTAAACAGAGACAGGTGAGACCCAGTCCCTGCCCTCTTGGTCTAGTACAGGAGACAATCAAGTAAATAAATAATTGGAGAAGGTATACATACAGAAGCCAAGAACAAGACTTTTTCCCAGGAGGTAAGAGAAAGCTTCTAAGAAGAGGCAATCCAGGAACACCTGGTTTGTTTAATTGGTAGAGTATGTGATTCTCAAACTTGGGGTTGTGAGTTCAAGCCCCACATTGGGCATAGAGCCTACTTAAAAAAAAATAGGACAGGCCATCCAAATTTATCTGGAAGGAAAAGTAAGAGTGTTACCAACAAAGGGTTCATCTTGAGAAAATGCATTGAGTATTGGAGGTACCCCAGCAATTCAATTGAACACAGTGTGGATGGGTTGTAACCCGCAACCCATGCTGGGGAGATTCGCTGGGCCTCATTTTTCCAACCGTGGTAGGCAAGATAAACTGACTCTCATTGTCCATTCCAGTATCCTAGTGTGCCTTCAACATGTTTCAGAGTTTAGAAAACCAAAAATTTCACTGCCTTCCTTGCAGGTGGAATTCTGGGTAAGAGTTAGCTCTACCAGTTAAACTCATGCAACTAGGA
The DNA here is from genome assembly GCF_011100685.1 of Canis lupus familiaris. Lineage (NCBI taxonomy): Eukaryota > Metazoa > Chordata > Mammalia > Carnivora > Canidae > Canis > Canis lupus. Next base: position 2,711,781 of record NC_049241.1, on the reverse strand, counting down.
GTGGAGGCCATTATTTTGCTTCTCTGGCTGGCAATGCCTGGGAGACACTAGGTTTCAGCAGCAGTTCACAGCAGCTCCTTGTGGGAGCTAAAAGAGATTAAGGGAGAGTTGCAGCTGAGGCAAAAGCTTCCTTATATCCAGATCACAGTTCAAGTGACAGTCTCCTGACTCCCCCACTTCCTAAGGGAGAAACTGCAGTTCCTCTGGTAGGTCAGCTCTGCTGCGTCATTCTGGGTGCTGGCTTAGAGACCCAGCAAAGCCATTCCTCTAGGCCCTCCAATGATTTTATAAGCATCTAATCCCCTATATTAAATCTCCGTGTGGTTAAAATCGCTAGAATGGGTTCTGCTTCTCATAATTGAATTCTGATTAATGCAGAGCGATAGTCAGTTGGAACTATCTAGCTGTATTCCACCTGAAATGTAGACTCAAATCAGGCTCTGGCTTACGTCTGGAGAGCCTGTTACTGTTATGCCTAAGAGGCAATGTGATCACCCCCTACCAGAAAGCCTCCTGGCCTGGCCTGCTATAAGTGGAGAATAGGCCACTTCTGAGAGTTAGTTAGGGTAAGTGTAAACACAGCCTGCTCTGCAGAGATCCTGCTTCTGATATATCAATTGTAGGGGTGGGAAATTTTTCCCTTGTTCCCTTCTAGGTTTTTTGGCTGATCTAATAAACTGACATAAGACAGATTAACAGGAGAAAAACAAATTTACTTTCATACCTAAGGGAGCCCAAAATATATGAGACTCAAAGGCAAGTCAGGCAATTGAGGCTTATATGCCATCCTGAGCTAAGGAATGGGATGGAGGTCTGGGGCTTCAAAGGGGAGAAGGATAATTCAAAGGACAATCAGAAGAGCAGATGTTTGGTAATTAGGTGTTTGTCCTGCCATACAGATAGATCTTTCAGCTAAAAAGTTACCTCTAGTAAGAGCCCTCTTTCTCATCCAGGCTCTCCCTATCTTAAATTATTTTAGGTAGTTAAGGGAGAAGTAAACATTTTCTTGAGTCTACTGGGTCTTGACTGCCTTCAATTGAAAATAATCCATATGCCAAAGTGGCATATTTTGGGGTGACATAGTCTGCTCTCTCTCATGGTCCTCCCTTCCACACCCAAAGGTAGGGGTTGTACAATCTTGGCCATGACTCAGGCCACTTGAGTTTCTGCAAAAATATATTGAATGGGTTAAAATACCTATCATTACAGAGATTTGGGGCCTCTTTCTTTTCCATACAAACAAAGCTATGGACATTAAATCAGAGACTGTAGGGGGAGGGGAGGGGAGAGATATAAAATCTTTTAAAAAAATCATTGTTTATTTCTTTTAAGGTAGAGTAGAAAAATATAACACATGAAATAAAGCCAATTTCATGAGCAGTATTTTTTTTTTAAGATTTTATTTATTTATTCATGAGAGGCAGAGAGAGAGAGGCAGAAACACAGGCAGAGGGAGAAGGAGGCTCCACACAGGGAGCCTGATTGGGACTCGATTCTGGGACTCCAGGATCATGCCCTGGGCCTAAGGCAGCCGCTCAACCACTGAGCCACCCAGGTGTCCCATGAGCAGTATTTCTTCAGGACATGTTTATTTTATTTTTATTTTTAAAAATATTTTATTTATTTATTTATGAGAGACAGAGAGAGAAGCAGACACAGGAAGAGGGAGGATAAGCAGGTTCCACGCAGAGAACCTGACGCGGGACTCAATCTGGGGACCCCAGATCACACCCTGAGCCAAAGCAGATGCTCAACCGCTGAAGCCACCCAGGCATCCCTTCAGGACATGTTTAAAAGGCAAACCAATTACGGGGAGTTATCAGGTAAGTAGTAGTAGAGCTGGCATGAAGACATGGCCCAAACCATGTGGGTGGCATGGCATTTCCTAAAATTTGGAAAGCCCACTGCAGGATCAGTTATTTCTCCAAGACAACTGTTGGAGTTGTCTATTTATTTTATTTTATTTTTTTAAAGATTTTATTTATTTATTCATGAGAGTCACAGAGAGAGAGAGGCAGAGACCCAGGCAGAGGGAGAAGCAGGCTCCATGCAGGGAGCCCGATGTGGGACTCCATCCCAGGACCCCGGTGTCACGACCCGAGCCAAAGGAGGACGCTCAACCGCTGAGCCACCCAGGCGTCCCACCTGCCCCTGTTTTTGAATGGCAACTGAGGGTCCAGAAACACAAATGACCTGTCAGGGTCACATGGCTGCTATGTTTAGTGACAAAGTTGAGATTCATTCCTGGCCAACGTTTTTTACCCCCTCTTTCCCCATCTTATTTGTCATGTAGGCTCTGCAAGGCACCAGGACAGACGACTTTGGAGAAGTGAAAATTCCTCCAGCTCACTTCCTCCTGGTGGCTGAGGTCATCCACCTGATCCCGGTTCCCCTCTGTTGGGGCTGGTCTGTTGCACAGAACACTCAGGAAATCTGCCAGGTTTGGGGTATGGACATCCAACCTGGCTGCCTCCTCCAGCATCCCAGGCTGGAAGGTTCAAGGCCAGAGAGATGGGGGGAGCCTGTCCCTGTTCCTTCTCCTTGCCCTTGTCTCTGGACTATGGTCTATATTTTAGGAAAATAAAAGAGAAAGTGCAGTGGGGATGGCATAAGGGGGTTGAGATGCTGCTTGAGCACAGGCTGAGAATTCCTTCTCCAAAGTCAGTGACCCATGTGGCCCCAGGATTCAAAGTCAGAGCTGTTTGAGGAAATGGAAGAGGGGCGGATAAGATCCAAGCCAGCTTTCCCAAGGATCCAGTGGCCATTGGTGGGTCTCTTGGGCCAGAAATTTCTTTCTTTCTTTCTTTTTTAAGATATTATTTATTTATTCATGAGAGACAGAGAGAGAGAGAGGCAGAGACACAGGCAGAGGGAGAAGCAGGCTTCCCATGGGGAGCCCGACATGGGACGCCATCCCAGGACCTCGGGATCATGACCTGAGCCAAAGGCAGAGACACTCAAACACTGAGCTATCCAGGCTTCCAGGCCAGAAGTTTCGACACTGTCATAGGCTTCAGGTTGGGGAGCCCTCAACCCAAACAGCAGGGAAAGAGAAGGTCTTTTAGGGCACTGCCCTTGTTCGAACCCAAACAACTTCTGTTTTATGTCTTAGATTCAAAAACAGTTTGAGAACCATTGCCCTAGGATCTTCTAGGCCTCGGGTTCAAAGAAATGATCACAGGGCCTCATTTAGCCACTGGCTCTGAAGATACCCAAGGCAGAAATGGATGACTTAGAGGAGACCAATGGCAAGTCATGGTAGAGCTCTCCAGGCTGGGAGAACCAGGTGAACAGAAAGGATACTGGGTCCCAGAAACTAGCCTTTACCAAACCCTCTTCTCAAGTGCCTCCTGTCATTCCCCTAACTAGCTTAGGAAAAAAAGGACACATTTGTCTCCAAGTATCTCCCTATAACTTACTAATTACAAAACACTGACGTACTAAAAACTGGTGGACATCTACCTTAACCAAATGATCATACTTAATGTCAGCAATATTGAAATAAAGTAACATCAGGGACCTCCTGATAAGATGAACCTAGACAGTTCACATACAGTATTTCTGCCAAAAATGTAAAGCCTGGATCTACCTAACAAGAAGGAAATATCAGGAAGGCTCAAACTGAGGGACAATCTACAGAATAATTGGCCTATGCTCTTAAATCTACTCATGGATATATGAATGATGTTATCAACATCCTGCTCTGTGTGGGGATTTAAGTCACTTATACCTTGCCATCTCCCACTCTTTCCAATAGAGTTTTTATCACTATTTTTCATCCTTGTAACTTTAGGTTTTCTGTTTTTCTATCAAATCAAGACAGTATCTAAGGTCCAAGTTTATCAGATATGGCTGTTCTGGCACCTACTCTTCCCATTGCCTCATTCTCTTGCCTCCCTACTTCCATGATCTGTGATTTTAATTTTATACTGTCAAATTGGATAGTGTTTATGTCTTTGTTCTGTAACCACAACTGTCTTCTTTGCTGAGTCTACAGGTTGGCTTTCAGATTCGAAAAGTCAGATGCCTGGGTGGTTCAGTGGTTGAGCGTCTGCCTTTGGCTCAGGTCATGATCCTGGGATATGGTCCCACATCGGGCTCCCTGTGAGAAGCCTGCTTCTCCCTCTGCCTGTGTCTTTGCCTCTCTCTGTGTGTCTCTCATGAACAAATAAATTTTTAAAAAGTTGAAAAGTCAATAAATATTGCTCATATGATTAAGACTATATAAACTTTATTACCTGCACAACCAAGCAGTGTACAATGGTTACATTTTCTTTCTTGGGATCCTTTGACTTCTCTTGTATTCAATTATTTTTAGAGGCACCCGACTAGCTCAGTCTTGAGGTCATGAGTTCAAGCCCCATGGTGGGTGTAGTTTACTTACAAGAATAAAATAAAATAAAATAAAATAAAATAAAATAAAATAAAATAAAATAAAATAAAATAAAATAAAATAGGGGCACCAGGGTGGCTCAGTTGGTTAAGCATCTGACTCTTGATTTCAGCTCAGGGTCAGGATCTTGGGCTCTGAGCTCAGCATGGAGTCTGCCTGAGATTCTCTCTCTCCCTCTTCCTCCACTCCCAACCCTGCTTGCACTCCCTCTCTCAAATAAATAAATTAAATCTTTTTTAAAATAAAATATTTTGGGGGATCCCTGGGTAGCTCAGCGGTTTCGCACCTGCCTTTGGCCCAGGGTGCGATCCTGGAGTCCCGGAATCGAGTCCCGCGTCAGGCTCCCGGCATGGAGCCTGCTTCTCTCTCTGCCTGTGTCTCTGCCTCTCTCTTTCTCTATGTCTATCATAAATAAATAAATAAAAATAAATCTTTAAAAAAATAAAAATAAAATATTTTAAAAAGCAAATAAGGGATCCCTGGGTGGCGCAGCGGTTTGGCGCCTGCCTTTGGCCCAGGGCGTGATCCTGGAGACCCGGCGCGATCCTGGAGACCCAGGATCGAATCCCACATCAGGCTCCCGGTGCATGGAGCCTGCTTCTCCCTCTGCCTGTGTCTCTGCCTCTCTCTCTCTCTCTCTCTCTCTCTCTGTGACTATCATAAAAATAAATAAATAAAATAAAAAGCAAATAAAAATCAACTGTTTCTACTTAATGATGTCTGAAAAGTCTTCCATTTTTTACAATGACTCTATGGTAATTCAAGTCTGTAGATTTAAATTTTTGATTTTTTGACTATTATAAAAGTTTAACAAAAAAAGTTTAACATGAAAACACACATGACTTTATTTTTATATTGCAGTAAAAACAGGTACTATATGGAGAGAGGACATGTGGAAGCAGTTGATTTCTTCTAATGAACACACCCATTGTTTATACTCATTCCAAGGCTCCTAACATGATGATACTATTTCCTCATATTACCACTATTTCAATATGGTTCTTTTTCCCACTAGTTGCCATCTCCACACATTCATCTATCACAAGATTCAAAAACAGATTAAACCCCTGTAATATTCCTTGGACATGTTGGCCACCACTTAACTTCAATGATAATTTCTTGCCCATAAGTTTTTCAACTTGGGAGGGTGAGCTTTGCTCATGGTGTCTACTGAGTAAGCTTAAATATGCCTCCAAATGGAATTTGATTTACATTTTTAAAATTAAATTAAAATTTTTATTGTGGTAAAGCACATGTAACATAACATTTGCCATCTTGTCCATTTCCAAGTGTTTAATTCAGTGGCATTAAGTACATTCATACTGTTCTGCAACCGTCACCAACCATCTACAGAACTTTCCCATCATTCTGTACTAAACCTCTGTACCTACTAACAACTCCCCATTTGCCTCTCCCCAGCCCTTGGTAACTACTGTTCTACTCCGTCTCTATGAATTTGACTATTTCAAGAACCTCACATAAATGGAATCATATGAAAGGGAGCAAAATACATGATCCCAAAATATGTCAATTTGGCATGTGGATTATTTTGAACTGAAGGCAATCACCTGCATACTCAAGAAAAATTTCTCTCTCTTAAGTACTTAAACTACTTAAATTAATTTAGTAACAGTCTTGGCCTAGAAAGAGAGCTCTTACCAAAGGTAACTTTTTTAATTGAAAGATTAATCTGTACAGCAGGGCAATCACCTAATTCCCTAATACCTGCTCTTCTTATGGTCCTGTGAATTATACTCCTCCCCCCTCCCCCCCTGAGCCCCAGGCTCCCATCCCATTTCTTAGCTTAGGATGGCATTTAAGCCTCAACTGACTGACTAGTCTTTGGACTCTAATGGTCTTTGTGGAGTCCGCATATGTATGAAATTAAATGTTTTTCTTCTATTAATCTGTCTTATGTCAATTTAGCAGCCAAGGGTAGAGGAAAGATTTTTCCTTCCCAATAGTCAGCACAGGTGGCAGGATGAACCATTGACTGGACACTGCTTGCTTTGAAGCTGCTGCAGCAGAGAGCTCCTGGGATCTCTGATAAGCACTAGCAGAAGGCAAGAATTGTTACTTCAGTCTCCCACATCTCTGCCCACAGCTACTGGTAGAAGTATGAGTGGTGACTCTTTTTCTCCCCTCTTTTTTCTTTTTTAAAATTTAGGTAAGTGGGAGAAAATATTTGTGCAACTAGTTCCTTGGATTTATTGACTCGGCTAAAGAATTGTTAGGAGTACTCTTGATTTTTGTTGATCATTTTCCTCCTAGAGATGGTCACTGTTTTCCTTTGTCTCTATTGTGTCATTTGTCATGAGGAAGAAAACCATTGGGAAGGATGCAGGTGTAAGGCCTGTGAGCCTGCTGTTTGACCTGGCCTCACAGCACAGTGAGTCCATGGTTTTCACCAGACCAATGTTCGCTTAGACAAACTCTGCTGTGGGCATGGTCTAGCACATTATGGCTATTAGAGCAAATGCTACCTAACTCAAAGACTCTTGTGTTAGGATAAGTTAGTCACAGAACAGATTGGACTGACCATAGGTTAGCTGCCAACCGCAAAAAACATTTCTGTGTAATGAGGCACACTGTAAACCACCACACAATCCCCACCCCTGGGGCACATATCCCTCCTACTTGTTAGTTTGGCTGAGAGACACTTTTAGCTTAGCTAAAGCTGTTGATATACGTATAAGAAAACCCGAATATGGTTTCTCTTTTGCCCTGTTCTGTGTTTTGAGGGCTTGGCTTTATGAATAGTGAGAATATTCTCTCAGGTCTCTGCCAACTGGAGGACGCATGTACAGGTGTGCATTCAGGGGATAACCACTGCCTGTGGATTTGATAAGCAGAATTCTCCTTGTCCAACTGTACCAGCTTTCAAGGGAATTTATCATAAGGGGTCCTGGTCCATGAGGGGCCTTTGTTGTCTCAACCTTTGTTGTCACTAATTTGGCTGGACAGAAATGTGGATGTACTCCATTTGCAGCTAGATCTTTTTCAGGCTAACTTCGGGAGTGAACTTTTTGGACCTTGTTAGGGCCGCATTTTTGTACTCTCCTTGAGTACAAACCTCTTGAGTTTATGGTTATCACAAAAAGGCTTATTGGTTTGAGTTGTTATTGAAATTAGTGTAAAATCCTACTTGTCAATGACCAGATGATGGAGCCTCTGAATTGGCTATATTTAAAAGAAAAAAATTGTTTTAGAGAGCTCTCATCCTACCAATTATTTTATTGGTACCTATACAAAGACCAAACTTAAAAAAGGACACACAAAATTATAATGGTTAGCCTCAGGGACTCTCTTAACAAGATGAAAGAACACAAATTTGACTTAAAAATTAAATTTGATGCGAATTCCTCTTCTTTTTTTTTTTCCCGAATTCCTCTTCTTAAAATCTGGCCCCATCTGCCTATTTTAACTTTCTTTTCCCCGTAAGATTTACAGAGAGCACTGTGGCCTGATCTCCAGGCCCATGATTATGTAAGTTACTCATGTAAGTGCTAAAAGTCAGGAAGTGAATTTAACAGAAGCATCCAGGACAGGGAATAGGGCTTGGTTTGCTGGGCTCTACAATCAGGCTCTGCCAATGTCAGGCTTTCCTACTAATGTCCTTTGCAGGTATATTGTAGACTCCCATCCAAATAATTCATGTTCTCAAGATGGCAGAAAATAAAATTTCACGTTATTTCTTCCTTTGCAAATCCAGAACTGTTGGTTTTTATCCTTTTACTCCCAGGGATAACTGTTTACTCTTGCTTGCCTAGTTTTGTGTCCTAAGAACTTGGTTTGGCTTCTGTTTGCCTGGGACATACAGCTTGTTGGTTTTTTTTTTTTTTTTTTAAGATTTTATTTATTTATTCATGATAAACAGAGAGAGAGAGAGAGAGAGAGAGAGAGAGAAGCAGAGACACAGGCAGAGGGAGAAGCAGGCTCCATGTACCGGGAGCCCGACGTGGGACTCGATCCCAGGTCTCCAGGATCGTGCCCTGGGCCAAAGACAGGCGCTAAACTGCTGCGCCACCCAAGGATTCCTTGTTGGTTTTTTCTTTTGGCTACCTTTGGGAGTGACTCTGGATCTTGGGAAGGTAATATTTTTGGCACCCTCTTTGGGGACTCCTCTTACATCCAAGGTGAGAATTTGTTTAATACTGATGGAAATATTTGCTGTTTGTTCTGGCTGAAAACTAACATGATACAGGCATACCTTGGAGATATTGCAGGTTTGGTTCCAGACCGCCACAATAAAACGAGTATCATAATACAGTCAGCCAAATGAATTTTTTAGTTTCCCAGTGAATATAAAAGTTATGTTTATACTATACTTCAGCCTATTAAATGCACATTATGTCTAAAAAAAACCCAATGTACACACCTAATTTAAAAATACTTTATTTTGGGACAGCCCGGGTGGCTCAGCGGTTTAGCGCCTGCCTTCAGCCCAGGGCGAGATCCTGGAGACCCGGGATCAAGTCCCATGTCAGGTTCCCTGCATGGAGCCTGCTTCTCCCTCTGCCTGTGTCTCTGTCTCTGTCTCTCTCTCTTTGTGTCTCTCATGAATAAATAAATAAAATCGTAAAAAAAAAAAAAAAAGAAATTCCTATTGTATCAAAAAATATATATTTCAAAGATTTTATTTATTTATTCATGAGAGACACAGGCAGAAGGAGAAGCAGGCTCCATGCAGGGAGCCCGATGTGGGACTCGATCCTGTGTCTCCAGGATCACGCCCTGGGCTGAGGGCAGCACTAAACCGCTGAGCCACCCTGGCTGCCCTAAAAATACTTTATTGCTAGAAAAATGTTAACCATCACCTGAGCTTTCAGGGATTCATAATCTCATCGTTGGTAGAGGGTCTTAACTTGATGTTGATGGCTGTTGGTGGTGGTGGCTGTCCAAGGCTAAGGTGGCTGTAGCAACTTCTTAAAATAAGACAACAATGAAGTTTGCTGCATTGACTCTCCTTCTCACAAACCATTTTTCTGTAGTATGGGATGCTCTTTGGTAACATTTTATCCACAGTAGAAATTCTTTCAAAACTATAATCATCTCAAACCCTGATACTGCTTTATCAACTAAGTTTATGTTATCTAAATCTCCTGTTATTTCAACAACCTTCACAGCATCTCTGTGAGGAATAGATTCCATCTCAGGAGACCACTTTCTTTGTCATCCATTAGAAGCAACTTATCCATTCAAGTTTGATCATGAGATGGCAGCAATTCAGTCACGTCTTCAGGCTCACTTCTAGTTTTCTTGCTACTTCCACCACTTCTGCAGTTACTTCCTCCCTTAAAGTCTTAAACCTTCAAGGATTGCATGAGGATTGCAATCCTCATGAGGATCTTTCCTTGAGGACTGCAGTCAACTTCTTCCAAACACCTGTTCAAATTGGTATTTTGACTGCCTCCTATGAATCATGAATGTTTTTAATGGCATCTAGAATGGTGAATCTTTTCCAGAAGATTTTCAATTGACTTTGCCCAGATCTATCAGAGGAATCACTGTTTGTGGCAGCTATAGCTTTACACAGTATTTATTAAATAATAAGACTTGAAAGTTGAAATCACTCCCTGATCCCTGAGCTGCAGAATGGATGTTATGGTCGCAGACATGAAAACAACATTAACCTCACACAATTTCATCAGAGCTCTTGGGTGACCAGGTACATTGTCAATGAGCAGTAGTATTTTGAAAGGAATCTTTTTTTCTGAGCAGCAGGTCTCAACAGTGGGGTTAAAATATTCAGTAAACCATGTTGTAAACAGATGTGCTGTCATCCAGGCTTTGTTATCCATTTATAAAGCACAGGTAGAGTTGACTTAGCATAATTCTTAAGGGCCCTAGGATTTTCTGCATGGTAAATGAGCATGGCTTCAACTTAATGTCACCAGCTGCATTAGCCCCTAACAAGAGAGTCAGCCTGGCTTTGAAGCTTTGAAGCCAGGCACTGACTTCTGTCTCGCTATGAAACTCCTTGATGCTATCTTCTTTCAACGGAAAGCTGTTCATATACATTGGTAATCTGTTTAGTGAAGCCACCTTCATTAATGATCTCAGCTAGATCTTCTGAATGACTTGTTGCAGCTTCTACATCAGCACTTGCTGCTTCACTTTACACTTTTATGTTATGGAGACGGCTTCTTCCTTAACCCTTAGGAACCACCTCCGGCTAGCTTCAGACTTCTCTCACGTAGCTTGCTCACCTGTCTCAGTCTTCACATAATTACAGTTAGGGCCTTGCTTTCAATTAGGTTTTGACTTAAGAGAATGTGGTGGTGGTTTTATCCAGAACACTAAAACTTTCTCTATATCGAAAGAAGGCTGTTTTGCTTTCTTATCATTCACAGATTTGTTGGAGTAGCACTTTTAATTTCCTTCAAGAACTTTTCTTTTGCATTCACAACTCTGGCTGTTTAGCATACATAAGAGGCCTAGCTTCCAGCCTCTATCTGAGCTTTCGACATGCCTTAATCATTACATTTAATCATTTCTAGCTTTTGATTTAAAATGAGAGATGTGTGACTCTTTTTCACTTGAACACTTAGAAGCCATTGTAGGTTTATTAATTGACCAAATTTCAGTTTTGTTGTACCTCAAGGAATAGGGTGACCTGAGGAGAGGGATAAAGAGAGGGGGAAATGGCTGGTTGGTGGAATAGTCAAGAACACATATAATACTTATCAATTAAATTTGCTACCTTATGTGGTCTCATTTTTTGGTGCTCCAAAACAATTACAATAGTAACATAATAGAACACCATTCACAGATCACCATAACAAATATAATAATGAGACAGTTTGACATATTTTAAGAATTACCAAAATGTGACACAAAGACATGAAGTGGGCATGGCGCCAATAGACTTGCTCAATGCCAAGGTGACCAGGAACCTTCAATTCATAAAAACCACAGTATCTGCAAAACATAATAAAGTGCAGCACAATAATGTACCCAGAGGGAAGGAAAACATTCTATTTTTTTTTTTTTTTTTTTTTTTTAAGGAAAACATTCTAATGTAAGTGTATGGGTGTGTTGGTTCCTTATTATCCAGGCTACAAACCAATTCTTTGAGGAATTTTGGACGACTGTTCTTGTCTTACAAATCTTTGCAAAACTAGAAATACAGCTCTAGAGGCATTTCAAACTCCACCTATTCCTTTTTACCAATCCTGAAACCTAAGTACTAAAAAAACTCTTAAGAAACCAAAGGTCTTGAAAGAACTTGCATTAAGATTACTTGTCAAGAACAAATACAAATCTTAAGTATCTTCTAAAAGGCTTTAGCCATCTGAGCAAACTTATTTCAACTGTTCTTTTGTAACATGAATTTTACATTATTATACCTATTTCATGGCTGAAATTTTAAAATGAAACTATAAGCTTTCTGTGTCTGTCTGTAGTTCTATGTGTGTCCATATATGGATATTGTAGATGTGTACCACCTTATCCCTGTGGATGGTATTGCCAAAATTAAGAAAATGAAGTGCTTACATAATCAAGTTCTCAGAAATATGTAACCCAAATATTTTTCCAGTTCAAGTGGTCTGGAGAAACATTTAGTATTAAAGCTAGTTTAAGTTTGTTGGTGTTTTTAAAATAGGCATATCTTCAGAATTATCAGCATAAAATATACTTTTATTCTACCTAAGTTTACCAAAAGTCAAATAAGTTCATGCCATCTCTGTTATAGAATTTGTCAGCAAGAAAGACACCTTAAGATGGTTAGCTTTTTAATGTCTCATGAAATTTTCCTAAATAATCTAAACATAATTGTTAAGAACAAGTGAATTAAATGTAAGGTAACAGTTTATAAATCAACTTTTGGGGATCCCTGGGTGGTGCAGCGGTTTGGCGCCTGCCTTTGGCCCGGGGCGCGATCCTGGAGACCCGGGATCGAATCCCACATCGGGCTCCTGGTGCATGGAGCCTGCTTCTCCCTCTGCCTGCATCTCTCTCTCTCTCTCTCTCTCTCTCTGTGACCATCATAAATAAAAATTAAAAGATAAATAAAAAAAATAAATCAACTTTTGAGCAATATTTATGGTTTTTTTTTAAGATATGTCTACTTAGCTTCCCCAAATCTTTTCAGTAACTTACAACTTGAGAGTTTTGCTAAGTTAAATCAAAGGATGTATAGTCACCAAATATCTATTCTTTTTTTTAAAGATCTTATTTCTTTTTTTTAAGATTTTATTTATTTATTCATGAGAGACAGAGAGAGAGAGAGAGAGAGGGGCAGAGACACAGGCAGAGGGAGAAGAGGGCTCCATGCAGGGAGCCCGACATGGAACTTGATCCAGGGTCTCCAGGATCAGGCCCTGGGCTGAAGGCGGCACTAAACCGCTGAGCCACCTGGGCTGCCCCAAGATCATATTTCTTTATTCATGAGAGACACAGAGAGAGAGGCGGAGACATAGGCAGAAGGAGAAGCAGGCTCCCTGCAGGGAGCCTGATGTAGGACTTGATCTCGGGACCCAGGATCACGACCTGGGCCAAAGGCAGACAGACATTCAACTGCTGAGCTACTTAGGTGCCCTGAGATCATTTTCAAATAACATAAAATACTGAATAGTAATTATTGTCTTTTCTGCCTGTAAAAGCCTTCCTTTAAAAAAAAGAGATTTACTTATTTTGGAGAGAGAGAGAATGCAGAAGGGAGGAGCAGAAAGAGAATTCCAAGCAGACTCCCCAGGGAGCATGGAGCCTGACATGGGGCTCAATCCATCCCACAACCCTGAGATCATGGCCCAAGGAGAAATCAAGAGTTGGACACCCAACAGATTGAGCTACCTGGGTGCCCTCCAAGCCTTCCATTTTGTATAGCTCCTTGGATGTTGTTCTATTCCTGAATCTTGCCAATTAGACATTTAAATTTAACTCAGCTGAATTTTTTAAGTGTATCACATAGGAATTAAAGATATTTGGGTCTTTTTGTAAACACATCTTGTGTCATGTTGAAAGATTACTCTGTGAAGAAGCATGTGTTTCTAGAAATTATAAAATGTATTCATAAATTTGCCACTTTAAAGAACACTGGTATAATACAATTCACAGTTGCTTATTCTTATTTTTCATTAGAAATTAAGATTTCTAAGGGTTAAGAATTCTAATTAATATATGTAATTAAAGTTACTAGAAATAATAAGGGAAATATCTCCATATGCAAGGAAAGTAGGATGTGTGTTTCTGGTAAAAAAGATATGAAGAAAGAAAATGAATTTTTGTTGAAGGAAAAGAAGGTGTAGAAGGTTTGTGGAAAAATAATCTTTGGAAAGAAATTTTAATATGCGGTCAAACTTGCTAATGTTAGAGTAACTTTAAGTGAGTTATTTTATTTTTTAAAATATTTATTTATTTGAGAGAGAGAGGGAAAGAGAATGCATGTATGAGCAACATGGGAGGGGCAGAGAGATAGAACTCCAAGAGACTCCCTACTGAGTGCAGAGCCCAACAGAGGTTCAATTTCATGACCATGAGGTCATGACCTGAGCCGAAACCAAGAACCCATGACTTAACTGACTGAGGCACCCAGGCAGCCCAGGTAAGTGAATTTTAATATCAAAAATAAGCTAGTGAAAAATTAGAATTGATTTTCTCTCTCTTAAAAGGACAAAGTGGGATCCCTGGGTGGTGCAGCGGTTTGGCGCCTGCCTTTGGCCCAGGGCGCGATCCTGGAGACCCGAGATCGAATCCCACATCGGGCTCCCGGTGCATGGAGCCTGCTTCTCCCTCTGCCTGTGTCTCTGCCTCTCTCTCTCTCTCTCTCTCTGTGACTATCATAAATAAATAAAAATTAAAAAAAAAAAAAGGACAAAGTTTTCTTGGACTTTTGGTCTGCTGTTTGTAACAGATCGCAAAAGAAGTTTGCCTTTTATTTTAAAGTTAGGACTGGTTCTTTTTTTTATTTTTTAATGATAGTCACACAGAGAGAGACAGAGAGGCAGAGACACAGGAAGAGGGAGAAGCAGGCTCCATGCACCGGGAGCCCGACGTGGGATTTGATCCCCGGTCTCCAGAATCGCGCCCTAGGCCAAAGGCAGGCGCTAAGCCGCTGCGCCACCCAGAGATCCCAGAAATTCACCTTTTAAATAATCTGCCTAGAAAGCAGAGATTCTGTGTTTTATCAAAATAATTTTCTGTGCTTTACTAGGTCTTTTGTTGGTTTTGCTCACAACTACATAACATTTTGCATTTGCCTTTAAAATCTTTTGTCGGGATCCCTGGGTGGCTCAGCCCTTTAGCGCCTGCCTTTGGCCCAGGGTGCGATCCTGGAGCCCCGGGATCGAGTCCCACATCGGGTTCCTGGCATAGAGCCTGCTTCTCCCTCCTCCTATGTCTCTGCCTCTCTCTCTATGTCTATCATGAATAAATAAATCTTTAAAAAAAATAATTAAAAAAATAAAATCTTTTGTCATTGGTTCAATAGATAATTAAGAATTATTTCATAGTGATCTGTGATCCTATTTGGTTAAGTGTCCAAACCATTTTATATATTTTTTTCCATTTTATATTTTTGAAAAAGTTTCTACAATAAAATTCTCAGTAAAATCTTTTTTGACCTCAGGGACACCTGGACAGCACAGCTAGTTGAGCATCTGACTCCGGGTTTCAGCTCAGGTAGTGGTCTCAGGGTCATGGGATCGAGCCCAGCATTGGGCTCCCTGCTCAATGTGCTGTCTGCTAGAGATTCTTTCTCCCTCTTCCTCTGCCCCTCCCACTTGTGCTTGCTCCCTCTTTCTCTCTTAAATAAATAAATCTTTCTAAAAATCTTTTTTTGGGGGGGCACCTGGGTGGCTCAGTCGGTTGAGTGTCTGCCTTTGGCTCAGGTCATGATCCCAGGGTCCTGGGATCAAGCCCCGAATTAGGCTCCCTGCTCAGTAGAGAGCCTGCTTCTCCCTCTTCCTGTGCTGTTCACCTGCTAGTGCTGTCAAATAAATAAACAAAATCTTTTAAAAACAATCTTTTTTGACCTCAAACTAAGTTTTGAGAATTTCAGAGGGTCCCTGTAATATCTCAAAAGATTTGTTTTCTTTTATAAAAGGAGAGCTATTAAAATCAATTGGGCTTATTTGGTATGTTAAACTACAGTGGAAGTATTGTCAAATAAGTGATGATAAAAGGCAGCCCTGGTGGCTTAGTGGTTTAGTGCCGCCTTTGGCCCAGGGCATGATCCTGGAGACCCCGGATTGAGTCCCATGTCAGGCTCCCTGCGTGGAGACTGCTTCTCCTCTGCCTTTCTCTCTCTCTCTCTATGTCTCTAATAAATAAATAAAAAATCTTAGAGGTCTTAAAAAAAAATAAGTGATGATAAACCTTCTTAGATTATGTTGTATGTTATTGATATTAATATAAATATTACAGAAGTTGTATGAAATTCCTAAAATTCTAATATGTACTGTTATAACGTTATCAGTCATAATTCTAGTTACTACCTTAAAATATTGTATGTCATATATAACCACATTTATGTGTTTATGTGTAAATTCCACTATAATAAACTCTCAACAGATCTTTAACAAGGAGCATTTAATTTTTTTTAATAAATTTATTTTTTATTGGTGTTCAATTTACCAACATACAGAATAACACCCAGTGCTCATCCCATCAAGTGCCCCCCTCAGTGCCCATCACCCATTCACCCCCACCCCCCGCCCTCCTCCCCTTCCACTACCCCTAGTTCGTTTCCCAGAGTTAGGAGTCTTTATGTTCTGTCTCCCTTTCTGATATTCCCACACATTTCTTCTCCCTTCCCTTCTATTCCCTTTCACTATTATTTATATTCCCCAAATGAATGAGAACATACACTGTTTGTCCTTCTCTGATTGACTTACTTCACTCAGCATAATACCCTTCAGTCCTATCCATGTTGAAGCAAATGGTGGGTATTTGTCGTTTCTAATGGCTGAGTAGGGATCCCTGGGTGGCCCAGCGGTTTGGCGCCTGCCTTTGGCCCAGGGCGCGATCCTGGAGAACCAGGATCGAATCCCACGTCGGGCTCCCGGTGCATGGAGCCTGCTTCTCCCTCTGCCTGTGTCTCTGCCCCCCTCTCTCTCTCTCTCTGTGACTATCATAAATAAATAAAAAATTAAAAAAAAATCTAATGGCTGAGTAATATTCCATTGTATATATAAACCACATCTTCTTTATCCATTCATCTTTCGATGGACACCAAGGCTCCTTCCACAGTTTGGCTATTTTGGACATTGCTGCTATAAACATCGGGGTGCAGGTGTCCGGCGTTTCATTGCATCTGAATCTTTGGAGTAAATCCCCAACAGTGCAATTTTCCAGAGTGGCTGCACCATTTCACATTCCCACCAACAGTGTAAGAGGGTTCCCTTTTCTCCGCATCCTCTCCAACATTTGTGATTTCCTGCCTTGTTAATTTTCCCCATTCTCACTGGTGTGAGGTGGTATCTCATTGTGGTTTTGATTTGTATTTCAACAAGGGGCATTTAAAATTTTTTGCCATTTACAGATAGTTGTTCTACTCTGATGCTCTGCAAAGTGTTCTTGCAAAAGTACTCCTTTTTCAAGGAGATTCAAGAGAGTAACTATTGACAAGTACAGGTTTCTGATAACTTGAGATTATGAAACTGGCTGGATAATGGTGGCACCTGTTTGTCTCAGTCAGTAGAGCATGTAACTCTTAATCTCAGGGTTGTGAGTTCAATGTCCATATTTGGCATGGAACCTACATAATAAAAAAATAATAATAAATAAAATAAAAAAATAAAATAAAATAAAATAAATAAAATAAATAAAATAAATAAAATAAAATAAAACCCTCACCAAAAAAATTGTGCTAAGGAAGAATTTCCAGAACCAACGGAAAAACTGGATTAGGTGGAACAAGTCTTAATTATTTGGAAATGAATGAACCAAGGGGAATGATTATAATTTTTATGACTTTTGGGAAATATTTTATGACTGTTTCTCCAGATTTAAGGAAACCTTTTGTTATTAACAATTTGGTAAGATATATCTTTGTGAACAAAGATTAACAATTTTTCTCCCTACCTGACCCCTCTAGAATTTGGTGAATGAGTATTCTTATATTCACAGCAATATAATTATTTGCAAAATCAGTAAGAACTCATTCTCCTTGTAATAGGACACAATTGAAAACACAGGTTATAAAAAATAATAATAATAAATACATAAGAGAAAAGAAAAGAAAAGAAAAGAAAAGAAAAGAAAAGAAAAGAAAAGACAGGTTATATTACCAAGGCTTTGACTGGAATGTCACATTTGAGAGAGATGTATATAGACTCATATATGACCAGACAGATTTTTTTAAGTTTTTTAAAAAATTTATTTAAGTGATCTCTATGTCAAATGTGGGGCTTGAACTCACGACCCTGAGATCAAGAGTCAGATGCTCTTCTGAATGAGCCAGCTAGGTGTCCCATGACTCCCATGACCAGACAGCTTTAAGGAACTAAGAGTAACTTTATGGAGCCAATAAAGTCTCATGGAAAAATTGGCCTGGTACCTTGCCTACAGGGTTCCTACCAGCCTCACCAGGTGAATAAAGAAGGGCACATCCTGGCAGGTGTAGGACCTTAGGATATTTTGAAGACCTCAAAAAAAAAAAGAAAAAAAAAAAGAATTTACCCAAATCTATAGGTATCACAGGCTCAATCTGATGCTACTTCTTGGCATGGCTTGCTAACCTCAAGAAGCTTTTAAAAGTTCAATCTGAGATTCCTTATTAAAAGTTCCAGCAGGGATCCCTGGGTGGCGCAGCGGTTTAGCGCCTGCCTTTGGCCCAGGGCGCGATCCTGGAGACCCGGGATCGAATCCCACGTCGGGCTCCCGGTGCATGGAGCCTGCTTCTCCCTCTGCCTGTGTCTCTGCCTCTCTCTCTCTCTCTCTGTGTGACTATCATAAATTAAAAAAAAAAAAAAAAAAAAAAAAAAGTTCCAGCAAAGTAGATTTAAAAGACCCTATACAGTCAATCACTACTCTTGCTGCATCTCTGTAAACAATCAGGCCAAGTTGATTTAAGCTAGGCTTGGTTTTCAGATGAATTAGTCTTGCTGTGGTTATCTTTGGTGAAAATGGGGGCGATCGAAGAGAGAAAAATTATGTTTTAGTAATATATCTTTGTGGATATCAAATTCTAGTGTTGTTAATTGTCTTTGGGATTTTGTTTTCTACCTGTAAACTGGACCAGATCCTGAATTTTTCTAGTTTTCTCTAATATTTGGCTACAAATGTCCAAATGAAGGTTTCTAGCGTTCCTCCCACACTTCTGACATGGAATCCTTGAGAACTAAAACTGCTATTTTGCTGAAGCTATGCAAGTTCACTATGCAAGTTGCATAAGCTATGCAAGTTGGACAACTTAATATAAACTTCAGAGAAATCGGGCAGCCCTGGTGGCTCAGTGGTTTAGCGCCGCCTTCAGCCCAGGGTGTGATCCTGGAGACCTGGGATCAAGTCCCATGTCAGGCTCCATGCACGGAGCCTGCTTCTCCCACTGTATCTCTGCCTCTCTCCGTGTGTCTCTCATGAATAAATAAAATCTTCAAAAAACAAACAAACAAACAAACAAACAAAACTTCAGAGAAATCACCACAAAAGTTCATGTACAGAAAATCTTGATGCCTGTTGTAGTGTGTCCCCTCAAAAAGATCAGTGATATTCAAACTACAAACCAGAAAAATCTGTCAGATTGCCTCTGTCTGAAGGTATTTTGAGCCAGATATCTAGAAATCTTCCTGTATCACTGACTTCAGAACTCAGCAACAGGAGTCCACTGCTCCAATCATTAATATTTGTTTTTCTTTTGTTTCCATAGAAATGCTTCTTGTACCATAGCCCTAACTTTGTGAGTGCACCTGAATCATCACCTTCTGAAATGAGATACAACTGTTTAATTGAACTGACTAGTCTCCGTATTAAGAGAGTGGTTCAGTGAGATGGAGCAATCTACCAACTTAATTTCAGAATTGTGAAACATCTTGGGGACATTTCCAAGGTGGGATGGAGGGGACGGGCAAATTTTGTGACTCCAAAATATGCCATTTTGGCTTATGGGTTATTTTGAGTTGAAGGCAGATTCAAGAAAAACTTTTATTTCTCCAAAATCACATAAAAGAATTTAGATAAGGAACCTGGCCCAGAAAGAGAGCGATTATCAGAGATAAATTTTTATTTGAAAGACTTATCTATATGGTAGAGCAAACATCTAATTACCAAACACTTATTCCTCTTATTGTCCTGTCACCATCCTTCCCTTTGGAGCCCCAGGCCCCTATCTCATTCCTTAGTTCAGGATGCCACATAAGCCTCAACAGATGGGCTTGTCTTTGGGTCTCCTATTCTTTTTTTTTTTTTTTTTAGATTCATTCATTCATTTATTATAGACACAGAGAGAGAGAGAGAGAGAGAGAGGCAGAGACACAGGCAGAGGGAGAAGCAGGCTCTATGCTGGGACCCCAATGCGGGACTCGATCCCGGGACCTCAGGATTGCGCCCCGGGCCAAAGGCAGGTGCCAAACCGCTAAGCCACCCAGGGATCCCCTGGGTCTCCTATTCTGATGGGACTTCTGTATGTAATTAATGTTTTTCTCCTGTTAATATTTTTTATATCAAATTACCAGCCAAAGAACCTAGAAGGGTAGAAAAGAAATTCTTCCTCCCAACACATGCAGTATTTGTTCTTTCATCCTTTTGGCTTATTTTGCTTAATGTACTTTCCTTAAAAGTCAATATTGTAGCACATGTTAGATTTCCTTCCTTTTTAAGGATGAGTAATATTCTATGATATTATATGCATACACTAAATTTTGTTTATTCATTCACTGATGGACATTTGGGTCCATCATTTGGGCCACCTTTTGGCTCTTGTGAATATATTGTTATGAACACTGGTATACAAATATGCATTTGAATACCTGCTTTCAATTCTTTGGGAATATACCCATAAATGGAATTACTGAATCATATGGTAATTCTGTTTAAATTTTGATGAAGTCCAATTTTTTGCCTATGCCTTTTGTTTCAGATCCACAAAATCATTGTTGAATCCATTGTTAAGAATGTTTTGTACTGTTTTCTCCTAAGAGTTTTATAGTTTTACCTCTTACATTAAGGTCTTTGATCCACAGTTTTTAGGTTTTATAACTTGTTAAATTAGTGATCTTTAAAAAAATATAAATACAGGGGCACCTGGGTGGCTCAGTTGCCTAAGCATCTGCCTTCAGCTTGGGTCATGATCCATGGGTCCTGGGATCCAGTCCCACATTGGGGCTTCCTACTAGCGGGGAGTCTGCTTCTCTGTCTCCCTCTGCTACTCCCCCTGCTTGTGCTCTCTCACTCTCTTGTTCTCCCTCTCAAGTACATAAATTTTCAAAATATATATATATATTTTTTTAATTTTCAAAATATTAAAAAAAAACAATCATGTCAATACGATCAGAAATTTCCTGAGGTTTTTACCTCAATCAAATTAAAAATCATTCTTATTCTAGCCTGCAGGCCTTTACATGATCCAGTTTACATTTTTCTGATTTCAACAAATTCTAGGAACACTGCCCACACCATGCTCTTTCTCAAACACACCAAGTACATTCCCACCTCAAACATTTATATTTGCTGTTCCTTCTTTCAGGAACATACTGCCTTCCTATCTCTGATTATTCATCCTCTTCTCACTGAGGTCTTTCCTCAGCACCTTATCTAAAGTGCCATCTTCATCTCTATTCCATTACCTTGCTTTTGTTTTATTAGTATTTGTCATTGCCTGACACGTCATCTGTTTTTACCTTCTGTTCCTCAAAGAGAATATAAACTTCAAGAAGGCAAAGATCTTGGCCTCCCTCTTACTGTAATAGGATCCTCACATTTTTATCTGAATATATAGATGCTCAGAATAAAAGCACTTAGTGATGGCCAATGGGCGAAAAACTCCTAGGTCATATCCTTGAAAACAAGGAGTGTACCTCCTTTACTCTTTCCCCACTTTCCACTGGCTAGAATTGGATGTGGTGGTAACCAGTTTTAGACTCTTTAGATAATGACAACTCCTTAGAGATGACAAAGAAACATGACTGATGGAACCTAGCTACCTATTGATTTCTTGAATCAAAGCTGTTGAAAAAGCTTGGACTTTTCTTTTTTTGAGAAAGAGCACACTTTATTTGAAAGAGAGCATTGCACATGACCAAAAGGTGTAGGCAGCTCAGAGGGCATCCTACACATCACGTTCTAAGGGATACAAAGGATGATAGATGAAGAAAATTAAAAGTACACTTAATATGATGAGCACTGAGTAATGTATAGAATTATTGAATCACTATATCATACTCCTGAAACTAATATAACATTGTATAAATAATACTTGAATAAAAAAGTTTTAAAGATACACAGGATATTTTGCTAAGAAAGATCAACTGGAATACATATTCCTTTGGGATCCCTCCCCAATCATATCTCTCTGAGGGCTGGTGTACTCTTAACCATTTCTCTGAAAGAGATTGTGGTTTGCTAAAGATAAAGCCACTCAAGGGTGACTTCTTGTTTTTCATAAAAACATTTTTAGATTTTTTTTTTAAGTCTTCATTTGTTACTTTTTTTTTTCATTTGTTACTTTTATTTTATGTTCTCTCAAGGTCATCAGACTAGACATAGATATAGATTACCTTGATGTCAACACCAGGGAGGTCATCTTTGATCATGATCAAAGCCATCTAGGGTTATATCAGCAGCAGCCAGCCTCATCCTGCTTGCATGAATCATATTTCTTAGTCCTTTCACTGGGCATGGGGACGTTGCTCTCCCCGTCAATGAGGCCTGATCTGATAAGTGCTGGATCCACATTTCTTTTTTTAAAAAATATTTTATTTATTTATTCATGAGAGACACAAAGGAAGAGGCAGAGAGATACGCAGAGGGAGAAGCAGGCTCCCTGTGGGAGCCTGATGTGGGACTTCATCCCAGGACCTGGGGATCACAACCTGAGCCAAAGGTAGATGCTCAACCACTGAGCCACCCAGGTGCCCGTGGATCCACATTTCCTACTTGGTTTGTGGCCATGATACAAACATGGTTTGTGTATCATGTATCATGATACATGATACAAGGGCATATCTCCCCTTGAATTAAATCCATTCAATTGCTTCCTCAGTTCTATTTTTTTTTTAATTTTTTTTTTTTTATGTTTTTATGATAGTCACAGAGAGAGAGAGAGAGAGGCAGAGACACAGGCAGAGGGAGAAGCAGGCTCCATGCACCGGGAGCCTGATGTGGGATTCGATCCCGGGTCTCCAGGATCGCGCCCTGGGCCAAAGGCAGGCGCTAAACCGCTGCGCCACCCAGGGATCCCATTCTTCCTCAGTTCTATTATTGTTTGCTGAGTATCTCTCTCACCACCAGAATTTGAATAATATTTTTTGTCCCAATAGCACCAATTTCATCAATAAAAAATGCTGGATGGTACATGTTCTTCAGCAACTTGAAACAATTCCTGTACAAGTTTGGGCCAATCACCTCGGTACTTCTGAATAATTCAGAGCCAGCTACTCTCAAGAAAGTGGCTGAGGTTTGGTTTGCTATTGCTTTGGCCAGTAAGGTTTTACCTGTGCCAGGTGGCCCATAGAGAATGACTCCCTTGGGTGCTTTATATCCATTTTTTTCCCCATAATATTCAGGATGAGCAAGAGGAAACTCACAGATTCCTTAATTCCCTGATCTGGTTGTCTAACACCCTAATAACAGCATAGGTCTCCTGGAGGGACTTTTCTACCTTCTTCACTGTGACCAGGGGATCCATGTCATCTATTAACACCCCATCACAGCATGCAGCTTGTGGTTGAGCAGGGCTGAGCAGTTGGGTTCCAGCAGATTGCTGTCAACAAATGAAAGAATCCTGATGTGGTATTCTGAGCCCACAGATGTAGACAAAATGGCTTCGATCATCAATGACCTCTTCTAAGGTTCCTACCAACTTTTGGTAGGAACTGTGATCCCCAGATAATTCACCTTCGATATTTCCTCCCCTTGCTTTTCTCCTAAAGTCTTCAATTATTCCTGATTTTTTAAAAAAAGATTTTATTTATTCATGACAGACACAGAAGGATCGAGGGGCAGAGACATAGGCAGAGGGAGAAGCAGGCTCCATGCAGGGAGCCTGATGTGGGACTCGATTCTGGGTCTCCAGGATCAGGCCCTGGGCTGAGAGTGGCACTAACCCGCTGAACCACCCAGGGATCCCTTATTCCTCATTTCTAATGAATTCCTCCTCCTCTAACTTCAATAATTTTATCTGGCACTGAATGGGAGGATCACCAGGGGCAGTTTGTTGCCAGTATCTGATCCCTTGGTTTCCTTCTTTTCCCCACTCTAGTTGGTACACAAGGTTCATATTTCTTTTTCTTGTCCTTGTCATCCTTCTTACTACCTCCAAGACCATGACTACTACTACTCTGACTTTGACCCTTCTTGCTTCAGCCATTGGAGCCACCAAGATTGGACTTTTATGTGGAGACATATTTTCATCTTAATAAAATAACTATTATTTTGCATCTCTGTCATAGTAGCTGTATCTATTTCTTAACTCTGAGCTTTCTAACCAGTGTGCCTCCAAAGAGAAAGGAGGAATATCAATCAACAGAGCTTACCCTAGTGACCAAAAACTTTCTTCTTGTATTAATCTCTGTGTATACCTGGTCTTAGAACAGGCAATGGGGGGGGAAAAAAAAAAACAGGCAATGGAAAGAAAAAAAAAAACCCAAAACATCATTCTTGCTGCTGCATATATGCATATGATCTCAACTATTTATAAAAATACATATACCCATGCATATAAAAAAAGACTAGGGAAAAAAAAAAGACAAGGAGGAAATACATAAAAATGTTAAGGGTGAAGACTTGTTTCAAGAGTCCAAGGAAGGGATCCCTGGGTGGAGCAGCAGTTTGGTGCCTGCCTTTGGCCCAGGGCGCGATCCTGGAGACCCGGGATCAAATTCCACATCGGGCTCCCGGTGCATGGAGCCTGCTTCTCCCTCTGCCTATGTCTCTGCCTCTCTTTCTCTGTGTGTGACAATCATAAAAAAAAAAAAAAAAAAAAAAAAAAAAAAAAGTCCAAGGAAAAAAAAAATGGAAAAAATCCATTTCCCTGTGAAAGGGAAAAAATACTGAAAATGACCAGAAGCTTTTTGGATTAGGAAATGGAAAGAAAATGGGACGCCTGGGTGGCTCAGTGGTTGAGCGTCTGCCTTTGGCTCAAGTCGTGACCCTGGGGTCCTCGGATTGAGTCCTGCATTGGGCTTCCTGTAGGGAGCTTGCTTCTCTCCCTGCCTATGTCTCTCTGTGTGTCTCTCATGAATAAATAAATAAAATCTTAAAAAAAAAGGAAATGAAAAAAAAAAGGAAATGGAAAGAATAATGATATAATTATTATGAAAATATTAAATCTGTCATTCTTCTTAGATAATAGTACCAAAAATACCTTAACAAATCCACCCTGGATTCAGATAAAATTTTTCTTTGAAAGAATTATAGAGATACTGTATTTGTTCTGTGCTTCCTTAAACATGTAGCATGAAACGGTATTCCTGAGACACTACCACTGCAAAAAGTATTTTTTCCATGGATACATACAGTATCTTTCCCTGGAATTTTTCTTTTTTTTTTTTTAAGATTTTATTTATTTATTAATGAGCGACACAGAGAGAGGCAGAGACACAGGCAGAGGGAGAGCAGGCTCCCTGTGGGGAACCCGATGTGGGACTTGATCCCGGGACTCCGGGATCACGCCCTTCACCAAAGGCAGGCGCTAAACTGCTGAGCCACCCAGGCATTCCTCTCCCTGGAATTTTAAAGGCTCTGAGAAATCCTGCAACTAGGAAACCTGATTTATATTGCTCAATGAAGCATTACTGTGACAGACATTACTGTTCACATATATACTCTCCTCTTTGTTCTTACAACCCTGATTTGTTCAACAATGTGCCCGGCTAAAGTCCCACATTTTTCAGCATTTCTTGTAGTTAGAGGCTGGGTGACATGGTTCTAGGCAAAGAGGTGGAAGTGGCAGTTGCTGAATGGAGCTTCCTGAGTAGTTCATAAAAGACCAACCAAGCTGTCAAGTATGGTTGCTATTTTCCCTTCGTGTTTACCTTGGCTGAAACATGCATGTGACAGAAGAGACAAGCCTGAAGATGAAAGACACAGGATAAGAATAATTGACAGAAAGTATAAAAGTAGCTTCGGCCTCTGACGGCTTCATGGGTTGACTGCACTTCTCAGAACTTCTCAAACCATGAGAAAAAGGAAATCTCTGTTTGGCTAAGGTACTATGGGTTTCCCGTCAAAACACAGGAACCTGGGTCTTTGTTGGCACTACAGGGTAGTTACATTTGCCTAAATCCGAACTTTTTAAGTAAGAAAAGGGAAAAAGAAAAGTCCTAATTTGTTTGTTACTTGTACCAGATACAAATAGCAAAGGGCACTCACTGTGCTTGGGTTCTGGATAAGGAAGGAGAAGAGAACAGTCATGCTTTGGAAATGTTGAGTCTGAGATCCTTGTGGGATAGCCAGCCACTTGTGGAGGACCAGGAGACAGCAGGATATGTAGGTCAGGAACTTGGAAAAAAGATTGGGCTAGAAAAAAACAAGTCACAAGAGTTCAAGGTGGATACTTTAAAGTCCCTCGTTATCTGTCTTGGATTAGGCACTACACACTCTGCGCATCTGTAAGGAACAGAGCAAGGGATCAGATTTGGCTCCAAGTGGGTGAATACTTTCCCATAGCCAGAGCTCTCTAAAAATGGAACAGGCTGAGTTTGCGTCCTTTTCCTTGAGCAACACAGGTAGAAACTGGGTACTCAAGTGGTAGGCAAGATGTCCAGAGCATTAGGTAATTGGAGTTGATGACTCTTAAATATCTTTCAAACCTTGAACAGCTAATACTCTAAGCATTTAATTTGGTTCTTTTTTTTTAATTTTTATTTATTTATGATAGTCACAGAGAGAGAGAGAGAGAGAGGCAGAGACATAGGCAGAGGGAGAAACAGGCTCCATGCACCGGGAGCCCGATGTGGGATTCGATCCCGGGTCTCCAGGATCGCGCCCTGGGCCAAAGGCAGGCGCCAAACCGCTGCGCCACCCAGGGATCCCCTTAATTTGGTTCTGAAGTGTGATGTCATCAACCTTGTGAAAAGGATTCAACCAACCATGAGCCCATGATCCTTCACTGTTGTTGTACCTATTCTTGCTCTGAACTGTACACTTTAAAAAAGTTAATTTTACTTTTCCACAATTAAAAATTCTTAAACATATGTAGTAGGCACTTTATATTAAACTCTGAAGTATGAGGAATAAGCCTTGGAAATAGTAGCTGGTGCCTCTTAGAGGCATCGTAAATGCTCCAAAGAGGTGATTGTGAGTTAGAATAGTGCAAGTGGCTGTTGGCAAGGGGGTGTCTCTGCAAACGGTCTGCAGACCATATCTGCTTGGGGTGGAGGCCTTGCAATTTTCCCAATGGAGGCAAGAAGCCTGAGGGACGGAAGCCAGTGGACCTGCCATCCCTCCAACTTCTCCTTGTAGCTTCCTGTGGTAACTGTCACCCTGTGGCCGCCTGCTCCTGTCCTTTGACCAGAGTTCTCCTGCCTCTGAGTGCACTATTAGTTCCTTAACTCTGAGGTTGAAATATTGCAGAATTAGAGACCACTTATTGAGTTCTACTATATGTCCTGCACAAAGTTCTTTACATATTGTTTCTATTATTTTCACAGTGACTTTATGAAAGAGGTCTTGTGATTCTTGTCTTATTCATGAGAGACCAAAGTCCTGAAGGTTAAGTAACTTACTCAAAGATGCACAATAAGACACTAAATTCTTTCCATTATATCATGTGGCTCCTATGATAATAATAATAATAAAACGTCTACAGTACCTGGGATATTTTTAAAGCCTCCATAAGGTCTCAGAGGGAAAAATATACTGTAAGTAACTCAGAGTTGCCACAAAGTAGTAATTGCTAATACTCTAGTAATCTAGTAGTAATCTAGTAGTAATCTAGTAATCTAGTAGTAATTGCTCTATAAAAGAGCATTTAGTACAGGTTAGGAACTTGGTGAAACCCTCATCACATTACCACATTTAATATATCCAATAACCCAGGGTGGTATGTCTAAGAGTGCCCATTTGTCCAGTGCTTTGCACATTGGCTAAGTCTCAGCAATGGTCAGTTATTTCAGGACAGAGGATTTCTTAAGATTTTATTTATTTGAGAGAGAGAGAGAAAGAGAGCAAGGGGGGGTGGGTAGAGGGAGGAGACTCCCTGCCCAGTGGAGTACCCGATGTGAGGCTCCATCTTGGGATTCATGCCCACCTGACTAAGCCACTGAGGTGCCCACAGGACAGAGGATAAATACTTCTTTCACATTGAAATATATGATTCCCAAGATCAATGCCAATTCTGGAACTGTGACTGATGTAGGAAAGACATTAGGGTTTGAAGCTGATGACCAAGAAAGAATTCTTGAGATGTTTTTGATGCAAAAAGATGGTTTTATTAAAGCATGGGGACAGGACCCATGGGCAGAAAGAGCTGCAATGGGGTTGTGAGGGGCAGTGATAATATGTCTTCAACTTGGGAGGGGGTTTGAGATAGCCTAAGCTTCCCGTGTATTTTGGAAACAAGGTTTCCAGGACCTTGAGGGGGCTAGCTATTTTTTGGAAGGATCATTATTGTTTAGTAAGCCTTCAGTCATGAGACACTTCAGATGTCTATCAGTGGGCCATATGCCTGGAGGATGATTCTTAATGTGTACCTAGGGGAGGGGGGTAAAGAGAAAGGGAGCTTCCAAAGGAATTTCTATATGTTTAGAGTAGACTCACAGGATCCTGGAGGGTCAGGTTAAGGTTGCCTTTTGGTCACAGCAGTGTCAACACTGAGGCAGCCGAGCTCCCAGAGGAAGCTCACCCTGTTTCAAGGACTTGTCAATGGGCTAGAAGTAGTAAGGAAATTTAATAATTTTTCTTCTCCCTTTGTTTCCCATGTTACTAATACTTTATTTTTTGAGCATTGGAAACACATTTCTGGATGATTTTAAGGCAGAACTTGCTTTGAATGCTAGCTCAATGTTGCCACTGTTTTCCATGATACTAACCCTAAAACCAGGAAGATATACCAGAAGATGCCGATAAGGACATGTGGCTTTATAGTAAAAAGGCACTCATTCATTCAACAAATAAGTTTGAGTGTCTTCTGTTTGCCAGGCCAAACCTCTTGTTCCCCCACCTCCCCTCAAAAAGCAAACAGATGTGTGCACGGGTGATTCAGTGGTTGAATGTCTGCTTTTGGCTCAGGGCATGATCCCGAGGTCCTGGGATTGGGTCCTGCATCAGGCTCCTCATGGGGAGCCTGCTTCTCCCTCTGCCTAGTCTCTGCCTTTCTGTGTCTCTCATGAATAAATAAAATCTTAAAAAACAAACAAAAAAAAAACCAAAACAGACAAAACCACCCCAAAACAAAAAAGCAACAAACCACCCCCATCCCACATATCTAGCCTTCAAAAGGGCTATGGTTGTCACATGGATATAGAATAGATCCTTTGCACTAAGTGCTATAGCATTGACCTTGAAAATCTTATCCTTACAAATTGAATCCTATGGATCTTTATTAAATTCATGGTTAAAGCTGAAAAATGTCACTTTCTTTTGCCATTGTCCTTTAATGATATGATAACCTTATAAAGAATCTTTGTATGATTAAATCACATATTTAAATATTCATAGAACTTATCTTTCCTTCTATTCCTGTTCCTCACCTTTTCATATCTATTCCTTTTGTTAGATGAGGCGATTACTGTTACCAGTTCCTCTGCGGAGATATTTTATGCCTATGCAAGTGTCAGGGCAGAAAAATTTTCCTTCCACTCTCCTAGGTTCTTTGTCTAATAATTAAATTGACATGAAACAGATTAATTGGGGGGGGGGAGTTAATTTTGTATATACAAAAGCCCCATAAAAATGTGAAACCCAAAGACACCCAGGCAATTGAAACTTATATGCCATTTCTGAGCTAAGGAATGGGTTAAGGGCTTGGGACTTCAAAGAGGAGGAGGGCAATTCACAGAAAGATAAAAGCAGATGTTTGCCCTGCAGTGAGGGTAAGTCCTTGAGATAAAAAGGTAACCCTGGTAATAACTCTCTTTCTGGGCCAGGTCCCCTTATTTAAATCCTTTCAGGAAGTTAAGGAAGAGGTAATACAGTTTTTCTTGGGTCTGCTGGGTCTGTATTGACATACCTTTAAAATAATCCACATGCCAAAGTGGCAGGCACACTTTGGGGTGGCATATTCTGCTTCCCCTCACAAGCTCCTTTGTATCTTTACCCACGTGGGTCTTTTAAAAATTTTTTTGAAGATTTTATTTTTAAGTAATATCTACACCCAAAGGTAGGGCTTGAATTCAACCAGGAGATCAAGAGTCTTATGCTCCACCTACAGAGCCGGCCTGGCGCCCCAGGGCTACCCGTATGGGTCACAAAACAAAATGCAGGCAATGTTATAACCATAACACAATTATCTGTGCTTTGCTTTTTTTCACGTAATGTATCTTGGAATTCATTCCATATTAATATGTAAACTGTTGCTTTGCTCTTTTTAGCAATTTCAAGTTATTCCTGCGGGGGGGGGAAAATGGGGTCTAATTTAATCTCACCTGGTCACTCTCTGGTTTTATGGTTTAAGGGACGAAAACGTCTTTATGTCTACATGAGTCAGTGTGAGGTTATTAGGAATCCCCGTTCCGCCCACTTTTCTTAGTTGTTGGAAGGGAAAAATTCCTTACCGCGCCACATCTGGGTATCATTAAGCTCAAGCTGAGGCCCAGGAAGAGCGTGGGCGAGGAGCCCAGAAGGGAAGCCCCCATCATTCCACCTGCACACAAAGCCCCGGCATGCAAAGCCCGTCCCACCTGCGGCGTGGGCAGGGGGCGGGGCCGGTCCCCCGCCCCGCCCCACGCACGCACCCACGCTCCCATTTTTCCGGCTGTCTCCGCAGCAGTGGGAGCCGCCATCTTGGACTTTGGGTCCCCTGCTCCGTCAAGAGAGACACCTGGAAACTCCGCGGCAGCCATCTTTTACGAGAAGCCTTTTCGGCAATCCCTGCGCTCAGATCATCGCGTTTCTCGGAAACGGGAAAACGCTCAACGTTCCGTACAACCACAAAGGAAGCAGCCATCTTGCACCGCAAACCCCTCCATTTCCGGAGCGGCCCGCTGACGTGACGGGGGCACGGGCCCACACAGGCAACTCTCTCGCCCCCTGGCGCTGGCGCCCGGCTCCAGCTTTGACCTGTTGGGGAGTCTGCTTCCGGGTCGGCTCGGGCGGGGCTTTGGCGACGCCGGGCCCCAGGGTGCTCGCCGAGCGGGCGCGAGGCTTAGGGGGGAGTGTGGGTTCGCGCGTTGAGCGGCCGTGGCGTGCGACATGGAGAAACCCGCGCTTGTTTCGGGTCTTGTGTGTCGTGTGAATCCACCACGACCGCGTGAGAGACTTAACATTTCCAGTTGAGGAAACACACTCCTCCCCTTGCCCATTCTGGGTTACTCATTCCCCTCACCGTTTCTGCAAAATGGGATAAGTAATGGGGTTGTCGTGAGGACCGAGGATCGAGATTCAATGCCTGGTTAGTAACAGTTTCCTCTCCATTGACAGTAGTAGTAACGTAGTCCCCCACCAGCCCGTGCCGCGCGCACGGCATCTTAACCACACGGCAAGTCTAAGAAGTAAGTAGGGTCAGCATTGCCATTTTGCAAATGAGGACAGCGAGGAATGCAAGAGTAATTGGACCCAGTTTGAGAAATAGCTGGTAGCCCTGCGCAGGCAGATTGGGGTAGGACACTGAGCCTAACCGCTGCTCGGGAAACAGGACCTGGTTGGAGAATGTGCTAAAAAGGCAGTAAAGAACAGGGACCAATTTTCGTAGTTCTTGTAGCCTTGTTGTGACAGGGCAGCGGGGCTTCTAAGGATGGGCTTTATCTGGGAGGAATGAGAAGAGGGTGGGGGCCAGAGAAGGACTAAGCCAGAGGGAATGCGGGAGAGAGGACAGAACAACATCTTTGTCTTTGCACCAGGTGTGTAAGAAATGGCTTCCAGCTTGTGAATGGGGAGTCAGGATGAGAGTAACAATAATTGCTATGATCGCTTAGAAGCTACCGCGTCGACTCTCAGGCGGTGTTAACCCAGAGGGTGAAGTTGGAAAAGTAGGTCCCTTATCCTCGGCAGGGTTTGCTTACCTATAAAACTGCGGTAATAAACAGGGTAACCTCTGTCCCAGCCACCTCGCCAGACTGTTTTGAGAGAGAGTTTGGTGTCCTACACTATCATTTGGTATGATTTTTAATGGGACCCTGTGTTGGCAAGGCTGGGGCAAGTGGGCACTGTGGTATCTACTGTTGAGGGGAATGTACATTTTTACAGCCTCATTAGGAGCCAGGCTGTCGGGATCCCTGGGTGGCGCAGCGGTTTGGCGCCTGCCTTCGGCCCAGGGCGCGATCCTGGAGACCCGGGATCGAGTCCCACGTCGGGCTCCCGGTGCATGGAGCCTGCTTCTCCCTCTGCCTGTGTCTCTGCCTCTCTCTCTTTCTCTCTCTGTGACTATCATTAAAGAAAAAAAAAAAAAAGCCAGGCTGTCAATGCCCTTTAACATAGAATTAATCGTGTCCATAAATCACTTGATCAACCACTTAAAGGCTCAGGGAATTGTTTTACCAGTGTATTCCCTATGTGCACAGACACCTGTACAAAGAGATAACAATCCAGCATCGTTTGAATCGTGAAACCTGGAAACAACCTAATGGTTCATTCATCAATAGGGGACTGATTTGGTTTAAAAAATATGACACATCAGGGTGCCCAGGGGGCTTCATGTGTTAAGTGTTTGCCTTTGGCTCAGGTCAAGATCTCAGGGTCCTGGAACCAAGCCCCAAGTCCTGCTCCCTTCTCAGCAGGAAGTCTGTTTCTTCCTCTCTCTCTACCCCTCTTCCTGCTCATGCTTTCTCTCTCTGTCTCTGTCTCTTTCAAATAAATAAAATCTTTATAAAAAAAAAATCACACATTTGTGTGACAGAGGACTAATAGCTCTTTTTTTTTTTTTTCTTTTTCTTTTTTACTGTTAGGGAGAGATAGAGAGTACGAGGTGGAGAAGGGCAGAGGGAGAGAGGGAATCTCAAGCAGACTCCCTGCTGAGTGCAGGAAGCCTGACACAGGGCTCAATCTCATGAACACAGGGTGACCTGACCTCTCATGACCCTGAGGTCATGACCTGAGCCAAAATCAAGAGTCTGACGCTGAACCAACTGAGCCACGCAGGCGCCCCTATGCAGCTCTTAAAAAGAACAAAGCAGTGCTGTATGGAATGAGCTCCAAGATTATATCTATCACATATAATTATGATGCATGTGGCTGCAGATAATAGAATACTCTATTGCAGCTTTAACAGACCAGTGTTAATCTATTGAATACAGTAAGTGGTCCACGCGTAGATAGATCTGAAGTTTGTATGGGTGTAGTGTGCCATCAGGGATGCAGACTTCTATTTTTAAGTGCAGAAAAGTCTTCTTACTATGAATCATACATAAAAAATATGTAAAACGGGGATCCCTGGGTGGCGCAGCGGTTTAGCGCCTGCCTTTGGCCCAGGGCGCGATCCTGGAGACCTGGGATCGAATCCCACATCGGGCTCCCGGTGCATGGAGCCTGCTTCTCCCTCTGCCTGTGTCTCTGCCTCTCTCTCTCTCTCTGTGACTATCATAAATAAATAAAAAATTAAAAAAAATATGTAAAACGTAAATGTCCAATTTAGTAAATTATTGTAACATGAATATCTATGTAACCACTACTTAATTAAGAAAGAGAATGTGGGCAGCCCCAGTGGCGCAGCGGTTTAGTGCCGCCTGCAGCCCAGGGCATGATCCTGGAGACCCTGGATCAAGTCCCACGTCAGGCTCTCTGCATGGTGCCTGCTTCTCCCTCTGCCTGTGTCTCTGCCTCTCTCTCTCTCTCTGTGTCTCTATGAATTAATAAATAAAAAATCTTTAAAAAAATAAACTTTAAAAAACAAGAAAGAGAATGTTGCCAGCATCCCAGAAATTTCTCCTTGTGTTCCTTTACCCCATGTGCTGGAAGATCCCAGGTAGGTGCGTTTTGCAGTCACAGCATACATGACAAGATCCATGGCAGGAACACCTCTCAAGCCAGCCCTGAGCTGGCCCCCCATGGCCAGTTGCACACAGCCATGGGATTGTGTCCCAACCAGTCAGAGATGTTAAAAGTCAAGGAATAGGATGCGGGAATAAAGTAGTTTCCGCTAGCACTGGTGCCCTCAACTAAATGCACCTCTACAATGTCATCCTTGAATATAGAAATATCATTCATGCAGGACAACACAAACCAAAACAAACAGAAATATCAGCAAGCGATTTTTATATGTCGCTTGCTTAGTGCTGGTGCCCTCACTGGGCTAAACTTTGGCAGACCTGGTGGGGACACCTCATCTGTGCCAGGGATAGGAGCCAGGACTGCAATGCTTCTGAGAACCACCTGAGGGTTATTGGAGGAAGGCTGTGGGCTGAGGGCTGAATAGCTCATCCTCTCTGCCTGTGTGTGGTCCACCATGCTATTCTGGTCCACCTGTTTGTGGTAGTGGCAGAACTGTAGCCTAGACAGGGCCAGGAAATAGTGATCTGCAGGATGACCACATATGCCATGAAGAAGCAGCTGAAGACACTGTCTGATGCTGCCGTGCTATGGGGCAGGGAGAGGACGCACTGGTCACGTGCAGGGAGGAGGCGATCCTCAGGCACTGATTGCTTATAGGAAACACGTAGTTGGCAGTCAGGGTGCCAACCAAAGAAAATGGGCTGTCCTATAAAGTGGCACTGAATGAGTTCGAGGGCATGACTTTGGTGGTGGTGATGATGGAGAACGGCATGGTCCCCAGGTGCTCCATCACCAGGATGGCAGTGAACACTAAGCAACAGGATGGCGACCTGGCTGCCCAGGATCCACACAGACTGAAGGATCTTTCTGAGCAGGGAGAAATTGAAATAGTGAAGGACAGTAGGAGCATTGTGGTGCATGGGGGTCAGGACATCGCTGATGAGAACGAAGGAAACTTTTCGTCAGAGGGGCCAACCATGGGGTAGATGAGGAATGAACATACCTGCTAAGCTAAACAAGGTCAGCGACATGTTAAGGATTAAGCCCAGTGGTTTGTGAAGCAGACAGAGGTGGTTATGAAGAATTCTAGGCAAGCATAATCCATATAGGCCCAACATGAAGAAACCAGCCCACACAGCCTTGTTCCTTACCTGTGGCTGGTGATGCGTTCTCATGGTTGATGGTGTTCTTGTACCACCCAACTACCAGCTCTTTCAGGCAGAAACTTGACTGAAGTTGGGCAGGCCCTAGGAAGCAGTCCTGGCTCTGTCTCAGGAGTCTGGCAGCCTGGCTTCTCCTGGAGGATCCCACTTGTCAGGGGCTTCATTAGAAGAAGGAAAACTAGATCTCTTTGGTATTCACACCTCCAAGATCCATAGCACCTATTTACTAAGTAGGATGTTGCAAATAAACAGTGATTTCTGGAATCTTTAGATAACATTCCCTGCTCTATCTGCTTCAAACCATCAATCAAACCACCTTCAATTCCATTAGGATAGTTTCCTGTTTCTGGAAATTGGATGCATTCCAGGTCTTCAGGAGACCTCTCTTTAAAATGCAAAAATACAGACAGTCCGGGTGGCTCAGGGGTTTAGCACCCCCTTCAGCCCAGTCCTGGAGACTGGGGATTGAGTCCCACATCTGGCTCCCTGCATGGAGCCTGCTTCTCCCTCTGCCTCTCTCTGTGTCTCTCACGAATAAATAAAGAAAATCTTTAAAATTTTTATTAAAAAAATAAAGAAAATACAAAAATACCTTCATATCTGTTATCATTCCCTACATTGGTTATTAGTTAGCAACTCAATAGAGATGTATTTATCACTTAGTTAAGGGCAAATCATACTTTTCATCTTCATCATCATATCCTCCTCTTCCTCCTGGGTGAGAATCCAATACTTAGAGAAGGTACTGTTTCTGTCCTAGAGAAATATATGAAGTTTGTTCACCAAGGTGTGCAAGTGCACAAATGTTATTGTCTTGTTGTGGAAGAAATGTAATAAGGAAGCCTCTTCTTATTTTTCTAGGACTATCTAACTGATTGAAATTCTACAATATTGTCTTTTTCTTTCTTTTATTTTTTTAAGTAGGCTCTATGCCCAGTGTGGAGCCCAATGCAGGGCTAATTCTTGACTCTGAGATCAAGACCTCAGCTAAAAATTGAGTTGGTTGCTTAACTGACTGAGCCACTCATGCACCTCTACAATGTCATCCTTGAATATAGAAATATCATTCATGCAGGACAACACAAACCAAAACAAACAGAAATATCAGACCTTTGCACTTTTATCCAACTAATATGTACAATTATTGCTTTATGCAATAGTCGTTTAGATTAGAGGGAAAAAAGAGCGACAAACAAAAAGACATTTATGTTGTCTTTTTTTATTTACCCAAGTAGTTATTTTTATTTGTTCTTTGTTTTTTCATTTGGAATAGAATTACTAGTTTTAGCTCAAAAGATTCTCTTTAGCATTTCTTACAGTGCAGATCTGCTAGTGACAAATACTAAATAGATTTTGTTTATCTAGGAAAGTTTTAATTTCTCTTTTATTGCATTCATTGATTTTTGTATATTAAACTAACCTTTCATTTTTGGGAAAAAGCCCATTTCATCATGGTGTATAATTCTTTTTATATGTCGCTTGCTTTTGTTTGCTAATGTTGCTGAGAACATTTGCATTCATATTCAAAACATATTGGTCTACCTTTCTTCTCTTGTGATATCTTTTTCTGGTTTTGTTGTTAGGGTAATATTGGCCTCATAAAATGGGTTGGAAAGTGTTCCTTCCTCTTCTGTTTTTGAGAAGAGTTTGTGAAAAATCGGTATTAATTCTTTTGGTGTTTGGTAGAATTCACCAGTGAAGCTATATCCCCTGGGCTTTTCATTATGGGTAGTTTTTAAAGTTACTAATTTAAAATTTTATAGTTCTATTCAGATTGTGTATTTTTAAAAAAGATTTTATTTATTTATTTTAGAGATAGTGTGAGTGCAGGAAAGAGTGGAGGGAGAAGGTGAGAGAGAATTTTAAGCAGGCTCCATGCCTAGCACAAAGCCTGATGTGGGGCCCCATCTCACAACCCTGATATCATAACTTGAACCCAAACCAAGAGTTGAATGGTTGATTGACTGAACCACCCAGGCACCCCTGGATTGTCTATTTCATGTTGAGTCAGTTTTGGTAATTTGTGTCTTTCCAGAAATCTATTCATTTAATCCAGGTTATATATTTTGTTAGTGTACAAATAGTCATATTATTCCTTTATAATCCTTTCTTTTTTTTAAAAAAAAGATTTATTTATTTATTTATGATAGAGAGAGAGAGAGAGACACACACACACACACACACACACACACACACACAAACACACAGGAGGAGGGAGAAGCAGGCTCCATGCTGGGAGCCCAATGCGGGACTCGATCCCGGGACTCCAGGATTGCGCCCTGGGCCAAAGGCAGGCGCTAAACCGCTGAGCCACCCAGGGATCCCCCTTTTATAATCCTTTCTTTTCTTTTATTTTTTTTATAATCCTTTCTTATTTCTGTAACGTCAATAGTAGTGTCCCCTGCAGTTCTTAGACTGAACGCTAGGTAAGTAGGTGCAAGATGAGACATGCTACCCTGTCCCTCCTGGAAAGAAAACAAACCCTCTGACTGGGAGGTCGAGGAAGAGGGAGCCCTGTATTCTTAGCTGCAGTGGCCTAGTAGAGTCTCTGCCCTGCTGAGCTAGGATGGTGGTGGGAGGTAGCAGTCTTGGTTCGAATACCTCAGACTCTTGCTTTTCTTACTCAATTTTTATAGATTTTGTTGAATAGGTGTTTCTTCATTCGTTCTTGGCCTGCATGGTCATTTCCAGAGGCTTTAAATAGTTCTGTTTTTATAGTTTACACCAGTTTTACCACAGAGGTCAGTGGAACTCCTCATGTCATACTGGAAGTCAGTCCTTTACCCATGGTTTTCATTTTTGAAGGATATTTTGTTCATATAGATTTCCTGATTGAGTGTTTTTCTTTCTGTCCTTTTGAGGGCATCTCACTGCTTTCTGGCCTCCTTGATTTCTGTTGAGTAGTCTCCTGTTCAGCTTATCAGGGATTCTTTGTGCATGGTAGATCATCTCTCTTTTGCTCCTCTCAAGATGCTCTTTTTGTGTTTGCCTTTTGTTCACTTGATTATGATGTGTCTAGGTATGGATTGCTTTGAATCCTGTTCTTATACTTGGCATTAGTTCTTTCAACATATTTATTTATTTATTTATTTATTTATTTATTTATTTATTTATTTAAAAAATATTTATTTTTATTTATTTATCATAGACAGACAGAGAGAGAGAGAGAGAGAGAGGCAGAGACACAGGAGGAGGGAGAAGCAGGCTCCATGTTGGAGCCCGATGCGGGACTCGATCCCGGGACTCGATCCCGGGACTCCAGGATCGTGCCCTGGGCCAAAGGCAGGCGCGAAACCGCTGAGCCACCCAGGGATCCCCCTCTTTCAACTTATTTATTTATTTATTTATTTATTTATTTATTTATTTATTTATTTTAAATTTTTATTTATTTATGATAGTCACACAGAGAGAGAGAGAGAGAGGCAGAGACATAGGCAGAGGGAGAAGCAGGCTCCATGCAGGGAGCCCGATGTGGGATTCGATCCCGGGTCTCCAGGATCGTGCCCTGGGCCAAAGGCAGGCGCTAAACTGCTGCGCCACCCAGGGATCCTTCAACATATTTAAAATAACTGATTCACAGTCTTTGTCTAGAAAGTCCAATGTTTGATTTCCTTAGGTACAGTTTCCCTTTACCCCCTCCCCTCTGCCATGTATGGGCCATACTTTCTTATTTCTTTGCATACCTCATAATGTTTGTGGAAAACTGGGCATTTAAAGTAATCTAATGTGGCAACTCTGTAATTCAGATTCCTCTCTTCCCCAGAACTTGTTTCTGCTGTTTGTTGTTGTTGCAGTTTGTTTAGTGACTTTCATGAACAAAATCTGTGAGGTCTGTGTTCTTTGTCATGTGTGGTCAGTGAAGTCTCTGATCAGTTAGCTTAGTGGTCAGCTAATGATTACACAGATATTTTATTAAATGCCTGGAACCATTAAATCTTCCAACCTTTGCTGAGGAGCTCTGTGTACTTGTCAGGCAAACCTTCAATGCTCATGAAGGCAGTTTGCAACTCCACCTTATCTTTCGCTTATTGTTCCCACACAGCTTCATGAGCAGCCACAAGTGAGAGCTTAGAGTCTCCTAAGGTATTTTTTGAGCATGTGTGCAGCCCTACATGTTTATGTGGCCTTTAGACCACAAGAAGATGGAACATTTCATTCCTCAGTTTCAAAACATTGATTTTGACCATTTTCCCCAGTGTTCTCGTTGTGTTTATGAAGGAGAGGAGTTTAAGAGGTTCTTACTTTGTCATTCCTGCTGATGTTGTCTTATCCATGTAGTATTTAGAAGTCTTTACTTTTCACCTCTTGATAGATGACCACATAGGATGTTTTCAGTTTTTTTGTCACTACAAACAAAGCTGTATGAACATTTTTGTCCATGTGTCTGGGACACGTGCTCACATTCTCTAGCATATATATCTGGAAGTGGAATTGCTATACCATCGGGTACACGTGTCTTTGGTAGATGCTGCCAAACTTTTCTTAAGTGGTTATACCAAATTATAGCAGAATATGAGCATTCCCCTTGATCCACATACCCACCAACAGTTGGTATTATGAGACTAAGAGTTTTGCCAATTGGTGAGTGTGTAGTGGCATCTTCTTGTGGTTATAATATGCATTTCCCAAATTATTAGTGATATTTTATGCCTATCATCCTTATTGGCCATTTGAATAATTCTTGTTTCAAAGGTGCCTGGTCAAATTCTTCTGCTTGTTTTTCTATTGTGCTGTCTTTTTCTCATTGATTTGTATTTTTGTATATATTTTGGGTGTAGGTTCTCTGTTAGATGTGTTCCAGTGACCTTCTCCACTCTGTGTTTCACTTAATGGCATCTTGTGAAAAATCTTCTGTTTACACATTTATTTATTTTTTAAGATTTTATTTTTAAGTAATCTGTTTACCCAGTATGAGGCTCAAACTCATGACCCTCAGATCAGGAGTCACATGTTCTTCCAATTGGGCTAGCCAGGTGTCCCGAAAAATCTTTTGTTTTTGATTTGAGTTTTGGATTTGTAGAACAATTGGGAAAAATAGTAGAGAGTGTCCCTGTCCAATCTCAGACTTTCTGCAGAGCTGCTAGTTTGCTCCCTCACTCTCTCACCCAGCTTTTCCTTATGTGATCCTCTTGCATAATAATAGAATAGAATGGGCATCATTTTTTGTGAGATCCCCATAGTAAGTGATTTTTTTTGTGAGATCCCCATAGTAAGTGATTTAGAATTTGTGGATCATAAGGTCTCTGCTGCAACTATACAACTCTGCTTTGTAGTATGAAAGTGATTATAAATCATATGTAAATGAATGGGTGTGACTGTGTTCCAGTAAAACTTCATTTATAGAAACAGGTGGTTGGCCTGCAGGCCATAGTTTTCAGACTCTAGTTCTATAGGAAAGGAGCATGCTCTTGCCCTCCCTCTCCTCTCTTCCCCTTAGGTAGAATGTAGACCTTATGAGGAAGTAGGGGCAGCTCTCCTGGCTTATGAAATGGAAGACATGTGGTAAGGCTGGGTGAGTAATCTTATTGAAGGAAGCTGTGTTCTGGGTTCCACAGGATTATTACATGAGAAATAAACATTCTTCTTGTTTAATCCATTGTTGTTTGGGAATTTTCTTTTTCTTTTTCTTTTTTTTTTTTTTTTTTGTTTGGGAATTTTCTAACAGCAGTTCATACTGCATACTACTATGCTATGACCAGTTTGAGTGAGGTTTCTGTCTCTTGCCACTGAAAGAGTTTTGGCTAACACAAATGACAACAGGAATTTGGGATCTAAAGGAAAGAAATGTTCTGAATATTCTTCTGTGAGTAATTGATAGGCTCAGTGTTTGACTTTGTTTTCTGTGATATCGGGACAGTTCTGTCTTTCTAAAATAGGGGAATAATAAGGAGGGTTCACTGTTCTGATAATGTGCAGAGTGGTATTTCTCAAACTCACTTGACTGAATGGAAACACTTTTCTATACCTTCTACTGGCATACATGCACTCTGGGAGTCTTCATGGGGAAGGATGAATTACAGCTTGGTGTTCCTGTTTCCTTTAAAGAAAGGCAGGTATACAGAGCACCTACTAGGGGACACAGAAGTATGAGGGATTAATTGTGTGTGTAGGTAAGATTCATGAACTGTTCTTATTTTTTTTTTTTTTAAGATTCTTGAAGGAGTGAATAAGTGAATGAATGAATGAAGAGAATGTCAATGGCCTCAATGTTTACAGAACGTTTTTGGGCAGTATTTTCTAAAATTAAAAAAAAATACTGTTCACTCAGTATTGACATTTTTGAGAGACAGATGCAATTTGTATTCCCCCTTTGTAACTATCCTTATAAGAGACTAAAGAAATGGGAGCAGCAGTTGCCTTCTAGGAGTATGACTAGGTTCCTGGAGAACAGAAGATGAGGACTGACTTGCCGCTGCATATCCTTTGCAGTCACCTGCCTCCAAAATGGTCCTCTGCCTCTTGGTCTTCACCATGGCCTTGCATAATTCCTTTCTACATTGTACTGGGGTTGGTCTGCGACAAGTAGAATATGGCAGAAATAATGATATGTCATTTCTGACATTATATTTGATGAGAGAAAAAAACTCTCTAAAGGCTTGACATATAAGGGAAGTCATTTTAAATTTCTAAGTCACCATTACTGTACATAAACTTTGTTTGAACCAAAGCCTGATTTATGGCCCACCAAGCATACATTGTGCACCTACTTTGTAAATGAGTAGTCTAAAGAAAACCGCTTTGTCCTTAAGATATTGATCAATGCTCCTACTCTGAGCATTCCTTGATGTTAAAACTTGTGATTCTCGCCTATATGTTAATCTATAATCTTTTGATCTTTTACAAGATCAAAAAAGTATATAACCCTGTGAAAACTATTCATTCTCTGGAACATTTTCTTCCCTGTGAAGAACATGTTTCCTGGCAGCTGTCCCAACTTGGGCTCAAATTAACTCTCTTTTAGAGATTCTAAAAGGTTTGCTCGTTGCGCATCAACACATTGCGGGAGGCACTCTGGCTTCTGTCT
The DNA here is from genome assembly GCF_011100685.1 of Canis lupus familiaris. Lineage (NCBI taxonomy): Eukaryota > Metazoa > Chordata > Mammalia > Carnivora > Canidae > Canis > Canis lupus. The sequence goes on along the minus strand of NC_049241.1, from coordinate 2,670,017 downwards.
TGGTTGCTGTCTCTTTCTGACACCTCCTGCCAGTAGCCACATGAGTGATCTGTCAGCTGGGCTGCAGCCTCTGAAGCCTTGACTGGGGCTAGAGGATCTTCTCTAAGCTCACTTGAGTGGTTTTTGGCAAGAGGAATAAGAAAGAGGGAGGGAGAAAGAGCCTGACGGCGCCAGAAGTTACCCAGGAAAAACAAAGGTCTGAAACTCCAGGATGATTCAGGGATATCTTTGCTGTAATTGTTACTTGGTGGAAAAAATCAAATTGGTTCATTCATTTGGAACTTGGTGGATCTCCCTAGATTTGCAGCCGACTGCTCCCAAAGCAACTTCCCTATATTGTATTTTAATAATGATTGTGTTAAAATGTTTAACATTATCCATTCTGGCATTTTTTAAAAAAAGATTTTATTTATTTATTCATGATAGACTGAGAGAGAGAGAGAGAGGCAGACTCCATGCAGGGAGCCTGATGTGGGACTCAATCCTGGGACCCCGGGGTCACGTCCTGGGCCAATGGCAGGCGCTTAAACCGCTGAGCCACCCAGGCTGCCCTCCATTCTGGCATTTTTAATAAAAGATTTTATTTATTTGAGAGGGAGAGAATGAGAGCACAAGAGCAGGGGAGGGAGAAGCAGACTCCCCGCTGAGCAGGGAGCCCCATAGGGGGCTCAATCCCAGAAGGCAGAATCATGACCTGAGCTAAAGGCAGAGGCTTAACTGGCTGAGCCACCAAGGTGTCCCTATTCTGGCATTTTTGATGGAGAGTTATGAGATTGGCTTCCTTGTCCAAGTTCTGCTCATGGAGAGCTGTGATTTTGGATAAGGTACCCTCTCTGGGCCTGTATTTCATATCTGTTAAATAAAGATTAGATTGGAATCCCTAATGTTTCTTTTTGTCTATACGAATCTGGGGTTTTATTTAAGGGTGTGGGGGTAGTGGAAAGAGCTCTAGTTTAGAGTCCAGGTTTCCAAACTGGTATTTATTTTGATTAAATATATGATTTATTTATTCATCACACACACACACACACACACACACACACACACACAGAGGCAGAGACACAGGCAGAGGGAGAAGCAGGCTCTATGCAGGGAGCCCGATGTGGGACTGGATCCTGGGACTCCAGGATCACGCCCTGGACTGAAGGCAGGTGCTGAACCACTGAGCCACCCAGGGATCCCCTCTAACTTTGATATTTGACTTTGATCATCTATAAAGTAAGGATAATAATATTTATAATGAAAAGCTCATTTATTCATTAAATATTTATTCACACACTGGGATCCTGGAGTGATAACTTTCTGCTCTTAGAGATATTACCTTCTGTAATAGTTTCCTATTGCTGCTATAACAAATTACCACAAACTTAGTTGCTTAAGACGATACAAATTTATTATCTCTACAGTTCTGTCAAATTGGGTGTCGTCCGGTTGAAGTCAAGATGCTTTTGGTTTGTCTGACGTTTCTTACGGTTGCCTGGAGGTTATACTGTGCATTTTCAGCAATTCTATGACAATAGGACACAAGTGGGGTGCCGTTCTGGGTATATCTTATCAGTGGGTACATGACGTCACTCTATCTTATAATTGGTTATATTAACCTTAATCATTTGGTTAATATGGTTGGTGGTTGGTAGGATCCTCCACGGTAAACTTAATACTTTCCTGTTTCTAATAACTAAATATTTTAGGGGATATACTTTGAGACTGCAAATAGCCTATTTTTGCTTACACTTTTGCTTAGGCTTTTACTTTCCCCGTTTGAACGAAGAAACTCCTTGAACTGCCCCAACGAGCGGAAGCGACCTTAGCGTAGGCGGGCCATTGGCCAGGGCGCAGGCGCGTGCACTCCGGCGCCCCGCGGGCTGCCCGTCGCCCTGGAGACGGGATCCTTCCTCCGTGGGCGCCGCCATCTTGTGGCGCCAGGCCGGGCCCAATGAGCGGCAGCACGGTGGCCGGAGGCGGGGCGGCGGCGGCGCTCCGCACGGCCTGCAGCTCAGCTCGTCCCGGCCATGGAGGTGCCCACCGCCCGCCTGCTCCTGCTCCTGCTGCTCGGGGCCTGGGCCCCCGCGCCGGAGAGCGCCTCCCCGGAGGCGCCGCTGCTGGTCAACGAGGACGTGAAGCGCACGGTGGATCTCAGCAGCCACCTGGCCAAGGTGACGGCTGAGGTGGTCCTGGCGCACCCGGGCGGCGGCTCCACGGCCCGCGCAGCCTCCTTCCTCCTGGCTCTGGAGCCCGAGCTCGAGGCCCGGCTGGCGCACCTCGGCGTGCAGGTGAGTGCGGGGCAGCGGCGGGGCTCCGCGCGCGGCCGGCGCGCCCAGGCGGTGGACACGTCAGCGTAGGAGCGGGCCGCCGCCCACGTGGGCAGCCGCTGGCGGGGCCGCACTGCTCGGCGGGGCCCCGGGCGGTCGGGCCTCGCGAGCCCCCTGCCGCCCCCTCCCGGGAGGCCAGGGCAGCGGCCGCCTCCGCGCAGAGCCGGGCGGGTCGGGTGTGCTCCAGACTTGGATTCCCCGCGCGCGACCTGGCTCAGGAGCTCCGCTGGGGGACGAAGTGAGCCCTTGGCTCCGCGTCTGGCCCTTAGTAGGTGCGGTCAGAGGCCGAACGCTGTGCATGTTCCCGTTTGTAACTCGAACCCATTGTTGGTGTCATATTCGTAAGGTTGCTCATGACCGCTTTTAAAATTTTGTCCCTCTCCTTTTAAAAATTTTAGTCCTATAAGTTGGGACACTTGGTGGCCCAGGGGTTGAGCGCAGGCCTGCGGCTCGGGTTGTGATCGTGGAGACCCGGGATCGAGCCCCACATCAGGCTCCCTGCATGGAGCCTGTTCTCCCTCTGCCTATGTCTCTGCCTCTCTCTCTGTGTCTCTCATGGATAAAGAAATAAAATCTTAAACAAAAAAAAAAAGTCATATAGGTCATAAAACGTCTTTTGAACTGTACAGAAAGGCCAAGTCCAGATAGCTCCCTTTCCCCTCCCAGTTCCTGTTCTTGCACTTCCGCAGAATCTGGCGTGGAAGTTTGCTTTATGTACTTCCCGGCATTTCAGTGCACACTTCCACGACTCCCAAGGAAGGAAAATGTTAGCTTACGTAGTCTTAGGTTTGCTTTTTATTACTATTTTCATTAATCAACACCCAGTAAGTGGTTACCTTGGTTATTGAGAAGAGAATAGTCATTACAATGTCACATTTCTTCTAAGTAGGCTTTACTCTCCAACTGAACATGGAGCTCTATAAAGCTGGGTTTACAGAGATTATACTTCTGAAAGGACTCTTCTTCCTTTTCATTCCTTGTCCATGATGGAATGCACACTTTTACTCGGGTTTATGTAAAGATGCATCAAAACTTCATATAAATGTGTGCTGCCACTTTTAGTGTTTTGAGTGTTAGATCCTATTCTTTTGTAAAATCTAGTCCTGATGTCTTGAAGTTGCCATTGTATAACAAGACAGCTGCAGGAGGTATCTGCCATCATGCTGGAGAATGCTGCAGGCTTGTCTTCTTGGCAGTCTGCTCTATGGGTGTTGTGGTAGGTGTTTTGAGTACATTCTTCCTAGCCCTCATAACGGCCCTTTGAGGTGAGGAGTGCCTGTCTAGGAGTAAGTTGTTTAAACCTGCTGGGTCAGCTCTCAGAGCCATGAGAGAATCAGGGGTTAGGTTAGCTTCAAACTTTCTGTGCTCTTCACTGTACCCCAATGCCTCTTTTGGCCTAGACGGCTCTGAGGTAGGATTGTGTTGGGTTATAAGACCTGCAGTCGCATTGCCAGATTTATTCAAAATCATTTGTTAATTTTATAGTCTCATGAAACAGGTTAAATGAGTATATGTGCTCCTTTACAGCCCTGTCCCAATGGGAAACAGAACTGGGTGTTACGCTTAGCAAAAACGGTGTATATTTTTCTTTCTTTCTTTTTTTTTTTTTTTTAATTTTTATTTATTCATGATAGTCACACACACACACACACACAGAGGCAGAGACACAGGCAGAGGGAGAAGCAGGCTCCATGCACCGGGAGCCCGACGTGGGATTCGATCCCGGGTCTCCAGGATGGTGCCCTGGGCCAAAGGCAGGCGCTAAACCGCTGCGCCACCCAGGGTTCCCGGTGTATATTTTTCAACAGTTGATTTGGAGGCCTTGGTAAGGTTGTTAGAAGTTTTTCAGTGGATTTTCTTCAGCCCTCCATGTAGAATTTTAGGAACTGGTTAGAAATTTATCTTTTTATTCATGAGAGTGATGTTTAATGATGAGAATCTAGTGGTTCCTCATCTTCTTACTACCAAGGATCCATCTTAGTATTTTTCCTCTCATATGGACCCTATATTTGAAATCTTTGTCTCTCTGATATTTTATTTTATTTTATTTTATTTTATTTTATTTTATTTTATTTTATTTTATTTTATTTTATTTTTTAAAAATATTTTATTTGTTTATTCATGAGAGTCACACAGAGAGAGAGGCAGAGGGAGAAGCAGGCTTCATGCAGGAAGCCCGATGTGGGGACTCAATCCTGGGTCTCCAGGATCACGCCTTGGCCGAAGGCAGATGCTTATTTAACCGCTGAGCCACCCAGGCGTCCCTCTGATCTTTCATTAATGTCTTTTATTAAGATGAATAATGATAAGTAGGAATATACTAGAATGTTACCATTGTGATAAGATTGCAGTCAGAGTGATGAAACTTGTTTTTATTAGCCTGTAGAACTTTATTGAGAGGATGATTGTATGATTACTTTTGGGCATTTTATTTAAATTAAAAACAATTTTTTAAAAGATTTTATTTTTCAAGTAGTCTCTAGGCCCAGTGGGAGGCTTCTAAATTAAAACGAGATTAAGAATGCCATGCTCTACCAGCCAGGTGTCCACTTTAGACATTTTAAAATACTAAAAATAGCTTATTCCTCATTATAGTTATGTGTATCCTATTGTGAACAAATGCTTCAGCCCAAAGAGTAATTTTACCCTTTCTTCTGTTTTTTCTTTTCTTTCTTCAGAGATTGGGTTGGCAAAGTGATCAGCGGTGGGTATAAGTTTTACCTTATAGTCTGCTCCACAGTCTCATGATTCAGGGTGTCTGTTCTTTCTCACATAAACTATGCAGCCTACTGGAGTTAACATTCTTTTCCTGGTTCTACACATCCTGTTGAAGTGAAGGGTGAGAATAGGGAATGTGACAAGCAGTGGCTGTTGGATTTATGCCACTGTTAACTTTTATGCAGGTAGAACCAGTTTTGGCCATGTGTGAGACTTTTCTACTATAACAATAAATCGTAATACTTATTTTCTATGCAAATATGTGTTTGAATGTAAATGGAGAAGAAAATGTCACCTTTATATTTGGAAATGTAAAGTGTAAGTATAATTTTTATTTACATATGTGAATTTGGTCATTCAGGAAAAATGTTATGTATGTATAGAGCTTTTTATATAGCTTATTCAGCGCAAAAGTATTTGACCATGTTCTTGTATTTCATATGAAAAAAATTGTTACAAAAGAATTATCTTGGGATCCCTGGGTGGCACAGCGGTTTAGCGCCTGCCTTTGGCCCAGGGCGCGATCCTGGAGACCCGGGATCGAGTCCCACGTCGGGCTCCTGGTGCATGGAGCCTGCTTCTTCTCCCTCTGCCTGTGTCTCTGCCTCTCTCTCTCTCTGTGACTATCATAAATAAATAAAAATTAAAAAAAAATTATCTTTAAAAAGTTTTTGTAGTTTGAATACTTTACTGTGGACATTCTGAGGCAGTTGGTTACTTGGTGACTCAAACGTAGAGACTGAAAGACATAATAAAAAGAATAGTCTCTTTTGTCCTGTTACAGGTGAAGGGAGAAGATGAGGAAGAGAACAACTTGGAAGTAAGAGAAACCAAAATTAAGGGTAAAAGGTAAGCTCCCAAACAGAATATCTATATATCTTGCCTCTTCTTGTCACAGGTTATCATATCAGTTGGAATCATAAGGTAAGAGAGTTGCTGAGGAAGTACCTGGTGTTTTAGACACTGTTTCAATTAATACAGTGTGTGGTAGGTGAGCAACAGGCTGTAATATATTCTGACCCATTTATGTCTTTTTTGATCACTAATGCTAAAATTGCCCCCAACAGTGGCAGTTTGTTTTACAAGAAGGTATCTACTTTCTTTTCTTTTTTTTTTTTTTAAAGGTTTATTTATTTATTTATTCATGATAGACAGAGAGAGAGAGAGAGAGAGAGGCAGAGACACAGGAGGAGGGAGAAGCAGGTTCCATGCCGGGAGCCTGACGCGGAACTCGATCCCGGGACTCCAGGATCGTGCCCTGGGCCAAAGGCAGGCGCTAAACCGCTGAGCCACCCAGGGATCCCCAGAAGTTAGCTACTTTCCACACCAGATTAGGTCTGCTAATGTATGTGGGGATAGAGATCCCCAAACAATGGATGGAGATCCAGTATGTGAGAACTCCAAGCTCTTTGTCTCAGTAGATAGCCTACCATCTCTTGTTGGCTACCATACTCTTTCTAAAAGGCAGACAAATGTACCCCCCTTACCACCTCTTGAGCCTTCAGAGCATTGAACATGATACTTCTTTGAAGGAGATAGACCAAGCTTCTCTGAAGGCTGAGGTTGGACTTGCCTTGTTCTCTGCTTTAACCTCAGCACCTAGCAAGGGGCCTGGCACTTAGTAGTTATTGTAAAACATTTTGTTAAGGATATTTTCCAAAATGTATAAAAAGCAGGAAGAATTGAATAAAGAATCCCCATATATCTCATCACTCAGCCTCAACAGTTATCAGGATTTTGCATGGTATTTAGTAGGCATTGAAATATTTGTTGAAAAAAAAAAAAATGAAATATTTGTTGAATGAGTGATGTGGGAGGAAGAAATGTTTTTAGCTCAGTGATTTTTTTTTTTTTTTTTTTAAATTTATTTGAGGAGGGGAGGGGCAGATGGAGAGGGAAGGAAAGAATCTTATAAGTAGACTCCATGCCCAGCACAGAGCCCCATGCAGGGCTCGATTTCACAACCCTGAGATCATGACCTGAGTCAGAATCAAGATTTGGGTGCTTAACTGACTGAGCCATCCAGGTACCCCTAGCTCAGTGATTCGTAACTGAAGGCAAATGGACTAAGCTTATGCTGTAATCATAAGCAGAAATAAAATACTTGATTCTTGACCAGCAAACCTTTGAACCTTAGAGCTGTTGGTCCTTATGTGATTCAGAAAGTGTCAGTTTGGTCTCCTTGCTTGACAGTTTTAAAGTTATTTTCTCATTCGTTTTGAATTTTTAAAAAATGAGAATATGACAGTAATAACTTTTCTTTATGCATGTGCCCATTTATACATAATTTTACGTAAGCATATAAATGGGATAATTTTAAGTTTATTAATTTGTCTACATAAAGCTTAATGGCAACATTAAACAAGTTATGTATCCTGCAACCCTAACATGACAACTTACATGTCATTGTTCTGATCCATGAAAGAATCTTGGACCCCAGTGTCGTCAGATCTGTGTTGTCCACCTAGTCTTTTATTAATCAGAAGCCTTCATTAGTTGATGCCCCCGAGCTGCAATGAGAGTTGATCTTTTTTCTTTTCCTTTTTAAAAAAGATTTATTTATTTATTTATTTTAGAGAGTGAGTGAGAGTGTGTGTGCACAAGTGAGCATGAGACGGAGGGGTAGAGGGAAAGGAAGAGGAAGAGAGAATCTCAAGTAGATTCCGTGCAGAATGTAGGGCTCGGGGCTCCATCTCAGGACCCTCAGATCACAACCTGAGCCAAAACTGAGAGTTGGATGCTTAACTGACTGTGTCACCCAGGTACCCTGAGAATTGATATTTCTCTTTTCTTTTCAATGTATTATTTATTCTAGAGAGAGTGCCTGCAGGAATAGGGGGGGAGAGGGGGAGAGGAGAGAGAATCCCAAGCAGGCTTTCCCACTGAGCGCGGAGCCTGAGAGGGGCTCAATCCCTGATAGGTCAGTCAAAACTGAGTCAGTCAGTTAACTTACTGAGCCACCCAGGCCCCTCTGAAAATTGATATCTTGGAGCACTGAAATGTTGTTAAAGTGAGATTCAGTTATGCTGGGACATTTCATGTGAAAATTAAAGTGGTGCTGTATCAGATATTGTGCTGATGGGCTAGAGGGACAAAGAGATTGGGTCAGGTAGTGAGACAGGTAATAATCTTGGCAAGGAGGAATTGTTTGAACTGTGGGGAATTGTTTGCAATGGGAAGCCAGGAAGGGATGAATATGATAGACATTCTAAGGCAGGATTATCCAGACCCTTGGGGATAGAGTAAAGTGAGGCATAGAACATGCAAGAGGGTTTTGGTTTAGAAGTGGTCAGAGGGACACCTGGGTGGCTCACCGGTTGAGCATCTGCCTTTGGCTCAGGGTGTGCCTTTTCTTTTCTCTCTGCCTGTGTCTCTGCCTCTCTCTCTCTCTCTCTCTCTCTGTCTCTCATGAATAAATAAATAAAGTATTAAAAAAAAAAGACACGGTCAGATTGGGGCACCTGGGTGGCTAAGTGGGTTAAGCATCTGCCCTTGGCTCAGGTCATGATTTTAGAGTCCTGGGATTAAGCCCTGCGTCAGGCTTCCTGCTCAGTGGCAAGTCTGCTTCTCCCTCTATCTCTGTGATCTGTGTCTTTCAAATAAATAAATAAAATCTGACAAAAAAGTGGTCAGATGGTAGTAGTATTAACAGAGTAAGGAATTGGGATCATGTATGTTACTAGGTTTCTTTTTTTTTGTTTTTTTTTTTTTGTTACTAGGTATTTTGGTTTGGTTGTTGGAGCTGTCTGCTGAAGATTTGAAAATAGGAGAGTTTAGTGCTCTGGACAGAGCATGGGACAAGAAGCAGATCTGGAACTTGAAGCCAAGAATTGGTTAAGACTGCCCTGGGAGAAGGTATAGGGCTTATATTTAGAGTAGGTACTTCAGAGTAGTAACAGGGTGTGTGATGGTGTGACTGATGATAAAGACATGCAAGATTACAATTTTGTAAGGCCATATCAGGAAAAGTGATCCATACTCTGACCTTGGAGGACAAATTCCAAGGAAGTATGTTAAATGCCTTTAATTTTCCACTAACAGTTTCTGGGTCTACCAAAAGTTATCTCCTGGTTTAGAAAACTCAGATTCATTTTTGAGTTAATATCCTATGGATCTCAGTAGTTTCCAGCCATCTCTTTTTCTTAAAAATGCTGGTAGCTTGGGCAGCCCTGGTGGCCCAGCGGTTTAGTGCTGCCTTCAGCCCAGGGTGAGATCTTGGGGTCTCAGGATCGAGTCCCACATCGGACTCCCTGTGAGTAGCCTGCTTCTCCCTCTGCCTGTGTCTCTGCCTCTCTCTGTGTCTCTCATGAATAAATAAATAAAATCTTAAAAAAAAAAATGCTGGTAGCTTTATTTTTTAGTTTAGAGAGTGATATAAGCTCATTAAACAAATTGAAAAATAAAAATAAAATGAAGCTTATTCTCCTCCCCAACACAGCATTAACAGTTTGGAAACATTTCATTGGAATACTTTTCTTCACATTTGTGTATGTTTATACTTTAGGGTGGAGTCATACTGTGTCATTTGTAAATATTTCTGTTTTTTTACATGGTACATGGAAATGATTAATATCTACACAGATCCAAACATCTTTTTTAGTGGCTGCCAATATTCTACTGTGTGGCTCTGCTGGAATGCTTCAACCATTATCCTGTTGTTTTATACTTTTTCTTTTTAAAGATTTTTTATTTTTTCATGACAGAGAGAGAGACAGAGACAGAGACACAGGCTGAGGGAGAAGCTGGTTCCCCACAAGGAACCTGATGTGGGACTCAATCCTGGATCCCGGGATCACGCCCTGAGCCAAAGGCAAATGCCCAACCGCTGAGCCACCTAGGTGTCCCATCTTTTTTTTTTTTTTTTTTTTTTAAGATTTATTTATTTTAGAGAGAAGAGAGTGGGGATGGGGCAAAGGAAGGAGGAAGAATCTCAAGCAGATTCTCCTTTGAGCGTGGAGCCTGACTTGGGGAGCTCAATCTCACAACCCTGAGATCATGACTTGAGTCGAAACCACGAGTTGGATGTTTAACTGAGCCACTCAGGTGCTCCTATACTTTTGTTATTATAAACAAATGTGAAATGATAACCCAGACATTAATCTAAAAAGGCTTAAATTAATAGGTTAGAGGTGATCTCCTAAAGGTAATTGCTTTCGTTTTGGGTACAAAATACTGCTGTGATGGTGAGTTGCTGCCTCTCTTTTCAGTTCCCTTCATCTCTTAATTCTCTTGCCTTGTTCTTCCTCCAGTGGGAGATTCTTCACAGTCAAGCTCCCAGTTGCTCTTGATCCTGGGGCCAAGGTCTCAGTCGTTGTGGAAACAGTCTATACCCATGTGCTTCAGCCATATCCAACCCAGATCACACAGTCAGAGAAACAGTTTGTAGTGTTTGAGGGGAACCATTATTTCTATTCTCCCTATCCAACGAAGACACAGACGATGCGTGTGAAGCTTGCATCCCGAAATGTAGAGAGCTACACCAAGTTGGGAAACCCTACGCGCTCTGAGGACCTCCTGGATTATGGACCTTTCAGAGACATCCCTGCTTATAGTCAGGTAGGCTCATGTGGGGTCCAGTCTGTCCCTGTCTATTTCAGTGAATGTCTTCTGGAGTGACTACTAGTTGATAGGCACGGTGATGTGAGATGGGCGTAAATCTGAAGTCATTTTTTTTTTTTTTAAGATTTTATTTATTTATGAGAGACAGAGAGAGGCAGGGACATAGAGGGAGAAGCAGCCTCCTCTCAGGGAGCCCAATGCGGGACTTGATCCCCAGACCTGGGATCACGCCCTGAGCCAAAGGCAAATGGTCAACCGCTGAGCCACCCAGGTGTCCCTGAAGTCATTTTTAAGATCATCCCCAAATATCTTCACCAACTGTGAAATGCCTCTCTTGGGGGTTCCCTTTCTCATTTTGGGAGTACAGATGGAGGCTGGGAGGTTTAGGAAGATTTTTAAAGAGGAAAAACATGACAGATGAATCTCAAACTTCATGACTTGGATTTTTGAAGCAATGACACATGAACTTAGTTTAATTATTGCATCAGCATTTAGGATCTGTCAAAGCCAACTATTAGCTAGTGACAGTGCTAAATGGAGATTGCTAAGGTCTCTGAGGGAACCCTACAAACAGTAGTCTTCTTCCCCCTTCCTGAGTTCTGTACATACTGAGAAACAAGAGTATTGAGATAGGTTGGAAGTGAAAAAATAATGTAGCTTTATTACAGTTAAAGACTAGGTTGAAGAAGATAGTTTATCTGTAGGTACTGCTGGGTGTTTCCTAATATTGAGCTCCAAATTGAAACAGAAGTGTCCATACAAATAAGATGGGCTAGGGCAAGTTTCTCCACGTGCAGGTCTTGCCAGCAAATGAAGTGAGATCTCAAACTGCCCATGGGCAGGTATGCCAGACGAAGCAGAGGAGCTGGGGAGTGCATGCCCTGTCCATTTTTCTCCACTTTACCATTTATTTAAGGTATACCAGTCCTCTGGATGAAAAGGCTCAGTTTTAAACTAAAAGTACTCCCATCACATGAAATAAAATGTGAGCTTAGAGACATTAACTTTTTTTTTTTTTTTTTTAACTTTTTAAATGCAAACAAAGTGGAGGAGGAGGGGATTAGGGAAGGGAAGAATAGCTTGCTGACCGACCATCTTATTTCCTAGCCTTTGTAGACAGTGTATTAAATAATAAATATGAGCATTTCTTTGAATCATAGTTAAAAAAATAGTTAAAAATTTAAAAGTCTTTGGCTATAGATGAAGCAATTGGTGAAACTAAATGATTCCTCTAAGATTAGATTACAAATAAATTGGCTTCTAGGGTGGATGGCCAAGTTGTATGTAGCACAATTCCAGCAAATATACTCACATTAAAAAAGTATAATAATAAAGAATAAGGAGGTAGCATATAGAGAGTTGGAGTGGGGGCTGGGGGAGAAGGGAACAAGGCATTGTATGTAGAGACCTGGAGATGGGAGACCAGGCACTATACTGACTGGGGTGGCTGGGGTAGTAAAGCTGGCTGCCTCGCTGAGCCTAGGCGTTGGGCCTTAAACATAGAGGGAGCGGTCAAGGCTTAAAACAGACTGTTGTTATGGAAAAGTTCAAACAAATGCAGAAGTGTAGAGAATAGTGTAATAAACTCCCATAGCCTATCACTTTAACTCTGTGGGTATCAGAATATTACCACACTTATCGACACTTTCTTTTTTCTCTGCTGTAATATTTATTTATTTATTTTTAAAGATTTTCATGTATTAATTAGAGCGCGCGCACATGAACAAGGAAGCAGGGCAGAGGAAGAGGGAGAAGCAGACTCCCTGCTGAGCAGGGAGCCTGATGCAGAGCTCTATTCCAGGACCTTGGGACCATGAACTGAGCTGAAGGCAGCCTCTTAACTGATTGAACCACCCAGGTTCTGCTGTAATATTTTATTATTATTATTTTTTAAAGATTTTATTTATTCATGAGAGACACAGAGGGGCAGAGACCTAGGCAGAGGGAGAAGCAGGCTCCATGCAAGGAGCCCGATGTGGGACTCGATCCCAGGACTCCAGAATCATGCCCTGAGCCGAAGGCAGACGCTCAACTGCTGAGCCACCTGGCTGTCCCTCTGCTGTAATTTTTATTTTATTTATTTTATTTTATTTTATTTTATTTTATTTTATTTTATTTTATTTATTTTTATTTTTTTTATTTTTTATTTTTTTAATTTTTATTTATTTATGATAGTCAGAGAGAGAGGCGCAGAGACACAGGCAGAGGGAGAAGCAGGCTCCATGCACCGGGAGCCCGATGTGGGATTCGATCCCAGGTCTCCAGGATCGCGCCCTGGGCCAAAGGCAGGCGCCAAACCGCTGCGCCACCCAGGGATCCCTATTTTATTTTATTTTATTTTATTTTATTTTATTTTATTTTATTTTATTTTATTTTATATTTTATTTCATTTTATTTTATTTTATTTTATTTATTTTATTTTAATTTATTATTTTATTTTATTATTTTATTTATTTATTTTATTTTATTATTTTTTTCTGCTGTAATATTTTAAAGTAAATCTTAGGAAGCGTGTCATTTCAGCCTACGTACTTAATTATCATCTCTAAAACACAAGGATATTTAAGACTTCTTTTGCAATCTCTTGTTTAGAACATATATCACTGAGGATGTACAGTCAAAATAATTTGTTCTAATGTCATTTGAAATAATTGTTTTCTTGGTGTCTCAGATGTTAGTTTGACATAGGGCTGTTCATTTTGGGTCATTCCACTATTAAGAATTTTTTTTAATTGATTCAATTTTTTGAAATGAAAACAGCCAAAATTCTGTAACAAGGTAGGCTCAGAGAACTCTTGCTTCCACTTCTCCCTTCTCTCTGTTCTTCTTGGAGAGCATTCATATTAGCTTTTGGTTTATCTTTCTAATGTTTTGGCTTTTAAATTTTACATCTTTTGGATTTTGGACTTTCTTCCTCCATTTTAAATTAATAAAATACTCATGAGAGACTGGCATATACAGAGGAAAATTTGACACCAGTTGACCTCTACTTTTGACATAATAGTACCGGAGTCATTTCTTTCTAAGCATGGGTGCTTTTTGATATGGAAATCCTATCGTGTTTAAAGTATTGCATGATACTTTTACCACTTAGAATATTCTCTAAACATTTTACATTACCTTTGTAAAATATTTTTTTTTCTTTTTTCTTTATGTATTTGACAGAGAGGGAGAGGGAGACAGAGCACAAGTAGGGGAGTGCCAGACAGGGAGAGGGAGAAGGAGTAGCAGATTCCCGACTGAGCAGGAAGCCAGGATCCGGGATTATGACTTGAGCCAAAGGCAGACACTTAACCAACTGTGCCGTCCAGGCACCCCTGTAAAGCATCTTTAATAGCCATATAAGATCCTATAATTTGATGCCTTAAAGCTTTTTTGCCAAGTTTCCTATGTTGGACAGTTAGCTTTTTTTCTCTAACACTACAGTAGTCATCTCTTTACATACAACTTTTTATATAATCTCAGGATAAATTTTTTTTTAAGTTGAGTTTTGACTTTAATTTCAGTTGGTTAGCATATGGTGTAATAGTTTCACGTGTACAACATAGTATTCACCACTTCCATACAACACTCAGTGCTCATCACAATAGTGCCCTCCTTAATCCCCATCACCTATTTAACTCATCCCCCCACCCACCTCCCTTCTGGTAACCATCATTTTGTTGTTTGTTCTCTATAGTTAAGAGTCTGTTTCTTGACTTCTATCTACATATTCCATTTGCTGCTTTATTTTGAAGTTCCACATATGAGTGAAATCACATGGTATTTGTTTTTCTCTGATTTCGCTTAGCATTATGCTCTAGCTTCATCCATGCTGTGTTGGAAGTGGTAAGCTTTCATTCTTTTTTAATGGCCGAATAATATTCCATTGTGTGAATATATATGTACCACATTTTTATTCATCAGCCAATGTACGCTTGGGCTGCTTCCATTTCTTGGCTAATGTAAGTAATGCTACTATAAATAATAGGGGTGCATGTGTCCCTTAGAATTAGTGTTTTGGTATTTTTTGGGTAAATACCCAAAAAGAGCCATTGGTGGATCATAAGGTAGTTGTATTTAACATTTTAAGGAACCTTAATGCTTTTTCCACAGTGGCTGCACTAGTTTGCATTCCCACCAGCAGTGCATTGAGGGTTCCTTTTTCTCCATATCCTCCCCAACACCTGTTATTTCTTATGTTATTGATTTTAGCCATTCTGACAGTTCTAAGGTGATATCTCATTGTGTGTGTGTGTTTTTAAATATTTGATTTATTTATTCATGAGAGACACAGAGAGGCGGAGACATAGGCAGATGGACAAGCAGGCTTGATATCTGGACTCCGGAATCGCCCTGAGCCAAAGGCAGACACTCAACTGCTGAGCCACCCAGGCTTCCCTCATTGTGGTTTTAATTTGTATTTCCCTTATGATAAGTGATGATGAGCATCTTTTCATGTGTCTTTTGGTCATAGGGTAGATTTTCTGAAGTAAAAGTTTTCAAATCAAGGCATATGAACATTTAAAAATCTCTTAATGTGGGGCACCTGGGTAGCTTAGTTGGTTGAACAGTCTCTTGATTTCAGTTCAGGCCATGTTCTCTGGGTCGTGAGATTGAGCCCAGCCTTGAGCCCTGCCTTGGGCTCTGTGCTCAGCAGGAAGTCTGCTTGGAATTCTCTCTCTCCCTTTGCTGCACCTTATGCCACCCCCCCACCCCCCACACATGAGCTGTCACTCTCTCAAATCTTTTTCAAAAATTAAAAAAAAAAATTTAAAAAGATTTTATTTATTCATGAGAGACACAGAGAGAGAAAGGCAGAGACACAGGCAGAGGGAGAGGCAGGCTCCATGCAGGGACTCGATCCTGGGTCTTCAGGATCACACCCTTGGCCGAAGGCGGCACTAAATCGCTGCACCACCCGGGCTGCCCAAAATTAAAAATCTTTTGAGGTATATTGCCAAGTGGTTTTTCAAAAGATTTAGCGAATTTATTATGGCACCAGCAGTCAGAAACTGTCAGTTTCCTGTACCCTTGTCAGTATTGGCATTAAATACTATGAAGTTAAACCTTTAAGAATTTACTCATAGAATGAGTGAATAAAGTAGCAGGAGCTATGAGAATTAATAAACTGTCCTTTTTCATGGACTTTTGGGGGAAGAAGGGTGTTTTTCTATTACTTCTTGTCCTTTCAGATTCTGTTTCTAAGGTTCCAAGTATGTATTCATAGAAGGGCACTCATACTACTCAGTGACCAGAAAGATTTAATAGTAATTTCAGTGGTAAAATTGGCAAAGTGGAGGAATTTCTAAAGGTGTATCCTTTAATTCTCTGAGAACTGTCTGGGAAGGCAGTATTTACTGCAGAGGAGTGCACAGCCAGAGCTAAAATGTTGAAGACCCTAAGACCTACTATTGCCATTTAGATTTATTTATGACCTTGAATATGCTGAAACTGCTGGACCTTGGTGTTTTTAGTTTGTAAAACGCAAAGAGTAGTACTTAGCTCATTGTGTTGAGGATTAAATGATCACGCGTTTGTTTAACGCTCGTGAAAGAGTAACTGACACGTATATTTGTTTTGTTTTGTTTGAAAGATTTTATTTATTTATTCATGAGAATACACAGAGAGAGAGAGAGAGAGAGGCAGAGACACAGGCAGAGGGAGAAGCAGGCTCCATGCAGGGAGCCCGACGCGGGACTCGATCCCGGGTCTGCAGGATCACACCCTGGGCTGAAGGTGGCGCTAAACCGCTGAGCCACCTGGGCTGCCCTGACACGTATATTTGTGTTAGCTCGACAAGTTAGCTAAACAAGTCTCTCTTCCAGGGACTATTCCAGGTAAGTTTTCTCCACGTTAGAAAAACCCAGCAGTGCTATGAATCATCTTCAGTTTTGAGGTTATTTGCTAGCTTATTGGGTAGACATTATGTCTTTATGAGATCATATATATCACCTCATCAGAATTTTTCTTTATTACAATTTAAGGTTTCATTTTCTTTTAAAACTGCAAGAATTAGGGACGCCTGGGTGGCTCAGCGGTTGAGTGCTTGCCTTTGGCCCAGAGCGTGATCCTGGGGTCCTGGGATCAGATCCCGCATTGGGCTCCCTGCATGGAGCCTGTTTCTCTCTCTGCCTGTGTCTCTGCCTCTCTCCCTCTTAGTGTCTCTCATGAGTAAATGAATAAAATCTTTAAAAAAAAAACTGCAAAAATTAGTTAAAAGGCAATTTAAAAAAGCTCATTATAGAAATTTTGAAAATAAAACCACAAGGAGAAGGTAGAAACAATCTAAGAACTCTGATTTCTGCCTGTGTTGGGATTCTTCTGTATTTCATTTCAGGTTCTTTTTGTTCTTTTACTCCTATGGTGGCTTTAAGATAAGTGGCATGTAGAAGTTTTTGTTTCTAAAATACAAATGGTATTTATATTAGAACCTAAAACAATTTTGTGTAGCCTATTTTTCTATTTTATTTATTTATTTATTTGTTTATTTATTTTTAAAAGATTTTATTCATTTATTCATGAGAGACACAGGGAGAGAGAGAGAGGCAGAGACACAGGCAGAGGGAGAAGCAGGCTCCATGCAGGAAGCCTGACATGGGACTCGATCCCAGGTCTCCAGGATCACGCCCCGGACCAAAGGTAGCGCTAAACCGCTGAGCCACCGGGGCTGCCCCTATTTTTCTATTTAGTAATAACATCATGAGTATTTATTTCCATACGCCATTAAAAAGTCCTAGTAAGCATCACTTTAGAATATAGCACACATTAACTATCCCATAATTGAGCCGTTCTTTTGCTTATATATGTATTGACTCCAGTAGTATTTGAAACTAGTGTTGATTTATCCGTCACCCAAAATTGGAATTGTTTCCTTCCTCTCCAGGATACTTTTAAAGTACATTATGAGAACAACAGCCCTTTCCTGACCATCACCAGCATGACCCGAGTCATTGAGGTGTCTCACTGGGGTAACATTGCTGTGGAAGAAAATGTGGACTTGAAGCACACAGGGGCTGTGCTGAAGGGACCTTTTTCACGCTATGATTACCAGAGACAGCCAGATAGTGGAATAGCGTCCATCCGCTCATTTAAGGTATGGGGTATGCAACTCAGACATTGGGAGAAAGTATCATTTTATCATATCTGTGCTTTGGCTTTTTGAAAGTGTCTAAATATGGAGCATTGTTTGGGTTCGATTGGTGTTCAAGGTGTTCAAGTAGATCACAGTTGGGACTAACAAAAAGAGTCTTTTTTTTTTTTTTTTTTTTTAACTAAAAGAATCTTAAAAAAGATAGTTCCCATTTATATATAGGCCATTTTTTAAAAAAGAGATTTTATTTTTAAATCTCTATACCCACCATGGGGTTGAAATCACAACCCTGAGATCAAAAGTCATGTGCTACACCAACTGAGCTGGCCAGGCACACCAAAGTAGGCCATGTTTTTAAAAGAAAATTTGAATAATAGAAAAAGGGAAAACCATACCACCACCCAGAATTAGTATTGCTCATATTTTAATATTTCTTCTTACTTTTATAATACTCTTAAAAAGATTTTATCATATTGCACATGAAATTGTATATATCTTTAGTCTTATAAATGAAATCTTGTATTTTCATGTACAGTTGAAAACTGAAAACATATGCAGTTGAAAACCCCCTTGTAAAACATAGAGTTAGGGGCACCTGTCCCCTACACATTTGAAAATCTGCATGTAACTTTTGACTTCCTGAAAATTTAACTAGCATCCTCTTGTTTTCTGGAAGCTTAACTACTAACGTGAGTAGACCATTACCACATATTTGGTATGTTGTATGTATTATATACTGTATTCTTATAATTAAGTTAGAGAAAAAAATGTTATTAAGAAAATCATAAGAGAAAATACATTTATAGTACTTACTGTATTTACTGAAGAAGATCCACATAAAAGTGGACCTGTGCAGTTCAAACCCATGTTATTCAAGAGTTAACTGTACTTAAGTATTACAGAAGGATTCATTATGGGAATGAAGTGTTAGAATTATTTCTTCCTCATTATGGAAATATGCTTATAGATTTGGAAGGTACAGTAAAGAATGTGAGGTGGGGAAACCCCCTCCATGACCCTATCACCTAGTGATTGGATATAGTTTCTTTCATTTTTAGTTTCTCTCCCTGCAGAGTAACTTAGCAATTACCTTTATCTTTGTATTAGTCCTTCAGTATTTGCTAAAGTATTTACAATTGTCTCCATTATTTATTGTTTAGGAGAATTAGCTATTTACCTGCCATGATTGAGAAATAGTTGCACTATTTAGTGCAAACTTGATTGGGAGGCTTATGTTATTCCCAGTTTGGGGACTATGCTATGGGGAAGGCTCTTGGCACAGAAAGTCTTCTGTTTTTAGGATCATCTCCTGTGAGTAAGTTTCTGGAGGCTTTAGAAGGCGTTGTGCTCTCTCTTGCAGACCATCCTCCCTGCCGCTGCCCAGGATGTTTACTACCGGGATGAGATTGGCAATGTTTCCACCAGCCACCTCCTTATTTTGGATGACTCGGTAGAGATGGAAATCCGGCCTCGCTTCCCTCTGTTTGGCGGGTGGAAGACCCATTACATCGTTGGCTACAACCTCCCAAGCTATGAGTACCTCTATAATTTGGGTCAGTATTTAGGGAATAGAAAGGGGAGACACTCATTTTCTTTCATTTCCTGCATTTTTATTTCTAGTGGTGGTTTTGTTTTAACAATTGCCAGTCTTTTTTTTTTTTTTTAAGATTTTATTAATTTATTTGTGAGAGACACACACACACACAGAGAGAGACAGAGACAGAGAGAGAGAGAGAGAGGCAGAGACACAGGCAGAGGGAGAAGCAGGCTCCATGCAAGGAGCCCGATATGGGACTCGATCCTCGGTCTCCAGGATCACACCCTGGGCTGCAGGCGGCGCCAAACCGCTGCGCCACCAGGGCTGCCCTCAGTAACTGATTCTAAGAACACCTTATAACCACCACTCACTCAGGCCAAGACATTGAATTGAGCCAGCCAGCTTTCCTTCCCCACAATAGTATTTACTGCCCTGGTTTTTAGTCTCCACTTTCTCGACTTTCTTCAGTTTTATCACCCAACTGTATGTCTCTTGAATCTCTACTTTAGTTTTGCCCTTTTTGAAAAATTTGAGGTTTTGTTGGTTTCTCTTAATCCATAGTTCCCTCCTCCACCTGATTTATTTGTTTCTGCTTATCTATTGCAGACCTTGAGTCAGTTGTAACCTATAGTCGAGAGGTTTTGCTGACTCCTTACTCAGAATGCAATTCCATGCATTCCTGTGGGGAGCCTGATCGGGACTTGATCCCAGGGCCCTGGGATCATGACCTGAGCCAAAGGCAGATACTCAACTACTGAGCCACCCAGGCATCCTGCCTTTGTGTATTTCTTACAAGCTGAAAGCTTTCACCTCCCTTGGTGCTGTACAAAAGATAATTCTTGGTCCGCTTGGGTATTTTCTGACCGAGACTTGGAATCACCTGTTTCTCCTCAAACCCCAGTTTCTCTTTGTGGAAAAATGTATTTTAAGACCACAGTCGGAGGGACACCTGGGTGGCTCAGCAGTTTGGTGCCCGCCTTTGGCCCAGGGCGTGATCCTGGAGACCCGGGATCGAGTCCCGTGTTGGGCTCCCTGCATGGAGCCTGCTTCTCTCTCTCTGCCTCTCTCTCTGTATCTCTCATTAATGAGTAAATAAAATCTTTTTTTTTTTTAAAAGACCATAGTTGGAGAACTAGAAATGCATATTGTTCTGAGTTTGGTCAATATCTAGGCCTTTTCAGCTGACAGAGCTAGGTGTGTATTATACCTATGTGGAAGAAAATTGTGAAGTTATATAGTTAGTGTGGACTATAGGGATTTTGCTCATAGGTTTTGTCTGTATCTGATTCTATATTGAGAGTCCTTGTTCTGAAGGAGGAGAAGTGACGTAATAATTAGAGAGCCTTTCACAATTGTTTGATCCCACACTTACGCAGTCTCAGAATAAAAGTGGTCATGCTACCATTTCCAATAGGATTACTGAAAAAAGTTTATTTATTTTTGGCATGACCTCTCCTGATCCTACCCTAGTGTTTTGGTGTGCTGTATGTATACTGAATATCTCTCTTGTCAGAACTGATAGTGTACCTCTCCCATTTGAACTCTAGACTTAGCTCTGCAGTAACTCTAATTAATGCTCACCCCATCAGTGTTTACAGTGACCAATGACTTTCGTCATTTTCATGTTCTGAAGCTCATTCTCTGGTAGATTCCTTGGGGAAGGCTTGTGGGAATGAGTTCTTACATGTTGATAGTTGATAACAGGTTGTGCCTTTTGTGCATATAAGCTATTTTGATGAACATAAAATCACTGGCTCACACATCTTTCCTTGAATATCTTAAATAGGTTACTTTTTTTGGTATGAAGTGTCACTGTCAGAGTCTGATGATCTAATTTTTCCCCTTTCTAAGTCACCTCCCCTTCTAAGTCTTTTTATATAAATACTGAAAAGGATTCTTTCTTTAAAATTTAATACTTTTATAGAACATGTTTTGGCTACATGTGGTTGCTGTGCTGCTATTCTTGGGTTAGCATTATGGTTTTACCTTACAGTCTGAAACCTTTTTGTAAGTTTTCTCTGTTGGGGCTCCTATTCTATATTGAGTCTTTGCCTGTTTTCAATATTTGGCAGTTTCTCTTGAGTCTTTCCTTCATTGAAAACTTTGCTTCTTTTTACTTTTTATTTATTACAAGACATTACCTGTTGTGTTTTTTCACTTGTATTCCTTTTAGCATAGCCTCCCTTCCCTTCCCTTCCCTTCCCTTCCCTTCCCTTCCCTTCCCTTCCCTTCCCTTCCCTTCCCTTCCCTTCCCTTCCCTTCCCTTCCCTTCCTTCTTTCTTCTTGATTTTATTTATTTATTTATGAGAGACACACAGAGAGAAGAGAGAGAGGCAGAGACACAGGCAGAGGGAGGGAGTGCAGGCTCCATGCAGGGAGCCCGATGTGGGACTCGATCCTGGGTCTTCAGGATTAGGCCCTGGGCTGAAGGCGACACTAAACCACTGAGCCACCGGGGCTGCCCCATAGCCTTTATTTCTAAAACAATTTTATTTCTAAAATTTCTTTTCTGAATTTTTTCTTACTTTCTGTCAGTTTTCTGAATTTCTATAATTCTGGTTTATATTGCTCTTTTATGACTTGTGTCATTTGTTTTAAAGATTTTATTTATTCATGAGAGAGAGAGAGAGAGAGAGGGGCAGAGATACAGAGGAGAAGCAGGCTCCATGCAGGAAGCCTAATGTAGGACTAGATCCTGGGACTTCCAGGATCATGCCCTGGGCCAAAGGCAGGTGCCAAACCGCTGAGCCACCCAGGGATCCCGACTTGTGTCATTTTTTAAATGGCTTTAGCTTGTTTTGAAATACAACAGTTTTTTTGTTTGTTTTTAAGAGAGAGTGGGAGCAGGAGAATCTTAAGCAGGCTCCATACTCAGCATGGACCCCAATGCGGGGCTCCATCTTGCGACCCTGAGATCATGACCTGAGCTGAAACCAAGAGTTGGAAACCCAGGTGCCCCATGGGAACAGTTTTAATCAGTTCTGTGGCATGAATTTCTGGCATGTTTTTCATTTTACTTGGGATATTCTCTCTTTTTGTAACTTTTAAAAACAGTGAGGGGGCCCCCTTTTTCTGTTGCTCGTTTTTTTTTAATTAAGAAAAAAAACTTTTTAAAAAAAATATTTTATTTATTCCTGAGAGATATACAGAGAGAGAGAGGCAGAGACACAGGCAGAGGGAGAAGCAGGCTCCATGCAGGAAGCCCGACGTGGGACTCGATCCCTGGTCTCCAGGATCCCACCCTGGACTGAATGCGGCGCTAAACCCTTGAGCCATTGGGGCTGCCCAAGAAAAAAATTTTTAAGTTGGTTCCACACCCAGTGTAGGGTTCAAACTCATAGTCCTGAGGTCAAGAGTTGTGTGCTCTCCCAGCTGAGCCAGCCAGGTGCCCTTCTGTTCATTTTTAATGTGAGCTTTTAGGAGGAGGTATTGTAATTGCCCAGTTCCCTGTTGATTTGAATGTGGCGGCTTCCTTTTGGAGCCTTCCCTGGCTCAGTTTCCTGTAGCTCTGCTGTCCATGTTAGGCTTCATTTTGATTTTTCCTCTGGCAGTTTTTCCTCTGAGTAGGGTGCTGTCCTGGGAGTGGAGCTCTGATGGCTATTCCAAGTTCTCAGGGACTAGACTGCTCTAGACTGGCAGTTCCTTGGGCCTGGTTTGCTCACCCACCATGTGGGGTCAGGGGAGGACTCCTTGGAACTCCAGCCGCTCTTCTACAGTTGGCCTGCCTCATTCTCTGGTGAACAGCGTGGCCTGATTGGGGCTCTGCTCTTCTCAGGTCTGTCACTTGCCCTGTTGTCTCCTCCACTTTCTCCTTTATGTACACTAGTAATGTGCAGGTTGTATGCACATTTTGTTTTATAACACCCCCCCCCGCCCCCTTGGAGATCTGTGTTTTACCTAGTTTTGTTATAAATACGTTCTGTGGGTTTTTAGTTTTGCTGTGTAGTTGCTCTGTCTTTATGTAAAAATTGGGAAAGACCCGTAAGTATACTGCCACCACCACCTTGGTCTCCCAGAATCTCGTAGTCTGTTAACTTTAGATAGTATCTCTTTATTCTTCTCTGTGTAAAGAGCAAGTGTTCCTACCCTCTGTTGCCCCCTAGCTCCTGTGTCACTTCCTCTGTTTTTCACATGCCTGCACATCTTTGTCTTTCTTCAGGTGACCAGTATGCACTGAAGATGAGGTTCGTGGACCATGTGTTTGATGAGCAAGTGATAGATTCTCTGACAGTGAAGATCATCTTGCCTGAAGGGGCCAAGTGGGTGTGACTGTTCCTTTCCTCTGCTTCCCATTTCTCTGGCAGTGGCCTTGTGGTACCTCAAGAGGAAGCTGTGTTCTGGGGGCGCTGAGTAGGTGCTCAGCACATAGTTGAGAGCTCTATAGGGACTTTCTGACTGGACTTTCAACAGAAAAGTTAGACTCAAATGAGGCACAAGCTTGATTTATGAAATATATTCCCTGAACAGAGTCCCTCTTCATGACAGGTGTAGCATCCAAAGGGGATGGGATGGTCTGTAGCAGACAGAATGCAGAGTCCGGACAGCCAGGTAGCTCTTGTGCTGCGTTAATACAAAAAAGAAGAGCGGTGCAGCAATGGCATTGTTTTATCCTGGACTAGTCAAACTAGGTTCCGAAAGTGAGGTCCTGATCTTGTGTTAGGGTTCTTTTTTTTTTTTAATTTTTATTTATTTATGATAGTCACACACACAGAGAGAGAGAGAGGCAGAGGGAGAAGCAGGCTCCATGCACCGGGAGCCCGACGTGGGATTCGATCCCGGATATCCAGGATCGCGCCCTGGGCCAAAGGCAGGCGCCAAACCACTGTGCCACCCAGGGATCCCTTGTGTTAGGGTTCTGTGCTTGCAAACAGTAGGTGCTGTCTTTGGCCAGTTTAAGCAGACAGGAGTGCATTTGGAAGGGTAAGGCATGTCTTATAAAATGGCAGCAGAAGTTGCAGAGCCAGGACATCTTTGGAAATCCAGGTGGTGGAAACAGACAGTTGTTCAGAGAGGACCTACCCTTGACATGAGTGATAAACAACTATGTGTGTCTTTGTGCACTTCACTCTACTTCAAGGGGAGCTTCTGTTTGCCCTCTCTTGGGGATGGGAAGTTCTAGCAAAAACTATAGTGAGAACCCAGAGGAGGGAGAGTGGATCTAGGCAGACAAAAACAGGACATGTCTCCATTGTACCTTATGGAGTGACTTTTCAGAGGCCTTATTAAGTTCCCAAGAAGTTCTTGTTGGGTGGAGTGCACAGCAGGCTGGCGGGCTGTGTGGGTGGTGTGCCTCCAGGAGTGGGCCAGTATTGGTGAGCACTAGCAAGAGCAAGATGCAGGGAGCTGGTCATTACCTCAGCAGGAGAATGGTCTAATAGGGTATTCTGACAGCGGGTCAGCTGTTTCAGGAGGTCTGGTGGTCTGTGGTGCCAGGAGGGGAGCAGAGTGGAGTGTGGACTTAGTGACCTTGAAAGGCCCCCGTGGGCATTAAAATTTTCCAATCCTAAAGAACTTGTTGGTCAGTGCGGTTTGTCTTAGGCTGTATTTCATTCCTACCTGCATCTAGGAACATCCAAGTTGACAGTCCCTATGAAATCAGTCGGGCCCCAGATGAGCTGCACTACACTTACCTAGACACGTTTGGCCGCCCTGTGATTGTTGCCTATAAGAAAAATCTGGTGGAGCAGCACATTCAGGACATCGTGGTAAGTGACTCCACTGTTCTCTGCCTTCTGTGTCTTCCTCCCCGAGTATGGGGTCCTGGGGGCCAGGCACTTGCCTGTCTTTATCTTTTCCCTCCTGGGGCTGTTGGGTTTTGAGCACAGTCTGGGGGTGAGTGGGCGGCCTGGATGATGGTGGGCCTGCTAGGGCCCCTCTTGCCCCTAGGCAGACCTGTGGAAGCCAGTCCCCCTCATCCCTGCCCATTCCCCGTTCTCTGCCCCTACAGGTGCACTACACATTCAACAAGGTGCTCATGCTGCAGGAGCCACTGCTGGTGGTGGCAGCTTTCTACATCTTGTTCTTCACTGTCATCATCTACGTCAGGCTGGACTTTTCCATTACAAAGGTACCCACCCCTTGGCCTTTTGCTCACGTTTTTGGTTAGTCATTTTGGACCTTGATAATTTGTTTCATTAGCTTTTTACTGAGCATTGGTCTTCACAGCAAATCCGAGACAGAACCCTCTTGCCCAGAAGCCCCTTCCTGCCTGTGGCCTCTGCTGACCCTTATTGTAAAGAGAGAGACCTTGTTCTTGTTGCTATGATCACAGAGCATGCAGTGTTCTGTGAGACAGGGTGCTGCTGGTAGGCAAGCACTGCAGAAATAGGACAGCCAGCAGTGTGTGTTTCATGTTGGGGCTTCCCTGAGGATGTGACTGGCAGAGAAATTGGGGAAGAGCATTCAGCTGGCAGGAACAGTTTGTGCAACAGCAGGGACAACTTTGGTGGAATCCAAAGGGGAGCAGTAGGGTACATGTAGCAAAGATGTTGATCCAACCTGGTTCCGTAGAACAGTGAGGCTACCCACTGAGTCATCTGCTAGGAAGCCTTGTCATACAGAAGGGCTGAGTGTAGATTTTATTATGAAATGGCCCCACTTTTTAAGCTATAAGTGCTTTCATTTTTAAATTTATTAAAAAAATTTTTTTTAAGTAGGCTCCACCCCCAATGTGGGTTTAAACTCATGAACCTGAGATTAAGAGTCGCGTGCTTCACTGACTGAGCCAGCCAGGTACCCCTGCTTTGGTTTTTTAAAACTTTTATTTAAAATAATTCTACATTTATGGAAACTTTGCAAGAATAGCAGAAATAATGATTGTATACTCTTCACCTAGGCGTAACAGTTAACATTCGGCCTTCCCATTATATACAGTTATTTTTCCTGGACATTTGAGAGTAGATTGTAGACATTTATATCCTTTATTCTCTTGAGTAATAAAGCGTGCGTGTAGCCCAGGGACAAGAGTATTCTCTTAACTACAGTAGAATGATCGAATTCAGGAAACTTGATGTCACTGTAACACTGTTAACCAACCTGCAAACTGTGTTCAGATTTGGCAGACTGTCCTAGGGACCATAACATTTTCAGCAGTTGTTTTTCTTCCTCCAGGATCCAGCTGAGGATCATGCATTGCATTTAGTTGCCACACTTCCTTAGTCTCCTTTCATCTGGAACAGCTCTGGAGCATTTCTCTGTCTTTAATGACCTTGACATATTTGGCGTGTATACATCGGTTCTGTAGAATGTCCCTCAACTTAGGTGTATCATCTGTTTCTCTCTGATTAAATTCAGATTATGCATTTGTGGCAAGAATGCTATAAAGTGATGCTGCATTTGCAGCGCATCACAACCGGGGGTACCTGATGTCAGCTGGTCTCAGTGCTGGGGATGTTAACTCTCCTTACTTGGCTAAGCGGATGTCTACCTAATTTCTTCATGTTAAGGTTACTTTTTTTTATCTTTAAGATTTTTTAAAAACTTACTCATTTCAGAGAGAGAGAGTGAGAGAGAGCATGAGGGGTAGGGAGGAGCAGGAGGGAGAGAGAAGCAGACTCCCCACTGACCAGGGAGCCTGACTTCAGGCTCCATCCCAGGTCCCAGAGATCTATCGCAGCCCCAAAGTTCATTGTTTTTCTCTTTGCAATTAAGGTATGATCTGTTTGAGGCTATATAAATACTCTCATGTACATTTACTCATTAGTCATAGCATTTAGTATTGATTCTTACCTGAATCTGTTATTAGTGTGGTGGTTGAAAAACTGATTCCTTTTGTTGGCACTGTTCTGTAAGGGGAAGCTTTTCTTCCTGGTTGGCTGGTTACTTGTTAGGACTCCTGGCTTCTTTACTCTATGGGCCAGTGTCCCCTGGTGCTACTTATTTTGATGCTCAAATTGTTCTAGATTTGTCTGGTTTTTTCATGTCTTGTCATTTTTTAGAGTACTTCCTTTTTGTTGGGCACAACAGTGTGTTTAAGGCATAGCCTCCTGTACTTTCTCCAGTCAGCCCTGGTTCCTTTTAGAGGAGAATGGTACCTAGAGAGCAGGATCTGGGGGCTAGGTGTGATCATTGCTTTTGGGGTGTTGCTGTGTCTGGGCCTTCCAGCAGACAGAGCTAGGGGAGAAATGTATGGTATTTACAATAGCAGTTAACACTGATATCTCACTCCAGTCTGATGCCACAGGGTTCTTGCCATCCTTCCTCATTCTACTGTTTTTCCTTCTCTCCTGGACCCTACGTCAATATATTTATATATTCGTTGAATTCCATAAACATACAAAATAGTTTCAGAATTGCTGCACTCATGCCACCACAAACACCAGGCCTATCTGTAGAGTCCCAAGATTTGCTAGCAGTTCTTTTTGTCTTTAGACTGAGAATATCTTGTTGAGTACTGTGTTCTAAGGTAGTTAGCTTAGTTTTTCTATGTTAACTCATAGGAAATATAGCTAGATTCATTTATTTCTGTTTGAATTTATTGTAGTTTCTCCCTCTGGCACTCTAAATATTTAATTTTGATTGTAAAATTGTAAAACCCTGCCTTTTAGATAAGCAATTTGAGCAGTCTCTGGATATCCTTCATGATTTATTTTGCAAAAATGAGCAGATACTTTATTTTCTCCTCTTTCTTGCACAAAATGAAGAAAGCACCATATATGTTTTGTCATTTTTTTCCCCACTAAACAGATTGTGAGAATTACCCATGTTAGTTTGTAGAGATCTTACCTTTTTTTAATTTTTTGTATAGCTACAGAGAACTGCATTGAATGAATGGGTCAGTTTATTTAATCAGTTCCTTATGTATACATCTCCCTATCTTAAACCTTTGATAATTTATTGAGAAAAAACCAATTGTGGGCCAAATCAGCCATTTGCAGACCAGATTCAGCCTTTGAGCTGCCAAGTCAGAATTTTTGAGTAGACATGGGATGAGAGAGAATTCCGGAAAGTATGTAGGGCCTCATCTAAAGGGTTGTGAATGACAGGTCGTGAATGGCTTGGGCTTTATCCTTCAGGCCCTAGGAAACTCTTGAAGGTTTTAAGGAGAGAGACTTAATAAAAGTCTTGGAAGCCTTCCCTGACGTGCACTGAGCTCTTTCTTCCCTTTCTTGTCCCTTTTGTGGTGTGTTCTAGCATTAGTAGCCTTTCTCCCATCCTCTCTCTGCGCTGTGGGACTTTGAAGTGAATGTCTTCTTTATCTTTGTGTCCCCTGTCCTCCCCTATGCTGAACTGGTCAAGATTTAACATCCACAAAGGTTTGATTCTCTGACTTTCCAAGAAGATGGCTTTTCTTGTTTGCACAGCCAGTGGTGGGTACTTTTAGGGAGGTCAAGGTTGGAGCCGGCTCAGGCCTAGATGTTGTCACCCATGATGTCTCCCCCACAGGATCCGGCTGCAGAGGCCAGGATGAAGGTGGCTTGCATCACAGAGCAGGTCTTGACCCTGGTCAACAAGAGAATAGGTCTCTACCGTCACTTTGATGAGACCATCAATAGGTACAAGCAGTCGCGGGATGTGTCCACCCTCAACAGTGGCAAGAAGAGCCTGGAGACAGAACACAAGGCCTTGACCAGTGAGATTGCGTCGCTGCAGTCCAGGCTGAAGACAGAGGGCTCCGACCTGTGTGACAAAGTAAGTGTGTGCCATCCCAGAGTCACTCAGCTCTCTGCCCTTCTTGTCACACCTCTAGGGATTGTCCTCCACATTCTAGAGCACCATGGGGCTGCTGTGTGTGGGTCACATGCCGGGCAGCTCTTGCTTTGCCTTGTCCTGTGGTGCTGACCCTTATGGTGGAATAAGAAGGTTGGGATCTCGGTTACTGGCTGATTCAGAAGGCTCTGCTAGCCTCCGTGTCACTGTCCGTTCTCCACCTGGCTGCTACTGAGAGCAGCGGCTTCCTCTCCCAGAGGGTGGACTGGGCACAGCTCCAGACTGCTCTTGTGTGCTGAGAAGAAGCTACACTTAGATTCAGGTGTTTGACTCAGACTTTGTAAATCTGGCCAAGTAACCAAACTTCTGTTTCTTTGTGTCTTAGTACCTCACAGTGTTGTGAGTGCACAATGAGTTAGTGCATATAAAGTGCTGGGCACCCTACCTGGGATGTGCTTTGTGGTTCTTGTTACCTGTACAAGAAGAGGTGCCCTTCAGAGTCCCTGATCAAGCCCTTCTCCACATGCTGCTCCCAGAACTCCCTCCCCTTACCTTGTGCTCTTCATTGCACCTACCTTTTATCTGCAGCTCTTTTCTTTATGTGCTCGAGTGTTTCCTGGTGGCTTCATGAAAGCAAAATGGCTCATCTCTCTTGATTGCAGTTTTCCAGTGCCTAGCACTGTGGCTAAGTAATTGCTGAATGTTGAGTGATTGTGATTATGAAGTCCTCAGCCTCACAGCCAGCTGGTGATCATTCAGTCTCTTTGGCACACCCCTGCCATTAGTCTTGCCTGAGTCCTTGGACCTAATTTGGCTAGCCAAAGGGAAGAGGTGTACCTGGCACCGCACCAGGACATTGCCCGTAATGTTTCCACTTGATCCTCACAATCCTTTATAGCTAAGGTCCAAGGTCAGAGCTTGAAGGTATAGAAAGTGGAGCTGGCATTTGAAGCCAGGCCTGTCTCCTGCCACAGCCAGCCCCTCTACCCTGGGAGCTCCAGGGTCTGTAGGCATGGGAGGTGGTGGGCCCTGCTGAGTGTGGGTGGGAGGACCATTCTCAAGCTCTGCCCTGCTCTTGCCTTGGCCAGGTGAGCGAGATGCAGAAGCTGGATGCACAGGTCAAGGAGCTGGTGCTGAAGTCTGCAGTGGAAGCTGAGCGGCTGGTGGCCGGCAAGCTCAAGAAAGACACGTACATTGAGAATGAGAAGCTCATCTCTGGAAAGCGGCAGGAGTTGGTCACCAAGATCGACCACATTCTAGATGCTCTGTAGCCTCTGACCGTTATCATCAGCATGGGCCCAGGGCGCTGCACTTTCCGATGGCAGTTTGGGGGTGAAGGAGGGAAGGCCACCAGCAAGGCCATTGAATGCTGGCATCTGTATTTTATAAAAGGCCTTCAAGGAAGTGAGGCCAGGCCCTGCCATAGGCAACATAAGCAGCTTAGTTTTTGTCTTAAAAGTATTCTTTTTTAAAAAAAAAAAAATTAAATCCCGTTAAAAACAAAATATCTTTGTGTTTTGAACAAAGAAATTTTCAGTAGTTGATGGTTTTGTTCTGAAGCCTAGGATATTCTTTTATCCCGTAAGCCCCTTGTGTTTTGCCCTTTTAATACCTGATGTTTGGGTATTTTATGAGTGTGTGTTTTGTGTGTGTGAGTGTGTTTGTTTGTTTTTTTTTTTTAAAGTATGCGTGGCCAAATGAAAATAAAGCAGGGACTGTGAACATTTGTTCTGGCGACAATCTCATAACTTACCTTGAGGATAGTACTTTTATCAAGTGCTTTTTATTAAATAGTGGATTTACTTAGAGCACGTTTGCATGGCAAGCATCACTTCTATTTTACATGTTAGAACAGTGAGGCCACAAAGATAATGTGGGCTACGTAAGGTTACCGGACAGAGTCTGGGAGTGAGGGCTCTGTTGTTACTTTTTGTCTGTTCTGCATCACATGCTGTACTAGGCACTAAGGACACAGTGATGGATGAAATAGAGAATAGGGGTTCTTTTTAAAAATAATTTTTAAAAAGATTTTATTTATTCATGAGAGAAATAGGCAGAAACATATGCAGAGGGAGAAGCAGACTCCTTGCAGGGAGCCCAATGTGAGACTCCCTTCCAGATCCCAGGATCACACCCTGAGCCAAAGGCAGACACTCAACCACTGAGCCACCCAGGGGTCCCAGAGAACAGGAGTTCTTATTGAGGACAGATAGATGATCAGACACAAATTCATAATCACAAACTGTGACAACCCCATGAAGGAAAGGGACAGGGTTCTCCTGACAGTATTTACTGGAGAATACTGGGTGTACTCTGGATGGATAGGGGAATTGGGCAGTTTCCCTAGGGAAGTGACTTTGGAATTGGGCTCTATAGGAGTTATATAGATAGCCATAGCATGTGCAAAGGCCCTGGGACAGGCTGGGGCTTGTGGACCTGAAGGGAATCCAGAGACGTGGAGGGGGTATGGCATAGGCTGCAGAGGTGGGGGAGAGCCCAGATGAGCTCGGGCTTTGTAGGTCTGACAAGGCTTCTGGTTTTATCCTGAAATCAAGGGGAGACCGACCAGTGTGAGACGTACTTAGATTTGTATTTTGGCTGAGAACACACTGCTAAAGGCCATAAATAGGTGTGGGAAAAAACCTTGGGCAGGGAGGGCCATGTGCCCACATGGGCGCAGCTGAGAGATGTAGGTGGGTGCAGGCTTTCTCTCTGCCTGAGGTCTGTGCCTGGTCTTTACTTAGATTTGCTGCTCACCCTTCAGGCAACAGCTTAAGGTTATTGGCTCAGGGAGGCCTTCCACGATGTCCCAGACCTAGTCAGGTCCTCTTGTTCCACTCTGTCTCCACATCATACCACAGCTGGGAGGTGTTTAATTGCTGGAACTGGTTCCAATGGGGCAGGGGTGTCGTCTGATAAGGTCGCCTTATGTTACCAGCTGGTTTTTCGGATTAGCATGTGACTCATGGTGTGTGACATATTGGGGTGGGTTGAGGGTTGAGGGTGTCACACACAAGTGACAGCCTTGTGCCCACCGTTTCACATGGAGAAGTTTAGTAAAGACCAGTTTTGAGGATGATGATGATGGGTTCTGTTTCAGACAGGGTGAGGTGGGTGTGCCTGTGACTTCCAAGTGGGAATGTTGGGGGCAGTTGGACATTCAGGCTTGGAGTTCAAAGAAAGGGCTTGGTGTGGAAATGATAAATGTGGATGTTGCTCAACACGCTGTGGAAGGGATGTGGAAATGGTGAGGTAGAGGTGGTGGTGGGTGAGGGTGTCTAGGAAGGGTGTTGAGAAGACACCCAGAACTGAATGTATGGCTTCAAAGTAGAGTGGCCGCTTGGAGCACCCCACTCTACACAGGTTGGGGAGTAAGGAGCATGTGGTGTCATGGAAACCAGGAGGAGACGTGATCTTAGGAGGAGCAGCAAGTGCTGCTGAGTGGCTGTGCAGGAGGAAGGCCGGGAGGGGTCAGCCCGTGCTGGGAGCAGGTCACTGAAGGGGTCCTTCACTGTGCGGGTGGAACAGTGGGAAGGAGGGAGTGGGAGCTACCTGGGGCTTCCTTCAAGGGTGGATGGTGTGCACCAGAGATAGGGTGCAAGACGGAGGGGCGAGGACGGGGCCATGGGGCATGTGCAGCTGGAAGCTATCAGAGGGGAGATGCAGGTGTGTTCAGGGCCTGTGGAAGGGCCTGCTGGAAAAGGAGAGGCCAAACACGGAGATACAGGTGGGCTGTCTGAGGTTTCTCAGGCAGTGGGAAGCTACGGGGTCGAAAGAAAGGAGAGGTCGTGGATATGGAGGAGAACGTTGGCTCAAGGCTTGGGCATGCATCCACACGGCCTCTCTAGAAACTTCGGGGAGTTTGGGGTGTCCATTTCCTCCTTGAATGGAGCGGTGCTCGGTGATCGGCTTCATAGGCGGGGTCACACGAGGTAACAGCCGTGCAGTGTCCTAGGGCAACTGCTTGCTAGGCATTAGCTGTTGGCTCCCTGCCGCCAGGGAACCTCCTTCCGTCCGCCAGTCAGGGCTTCCGGCGGCAGCGCGGGTGCGGCCTTGGGTGTCCGGGCCCCCCGGGTTGGAAGCTGTGGAGGCGGCGCTGAGGGGTGTTGACCGTGGTGTTCTCGCGGGCCCGGCCCCACAGGCGCCCGCGCTCTGGCGCCCCTAGGTGGGACGGAGCTGCGCCTCCCGTGGCGGCCTCGGAATCGCCCGACTGCTGGGCGGCAGCCCCCACTCCCTTCTGCATTTCCTTCAATCTTTTCTCACTTTCGGAGCAGGAAGGACAGCTGGGCAGGAAGCAAGGGCTTGCGTCGACGGGCGCCCTCTGCTGGGCCGGTGGGCCGCCCGCAGGCCTGGGGAGGGAGCTGCGCCTGCGCCCTTGTGACGACGTGGAACCTGCGGGCGCGTCGGTGGGGGCGCCAGGAAGGGAGGCCCGTGCGCAGGCGCAGAGGGCCCGCTGGGCTAGGGAAGCCGCGCATGTGCGGGGCTGCCGCCACTTTAAGGCAGGGCAGCTCGGAGTGGCCTCGACGCCAATGCCCTGGCTGTGGCGCCATCTAGGGGTGTGGGTCGGGAACCACAGGCCGGGCCTGGGCTACAGCTGGGTCTGGGGTCCGAGCGCAAGGCAGGCCGTGGCGCTGCCGAAGGGCAAGGAGGACTTGGGTTTCCAGATGTCCTGTAGGGGTTGGGGGCCAGCATCAGGGCTGGGGACCACAGGTGAGGCATCCCCACTCTCCTTGCCCCTGCTCCTCGCATCCCTAACTCATCTTCGCCCGCGGACAGCCCTCTGCCTCACTGGTTCTTGATCTCCGTGGCAGACAGGGCCCCAGTGTTCTCCTTTGTAAGTCCCGAGGTGTGAGCTGGGGTCCCGAGTGTGCAGTCTTGGCCCAGGCCTAGCCCCCACTCCTCCCCCCACCCCGGTATAGGGTGGGGTCCCTCAGACACCTGGTAGCTCTCATTCGGCCTCAGACCCAGCCTGCCCGCTCTGTGGCCCTCATGGCAGGGGGAGGGGAGTGCTCACCTGGGGCTTCCCCAGCATCGTTCAGAACCCCAGGCCGATCCCATTTGTCCAGTCCTGGCCGAGACTCCTGACCCCAGTGGCCAGCCCTGGCTTCCTCTACTGCCGCAGCTTTGAGCTGCCCCTGCAGCCGCTGCCCACAGCCTGGCCCCCGGCTCAGAAGGGGGAAAACATGGCTGAAGAAGGGCTGGATGTCACTTTCTCTCCTTCATTTGTCTTGGAGGCTGACATGGGAGAAAACCCCAAAGGACTGAGTGCACCCTCACAGTTTCACCACAAGTATCCTGACCGGGCGTCTGGTGCCGAGCTGATAGTGCAGGGCCCGGCCGCAGCCCTGCCGGAAACCGCGCTGCCAGCGGTTGGGGGCCGCAGGCCCAGACAGGAAACGCCCCCAAGCGTACCCCAGGGCCCATGGCCTCCGCACAGGCCTGCTGCCTTGGACCAGGCCCTGGCGCCATTTTGAAGCTGGGCTGGACTCCAGGACTCTGGCCGGGGATCTGGGGACTTCTCTGTCACCTGCCTGGACAGCCTTGGGAGATGATGGAGGGAAGAGAGACTGGGCTAGACCTGACCCAGATCCTCTCCCCTCCTGGGGCCAGTCCTTCCACGGGGCCTCCAGCCTCCCACCCAGCCCTCTGCGTTCTCAGGCTCCCTCAGGTCATGGGCTCTGTGTTTTCTGTGGCAGGCCCAGAAGGAAATGCAGGGGACACAGAAGTGAACAAAACAGTAGTAGTGCTGGCACCCGGACGAAGCAGACAGGACAGGGGCATAGTTGAGAGGAGTAGTACCGGGGCCTGAAGGATTTGCATGTGGGGGGGGATGGTGAGGAGAAGCCTGGACTCCAGCCCCCAGTTTTGACTTCCATTCAGGAGATGAAATCCAGAAAGATTCATCTGAAGCTGAGAAAGGAGTGCATTTAAATGCTGTGGGAGGGAAAGGGTGTGGATCCAGGAGAGACGGAGCCCCCAGAGCAGGACTGGACGGGCTGAGGGCTGAAGGGGGACACCAGGGAGGTCTGAGCCACTGGGTCGGCTGCCCAGCGCCGCCTCCGAGGAGCCGCAGAGGCCTGGTGAGGCTTCACCTTGCCGCGGCCTTCCTTCCCCCTGGGCATCTGGCGGCGCTCTCTGAGGTGCAGTGGACCGCTCGCCTCCCTGGGCTGGGGCTCACTCTGAGCAGAGTCCAAAAGCCGTCACAGCAACACCTGTGATTCACTTAACAGATACATTTACGACGTGTCGGACCCTTGTGCCTAAAAGGGCACAATCGCGTGTGACCTTAGAAAGAAACTCGAAAGCAGATGTTTGCAGGTAGTGACGGATGCTAGCGAGGACAAGATAGGGGGCTGTAGTAAACCGGTTTGGTCTGAAGGGCTGTCAGGGATCCGGGGGAGGGGGCAGCTGAAATGGGAGCAGAGGAAGCCAGGACCTCTGGAGGGAATGCCCGAGGCCCTGCGGCCTCTCCCCTCCCGCCCTGCCCCGCCTCAGCACCCTGGCTACAGAAGCTCCGGTCATGGCGCCCATCCCTCCAGGGCAGCCCAGACCCTCAGCCTCCGCTCTGGCTTGAGGCCTGCCTCCTGAGGCTGTAGGTCCTCGTGGCGTTCCCCAGCCCTGTGCGTCGGGGTGTGGTCGTGACCCAGGCTCCTGACTGCCTGAGTGACCCACTTGAGACTCGGCTTGTTCTCTGGCCTCACCTTGCTCACCTGGAGGTTGGGGACCATACTGGGAGGTCTGGAAGGACCAAGTGACAGCCTTCCACAGCGGCGGCCCACGGAAGGACCAAGTGACAGCCTTCCACAGCGGCGGCCCACGGAATGGAGTTTCTTTCCTCAACAGGTATTAGAATGATCAGCATGTAACCCTGTTGTCGGAAGAGCTCAGCTGTTTGCAAAGTGCCTTTATAAGCGTCTGTTACTCATTGGTTCAGGTGCTCCCGGGGCTCCCACAGTGCCCCACTTGAGGTCCTGGGCATGGAGGCTGGGTCCCAGATCTGCAGCCAGCTCCTGGGCCACCTTGGGCAAGTTGCCTTCCACTCTAGGACTCAAGTCTTCTTGCACAATGACAGATGTCCGAGGGCCCTCCTAGCAAGGGCACTGGAGGATGCTGGGGCCTGTCAGGCAGGGAGGAGCCTCAGTCGAGGAGGGAGGCACAGGGCTACCCTCTCTCCTTCCCCCGCCCCCCCATTCTGGCTTCTTCCCAGAGCTGGGCTTGGTTCCTTGTTGCCATGTCATCCAGCCCTAGGGGCTCTGAGCAGAGCAGATCCTTCCTAAGCCTGCATGACCTACACTTTCTCTCTGTGTCTGTCTCCTGTGTACCCCCATGGGGGGCAGAGAAGGCCACAGCCACAGGCGTGCAGCCATCCAGCAATTGGGCACACGCACTCAGTGGTCATAGGGACATGTGCACCCACTGGGCTGAGTCATAGATGCCAGATGCTAGGTGAGGAGTGGGCAAAGTCCCTGCCCTGTCGGACCCTCAAAGGCCACAGACTCCGTCATAATGACAGCCAGCGCTCAGGGCATGCAGCTTGTACTGCCGCTGCTCTAGTTGCTTTTCGCGTCCACCCCTGTTCACCCTCAGCCTCTGTCAGTAGGTGCTATTACCTTACTTTGCAGCCCGGAGGGCTGGCACAGCAGGTCGGCCTGGCATTCTGGCCCCCCTGTCGCTCTTGCTTTCTGGCCCTTGTTTTCTCACCTTGTTTTCTCTCCTTTGGGGTTAACAGGCTGCTCCAGGGGCACCCTCATGAACAGAAACACTTCTTTGCACCCTCAGGCCCTCTGCGTGGGGCTCTCACGTGCACCATTCCCATCACACAACTATTCCATCCCTTCCTCTTTCCTGGCTCACATGGGCTTCTCAATGGAGGGCACCTGTCTGTCTGTTTACCCCGTCACAGCCCCTGCTCCTGTGGCTCTGACTCATCCCCCTTAAGGCCTGGCACAGAAGCGCTCAGGCCTGGCCATCCCAATTAGCAGGGCCTGGGTTATGTGCATGGCATGAGGCCTGCAGTAGAGGTAGGTCTGTGGACATAGTGAGGGAGACTTGCAGGAGCACTACGAAGGCACAGCCTCTCACCCACTGGCTCCCAGAGCTCTTCCAGAAAAACCAGGTTTTCCTGCTTGTGAGGCCCGATCTCTGGAGCAGGGTGCTCAGAGCCAGGAGAGTCCCTAGAGACCCAGGTGAGGACTCTGGGAGCATGGGGGTGGGGTGAGAGTGTTGTCAGGGGTGGAGACTGGGTCCTGAGGAGGAGACCCGTTTGAACTTGGCAGAGCTAGAGAGGGCGACTTGGGGCGTGAGGCCTGGGATGGGCTACCTGTGCACTCAGGCATGGGAGGGGAAGAGGCAGCTTCCGAAAGGTGTTCTGTTAGGCTATGACCTGTGTGTGTGCATGTGCACATGTGCGAATTCCTGGGTGTGTGTGGTGGTGGTGGTGGTGGTAGAAGGCAGCCCTGGGGAAGCTGGAAGAGGACGGAATCAGACCTATGCGGAATCGATTCTTGGTTCTTCAAGTCACTCAAGTCCACCCAGAGGGCCAAATGATACCTGTTATGAGCATGAAAAATATGAAAGTAAATATCCCTGCACAGTGTGTGTACTTAATGCATAGTCGCTGTGATTCACTTATGTGTGTGTCAGAGGAGGATTTTAGGGCCCATTTAGGGCTTGTGACCTGCAGGTCCTGGCAGAGCTGGTCTTAAAGGTCCTTCCTAGCCTGGGTGTCCTGTGATTCTGGGGCGCTGGCACCTGTTACTCAGGACCCACAGTACCCCAGTATGGGCTCAGCACAGATGGCTGTCCTGGCTGCCGAGGCTCCCACATGACAGACATGGGCACGGGCACTTAGGCCTTAACCAGGGTCTGATAGGCTAGCTTCTGTGCTGGGCATTCTGTTATTAATCTTTTCTACTTTTATCTTTTTCTCAAATTGGGACCCACTGCCTCTGTCCTCACAGTATCTTCACCCTGACCCCCTTGCCATCCCCTGTCCCCATGGACACCCCCCCTGTGTAGAGTGTATGTCCTAAGATGTGTATGTGTCCTGGTAAAGCGTGTGCTGTGTTTTCATGCAGGTGTGTCCACTTGGTTCTAGATCATAATCTGATTTTTGTTGATCTCACTTGGCTCAATTTTGGGGGTCTACCCGTGTTGCTGTGTGTATTTCCACAATGTTCTATACCAGATTATTTCACTGTGTGTCCTCCACCTCTTCACCCTCTACCCTCAGAGGTGAATGCCCACACCCTCTATATCCCATCATGTCCCACCCCCCAACGCCCAGTGATGGATGCCCATACCTCCACTTTCCTTTATGTTCCACCCCCTAACCCCCGGTGGTGGACACCCATCCGCCCTCACGTCCCACTCTCCAGTGGTGGTGCCCACACCATTCATCTTCCCTCATACCCCACCCCCTAACCCTCTGATGCATGCCCATACCCCATCTTCCCTCATGTTCCACCCCCACCCCCAGTGGTGGACACACATACTCTCATCTTCCCTCATATCCCGTTCCCCACTCCCAGTAGTGGATGCCCACATACAGCCCTCATCTTCCCTCGTGTCACACCTCCCACTGCCATGTTGGATGTCCATAATGCCCATTTTCTCTTGTGTCCTAACCGCCATTCCCAGTGATGGACACCCACACATCTCATCTTCCCTCTATCCCAAAGGAGGCTTCAGGGAGTAGGACTGGCCAAAGAAGCTGGGAGGGAGGACTGGTGAGTCACAGGCTATGCAAGGATCGCCACCAGTTTGCTGCCCCCCTCCGCCCACCAGTGGTGGCACTCTGTTGTTTTCAAATTAGTTTCAGAGGTAGAATTTAGTGATTCATCAGTTGCATGTAATACCCAGTGCTCATTCCATCCAACGCCCTCCTCAATGCCCATCACCCAGTTACCCCTCCCACCTGTCTCCTCTCCAGCAGTTTATTTCCTATAGTTATGAATCTCATGGTTTGTCTTCCTGTTTGTCTTATTTTATTTTTCCTTCCCTTCCTCTATGTTCATCTCTTGTTTCTTAAATTCTACATATGAGTGAAATCATAGGGTATTTATCTTTCCCTGACTTCTTTCATTTAGTATAGTACCTTCTATTTCTATCCACATTGTTGCAAATGGCAAGATTTCATTCTTTTTTTTTTTTAAATTATTTTTATTTTTATTTTTATTTATGATAGTCACAGAGA
This sequence comes from Canis lupus familiaris, assembly GCF_011100685.1. Taxonomy (NCBI): domain Eukaryota; kingdom Metazoa; phylum Chordata; class Mammalia; order Carnivora; family Canidae; genus Canis; species Canis lupus. The sequence continues at coordinate 2,630,976 of NC_049241.1, read as the reverse complement.
GAGAGAGAGGGGCAGAGACACAGGCAGAGGGAGAAGCAGGCTCCATGCACCGGGAGCCCGATGTGGGATTCGATCCCGGGTCTCCAGGATCGCGCCCTGGGCCAAAGGCAGGCGCCAAACCGCTGTGCCACTCAGGGATCCCGATTTCATTCTTTTTGATGGCTGAGTAGTGTTCCAGTGTGTGTGTGTGTGTGTGTGTGTGTGTACATACACACCACATCTTATTTATCCATTCATCTGTTGATGGACCACTGGGCTCTTTCTATAGTTTGGCTGATGTGGACATTGCTGCTATAAACATTGGGGTGCATGGGTATCCCCCTATTCTGATACTTTGTCCAGGGTTCTGTTTGGTCCCTACAACAAACCTGGCAGGTGTAATTCATTCCCATTTGCAGTGAGGACTGGAAGCCAGAGACAAGTGTGTCTTCTGGGGCCACACAGCCATTGGGCAGGTCTGGTTGCAGAGCAGGGGTTATGTGGTGCTGCCCACACAGTGCTGGTGCTGCGCCTGGTCTGGTCAAGGAGGGAGCCCTGGTCTTAAGCTCCAGTATGCTCTGAGGCATCAGCGTTCCCAGAGAGCAGCCATGCTCACTGTTGGAGCGACCACAGTGGTCATAGGGACATGCAGTTCCCCAGGCAAGGTCGGACAAGCTGACTCAGGAGGTGGGGCTCGCAGAAAGACCTAGTGGAGCAGCTGTGGGTCTTCTGAGACCCCAAAATACGTAATCTCCTCGCAAAGACGGAGCTGCTTCCAAACGCCAGGCTTCCCCCTCACCACTCTGTAGCCAAATGGAATGCCTTTATTTGATTTACATTCTCCTTGTTTTTCACAGTAACTTTTATTTAGGCCAGCGAAGTGGTAGGTTACAAAGTTTTATTAAAACTAAGTGAGACTATGAGACTGACCTCAGGGGCACAGGCGACCTCCTGGCAGGCCCCTGGGGTGGACTGCTAGCTTTGCCACACTTGGTGGTGTGACTGGGCAAGGTACTCAAGTGCCCTGGCCTCAGTTTCCCCGCTCATAAAATGGGGCAGTAATATTCCTAAATCTGAGGGCCGTTGTTGTTGCTAGGCTCAAGTGAACTGGCAGGGGCCAGGTGCCGACCCACCACGAGCATGAGCAGGGGGAGACCAGAGCATTTGGCACAAGGTGTGAAGGTGAGGCTTGAATGCTAGCAGGCACCCATCTAATTCTGCTCCTATGTCAGAGGAGAAACAGAGTCCCTTTTGCCTTATGCCACTCTCCCCTGGACCCTATGGAACACAGGGGCCATTCCGATGCAGTTCCCTGGGAAGCTGGTCCACAGCTTGGCTTTGGAATCAGCCTGGCATTGAGCCTTGGGTCTCATCCGTAGGATGGGATCACCCCAGGATTGCCACAGCGGCAACGAAGACTCTCTTTGATGAAGTCTCCTTTCAGTGAGGCCCTGACTTTGTGGCTTCTGTATTCCTCTGCAACACCCTATTTTATTTATTTTTTAAAGATTTATTTATTTATTTATTTATTTATTTATTTATTTATTTATTAAGATTTTATTTATTTATTCATGAGAGACAGAGAGAGAGAGAGAGAGAGAGAGAGAGGCAGAGACACAGGCAGAGGGAGAAGCAGGCTCCATGCAGGGAGCCCGATGTGGGACTCGATCCTGGGTCTCCAGGATCACACCCTGGGCTGAAGGCGGTGCTAAACCGCTGAGTCACCCAGGGATCCCCAGATTTTTTTATTTTTAAGCAATCTCTACACCCACCGTGGAACTGGAACTCACAACTCTGAGATCAAGAGTTGCACACTCCACTGACTGAGCCAGCCAGGTGCCCCTGCAACATCCAGTTTTAGCTAGAATCTTCTGATCAGTCTCCCCACCCCCAGCATGCCCCAGGTGATATTGGATCCCCTGGCCTGCCTTCAGCAAAAATCCCCCTTCGCCTGATAGTTCCTTTGACTCATTTCCATCCACTGACACCCCCTGCCCCATAAATTCCCCTTTCTTTGTTGTATTCAGGGTCGAGCCCCATCACTCCCCCACTACAAGACCTCCCTGCAGTGGCACCCTTGCCTAAAATCTTTCTTCCTGTCTTTAGTGAGTGCCGTGGATAATTTTTTCTGTAGCAGGGGTCATGGGAGACTGTGTGCACAGAGAACATAGTGGGTGCTCAGTAAGTGCTGGTGTCCCACTTCATTCCACAGGCCAGCTGCTAGACATAAATCTGGCTTCTTCCTGCAGTTCTTCCATGGACTGTTCTGTGGCCCTGGACAAAGTTACCACTCCATTTTCAGGGCCTCGGTTTCCCCTTTGCAAAGTGGGGCCACTGGGCCCTAGCCCCCAAGTGTGAGCCAGGTTCAGGTAAGAGTTGGACCTGCCTCCTCTTGCTCCGGAGACCCTCCAAGGCCGCCGGGGACTCTGAGCCCTTATCGCCACCAGAGGGCACCCCCGCCCAGGAAATTCACACCTCTCTCCACCCAGAGGAGGCCTTGGCATCTGGGCATCTCATGTGGACTGTGGGTTGCCAGTTGGTGTTCTGTGCTCTGGCACAGAGGACCTCTATGGAGGGTAACCATATACTACTTTGGAATGATGAAGACACGTGGCACCAGGGTGTGGTGAGTGACAGCCTGGACGCTGGAGCCAGCTGGTCGGGGTTCAGATCCTGGCTTCTACACTCCCTGGCTGTGTGTAGCCCTGCCTGCCTCAGTTTCCTCATCTGTCATGTGGGTTGTCACTGGAACTGCCACACAGGGCTCGACTCTGCTTGTGCAGACTTGACGGATTGATGGTGGTAGGACACTAAAAAAGTGGGTGTCAGGTAAATGTCAGCCACCGTCAGAGTTCCGTTCCAAGCCAGGACGTGTGGTGGGTATTTGGCATCCTCGTGCCCTTGGTCGTTCACAATTACCCCACAGTTGGAGGTTTTATTAAGGAAACTGGAGCTTAGGGAAAGACAGCAAAAGGTCCCCCTGTTGTGATGAATGTTTCTGGCCAGATTCAGACCCGGTGACCAGCTCCTAGTCATGCTGGGCTGCTCTGGGGCTTTGCGACTACCAATGGGTGGGCCCGGCTCCCTTGAGAACCTGCACAGACAGGTTCTGTCTGTGATGTCGGTCCTCTAGTGATGGACTGAGGTCCTCCTGGACCTCTGAGAGGTGGCTCTGAGCCAGGTTCTGTGAGGACGCAGGATATTCTCAAGCTGCAGTCCCTGGCATGTGTTGGGATCATTTCTCAGGCTGCAGGTCCATGCATGTGCCACCCACACCATCTTAATCCCTTCTTCCATTCCAATCCTGTCTATCCTTCAAACTGCAACCTTCCCCAATGACCCCAACAGACCGATTTCCTTGGTCTGTGAGGAAGTTTCCTTCCTTGTCTATCTGGGAGAAACTCCTCTTCATTCTCTAAAACCCAGCTTCCAGCATTACCCCTCAGAAGACTTAATGGCACCGTTGACCTCTCTCCTAGATGAGGACGGTCGCTGCCTTGCTGGGCATTCAGTGAATTGAGATGCAATGTCCTAACAGTATTCTTGCATGGGTTTGCAAACATTCATTAAACATGTATCCTGGTTCTTAAGAGTTGGGATAGTACTACACGCTCGGGGTGAGCATTCAAGCAGATCAGAAGAGAAAAGTAGACACCTCTACCTTCCTACCTGCCCACCGTTGCTGACCACTCTCCCGGAGGAAAACTTTGTTGGATATTTTTTTGTGAGGTCCCAGAAAACTCCCCATGCCTGCATGAGAATGCTCGTCCTGTTTCTCTGCACCTTCATGACCTCTCTTTCCACCGCTCCGCATCTACCACCCTGAGGCCTGGGATAGGGTCTGACTTAGGTGGCTGCCTGGCACCAGCTTGCACTAGGCCCAGAGCACACACCCAGAAGATGTTGCCCAGGCTGCTTTTGTGTCTTCACGACACTGGCCATATGTGTGTGGGACCTGGTGAATCTCCCTGCTGCTGACTGGTGTTTGTCCCAGCTGGCCAGCAGATGTATTTTCTTTTCCTGTGAAATGTTATTACCATTATGAAATGCTGAATGAATTTTTAACATTTAAAAGGAAGGCGATCTTCCCTAAAAATCAGAATTAAAAAAATTTTTTTATTTATTTGACAGGGGAAGAGATAGAGATAGAGAGAGAGAGAGAACAAGCAGGGAAGCAGCAGAGGGAGAGGGAGAAGCCATCTCCCCACTGAGCAGGGAGCCCAGTGGGGGCACCATCCCAGGACCTTGGGATCATGACCTGAGCTGAAAACAGATGCTTATCCACCTGAGCCACCCAGGTGCCCCTAAAAATTGGAATTTTTGATCTCTTGAAGAAATGATCAGGCCATGGGGGGCCTACGCTCCCCCCTGGTGGCTCTGGGCTGGAGTGACAGCTGCCTCTGGTGCCCAGTCTGCACAATGACTGTGTTCCCACCCTCCACTCCCATCCACACACTTGTGAGCACCCCTTGCCTGGCCCGAGGTCCCTGAGTCTGTGCTTCTGCAGGATCCCCAGGAGCCACTCTTCCAGGTAGGTGTCACCTGGGACGGCATTGGGATTTGTGCTCTGGATCCTTGCTGTTCTGTGGATAGAGATCTCTGCACATGGAGGGTCCAACCTAGCATAGCCCCCTCAGCCTGTCCTGCTGTGGATGCCAGTGTCCCTGGATAGGTGGACCCCGGGGCACTTTGCCCATGCAGGGATTCAGACACACGAGGGAGTCATTCCAGGGTGAGGGATGGGGCTTGGACTGGCTTGTAACAACACATAGGCTAGGGACAGGTCGACACGGTGTGGGGCAGCCATGTGGCATGGCTAGCTCTACAGAGCACTGAGTGACAGTTGTAAAGAACCAGCATAGGGATCCCTGGGTGGCGCAGCGGTTTGGCGCCTGCCTTTGGCCCAGGGCGCGATCCTGGAGACCCGGGATCGAATCCCACGTCAGGCTCCCGGTGCATGGAGCCTGCTTCTCCCTCTGCCTGTGTCTCTGCCTCTCTCTCTCTCTCTCTCTCTCTCTGTGACTATCATAAATAATAAATAAAAAAATTAAAAAAAAAAGAACCAGCATAACTCAGGTTTGCTTGCAGGGAAGAGCAGGGGAGGGAGTGAGTGGAAGAGCTGGGGCCTGTGGCACATGGGGACGCAGGTGGCTCAAAGCTTCTAAAACAAAGCTGGAAATACAACTTGGAAGAATGGCCTTCAAGATGTAAAGATGGAAGCCTGGATACCCATGTAGCAAATGCAACACACTGATGGGCCTTCACTTTGCCGTGTCTGATTGGCGAGGACCATCCTTTTCTTCAGAGAAAAGGTTGCGTTTTGTTTTGTTCCCTTAAAAAATGGGGCTCTCATTATCTCCGTGTCTGGGGCAGCCATTTCAGTGGATGCATTTTGCTTTGTGGAAGACCCCTGGGGTTGCCCTCAGGATTTGGGTTTCCAGGCAAGGAGAGGAGACTTCAATGGCCTAAACCTACTGACCCATGTGAAGGAGACCCCGAATCGTGGTGACCCCACAGCCACCCCTGGGCCTGCCTTCCTCCTGCTGAGTCTGGGCCTGGAGTCACTGCCCAGCTGCAGGAGTAAAGGGATGCCCTGTAGCATGGTGAGGAGGCGTCAGGCAAGGAGAAGCCACTTCTCCATCCAGCGAGGCTGGGAGGAGCCCCTGGGCCCTGAGGCTGCGGTCGGTCGTGGGCCTGAGGGCCCGAGAGTCACCACACCTGTGGGGAAGCTTCCAGGCCAAGGGGGAGCTCCACAGGCAATGCTGTGTCCCCCTGCACAGCGAGGCCCTCCTCAGGCCCACAGCCGCTTTGGGACTGATGGAGCCACCATGACGCTCTCTTGGCCCTGTGCATTGGCCTCTTCCCACTTGGGGCACCCACGGCTGGGGGCTGCAGGTTGTGGAGGGAGGCCGAGCTGAGGGGTTGGGGCGAGCAGAGCTGTCCTGTTGCCTCTCTCTGCCTGAAGCCTCTCTGTCCCTCCTTTCCCAGAGTGCCCCCCCATCTGCCCCTGCTCCCCCCGTGGGGGTGCATCGTGGGGAGGTTGTTGACAATTTGTGCATTAATCTCTCTGCCTGGGGCCTCCTGGTCAGGTGGTGCTTATCAGGGTTCCGCTTGTCAGATGGGCCTTCCGGAGCCCGTGGGTGAGGGGGGGCGGCAGGAGCCCCTACTGCAGGGCCTAGAGGCTGCCTCACCATCCCTGGGCCTTCACATCCCCTCGCCCCCTCCCTCCCCCCGCGGGCTGCCTTCTTTACCACATCAGGATACAGAACATTGCATGAATTCCGGTCTCAATGGAATTATTTCAGAATTCTGGTCAACCGCAAGCTCGGGGTATTTCACAAACTATCTATCACTGCTGTGTGGTGGGCAGAGCCTGGGCTGGGGGCAAGTAACGGATGCAGGGTGGCCCCCGTCCACTGTGGGGGTGGTGAGTCCCTGCCCACCTCGCTGCCCCTCCAAGCAGCACCCGCAGCTTTGCAGACAGATGCCCCCCTCCCACCCCCCATGTCTGCAGGGGACTTGGGGGGTAGGTTCAGGAAAGGTGGCAGGATGCCAGGCCCTGGGATGGCAGGAGAGAAGCAAAGGGGGGGCTGTCCAGAGCGCCGAGGGCTGGGGTCCACTCCCAACTCTACCACCTACTAGCAGTGGGACCTTGATGAGTACTTCGTAAGGCTCAGTTGATCCAGCTGTAAAATGGGGTTATGATGCTTACCCTTCAGTTCACCAGAGAGTCAGAGATGAGGTAGGCACCAGCCCTTCCTAATTCTCTCCATACTTTTAGGACTGTTATGGGTACAGCATCCATAAAGGGCCTTGGGGAGAGTAGGTGCTTGAGAACTGTTAGCTAGGAAGGTAGTAGTAGTAGTAGTAGTAGTCTGCTGATAACCTCTCCCCATCTCTCTACTGGCAGTTATAATTTTTAAAATATTTTATTTATTTATTCATGGGAGACACAGGCAGAGGGAGAAGCAGGCTTCTTGCAGGGAGCCCAATGTGGAACTCGATCCCAGGACCCCAGGATCACCCTCTGAGCCAAAGGCAGACGCTCAACCACTGAGCCACCCAGGTGTCCCTCGGCTGGAGGTTATGCTTACAACTCGGAGAAAGGAGAGACCATCACCTCAAGGGTGACAAATACGCGGTCTGCACACTGCCAGTCCCCCATTCCACGTCGGGCAGACATGGCCCATTGGCCACCAATACACTCCTTCAAGTTTGGACTGTGCCTTGAATTCCCATCGCAGCACCCGGGCAGCACGTCAGCTGACAAGAGGAGGCACATGAGAAGAAGCTTCTTTCTTATTCCAGCCCCAACTGACAGGAGGGGTGTAAACTAGCAGGGCAAGAAGTCTACACTCTGCTTCCCACTCCCTAAAATCCTCTGAAGTGTCTTGACCCTTCCTCTAGGAAGCCACCTCGTTGGAGGGCCTGAACAGGGCAGGGATTGGAGGAGCCAATCACATCTCCTCCTCTGCAGGCTTCCCACCAACCACGACCATGAGTGAGGAGGCCCCAGCCCGGGATGGGACATGATAGTGGGGCCTGGGCTTGGCTGGCACAGGATATCCTTCCCACAGGGCCTGGGATTTGGGCCATCTGTTCAGCAAGATGCTCCCAGGCAGCATTGTCCAGGCAAGGCCCGAGTGCCTGGGGTGTGGAGTGCAGAGGCGGTGGGGGGGCGTCATTGCAAAGCCTTGTAGCCAAGCTCGGTGGCATCCCAGCCTGTGAAGAATGGGCTTCAGGTCCTGAGCTCAGGAGACCAGCCCTTCTTCCTGTTCAGGGCTGAGGGGAAGACAGGGCTGGCAGAGCCATCGGGCCACATGCCCAAACCATGGCTATCTAGTTAGCAAGCCCAACCTTGGGATGCCCAGCTGGCCATGTCTGAGGGCATTAACAAGAGTGATGGAGGGAGCATTTGGAGTCAGGATGGTCCTAGCAAACCCAGCACTCCTGTCCCTCTGGCCAGTCCCCTATGCTGAGTCCCCAGACCCAGTTCTTTTTCCTTGCCCTTTAAACAAAGATGACCTCCCTATCCCCCCACTGTGGCCCTTCTGAGCACTTCCTTAGGGGGTCTGCACGCCTGCCTTCTCAGGTCCACGGCCCTTCCTATTGTGTTAGCAGTGGCGGAAGGTACCTGTCACACAACCTGTGGCACCTGTTCCCTTTGTTTTGGAGATTGTGACTATTGGTTATAGTCATCTGCCTTGTTCTCTTGTTTTGGTGTTTAAACTTTTCCTTTAGAGCACCTGGGTGGCTCAGTTGGTTGAGCTTCTGCCTTCGGCTTAGGTCATGAGCCCTGGGTCCTCCCGGGATGGAGCCCCAAGCTCATTGGGCTCTCCCCTCAGTGTTCCCGTCTTTGGCTCCACTGGTGGCACTGATACCAATGGCCTTATATACACATCTTTGGTCAACAGGAAAAATGCCCATAAAATAAATTCCTAAGAGTAGGTTTGCTGGATCAGAAGACCTGTGCCTGTAATATTCGTTGGCCAGGCCATATCACCTTCTAACCCCTTCCCCTGTCAGGAGCCCCCACGGACTCGCCCCCCAGGGTCTCCCCACATTTTACCACCTCTGCTGGTCCCCATCAATGATGTTCGACAGAGTTGAAAAAAAAAAAAAGATGAACAGAAACATTACAAGTTTAAAACGAGGCCTCCGAATTTGTCTCTGAACTATTAGATGGCATCAATGAAATATGATTTTGCTAGTGATGATTTATTTCAGCTATGTATGAAAAGATGGTACTTTTTCAGGAGGTGTCTTGGAGCTGCAGGGGTGGCGCGACATGAGCTAGGTGATTTACTTTGATATATATCAGTATAAAAAATAAAATGAATTAGAGTTTCCTTCTGCTGTTTGACTTCAGCTCAGAGTTTCATGTCTGCCCCTTGAGGGATGGTGGTCATAAAGTTGGGGACAGGCTGAAGAAGAGGTGGCTCTGAGGACAGAGGGCTCATCATAGGCAAGGCGCGGGGAAGCTGAGACTTGGGCTTGGAGAAGCAGGAGAGGGCCAGAGGGTCTGGCAGGAGGCAGCTGCGGGGCACAGTGGCCATGGGGGTGGCCCTGCGGCACCCCATCTTTCCTCCTCTGCCCGTACCCTGGAGCTGGAGGTGAATGCTGCAGGCAGGTCAGGGCAGAGCGGGGTTGGGGATAAATTTGAGGGTGCAAGATGGGCAAGGTGATACTGGAGAGTGGTGGGGCTTTGGGGGTGAGCTGGTGAGTCAGAAATCTTAGCACAATCCATTGTTACCACTTCTAATAGCAACTTAGAAGGACTTATTACTGGGGTGCCTGGGTGGCTCAGTGATTGAGCATCTGCCTTCCACTCAGGTCGTGATCCCAGGGTCCTGGGATCAAGTCCCACATCAGGCTCCCCGTGGAGACCATTATTTTGGATATATACCCAGAAGTAGGATTTCTGGGTCATATAGTAGTTCTATTTTTAATTTTTTTTTATTTATTTATGATAGTCACAGAGAGAGAGAGAGAGAGGCAGAGACACAGGCAGAGGGAGAAGCAGGCTCCATGCACTGGGAGCCTGACGTGGGATTCGATCCCGGGTCTCCAGGATCGCGCCCTGGGCCAAAGGCAGGCGCCAAACTGCTGCGCCACCCAGGGATCCCAATACATTTACATTTAATTAACTCATTTGGTCTTTGCAGCAACCTTATGAGATAGATATTGCTATTGTACCCATTTTAAAAATAAGGACACGGAGCCAAAGAGAGGTAGAGAGCTTGCCAGCCACCCTCAGCAGGGTAGTGGAGGAGCCGGGTGGGAACCTGGGCACTTTTCGTCCAGGGTCTGCTTTTGAGCACCAGCTTCACGGTGACGGGGGTCCTGGGGTAGCCTGGAAGCCTTGAGATTCCTCCGGTTTTAAGACTCCATTGATGTAGCCTGAAATATTATTATTTTTTTAATTTTTATTTATTTATGATAGGCACACAGTGAGAGAGAGAGAGGCAGAGACACAGGCAGAGGGAGAAGCAGGCTCCATGCACCGGGAGCCTGACGTGGGACTCGATCCCGGGTCTCCAGGATCGCGCCCTGGGCCAAAGGCAGGCCCCAAATCGCTGCGCCACCCAGGGATCCCTGTAGCCTGAATTATTAAACCAACATAACATTGCAAAAAGTCTTCAAAATAATGAAAACAAAACAAACAAAATTTTTCCCACTAAACTGCATCCCCACTGAGATCGCTTGGGCATGTTTTTGCCCAGTGAACTTTTCCATGGATATAACTTTTCCTCTCCTCTTCTTTCCCTCCCTCCATCCCTCCCTCCCTCCTGCCTTTTCTCCCCTCTTTCCCTCCTTCCTTCCTTCTCTCTCCTTCCATTTTATAATTTTCTGTGGCTAGATTTCCAGAAATAGATGCATGGGGCAAGGTGGATAGGTTTTTTTTGTTTTTTTTTTTTAAAGGTTTGTGGCAGCGATGGTGTGAGACCCAGCCTTAAACAACGGAATTCCTGTTTGTGGAGGCTGAATATGGGGGTTTCACAGATCAGAAGATGTATCTTAGATCACTTTTCAGAGGCTTATGGGAAGCACCCAGGAGGTCCCACGTCATTACCACTGATGGTCATCTTCACAGCATTATCTGAGGCACTTTCAGGAAGTGTGAGGGCCTGGGAGAGAATGACCCAGCTTCCAGCCTCGGCCCTGCCCTGGGGCTTTCTCATGAGAGACAGAGGCACACCACAGAGGGGGAGTACGGAACACATGGGACCCTGACCGTGAATGTGCCACCTGAGTTGGCAAACGCCAAACCTGCTGGGTCAGGTCGTGACTATAGGAGGTACAATTCACACGGATCATGACCCGATGGGCATCTCCCGCCCTCTGGAGATGAGCAGTGCACAGCCTTGACAACTTGATGAAGCAGCTATGGCCTAGCTGCTCATGGGTGACCAGGACATGTGTCTGCAGTCTGACTCCATATGAATATTCTTCACTCCCTTAAAATAAAACTCATGGCCCTTTGATTTACTTTCCATTTAAAAATTTTATTTATTTTTTAAAAATATTTTATTTATTCATGAGAGACACACAGAGAGAGAGAGGCAGAGACACAGGCAGAGGGAGAAGCAGGCTCCCTGCGGGGAGCCTGATGTGTGACTCAATCCCAGGACCCTGGGATCATGCTCTGGGCTGAAGGCAGATGCTTAACCGCTGAGCCACCCAGGTGTCCCTCCATTGTCCAATTTTTTTTTTTTAATTTTTATTTATTATTTATGATAGTCACACACACACACACACAGAGAGAGAGAGAGAGAGGCAGAGACACAGGCAGAGGGAGAAGCAGGCTCCATGCACCAGGAGCCCGACGTGGGATTCGATCCCGGGTCTCCAGGATCGCACCCTGGGCCAAAGGCAGGCGCCAAACCGCTGCGCCACCCAGGTGTCCCTCCATTGTCCAATTTTTGATAGAAACCTGAATCTGAAGAGCCGTGTCTCCACCCTAGGAAGAGCCACGGTTTATATGTGGCCTTGGCAAATGAAAACAGTAGCTCAGCTTCTGTGTCCTGGTGGCAATAGGAGTTGGGGGGGGGGGGCGGTGGTGATGGTTGTAGCAAACTGGGGAGCACACATAGCATGTGTGGAAGTGCCTGCTACTTGGCTCCGGCTGAGGGGTGCTATGTGAGGGTGTGGGCCTAGTGCTGGCAGATGGTCCATATTTTCCCTAGAGAAATCCAAAATTTGGATTTTTAACAAATGTGCAACCCTTCAGTCTTGACCGGCTGACTCGGGTGTGTTGGAAATGTTGCTGAGGCCTGACACAGCACACGGTGGGTTGGATGAGGGCCGGAGTGGCCTTCCTGGCTCCCCAGGGCTGAAAACGGCACCTGTCTCCCCTCCATGTGGCAAGAGGCAGGCTCTCACAGGGGCCCCTGCCCACCCATGTCCGCCCCTTCGTCTCTAGTCCATAGGGGCCTCGTCCATGTCTGCAGGTGGCAGTGAGTGAAACAGAGATAAGACTCTTTAGCCAAAGGGACTGATGATAGCAGATGCAAATCCCTTCATCCGTATCAGCTCCGTTTAATCAGTTTACAAATGAGGAAACTGAGGCACGGGCAGGTTAAGGGCCTCGTGCAGGGTCACACAGCCTGAAGGAGGCAGAGGCCGGACACATCGTGGTTTCCCAGCCCTGTGCTCGGGCCCAGGAACTGGCAAGTTCTCTCGAGGAGGAAGGGTTGCTGCTCTGATGAAGCATCTCGTGAAGGGACGTGCTGGTGGTGTTTTTCAGTGAACACGGTTTTGCTTTCTGCAAGTGATTCCTGCCAGAAGGGAAGGGGCTCCAGGAAAAGGAGAGGGATGTTCTTGAGAAGACCACAGAACTCTGCTCCATCACTTTGGTTTTCCGAGGGGAAGGAAACCACATTTCCTGAGCACCCACTGCCCGCCGGACACTGTTAGAGTAGTCAGCCCTGCGTGTTGCTAGCCCCCCAGCACGCTGCCACAGTCCCCGCGCACACCCCATCAGACAGGCAGAGGCCCCAGCTCTGAGAGCAGAAGCCCCTTATCTGGAGGCACTGGCTGCGGCTCCAGCTGGGCCTGCCTCTCAGGTGAGAGACCCCAAAACGTCCACCCCAGTCCAAGTCGCAAAGAGCTCCTTCTGCGGTCCGTTCTGCTGAAGTCTGCCTCCCCGACTAGGCCTGCTTCTCAGTCCTGGCTCCCTGTGCAGCGGCAGGGAAGGCCGACTGTCCCACTGCGCAGACCGCCACGGCTCCTCCGTGGTCCCCTTGGAGGGCACGGCGCATGTCGTAGGGGTGGTGAAACCTTGATGGTCCTCTCCCGTCTTTCAGGCGCTCGTCTCCTTAATCCCATCTCAGCTCTGTCCTCAATACTCAAAAACTCTCTTCTAATCAAGCCTAAGCTTATGAAGCTGCAAGATGCACGTGCACTTTTAAAACTGGAAATCTGTATTCAGCCGATGTGGATCACAGTTCTTCCACCTGCTGGCCTTGCATGCACAGATTTTCATGATGGGCTCCTGAAGATAGAGAGAGACCTTCCCAGCACTGGGCTCCTTATTTGAGCCTCTCGGCAGCCCTGGAGATCTGTACGGGTGGCCCGCCAAGGAGTGACTTTGCCCTGATCCCACTGCTGAGACAGTGGGACCAGGACCGGCTCAGGACCATGTTACATCCACATACCTTTCCTTTTGCCTCGACCATCACATTATTGCTATTACTAGTATTTTAAAAAAGATTTTATTTATTTATTTGAGAGAGAGCGAGAGAGAGAGAGAGAGAGCGAGCAGAGCAGGGTGGAGAGGCAGAGGAAGAAGGAGAAGCAGACGAGGGGCTCAATCCCAGGACCCTGAGATCATGACCTGAGCTGAAGGTAGTTGCTTAACTGATGGAGCCACCCAGGCACCCCTACTATTATTATCATTAAAACAGCCATCCATGTTTGGTCAAAAAGGTCAAACAGGACAGAAGGGGACACAATGAAAAGTGTAAGACCCCTCTGGTTTTCCAGACTCCCTAAGGGAACCTCTGTTTTCTGGTGTATATATCTTTTTCTATGTATTTACAAGTCAATATGTGATATTCCTTTTTATTAAAAAAAACCCCAAAGCACACAGATTGACTCATACTACACCCCCTGTTAGCAACTGTTCTTCATTTAATCATGATCTTGTGTATCTCTCTGGGTATCTACGTATAGATCATTTTCATTCCCTTCTTTTAAATCTAAATGCATCTTTTAAAAAAAGATTTTATTTATTTATTTATTTAAAAGAGAGTGAGAGAGAGTGAAAGAGCACAAACAAGAGGAGGGGCAGAGGGAGAAGGAGAAGCAGACTCCCTGATGAGCAGGGAGGCCCATGTGGGGCTTGATCCCAGGACCTGGGATCATGACCTGAGCTGAAGGCAGATGCTTAACCAACTGAGCCATTCTGTGCCCCTAAATCTAAATGTATCTTAAAAGATAATACATTCCTGTGATTCAAGATCTGAAAGGTATGAAAGAGCACACAGTGAAAGCCCTTTGCTTCCACTGTCCTTAACCCAGATACGCTCTGTAGACACAGCCAGTGTTCTTTGTTCCCTGGGAGTCCTTCTAGAGACGGCCTTCCCGTACAAGCATTTGGCATATAAATTCTCCCCTGCCTTCTTTTTAATACCTTTTTATTGAGGCATAACCGCCATATTATGTTAGTTGCAGGTGAACAACATAGTGGCTTAATATTTGTGTAGATCACAAACTGATCCACCACCACACCCACACATAGTCACAGAATTTGTTTTCTGTGATGAGACCTTTTAAGATCTATGCTCTTAGTAACTTTCAAATATACAATACTGTGTTATTAGCTGTATTTTGCCACACAGGACTTGTTTATTTTATAACTGGAAGTCTGTACCTATTGACACCCTTCACCTTATTTTGCCCACCCCCCTGCCCCTCACCCCTGGCAACCATCAACCTGTTCTCTGTATCTATGAGCTTGGTTTTTGTTTTTTGTTTCTCTCTGCTTTTAGATTCCACATTTAAGTAGATCATACAGCATTTGTCTTTCTCTCTCTGACTTATCTCATTTAGCATAATGCCCTCAAGGTCCAACCACATTGTCACAAATGGCAAGATTTCCTTCTCTTCCTCCTCCTCCTTTTCCTTTTCTCTCTCTCTCTCTCTTTCTTTCTTTCTTTCTTTCTTTCTTTCTTTCTTTCTTTCTTTCTTTCTTTCTTTCTTTCTTTCTTTCTTTCTTTTCTTCTTCTTCCTCTTCCTCTTCTTCTACAGCTGAATATCAATGGGTTCTGCACCTTGATCTGTCTCCCTGAACAGTGTCTCTCTGGAATAGATTATCTTTCCTCTTTTTACAGCTGCATAGTATTCCACTGCAATGTATATGCTGTAACTTATGAAAAGTCTCTTATTTCTTAGGCTGATTCCAGTTGTCCTCTGTGTATACTGTAGGGGGTGAGAAGTTTCACGGTGCAATGCCAGGCACAGTGACAGGTGCAGAGAAAGCATTTGGGGGCAGGGGCTCCTGGGCGCTCCTTGGAGCATAAGTGCCCACCAAAGTTTGGGTGTCCTTGAGGCCCAGGGAGTCTCTGTGCCCAGTTGTCACGGGGATGTGTGTGTCAGCACATTTCCTACCAGTGACATTTGTAGGTTGGTGACTCAGAATGCTCTTCAATGTTAATCTTACTTCCTTTCTGCCTTTCACTTTTTCTAGCCTCCCTGCCTCATGCCCTCCTACCCCAAAAAGGCGTACCAAGTCTGAGATCTTGTGGAGATCTCCTGGCATTAACGAGTCGAAAAGGTCATCCTGAACTGGGACTGTTAGAATTTAGTTTTTTTTTTTGTTGTTGTTGGGATTATTTCCAGATAGATGGGAGCTGAGAAAATGTGGCTAAGGTTTCTTATTTGTGATCTTATGATCAGGGGCATGGTGACAGCCTCTGCTCTTCCTGGGGCGGTGGAGATAGAGCTCTAGTTCTGCTTTGACAGTTGATGAATTTGTGTGAACTTGGCAACAGCTCAGGCCTGAAGAGACCAGCTGGGCTGCAGCCTAGTGTCATGCTTACCTCTTTGATTATTTTTGGTGGTGTGGGTTTTGAAAAAGGAAATCTAATGCCAACAGTTTCATGGACATGCCCTTAAAGCGGCCCGTTTTGTCGAGTCAGGGAATATTTAAACGAAGGTTCTCCCTGGAATGCAACTCCCCCACGTGAGGCCCTAGGAATGGTTTGGATTTGGACTCTGGGTTTTTCCAGGATGTGCAGTGTAGGTGAACATAGAAAAATTTGATGTTGGCATTTGGCCCTTTTAGGATCTGATTGTTGAAAGTGCCTGGGGATGGGGGGAGGGGTGTGGAGGAGGAGAGGAATGGGCTGAGAGCGCACTGGTAGGAGCTCTCCGAATGGCTCAAGAAGGACCCCTGGTGACAGCGTGGGAGCGGTGCCGCCTCTGCCCCGGGTCCTGCTGGCTAGCTGGCTCTGGGGTCCACCTGCCTGGTCACAGGAAAGTCCATGGGGAGTTGCCTTCAGGATGCCCTGTGGTGTCAGCCTTGGGACAACAACTTTTCTTGAACTCCGTTTCGCACCAGGTCTCCCTGCCTGTGCCTGGGCTGCCTCCAAGAGGCCTCCCCCACCCTCTGAACGTCCTCCTCCTTGGACTTAGGTTTTTCTCAGGGGAGCCCCTGGCTCTCCTCACATGCAGCTCTCATCCATGCTTCACTCACGTCCATGTCTCTTTCAAGCCTGCCACAGACTCTGCCAACTGCAGGCCTCCCCTTACCTGCTCCCTGTGAGGTCTAGTTCTTTCCTTCATGGGCCTTTCCTCACCCCAAGGGGCCACGGGGCATGAGAAGGTGGAGGTGGAGGTCACCCTGATGTTGCACATGGGCAGGTCTCAAACTCAGAGCTTCAACATTCTCCCTAAAGCAAGTCAACAGCAAGAGGATGAAAACACAAGCTACAAACAGATAAAATCTTTGCAAAAGACACATCTGATAAAGGCTTGTTATCTGAAATATACAAAGAATTCTTAAGACTCAACAGTAAGAAAACAAACCACCCAACTAAAAAATGGGCAAAAGAACCTGAACAGACACCTCACCAAAGAAGGTATGTAGATGGGTGGCTCCATGGTTGAGCATCTGCCTTTGACTCAGGGCATGATCCGGGGGTCCTAGGATGGAGTTCCACATCGGGCTTCCTGCAGGGAGCCTGCTTCTCCTTCTGCCTATGTCTCTGCTTCTCTGTGTCTCTCATCAATAAATAAAATCTTAAAAAAAAGAAGGTATGCAGATGGCAAATTAGCATGTGGAAAGATGCTCCACATAATATGTCATCAGAGAAATGGAAATTAAAATGAGATACTATTTCATGCCTATTAGAATGACCAAAATCTGGAATACTGACAACACCAAATGTTGGCAAGGATGTAGAGCAATATGAACTTTCATTCATTCTTAATGGGAAGGCAAAATAGTACAGCCACTTTTGAAGACAGTTTAGTGGTTTTTTTTTTTTAAGTGCAAGTTATCTTGAGGAGATTTATTTTGTCTCATTTTATTGAGAGGGATAGAGAAAGGAAGAGGGGCAAGGGACAGATGGAGAGAGAGAATCCAAAGCAGGCTCCACACCCAGCACAGAGCCCAACACAGGGCTTGATATTGTAATCCTGAGATCATGACCTGAGCTGAAAGCAAGAGTCAGATGCTCAACTGACTGAGCCACCCACATGCCCTAGTTTGGTGGTTTTTTACAAACTAAACATACTCCTACCATACAGCCCAGCAATCATACTTCTCCCAAAGGAGTTGAAAACTTATGAGCACAGAAAACCTACACATGGATGTTTATAGCAGCTTTATTCATAGCTGCCAGAACTTGGAAGCAACCAAGATGTCCCCTAGTAGGTGAATGGATAAATTGCAGCACATCCAGACCATGGGATATTATTCAGTGCTGAAAAGAAACGAGCTACCAAGGCATGAAAGACATGGAGGAAGCTTAAGTGCATATTACTAAATGAATGAAGCCAATCAGAAAAGACTATGTAGTGTATAATTCCAACAACATGACACTCTGGAAAAGTCAAAACTATGGAAAAATAAAAAGATCAGTGGTTGCCAGGGGTTGTGGGGAGGGACAGATGAATAGGTGGAGCATAGGGGATTTTCAGGACAATGAAACTACTCTGTAAGATACTATCATGGTGGATGCATATCCTTATACATTTGTCAACACCAGTAGAATGAGCCCTCGTGTAAACTGTGGACTTTGGGTGATAACGATGTGTCAGTGTAGGTTCATTGACTGTAATGAATGCACTACTATGGTAAGGTATGCTGACAGTGGCAGAGGCTATGCATGTGTGGAGGTAGGGAGTATAAGGGAACTTTCCAAGCTTTCCACTCAATTTTGCTATGAACCTAAAACTGCCCTTAAAAAAAAAGGTTTTTGTTTTTGTTTTTGTTTTTTTAGGAAGTTTGAACATAAAATCATAGAACTTTACTGACATGGCTGAAAGAAAGAAGATGGTATTCCTCATTTGACTTTAAATTTGTGTTTCATAATTGTTCTCACTCTTTATAGAGGCTCCAGATTAATATATACATATTTGTATAAATCTCCTAATTATATTGTGTGAGTATAATTACACTGTGGCTAGCTTTTCTCATAAGAGCTTTAGTTTGTTAAATGGAAACACTTAAAATATCTTCTAATTTAGGTACCATGTTTTGGCATTTAATTTTTTATGTGCTGGTGGTACTCAAGTATGAAGGGCCCCACCCTCAGTCCCTTTCATAGGCCAGTGGTGTTTCACCCCTTAAGCCTTCTTCTCTTTCCTGTCATCTCCTACCTAAGCCTCTCATTTTGTGCTGTCCTGAGATGGACTTCATCTTCTGTTGTTCCCTTTGTGATCCTCAAGGCGTCATGTAATTTTGTTCCAACTCAGCCAATTCTGCATCCTGCAGGCCTCCCTTCCCAGCCAGTCTGCAGAGCTTTCTTCCTGGAGCACTTGAGGTGTCACCCTGATTGGAGATCCTTTCACATCTGATCATGCCATGCGGGGCAAGACAAATGAGCAAATATGGGATATCTTAATTCTATCATACTTGATGTCGCTGTGAACTTGGATTTGTTGCTTGGGAGCAAGGAGATCCTTATCTAAACTAAAAAGCTTAAGTTAAAAATCCTTTATATTGAATTTGGTTGGAAGCACGAATTCATGTATTTTATGTTAAAATGTTAAATGTATTTTATTCAACAAAAGGCCCCAGTCAGGGATCCCTGGGTGGCGCAGTAGTTAAGCGCCTGCCTTTGGCCCAGGGCGCGATCCTGGAGACCCGGGATCGAATCCCACATCGGGCTCCCGGTGCATGGAGCCTGCTTCTCCCTCTGCCTGTGTCCCTGCCTCTCTCTCTCTCTCTGTGCGACTATCATTAAAAAAAAAAAAAAAAAAAGGCCCCAGTCAAGGCCAACCTTGGTTGTTGGATAATAGCAGTGAACACCCCTATGCTCAAATTGTGGTCTCTAAACACCTCTCTCCACTGAATGATATTAGAGGTCTATGGAGAAATGACTGATTCTGGTTCTAGGACAGGAGACGCACAAGATGAGTTTGGAACATCCAGTTGCACAGGATTGCTATGTTATCTAGGGTTATGCTAGGGTTCTGTTAAAAATAATCAGAGGCCAGTTCTAATGATGCCCACTTGCCAAAGATTAGACAATCACCTGAGTATCAATAAGAATAAGAATGGTAAAAAAGAAAAAAAAAAGAATAAGAATGGTAATGGATTGTAAACACTTAAGCTTAAATCCACGGGTTTGATACTAAAAGCAGAATCAAAATAACAAAACTCACTATCCCCATTGGGATATCTACTCAACATTTTGAAAATGGTACACAAGAGAGAAAGAATTTATCATTTATCCTTCCTTTCCTACATCATGGCACCACGGGGTAATCAAATAGTAGAAGTAATCAAGCTTTCCTTTTATGGGTGTATTCCTACTAATGAATGAAGAGGAATAATGGAAATAAAATGCCACCATTTTGTAACCCTAATGAATGAATGGATTTAGGCATTGATGGTCAACTTCTGTTAACAGTATAATTGAGAGACAACCAGGCATGATATATCTCTTGATGGAAGAACAATCACTACCTATGACATAGTCTTGGTGAAAAAAAAATTGAGCCTGAATCTGATCAAGCATCCAACTCTAACCAACAATTTTAGGAAATGGGGCAGAGAAAAGAATGTGAATTGTTTGTTTCTTGGGCTCTAGTGTGTGCACAAATCACTGGTGAGCTTGTGAAAATGAAGTTCTGATCCAGCAGGTCTGGGGTGGGCCTGGGATCCTCCTCGTTTCCAACAAGCTCCCAGATGATGCAGACCCTGCTGGCCTGTAGACATGCTCCCCACGAGTAGTGAGGTCTAGGTGACACCATTGAGATGCAAACAGCAAAAGCCACAATGTCATGAACTCCATGGGACAAACAACATGAATTTCTTTAACAAATAAATTGTCAACTCGTCTTATGAGATAAGTCTTAAGAGACATATCAGCTGGTCACAGCTGGTGATCCTTGTTTGGATCTTGATTTCAACAGACAAACTAAAAAAAATGGTGAAATTTGTGAGATAATTGGAAATTTAAACATTGACAAGATTAATTTTCTAGGGCTGCCTTAACAAAGTACTGCAAACTGGGTGGCTTAGAATAACAGAAATTCATTGTCTCACACTTGTGGAGGCTAGAAGCCCAAGATGAAGGTGGTGACAGGGCCACGCTCCCTCCGAAGGCAACAGGGCAAGGTTCTTCCTTGCTTCTTATAGCTCCCTTAGCCCCTGACCTGACAGCCCTTGGCTTGTGACAACAGAACTCCAATTTTCACAGGACATTCTCTCTGTATCTCCTCCCATGATGTTTTCTCCCCGCTGGTCTGTCTCTGTGACCAGACTTCCTTCTTCTCATAAGGACACCAGTCAGATTGGATTAAGACCCACCTTAATGACCTCATTTTAACTTGATCATCTCTATGAAGACCCTGTCTCCAAGTCAGGTCACATTCTGAGGCATTCTGAGCTAGGATTTCAGCATATCTTTTTATTTTTTGGTGGTGGTGGGGATAGGATTTAACACACAACACTTGATATTTGATAATATCAAGGAGATAGTGTTCTTTTTTTTTTTTTTAAGGTATGAGGATGGTATTATGGTTATGTTCTAAAAGTTTCATTTTCCTTCAGAGAAAGACACTAAAATACTTAAAAATGAAATGTTATGGTGTATATGATTTGCTGTGCAGTGATATTGAAGGGGGGCGGGTAAGTGCAGATCAACAAGCGGTAGAAAACATTGGCCCTGAGTTGATAATTACTGGGCCTGGGTTGATGGGTCTGCAAGGAGTTTACTATTTACTATTATAAAGGCTTGAGGTTTACTATTTACTACTTACTGTTTACTATTGTAAAGGCTTGAGGTTTTTTATAATAAAGGTAAAAGACAAAAAGACGAGCAACAAATACCAAAGATGTAAAACTTCTCACATAGCTGACTTGGCCCCTTCCCCATGCTCCCATGTAGAGCCCCCAAGGCTCACGTTCTCCCACTACAGGCCTCCCTTCATACAGGCAGTCTGGCTGGGTCTTCCTTCATAAATCCTGCAGGAACCTCTGAGGCCCACACATCCTGGTGGGCTGCACACAGCTCCCAACACCAGACTTCCTCCTCTCCTCTTCTACGGGCACCCCCACCTTGGCCAGCTTCCCCTGCACAAGACTAGGCCTGGTTGCTGTCTTTGCCCTCATGGGGGCAGCCACTGCTCAGGGAAGAGATGCCCCAGCTCCAGTGCAGCTGCAGGCCAGGATCTCAGGCCCTGGAGGATACTGCTGGGCCCCATCCTGTATGTCCAGGGCAGGCCTGATGGCTTCTGAAGGAAGAGTGGCTTGGGGATGGGCTTCCCTCCAACAGGAGACTTTGCTTGCATTCAGTTCTCTCAAGGCTCTCTGAGGGGCTCCAGGCCCGGCCCCAGGGGCACAACATGAAGGCCCAAGAGTTCCCTGACAGGGATACACTGTTCAGCAGGGGGAATAGAGCTACAAGGAAGAGAGTGTCCCCTAAGGGCCCTATGATCTCTATCCAGGGTTCCTCCCTCCAGAAGTGAGAGAACCTTCTAGAATATTAAGCAATGAAGGCAAGACAGAACAGCATTGTGGCCAACTGGGAGATCTTATAAGTGTTTGCATTGCATAGACTAATACCTTTAAGAAAAAAGGCTTTTGTAAGTGTGACCTTACTTGGAGATAATATCAAAAAGTCTAAATGTAAGGTTTTTGTTTGGTGACAGTGAAAGTCAGATAAAATGACCACTTCTGGGTCATCTCACAGACCTCATCTGGCTGGTTTCTCACAAGAGCACTCTTCAGAGGCTCATAGGGGGACTTCTCATAGGCCTCCTTCCCAGAGCCTTTTCCATGACTATGATCCCACGGAGAAGAGAGAAGCTTGGCTTTTTAGATCCTCCTGAGGATGAGCTTCTTGGCCTCAGGGCCTCCCAGCCCAGGTGCCATTGCTAGAGGACCAGGGCTTAGCTTCCTTTGCACAAAGCTGTGGAATGACCAGCTACATGTCAGCCACAGATGTGCTCTGGCTTGACCTGTGCAGTAAATTCTTTCCACATCTGTTTGTTGGCACCTACTCCCTGCCAGAGATAGTTCTAAGTCCCTGGGACACAACAGTAAGCACAAGAGACAATCCTTGCATTCTAGAAGGGGAGTAGATAAGAAACAATAAATGCAGCAAGTAAGGAAATTGTGTTAGGGATGTGTGCTAGGGAAACATTGAAAGGGGAGTGGGTTTCACCTGGAGTTCAGGATTTTCCAGATGAAGAGGACTCTCTGGCGGTAGAGGACTCTCTGGTGGTCCCCAGGGTTTGGATCCTGATGGGCAAGAATGGGTGGGGGGCACAGCTGTGGTGCCTTTCATTAGCCACAGTCCCCAGCTCTCCTTAGTGCCTCTCACAAGCCACCTCCCTCCTGCCTGCTCCCGTCGGTATTGACCCAGAATAAGGAATAGACACGTGCTCATCTTCAGCATTTATAAGTTCAGAGCAGGGATGCTCAGACTTTAATGTGTTTCAGTCACCTGCGGATCTTGTGAAAATAGAGGTTCTGTTCAGTAGATCTGGTTGGAGGGCCACTCTGAGCACACCCTGCTCTTCCATCAGGGGCTTCCACCCTGTACCCACAGTGGAATCACCTTGGAGAGTTTCCTAAAATACCCGCACCCCAGAGGAATTCAGCCAGGATAGCTTTAAAAGCTCCCAGGATGATTGCAATGTATTATCAGGGAGTCAGGGGTCTCTGTTGTGCATGAGACGAGGCATCAGAAAGCCCCCTGGAGCAAGTGAAAAGGCAAGCTGCCCGTGAATTGTGTTGAATGATAAGATGACATGGCTAGAGTTGGACACAAGCATCCAAGATCAGGGGAGAATGAAGCATGGGTGCAGCATTTAAATGAAAAGATTTAGGAAAGACCCTGCAGGAACCTCTTGAAGAACACTGTGCTTTAGCACTGACTTTGGCATCTGGGGTGGCCCAGGTGGGAAGACTGCAGGGATTCAGGGACTACTGTAGGGTGGGCACTTTGAGACCAAAGAGACTTGGGGAGTTGGTGGAGGCAGGTCAGGAAGGTGACTTGTCCTGGGGCTTTGTTTCTTTGGGGAATTTTTTTTTTTAATTTTTAAAAAGATTTAATTTATTTTAGAGAGAGAGAGAATTTCAAGCAGACTCTCTACCGAGCACAGAGCTTGATGTGGGGCTCGATCCCAGGACCCTGAGATCATGACCTGAGGTAAAATCAAGAGTCAGATGCTCAACCGACTGAGCCACCCAGGCCCCCCTCATTTGTGTATTTTAAACAGAATCAAATTTGTGCTTTAGAAACATTACTGCTATATGGAGGGGGAGGGCAGAGGAGAAGCTGGAGTCAGAAAAACCAAATTAAGCTATTGTCTTATTGAGAAATTACAGGAGTGCACTGTGGAGCAGGGGCTGGATGGGGTGCTAGGGTGGGGAGTGTGGGTGGGGAGATCCCCAAGAAGGCACCTGGGATGTCCTCAGAGTTCCTCAATGCTCTACAGATGTTTCCAGCCTCAGACCTGCAGATTTCATCTGTCCATAATGCCGTCATAGGTCAACTGAGGAGGAGGCTGGCAAGGAAGTTCCACCATCTTTCACTAAGATGACTCTTGCTCTCAACCTTATTTCTCCAAGGTTTGGAGGCTTACCTTTAATTACCACCATTCATGATTTCCTTAGTGGAGGGACAGGATTTGTAAGTTGGTCTGAATGTCTCAATGTCTCAATGCTTACTAAGAGGAAGGTGAGAAGTTCAGGGGCCAGGTCATTTCTGTGTCGCCTGCTGGCCAGAGAAAGCCCAAGAGAATAAAACTGGTGACATTTTGCCCAGAGATCTGCTTTGGTATGTGAATCTATCTATTCGTTCAGATTAGGCATTTTATTTATTTATTTATTTATTTATTTATTTATTTATTTGGGCTTTTATTTGTCCTGCACAATCAAATTGGTTTATTTCCTGTTTCAGGAACTGTGTTCTTATGTTCGATCCCTAACCATGTAGTGCACTACAGTACTTATGAGAGAAAAATAAGGGCCTGGAGACAGATAGTAAATATAGATAGCCAGCACCAGAGCTCCTATTGGGGGGGGGACTGTCTTTATTCAGGAAAATACCTCTGTGCTGGGAGGGCAAGACTTGTAGTTTGGAAGGAGATGAAAAAATAAATAGAGCTACACTGTTGTGCTACAAAATGAGCTTCCCAGCCTGCCCTGCAGCTCGCAGGACCACATCACCTGTTCTGACGATGGAGCAGGGAGCCCGCTTCCCCAGGGTTCTGGCCCACCCTGCTGTCCTCCGGTCCTCCCGGAGTCCTGGAGCCCCGGTGGCCTCTCCGACCCCTCTGCTCTCTTCCCTGAGCAAAGACCCGCCCTGGAGTCCCGCCGGGAGAGGTTCAGCGCTGGCTAAACCCTGTGGATTGAGAATTCTCTTAAGTCACAAAAGTAAGACGTAATCAATGTAGAAAATGAAGATAAACCCAAGTATATACACTGAAAAAAGTGAAAGTCCTTCCGCCCTCCTTCTTCCATCTCTATCCAGAGTCTGAGGAGGTAGGCCCAGGTCACAGTTGGGGAGAAGCTCTGCACATTTTCCTGAGCTCTCTCTGCCATCCTGGAGCTTCTCCCTCCTAATTCTGGGCTCTGCATTTGCCTGAGCACTCAGGGTCAGCCACACTCTTTCCAGTGGCCCCAGAGGAGTCCCAGATTGGCCTCTATCCTAGCTTATTTAGTTATTCCTTTTTGAATGGATGGCTGTTGGGGGTGTGTATGTGTGTGAGTTTTTCACTAGAATATTTTTGCAGCCTCATTGCTTCATCTTCCCAAGAGGAAACCCTACTGTCATTGTCCTCATCATCGACATTGAGCGCGTTGCCACTGTATGTAGGACGCTGTGCTCCACTGGGGGACATAGACCAGACCTGGACAGGGCCCTTGCTCTGCAGGTTTGGCTGGGTGGATGGGGTCAATATGTCAAAAGGTAAGGTCACTCGCTGAGTACCAAATCAGGAATTTGGGGACGAGGGGGCTAGAACTTGGGGTGCTGGCCGGGGTGGTCCGCACCTGAGGAAGTCATCAGAGCTGGTTCTGGAGGTTTGCACCCAGGCCAGGGGAGCCAGGTGGCTGAAGGTGCAGAGGCAGGAAAAACGGGCCGACCTGGTTCCTGGGCGCTCCTCAGGGTGTCCAGCAAGCACTGGTCTTCCTAACAAAGGTAAAATTAAGGTGCCAGAATTCATTATCTGGACTTTCTCAGGGCTCACAGGCTCATCCCTGCTTCGGTGGTGGTACTCCCCCCCTTCTCTTTTTTAATAAAAATAACTATGAAGGGTTCAAGGCGCTTTTCTTTCACGACATCTCAGCACTTAGGTCCCAGCAGCGCATCGGTGGCAAAGAATGTCCCCTGTCACAGCGGCTGCTTGCCTTTATTTGAAGTGTCTGGCTGAGCTATCTCCCTGTGACATGCTTCTTTCAGAGCGAATTATTCATGCCCCTGTGGCCCCCACCTCTCCCTCAGCTCCTGGGTTCTGTTCATCCCGCAGGTGTGAAGACAGGCCCGGCCTTTGTGTGTGAGGAGTGTGTCCCCCTCCTTCACGCTCCCCCTTGGATCCCCTCCAGGCCTGTCAAGGCTTTCCTCGCTCTGCGCTGTGCTGCATGCGTGCGGGGCTGACGTCTCCTGTCATCCTGGCGAGGGCTGCGCGGCCCCCAGCCTGCCTCTAATCTCCCCCTCCACAAAGGGCAGCCCTGTCACTCAGGGAGACAGCAGGCAAACCTGGATCTGGGGCCATGCAGTAATGTGTCCACCCCGCCTGGGGTAGGAGGAAGCAGGCCAAGTGGAGTGGCTGCAGCCCTCCAAATGGCAGCAGGGCAGAGGGGCAGAAAGAGGGGATGTGGAACCATTTGGGGCCACCAGGGTCAGGGAGCCAAGTTTACGTTGGGAAAATGTGATGGCATCATGCTCAGAGCGAAATGGAGCAAGCTGGGCAATCCAAGCAGTGCTAGCTAGCAGTTGGTGTGCATGGGACGGGGCGGGTGTGTGTGTGTGTGTGTGTCTGGGTGATGCTTTCAGGGCCATCGTAGGAGAATGAAAATGACCTACAGAAATCCAGCCAGCATCCCCATGCTCCACCAGACTCCAAAACTCTTTCTCTGCCTCCTAGATGGACAGTGATGAGAATCTGATGTAGGGCAGCCCGGGGGACTCAGCGGTTTAGCACCACCTTGGGCCCAGGGCCTGATCCTGGAGACCCGGGATCGAGTCTCACGTCGGGCTCCCCGCAGGGAGCCTGCTTCTCCCTCTGCCTGTGTCTCTGCCTCCCTCTCTGTGTGTCTCTCATGAATAAATAAATAAAATCATAAAAAAAAAAAGAATAAAAGAATCTGATGTAGGGAGAGGCAGGAATGCAGTGAGCAAACCGGGAGTGGCTGGGTGCTGCTGTCCTACTGGTTTCCCTTTAAGGCCCCAGTCTCCTTGTCGTGTCTGCTGCAGAGGGAGGACACAGAGAGAATGAATGGACCACTGTGGGGGAAGGGCCTGGCAGTGCCTGTATGCAGAAGGTGCTCCCTGTTGTTATTGCTATCATGACACAGAGCAGAAGTGCCAAGTAGGGCCTGCAGGGATGTGTTACCTGCTGACAGGCTTCCACTCACTTATCCAGTGTTTATAAATTTGTACAAATTCTAATGTGGAAAAATGTGGAGATTCCACGTAGAAACCTGGCCTCACAGAGCCCACCTTCCTTCAAGGCTGGAGCAGGCTGGAGCAGGCTGGAGCAGGCTGGAGCAGAGCAGCATCTCCCAGTTGTGTGCTTTGCCTGGCTCCTGCAGGCATTGGTGTTTGAGAGACACCTCTGGGACCTGGAACACACTTGAGTTTGAATCCCTCCCTGCTGTTTGTGATCTATATAGCTAGCCTCTCTGAGTCTCAGTCTCTTTATCTGTAAATGGGACTCACAAGCCCCAGCAAAATGAAAATGAGAGGAGCATTGCGTACGTCACCTAACTGAACTGGGGGGAGAGAGCGGATCCTCAATAAAAGGGAAGACACTGTTGCTGAGGTTTGGTTGTCATTGTTCCTTATCAGACCAGCGTGGTGTGTTCCCCCTGGGACTAAACATCTCCCCATCCCCTGAGAGTGGGTGGCGGCTCAGCGGGCAGGGCACCAGTCAGGCAGGCCTCTGGGTTCCCAGGGCCTCAGCTGCAGCCCAGCCGCTGTTTGGTGCCCCACAAGGCAATGGGGGAACGTGGCAGGAGCAGCAGCCCGAGGGCCTCTGGAGGAGGCTGTGTCTGTGCAGAGGGGACCCCTCCTGAAAACCCTCTGCGGCCGGAAGCTGGCCTCTTGGAGGGGAAAACAGGTGCTGGCACGCCAACCCTGAGCTCCCCACTGTAAATTAATCCACCCAAGCAATTGGGAACAGAAAGTGCTTCCTGTCCCAGCCCGGGACAATGGACAATAAATGCAGCTAGCCCTCTGGGCCCCAGCCCCTGACCTCAGAGGCTCCAGGAAGAAGTTCCCAGCACACACACACCTGCGATGTGTTGAGCTCTTGGCACTGTTCTAAGCTTGGGGCTGAGCTGGGCCCCTTTCTCTCAGGAGCCTCCAGCTCTTTCTGGAACTGAGCCCCAGGAACCTTCCCCAAGACATGCATTTCCTGGGGAAGGAGACCCCCAGATGACACATGCTGAATAAGCTTCCTGAGGTTCAGTTTCATCTGATGCATATTTATAAAGCCCCTACTATGCAAGAGACCCATACGATTACCAGCACATCATCAAAAGGTTTTTCCTAAAAGCTGTTGTCTAACACTAAGCAAAAGTACAGCACGATCGTGCTCCTCCCCGTGTGGCTCCAGGTTGTGAGCCTGGAAAGGCACCCGAGTGATACTCACACAGAGGTTCGAACATCTGGTGTCGCTTGGGAAGCTTAAAGATGGGCACAATGGGGACGCCTGGGTGGCTCAGCGGTTGAGCGTCTGCCATCGGCTCAGGGCGTGACTCCGGAGTCCTGAGATCGAGTCTCACATCGGGCTCCCTGCATGTAGCCTGCTTCTCCCTCTGCCTGTGTCTCTGCCTCTCTCTCTCTGTGTTTCTCATGAATACAAATAAAATCTTTGAAAAAAAAAAAAGATGGGCACAGTGTAATATCGCCAGCGAGTGAAGACAATGAGGAAAGTGATTAATTACAATAATTTCTGACCCCAAAGATAATCATCATGTCAGTGAGACTCGGTCTGAATTATTCCCTGGGCTGACAGAGGCTCCGGGGGAGGTAGGGTCCTTGGAGTGAAGGGCAAGGCCGGGAGATTCCCCTAGGCCCAGGGACAGAAGGCTCCTTCTTACCTACTAAGCCTGTAGCCAGGGCTGTGGTTTGACCGTAAGGGACAGTTTACTTTCGGAGTCTGGGCATGAGCGCACACAGCTACCGTGAAGTTAGTGGCCATTCTGCTTTGCCCGGGGTGTGTGCAGATTCTTTTACAGAATAATGGACCAGTGCGTTCTTAGGGGAAAAGGGAAGGTCTCACGTCCAACCTGAGGGGAGCTGGAGAGCCAGTCCCAAAGCCTTTGGGCAGAGGTCGGGCGAGGAGCTCTCTCAATGTGTCTCTCCTGTTTTTCCCTGTAGAAAATCTGAGTCGCAGGGGAGAGTGGGACATCTGTTGGGAGCTCCAGGACAAGGCAGGGGGTGAAGGCTTCCTTGTCCTGGGCCAGCTCTGTGGCCGTCCAGCTCCTCGGTAAGCAGGTACTTGGAGAAAAATACGTCCCGAAAATTCTTCCTTAAAAGCTTCTATTTGTGGAAATCAGACCTGCCCATGGAGTGAGGCTTCTGAAGGTTCTCTGAGGCTGGATAGGGGTGGATGAAGCCGTGAGCTCATTTCTTTCTCTGGGTGTCCTCCTCACAGCCAGCTTGCTCCAGGCCAAGAGCCCTCTGGGGAGGTCCCGTGTGAAGGGCCGGTCCTTCCTGTCCCCTCCTTCTGACCATTAATGAACCACTCTCTCTCTCTCTCTTTTCCTTTTCAACGATTGGGCCGTTGGAATCAAAGCGGCCCTCCGGTGACTCAGGCGTTTCCCATTGCCCTATTCTAGCATCCTCTACTCTTAGCACTGAGAGTTTTTCACGTCCTATTTGGAACTGATAGGAAACCCTTTCATTGTTTCAGTACATGGATATTAGCACTGATGAAGGAAGCGTTCCATCAGATAATCGGCCGTTGCCGCGAGCTGGTTTCCAGAGTCAGCGCTCCCAGCATCACTGTGTCCCCACCTCCCAGTGACCCCCGGACTCGCAGGCCCTGGGGCACCCTCAGTCAGGACAGACAGGAGATCCGTGAAGCCAGGGGCTCTGCGGCTACAGGACACGGGAGCCTGGCCCCAGCCCCAACTGCCTCCACCCCTACCACCATGTGAATTGGTGCCTTCTTGTCTCCTAGAGAGAGAGAGAGAGAGAGAGAGAGAGAGAGGGTGATGACAATATCAGGGATGGGAATTGCCATTTCTCCGGTGCCCGCGGTGGGCTGGGACTCTGCTCGGCCACCTGCAGACATTTCCTCCCCTATCCCTCCCAAATGCTGCTTTCTAGCTGTGCTCCTTGATGCCCCAGGGTCCTGGGGATACTCTCAGAGACCTCTGAAAGCTTCCCTTTGATCTACTTTCCCTGCTTGCTTTTTGTGTGAGCCTTTATCTAAACAAAAGGTGCCGCCACTAAAAAGTTACCTGAAGAAAGGTTGCCTAACCATGGCTTTCTAGGGCAGAGATTTTATTTTGCAATTAGATATTTGTGGGTGGTTTGAGTAAAGTCTGGCTCTCCCACTGGACTCTCAGCTGTGAGGATCAGGGCCATGTCTCATGTTCAGTGTGGTCTCCTTGCCCCTGGTCAAAAGCCCAACCTAGTAGGTGCTCAATAAAAATCTCCAGAATGGATGAATGGTTGTCACCCTCCTCCCCCTATAGTTAGAGATGAGGATCTCAGGCTCAGAGAGGGCAAGTGATTTTCTCAAAACACACAGCAGGATTTGCACGCCAGATGAGTGGCTCTTCTTTTCCTGAGAGAGGCTGCAGTTGGGAGGTAAGGCTCAGGCCAAGCCAGTTCTGGGAACGGGGATGAGGGTGGCGGGAGAGAAAGAGTGGAGGGGTTTCCCACAGCACTATTCTGATTTCTAACAGGGAATTTCCCCTTGACAACTTCTGTCCCTTTTTCAGAGCTAAAGTGACAACCCATGTCCACATCCCCGGTTAAAGGTGCTCCCTCCTCTCCAGGAAACACATGTGCGTTTTGGATGGAGCCATCTGTGAGGGAGCTGCCCTGGAGGAAAATGCTGAACCGCTCGGCTATTCTCAGCTCTCACCTCTCTGCTGGTGCCAACTGGGTCGGCGTCTCCTGGCTCTTGAGTTCTAACTGTAGCTACCATTTGTTGAACTTCCCTTATGTGCCAGGTACCTTGTCGATGTTATCACCAACCCTCCGACTGAGCCCTCCACAACAAGCATTGCTGTGCCTAGCTCAGAGGGGGACACTGAGACCCAGAAGGCTAGATGGCCTGCTCAAACTCACACGGATTTGGTGACTTCAGACCTAGATTCTTCTAGGCCTCTCTGTGCCCCCACCTGACACCCCAGCAGGCTAAGTGTTCACGGGGCATTGGGGAGCTAGTGGAAAACACAGATTCCAGGCCTTATGGAGAGTCAGATTCAGCAGGCCCCCAGGCAGGGTCCAAGAATCTTCATGCAGGTCTGTAAATTGCTGGTGGGTGATTCATTGCCCCACTAGCTCCCCTGGTATAGGCATGGAGAGTTGCTTTTCTTGTGTGGTCTGGCTGAGATAGAGATGGTGGTAGGAGACTTATCTATTTTTTAGTCCCCAAAATCCTCCCTGGAAGGATGAGCCCTGGGCCCCAGGTTATCTTACCCTGAGATAACCCCAGAAATCTTATGTATGAGGCCATCTTTTAACAGCCATAGAAGAAAATCTCACCCTTTCCCAGTGCTGACTTTAGCTTTATTTTATTTATGTATCCTTAACGTGCTGAAATACACCCAATGGAGAATTTGCTGTCTTAACCATATTTAAGAGTGAAGCTCAGTGCCATTAAGTACATTTACATTTTTGTGCAGCCACCCCCACCATCCATCTCCAGAACCTTTTTATCTCCCCAAACTGAGATTCTGTCCCCATTAAACACAAACTCCCCACCCCCTCCCCCAGGCCCTGGCACCTACCACCCTACTTTCTATATCTGTGTATTTGACTCCTCTAGGGACCTCATGTAAGTGAATCCTGCAAGATTTGTCCTTTTGCGTCTGGCTTCTTTCACTAGGCGTAATGCCTTCACGGTTCCACCATGTCGTAACATGCGTCAGAATTTCCTTCCTTTTTTATTTTATTTTATTTTATTTTATTTTATTTTATTTTATTTTATTTATTTATTTATTTATTTATTTAAAAGATTTTATGTATTTATTCATGAGACACAGAGAGAGAGAGAGAGAGGCAGAGACATAGGCAGAGAGAGAAGCAGGCTCCATGCAGGGAGCCTGATGTGGGACTCGATCCTGGGATACCAGGACCACGTCCTGGTGCCAAAGGCAGGCGCTAAACCGCTGAGCACCCAGGTGTCCCTCCTTCTTTTTTTAAAGGTCAAATAGTATTCCATTGTATGGATAGACCACACTTCATCCATTCAGTCACTGACAGAATAATGGACCAGTGCGTTGGTCCATTGGGTTCCTTCCACCTTTGGCCATTGTGACTTCAGCTTTACTTTAGCATTATCAAATTGTGCACACCTGAAACTAAACATCTGTACTGTGTACCGCTACAACAATAAAACCAAAATAAATGTATGTATTTAAATACATTAAATACAGTCAACATGACAAGACTGATGAAATTCAAATGGACAACGTTACCTTCCAGCTGTGGATGATGTTGTCTCAGGGCAACCTGGCTGGAACAGGAAAAGGGTGTCGGCTCCCTCGGTGCAGACTGTGAAATCTGGCACGTTCGTTAGCCACTTGTGATGACTCAATTTTCCTACACTTTTCTCACTTGTACTATTGCAAAGCCTTAGTTTTTTATGACACGCATAAATGCTGCTTGCCCTTCTCTTGTCATAGATGAGTCCTTTACATCCCATGCCTGCCTTGGTTCTTAGCATCCTACGGCCATAAAGTTGTACTCAATGACTATCAGCAGATGACAAACCCCATCGCTGGTACGTGGCTGCCCTTTATTAGAAGGCAGCCATGCAAATGATTATGGAAATGACTTTCCGAAGCTAAAAGCTCTTGGTGCACTAGCAGAGTCTGAACCCTGTGCCCACTGGCCCCAGTTTGAGACACACTGGGCTAAGCTCCTGTTAGGCTTCTGCCTGCCTGTGATGTCAGCGGCTGTCTGAAGTTACCAGCTAGTCTCTCAGGCTACCAGCAGGCTTTCAGACCATCCTGGCTGACCAAAGAGCACCTCTTGTCCTACTCCAAAATCCCAAGTCCCTCTGAGACTTCTGTTTCAGTTCTGGTTTACCCACGTCTCGTCTCGTTTTCACCTCATTGCTGGGCAAGCTCTGAGATCAGAGAAACCCGCCTCCTCAGATTATGGGCTCTGCCCAGGGCCCAGGATATGTGGGCCTTCTCTTTGCCTGATTTCTTTCTTCTTTTCTCCTCCTGGCATGGTATCTTGGAGAACTTTGATGATTTTTAACAGTCCAAGTGAGCATTTATTGAGCACCTACTACATGCCACACATTATTTTTTCGAAGCATCACTTCCTGTCAGGAAGGTCTGTGGTGTCCCCACTTTCCACCTGGGACCCTCAGAGATGTCAGGTAGTTTGTCCAGGAACACACATGCAGGAAGTGGCAAAGCCAAGCCTGGCTGACTCCTCGGGGCTCCACACCTTTTCTACCACCAGGGGCAATTCTTGGGCCATCGATGTCTGGCACCATTCGTAGGAGGTGAACTGGCTCTGAAGCCAGTTCCCAGGCCAGGCCCGCCCAGCATGGAAAGTTGGCTGTCGGCTTCCAGGCCGGCGCTTCCTCAAGCAGCTGGCATGGAAGATGAACAAACATCTTTTTCTCCAACATCAGTTTTTCCCTGTGTTAAATAATGACTGCCACAGTCACTGAACTTACTCAGTTCTCTTTCACTGCAGATGCCTGATGGTCCATTGGGGTGCGATGGGCAAGCCAGGCTCCTTGGGGCTCCTTGGGGTGCCCACTGCTGTCTCCAACATTGTTTACGTGGGAAAGCTGTTCCATCATCCAAACAACAGCCTCACAAAAGAGTCTTAGGAACACAATTAGTTCATAAATTGGGAACTTCCTGTCTTTGTTGGAGCGGGGGGGGGGGGGGGGGGGGGGGGGGGGGGATGGGCACAGTAGGAAGTTTTGAACACTAAATGAGATAATACATCAAAAACCCCACAGCATGGGGGCGCCTGGGTGGCTCAGCCCCTTATGCATCTGACTTTGAATTTTTTTTTTTAAAGATTTTATTCATTTATTCATGACACACACACAGAGAGAGAGAGAGAGAGGCAGAGACACAGGCAGAGGGAGAAGCAGGCTCCATGCAGGGAGCCCAATGTGGGACTTGATCCCCGGTCTCCAGGATCAGGCCCTGGGCTGAAGGCGACGCTAAACTGCTGAGCCATCCAGGCTGCCCATGCATCTGACTTTGGTTCAGGACATGATCTCAGGGTCCTGGGATCGAGCCCCACGTTGGGCTCCCTGCTCAGCGGGGAGTCTGCTTCTCCCTCTGCTGCTCTTCCCTCTCCCCGACCCTGCTCATGATCTCTCTCTCAAATAAGTAAATAAAATCCTTAAAAAAAAAAAAACCCACCCACAGCATGGTGCATTGTACCTACTCAAATAACTAGTTGCCATCATATTTTTATTATTGTTATCATTATTTCACATAAAAGCAAAATCTGCATGGCTCAGGGTGGCTGATTGGGACCAATGAGCTGTGACTGGTATATTTATTTGTCTTCAAGTAAAGGTTTCCTGACCCATTAAGGCTGTCCAAAAATGGAATGGGCTGGCAGTGAGTCCCCCATTACGGAGCAGAGAGGAGCCGTTGAGATGGGGAACATGTGTGGTGGAGGGAGGCTGGGGCCAAAGAGCCTTTGAGGATCTATCTAATGTCAGGTTCTAGCTTCTCTCCCTCCCTTGGCCAACCCTTCCTTGGCTTGAGTCAGGCCGAGTCTCCAGCACACCAGCATATATCTCTGTTGTGTCCTGTGGAATGCCTCGTGGCACCTTCAGAGGACTTGTCCAGGCAGTGGAGCAAGGACTTTGGAACCAGCGGATTCTGAGTTTGAATCCTGACTCAGCCACTGCTCAGGAGTTTGACCCTAGGCAAAGCACTTGGGTTTTCTGTGCCTGTCAGTGGAACTAACAGTATAAAGCAGCCGAGGCTGTTGAGAGGATTAAAGGAGAGAAAATATGTAATGTGTCATCTGGAATAAGACTCCGGTTGCCTCCCTTGCCAGCTGGGAAAGTCACAGAGTCTCTCTGCATGTCAGTATCTTCAACTCCGTGATGGGGCCATGACCCCTGCCTTAGCACAAGGTCATGGTCCTAGTGACATTGACAGTCACTGCAAAATAACCTGGCATGGGCTAGGCCCTTGAGAAATGGTTATTTCAGGCTTAGCCAAATCCTTCCCCTGTGCCATTGCCATTAAACCTTTCTCAATTTTCCTTTTATGCTACCACAGCTAACATTTACTGAGCACTTACGACTACATGCCAGGCATAGTTCTAGATGAGTTCCATAGAATACCTCGTTATTCTCACCATGGCCCTGTGGATGGGCAGTATATGGTCTCCACAGAAGAGGAGAGGCGGAGGAGTGAAATAGCTTTCCCAGAGTCACACACCTAGTTAAATGGCAGAGCCAGTGTTTGGATCTGGGTCTGTCTGTCTGCAAAGGTCTTGCTCAAGAGGGAATCCATCTGTAGGCCTGCAGGTTGCTTGGCTGGCCAGGCGCCCGATGTCCAGCTGCATCCCCTTTGCAGCGTTGGCAGGCGGCACCAGGATGCCGGACCGTGGGCTGGCTGCAAGGGCAAGGCATGCATCGGCTCCGGAAGAGTCTGAAACGTCCCTTCTGTTTTCACCAGCCCGGTGCTCTGAACCTCTGCAGATTCTTCTTAACAGCCTCTGGGAAGTCAGTTCCCAGCCTCAGCCCCCACAGCTCAGGGTCCCAGAGCCCCAGACTGTACAAAGGGGTGTGAGCAAGAGGTAGCGTAGAGAGTGGCAGGAAGTCGAGAGGCGGCAGCTCAACCCTGGCTCTGACCAAGTCAATGGCTGGGACTTTGGGCAAGCCGGTCAAACTCTCTGAATTTTCCCTTCCTCCTTTTTTAACATGAAGGGTCACTAGAGATTTCCCAATAGCAATTCCAACACAAAATTTCTCTGATTGTTAGGACGAGAACTAGGAATAGGATTTACATCAGTGGGAAAGTGAGTTAGGACAATACAGTCCAGAAGAGGGACCTTGAATGAGCCTGAATGTAAGGAAGTGGCTAAAATATTGACCAGGATTTCTCCTGAGATCCTAGAGTTTCTGTTACAAACTGTTCCCTCCCTATAGGGTGGAGATAGTGGCCAAATGGACTGAGCTGGGGCTTAGGGTGTAAAGAAGAGTTGCTGGCGGGGGTGGGTGCGGTGCTGAGTCTTTCTTCATCAGCAGATTTCCAGAATCCATCTTCTATATCATTCTTTCCCTATCGTATTTTGAGGCAGAGGTGTGGCTCTCAAACCTATGGGGACACTGTCCTTCCCAGTGACCTGCTTTTGGAACTTTTGTTTCCAATTTAGCTACTTTGCTACAAATAAGACATGCTGTCACCAAGTGGCAAGGCTGTTTCCATCTTGCCTACATGCTTGGGAGGTTTAATGGTGGCTGTGGTTTGTCAGAATTGAAGATTATACTGGTTTAAAGTGTGTGTGTGTTTGTATGTATGTGTGTAAACAGAATTATGCATCAGCATTTTGGTAGTTACCAACTCTGTTCTAGATACCATTAAGAGTCCTTTTTTATAATTTCTTTTTTTTAAATTTATTTATTTATGATAGTCACACACAGAGAGAGAGGCAGAGACATAGGCAGAGGGAGAAGCAGGCTCCATGCACCGGAAGCCCGACGTGGGATTCGATCCCGGGTCTCCAGGATCGTGCCCTGGGCCAAAGGCAGGCGCCAAACCGCTGCGCCACCCAGGGATCCCCCATTAAGAGTCCTTAATAGCAAAGCCTTTCTCTCAAATTCTCATCAATGAAGATATTACATCATGTAAGAGAATTCTTTAGGAATTAGGATAGGGTACATCTGTGGAATAGAAAGTCAGGCTTCTTTCCTTTGAAAAATGAGGTAAGAGTTTTTTTGACTTTTATAAAGATGACTAAGCAATTTGTCCCAACCTTTCCACAGGGGACAATTAGAAAAACTGGACCAACCAAAACAGAACAAAATGCCTGCTTGAAAGCATTGGAGAGCTAACAACACTGTGAAGCATTACTGGGCCAGCACCCAAAATAAAGCAAAAAAAAATCAGAAAGATGAGTTCAGCATTTGGGACTACTTTTTCCATGAGAGTGTTTGCCAATTTCAGAAGAGGTGATTGAGACCTGAGCCACTGCTCTTGACAGTTGGTGGGGCTAGGAAGAGAAAAGTTGTGAGAGCTGATGTACTGCTTGTGCTCTAAGTCCAGATCCTGAAGCACTATGCCCTGGGAGTAAGGGTGAAATGGAGGTGGACCTAGACTGTTCCTGGTGGAAGCTGCTGCTCAGTGTCAAAGAATCTCAAACTCTAAAACTAGACTCAGGATTTAGTGCCTAAAGAACTAGTAGTGCCTTTCCGGAAATGTTTAATACCTTTACATGCTTTTTGGGAGAAAAAAATTAATATCTTTCCAGAGGAACATAATAGCATTCTACACCTAAATTATTTCTACAAACAATGTTTAAAATTTTAATATCAAGGGGGTCCTGGGTGGTACAGTAGGTTAAATGTCCAACTCTTGATTTTGGCTCAGATCGTGATCCCAGGGTCTTGAGATCAAGCCCCGTGTGGAGCTCTACGCTTATTGCAGAGTCTGCTCGAGACACTCTTTCTTTCTGCCCCTCTCCCCTACACACTCTCTCTCTATTTATCCCAAGATAAATAAATCTTGGGACACCTGGGCAGCTCAGCGGTTGAGCATTTGCCTTTGGCTCAAGGTGTGATCCCAGGGACCCAGGATTGAGTCCTGCATCAGGCTTCTTACGTGGAGCCTGCTTCTCCCTCTGCCTGTGTCTCTGCCTCTCTCTTTCTGTGTCTCTCATGAATGAATAAATAAAAATCTTAAAAAAGATCTTAAAAACTTTTAATATCAAGTAACAATAAAAGTAGTTAGGCACAGGCACGGATAAGACCACAGGAATGAAAACCAGAAGAAACAACAGTCAGTGGAAAACAGATAAGGAGAAATGGACAAATCCACAATTTTAGTGGGAGATGTTAATATGCCCCTTACCCTCTCTCAGTAACTTATAGAACAAGAAGAAAGAAAATCAGTAAGGATATAGAAGATTCAAATAACGCGATCAGCAAATTTGACCTACTGGGCACATGTAGAACATGGAACACAGCTACTTTAGAATACACATTCTTTTCAAGCACACATTGGAAATTTACCAAAAGTGTACTTGTACTGGAAGGCAAATCTTGGGAAGCTTCAAAGAATTGAAATAATACAGAATATGTTTTCTGACCACAAGATGATTAGTTAAAAATAAAGATATCTAAAAAAAATCTTAAAAAGATATCTAAAAAAATTCTCACATTTGGAAATTAAGCAGTACTTAAAAAATACAAAAACTCTGAAGGCCAAAAGAAAAAACACGATGGGAATTAAAAATATGTTTTGAATGAATGGTGATTAAAATATCACATGTTAAAATATGTGGAATGCAGTTAAAAGTCATGCTTGGAGGGAAAATCAGCCTGAATGCATATATTAGAAAAGAGTAAAGGGGGATCCCTGGGTGGCGCAGTGGTTTAGCGCCTGCCTTTGGCCCAGGGCGCCATCCTGGAGACCCGGGATCAAATCCCACATTGGGCTCCTGGTGCATGGAGCCTGCTTCTCCTTCTGCCTATGTCTCTGCCTCTCTCTCTCTCTCTCTCTCTCTCTCTATCATAAATAAATAAAAATAAAAAAAAAGAGTAAAGGTTGAAAATAAATGAGCTAGAGAGTTGATTGTATTTGGCTCTATAGTTTTTTTTTTTTGTTTTTGTTTTTTATGATAGTCACAAAGAGGGAGAGAGAGAGGCAGAGACACAGGCAGAGGGAGAAGGAGGCTCCATGCACCGGGAGCCCGACATGGGACTCGATCCTGGGTCTCCAGGATCGCGCCCTGGGCCAAAGGCAGGCGCCAAACCGCTGGCCGCCCAGGGATCCCCGGCTCTCTAGTTTTTAAGTTGCACTGGGAGAACTTGACTTCACAAACAGGGCATGTGAATCATGTTATTTTCGCATCTTGCCTGAATGAAGTTTAACATTTTTGTGTGGCAAAATATTCTACATATCAGGGGCGCCTGGCTGACAGCTGGTGGAGCGTGTGACTCTTGATCTCAGGGTTGTGAGTTCTAGCTCCACATTGAGGGTAGAGATCACTAAAAAAAGAAAATAGTATTATACACATCACTGCAGAAGCCTCATCTAATTTGACATGTCATCAGCATTTAATATGGTTGATCATTCTTTCATTCTTGTAATTCTTTCTTGGAGCTCTTTCTTCACTTGGTGCTAGGGCAGGTCCTATCAGCTTGCAAGAGTTGATTGTGTGCCAACGACCTGTTCAGTCACATCTCATTGGTAGCTTGAAACGGGCCCTGGTGGGAGTGTTTACACCATGGAAATTAGAAAGCACTACAAATCAGTGCATCTATTATCTATCTATCATCTATCTATCATCTATCTATCTATCTATCTATCTATCTATCTATCTATCTATCTATCTATCATCTATACAGTTGTGTACCTGTTTTCAGCAAGCAGGTTTACAAGCTCTGGAACAGAGTTTACTGGCTGCTCTGAATTGGTCTCCAGGGGCTCTGACCACCCCCTGACTCCACACACATTAAATCTCCTGCTGACTCTGCACTTTTGGGTGGTTTAGATTTGCAGTGCCCATTAGCTATCCAGGGGGATGTGGTGCGACTCCCCTGAGTAATGGATTCCCTGAACAATTGTAAAGATGGATGGTCATTTGGGCTAGGAAATCTGAGGGAGAGGTGGCATGGGAAGGTAGGGAAGAGAAGTGGCTGCCACCCAGAGCTCTTAAAATACACCGAGGGAGAGTTGAGATTTAAGGACATTATTAATTAAAGTTGAACACCTGGGAAGAGTTCCTCTGGGGGTATAGTAGAGGGTTTTAGGTAATGTGCCAATGGGCATGGATATTTATTTAAATGTATCTTAGTGTAAGTGATAGTGACATAAAAGCTTTCTTTTAAAATATTTTCATTTTATTGTTTTATTTTTACTTATTTTTTTTGTGTAGAGGGATTAAGCATAGTTTTAAAAAAGATTTTATTCATTTATTTGAGAGACAGAGAGAGAGAGAGAGAGAGAGAGAGAGAACAGGAACAGGGGGAGGTGCAGAGGCAGAAGCAGAAGCAGGCTCCCAGCTGAACAGGTTGCCAAATGAGGGTCTTGATCCCAGGACCTCCGGATCATGACTTGAGCTAAAGGCAGATGCTTAACTGACTGAGCCACGCAGGTGCCCCAGAGATTAAGTATATTTAAGGCTGGAAGGTATACAGGGCAAGGAGACATTTGAAGCACCAAAGAGTTAGCACCTATTGTTGCCACCTCCCGGTAAGACATCCTTGACTACCACCATGTAAGTACCCAGGTACATATTACGTAGTGTATTCTTTTTTTCAGTAAGTGTTGGCTGAACACATACCATATGCCAGGTGCTATTCAAGGACTAAGTATAGGGAAATGAGTAAAACAGATTGAAATACTAAAATACTTTCATTTTAAAAAGCAAGCCCATCAAAAGGATTAATAGTAAGTAAATGATAATACAGGTGTTAGACAAATAAAGCAACAATTATGAAGGTGGTGTGAGAACAGAGGGTCTGAGAACTCAAACATATCAAAATAGGGAGGAGGTGGGATGGTGGAAGCCAGCTGAAACCTTGCTGTCCCAGGAAGCCAGGCAATGACGCTCCAAGCTGACAAATGAAGGGATGGCAGTTCCAGACTTAGGATTTAGGCGTATGGGGTCGAGCATAATAAGAAACTAAAATTAATGAATTACCACTGTTTGCTCAGGGGAGTCCAAGGTCAATCAGGGATCATTGATTTTCATTATAAGCCTTGTGCTACTAGTCTTTTAAAAAAATTAATAGATTTCAGTGGCACCTGGGTGGCTCAATGGTTGAGCATCGCCTTCGGCTCAGGTTGAGATTCTGGGGTCCTGGGATCGAGTCCTGCATTGAGTTTCCCACAGGGAGCCTGCTTTTCCCTCTGCTTGTGTCTCTGCCTCTCTCTGTGTGTCTCTCATGAATAAATTAAGAAAATATTTAAAAAATTAATAGACTTTATATTTTAAGACAGTTTTAGATTGATGGAAAATTAAGCCTCTCCCCAGTTTCCTTTATTATTAGCAAGGAAAGTGAGAAACGGTCACAGGAAAAGGAGCCTAAGGAGATGATTAAATGCCACATGGCACCCTGGATGGGGTCCTGGGACAGAAAAAAGACATTAAATAAAAACTAAAGGACATCTGAAAAAAGTATGGATTTGAGTTAATAATAACATTTATAATTAATTAATAATTATTAATTAAAATAATATTGTCAGTATTGATTCAATAATTGTAACAAAGTTACCACACTAATGGAAAATACTACCAATAAGAGGAACTGGGTGAGGAAGTATGGGAACTCTCTGTGCTAGTTTGCAATTTTATTTGAAGATGTTAATGAGTTTGAGGAGGGAGACCCCAGAGGTAAAGGGTCCTGATGTATCACTGTGGGTGTTGACATTGAGCACCTGGCTGAGGTCATGCTTGTCGGGTGTCTCTACTGTGAAGTTACTTTTTCTCCTCTTTTCCACACTGAACTCTTCAGAAGGAAGTCACCAGGCGCAGCCCACAGCGAAGGGGCGAGTCCTGTGGCCCCTCCTTTCATGTGGAATATCTTCATAACTCACTTGGGAGTTCTTCTACACAGGGGATTTGTCTCCTTTCTCCCACTTAGTAATTTATTCAGTCATTCCTTGATATCAATATGGATATTTATTCTTATATTTGGGCTACTAAATAGTAACCCCCCATTCCCTCCTCCCCCAGCCCCTGGCAACCAACATCCTACTTTCTAGGATACTTGTTAATCATCTGAATATATATATATATATTTTTAAGATATTCTTTATTTATTCATGAGAGACACAGAGAGAGAGGCAGAGACACAGGCAGAGGGAGAAGCAGGCTCCAGATCCTAGGACTCCAGGATCACGCCATAGGCCAAGGCAGAGGCTCAACCACTGAGCCACCCAGGCGTCCCTCCTCTGAATATGTTAATGAAAGTCTTGTCTGATTTCCCCAGAGAACAGACCAAGGAGGACTATGTGCCCAGGAGGTGCACCAGGGAGCGTCCTGGGGACTGCACCTGTTAGGTGGTCAGGCGCAGAGGTGAGCTGAGCTGATGCTGCTGGACAGAGGCCTCAGGACCCTGCCACTAGGGCCCCCAACCCTTGTGTGGGGGTGGGGGAACCTGGCGCTGGACACCAGTCATTCAGGCAGGCCTGAGCCCTGGGGAAGGAGGGTGGCCTTGGGAAGGCGACACCACGTTGCTGAGAGCAGTTCCTGGAGAGGGTCACAACTGTGTGCCCTCAGTGGCCAGCACCCCGGGTCCCTGGGGAAAAGGTGCCGCCGCTGCTGCCTCGGTCCGGGTACCACCCACGGCAGCCACCTGCTCTGTGTCTGCAGGTTTGCCGCCACGCATCCAGCGCTGGCTTTCCTCTCATTTCTCCTGTTCAGGACTTTCGCTTGTCGATGTTGAGAATTCATCTTTTCAATCAGTACTGGAGGATTCTTAGCCAGCATCTCTCTGACTACTTCCTCCTTCCAGGGCTCTCGTCTCTCTCCCTGCCACTCCCATGCAATGTACTGGGCATTTCATTCTCTCCTCTGACCCTGGCCCTCTTTCCTGTAGCTTCCATCTCCCAGCCCCTGAGCCAGGACCCAGACACCTCATCAGCTCTGTTTGTCCTTCTCTAATCTGCATCCCTGTGTCTTGTTTGAGTCTTATCCTTCTATTTCTTTAATTGCAAATATTTAAATGTTTTGAGGCCCACTTGGTTCTTTTTCAAATATGCTTTTTTGAAAAAATAGTTTCTTCTCTCTCATTTCAGATTACTTATTTTATAACTTGGTTTACAACATGCTATTACAGTTTATGTCTGATGATTCTGTCTGTGGTTTTAGGGTCCCAATCCTGTCATCTGTTGTGTTTCTGATAGCCGGTTCCCTGTGTGTTTTGGTGTTGGGTTACAGGTGCATCGGTGGCAGATCTGCATCCGTGGTCTCTGCACAGCCTAAGTTGCAGGGGGTGGGGGGGGTCTCTCTTGGAAGATACCGTGTTGCTTCTTCCAGGTAATGTTCTTCAAGAACATTACCAGCCCAGGATTGCTTTTGATATTAATTGATCGGCTTGGGGAGTATAGCCTAAACTCTAACCCACAACTCCAGTGTTGGTGGAAGGGTAGTTGGAATTCTCACGGAGAGAATTTTGTTTAGGGTCCTGACACTGATAGCGATCCTCTTGGCTACCTTTGTCTCTCCAGGAACTTTTCTACCAGCTGCCATAATTTCATTGAGATGGGAGCTCTTCAAGGGTCCCAGACAGGGCTGGGGATTCTGTTATTACCTCCTGACCCCACAGGCTGTTCCCAGAGGGCTGTTAGGACCCGAGTTTTGGATGGATTGACAGTTCTTGCTATCACCCCACCCCCGCAGAATTTCTGAGTCCTGTATTCTTTTCCAGTTGCTCCTTCTCTTCTTCTTCCTCTTCTTCTTCTTCTCCTTCTTCTTCTTCTTCTCCTTCTCCTTCTCCTTCTCCTTCTCCTTCTCCTTCTCCTTCTCCTTCTCCTTCTCCTTCTTCTTCTTCTTCTTCTTCTTCTTCTTCTTCTTCTTCTTCTTCTTCTTCTTCTTCTATTATTATTATTTTTTTTTATTTTTTATTTTTTTAGAGATAGAAGTGTGCAGGGGTGGGAGGGCAGAGGGAGAAGGAGAGAAAGAATCTTATGCAGGTTCCATGCTCAGCACAGAGTCCAACATGAGGCTCAATCCCATGACCTGAGAAGAAATCAAGAGTCAGATACTTAACCAACTGAGCCACCTAAGCAGCCTTATTTTTAGATCAGTTTTTAATTGTAGAATAACTTGAGATTGGTAGAAAAGTGACAAGGAGTTCTCCTATACGGTGTATCCAGTTTCCCATACTATTAACACAGGACATTGGTGTGGTACATTTGTCATGATGAATGAACCAATGAACATATTATTATTTTTAAGACTTTATTTATTTATTTATGAGAGACACAGAGAGGCAGAGACACAAGTGGATGGAGAAGCAGGCTCCATGCAGGGAGCCTGACGTGGGACTCGATACCGGGACCCCAGGATCATGCCCTGGGCTGAAGGTGGCGCTAAACCACTGAGCCACCCAGGCTGCCCTGAACATATTATTATTGATTAAAACCTGTACTTTATTCAGATCTCTTTTAGTTTTTATCTAATGTACTTTTTC
The DNA here is from genome assembly GCF_011100685.1 of Canis lupus familiaris. Lineage (NCBI taxonomy): Eukaryota > Metazoa > Chordata > Mammalia > Carnivora > Canidae > Canis > Canis lupus. Next base: position 2,587,086 of record NC_049241.1, on the reverse strand, counting down.
TGTCTCAGGATCCCATCTAGGAGATTATGACATTTAATTGTCAGGTCTCCTCAGGCTCCTCTAGACTGTGGCAGTTGCTCAGATTTTCCTTGTTTTTTGATGACCCTGAGAGTTTTGTGGAGTACTGGGCAGGTATTTCATGAAATGTCTCTCAGTTGGGATTTGTTCTGCCTGTGGTTTAACTGTGGTTATAGGTTTTGGGAGGAAGACCACAGAGGCAAAGTGCCTTTCTCATCACATTATAGGTGCATGTGTTGATGTAACATATCACTGTTGGTGTTGACCTTGACCACCTGGCTGAGGTCATGCTTGTCAGGTGTCTTCACTGTGAAGTTATTTTTCTTCTCCCCCTTTCCATACTGTCCTCTTTGGAAGGAAATCATGGTGCACTGTCCACACTGAAGGAGTGGGAGTTTTACTTCACTTTTTTGATGCTCCTTCACTTTTGACTCTTAGGAATCTTACTCTCTCTCTCTCTTTCTCTTTCTTCTTTCTTTCATTCTTTCTCCTGTCTCTCTCTCTCTCTTTCTTTCCTTAAAAGATTGTATTTATTTATTTGAGAGATAGAGCTTGAGCAGGGTGAGGGGAAGCAGAGGGAGAAGGACAAACAGAGTCCCTGCTGAGGAGGGAGCCCAATGTGGGGCTCCATTCTGGGACCCTGGGATCATGACCTGAGCCAAAGGCAGACACTTAACTGACTGAGCCACCCAGGTGCCTGTCCCTCCCTTCCTTCCTTCCTCCCTTCCTTCCTTCCTTCCTTCCTTCCTTCCTTCCTTCCTTCCTTCCTTCCTTCCTTCCTTCCTTCCTTCCTTCCTTTTCTTTCTGCAAGATCTGCTATGTATTGAAAAGAATGTTTATTATACTTTAACCAATTCTAGGAGATACTAGACCATTCAAAACTGTGTGACTTGGGCACTTAACCTTTCTGTGCCTCAGTTTTCTTATCTGAAAAATGGGAGACTCATATTCCCGCCACAGCAGGTCACTGTGAACAAACATATAAAGTGTTTAGGGAGTACCTGGGTGGCTCAGTTGGTTGTCTGTGTTTGGCTCAGGTCATGATCCCAGGGTCCTGGGATGGAGCCCCACATCAGGCCCCCTGCTCAGTGAGGAGTCTGCTTCTCCCTCCCCCTCTGTCCTTCCCTTCTGCTTGTGCTGTCTCATGGTCTCTCTCTCTCTCATAAATAAATAAATAAATAGATGAAAAAAAAAAAGAAAAAAATAGAAAACACAAAGTGTTTAGAACGGTATCTAGATGTAGTAAGCGCTATGTAAGTGTCAGCTATTATTAGAATGATGACTGCATATTGTCCACTGTCATTTTGCTGGAAATGGAATTCCCATGTACTCTTTTATTTTTTAAGTAGGGTCTATACCCAACACAGGGCTTGAACTCACGACCCCAAGATCAAGAATTGCATGCTCCACTGACTGAGCCAGCCAGGCACCTCCCCTGACCATATACTCTTTTTTTTTTTTTTTTTTTTGAGAGAGAGAGAGAGTGAGAGAGCTAGAGCTCTCATGTAGACAAGTGGACAGGGGGAGAGGGAGAGAGGATCTCAAGTGTGGAGCCTGGTTTTGGGCCTGATCTCACAACCCTGAGGTCATGACCTGAGCTGAAATCAAGAGTCGGACATTTAATCAACTGGGCCACCCAGGTGTCTGTGTACTCTTCTGATTAAAAATATTTTTGAAAGAATGATGGTATTCTGGGGCTGTGTGGCTGGGTCCATTGGCTTGGGGCAACAGCAAGACAGCAGCACCCCATGCACACAGCCACGTCCAGGGCACAATGGCCAATACCTGTCCAAGAAGTATCAGGAAGTCCATGTGAAAGAGAGTGGGATGGACAGGCAGAGCAGATGGTCGGAGAAGCAGCTTGTGAGCCAGGCGGTGCAGCCAGGATGAGTGCTCAAGGCAGGATTCCACACTGGGAAAAGGCTGATGGGAGCCAGTGTGTCTCTTGGACACAAGGTTAGACTTCCTTTCCATGTCAGAGATCAAGGCAGATGGAACATTCTAGAAGCCTGAGATTCAACTGACTGGCTCTCACACTGGGCAGGAATTTGCCTTATATCCCTCACCAGAAGCTTGGAGAGAATTTTCTGAGGCCAGCCTTGAGTTGGAGGAAAGCTCCTGGTGTCATTCCAGCCTGAACTCTCACTGGTTGCAGGACCAAGCATGGCTGTTGCTGTGTGGCTGGAGGCTCACTTGAGTGGGGCCAGTTGGGGCAGGGCCCAGGCTGGCCCACAGCAACAATGGCAGCTGGTGTGCTGGCACATGTCATGGCAGACACTATTGGTCTGCTGTCCTACATCCATCCCTATCTTCTGCCTATAATATATCAGCAGATAGTGACTGAAGTAGCTTTGAGGAGGCCTTTTCTTTCCTGACAAAAAGAGATGGACTCAGCTCCAACCGATCCTCATTCTTTCCTCTCCTTGTCTTGGATGTGGATCTAATGGCTGGAACGACAGCACCCGTCTTGTGACCATGAGGAAAGAGACTCACAGAGGTTTCAGCCATTGAACCGCATTTGGGTTTCTCCTTATGTGAGATAAATAAATCCTAATCTAAGTCACTGAAGTACATACTGCGTGTGTGTGTGTGTGTGTGTGTGTGTGTATGTGTGCGTATGACTGAACATAATCCTATAGTCATACCCCAGTCTGTCATCAATTTCGGCACCCCTAATGATCCTCCAGAAACACAGGCATAATTGTGCCCCTCTCCTTGGGAGATAACACTCTGCTCTATCAGACTAACAGAAAAAAACTGAGAAAACTCCAGGCTTGTAGGCGTAGGGAAATAATTCCCAGCATCCACTGGGAATTGGTGCGATGCTCTGTGAGGACAACTGGCGATAGCTTTCCAAATTAAAGATGCTCACAACCTTCTTGCAAGCGATTGCACGGAGTTAGGAGAGCAGAGCTCCCGCACACCGTGACGCTGGCCCAGGGACCACCTCGTGCTGGCCGGCGAAGCTGGGCTTGGCAGAGCTTGGGGCCCATCCCAGCTGAGGCCTGCAGTGCTGTGGCCGGTGGCCGTGGGCTTCCACCCAGCCGGCCTGCAGCTGGGCCCTGCCTGACCGTAATAAGGAACATGGCGACCTCACTCGCCCGCCTCGGCCCAGCGGCAGGAAACATTCCAAGAGCACCTGTTTCCTGAGGACTCAGTCGGGGGCTCCCGGGCACCATCTGGGCGCTGCCCCACATGTTGTTTGCATTAGGCGTTTAGCAAAACAATTCAGCTTTGACTAATCGCTCTTTAATTTTTTCAGGCACATCCAGAGTCTCACCCCTGCCCTACTCCCTCTTTCCTCACAGCTCTTCTCAGGAGTTCCCGGGCTGGGCTGCCGCGCACACAGGCGCAGTGTGCTCACGATACACCCACTCACACCCCACGCGCACCACACACACCCCTACCCACACCCCACTCAAACACACACACACTCACACATATATGCTCGTTCACACAATACACTCACTGTTACAACTCCCAGACACTCCCGCATGCACACACACACACACACACACACTGTCACACATGCACATTCACACACACATACACCCCTCCACCTTACACAGTTCTGAAGAATAACCTCCTCTCCCTGGAAAGATGGGGGCTTTACTCCTCTGAGGTTGGCAGGGGAAGGGAAAGCCGGAGGCCTTAGTGGCTAAGAACTTGGGGATGCAAAGCAGAGTTGAACACCAGGGTCGAATCCTAAGTCTGCAACTTTCCGCCTCTGGGCATCTTGTCCCCCTGTCTGTGGTTCAGTCTACTCCTTCATCAAAGCGTGGAGCTACTGCCATTGCTGGTGCCTCGGTACAGGTGAAGAGCTTAGCACAGTGCCCTGCTCAGAGTAAGCGCCCTATGTGTCTGGTCTAGCAAATTCCACAAATCAAAGTAACACCGAAACTCAGTGCTGAAATGAACATGCTTTGCCTCCAGATTTTTCTGATTGCATAATTCTGCATCAGTTCCCCAAAGCTGAATGTTTCTCCTCCCGTGGGTGTCCCTGCTTTACTGCATTTACTGCATCTGTGACAGACATCTACGGGGCATAGGGGCGGGGAGCCTGTGGCCTCCTGGGTCAGGTCTGCAGTTTCCACTGTGAACCGGCCAGGGAATGCCCCCAGGGCAGATTGCAGTGGGGAGGGGGGAGGAGGAGGGGCAGGGAGGGGAGAGGCTGGGGGAGGGCTGGGGAAACTGCCTGGTGGGAATTAGTTGGGATCGGTGGTAGGCAGTGGGCACAGCCTCAGGAAACTGGGGTGGCCTCAGCAAAGCCCCCCAGCTGGAGTTAACACGCCTGTCCGGCTGGACCGGGCCCAGTTTCCAGGTGGCTCCAGGGCGGGGTGCCCAGGGGGGTCTGTGGCGCCGGTGGGGTGGAGGGTGCCCCGAAAAGGGCTGGCAGGACCAGCAGGCAGTGCCCAGCCCTGGAACCGGCTGAGGGCTTCCTGAGGCCTCATTCTGGCCTGCCCCCCAGGCCACGGCCCAGGCCTGATGGCCCTAGCAGGGCCGCCATGTAGAACAAAGCGTCCTGCAGGAATTCCGGCTGGGTAATGCGCTGCATTGTGGGGCTGGGCCCAGGGCCCAGGGCCCGGCCACCCCACCCCCACCCACCCCGGCCCCCCAGCTGCTCATGATCTGGGGTCTTGGAAGTCACCATCAGCACTTAAGATGGCCAGGACCCCCTTGGTGGGCCCGCCCCCGAATTCCACAGCTGCTTTGATACTCACCTCACCTCTCCCCTTCCTGTCCTCAAAAGTGTTTGCCTGGGACCAGCGAGCCGGCGGGAGGGGGCACTTCCTGCCGGGCTGGACTGCTGGGCCGAGCCGAGACTCCCAGACTGTTACAGCAGCGAAGATTTCCTTCCTGAAAAACACAGCAGCCTCTGCTTTCTGTCCCTCTGGGTTTCTCTCTGGAGAGCCTGGGCAGCCCCCACTCCTTTGCTCTCCGCTGGGCCCAGCCCTCCTGGACCAGCATCCCCAGGGGACAAGGGGACAGTCAGTGGTTACCTGTGAGCATGCCTGCTGTCCTCCGTGGGGTCAGGGGGCAGGACGCGGCCTCTCACAGGCAGGGCCAGCGCCAGTTCATTAGAAATAGGCAGCCCCTTCCTCTGGGTGTCCCCACTGCCAGGCAGGTGCCTTGACTGCGCACAGCCTGCCAAGGTGGACTCAGAGTCCAGGACAAGTTTCTTAAGATCCTGTGCTCTGCCTTCTCATCTGTATAAGGACATCTTTTTCCCTCACCCCATTATCCAATCTGCCCACCAACACTGCCCGCATAGAATCCTTTGCCCACCCCCTGCCACCACCCAGCCCCAGCCCTCCCTGGGCTCCCCACCTCCTGCCTAAGTCCCTGTGTTCCAACCACAAACTTTTCTCCCCACAGCAGGTGGCAGTATCCCATTTCATCCAGTCTTCCCTCTGCTCAAAACTCTCCCAAGGCCCCCCGTGTCATCCAGAGAGGGAAAGCCCTCCCCTGCTTTCCTACTACTCACCCTCAACCACACCCCCTCCACACACACACACACACACACACACACACACACACACACACAGTGACTTCCTTCTGTACCTCATACACACCGGCAAGGCCCTGCCCCAGGGCCTTTGCAATGGCTGCTCCCTCTTCCTGGAAGGTGCTCACCTCAGGCACCACCAAGGTTTGCTTCCTCACATCCTTTGAGGTTCTCCTCAAATGTCACCTTCTTTGTTTAAACCCTCCTCCGCGCCCCTTCCTGCTTCAGTGTCTCCCAGGCATGGCCAGGCTTCATGAACCTTGCTTCTGTAGCTCCTTCTTGCGGTAATGTCAGCATGGAAGATTGAAGGTGTCGAGGCTTGCTGCTTTGTTGATGGTTGTGCCCGTGACACCTGGAAGGTCCTCAGAAGGTGCTTGATAAACAACTGTTGCAAGAGGGAATGAAGAACACTTCCCTTAAGAAGTTATGAGCACTGCCTAAGTTAATATATGTAAGGTACCCAGCTGGTTCAGACATGGAGCCAGTGCTCAGTGGATGAGAATGATGATGACCATGATTAGTGGTAGTAGTATTGTAGTTTTGGTGGCTCTTTGTTGGAAGTCCTTGGTGGACAGCATCCATTCCCTCTTTTTTTGATAACTCACTCCATTCACCCTGGGAATGATCACTCCCCTCCCCAACTCTGGGCCCATGTGATTGCCTGGGACTGGCTCCCCGCTGATCCTGGGGTGGACCACCCCCCAGCCACAGCTAGCCAATGCCCTGCATTCCCCTGCCCACCACAATAGGCACAGAAATGGTTTTGATCTGAGTCCACTGGAGACATTCCTGTTTCTGATGGCCTCTGATGGCTGAGCAGATGTAAGGGCTGGAACTACAGCAGCCCTCTCTCCACCAGGAGGAGAGAGAGGCCACCAGAGAAGGTGAGCCAAGCTGAAAGAGCTGGGAACACCGTTATGGTGTTGAGAAACCTTCTTAATTTGGGCTTAATCCGCATCTGAGTTTTTCAGCTACTTATGTCAATAATGCTCATTTTAGACCAGTTCAGGTTAGGTCACTGTCACCTGCCACCAGAAAAGTCCTGCTTCATTTGGAATCTGACGTGGAATCCTCTGGAAATTTTCTCCCTCCACCCCCATCCTTACCCTTCACTTCCTTCCATTGAGAAGGATGTTTAGCCCCTTCTGTCTGGTGTTTGGTAGCCAGTAATCCCTGTCTTTATTTGATTCAGCTCCCTTCCCCAGCTACACATCTTTCCTAGGGAGCCAGAACTTAGGATGTCTGAGTTTTAACACACTACTCACTCATTTACCAAAGTAATGAATGGCATTAATGCTTGAGCATGGAGGGAAGGACGCTCTGGTTAATCAAAGGCTCTGGTTGATTGAGAGTTTTCATGTCCTCTTCAGCCTTCCTCTGGGACCCTGTCTCCTCCCTTCTTCTCTTGCTTATCTATCATAGCCATCCTGCATCTGTGTGCTCCCTGGACATGTCAAGTCCTTTCCTGCCCTGAGAACTTTGCACTGGTTTGGATGAAAGCAAAGAAACTTTGCTTCTTTCCTTCAGATCCTCCCATGGCTGCATCCTCATCCTTCCATTAACAATCCAATTGTCACCTCCTCTGAGAGGCCTCTCTGGGCCAACCTGTCACTTTTTATTCCAATGCTACCATCCTTTTGGCAGCACTTATCACTTTTGGAAATTATTTTATCCACTTGTTTATCTGTGTCCCTTGCCAGAGTATAAGCCACACGAGGTCTGGAGTCTCACCTGTCTGACCTGGCATCCCCAGGATCCATGCTCTCCCCATGGCACCGCACTGCTTTATTTGCTTCCTAGGACACATGGAATCTCATTGGTCTCTGACACCTGGGATTGGAGACCTTGAGGAGACCTTCATGCCACCGTTACCAAGTCTGGCTTATTTTTCATCCCGACCCTTCCCTTCTGCTCCATCCCACCATCCCGACCTTAGTTCAGGCTCTTGTCACATCAGGTGGTAACTCCCAGGGAGGCCCCCTACCTCTCTGCTTCTCTTCTCTGTCTGCAGCAAGGCTGCAACACCCATGCCAGGCACTTCATCTGCATTTCATTCATTCTTTTGTTCTCTGCCTTGTGTCTCCTGTTAGAGGGAACAGAAGTCACTCTAGGTAGGTATTTTAAGCAGGAGGGGAGATTTAATACAGGGACTTGGGGGCAGCCCGGGTGGCTCATGGGTTTAGCGCCGCCTTCAGCCCAGGGCCTGATCCTGGAGACCCGGGATCGAGTCCTGAGTCGGGCTCCCTGCACGGAGCCTGCTTCTCCCTCTGCCTCTCTCTGTCTCTCATGAATAAATAAATAAAATCTTAAAAAAAAATACAGGGCCTTGGGTGCTACAAAATCTTTGCGTGGGCTGGTGGAGTGGGTCTGGGCTGAGCCTCCAGGATGAGCTCAGAAAAACACGGCGGAACCTGGCCCCAGCTGTGCTACCGTCTGACATTAGGGGATCACAACCACCGCTGGAACTGCTAGTTCAAGAACATGACCTTTCAGCTGTGACCCAGGGATTGGAAACCGCTTCAGCTGCAGAGCTACTGGTCGAGGCCCTGAGGCTGGAGCCTGGAGCCTGAGGCCCAGGGCCAGAAGCAAGCCCGCGGAGACCCAGCATCTCCAAAGCCATCCTTACCAGCAGAAAATCCCAAAGGCCTGCTCGCCTTCTAAATCACACATGAGTGCATCTGATTGGTGGAATCTCCCTTGTCGTAAAGGAGTCTGGGACATGTAGTTCCCGTGTGCCAGCATCTGCCCCCACAGTGTGGGCTGCAGAGGAGGTGGGGCCAGACCCTGGGGGCCCAGTGTGGTGTCTGCCACAATGACCCTGACCCCAGGACCTTTGGGTCCATCCCGGGGAGGCCTCCCCCTCTGCTGTGTCAGGCCGGGCCCCTCTCACACGTCCTTGTGACAGCTTAGGTTTCTTCTTAGAGTGCACATGGCGGTTCCTACGGATGATAGTGTGCGGCCACCAACGAGGCCTGTCTTTGTGGGAGACTGTGGGTCCATGAGGCAGGGGCCCCTCGTGCGAGAGGAGGCCCTGGCACAGGGAAGGAGCTCCAAGGGGACGATGCTGCTGAAGGAACCCCACAGCCTTCCTCCCCACTCCTGAAGCATTTCCTGCTTGGACGGCCTTTCCGACAGCCCCCCCTGCTATTTTGAACTGCTTCCTGTCTTTGGGGCAACTGCCCTCCTCCAGGCAGTGGGAAGGAGGACCTCTCTCAGAAAAGAGAGGTCAGCTTAAACTCCCAGGAGAAGATGTAAGGAGGGGACACCTGCCAGGCCACCTGCTGAGGTGGCCTGGGCCTCCAGGCCTGAACAAGGACCCTCACTTGTGTCCTACTACCCACCCCACTCCCTGTACCCCACCACCCTGGTGTCTCTGGAGATCCGCCCATGTCAGTGAGCTGGAGCACTGTGAAGAGAGGGCAGATGGGGTGCAGGGGCCGGCAGGGTAAAGGCTGCTCCCAAGAACTGCAGCCAGCAGCCCAGCCCAGAATGCTTTTGCTCTTCCCCTTCCTCTTACCATTGCCCTCTGTGCCCTCTCTGCCATCTGGCACGTGTGGGCTGCAGGCAACAGCTGGCTTCCCTGGAAAGCTATCTGGGGTAGCCCTTGCTTCAAGGGGCCCAGGTCTCATAGGAGCCCATTTCTGCCTGCCTCTCACATCTGCTTTCTTCCTCACTGGAGCCTCCCTCAGGAATGTGTGCCCCACGATGTAACTAATGGCCCCGGCCACACCAGGGCTCTGCTTCTCTCAGGTTCAAATCCTTGTCGGGGCACTGCCTGCCAAAGTGCTGTTATTCGCCCTGGTTGGACCAGCTTGGCTAGCATTTCCACCCTGAACCAGTTATTATGGGGTGGGGGTAGGAGCACAGGATCTGGAGGTGGTGGGACCCCTGAAGGTACACTGAGGCTTAGGAGGCGCTCGGTAAATGCATGAATGGCTGGATGAAGGATGGAACACGTGGGCACTCAGCCTCAGATACTAAGAGGAGATGGACTCCAAAGGCTTATATCCGGGGGGTCCTTGTGCTTTGGGGCTGGCGTGGGGGGATCCGGGCTAGGGGACAAGAGGCCAAAGGGGCTTCTGGAGAGTTGTTTCCTCCCTGGGGCACAGAGGCCCATCCTGGGGGACCAGGGCTCTTTCCACACCCTGTACAGGTTCCTGTAATGACCACTCTTGTGTTTACTCCCTTAGTACTAAGCAAAGTTCTTGTTTGGAGGACCCTGGTGGAAGAAGTTTGTTTCTATGTGACCTTGAATATTGTAGGCACATGGGTGTGGATGCCAACTGGCCCCAGTATCTATTCTCTTCTTTCCACGGTCACAGAACTTTCAGTGAGACACGTAACCACTTCTGAGATCACATCCCCACATCCCTGTAGTTTGACATGGTCACAGGAGAGGTTATGAACCATCTTCTGCCTCCCTCCATCCTGCTGCCTGGAAGGTGGCTGTGGGGATGGGCCATCTTGGACCATGCAGAGATGTTAGAACAATTAGCCAGAGGGAGCCTGTGTCTCTGACACCGTGCAGCCACTGTATTAGCAGAAAGGCTATGCCCAGACTAGTAGTGACAGAAAGACAAACTCCTATATTGTTAACACTATTCTTAGTTTGGGTTTCTGTCCTATAACCTGACTAATATATCAAGGAGGCACCTCCTGGGCTGGATGTCATGGCGGCCAGAGAAGTCTGAGAGAGGGACCCCCATGGAGCAGCTCCTTCTCCACCCATCAACAGGATTCTTTGCTTGCGGATCTTTCTAGCCTGACACCACCACCCTTCCACTCCCCACCCCTAACCAATTAGAGTCCCCCTGGCCTTCCTCTCTGTCCCCTTCTGCTTCAAGGACCCTCTTGGCCAAAAGTACGTGTCTTACAATGGAATAACTCCCTCCCCTAGCCCGAAGCCCAGGGTACCCCCGTGGGTACAAGTGCCCCCTGTCACTGCCTCTCCAAGTCTCCCCCCTTCTCCTTTCTTTCCATGCCCACTCCTCCTGCAAGACCACTGAGGAGATGCCTACCACCTCATTTCCAGTTCTCATCCAGGAACCCTCCTGCTCTCCCTCCCCCACCTGTGCCCTGGCATGTGCCTGGAAGTGCCAAGGATTCCCCAACCCTGAAAGTGCTCAACAGTGAGGCCCATGGGCTAGTCTGCCAGGCCTCTCCAGGCTGCCCTTCCAGAAACTCCCAGCCCCTTCCTGCCTGGCTTCCTGCCCAAACCCTTCCTGGAAACTGGGCCCACCCTGCCCCCAGCCCAGGGCGCCAACATTTCCATGGGGTAATTCAGCCAGCCCTCCCCGGGCAGGGCCCCTCCTTTCACTTACAATATTGAAAGTTTGGAAAACAACTTAGGGGATGGGAGGGAGAGTCCAGGCCAGCAACCCCTCCTTCTGTGGTCTCCAAAGAGGGTATGAAAGACAAGGGAAGAAAATTGGGGAGTTTTTATATAAATGTCATCCAAAGGGCACCTGGGTGGCTCAGGGGTTGAGCATCTGCCTTTGGCTCAGGTCATGATCCCAGGGTCTTGGGATTGAGTCTCACATCTGGCTCCTCATGGGGAGCCTGCCTCTCCCTCTGCCTGTGTCTCTGCCTCTCTCTCTGTGTCTCTCATGAATAAATAAATAAAATCTTAAAAAAAAAGTCATCTAAATGAGGAATTAGTGAAGCTTTATTTATACATGAAATGTGAATAGTGTTGCAAAATATGTAAAATAAACAAAGATATTGGGATGCTTGCTCAAAAGTATTTTACTATTAGGTGCAGGATCCACAGTTTGGTGACTATCAACCTAAGGCTGTTTCTGCTCAGTCCACACCCTGAACCTGTGTCCCTCTGCTGGGAGACATGGTCTTCATGGAAGTAAAACTCTAGGGCCAGACTGGTTATCAAGAGAGGTGGGTGGGGCCGGCAATTGCTGCTGGGGAACTGCCATGTTGTGGTGTGTGTGAGGGGGGTGTTCAGGTCAGGAAAAGGTTGGGCAAGGTCCTGGGAAGATGCCAGAATGACTGGAATGATGGTTCTAGGTATGGAGGATTTTATTTGCTTACTTGATGAGAAAGGGGCCAAGTTATCCCTTGTAAAACAAATAGAACCCTGGCTTGACTTTCATAGTTTATTGTGTTCAACAGGATCACTTCACTGCATTCAACAGAAACTCAACTCAATGCCTTAAGGAAAAAAGATAAATTATTGATTTATGTAATTGAAAACTCTTCCAGTTTCAGGAATGGCTGGCTCCAGGGCTTCTGTGTGGGCTTCTTTCCCTGGATGCTTTCTCCTTATGCTAGCCAGATAGTTCCAGAAGCTTTAGGCTCATCATTAACAAGTTCAACAATTTCAGTGGTATGAGAACTTCCTTTTCCTATTAGTTCCAGGGGAACACACAAGGCTGACTGACCTTGTGGTCATATGCCCACCTCTGAACAATCATGTAGATTGCGATTGGCCAGCATGGATCACATATCACATGATATAGTCTTGGTGCTGGTGTGAGGGGTGACATCAGCTGCTCTCCCCCTTCAATAGAGATTCTCCCCCACCCCAAGAGATTCTCCTTGGAAAAGTCTATTCTGCACGCAAGGGGAAATAGAACTGGCTATGTCCCCACATTTACATAGCTGACTATATGGATGTGTGGTTGTTATAGCATATTTCCAACAACTATGCATTTATTTTTTCTCTAGGAAATCAGGGGGAGGAATATATCCCTCTCAGCCAACAACATGTTTGTGGCAGCAGAGGGGGGTTTGATGGGGCCTCTGCAGAGAGCTAAGTACAGGACCCAGGCCAGGTATCCATGGCTTGGGTGCTAAGGTGGTGGGGCAGCTTAGTCCTCCCTTGGTGTCCTGGTCCTGGGATCTAGGGACTGCAGAGGTGAGAAAATGAGTGACAGACAAGCTGTGCAAACCAGTAGGGAGGCTTTCCTATTACTTCGATTTGGGTTCAAATATGAGCTTGGTTACTCTATCATAGGTGACTTTGAGGAAGTGACTTCATCTCTTTGAGCCTTGGTTTTATCCCCTATAAAATGGAGTATTCCCTTCACCCAAGGGGGCTTTGAGGAGTGAGAGAGATGATCTATCTATAGTGCAGAGCACAGCCCCAGGCACACAGTAGGGCTGGTGACCAAGGTGATTATTATTGTAGGTGCTGGGCGTTAGGAATGTGTGATGGTGGAGTAGAGGGGTCTGGCCAAGGTGTGGGGGCTGTCTTGCTCCTGTTGGGTTGGTTTGGGTTATAGCTGTGGCTGGCCTGAGTCAACAGGTGGGAGGCCTCTGATGATATGGCTTAAAGGCTCTGAAATTCAAGGCCAAGGGGTAGGAGCTGGCATCAGGAGCTCCTGCTTCGGATTCCTTTCCTGTTGCTGCAAAAAGTCCATCCTCATAAAGCTCCTCAGCATAAGTGGATATGAAGGACTGGTGCTCAACATCTGTGTCACCACCTTCTGGCATCCTTTCCAATACTGTAGAGGTTGGGAAGCAAGAAAAAAACCTTTTCCAAACTCCTATGCAGCTAGAGCTCTGGGAATGATTGAAATTTCAGCAAATACGCATCTGGCCCCTAAAAATGACCCCTGGGGCAGAGGGTCCACAGGACATTTTCTCGATCAGATCTTTGAGTAATACATTGGTGAGGGGAACATCAGAATTTTGAAAGTAAAGGCTATTCTCTGCAGGATAGTGATGACAGTGGGGGATGTTCCCATTGAAATGAGCTCCCTGCATGGATTGTAGAAATGGCCACAAAAATTCTTCCTGTTGTATCCACAGAAATCTGCAGTTCTTCCCAGGTGGAGTCCGGTTCTCCACATCTTGTATCTGGATACAATATCTCCAATATTTAATCTGCTTTGGACAATGGAACAGTAACAAGGGTGGCCCAAGCCAAAGTTTGAAAAATATTTACACTCTGGAGCTTGTCTGCCCTTTCCTCCTGCTTTGGAACCTGGCCTCTAGTTAAGAATTCTGGGCTAGGCTGCTGGATGATGAGAGACACGTGGCCCACTTGTCCTTGTCTCTCTGGCCAACAGCCAGCCAATTGCCAGATATGTGAGTGAGGATGTCCTAGGTCATTCGGCTACCAGCTGACTACAGGCACATGAAAGGCTCAGCGAGCCCACTCAGACCACAAGAACTACTCAGCTGATCACAGAATTGTGAGCAAAGTGACAGGTTGGTGTTTAAGCCACTAAGTTTTGGGGAAGTTGACTGATTCAAGGAAGCAGGAGAGTATGGGTGGTGCCACCTAACCACCAGAGATAAGGCGGGAAGCTGGGCAAGAGCAATAAGCAGGATGCTTGGCCCACGGAAATCTTCAGTGGTAGCGAAGTGATCATGGTGTCCCTGAACTAAAATACATGGGCAGCTTAGTAGTCCTATTTGATCTGCATGCCTCAAATTCTGATATGTCATATTTTCATTTCTGTTATTCAAATATTTTCTACTTTCCTTTGTAGTTTCTTCTTTGACTCCTGGGTTATTTGCAAGTGTGTTGTTTAGTTAATTACTGACTTCTAATTTAATTCTTTTGTGGGCAGAGGGAATATTTGAATCCTTGTAAATATATTAAGACTTGTATCATGCAGAAAACCGTTTGTTTCGGTGAGTGTTCCATGTGTACTAGGAAAAACTGTGTATTTAGATATCCTTTGTATGGGGATCCCTGGGTGGCTTAGGGGTTTAGTGCCTGCCTTTGGCCTGGAGTGTGATCCTGGAGTCCCAAGATCGAGTCCCACATCGGGCTCCCTACATGGAGCCTGCTTCTCCCTCTGCCTGTGTCTCTGCCTCAGTGTGTGTGTGTGTGTGTGTGTGTGTGTGTGTGTGTGTGTGATGAATAAATAAATAAAATCCTAAAAAAATAGATATCCTTGTGTATAATGTTCTAAAAATGTTAATTAGGTCAATTTGGTAATGTCATTCAAGTCTTTTATATAAGGAGGTGTAATGTTTTTGGCCTTGCAGGCTGTACCATCCCTGTTGCAACTACTCGACTTTGCCATCATAGCAAAGCAGTCATCAACCGTATGTAAATAAATGTGCATGGCTATATTCCAAGAAAACTTTATTTACAAAAACAAGACTGATCTGTTTGCTGACCCCTGCTCCATATCCTTACTGATTTTCTGTCTACTTTGTTCTATCAGTTATTGAGAGAAGTGTGTTGAAATCTCCAACTGTAACCATGGATTTGTCTATTTCTCCTTTTAGCTCCTCAGTTTTTGCTTTATGTATTTTGAAGCTATGTATTGACATTTAGGATTTTTAGGTATCAATTAACCCCTTTGTCATTATGACGGGCTCTTTTAAATTTCTTGTGATAGTCCTTGTTCTGAAATCTACTTTATGTGATATTAATATTACCACCCACCCAGCTTTTTATTTATTTATTTATTTATTTATTTATTTTATTTTTATTTATTTATGATAGTCACACACACACAGAGAGAGAGAGAGAGAGGTAGAGACACAGGCAGAGGGAGAAGCAGGCTCCATGCACCGGGAGCCGACATGGGATTCGATCCCGGGTCTCCAGGATCGCGCCCTGGGCCAAAGGCAGGTGCTAAACCGCTGCGCCACCTTTATATATATATATTTTAAAGATTTTGTTTATTTATCCATGAGAGACACAGAGAGAAACATAGAGGGAGAAGCAGGCTTCTTATTGAGCCTGATGTGAGACTCAATCCTGAGACCTCCAGATCATGACCTGAGCCAAAGGCAGATGCTCAACCACTGAGCCAACAGGCACCCCAGTAGCCTTTATATTTAAAGTGAGTTTCTTGTAAAGGCCTTAGGTCTTGTGTTTTTATCCAATCTGACAATCTGCCTTCTAATTAGAATGTTAAACATTTACACTTAATGTGATTATTGACATGGCTGAATTTAACCTAACATATTTTAGTTGATTTCTGTCTCATCTGTTCTTCATTCACTTATCTTCTTTTCCTGCTTTCTTTTTCTTTTGCAGTGTCTAATGTGCTATTAATCCTATTTAGGGTATTGTTCATTTGTGGAAGTTTGGTTTTAGTCTTTTTTTTAAAAGATTTTATTTATTTGTTTATTTGAGAGAGAGAACATGAGCAGGGGAAGGGGCAGAGGGAGGGAAAGAGAGAGAGAGAGAGAGAGAGAGAGAGGGAGAGAATCTTAAGCAGAGTCGGAGCTGGGTGCAAAGCTCGATGCGGGGCTTGATCTCACAACTGTGAGATCATGACCTAAGCTGAAATCAAGAGTCAGGAGCACCTAGGTAGCTCAGTTGGTTAAGTGTCTGCCTTTAGCTCAGGTCATGATCTCAGGGTCCTGGGATGGAGCCCTGCATCTGGCTCCCTTGCTAGTGGGGAGTCTACCTCTCCCTCTCCTTCTGCTTCTCCTCCCTGCTCATGTGCATATATGCTCTCTTTCTCTCTCAAATAAATTTTTAAAAACCCAGAAATTAAAAGTGAGATGCTTAACTGACTGTGCCACCCAGGAGTCCTGACTTTGGCCCTTTTTATATCAATTTCTATCTTCATCATGTTCATGTTCTCCTCTCCCTTCTTGAATATATTGAGTATGTTTATAGTAGTTAACTATTATAAACATCCTATTAATACCATTGTCTAACCATTTTGTCACCTGTTTTATTTCTGGGTCTGTTTTTGATTACTTTTTCTCCTTTATTTATTTATTTTTTACTTCTTTGTGTGCCTGCTAATTTTTGTTTGGATGACAGGCATTGTAAATATTCTGTTCTTGATTGCTTGATTTTATTTGTTTTGAATTTCTTTAAATATTTTTGGGCCTTGTTCTGGGATAGAATTTAGTTCTTTTGAGGCATGCTTTTAAGCTTTGTTAAGCTCAGGACAGACTTTAAGTCTAATTAGGCTCCATTACTGAGTTGGGAGAACTTTCCACTCTGGCTGGTGGGAACACAATCTGTGTATATGTGTAGGATTAGGAGAAAAATAATGGTCTGAATAGAAGAACAGAAATAAGAAAAAATGATATTCCAGTTATCTATGGCTGGGTAACAACCTATCCTAAAATATAGTAATGTGAAACAACTCTTCTACTATGCTAATGGATGCTACGGGACATCCATTTAGACATTTGGACAAGCACAGTGGGTCCTTTATGCTTCCAACTATCTAGACCCTCAATTGGGATGACTTGAATGGCTGGGGGTAACTTGGACAACTTCAGGGCTAGAACAGTTGGGATTGGAGGATCCATTTCCCAGAGGGTCTTTTCTTTTTTTTAATTTTATTTTATTTATGATAGTCACAGAGAGAGAGAGAGAGAGGCAGAGACACAGGTAGAGGGAGAAGCAGGCTCCATGCACCGGGAGCCCGACGTGGGATTTGATCCCGGGTCTCCAGGATCGCGCCCTGGGCCAAAGGCAGGCGCCAAACCGCTGCGCCACCCAGGGATCCCACAGAGGGTCTTTTCATTCATGCATCTTGCACCTGGGCTAGAAGGACTGAAGTATGGGCTCAGGTATGATTGTCTGCTAGATCATCTACATGTGGCCTCTCCAGTGTGGCAGAGGGATAGTTGAACTTCTTAGGATGGTTGGACTTCTTACATGGTGGCTCAGAGCCCTGGGACCAAGGGTTTCAGCAATAAGGTGGAAAGCTGCATTACCTTGTATGAACTAGCACTGAAGGCTCTATAGTATCATTTGTACCATATGCTATTAATAGAACTGGTCAGAAGCCCTCCCATTTTCTTTTTTTTAAAGATTTTATTTATTTATTCTTGAGAGACACAGAAAGAGAGAGGCAGAGATATAGGTAGAGGAAAAAGCAGGCTGCATTCAGGGAGCCCAACATGGGACCTGATCCTGGAACTCTAGAATCATGCCCTGAGCCAAAGGCAGAAGCTTAACCACTGAACCGTCCAGGTGTTCCAAAAGCCTTCCCATTTTCATAGGGAAAGGGTTTAAGGGGGGAAAGGGTCAGAGAATGTGCACTCATATTTTTTAAAACCACCACAAATGTTATCTTGGACCAGAGGTAGAGATGGATGATTAACAGTGTTAGATGATGTTGTATGAATAGGTACATTGAGGGAAGAAGAACAAATTGTTGAATTAATCACCATGGTAATTCTCTCAAGGGCTAATAAGGCAATGGGAAGTGGGAGAGCCAAAATAGCCAGTGTAGACTGTAGGAATGCTGCAGATAGACTTCCTAAAGTAGGTAGACCAGCAGAATAGAGATCTGCAACAAATACCTTTTAGGAACGTCTGGAAAGAGTTGTCTGCACTTCTGTCTTCCACTTCTTTACTACCTGCTGACTCCCTGAACCTTAGAAATCTGGCTTCTGCCTCCACCATCACTGAGACTTCTCTGGGAAGAACCTCTATCATTTGCTTGGGCCTTCTGACATGTGGATTCCTTCCTTTTCCTTTGATTTTTTTCTATCCCTTGTGCTCTCCTGTACAAGAAATAGAAAAGTGTCTTCCAAGGATCTTCTCTTGTTCCTCTTCTCTTTTGACTTCTTATCCACTCTCATGGTTTCAGTTCTCACTTCTTTGTTGATAACTTTCAAACCTCTCTTTCCCCACCGAGCTTCTCTCTTGCACTTTAGACCTCAGTATGGCATTGCCTCCTGGACATTAGAATGTCACACAGGCATTTTATTTATTTATTTTTTTTACACAGGCATTTTAAATTCAGAATATCCAATGTTGAATTCATTATCTTCACTTTTCATCATATGGTTCCTCTTCTTGGATCCCTGTCTCTGTGAAGGAGCCCACCAAACGTGAAATTGCTAGATCTAGAAACCTTTATATTGTCCTGATCTCTTCCCTCTTCTCACATCCAATCAACCAATCAATGGATTTTATTGATCCTACCTCCTACATGATTCTTCCACTCACATCTTCCTCTCCATCTTCACTGTTAACCACTGCAGTTTGAATTTCTATCAATGGTTGATTATATTGTTCCAGACCAACCCTTCCTCTGAGAATAACTAGAAAATATGAACTAAATATCTAAAAACCATATCTCTGAAGAGTTACCATAGCAATGAGGGATTGTGGAATTAAAATATGGGTGAGAAGGGACACCCAGGGAAGTCTATCTGGTATTTGGCTCCATTTCCTTCTCAAGGCAATTATTGAATCTCCCAGAGGCTGAGGCCAGAGGCCAGACCTATTTTGGGGCAAGTAGTTAAATTCTTTACTACACATTGTTTCCTTCAAAGAAGACTGCTTTTGATTGGATCAATATGTGGAGCAATTATGCCCCAAGGCATTGATGAAAACAGTAAAACAATCAACCCCAATTAGTGAAGCTTAACAGCTGGATAGGGAAAGAAACAATCAAGATGAGATCTGCCCAAATCATTTTTATCCCAGGGTGACTGTAGGCATACTCAAGGCTGCAACCTCTGAGGAGCAACATCAGAGGCTTCACACTGCAGGATGGTAGTGAGAGAGGACTTCACTAATATACCCAGCCTAACACTAAAACAAACAAACAAACAAACAAATAAATAACAATATCAAATCTGGTATAGGAGACCAGTGCCAGAGAAACCAGTATCCAGAATTGCTGTAATATATCATCTAAAATGTCAAGTTTCCAACAAAAAATTATGAGTCATGCAAAGAAACAAGAAAGTATGCCCCATATACCAGGAAAAAGGAAGGCAACAGAAACTACCTGTGAAAGTCATCAGACTTGGATTTAACAAAGATTTCAAAGTGGCCATTATAAATATGTTCATGAGATAAAAGAAAACCATGATTAAAGAAATAAAGAAAAGTATAATGATAAAATTGCATTAAGTAGAGGCTATCAATAAAGAGAAAAAATTTTTAAAAAATAAATGAAAATTCTGGAGTAAAAGAGTAAAATTCCAGAGAAAAGGATGAAAGATGAAAAAATTAATCTAGAAGAATTCAATAGTAGATTTGAACTTGCAGAAGAAAGAATTAGTGAACATGAGGATAGATTGATAGATATAGGGGATCCCTGGGTGGCGCAGCGGTTTGGCGCCTGCCTTTGGCCCAGGGCGCGATCCTGGAGACCCGGGATCGAATCCCACGTCGGGCTCCCTGCATGGAGCCTGCTTCTCCCTCTGCCTGCTTCTCCCTCTGCCTGTGTCTCTGCTTCTCTCTCTCTCTCTCTCTCTCTCTCTGTGACTATCATAAATAAATAAAAAAAAATAAAAAAAAAAGATTGATAGATATAATGTGATCTAATGGGAAGAAAAAAGAATGAAGAAAAATAAACAGAGCCTTACATGGAGAGAATCCATGTAAGCACACCAACATGCATTTAATGGGAGTACCAGGGATGCCTTGGTGGCTCAGTGGTTGAGCATCTGCCTTAGGCTCAGGGCATGATCCCAGGGTCCTGGGATTGAGTCCTGCATTGCGCTCCATGTAAGGAGCCTGCTTCTCCCTCTGCCTGTGTCTCTGCCTCTCTCTCTGTGTGTCTCTCATCAATAAATAAATAAAATCTTAAAAATAATGGTAGTACCAGAGGGCAGAGGAGAGAAAAAAGAGCAGAAAAAATATTTGAAGAAGTAATGATTGAGAACTTCCCATATTATTGAAAATATATTAATTTACATGTCTGGGAAGCTTAACAAATTCCAAGTAGGAAAATGAAAAGAGATCTACAAACAGACACATTAAACCATAAAAATGTCAAAAGTCATGGGATCCCTGGGTGGCGCAGCGGTTTGGCGCCTGCCTTTGGTCCAGGGCGCGATCCTGGAGACCCGGGATCGAATCCCACGTCGGGCTCCCGGTGCATGGAGCCTGCTTCTCCCTCTGCCTGTGTCTCTGCCTGTATCTATCTCTCTCTCTCTCTCACTGTGACTATCATAAATAAAAAAAAAAAAAATGTCAAAAGTCAAAGACAAGGATGGGGTGCCTGCCTGGCTCAGTCAGAAGAGTGTGCAACTCTTGCTCTCAGAGTCACAAGTTTGAGCCCCACGTTGGATATAGAGATTACTTGAAAAATAAACTTAAAATAAGTCAAGGACAAGGAGAAAGTAGCAAGAGAAAAATGACATCACTTACAAAGGAATCCTAGTAAGATTAACAGCTGATTTCTCATCAGACAATGGAGGTCAGAAGGCAGTGGGATAACACATTCAAACTGATCAGAGAACAGTTTTTTCCAAGAATCCTATATCCAGCAAAGTTATATTTTGAAAGCAAAAATGAGGTAAAGACATTATCAAAGGGCAGCCTGGGTGGCTAAGTGGTTTAGCACCACCTTCAGCCCAGGCCCTGATCCTGGAGACCCAGGATCGAGTCCCACATGGGGCTCCCTACGTGGAGCCTGCTTCTCCATCTGCCTGTCTCTCTCTCTCTCTCCCTCATTAAATAAATAAATAAATAAATAGATAAATACATACATACATACATACATAAATAGATAAATAAATAAATAAAAACAAAAAAGACATTGTCAGATAAATGAAAACAGATTTTTTTGCCAGTCAACCTGCCTTACAAGAAATACCTAAGGGGGTTCTTGAGGCTGAAATTAAATTTCCCTGGACACTATTTTGAATCCACACACAAAAACCAAGATCACTGACAAAGATAATCATGTAATTATAAGAAAGAGTATAAATACATATTTTTTCTTTTTCTTCTCTTATGTGATTTATTTATTTTTTTTTTTATTTAAGATTTTTTATTTATTTATGAGAATGCACAGAGAGGAGAGAGAGAGAGGCAGAGACGCAGGCAGAGGGAGAAGCAGGCTCCATGCACCGGGAGCCCGATGTGGGATTCGATCCCGGGTCTCCAGGATCGCGCCCTGGGCCAAAGGCAGGCACCAAACCGCTGCGCCACCCAGGGATCCCCTCTTATGTGATTTAAAGAGCAATTGTATAAAACAGTATGTATATAATAATGTGTTGTTGGGCCTATACCACCTTAAAATGTAATGTATAGCACAAAGGAGATGGGTGGAACAGAGCTGTATTGGGGATAAGGAAATGACTCCAGATAGTAACTTAATTCACATGAACAAATGAAGGGAGCCAGAAATGATAAATAAGAAGAGCAATTTAGCTAAACCTATAAATATATATTTGATCTTTCTTCTCCGTTTCTTTAAGAGACATGAAATTATATAAAGTAATAATTATAGTAATGTAAGGTTGAGTTTAGAACATTTACAGAAATAATAAGTAACATAATGACAAAAAAACGATGAAAATGGAATAGGATTATATAGAAGTAATATTTCTATATCTCACTAGAGTTAGGTTAGTATAAATCAAAAGCTGATGGTAAGTCCTAGAGCAACCACTAAGGAAATACCTCAAGAAGATATATTAAAAATGTCACAAAGAAATTTAGATGTTACCTTAGGAAATATTGTTAATGCAAACAAAAGCAGGAAGAATACAGGAACAAAAAGACTGGAGACACCTAGAAGCAAAAAGTAAAATGATAGATGTGAATCTAACTATATTAATAATAACATTAAATATGAATGAATTAAACAATCCAGTAAAAGCAGAGATTATCAGATCGAATAAAAAAATAAGTTTCAACTCTATGCTGTTTACAGGAGACACACTTTAGATTAAAAAATACAGACAGATTGAAAGAACAAGGATAGAAAAAGAGGTATCATACAGACAGCAACCACAAGAAATCTTCACTGGCTATACAAATATCAGACAAAATGGACTCAGAACAAAAGAAGTTTCTAAAGATAAAGAAGGACATTTTATAATGATAAAAGGGTCAATCCATCAGGAAGATATAATAATTATAAACATGTATGTACTCACAAACAGAGCATCAAAACACATGAAACAAACACTGACATAACTGGAGTTGTAAACAATTCAACAGTCATGGTTAGAGATTTCAATACCCCACTAACAGTAGTGGATAAAACAACCAGGCAGGAGATAAAAAATCCAGAAGACAACACTATAAACCAATTAAACCTAAGACACATCTATAGAATACTCCAACAAAATACACATTCTTCTCAAGTGCACATGAATGTTCTTCAGGACAGCCCATATGCTAGACCATAAAACAAACTTCAGTAAATTTTAAAGGATAAAAATAACACAAGGTAAGCTCTCTGGCCAAAATGGAATGAAGTTAGGGATCAATAACAGAAAATAATTTAAGAAGCTCACAAATATGTGGAATTTAAACAACATTCTCCTAAATCACCAATGGGACAAAGAAGAAATCGAAGATAAATCAGAAAATGCTTTTCAGTGAATGAAAACAAAGACACAGCATATCAAAACAGCCAAAGTAGTCTTAGAGGGAAATATACATATTCAATAAAGAAGGAAGATCTCAAATCAATAACCGAACTTTCCACCTTAAGATCTGGGAAAATAAGGGCAAATAAAACCTAAAGGAAGAAAAAGGAATGACATAGTGAAGATTAAAGTAGAAATTAAGAAAATATAAAATAGGAAAACAATAGAGACAAGCAGCAAAACCAAAAGCTGATTCTTTGTGCACTGCTGGGGATTTACCCCAAAGATGCAGATGCAATGAAACTCTGGGACACCTGCACCCCGATGTTTATAGCAGCAATGTCCACAATAGCCAAACTGTGGAAGGAGCCTCGGTGTCCATCAAAAGATGAATGGATAAAGATGTGGTTTATGTATACAATGGAATATTACTCAGCCATTAGAAATGACAAATACGAACCATTTGCTTCAACATGGATGGAACTGGAAGGTATTATGCTGAGTGAAATAAGTAATCGGAGAAGGACAAACATTATATGGTCTCATTCATTTGGGGAATATAAATAATAGTGAAAGGGAATAGAAAGGAAGGGAGAAGAAATGGGTAGGAAATATCAGAAAGGGAGACAGAACATGAAGACTCCTAACTCTGGGAAATGAACTAGGGGTAGTGGAAGGGGAGGAGGGCGGGGGGTGGGGGTGAATGGGTGACGGGCACTGAGGGGGGCACTTGACGGGATGAGCACTGGGTGTTATTCTGTATGTTGGCAAATTGAACACCAATAAAAAATAAATTTATCATTAAAAAAAAGAAGATCAAGAAAATTGGCAAACTTTTAGCTAGATTAACCAAGAAAAAAATGAGAGAAGACTCAAATGACTTCTGAAATGAAAAAGACATTACTACTGACCTTACAAAAATAAAAAGAATTATAAAGGCATACTATGAACAATTTCATGTTAACAAATTAGACAACTTAGATGAAATGAACAAATTCCTAGAAAGACAAAAAGCACCAAAAGTGGCTCAAGAAGGAATAGACAATCTGAATAGATCTCTAAAAAGTGAAGAGATTGAATTAGTAATTAAAACAACTACCCACAAGGAAAGCAGCCAGGGCGAGACGGTTTCACTGGTGAATTCTAGCAAACATTTATAAAATTAATACCTATTCCTGGGCAGCCCAGGTGGCTCAGCAGTTTAGCAGCACCTTCAGCCCAGGGCCTGATCCTGGAGACCCAGGATCAAGACCCACGTTGGGCTCCCTGCATGGAGCCTGCTTCTCCCTCTGCCTGTGTCTTTGCCTCTCTCTCTCTCTCTCTGTGTGTCTCTCATGAATAAACAAATAAAATCTTTAAAAAATAGTAATAATAATACCTACTCCTCACAAATTCTCCCAAAAAATAGAGGAAGAGGAAATACTCTCCAACTCACTCTATGAGACCAGCATAGTATCAAAATGAAAAACATCACATGGAAAGAAAACTACAGACCAATATTTCTTATGAATATCAATGCAAAGCTCCTAAGCTAAATGCTAGCAAACAGAATCCAGCAACATATATAAAAGAATTATGTACCATGATCATGTGGGATTTATGTGACATTGCAAATTTGAGTTAACACCCAAAAATCTAACATAATACAACTTGTCAATAGAATGAGGGATAAAATACAATAATCTCAATAGATACACAGAAATAACTTGATAAAATGCAACACTCTTTTATGATAAAAACACTAAAATGTTGTAATAGAAAGGAACTTCCTCAACCTGATAAAGAGCATCTACAAAAACCCCATCACTAACATAATACATAATAATGAAAGACTGGATACTTTCCCTCTAGGAATAAGAACAAGACAAGAATGCCCACTGTTGCCACTTCTATTCAACATTGTTTTAGAGGTTCTAGCCAGAGCAATTAGATAATTAAAAGAAATAAAATAGGGACGCCTGGGTGGCTCAGCAGTTGAGCACCTACTTTTGGGCTCCTGGAGTCCCGGGATCAAGTCCCACATCGGGATCCTTGCATGGAGCCTCCTTCTCCCTCTGCTTGTGTCTCTGCTTCTCTCTCTCTCTCTGTCTCTGTCTCTCATGAATAAATAAATAAAATCTTAAGAAAAAAAGAAAGAAGATACATTCATATTGGAAAGGAAGAAGTAAAATTATTTCTATTCACAGATATGAGGGATCCCTGAGTGGCTCAGTGGGTTTAGCGCCTGCCTTCAGCCCGGGGCATGATCCTGGAGACCCAGGATTGAGTCCCACATCAGGCTTCCTACATGAAGCCTCTTCTCCCTCTGCACATGTCTCTGCCTTTCTTGCTCTCTAAATAATAAACAAAATCTTTTAAAAATATATTCACAGATATGATATTTTATATAGAAAATCCTAAGGAAACCACTAAAAGACTATTAGAGATAATAAATTCAGCATGGTTGCAGGATATGAGATTAATATACAACATCAATTGTATTTCTATACACTTGCAAAGAACAATATGAAAATGTAATTAAGAAAACAATTCAATTGACAATAGTACCAAAAAGAATAAAATACTTATATTAAATTTAACAAAAGAAGTATAAAATTTATATCTTGAAAACTACAAAACTTTGTTGAAAGAAAATAAGTAAATTCCAAATAAATGGAAAGACATTTCATATTCATGGATTGGAAGACTTAATATTACTTAGATGATCGTACTCTCTAAATTGACCTACAGATTCAATTCAATCTGCATCAGAATCACAGATGACTTCCTAGTATAAATTTAAAAACTGATCCTAAAATTCAAATGGAATTGCAAGACACCAAGATTAGCCAAAACAATCCTGAAAGGTAAGAACAAAGTAGGAGGACTCAGATTTTCCTATTTGAAAACTTACTACAAAGCAATAGTAATCAAGACAGTGTAGTAGTGTCATGAGGACAGGCACATGTGGAGCAGTGGAATAGAATCGAGAGTCTAGAATTGAACTCATGTGTCTATGGTTAATTGATTTTGGACAGTGTTACCAAGATGGAAAAGGAATGGTCTTTTCAACAAATGGTACTAAACAACTGGATGAATTTGGACCCTTATATCACAACACACATAAAAACCAAAACAAAATCAATCAAGAACCCAAATATAAGATCTAAAACAACAAAACTATTAGAAGAAATGCCTGAATAAATCTTAATGGCTCCATATTTGGCAATAGATTCTAAGATAGCACACCAAAAACAGGAGCAATGGTGGAAACAAAAACAATTTATATTGAACTCATCAAAATTAAAAATTTTTATGCTTTGAAGGACACTATCAGGAAAATGAAAAAACCACCCACAGAATGGGAGAAAATATTTACAAATCATGTATGTGATAAGGAATTTGTATCTAGAATACATAACGAAATCTTAAACATGGTAATAAAAAGACAACCCATTAAAAAGAACCGTTAAAAGATTTAAGTGGGCATTTTCCTAAAGAAGATATACTAATGTCCAATAAACATGTGGAAAGATGCTCAACGGTCATTAGTCACCAGGGAAATGCAAATTAAAATGACAGGATACCACCTCACACCCATTAGGATGGCTCTAATAAAAACAAGTCGGGCGGGGGATCTCTGGGTAGCTCAGCGGTTTGGCGCCTGCCTTTGGCCCAGGGTGCGATCCTGGAGGCCCGGATCGAGGCCCGGGTCGAGTCCCAGATCGAGTCCCGGATCGAGTCCCACGTCGGGTTCCTGGCATGGAGCCTGCTTCTCCCTCCTCCTGTGTCTCTGCCTCTCTCTCTCTCTATGTCTATAATCAATCAATCAATCAATCAATCTAGAAAAAAAAACAAGTCGGGCAATAGCATGTGAAGTGGAAACCCTCATATACTGGTGGTGTGCATATAAAATGAAGCAGCCACTTTGAAAAAGTCTAACAGTTCTTCGAATGGTTAAATACCATATGACTCAGAAATTCTTCTCTTAGGTATCTACCCAAGAGAAATGAAAATATTATTCACACAAAAACTTGAATACAAATATTTATAGAAGCACTATAATAGCCAAAGGGTAGAAATAATTCAAGTATTCATTAACTGATGAATGAATAAGTAAAACGTGGTCAATCCATACAGTGGAATAGTATTCAACCACAAAAAATAAAGAAGTACTGATACATGTTACAACACAAATGCACCTCGAAAACATTTGTGCTAAGTGAAAGAAAGCATTCATAAAGACCATACATAATACAGTTCCATTTATATCAAATATCCAAATAGGCAAATCTGTGGAGACAGTAGATTAGTGGTTGTTTAGCGCTGAGGGAAGTAGGAGTAATAAGAGAGGTGATAAAGTGTATGGGGTTTCTTTAGGGCCTGTGAAAATGTCCTAAAATTGACTATTGATAATTGCATGTATCTGTGAATATTCTAAAAAACATGGAATTTTACACTTTGAATGGGTGAACTGTGTGATATGTGAATTATATCTCAATTGAACTGCTGTTAAAAATAAGGATGAACCAGAAACAGACCATCCTTCAGAGGGTTAGATTAGATGGTTAGATTAAGATGATCTGGGATTGGAATGTTCCTAGCTGTTCTCCAGAAGAATAATGTATCCAGAACTTTATATTATCTATGATTTTTCACATACAACATCTGACACTCATCCTATGCATCCCCTAATAACTTGTCCAACATCTGTAAGCAAATTATTTCACTGTGTTGTTTGCAAGTTTTGCACAAATTAGGATTTAACTTGTGACAGAGCTTCAGTCCTATCTAACCCTTCCAAAACAAAACATAAATATATTATTTTTTCACTTATTTTTTAAAAAGATGTTATTTAATTGAGAGAGAGAACGAGAGAGAGAGCACAACCAGTGAGGGAGGGAGCAAATGGAGAGTGAGATGCAGGCTCCCCACTGAGTGGGGACCCTGATGTGGGGCTCCATCCAAGTACCCTGAGATTATGACCCCAGTGGAGGGCAGACGCTTAATGGACTGAACCATCCAGACACTCATTTTCTCACTTATTTTTAAAGTAAATATTGAAGTTGTAATATAACATATATACAGAAAAGTGGATGACTTGTAAGTGTACATCCTTTTTTTTTTTTTTTTAATTTTGAAAAGAGAGAGGGCAGTAGTCAGGGACAGAGTCTTAAGTGGGTTCCATGCTGAGTATAGGGCTAGAGGCGGGGCTCCATCACACCACCCTGAGATAAAACCAAGAGTAGGACTCCTAACCAGCTGCACCACCAAGGAACCCGATAAGTGTACATCTTGATGAATTTTCATAAACTCAACAGTCCCATGTGTGCAAGTAGCACCCAGATCAAGGAATAGAACATTCCCAGCACCCTGGAAACTCTTGTTGTGTCCCTTCCTAGCCACTCACCTTTCCCAAGGGTCACCAATATCCTGTCCTCCAACACCTGTCTTCCTATGCTTCTAAGATTAATTTTGCTTATTTTTAGTTCGATGTATTTTCAGAGAACACAAAGATGTGTGTACCAGGATGTTTAATGCAGCTTCATTTATGCTAGCAAATGCCTGACAACAGCCAAAATGTCCATCAGTTGGGGACTGAGTAAATTTATTATGATGCCTCTTAAAATAAAATTCTATGCAACCATTAGAAGTAAGATCCAGATATGCATATGCTGACATGGAAAGATGTCCAGGTTATGTTAGTAAAGTGGAAAACCAAGTTTTATATCCATCTATATCTCATTCATATAAAAAGAAAAAAATCTGTATTTATGTACTATTTGTGTGGTTGTAAATGAAAATGGTCTGGCAATATATATGCCAACTGTTCACAATTGGGAGGAGAGATAAGTTAGGAAAGGAAAAGGACTTGCACTTAAAAAAAAAAAAAACCCATCTGGATATCTATTCTTTTTACAAGAAACATGCATTCCTTTTGTGTGCAACATTTTTTTAAGACTATTTTTTTTTAAGATTTTGTTTGTTTATTCATGAGAGACAGAGAGAGGCAGAGACATAGGCAGAGGGAGAAGCAGACTCCCCACAGGGAGCTTAATGCAGGACTTGATCCCAAGACCCTAGGATCATGCCCTGAGCCAAAGGCAGATGTTCAACCACTGAGCCACCCAGGTACCACCTGTTTGCAACTTTTAACTGCAATTTAAACATTTAAGAAAAATCAGTTAAAGTAACTCAATTTAAGAAACTCAATTGAAAATAATGGTCATGGATTAATGAGTTTTTACCAGTCTATATATATATATTAAAATTAAAAATATATATATTTATATATATATATTCTATATATATATATTAAAATTATAAATTCACATACTGTCTGACACTGGGGTTCCACTTCTTTGGAAATGAAACCTTTGTTTATATACCCTAGAAGGCACCAGTGAAGATGTTTATTGTTTGTAAGGGTGAAAAAATAGAAGTAACTTCAGTGTCCATTCACAGAGGAAGAGCTATGAAACCATGGTGTAATCATTCCCTAAATAAGGCAGCTAAGGAGTATGGAGTAAATCTATATTCATTGGCATGAAGATGCCTCCAAGATATATTGTTGAGTGAAAAAAGCAAGGTGCATAATAATATATAAAGCATAAAACTTATATCAGATAGCCCCTCCTCAGTGAGCATACACACATATGTACACAGGGCATGTGAAAATGTCTAGAAGGATGCATTCCAACCTGATGTCATTTTTTTGCCATCCTTGGAGGTGGTGATCCTTAAGAACAAGGTTTCAGTTTGAGGATTTAAGGCAGCTAGGTGGTGAGATTGAAATAAAACCAACTTTCCTTTTCTTGAACACTAACTGTATGTGTGCCAGGGGCCCTCGTGTCCTTTATCTCACATAATCTTCCAAGAACAACTACAGGCTTGGAGAAGGTAAATGACTTCCGTGGTGTCAGAGAGTAAATAACAGAGCTGAGATTCAGATTCAGGTGGGTTTTACTTTAAAACCCATTTTCAGTCTGTTTTTCCCTGGTAGAGGGAGATGTAGGGGCCCAGGGGAGCAGGAGGGGCTTTGGCGGTGGTCTACTCCTCACCTGGTTCCCTGTTTAATTTGCAAAATTCCTTCCATTACTTTACTTCTTAGGAATGGCCAATGATGGTCCTGAGCAAGGGAGTGGCACCTCCAAGCTGGGGCAGAGATGCTGCTTAGCTTATTTTGTGACATCTGGCAAGTGGTTGTCTAGTTCCTTCTGTGATGAGTCCACTCTCTTTCCATCCTATCCATGGAGAGCTCTCAACAGGAGGAAGTTCTCTCTGAGAGGGAATTTGGCTCTGTCTCCCTGTAACTTCACCACGGGTCCTAGCTTTGTCATCTATGCCCCTGAGGGCCACTTGCTTCCCCCCTTAGGACAGTCCTGCAGAGGCTTAGAGCCACTGGCTGGATCTCCTTCTCCACAATGACCCACTTTACTCCTTACAGGATGAGGTCTTCATTCTCCTCCCCATTCCATCCAAAAATGTCCCCTCCAGACTCCCTCTCAAGATTGGCCCCATACCTTTGTAAGGTGGGACCTCCTGTGGAGGATCTGGGAGTCTAAGGGGCAGCTGATAACCAAATGAGAGTGTTTTTTGGAGTCTGTAGAGTGTGGAGGAGAGAGTGGATTGGAGGTTCTCAGAGGAGAAGATGTCAGAAATCCTGGGACTTGTGGCTCACATGCTTCCAGGTGACTTCAGGGAAGGTCTGTCACAGTTCTTGACACCCCACAGCCTGGGCCACTCCAGACCCCCAGCATGGAACCCCAGCCTGTGGCCAGGGTGGCAAAGACAGGCGCTTCTCCTCCCAGAAAGCGTCTCACGGTGGTTTCCGTAAGTTGGTGGCGATTGCATAACTCTTTCACCAACTGCCATGCCGGATATATTTTGCAACCCAGCCCGCTGTGCCACACGTGTTGGCTGGCATGGCCAAGCCCCTACACAGGCCGGAGGAAGTCTGAGAGTGAAACACAACTGACAGTACCTCCCAGGAATCTGCCAGCGACAGGACTCGCTACTCACTCCCTGCCAGGCACAGAGTCCCTGCTGGGCACAGCAGGAGGCTTTCAGGGCCCCCTGTCTTCCAACCAGAGAGGGGAGCCATGAATTCCACAGAGCAGCCGGGTGGAGGTGTGCACTTCTGAGAAGCCACCATCATATGCCAATAGCTCTTCTTGGTGTTCATGGGAAGATAAGCCCCAAAAGTTCCATTGGAAGGAGACTCCCACCCATCACTTCATGGGCTGAATCCTACTGGGGCAGGTGCAGGAGAGGATCCACAGGTGTATCATTCAGAGAAGACATGGTAGAGGGTGAGTTCAAGAGTGAGTTCTGAGCATAGAGGAGGAAGGAATGAGGGGTCCACTGGGTGACAAAGGGAAGGGAAATCTGACCAGCCTAAGGACCAAGGACACCTGTAGGGGTTGACTGAGGGGGTTTGAGGCTTGGCCATTTGCTCACAGCTCTTTGGGCACTGGTGTTTCAGGGACTGGAGAATGATCCAGATGGCATCATGGTGCTCCCAAAGTAAAAGTCAGGGATCTCTGAGAAAATGGAGCCAAGTATGGAGAGGACTAGGGATATTCCCACTTCCTGACAAGTTTCTGACAAGAGTCAGGAGTGTAGTGAATACTATAATATGTCATGCAGATCCCCAAATTACTCCCCAGCTGCTCGGAGACCTGGCTGATAATGGCTCTCTGCTGAGTCCCTGTCTAGTAACCATTCACAGTTAAAGAGAGCTATCTCTACCAATCCCAGACCCCCTTCTTGAGGAGTCTGTGTCTGATGACTGGTCAGGGCAGGAGTCTAAAGGCTCAGCTCCCTTGCTCCAACTTGGGACAATTGAAGGCCATTTCAGCCCCAGAGCTCCCCACGAGTTTGGCTGAGTCTTTGTAGTGACTGTGCCACAGTCTATCTTCTCTGTCCCATCCTGCTTCCCTTGTTCCCTCACAAGATGCTGATTTTCAGAGCTCACCAATAAACCTCTTAGAACCTTAAGACCCAACCTGGGAGAGTATGTGGAACCACAGAGGAATCCTGTTATACTCAAGGGTGGAGACCAAACTATTCAGATATGTGCTATTCAAACTAGTGGTTTCTCTGTTCTTTGGTGCTAGTGTATTCCAGCCAACTCTTTCTGGCCACCCTTGTTTGGGCAGTCTTGGCACTGCCTTAAACCAAAAAAGGCATCCTCTGGTTGGCAAAAGAAAGCAATTGGCCACTAAATAAAAGATTTGGAGACATATCTGTGCCCAATTAACTTTCTAGGGGGAGTTGCTCAAATGAGTAAAATGAATATTGAACTTGAGTTGGATATAGTCACTTGTGAGTTACTTTATTTTGTAGAATCTCTAGAACATTTTTGGAGCAAGGAAGCCATCCGATTGCCGCCCCCCCTCCCCCGACTTTTTAAGTAGGCTTCACAATAGGCATTGAGCCCAAGGTGGGTCTTAAAATCATGACTGAGATCAAGACCTGAGCTGAGGTCAAGATTCAGACGCTTACCCGACTGAGCCACCCTGGGGCCCCCATCTAATTGCCTTTTAATTTCCACAGCAAAAGCAACCATCTATCTAAACTCAGGCAGGACAAAATCAGTACTAGCCAGCAGCAGTTGTACTAAATCATTCAGCAGAAGTGATTTCATACGTATATTTGGGCTGATCTATTTACCAAGTGGCATTCTGTTTTTCATCATAGCAGTTGGGAATCCCAAACCATCTTTAAAAAAAAGAAAAGGAGATATTGCTTCATGTAACTGGAAAACCTAAGAGTGGTCTTCAGGTATGGTTTGATTCAGGGTCTTAAATTATGTCATCAAAACATCAAAACTGTCTGATTTCTCTATGAGATTCCACACTCAGACAGTCTTTCCTTTTGTGTGGCAAATTAGCTACAGCAGTCTGGTGTAGCTAACACCCTCCACAGTTGAAGAATTGAGTGGGAAGTGAATCTAATTTCCAGCTGCCTAAGCAAAAGTCTTGGGATTCACTTTGCTTGGCCCAGTTGGCTTGGCTTCAGCCAACTCTGAACCAATTATTGTGCCTCTAGAGAACTGCTGTGGCCTGACTGGTCATATCTAAAGTTCATCTGTAAATATTTTCTGAGTATCTGCTTGGTGTTAGACCTTGTCATAGGTTCTGGGGATTATATCAATATTGTCATTCATTTATGCAGAAGAACTCAGTTTCTAGTAGGATAAAGTGACATATGACAAACTTTAAAAATAATCCATTATCTAATTTAATTCACACAAATATCTTGCAAGAGGGGCAACTTATTCTGCAGATAAGGGAAGAAAGACTCAGGAAATTTAATAGCTCTCATACAGCTTAATGGACTGATAGATACCAGATAAATCCTGACGTTGGGAGGAGTGGAGATTTCACAGCCCTTGGTAGGCCTGGCCAGAGAGGGATCTGATAGAGACTGGAGATCCTAGATCTTTTCACCAAGGCAGGAAGAGTGCAAAATCTTGAGGCTTCCTCCAGCATGGAGCCTGGGATGATTTGGTTGAGGCTCCATGAGCTACTGAGGAATGTCTCCAAATAGAATTTCTTTGGCTGGAAGCACCAGAAAAACTGGCTATAGGTGGCCTACACATTAGACCATTATTATCTCATGTAACAGGGAGTCTGGAAGTAGGCATTCTTGAGTAGGTTTATACAAAGGCTCAGGGACAGCATCCAATACCCCTGGACTGCCCCTCTTTCCCCTTTGCCAGCCTTGGCAACGTAGTTTTCATTCCTAGGATTGGCTCTTCAAGGTCAGCAGATGACTGAATCAGCCACAGGATTCATAGCTTTACACAGCAATGTCCAAAAGCCAGATGGAGAGAGGGTTCCTTCCTTGTGCACCTTTGGACAGAGGAAAACATTTTCTAGAAGCAGTCCAGAAGACCACCTGGCGTGTCTGGTTGGCCACAATTATGGCATATGATCATGCCTAGTCAACATAGGACTCAAGCTTAGTGGCTGTAACAAACATCCAAAAATAACAGTGGCTTAAACAAAAGAGATGTTTATTTTTCTCTCAAGGTAAAGTCCAAGTAGGTAGTCCTAGGCTGATTTCTATGTCCACAATTAATAGAGACCCAGGTTCTTTCTATCTTATGCCTCCTCCATCTTTAAATTGTGGCTTTCATCTTGTGATCTAAGATGGCTATGCCAACTTCTCCCAGCATGTCTTTGTTTAACCAACTAGAAAGGCAGGAGGTACTGGAGGCATTCCACTTTCCCTTAAGGGCATGACTCAGAAGTTCAGATGTGATTTTGCTCATTTCTCATTGGTTCAACTAAGTCAAATGTCCACCTCCAGGTGCAAAGGAGGCTGAGTAATTTAGGCTTTATTCTGGACAGTTACTACAGGAAGAAGAAGGAAATGAATATTAAGGAACAATGAGCTGTCTCTGCCACAGAACAGAATTATTAGAGGATTAATCTAGGCTAGACCCCTGGTGCTAGAGAGAGAACCAGTCCCTCTCAAGTACGTGGCTTCCCAATACATAGGCAAATTTGGGATTTGATTACAAGAACAGAAAGAGAAGAATGATGGTTCATAGGTATGGTAGGCAGAATAACGACCTCATAAATATATCTACATCCTAATTTCCAGGAACCACGAAGGTTAGCTTAAAGGATGAAATTTGGAACTTTAGAGCTGATGAGACTTAGGTGAGATTTTGGGGTTGATAGTGGATTTAATGGGTTTAGGGACCTTGGGATGAGGTGAATGTACCTTCTGTGTGGGATGCACGTGAATCTTTGAGGGCCAAGAAACTGCAATAGGCTGAATAATGACCTCTAATTATGTCCACATCCTCATTTCCAGAACTGTAAATTTTGGTTTCTATATATAGTGAAAGAGACTTTGCAGATGTGATGAAGTTAGAGAGATTATCCTGGATTATCCCAGTGGGCCTGAGGTAATCACAACAGTACTTATAAGAGAGATACAGGAGGAGTCAGAGTCAGAGGAGAAGTAGCATAGCAAGGAGGCAGATATTGAAGTGACATGCTCTAAAGATGGGACAAAGGGGAATACAGGAATACAATACAAGGAATACAGGCACCTCTTAAGAAGCCACTTAGAGAACTTCAGGGAGACAGATTTTCCCCTCATAGCCTTCAGAAGGAACTGCACTGCTAATGCCTTGACTTTAGACCAGTGAAGCTCATTTCAGACTTCTGACCTCCACAACTGTAGGAGAATGACATTTGTGTTGTTTTAAGCCGCTAAGTTTGTGGCCATTTGTTATAGCAGCAAGAGGAAACGAATACAGTAGGCAACCAACAGTGCCCACCACAGCACAACCAAGGAGCTGCAAGTCATCTGATGGATGCAAGCTGAAGGGTAGAGAAGGAAGTGACAGGTGATGCTGGGGTGGGGAATAGGAAGCAGTCCTTGGTGTCCCAATCCCATCATGTAGTGAGGGCTTAATGTGTTCCAGGCACTATGAAAGGCAAAGTTTCTACTTCAATCTTCACAACTCAGCAAGAAGTAGGTATTTGAGGGACACCTGGGTGGTTCAGTGGTTGAGCATCTGCTTTTGGCTCGGTAGTGATCCTAGGGTCCTGGGATTGAGTCCCGCATCAGGCTCCTTGCAGGGAGTCTGCTTCTCCCTCTGCCTGTGTCTCTGCCTCTCTCTCTCTCTCTTTCTCTTTCTCTGTGTGTGTGTGTGTCTCTCATGAATAAATAAATAAAATCTTAAAAAAAAGAAAGGCATTTAAATTTCAGCTCTCCTAGATGTTGCCAAATAGCTATCAAAAATGTCCATACATCTTCCTTTTTTCTTTCTTTAACATTGAAAATTTTAACCAAGCTTTACATATACTGATTCAAAGAGTCAAATAATTCTGCACGACTTTTTAGGAGAAATTGCATTCTCTTTCCAAGTTGTCTCTTTCAAATGTCCTGACTTACTCTTAAAAATTTTTTTTTATTTATTTGAGAGAGAGACAGAGTGAGAGTGCACATGATCAGGAGAGGCAGCAGAGGGAGAGGGAGAACTAGACTCCCTGCTGGGCAGGGGGCCAAACTCACAAACCTGAGATCATGACCTGAGCCCAAACCAAGAGTCAGACGCCTAACCAACTGAGCCACCCAAGCTCCTGACTTACTCTTGTAATATTTACCTCCATATCTCTAAATCCTATACTTGCTCTGCTACTTGAATATCAGCTTTAAATTGTCATGTAAGATGAAGATTTAATGCCCTCTTGTCCCCAGTGCTCCACCCACCCCATTTTCTCCCAATCTTTCCCTGCAGTTAGACCATAACTTTGGTTAGATCATTATAATGAGTATGTAAACACTGCTTGAAATAAATGATGCTTTGAAATAAATGATTGAAATAATGATGCTTGAAATAAATGATTTTCTTTCTTCTACAATTTTCTTTTTTTCCCCTGGAGTTGGTCTGTCTTGGTTTCTGTTCTCTTTGTTTGGTTTTCGATGTACATTTACTACTAACTTCAGACTCTCAGCAGATAGTCTAGCTGCCTTATTAAGATGTTTAATGCATCACACATTCTTTCAGTTTACTTCTTGGTAACACATCCCCTGAAGCCCTTAGGCTTGCTCCAATCTGGATAGCTCCTTCTCCCCTGACTTGGTACATGTCTGGGGCCTGGGGATTCTCTTCATTTTTCTTTTCTTTTCTTTCTTTTTTTTTTTTTTTTAAAGAGTGTTTTCAGGAAGGCTAGTTTTATTTTTTTTTATTTTTATTTTATTTTATTTATGATAGGCACACAGTGAGAGAGAGAGAGAGGCAGAGACACAGGCAGAGGGAGAAGCAGGCTCCATGCACCGGGAGCCTGACGTGGGATTCGATCCCCGGTCTCCAGGATCGCGCCCTGGGCCAAAGGCAGGCGCTAAACCGCTGCGCCACCCAGGGATCCCTTCTCTTCATTTTTCTCATCCTTGTTGATTCTTTTGTTTCCTCTGTGCTAACCAAGGAGTCATCTCTGCGCCCTCATCTCTCTTGGTTTCCTCCTTCATTATGGTAAAACACATCCTCCAAAAATTTCTGAAAAGGGTTACGTAGAAGACAATTTAAAAAAAAACTTTCATGTCTGAAAATGTGTTTATTTACCTCATACCTGGTAGATAGTTTGGCTGAGTATAGACTTTATGTTTTTCATCCTCTTACCCCAATTCTGGATATAGCCAGTGTTGCCCCTTAATGAGCTTTGAGGATTTTGTGGTTTCAATTGAGTGAGTTTTCAGTTTTCCTTACTTCTGGTTTAAGATTCCACCTTTTGGGCCTTTCACATCTCTGTTTCCAAAATCTACAGGGTTTTCTTGCTGGGGCTGTGGTCTCAGAAGCTGTAGGAAGAATTTCAAGAAAACTGGGTTCAACATTATGTGAGGAAGACCTTCCTTAGAGCTCTGAAGAGACTTCTCAGAAGGAGGGAACCTGTCATCAAGGGAGACAGGCAAGCAGCTTCTAGAAGACCACGTGGTAGGAGACAGGCAAGCAGCGTCTAGAAGACCACGTGGTAGAGGTGTCAGTGAAGGACTCTCTGACTTTCTGAAGGGTTGTTCTTAAGGATGCTCTAGGGCACTTCCAGCTAGAGTCTGTGAGTCCCTGAATTAGCCTCTATATTCCCAATCAGGGTCCTTTCCAGGGGAGAAATGCTCCATGGAACCCTGAGTTGAGTTCTGGGAGTTGGATTTAAGGCTTCAACAATCTGCCTGCAGAAACGGGCTTACCAAGGCTGGGAACAGGGCCCGTTCTTTGATGGGCAGTACTGGCCTTCAGCTTTCCTCTGAGTGTGAACAGAGCACCTCTGGGTCACTTCTCCCAAATCCATCCGTTAAGGATGGCTCTTTTGAGCAGCCAATTTGCATAAGGATCAACTCACTAAAGGCCATATTTCCATTATCATAAGACAAGTATAGTTGCAAGAGGAACACACTCCTTAAAAGTGTTCTTAGAGCAAGTAGATAAATTGCTATATTTGGTAAAATTTTCAGAAAATTATTTTTCTTTCTTTCTTTCTTTCTTTCTTTCTTTCTTTCTTTCTTTCTTTCTTTCTTTCTTTCTTTCTTTCCTTTCTTTCTTTCTCTTTCTTTTGTCCTTCTCTTTCTTTTCTTGCTGGCAGATTGGCCTCTTCTGAGGGACACCGTCCTGGGAAAGACAGCAGGGCATTTCTCTTCTCTACCCTTTCAGAGGTGTCCCTGGGTCTTTGGCTTCTTCACCCATAAAAGGAGAGAAATGCCAGCCCCATGATTTTGTAACTACTTCACATTTAGATATGTCCTCTCTTGGCATGTCATGGAGGAATGAAGTATGAGGAGGCAGGTTGCTTCCTACTCACTTTTCCCAGCATGGACTTCTCTCCTGAGCTCCTGTGTGTCCAATAGCCTCAGGAACCCTCCCTCCAAGTCTATAACACAGACCCTAGACCTCTGTCTCAGATCAGGTTTCCTAGAAGCAGAGCCTGAGACAGGGATTTGGGTGTCTGTGGCTGATTGAGGGAATGCTCTCGGAAGAACCCTGGAAGCGAAGAGGAGAGCAGGGCCAGGTGGGGAAAAGAGGTGAGTAAGAGGGCGCTCCCAGGTAAAATAGGACTTCAGTCTGATACCATGAGGAGTCTGGGGCATAAATGGCACCACAAAGCTAGTCCCTCCTTTGAGTCAAGGCACTGGCCTTTAGTACCTGTGTCAGGTTGTCATCTGTATTGGGCTGCCTCACAGAGAGGGATGTCATCAGATAAGAGTTATTCTGTGATGCTGCAGAGAAGGGGCAGCAGTGAGTCTTAGCAGGCAAGGCTCACAACAGCTGGGTGAACTGGCTCAGGAAAGGGGGTCTGAGGCAGAGCCCTAAAATCATCCACTGCAACATCCAAAACTGAATTCACCTCCTCTGTGGACTGAACTTGCATTTCTGGTAGTGCTGGCACCCTCCTCCTGGACTCCACTTTCCTCTCTGTGCAACCACCACCAGCACCAGACCCCAGCTCCTCTCCCAACACTCTAGACATCCTTAGTCAGGGAGCTCCCTTCAGCAAAGGGAATCCCCCACCCCAGAAGGGATACTCCCAGCTTCTGTGGAAGTGCCTTGGTCTTTTTTTTTTTTTTTTTTTTAGTGCTTTGGTCTTGAAGGAGACCTAAGCAGCACATCACAACATCTACTCCACGTAGAGGTCATTTGCATTTTATAGAGGAAGAAACTGAGTCCAGAGAGGTTAAAAACATGTGCAAGGGCCCCTGGGGGGCTCAGTTGGTTAGCATCTGCCTTGGGCTCAGGTCATGATACTGGGGTCCTGGGATCAAGCCCCACATCAGGCTTCCTTCTCAGTGGGGAGTCTGCTTCTCCCTCTCTCTCTGGCCTCTCCCTTTCCGCCACGCGCCATGCGCGCTCGCTCTCTCTCTGTCATAAATAAAAAGAGAGAGAGAGGGAGGGAGAGAGAAAGAGAGAGAGAGAGAGAGAGAACATGTCCAAGGTCACACAGTTACTAAACACAGAGCTATGACAGGTACCAAAAAGTAAAATTTCTGAGTCATATGCAGGGGTGTGGTAGAAAATGTGTAATAAAATAAAAACCCCTATTAGTAGTGCTTGCCAATTTCCACAGCTGATTTCAAGTGACATGATGTTGCCAAGTGCAGAGTTGGGAAGAGCTATGCATCACTGTATGGCATTTCCACCACAAAGACATAATATACACAATCTCAAGACATATACATAATAATAAAAGGTAATAAAACAGGAAGTGATAAATCGAGTATTTTAAAAATTCTATTCTTAATATAAATTAATCATAAGTTTATGTAATTTAATTTTTAATAGTGGTGTGCTTAACTATTGGCTCACAGATTTCCAATACATTTAACTATCAATCTTGTGAGTTGGTATGAGCCCGCCCTGGCACACCACTGGTTAGTTTCAATTTTATGGGGAAGCAGTCCTTCCAAAGTTCAAATCTGATCATGTAGCTCCCTCACTCAATTACTGTCAGTGGCTCCTCAGTGTCCCATGAGAAAGTCCAGAATAAATTTACTTTTCCAACCTCAGGTCTATACTCTTTTCTCCCTGATTCTCCTCCTGCCAGTCCATAACCCAAACCTGCTCCTTTGTTTATTGTGGTCCTCCTGCCCTGCTCTCAGCACCTTCTCTCCTCTGACTCATCCTTTGAGGTCCAGAGTGGGCCCATATCCCTGAGCTTGCCTCTGAACTTAGAGAGCACTTCCTTCTCTGAACACATGCCAATTAATATCCCCCTTCCCTATCAATCTCTGATTGGCGCAGGTCACACTAACTTCTCTTACAGATCTTAGGAGCTTAATGTGATAGAAGTTTATAAGTCTACTCCTTAATTTCCATCACCTATTTCACCCATTCCCCCCATCCACCTCTTTTGGTTTTGATATAGCATCTGTCCTGTTTTCCTCTTCTGATCTTCCGCTTTCATATTGTATCTGCAAATTTCTTCTACTAGCAGGAGCCCTTTGCACCCTAGTGACCACTGTAATAGTAATACCATTAGATTACTAACATCCAAGATAAGAAGTCCCATCTTCAATGCTCCAAATAATACCTCTTCGCCTTCCTTCTTTGGCACTTATTATTACTGATGGAAAATTCATCCTGAGAAAAGATATGTGTGAGATTTTCTCTACTCATATGATGGTTTTCTCCTAAATGTCTGACCTTGCCACTATTGAATCAGACTTGTGGGAATTACAAAGATACACAGTTTGGATTTAAATTAGGAATCTGGGGGATCCCTGGGTGGCTCAACAGTTTAGCGCCTGCCTTTGGCCCAGGGCGTGATCCCATGTCGGGCTCCCTGCATGGAGCCTGCTTTTCCCTCTGCCTATGTCTCTGCCTCTCTTTCTCTCTGTGTGTCTCTCATGAATGAATGAATGAATGAATGAATGAATGAATGAATCTTAAAAAAAATTAACTAGGAATCTAAATGCCTTTCATATAAACGAAAGATAAATGTCAAAAAATAGTTTATGACTTCCATTCAGTGGCTTGGGGTGTGGTGAAGGTGGAGGCTCAGCTCTGTGCTGCTATTTGGGGTCCAGGCTGACAGAAGTTCAGCCCTCTTGGACAGGGAGTTTCCAAATTTGTCCCAGCTGACCAACATCCAGCTGGGCAGAGAGAGTAGAGGAATGGGGCCTGAGGCTTTTCTAGAGCTGGCCTGGAAACTGCTGACATCACTTCTGCCCAGAATTCAAGCACATGGCCCATATGACTAGAAGGGAGGCTGGAAAATAGAGTCTAGCCAGTGTGCAGAAGGAAAGGGAAATCGTCTGGGTAAAGAGCTAGTCTGTGTCTGGAGTCATTTGCATGCCATATGCCTGCTTTCATTCACTGACCTTCCCTGTGCCTCTGGGACGTGCCTTCCAACAAGGGTGGGAGTTCTTCAGGCTGTAGAGGCTATACTCAATCATCTGTACCCAGAAGATGCTCAGTCTGAGTGGCATGGAAATCATTAATTGATTGCCATAACAACCCCACAAAGCCGGAACTCTTATTCTCCTTCCATAGGTGAGAAAACTGAGTTTTGGAGAGGCTTGTGTCAGAGCAGGGCTCAGTGCCTGGTTTCTCTGACTGAAGACTTTGGGTTTTCTCCCTTACACCACAGATGAATAAATGACTGGGTGCATCAGGTAAATTGGTGTGTGGGATGCTTATCTTCCCTTGCCAGTTCAGTGCCAGAGATGTACTGAGGGGTATTGGTGGCTGGATAGTCTCTGTTGATGGGAATCTCCTTCCCTGCCAGGGCTTCCCATGGTGCTCTCACCCCCTCTTAGCTCTCCTCTTCCTGGTGGGCTTGGTGTGAGTCCCATGAATCAGGAAACCCTTTTTTTTTTTTTTTTAGTACCAACGTACCAACTATATGGCAGTTTAGTTCTAGGCTCAGAATCAACTTATATCAAACATATATTTAATACTTAACAACAACCACCTCACCCAACACCACTGGAGAACACTAGGGAACCAACTCATTAGTTTGAAAACTGGTTTTTATTTTTATTTTTATTTTTTTTTTTGAAAACTGGTTTTTAAAACAGGGAAAGAAGTAAGCATTTGATCTATCTTTCCTATACAAAGTGCCCCTCAGGGCCATCCAATGGTTGATGAATGGAAGCGTGCCTTGATAGAAGTATGTCAGCTCATGAATGATGAAAGAATGATAGAATTAGAAGACCATCAGTGTGTACACAGTAATGAAGTAAAAGATCTGGGCAGCTATCCTTAGTGGCTACCAACATCACAAAAGGAGAGACATCTAGATGTTATGTGTCCCTGAAGAAAGTAGACATCACCATCTATGAAAGAATTTTGCCCCCAAAATCAAAGCTGAATCTCATCAGGCTCTAACAGAAAATAGAGAGAGGAGCATGGTAAAAGACACCAACAGGGATTCAAATTAGCAAAATGCAAGAAGTAAATTACAAGGAACAAAAGAGGAGCATCACAGGTTAAAAGAAATCTGAAAAATGTATCAATCCACTGCAATATACAGACCTTATCTGGATCCTTATTCAAACAAACAGTAAAATAAGAATTATGAGACAATCAGGGACACCTGAGCCTAGATATTTCATATTACTAAGTAATTGCTGTTGATTTTTTAAAGTGTGATAACTTTATTGTGGTGATGTTTTTAAAAGCCCTTATCTTTCCTAAATACATATTGAAGTTTTTCCAGATAATAAGATGATGTGATGTCTGGGATTTGCTTCAAATAACCCAGGGGAGGGCAGCCCCAGTGGCTCAGCAGTTTAGTGCTGCCTTTGGCCTAGGGCGTGATCCTGGAGACTGGGGTCAAGTCCCACATTGGGCTCCCTGCGTGGAGCCTGCTTCTCCCTCTGCCTGTGTCTCTGCCTCTCTCTCTGTGTGTCTCTCATGAATAAATAAATAAAATATTTAAAACAAACAAACAAATAACCCAGGGGAGGGACACCTGGGTGGCTCAGTTGGTTAAGTGTCACCTTTGGCTCGAGTTGTGATCCCAGGTCCTGGCCGTGTGGTTGGGCTCCTTGCTTAGTGGGGAGCCTGCTTCTCCCTCTCCCTCTGCCTGCTGCTTCCCCTGTTTGTGTTCTCTCTTCTCTCTCTCTCTCTCTCTCTCTCTCTCTCTCTCACTGTCAAACACATAAATAAAATCTTAAAGACAAAAGAAAACAAAATAGCCCAGGGGAGAGAGTATGTGAGGTGGGTGAGGTGGAGTGTTCAGGATGGCTGTTTGTTGATCATCATTGAGACTTGGGGAAGGGTACAGAGGGGAAATTACTTTTCTATTTTTGCTGTAACAAATTGCCACAAATCCAGGGACTTAAAACACCACATACTTATTATCTCATAGTTTTGTAGGTTAGGAATCTGACACAGGTCTCATTGAACTAAAACACAGCATCAGCAGGGTTGTTCTCTTTCTGGCTCTAGCACAGAATCATTTCCTTGGGATCCCTGGGTGGCTCAGTGGTTTAGCGCCTGCCTTTGGCCCGGGGCCTGATCCTGGAGACCCGGGATTGAGTCCCACATCGGGCTCCCTGCATGGAGCCTGCTTCTCCCTCTGCCTTTGTCTCTGCCTCTCTCTCTGTGTCTCTCATGAATAAATAAATAAAATCTTAAAAAAAAAAAAAGAATCATTTCCTTGTCTTTTCCAGCTTCTAGAGGCTGCCTGCACTCCTGGGCTCGTGGCCCCTTGCTCTGTCTTCAAAGCCAGCAATATTGCATCTCCAACCCTACTGTTACATCTCTTTCTCTAACTATAGCCAGACAAGCAAGGCTCTCTGCTTTTAAGGATTTATGTGATTAGATTGGGCCCATCTGGGTAAACCAAGATAAACTCCCACCTCAAGGTCCTTAACCTTAATCACATCTGTATAGTCTCTTTTGCTAAGTAACATATTCCCTGGGGTCTGGAATTAGGATATGGACATCTTGGAGATGGGGTGGGGGCGTTATTCTGTCTACTGTGGCCTAGAGTCATCTTATCTTATCTCTCTACTCTTGTGTGTGTTTCAAATTTTTCATATTGATAGGTTAAAGACAGTTTGCTAGATGTTGCTGACTGGGGGCTGTTATTTTAGGAAGGGTGGCAAGACAAGTCTGGCTGAAGCAGTGACATCTGAGCTTAGATAGGATGCACAGTGGGAGGTCTATAAACAGCCCATGTAGCTCAGGTGAGCACAGGGAGCAGTATATCTGAAAGACAGTGAGACCCTGGTTCCCTCACTGTCTCAGCTACAGGGTCACTGGGCAGCCAAGGAGCCCTGTACGGTTGGATGCTCATCAGCTCAGTTTATG
The DNA here is from genome assembly GCF_011100685.1 of Canis lupus familiaris. NCBI lineage: Eukaryota > Metazoa > Chordata > Mammalia > Carnivora > Canidae > Canis > Canis lupus. The sequence goes on along the minus strand of NC_049241.1, from coordinate 2,543,110 downwards.
TGGTAGGATAGGGGCTGATGGGTGCTAACAGGCACGAGCCCCTTGCCCCTCGGTAATTAGCAGTATCGGGCAAGGTCTGACCTGGGCATCAAAGGTCATCATAAAATGTATGCTTTGTAGCCTCTTTGTAGTATGTATGGTTTCCTAGAGCTCACTTTATATAAGGCCTAATTTTAGACACTTTATATCAACTCATTTACTCTTCACCACTGTCCCATGAAGAAGGTAGGTAGTATCTATGGTCTATGAGCCAGGGTTCAGTCAGGGAGGAACCAGTGAGAGATCTTCAGTAAGAGATTTATTGCAAGGGACTGGCTTATGTGATGTTGGGGCTGGTTGGGCAAGCCCCAAATCCTTAGGGCAAGTGTTCAGGAAGGACAGACTGAAACAGCAGCTGCGAGACACAAGGTGGAAGGCTTCTACAAAGAAAGCCTTTATTCTGCTCTCAAGATTTCTCAACAGATTGAATCAGGCCCACCCCAATTATTGACGATAACCTCCTTCACTTAGAAGAACCAGTTATGGACTACTTTAATCTCATCTATGAAATACCCCGAAGGTAACACCTAGATTTGCATTTGATTGAAAACCAAGACTATAGCTTTGCCAAGTTGATACATAAAATCATCACAGATGGGGAAACTGAGGCACAGGTTAGTGAAACGTCTTGGCTAAGGTGTCAAAATACATAAATAGCAGACTTGAACCAAAGGATGTTGGCTCTGGGGTCTATCCTCAACACTGTTGTGCTTGCTCCTCTTAGCCACTGGTCATGGAGTTAACCTTGGCCCTGGCTGCCTTCCTCTATCTTGTTATATGGGAATGATGCCTGTGCTGGAGTTGGAAGTAAGTCAGATTTAAGATGTGGGGGCTGGGGCAGGTGGCACCATGGTTGGGAGCACCAGCTGTGCAGCAAGACTCTCTAGGCTCACGTTCTGGCTGCACTCTTAAGAGTTGTGTGATATTGTCAGATAGGTTTCTTAACCTGTCTGTGCCACAATTTCCCCATCTGTAAAGTTTGCATAAAATAGTATCTGACTTGTAGAATATTGTAGCAATGAAATGAGATAACAGAGATAAGATACCTGGAATAGTAAGCAGTCAATGAATGTCAGCTCCTAAATTCTGAATGAAGAGCACATTGTGCCCCCGACACCTGAGGGCTTCCCCAGAGCTGCCTGCTTCTCAGTTCTGTGGCCCATCAGAAGCCTGCTAACTCTGCTTCATGGGAGGTTGCCCTCCTGGAGGGTAGACAGGTAGAGGCAGCTCCCCTAGCCATAGTGGCTTCTGAGAGACATGTGGCTTCTGGTGCTGCCCTGTACAGAGCTGTGTGCTGGCAAGAAGTAATACACAGTCACCTGGCCCGGGCCCATGCCACCTCTGGGACCAGCAGGTGCCCTAGGTGCAAGGGAAGCCTGAGGTCCAGGAGGAGGTCTATGGTGGGAAAGGCAGGCTCTCAGGAAGTAGGACTGGCCAGGAGCCACAGGTATATCAGAGATAGGGTGCTGTCCAAGGATGCAGAGGCCAGGGACTCTGGTAGGGTGAGCTCTCTCAGCTTCCGTTAAGGGAAGGAGAAGCAGACTGGTCCCCAGGCCCTACCCCGAGCCTTGTTTCTCTGCTCCTGCGATCCTGGGATAAGATTGGTGTCAGTAGTAAGCCCCTGATCTCATCCTAGGCTCCCTCCACCCCCAGTCCGTTAGCTTCTCCTGGGTAAGAAACCACTCCAAGATTTAATAACCTCAAGTGGCAACCATTTATTATTGCTCACAAGTTGGGAGGGGTAACTGGGTCATTCTGCTGATCTGGGCTGGGGTCTACTAATCTTGTCTCTGTCCCTGTAGTTTTGCCAGAATGTCATATAAATGGAGTCACACCGTATATGACCTTTGAGTCTAGCTTTCTTCTTATTTTTTATTTAAATTCCAGTTAGCTAACATACAGAGTAGTATTAGTTTCAGGTGTACAATATAGTGATTCCACCCTTACATACAACACCCAGTGCTCATCACAAGGGCATTCCTTAATCCCCATTCCTATTTCACCCATCCCTCCACCCACCCCCACTCTGGTAACCATTAGTTTGTTCTCTAGTTAAGTCTGTTTCTTTGTTTCTCTCTCTCTCTCTCTCTCTCTCTCTCTCTCCTTATTTTTGTTCCTTTTGTTCAATTGTTTTCTTTCTTAAATTCCACATATGAGTGAAATCATATGGCATTGTCTTTCTCTGACTAACTGATATCATGTAACATAATACCCTGTAGGTCCATCCACATTGTTGCAAATGGCAAGATTTCATTATTATGGCTGAGTAATATTCTGGTGTGTGTGTGTGTGTGTGTGTGTGTGTGTGTGTGGTATATATACCTCATCTTCTTTGTCCATTTATTGACCGATGGGTGCTTGGGCTGCTTCCATATCTTGGCTGTTATGAATAATGCTGCTATAAACATAGGAGTGCACATATCTTTTTGAATTAGTGTTTTGTCTTCTTTGGATAAATACCCAGCAGTGGATTTACCAGGTTGTATGCTGATTCTGTTTTTAATTTTTTGAGGAACCTCCATACTGTTTTTCACAGTGGCTGCACCAATTTGCATTTCCACCAACAGTGTATGAAGGTTCCTATTTATTATTTTATAGATTTTATTTTTAATAATCTCTATATCCAACATGGGGCCCCAACTCACAGTCTGAGAACAAAAGTTGCATGCTCCACTGAGCCAGCCAGGCAACCTCCTCAGGGTTCCTATTTCTCCACATCTCCATCAACAGTCTAGCTTCTTTCATCTAGCATAACTGAAATTCATCTATGTTGTTGTGTGTATCGGTTTATTCCTTTTATTGTGTATTTGTTTCCTACTGCTTCTGTAACAAATTGACACAGTGACTTAAAACAACACAAATTTATTATCTTATAGTCCTAGAGTTCATAAGTCCTAAAATCAAGGTGTTGGCAGGCTGGTTATTTCTGGAAGCTATGAGGGGAGAATCCATTTCTTGGACTTTTCTTCTAATAGTTACCTATATTCCTTGGCTCATAACCTCTTCCTCTATCTTCATTCCAGTCACTGCTTCCAGCATCAACAGCTTTCTCCTCTGACTGACCCCTCCTACCTTCCTCTCATGATTACACATGGACACATCCAGATAATCGAGGATAATCCTCCCATCTCAAAATCCTTAATCACAGCTGTGAAGCCCATTTTGCCATGTAAGGTAACACATTCACAGGTTCTGGGGATTAGGATGTGGACATCTGTGTGGGACCATTATTCTCCCTACCACTCTTGCTGAGTAATAATCCATCATATGCTTATACCAGTGTGTTTATCCATTCAACAATTGAAGGACAAAAGCATATATTTAGATTCTCTGGTTGACCAACTTTTCTCCCAGGAGAAAGTGAGAAAAACTTACTTCACCTTAAGGTGAACTAAAAAGATTAAACAAACAAACAAGAACAAGAAGAACAAGAAGGAAAACTCCTTTTTTATTAGGATTAAATATTTTAAGTTTATTATTTTTTTAAAAGATTTTATTTATTTATTATGACAGACACAGAGAGAGAGAGGCAAAAGGAAAAGCAGGCTCCACGTGGGGAACCCGATGTGGGACCCGATCCCAGGTCTCCAGGATCACACCCTGGGCTGAAGGCAGGTGCTAAACTGCTGAGCCACCCAGGGATCCCCAAAATTTTTAAGTCTAAAAAATAACTTCATTGAGGTATATTTACAAACAATAAATTTCTTTCATTTTAGATGTACTGTTTGATGAATTTTGGTAATTGAATAGTTATGTTGCATCCACCATAATCAAGATCTAGAACAATTCCATCAGTCTAAACATTATCCTTGTGTTCCTTTGCAGTAGTTCCCTTTTCCAACTCAAGAAACCACTGATCTGCTCTCTATCACTGCATACTAGCACGTTTTTAAATTAATTTATGTCATTGTATAAATTAATGTTTCATTCTTTTTATTGCTGATATTCCATAGTATGGATAACCACAATTTGTTTATCTATTCCCCAGATAATGAACATATGGGTTGTTTCTAGTTTGGGATTATTATGGATTATGAATATTTACATGAAATTTTTTTTTAAGATTTTATTTATTTATTAATAAGAGACACACAGAGAGAGGTAGAGACACAGGCAGAGGGAGAAGCAGGCTCCCTGCGGGGAACCCGATATGGGGCTCATCCCAGGATCCTGTGATCACGCCCTGAGCCAAAGGCAGATGCTCAACCACTGAACCACCCAGACGCCCCTATGTGAAAGTCTTTATGTGGACATACATTTTTATTTTTCTTGTGTATATACCTAGTAGGATTGCTGAGTAACATGGTTAAGTGTATGGTTAGCTTTATGAAATATTACTGTACTGTTTCCCAAAGTGACCAAACCATTTTGCATCCCCATCAGCAATGTGTGAGAAGTCTAGTTGCTCTGTTTCATCTTTAACGCTTGGTATTGTCAGTCTTTTTAACTTTAGCCATTTTAGTGGGTATTTTTTTTAGTTTTTTACTTAAATTAAATTTAATTAACATATACTGTATTATTAGTTTCAGAGGTAGGATTTAGTGGTTCATCAGTTGCATGTAACACCCAGTGCTCGTTACATCAAGTGCCCTCCTTAGTACGTATCCCACAGTTACCTCATCCCCCTACCCATCTCCCCTTCCAGCAACCCTCAGTTTGTTTCCTATAGTAAAGAGTCCCTTATGAGTCCTCTCAATCTCTTTTTTGTCTTATTTTATTTTTCCCTCTACTGGGTATATTTTCACCCACTAAATATTTTTATATTTTACAAAAAAATTTAAAAATATTTTATTTATTTATTCATAAGAGATACAGAGAGAGAAGGGAGAGACATAGGCAGAGGGAGAAGCAGTCTCCATGCAGGGATCCCAATGTGGGACTTGATCCCGGGACTGCGGGATTACATCCCGAGCCAAAGGCAGAAGCTCAACCGCTGAGTCACCCAGGAGTCCGTATTTTACAAAATTTTTATGTTTATACAAAAATATTTTTATATTGTAAAGTGCCTTTAATTTGCATTTCCTTGAAGACAAGTGATATTGAGCATCTTGTCATGTCCTTGTTGACCATTTTCTGAAGTGGCTGTTCAAATTGTCCATTTAAAAATAATCAGATAATTAGTCTTATCATTGAGTCACAGGAGTTGTCTTTAAGAAATGAATTCTGGATACAAATTCTAATCATATATATCTTTTTCTAGTCTGGGGCTTGATTTAAATTTCAATCTTAAGAAATTAGGAAAAGAAGAATAAATTAAGCCCAAAATGTTGAAAAAAGGAAGCAAAAAAGAGCAGAAATCAATGAGACAGGAAATAGAAACACAATAATCAATGAAAACCAAAATCTGGTTCTTTGAAATGATCAATAAAATTGGTAAGCCTATGATTACCTTGATCAAGAGAAAAAATACAAATAACCAATATCAGAATGAAAAAAGAGACATCATTACAGATACTGATAGGTATTTAAAGGAGTATAAAGAAATATTATGAATAAGTTTGTGCTAGTAAATTTGACAACCTAGATGAAATGCACTATTTCTTTGAAAGACACAAATTACTGGGTGTCTCGGTGGCTCAGTAGGTTAAGTGTCTGTCACCTTTGGCTCAGGTCATGATCTCAGGGTCCTGGGATTGAGCCCTGCATCAGGCTCTCCGCTCAGCAGAAAGTCTACTTCTCCTTCTCCCTCTGTAATCACTCTTGCTTTTGCTCTGTCTCAAATAAATAAATAAAATATTTTAAAAAAAACTTAAAAAAAACCTTCCTAAAGGGAAATATTTAGGAAAAAAATAATGTAAATCCTGTACAAGCTACTTCAGAAAATAGAAGATGGAGGAACACTTCTCAACTAATTTTCTGAGGCAAGTATTACCCTTATGCCCAAAGCAGACAAAATATCTCAAGGAAAGAGAAGTATGGACCAAAATCCCTCATGAACATAGATGCAGAAGTTTTTAACAAAACTTAAACAAATTAAATATAGCAACATATAAAAAAGATAATATATCATTACCGTGTGGGGTTTACCCCAGGAATGCAGAGGTGATTTTCAGATTCATAAAATCAACTCATGTAACCCTCTATATTAATAGAATAAGAGGGGGAAACCATATGATTCTGTTGAAAGATACAAATAAAGCATTTGACAAAATTTAACACTGATTTACAACAAAAATTCTCAGCAAACTAGGAACAGAAGGGAACTTCTTCAGCCTGATGAAGGACATCATGAAAATCCTTAGTTAACATCATACTCAAACATGAAACACTCAGTTTTAAGATTAGGAAAATACAGATGTCTGCTATCACAAATTTAAGTCAACAGTTATACTGAAGGTCCTTGCCAGTATAATAGATAAGGAAAAGGAATAAATGGCACACAGGAAAGAAAGATGTGAAATTGTCTTTACGTGCAAAAGCACGATTGTGTACACAGAAGACGCTAGGGAACAATTTTTATTCTTATTATTTTGTTATTTATTTATTATTTTATTTATTTATTTGAGAGAGGGAGAAAGGCAAACTCTCCGCTGAGCAGGGAGCCCCATGTGGAGTTCCATCTCAGGAACCTCGGATCAGGACCTGGGCTGAGGCAGATGCTTAACTGACTGAGCTACCCACAGGCTTCAGGAATAATAATTTTTTAAAAAGCTACTAGAACTAACAATGAATAAAAGCAAATTTTCAGGATAAAAATCAACATACAAAAATCCACGTTTTTCTTTTTCTTTTCTTTTTTTAAAGTAGTTTCCATGCCCAGTGTGGAGTCTAATGTGGGGCTTGAACTCACAACTCTGAATTGAAGACCTGAGCCGAGATCAAGAGATAGACGTTTAACTGAACCAGCCACCCTGGCACCTCTCCACATATTTCTATATCAATGAGAAAGTGGAAAGTGGAATTTAAAAAATAATTTATGATATCATTAAAGATAAAATATGTAGGAATCAATTTAGTAAAAGATGTGTAAGATGTGTCCACTCAAAACTACAAAATCTTACACAGGGAAGTTAGAACAGATCTAGCCGAATGGAGTTCTATATCATATTCATGAGTCAAAAGATCCCATATTATTAAGGTAACAATTATCCTCAAAATGATCTATACATTCATGACAATTCCAATAAAAATCCTGGCTTTTTTAAGAGATAAATTGAGGGTGCCTGGGTGGCTCAGTTGGTTAAGCATCTGACTCTTGATTTCAGCTCAGGTCATGATCTCAGGGTCCTGAGCTGGAGCTCCACATTGGGCTCTATGCTCAGTCAGGAGTCTGCTTGTAGATTCTCTCCCTCTGCCCGTCTCCCAACTTGCACATGCTCAAGCAAGTTCTCTCTCACAAATAAATAAATAAATAAATCTTAAAAAAAGAGAGAGGTAAACTTACAACCCAATTACAAAATTATGTAGAAATGCAAAAAACCTAAAAGAACCAAAATAATCTTGAAATAGAAGAACAGGGTCAGAAGGTTCACACAATCTTATTCCAAGACTTCCTATAAAGCTATAGCAATCAAGATAGTGTGATACTGATATTAGGATAAACCAATGAAATGATCAATGAAAAAGAGTCCCAAAATAGATCTACACTTATATGGTCAATTGATTTTTTTTTTACAAAGATACCAAAGTAATTCAATGGGGAAAAATGCTGCTTTTTAAACATATAGTAATATAGTTTTAGAGCTTAAATAATTGAATATCTTTATGGGAAAAGAGAACTTTGCTGTACTGAAAAATTAACTCAAAGAGATCATAAATCTAAATGTAAGAGCTAAAAACTCTTAAAAGTCTAGAAGAAACCATAGGAAAAAAACTTTGTGACACTGGATTAGGCAAAGATTTCTTAAATAGGACACAAAAGGCACCATCTACCAAAAAAATGAAATAAGTACCCTTTTATTATTTTTAAATCACATACTTATTACATATTCTTTATTAGATTGTTGGAAGTCCTTATTGTTTTTTGGATTATGAAAGATATATATCTGTTGTTATAATTTAAATGATGCTGCTCATAGACAACCCTAAGGAATACATGCACACATTATCATATAAGGTTTTAAAAAATAGTAATGGAATTATAATACATCTATTATTCTATAACTTGTTTTTCTCCACTTGAAATAAACAATGGACAATATTCCCTATCAGCACATCAGGACTTTTGCTAACAATGTTTGTATATTTATTTTGTCATGTGCTACTATTTCTGCATGACATATCACTAAGTGTGTGACTGGGTAAGCACAGTTTAAATTTAGGTAGATCCTTGCTAATTGCTCTTGCTAAAAGTTGCATCAATTTATATTCTCACCAATAATAGAGGAGGGTGCTTGCTTTCTGATAGGCTCACTATCAATGGATGTTATCACTCTTGTTACTTGTATAATTTTTTGTGTGTGGCCCATCTGCTAAATGAACAATGGTACCTCATTGTTGTTTTTAATTATCATTTATTTGACTATAAATGAAGGCATGCTTTCCTTTCATATGTTTATTGACCATTATATTTCTTCTTGTGCAAATTGCCTATTTTTCTATTGCGTTGTTTGTCTTTTCCTTATCGATTTTTAGGAACACTTTGCATATTATAGATATTGACTGTTGCTTCATTATAAGGATTGCAAATACCCTTTCTCAGTCTATTGTTTGTCCTTTAAGTTTGTGTATAGTATCTTTCACTATACAGAAGTTGGAACTTTTTATGTAGTCCAGTGAATCAATCCTTTTCTTTATTTTCTGCTCTCTGTGCAATGCTTAGAGAATCTCACCCTACCACAAAGTTACAAAAAAAGCTGTGTTTTTTCTTCATGTAGTGAATTCCTGTGTTTCAATTATACTGGTGATATTTTATTTTATTTTATTTTTTATAAAGATTTTATTTATTTATTCATTAGAGACACAAAGAGAGATAGAGACAGAGACACAGGCAGAGAGAGAAGCAGGCTCCATGCAGGGAGGCTGACGTGGGACTTGATCCTGGGTCTCTAGGATCAGGCCCTGGACTGAAGGCAGGCACTAAACCACTGAGCCACCCAGGCTGCCCTACTGGTGATATTTTAATGCTTGATCTGGTATTGGGTACATTTTTTATATTTTTCTGCTTAATCTTTTGTGTGCCTGATATCCTCCACAATATGTTTTTGTGAAGAAATAAAGGGGGGGAGGAGAACCTAATACTTTTTTGATGGGTTTGCACTACCAGAAAAACTCTAAATCTGGCAAAAACAAACAAACAACACAAGACTCTGTGATATTATGACTGAATCTAAGCAATCTCTAATGTCTGGAATCTGCACTATTAGGAACTAGCTACTAAAGAGATGAGAGCCCCAATGCCCACCTCAGACACAGACACAGAGAAGGAGGGGCAGGAATCACCACTCAGAGAGCAGAACTGGGGCAACTGAACAGCCTGCCTAAGAGGCTGCAAAGAGTTCCTGACATATGAATGACCTTGCCAACGTTATAGCAAGTGATAGACACCAGTCACAAAAGACCACAGAGTGTATGGATGCCTTTATATGAAAATTTCATAATAGAGACAGAAAGTAGATTAGTGGTTGCCAGGGCTGGGAGGAAGGAGAGATGTAGAGTGACTGCTAATGGGTACAGGGTTTTTTGGGCGGGGGGGGGGGGGGGTGTATTAATATCTTCTCAACTTAGATTGTAATTGTGGCTGCATAACTCTGAATATATATGAATATACTAAAAACCCTGGTATACCCATTTGCTGTTGTTCTGCTTTTCCATGTTGTAGTATGAATCAGCATTTCATTCTTTTTATAGCCAAATAATATTCTACTGTAGGGGCAGACTAGTTTGTTTATCTGTTCACCAGTTGACTGGCATTTGGATTATTTCTATTTTTCGGCCACCATAAATAAAAATAATGCTGCCTTGAACGTTGATGCACAAATGTCAGTGTGGAGACAAGTCTCCTTGTCCCCAAGTTTCCAAGTGCCTTGGGTACATAACTTGGAGTTGCATTGCTGGGTCATATGGCAATTCCGTGTCTAACATTTTCCAGTATTCTGAGTTGTGCTATGAGCTAGTGCCCACTGCGGTGGCTAATCATGTACTCTCCCCTTTCCCACGCAAGAGTTGATATCATACTTCTCCTTTCTTTTCTGCACAAGTCACATGGGGGTGATGGGGGAGTTAAGATCTCAACCCGGATGGGACGCCTGGGTGGCTCAGCGGTTGAGCATCTGCCTTTGGCTCAGGGTGTGATCCTGGAGACCCGGGATTGAGTCTCCCCGCAGGGAGCCAGCTTCTCCCACTGCCTGTGTCTCTGCCTCTCTCTCTCTCTCTCTCTGTCTCTTATGAATAAATAAATAAAATATTTTTTTAATAAAAAGATCTCAACCCAGGGTCACTGGAATTCTGGTCCTAGGGCTGGATGTGTGACGGGAAGAGGCAGTGTGTTCCCTCCAATATACCTTTCCATTGCTGCTATAACAATTTACCGCAAACTAAGAGGCTTAAAATGGCTTCCCTTCAGTATCTCAGTTTCCATGGGTCAAAGGTCAAGGCAGAGCGTGCCTCCACTGGGCTTTTTGCTTAGGGTCTCCCACAGCTGATCAAGGTGTCAGCAGGCTGGACTCTTTTCATGAGGCTCTGGAGGGAGAGCCACTTGCTTGCTGAGGTTGTTGTCAGAATTCAGTTATTAGTTGTAAGATGGGATCTCCCCATTTCTTTGCCAATGTTTCTTTGTGATCATGCTTCAAACCCTCCTCATGCTTTGCATCTCTCTTCCCCTTGCCTATCCCATTCTAACTTCCTCTTCTGCTTTCTTCTTCGGCAACCTGCTGGGGAACGCTCTCTGTTTTGAAGGGCTCACGTGATTACATTGAGCACACCAGGACAATCTAGGATCATTTCCGTACTTCAGGGTCAATGGGTTAGTAATTCTACCTATATCAGCAAAGCTCCATTAGCTATGTGAGAGACAAATTCAGTTTCCAGAGATTAGGGTGGGCATCTTCAGGGTCCATAATTCTGCCTACTATGCTTCCCTCAGGAACAAGCACGGAGTGAAGGAAGCTTATGGATGTTGGATAGTCAAGATGTGAGCTGAATGGGCTTCTGTAATTCTTGCCACCCAGCATCCATTCCCATCCTTCTGAAACCATATCCTGATCTTCTTCTAGGATCACTGCCAGGCCCCCAGTGAGTTGCTGCAGGTGGGCTCCTGACTCAGGCTTAGTGAGTCTGGCCATTGTGTCCTCTTGGCCACAGAGGCCCCCTTCAGGGATGAGCATGTGACCGGAATTAAGGCCAATGAGAACATGGAAAGAAATCTCCTCACTGCGTTTGGACATGCTGCAGCCATTTCGCAGCCAGGAGGCTAGAGCCTGTCTGAAAAGGGACCTACCATGGAAGCAAGAGGAGACTGTGTGGGAGTAAGAATGTCATCTGTGTTCTGATTGAAGCCACCTGAAGCATTCCAACCTGGAATTTTCAGTTCTGTGAACTAATGAATTCCCTTTTATCTTAAACATATACAATTAAATGAACACCTAAAGTGTGTGCTTGAGGATATATATCTGTGGAAATATATGGTCTTTGATGGTTTGATTCTAAGTGGAGCAGACAGATAAGAACCAGAGGCATGGACCAGGATATTTCATAAGTGGGGAGAGGCTGTGCTGGGAGGGAGAGGTTAGGGGGCTATTTTTATAGAAGAGATTTTTTTTCATATTGGAGAACTCTTATCTTTAATATAATTTCCCATATACTCTTTACCTAGATTTACCAATTGTTTACATCTTGCCCCTTTTGCTTTATCCATCGTTCTGTATTACCATGGACATATACATATGTGGATTTTCTGAACCATTTGAGAGTTTGTTGGAGACCTGATGCCCCTTTCCTATTATATATTTCAATGTGTGTGTCCTAAGACCAAGAATATTTTCTTAACATAAACACAAAACACTTAATCAAAATCCGGACAATATGATACAGGACAAGACTGTTCTCTAATCCCACAACCATATTCAAATGTCATCAATTGTTTCAGGAGTATCCTTTATTTATTTATTTTTTTATTTTTGTAACTTTTTTTTAAACAGAGAAAAACGACACACTCCTTGGGGGAAGGTGAGGGATTGAGAAGACAGGCCCTGGGTAAAAATAATCACGACAGCACCTGGAGTTGATAGGCCTTCCTAGGAGAGACACGGGCACTGCCACACCAGCACAGGGGACAGCTACTGTCTGAGGCTCAGCAGACCAGTTCACATGCCACACAAAGCTGCTATAGATCCAAGTCATAAAAATCTTCCAGCTCATCATGAAACAAGTCCCACTCGTCTTCAGAGTCTGTCAGGTCGTAGTCCCCACCTGCAGCCAAAAGCATAAGCAACATCTCACTCAGCTCAAAGGTGACAACCTCCTCTTCTTCGTTGTCAAAGGGGTTGCTGTTCTCTCTTTCCTCAATGAGCTCCCAGAAGTGGTTCCTTCGTTGGGCCCAGTATCTGCTTGATGTTACCACTTTCTGTCTCTGTGGCTCCTCTCTACGGCCATCAGGGTACACATGCTTGTAAAAACAGTTCCCTCCAAATGGGCAGCTCCCACGTCCTTCATCAAAATGCACGCCTTGTTGCTCATTGCCTCCTTGTATTTCTGAATGAGTTTCTGCTTCTCTTCTTTCTCCTCCACCCAGTACTCACTTGGGATGACAAAGTTAGATGTGATCCGGCATTCGGGGCAGGACTTTATGATCTTGCTCTCAAATTGCTTAGCACTCCTCCACTTGCGAATACACCTGAGACAGTAAGTGTGGTTGCAGTTGGAGAGAATCCCAAAGCGACGCTCACTGGGGTTGGCTTTCTCATAGACCACCTCCATGCAGATCCCACACACCATGTCCTTACTGCGCTGGACAGCAAATGAGAGCTCCATGTCCTTCTCATGGGCCTCAATGCAAGATTTTATATGTTGTGATCTCGGCGGCATCCATTGGATGGAGGACCTGCAGCCCACACATGTCACACGAGTCTCCGTGGAGATATACACAGTTCTCCCCATACCGGTACTCTCCCACTGCAGCATAGGGGCAAAGCTGCTTCTTGGTTTCCACTGCTGTCTGTTCTTTCTCGGATTCTTCCTTGGTCACAGAGCCCTGTGGGGGTGCTTCAGTGCAGGAAGGGGCAGTACGGCCACAGTAGGGCTGCCCGGGAACAAACTCAATGGCATTCACCCAGTCTTCTGAACCTGCGCCGACAGTAGCAAAGTTTGAATTTCTGGACTCTGCTTCGCCCATATTCATTTCAACAACTGGTCCAACTCCCGATGAGAGACTTGAGGAAGCAGCAAGAGATGATTTTGCAGTTAGATCTGCAGCAGTCACTTCTTCCTGTTTCAATGGCTTGCTATGTTCATATCTGCAGCGGTCTCTGTAAATACAGTATCCTCGCTGAAAATACTTGCACACTACACCATAAGGACTGTCAGAGAGATCATGCGAATAGCGACAGTTATCTCCTTCTTTACAAACCCCGTGCATGAAATACCTTAGCTCCTAGTTTTTCTTCTTGCTTTTGGTATGGGTTGAAGTGGTGGACTCGGAGCTGATGTCCAAGAAAGAATTCTTAAGAGGTCTTCAGTTCAAAAAAGGTGGTTTTACCAAAACAAAGGGACTAGGTTCTTGGACTGAAAGAGCTGCGGCCCAGGAGTATCCTTTAAGAGCTATTTCTGTCCTGGTCTAGGATCCAGTGGAGGATTACATGTTGTTGGGTCCCTTTTGTCCAAGACATGATTAAAAAAAAAAGATTATATTTATTTATTCATGAGAGACACAGAGAGGGAGGCAGAGACACAGGCAGAGGGAGAAGCAGGCTGCCTGTGGGGAACCTGATGTGGGACTTGATCCCAGGACTCCGGGATCATGACTGAGCCAGAAGCACACACTCAACCACTGAGCCACTCAGCTGCCCCCAGGAGATGATATTTGAATGTAGCTTGGCGTCTTTGACCTCCCCGGGAGTAGAATCTGCCAGAAGACCAAGAGCCTCAGTGGGATAGGGCTCCACAGCTAGCCTACTGTTCTCCATGCAGGTGGAGATTTGGGCTTCTCAGGATACTTTTAAGACAACTACTAGTGGCTCAGGAAACACAAACCTTCAATTTCTTCAGAGAACAAGTAGTCTGCAGTGGGAGTTCTGGACATGGCACAGCAGCTTGGTGAAATTATCAGGGACCCAGACTCTTCTTGTCTTTCTGCTCAGCATCCTCACCATGTCCCCCAGGCAGCTGCCCACGCCCACATGTCATGTCCTAACACAAGTTGGTTCAAAGAGTGTGTATTTGTTTTCTAAGGCTGCCATAACAGGCACCACAGGCCAGGCAGCTTCAACAACAGATATTTATTTTCTTACTGTTCTGGAGGCCTGAAGCCTGATATCCAGGTGTCAGCAGGGCTGTTGTCATTGAGGCTTCTCTCTGGTGTGCAGATGGCCACCTTCTCCCTGTGCCCTCGCGTAGGTGTTCCTCTGTGCGTGTCTGGATCCTAATCTTTTCTTGTTATAAGGACCTTGTCAGAATGCATTAGGGAGAACTCATATGACCTCATTTCACCTCAATCACCTCTTCAAAGGCCCTGTTTCCAAATACAGTCATGTCTGAGTCCCTGGAGGTTAGGATCTTTTTTTTTTTTAATTTAAAGATTTTATTTATTTATTCATGAAAGACACAGAGAGAGAGGCAGAGACACAGGCAGAGGGAGAAGCAGGCTCCATGCAGGGAGCCCGATGTGGGACTCAATCCCAGGTCTGTAGGATCAGGCCCTGGGCTGAAGGCAGGCGCCAAACCGCTGAGCCACCCAGGGATCCCAGGTTAGGATCTTAATATATGAATTTAGGGGAGACTCAATGCAGCCCATAACAGGGAGAAGGGGACGATGACGATCCTCCTCATGTTTCTCTCTTGTCTGAGAGGACAATTATCCCCAGAAGTCCTGGGCAGACTTGAAAAAGTATAGACTGGGGCACCTGGGGGGTGCTCAGTCAGTTAAGTCTTTGCCTTCGGGGGATCCCTGGGTGGCGCAGCGGTTTGGCGCCTGCCTTTGGCCCAGGGCGCAGTCCTGGAGACCCGGGATCGAATCCCACGTCGGGCTCCTGGTGCATGGAGCCTGCTTCTCCCTCTGCCTGTGTCTCTGCCTCTCTCTCTCTCTCTGTGTGTGTGACTATCATAAATAAATAAAAAATTAAAAAAAAAAAAGTCTTTGCCTTCGGTTCAGGTCATGATACTGTGTGTTCTGGGTTGGAGCCCCGCATTGGGCTCCCTGCTCAGTGGGGAGCCTGTTTCTCAGTCCGCCTGCTGTTCCCCCTGCTTGTGCTGTCTCTCTCTCTCCCTCTGACAAATAAATAAATAAATAAAATTTAAAAAAGAAAAGAAAAGTATAGATTATTAAGTTGCACCTTTGAAGGGTGGAAATAGCCAGGAGGCCTGGCTCCCAATCCCAGCTTTGTTACCCACAGGCCGCTTGCCTTTGTGCAGCCTGCTTCCCTCCTCGCAGCCCTGTCCACCTGTAAGGTGAAGTGCATCTACTAATGACAGTAATAATAGCTACCATTTCTGGAGCTCGGTGTCATAGCAGGAGCTGGGACATCCTCTGTGCCTCCCAGCCCCTGGCAGGGGGTGCATGTCATGCAGGCACAGGACCCATGCACCTGCTGTGACCTGCTCAAGGGGCAAAAACACCACTCTTGGAAGATCCCTTAGGTCATCCACAGAGGGCTGAGTACCCCAGTTTTGATTCATGGCCCTGTGCACAAACATATGTGCAAAAGCATAGACTGTCCAAAGTATCTCTCCTGTTTTAAAACACTATCTACATGGAACTTACGTATGTGCTCTTCTGTGACTTCCTTCTCTCACAGTGTCATTGGCAAGGCTCCTCCACATTGATGCGTGGTATTGTCCTCTATGTTCACGGCTGTCCATACTCCACTGTGTGGCTATGATACGATTCCTTTCTCCTTTCTCCTTTCTCCTCCCTCCTGGGAGGATCGTTAGATTGGGTTGTTTTCAGGTGTGTTGTTACTTCGGGTGTGGATATATCCCAATCCTTTGATGCCGTGGAGAACTTTGCCCATGACCAGCACCCATCTCTTTATTAGCATTGCCATCTGCTGCCAAGACTCTTTCCGCTGTGTGTCTCATACCCGTCCCGACTGCTGTAAGGATTCCCAAGGAAATAAGCCCATCCGATGCGCCTTGGCAGCATTGCCTCTGTCTTGCTTCTCAATCCAGTAATTGTATGTGGCTCTTTGCAGATAACTATTGTTATCTATTTATCTATTGCCGCATTTTTAAAAACTATCCTGTGGGATGCCTGGGTGGCTCAGTCCATTAAGGTCTGGTCAGGTCATGATCCCAGGATTCTGGGATCAAGTCTCCCATCAGGCTCCTTGCTCAGCAGGGAGCCTACTTCTCCTCCTGCCTGCAG
This sequence comes from Canis lupus familiaris, assembly GCF_011100685.1. Taxonomy (NCBI): domain Eukaryota; kingdom Metazoa; phylum Chordata; class Mammalia; order Carnivora; family Canidae; genus Canis; species Canis lupus. The sequence goes on along the minus strand of NC_049241.1, from coordinate 2,526,615 downwards.
CTCCTCCTGCTTGTGCTCACACTCTCTCTCTCTGACAAATAAATAAATAAAATCTTTTTTTTTTTTTAATCGAAAAACTACCCTGAATTGTAGTGGCTTAAAACATACTGTATCCCACAAAACTTGGGTCAGGAATTTGTTTTAAGATGTTATTTATTCATTCATGAGAGACAGAGAGAGAGAGGCAGAGACACAGGCAGAGGGAGAGGCAGGCTCCCTGCAGGGAGCCCGATGTGGGACTCGATCCTGGGTCTCCAGGATCAGGCCCTGGGCTGAAGGCGGCGCTAAACCGCCGAGCCACCTGGGCTGCCCCTATCTGCTCCATGACATCTGGAGCTTCAGCCAGGACGGTTCAAACATTGGTGACTCGTTCTCAGCATGCAGTCTCTCCACTTGGCCAGCTAGAGCTTCTTCATGGCCTGACCTCAGGGTAGCTGGACTTTTTACCTGGTAGCTCAGGACTCCCATGGAGAGGGTTTCAAGAGACAAGAGGTGGAAGCTAATAATTGAAGCCCTGGAATTGGAAATGTAGTGTCCCTTCCACCATCTTCTCTTGTCAAGTAGTCACAGAGACCACCCCAGACTCCAGGGAAGGGGACATCTCTCTCAGTAACAGAGAATTTGTGGTCAACTTTAATCTATCACAACTTGAATTACCAAGACTCTTTAGTTGTGGGAGACAAAAAACCCACTTCAGACTGGCTAAAGGAGAAACACGAGAGGGGCTGTATTATTGGCTCATGTAACTCGAAAGTCAGGGACATGTATCGGCTTTAGGCACAGGGGTTTAGGAGTCCGGGGGGAGGGTTGGCCCTAACCCCAGGCTTCAGGGATGCCTATATGTCCAGATGCTGATAGAGCTTGCAGTGCCTCTAGCACCCATCTGTACCCTGGCTGTCACCCACAGCTGGCTTGACCCTTTCCAGGAAAGCCTCTCGGGAAAGGCAACATTTGGGCAGAGACCCAAAGTAAGGAAAGAAGCCATGTGGATAATTGGGTACAAGAAACAACAGGTGCAAATGTCCTCCGGCAGGCATGTGCCAGATATATTTGAGAGACAGCAAGGAAGCCATTTGGACTAGACTTGAGCCTACCAAGGGAATGAGGTGAGAGAGACAAAGAGGGAACTGATGGTGTGGGTTCCTCTGAGTGAGGCAGGAGCCCTGAGTAGGTGTGAAGTGGAGCAGGGACAGGGTCTGACTTATACTTCCACAGGATCCCTCTGGCTGCTGTGTTTCTGAATGGACAGAAGGAAACTGAGGGACTTCCACTGAGGAAGCTAGTCCAATAATCTGCACGAAATGATGGGGAGGCAGTAGCTGTGTTGATGCCAGGAGGTGGTCAGATTTGGGAATGACACATTGAAAGTGGGTGTGGGAGAGGGAGCGGGAGAGGGAAGGATGTGGCGGACCCTGGCTTACACCTGACTATCTTCTAGGGATTGTCATTGTGGCCACTTCCCTTGCTCGCTCCTTCCCCATTACACCCCTCCAGTTAGTCCCTCCTGCCCACAAGGTGGCAGAGTAATTTCCAAAAGTAAACTTAACCCATCCTACCAGGGAAATTCCAGACTTTTTATTTCTTCATCTTAATAGTCAGACTATTTCTACATGATTCAGAAAATATATAATGAGCCCATTGAACCCATGATCCTGCCAGTAATAGAAATTTACCTTTTAGAAACAATTTGGTGGGATCCCTGAGTGGCTCAGTGGTTGAGCGTCTGCCTTCAGCTCAGGGCGTGATCCCAGGGTCCTGGGATCAGGTCCCACATCAGGTTCCCCGCAAGGAGCCTGCTTTTCCCTCTGCCTGTGTCTCTGCCTCTCCCTGTGTCTCTCATGAATAAATAAATAAAATCTTTAAAAAATAGAAACAATTTGGTTTATAAAGACAGAAATTGATTTAAAGTAAAAAGATTAACAAAATAGCACAGGTATGAAGAGATGTGACAAACAATTCAGAACATGGTAATGGATGTGACCTGGCTTTGGGGAGGCTTGCCATGCACCTGGGCCTCCCCCTACACCCCAGCCATTCTGAGTGGCTGCTTTCTCCAGAACATGCTGGATCCTTTCACCCTCCTGTCTTTGCACGTGCTGCTCCTCTGGCTAGCTCTCAAGTGTCACCTCTGAGGGTTTCTTTGCAAGTCATTTATTTTTCACATTAAAATTCGTAATCCATCTGGAATTTATTTGGATATATGAGGGGTCAATTTTATTTTCTTCCTGTGCCAGCACCAAGTATTTCACGATCTACCCTCCCCCACTGCCTTGAAATACTACTTTTGTCAAGTATTATATACTCTTCCACACACCGGAACCTATTTCTGGGTTCTCTCTTCTTCCCCATGGTCTATTCTTATGCCAACACCATGTTGATTTGATTATAGCAGCTTTACAGTATGTTCTTATTTTTAGTAAGGTGAAAACCCCGTGTCGTTCTTTTTCCAATTCTCCTTGGTTATTCCTGGGCATTTATTTTGCCATGCGATCTTTGAAGTCCATTTTACCTAGGTTTTTAAATCACCCTAAACACATTTAATTTGCATTTAGAAACTGTGGAGGAATCGACATTTTATGGCATTAAGTTTTTCCATCCAGGAACATGGCATGACTTGCTCTTATTTTTCAGGCTTCCAGAAGATTCAATTCCATTACGCCTTTAGACTTTTACTTCATATGCCTCATTTCCATAAACAATATACAGTACAGTTTTGTGTCTAAAATTATGCCATTTCTTTCTTTGACAAAGACATTACTTGCCTTGTACCTGCCCATACAATGTGACTGCAGCACGGCACTCCATTCAAAGAGCTTTCCACTGTTTATCCAATACCCTCAAGATGGGCCCTTAGTTTGCATTCAAAGTTTCTTTCTTTCTTTTAATGATTTTTAAAAAAAAAAAGATTTTATTTGAGAAAGAGAATGAGTGAGAGAGAGAGCACAAGTAGGGGAAAGAGAGGGAGAGGGAGAAGCAGACTCCCCACCGAGCAGGGAGCAGGACTCGGGGCTCCATCCCAGGACCCTGGGACCTGACCTGAGCTGAAGGCAGGCACTTCACGGACTGAGCCATCCAAGTGCCCCAAAGTTTCTTTAAAAAATTTTTTTTCTTTCTCTCTCTCGCTTTCAATAATGCCCCATGACTATCCTTGCCCACGTCTCTTTTGTTCATGTGTGAGATCTCTCATATGGCTAGAAGAGGACTTGCTGGGTTGCGTGGCATTTCTATCTTCAACTCTCTAGGTGCAACCAAATTACCCTGCAAAATACTGAATACCAGTTTACACTTTGGTCAAGAGGGCAGGAGAATTTTTTTTTCTCTACATTCTAGTCAGCGATGGGAAACTTCTGTTCCAACTCTTCTTGCAAGGTTCTGTTCTTCTTCATCTTTATATTTTGTTAATATTTTTTTCTTTATTTATTTATGATAGTCACACACAGAGAGAGAGAGAGAGGCAGAGACACAGGCAGAGGGAGAAGCAGGCTCCATGCCCCGGGAGCCCGACGTGGGATTTGATCCCGGGACTCCAGGATGGCGCCCTGGGCCAAAGGCAGGTGCCAAACCACTGCGCCACCCAGGGATCCCCATCTTTATATTTTTTAACGAAATTTTTTTCCATTTTGGTTTTAATCTTTAGGGTTTTTATTAATCTTTACTTTTTTGTATGGGATATACATGTGAGTATGTGTGACTGTGTATATCTATCTCTATCTCAATCTCTGTATCTCTATCCATCTGTGGAGTTTCAACAGTAACCGAAGCTTACACAGTAGAAAGTCCTCTCTGATCCCTAACCCCAGCCACCCACACCTCTGTCCTTTTGTGTGTGCCAGCAATTGTTAATGATTTCTTCTGTTTTCCATCCAGAGAAAGTCTATAAATATGTACACAAACATCTTCTCTCCTATCTTCGTTTTCAATCAAATGGTAGCACACCACACTTACTTTTGTGCACTTTTAGTTTTCTGCTAAATCTATTTGGGGATCACTCAATATCCTTACTTCTCCTTCCTTCCTTCCTTCCTTCCTTCCTTCCTTCCTTCCTTCCTTCCTTCCTTCCTTCCTTCCTTCCTTCCTTCCTTCTTTTTTTCCTTCCTTCCTCTCTCTTTTTCTTCTTTTTCTCCCACAATAGCAGCACAACTATTCTATTTTTTGGTCGGATGACAATACTTTTACCATCTCTTTTACACAAACATCTTTTGTTTCTAATTATTTGCCACAAAGTATAAAGCTACAGTGAATGTCCTTACAAATTTCACAAGTGTAAGGGCATATCTATACCCCATAAATGGAATCATTGGTTCAAAGCATACATATGTTTGTAAATATGATAGTGTTACATTGCCTGTCCTACTCCAAAAGGGCATCAGTTGATGCTCCCACCAGCCTGTCTCCCCACTCCTGTAGGAACATAATATGTAATCAAATGTTTTGATATGGCTAATACTGATAGATATGAGATGGTATCTCAAAGTGTTTTAGGATTTATTTTCAAACAGCATTATGTGGTATAATTTACACCATAGAGTTTATTCATTTTAAATGTACATTTCGTAAATTTTAGCAAATTTATGAAGTTGCAACCATCACCACAATCTGATTTTAGAATATTTCTCTTCCCAAATCTTTCAATGTGTTTTAAATTTTCATTTCTGAGTGAGACTGAGCATGTTTTTATCAACCTAAGAGCCATTTCTAGTTCCTTTTTTTTTTTTTTTTAAGATTTTATTTATTTATTCATGAGAGAGAGAGAGAGAGGCAGAGACACAGGCAGAGGGAGAAGCAGGCCCCATGCAGGGAGCCCGACTCGATCCCGGGTCTCCAGGATCACGCCCTGGACCGAAGGCAGGCACTAAACCCCTGAGCCACCCGGGCTGCCCCATTTCTAGTTCCTTTTCTGTAAACTTTCTGTTCATACCCTTGGCCTATTTTTCCTCATATTTTTGTCTTATTAATTTGTAGGGACTCTTTATATCTTATGCTCTCAGACTAGGATAAGTGCCTCTCCCCCAAGCACCCTGTGTTTTCAATTCTTATAGGTTGGAATGAACAGGATCTCTTAATGTGCCTGTATCTCCACCACCCTGTGAGTTGTCTGCACAAGGTGACTATATCTGGTTTCATTCTATGCCTCCACCTCTCGGCATAGGACCTGACCCAGAGGAGGTCGCTGCGAATATACTTGCATTCAATATTTGTAAATATATGTTCTTTGCCCCTCAGAGTTCCCATCACAATTTGTGATGATGTATTACTCTGTGTAGTTATGTCTGACTGTTCCCTGTGGATAGGTACCATGGATGTTTTAGTCGATACTCTATACCCGGAGTCCAAAACACTATGGCCAAACACATTATTTTAAAGTGTTGATTGGATTAATTAATTAATTTATTATTAAGTGGTTTACAGTACCTGGATGGAGAAAGATATTGGAAATTCCATCAAAGGATACAGAGAAGGAAGGCTAAAACCAACATAGCCATGGCACACAGTATTTCTATGAGGGACACATTCCTGACCCGTAGGCCCCAAGTGGGTAGGGGAAGACCCTGGTGCCCAGGGGGCTGGTGATACAGGATTCCAGCATTACAATACCATGCAGGAATGTAGGCCCAGAGTATCCAATCTTCCAAATTTTCAAGAGAAGCTGGAGATGAAGTTCTTTATGTGGTATCTCCCACTTTGAAATGTTGGTGACAAGGATGCCTGGGTGGCTCAGTGGTTGTGTCTCTGCCTTTGGCTCAGGACCTGATCCTGGGGTCCTGGGATTGAGCTCTGCATCGGGCTCCCTGCATGGAGCCTGCTTCTCCTTCTGCCTGTGTCTCTGCCTCTCTCTGTGTGTCTCTCATGAATAAATAACTAAAATCTTAAAAAAAAAAAAAGATATGTTGGTGACAATGAGTCACTGCATGGGTCCCTGAGACTTGGATTGCCAGTTTTCTTTTCTTTCTTTCTTTTTTTTTTTTTTAAAGATTTTATTTATTTATTCATGAGAGACAGAGAGAGGAGAGGCAGAGACACAGGCAGAGGGAAAAGCAGGCTCCATGCAGGGAGCCGGACGTGGGACTCATTCCAGGGTCTCCAGGATCAGGCCCTGGGCTGAAGGTGGCGCTAAACCGCTGAGCCACCTGGGCTGCCCCTGGATTGCCAGTTTTCAAGGCCTGGATTACAAAACTCTTTTTAAATACACGCTTATGAGTAATTCACATAACCCTGGAGGGAGGTTTGCAGAAGCAGACCTGAGGCTCAGCGAAGGAAAACATCTTGCCTGAGGCCACCCAGCAAGAAGAGGGGTGAGTGTGTATGCTGGGGGGGGGGGAGGGGAGTCCTGGCCCAAAGCCCTGCCTTAACCCAAAATCCTCTCCAGGGAGGGCACTTCTGAGGGAACAGGGAGCTAATTCTCTGAATCTTTGGGCAAAGCCTCTTGCAGGGTTTGTCTCAAGTGCACCTGAGCAGGGTGAGACTTAGCCTCGTGTCTGATTTGCCCCTTCCAGCCTGCAGACAGGCTGGCTAGACTCCCACCTGGAAGCCCAGTGGGGCTGTGGCCTTCTCTGGTTCTACTTACTTCACTGTCCATGCTCCATGCATAAGCAATTAATCATCACCACCTCATGACAACTCGGGCATAATTATCTTGTATTTTGAGTGAAGTCTCACCCGGTGGCCCCGGCTTTCCTGGAGAGGCCATGGCTCCCTGAGAACACAGGGTGAGATGTGTTCCCTGCCCCAACAAGCAAGGAAGGCGCACCTTGCTCCGTGATCCTCTCTCCCTTAATTCCCAAGCCTCTCTGGACTTGCCGATGGGGCAGATTGGTGGAGCCAGGCGTCCTGATGCTCGGGTGAGCAGAACACAGGGGGAGGGTAGAGGGGAATGGTCCAACAATAAGGAGAGATGATAATGATAGCAGGGCCTAGTCTGGCCCACTTGCTCTGGCCTCCTCTTGTCCTCATTCGCTTGTTCCCAAACTTGCGCCTGATGCCAGACCAGTTGTCGCTGGAGATTCCAGCCCCTGGGCTATTGCTGGGGAACAAAACAGACTCCCTTTCTGCAGGACAGGAGAGCTGGCAAGTTGTATATACAGAGAGGAGACTATTTTACATCGTGCTAAGTACTCACTAGAAAAGAAATATATGGTACAGACCAAGAAAAATCTGAAGGCTCAGTTTTTCTCTGAGGGGTGACATTTGAGCAGAGGCAGCACACACTCTGGGTAGAGGGAACAGCAGACACAAAGGCCCTGGGGTGGGAATGTTTTGGCTTGTTCAAAGAACAGAGGGAACGCCCCTGTAGCTGGAGCAAGAAAGAGAGAAAACAGGTCTGAATGACCAGCAGAGGCTGTTACGGGTTCCAGAGGAGTTTGGCTTTTATACTAAATTCAGTGGACACAGTCTAAGAAAGGACTTATTGCCAACTAAGCTGGGTGACCTCTGGCAGTGTGCTAGGTCCATAATTTCCTGCCATCCATCTATCCTTTCACAAAACTCTTATGGAGCATCCGCGGGATGTCAGCCCAGCCCTGCGGACAGGGCAGTGACATAACAAAGCCCCTGCTTCTGGAGGGTCCGCCTCCTGGAGAAAGGACCCCTGCCCGAGCCCTTCTGGAGACTTGGGCTCCCGCGGCCGGCTCCGGGGACCCCGCTCGGGCACCGGTGGCCGCCAGGTGGCGCTCGGCGCCTGCGCAAGGGCCGCCGCTCCGGGGTCGCGGGGCCGGGACCGGACCCCGGCGGGGGGAGGGGCGGGGCCCGCGCTGCAGGTTGTGTGACTTTGGGTTTGACCTGCCTAGAGATGAGCTAATCCCGCCGTATAATAGACTCCGGGGAGATAGGGAAAATGGCTGCGGCGCTATCTGCGTCGCCATGGGGACCATCGCGCGCGCGGGCGGGGCGCGAGCCTGGAAAAATACAGCCTTTGTCGGCGGCGCGTGTCGCTCACGGCGCGGAGACCTCAGGCGGCGGGGCTCGGCGCTCTCTCCTCGGGCGCCCTGGGGCCCCTAGCAGGGCGCGCCTGCGGAGGCGGGTGCGGGCCCCTGGGTGTCCCCAAATTCCTCGGAGGACCCCTCTTCCTTGCACGCCCGCACACCCCGTTTTCTGTCACTTCCTCCTACTGTGGCGCCTCTCACACCCGCACACACCCTTCTCTCCCCGCTGGCTGCCGCTTCCCAAGCTGGAGAGGGGTCCCAGCTCGCGTGTCCTGAGCCTACACCGGCAGGCGCAGGACAAGCCCCGACGACCGCCCCCCCCTGCAGAAACTCAACACACCGCGACCCCCCTGACGCAGACCCGTGCACCCCGAAGGCGCACACCGGGGTGAACGCGGACAGCTGCACACTCATTCACTCCTGGCGCTCACGGGTATGCGTGGATACACGCTTACGGACACCGAGTGGGGTGGGACACCTGCAGACACACCACACTCAGCAGAGTAACACACCCATGGCTGAATCTAAAGGTAGACACGCTCCCCGGCGGCAGAGGACACCACCTCCTGTGTGCACTCCTGAACAGCCTGGGCAGGTACAATGAGGCACTCACGATAAGCTCACCCACATTTGCACACACGGATTTGCACACCCACCCCTTCACGTGTCTACCCACCCCGAGTAACATGCATGCCTACACACGGGCGATATCCCTTCCTCTGTGCGCCCTCAAACAGCCTCAGCTGGGCCCTCTCTGGGCACTCACAGCACACACGCCCGCCCCGTGTTTGGGCGTGGGCTTGCACACCTGCACTTTCTTTAGCACGCTTCTTTGACACACCTGCATGCACTCCAATGCCCTTTCTTGTTCGGTGCCCGTCCACGCTGGCACACGCGAGAATGTCCATCCAAACATGCCGGGCACACCCGAGGGCTCACACGCGGGTGCCCCCGGCAGGCGGGCAAGCGGGCTGGCGGCGGGGCACAGGGCGCCCGGCGTGCCCCCCGCGGACGGCTATCTGCCTGCCCATCAGCGCGCGGATCTGCGGTGGTAAATGATGCATTCGATGGCGGGCGCATTTGTTGTGCGCGCTCTGAAAGGGCTCCGATAATCTGGAAGGCAGAGATAAGGAACACCATTTATTCCGCGGCACTTTGGAAACAATTCCCAGCCCTGTACAACCCCATTCTCGGGCAGCCTCCGGGAGCCGGGCAGATAACGATTGGCTATTCATTATCTTCGCCGGGAACAAAGATTAGCCGGCCGAGATGAAAAATTACCCCGGACAGCGGCGCAGCCCCACGCGGACCCCCCCTGCCCGCCGCCGCCCGCGCCTCGGTGCCCCGCCCGGCCCGCGGGCTCTGCGCTCACGCCCTCCGCCCCGCAGCCCCGCCAGCGGCCTCCAGCGCTCCTTCGCGCGGGTGCGCGGCACTGCCCCGGCCCCTCCGTCCATCTGTCCATCCCGTCCAGCCTCTCTTTCCGCGTCCACACTTGTCCCCTGACTGCCTTCCCTCTTCTCTCACTGCTCTCAGAGCCTGCCCCTGCTCCCTTCTGTCTTCTCATCTATTTTTGCTTTGTTTTCCTCTCCCTCTCCTCTGTATCTCTCCCTTGTCTCTCTGTCCATGTCTCTCTCTGGTTAACACTTTCGCCGCTTTTCTTCCCTTGTCTCTGACTCTGCCACTTCTAAGTTGTTTGTTTTTGTCTCTTCCTGCACGTCCTCAACCCACCCCTCCTACTGGTGTCTCTGCCCCTCTATGGCAGTTACTTTTTAAAATCTGTTCTTGGGTCTCCCTGTCTCGTCCCCGTTCTCTTTCTGTCTGGGTCTTTCCATTTCTGGGCCTCCGTGTCTCTCAATCTACCCCTACCCTAGAGGGCCTCGCATCAATGGGTCTCATACCCCGTTCCCTCTTAAGGCTGTGTTCCTGACTGCAGACCAGAGGCTGGGAGGCTCCAGCTGGCTCCCGCCAGCCCAGCCCAGCCCAGCCCAGTCCCGCAGAGAGATGACAGGTGGAGTGGAGCTGTAAGACCTGGAACCCCCCTCTGAAAAAATAAGAGAACTAGAAAAGGCCCACTAGACACTCAGGCCCTGCTGGGTTTGTGGGATCTGCTCTTGTGCCCCAGCCCTGGCTCCCCCATGCCCCTCCCCACTCAGGCTCGGGTGGTCCCAGCGCGGCCACCTCATTAGAGCAGTTATTCAGCATGGCGCTGGTGTCGGCAGATAAGCCTTATCAGTTCATCTCCCCCTCCCACAGACAGACAGTGCCTTCGAATGGCACCCCGGAGCTCCACTGGCCGCCTGCCCTGCCAGTTAGGGATGGTGGGTGATCTGGGAAGACACACATACTGTGTGTCACCCAGGAACACACTCCTCCCCAGACAACTGGGTAGAGAAACAGACATAGTTCAAAGACAGATTCATACACGCAGATGCCCGCACCCTAGGTAAACAGACACAAACACCCAACACATATCGGTTCATACATGGAGCTATACACAGTTACGCAGACATACTTGGTTACACTCTACACTGTCCATCCTCCCATAATCTGTTTGAAGATACAATGATACACACCCAATACCCAGTGCTGGTAAAGACACACACACACACACACACATACACACACCAATTCATAGACACAGGATACCAAGACACACACTGCTACTGACCCACATAGGGACACACACCAACTTATAAATAAATACTTGGAAATACCCACTTCCCATCATATGATTCATGGACACAATGATCTCACAGATACACAGCCACAGGGGACACACATCCAGTTTCACAGAGACCCTCTCCCACAGGCACTAATAGGGTCATGCGCTGAAACTGCCACATATAATACACAAGGGTCTCTCTCAGGGACCCACAAAACACAGATTCTCAATATACAAACTCTCAAGGACCCACAAGAAGAAATGGGCATACGAATACACTCAGTTTTGCAGACTTCCCATGTGCTCACAAACGCACACAGACACACAGGGGCACTAAGGATAGATATTCTCCTGCATGCACACAGCAAATACATATGCAATGCAGTCACTATCAGCATCAAAGAAAGACCCACAGATAGAAGATGCCCACAGAGATGGGGGGCTGGATACTCCTCTCTGGGACACACACTAGTTTTCCCAGGACCAGGGACTTCCAATCCTTCCAAAGCAAAGCACTTTCTCTTTGGGCCCAAGATCCCCAGGCCACTTACTCACTCCCTGGGCAGCTGGAATGGGACCAGCACCACTAACCACCGCCCCCCCCCACTCCTCCCACTGTGCTGTGGAGGTGAATTTTGAGGTACAGACTTTGGAAGTTCAAGGACCAGATTCCCCTAGCTCACAAACCCAAAAGCAATCTTGACTGAAGACTCTCACACCCCAACTCCTCTGCCTAGCCTTCCAAAGACAAGCCCTCTACTCCCTAGCTCCCTACAGTGAGAGGGTTCCTTGGGGATGAGCCAGGGACCTGCCTCTTGCTCCACTCCTTAAATGCTCTGGTCTGCTCTGGAGTTGAGGAATTCGAGTCGGAGTATACTTGAGGAAGAGAGAGGCTATGTGTCTACATTTAGCCGAATCAGCCTGGAAGTAAGGGAGGTGTGTGAGTGTGTGTGTGTGTGTGTGTGTGTGCGCGCGCGCGCGCGCGCGTGCCCGCGCACACGCACGCCCTGGCGCGAGCGCCACTCGCCACTCATACCAGATTCTCAAGCTACATTTGGGTGTGAGCACGTGTGCATGCCAGTGTGATCCACATCTCCTGGCTGAGGATGTCCACGCAGCCACAGCTGTGTGCGCTAACGCGTGTGCACACATGTGTGCGTGCATGAGCGCTATTGGAAGCGGGTTGGAGAAGGAGGAGCAGGCAGCTGTGTACGTGTGTGCGCGCTTGTGGCCACGGTTCGTGAGGGTCCCCGGGGAGAGTCTCCAGAAAGATGTCCCGGACTTTCCAAACATACACCCTTGAGAGCAGGGGTGCTCATTTGTGCGCCCCTGCGAGGGCGGGAGTAGTCTGGAGTATGGGCGAGTAGGATGTTGCGCCTTGAGTGCCTCCAGGCCCTAGGCCTGCCGCCCGTCGGCTGGACCAGGGAAACGGGGCGCAGAGCTCAGGGCACCCTCCTGCCCCCCTGCGGCGCTCCCGCCCCCTCAAAGTGCTGTCGAAATAAAAAGCAGCAGCCGCTGCGGCCGGGAGAGGGGAGGGAGAGGTAGCGGGAGCGAGAGGGAGGTAACAAGGCCAGCGCCGCCGGCTCGCCGCTCCAGCCTCTACCTCCTGGCCGCCTTCGCCCCCACCCCAGCCGCCCCCGTCGGCCACCGGGCGAACAAAAGCGCCCGCCGCGCACCATGCGGCCACTCGGCGCGCCGCCCGGGCCCCGCTGGTGACGCCGCCAGCCCGCCGGGGTCCTGTGGGCCCACCTAGCCACACACAGGGCTGTGCGCCCCGCTCCGCTGCGGCCCCGTCCACCCGGGGGCGCCGCCCGCCGCACCTCGCTCGGTAAGTGCCCCCAACTCCGCCCGGCCAGGGCCCTTCCAGCCCCCAGGTTTGGCCCACCCGCCCCGTAAACGCCGTCCGCCTAGCCCAGTGGCCCCTGCCATGTGGCCTTCGGGATTCGCCCCGGTCCTGCGGGCGGCTAGAACCCCAGGTCATAGGGGCCTAATCCCGAGGGAGTATTTGCGGAGTTGAGGGCAGCAGGCCCGCCTCCGGCCTCTCGCTTTCCCATTTCTCGGATGCAGCCGTACACAGGCCGCGAGCCCGGGTTATCCCCAGTGCCTCGCCCCACCTCCCGGCCCCCGAGCTGGGGTCTTTGTCTCGGCCGCCCCCACCTCCGGGCCACGGCGGCGGAGGCGCCCAAGCCCGGCAGCCGAGCGGCGGCTGCACCTGCCGACTGGTCCCGTGCGCCGGCTTTGCGCGGCTTAACCCGCTCGCTCCTGCGTGCGCCCCCGCGCGCTGCGCCCCCCGGCCCTTTATCCTGGTGGGTGCGGGGGCGGGGGGGAGCGCCGGGTCTGCAAGTCTCCCCTCCTGCCCCAAGCCCCAGTCGGAATCTGTTTAGTGGGATTTCAATAAGAATGGGGCCGCCGCGGGCTCCGGGATCTGCCGCCGGGAGGCGTAGACGGCGGTCTGGGTCTGTCTGGACGCCGGGCATTTAGAATCCTTCAGCCGCGGCCAGGCTTGAACTCCAGGTTGCCCCGACCGCGAGGGGAAAGATCCGGCGTTCAGGGCCCCCGGGAGTGGCGACCGCTCCTTTCCGGGAAAACACGGAAGGAAATTCGTTGTTTTGGAAAAAGCTACGTCTCCCGGGGATCGGGAACATCTGGCGGTGAGCTCCGCGTCTACACAGGCACCTAGTGATGGGATTCGTTTATGAGTAGGCAGGATTGGAGAAGCAGGTAGGGCCAGTGCGGCTGCCCAGGCGTCTGGAGAGCGTTTCCCGGCCGAGCTGACAAATTGCAAACAAATTGCGTCTAACGAAACGGATTTACCAGTTGTCAGGCTGCGGGGCCGCCGGCACCCCGAGCCAACCTCGGCCTTCGGGAAGCCCGGAGAAACGCTGCCCGATTCTGCAGGTCTCAGCCAGGCTCCCGGGGCGGCCCTCAGGCTCGGAGGTGGGTGGTTAGAACATGATAAGGAGGAACACGATCCCCCAGGCTCCTGACCCAGGGTGGGGCAACTTCTCGACCACGGCCGGGTTTTACAATTCCTAAAGGCCCAGGAGACCGTATAGGGTGGGACAGCCATCATGGAGGCCAGAGGGGAGGGAGCCTTCACAGGTGGGGGGCTGGAAGTGAGCCCCAATGAGCAGAAGGGGCCGTGGGGACCCTGGTCCGGCGCTGCAGAACCCCTCAGGAGCACCGCCCGCAGGCCTGAGCACATCTGAGGCCTTGCCCTATGGGGACTGCTGAACCCCTCTGGCTAAGGCAGCCCCCACTTCCTCCTCAGTCCCCCCTCAAGGCCCATTGCCAGTGTGGGGCTGGGAGGCCGCTGAGTTGACAAATTTCCCCAAGGAAGGCAGCCCCTAAGCAAACTGGTTTCTTTGAATCCCCCCTCCACTGCCAGCCAATTAAATGCCCCTAGGGAAAGGTGGGAAGAATTAGGTTACAAAGACAGGACAAACTTACAGACCCAGAGGGGCTACCTGGGACCACGGAAGTTTAAACAAAGGGTGAGGAGGGAAGGGCCGGGTAGGATGGGGAAGACTGGGCAGCAGAGAGCCCTGACCCGGGCGGCCAGGCCCTGTAGACCCAGGCCTCGGATCCCTGTGCTGCCAGCTCCCGGGAGAAAGCATCCTGAGCCGCGGGGACCCATGCTTTCTTTGGGGACCTCAGGCCACTTGAAAAAGGCAGTTAGAAGATTCAGTTTCTCTGCTGCCCTTTCCCGGTCCTTCCTGAAGTCTCCTTCTTATGTAAGGAAAGTGACAGCTTCTCGGTGCGAGCAAAAGGCAGCACCCGCATAAGCAACAACCCTTGGAAATGAACAAAAACATGAAAAAGGGAATGCATCCCTCTGAAGGTGTTCTGAAGACTCTGAATCCTGAGGCTCTAAACAATAAATCTGCTCTTCTCGGGTGCAAGGATGCCCCCTGCAATCCTAGCCGATTTGGGGGGAAGCCCTGATCCTACCCCGCCGTTTGTTTGGGTACAAGTGATAGGATGGTCTCCGCTTTCTACTGGGCAAGATGCCTAGCTAGCGTCTGTCTGGCACACACGGACACTCATGATTGGAGTGGGGGGTGTTTTACTGGCCAGCTGGGCCCTCTCCTCCCTGGAGCCCCTCTTTTTGCTCCCAGGCGGGTTGGTTTCTGCGAGAGAATGCAGCAGTCCCGCGTCCAACGCAGGAGTTTCAATTATAGCGGAGGCCTCCTGCCCAGCCAGCTGCCTGCCTGCCTTTTGGAGGAAGGCAACCCCGGCTCTCCAGAGACTTAGAGGAGCTCCCCCGCCCGTTTTTTTTTTTCTCTCTCTCTCTCTCTCTGTCTCTCTCTCTAGGCCAGGACTGCGGGAAGGGAGACTGGTGCGGATCTCCCGAGGCCCCTGCTCAAGCACTGCTTAACTGCCCTGCTAAGCTCCTCTGCCCGGCGATTTTCTGAGCCGCCGAGCGGGGTAATTAAATCCCCAGCGGAGGTCGGTTCTGCGCCGGGCCAGCGGGCAGCTCGGGGCTGCTGTTCAGGCAGGAGCCTGGCCTGGCTGGTCACCTCTATGCCAGCGGTGGCCCAGACGCTGCTCCAGAGGGACTTCGGGGTGTCCCAGAGGAGCTTTTAGCCAAATTCCGAATGATGAAAACCTGCAGACCCACCCAGAATGGGGGTCATTTGAACCATGCCTTTGGGGGAAATAAAGCGAATTACCTGTTTTCCCGAGGGCCTGGCGTGGCCACGTCCCTGCGAGCCGAATTGCGGATCGCAGCCCCACGGAAAGCTCCCGCTTGGCTCTGGCGTTCATGCCCCGGGGCCGGCAAGCGGCCGGCTGCGTCCTGCGCTGGGTCCCGCAGCCTTGCCCGACGCCGGGGATTGTCCCCGGAGCCGCGGTGTCTTTGATAAGCTCGCGCTAGGCTCCAGGTACGCAAGACAGGCTCGGGGCTCCGGCGATCGCATTTTACGCCTTGATGAAGAATCGTAAGCTAAATGCAAGGAGGAGAGACAGACGAACAGAGGCAGCGAGTCCGCGGCCAGAGCGCGCGTTGCGGGGAAGGAGAGACGGAAGGCACCGAGGCCAGTCACCTGCCCGCCCCGGCCGCGGAGGCCCGGCCGCGGCCTCGCGCTCCCACTCCCCGGCCCCGGCGCGCTGGCCCCGGCTGGCGCCGGCCTCCTTTCAGCGGAGCGGAGTTCCGAGAAGCCCGGGCTGGCCCGCGCGCCCGGAGTGGAGCCGAGCGGGAGGCGCGGCGGGCACGGGGCAGGAGGGTCCCTAAGCGCCGGGACGCGCTGGTTCCCAGCCAGAGGGGCTCCGCGCCTTCGGCCCCGCGTCTTTACCTGAGCCAGGGCCTCGGACAGATGATCGGACAGCGGAGGCAGAGGCAGGAGGCCCCTGGCCCGAGCCCGCACCCCCAGGCGCTGCCCGGAACTGGCCTGGGAGAGGGTGACTGGGGCGCGCCCGCGGAGCTGGGCCTGGCCGGGAGCCCCCAGAGCCGAGGGGACCGAGGGCTTTCCTCCCTCCTCGGATTATTAAAAAGTTCATTTCCTGGCGAATCGGGTGACGTCAGGGGCCCGGCGTCGCGGTGGCGGGGCCGCCCGGCCGGAGAAGCCGCCTCCAGTTACCCAATTACCGACTGTCAATCCCGCCGCCCCTCCCCCCACCCTCCCGGGGGTGGCCCGGACCCCCGCCCTCTCCCGGGTCCCGGACCCACCTGGGATCCCTCTGGGCTCCTACTCCGAGAGCCGTAGACTCAGCTCAGGAGAGGGGCTGCAGCGCGACGATTACTCCCCTTACCCCCGCACCTGTCTCAATCCCCCCAAAGTTCTTTGTCTCCGGCCCCCCTCCCGCCCCCACCTCCGCCTCCCTGGTCGGCCATAGGCTCCCTTGGAGCCTCGGTGTCCTCCGTCTGTACGACGGGAGAGAGCAAGGCGATTTGTGCTCGGCCGCTCCCCCGCAGAGCTGGGTCTCTGCACTGGAGGTGTGTGGAGAGCAGTTCCAGGTGACTTAGGGGAAGGAGTTCTCAGTGTACCGCCGCCCTCTCCCCAGGGGCCGCCCTAGGGACCCCCGGGGTGGGGGAGAAATGCCTCCTCTTGCCCGGAGGCGTCTCCTTCGAGCCGGCGCCGGCGCCAGTCCGGGTCTCCGCGGCCTCGCCCCAGGCAGTTCGGCCCGCTGGTCTGCGAAGGCCACGCCCGGGAAGGGGACGCCCCCTCCCCCTCTCGGGGGCCGCCGGCCAGGCCACCTCCACCCGGTCAAGCACAGGCCTAAGCGGCCTGTTGTCCGGGACCCAGAAGCCCGCTCGTGTGGCACAGTTCCTCCCCTCCTTGCGCCTGCTGCCCCTCAGCTGTCCCCCCAACAATCCCCTGCCCAGCCAGCGCCCGAGGCGGGGGAGGGAATGGCCGGGTAGGTAGCTGGGACTCCAACCAGCTGCTTCAGGGCTAAAGGAGCTGGGATCCGAGAGTGGAATAGCTGGGGTCCCGGGGAGAGGACACTCAGACACCCGGAGGGTGCACCCCCCGTGCTCCCGGGGAGGGGTCCCCCGTTGGAGGTTAGTTACTGGGACGCGGGCCCTGAGGTTAGGGGGATCCAGGAGCGTTCGCGTGAGGGGGCGCAGCAGGCGGCCAGCGGGGTGAGGGTCCTGGCGGGGGCGGGGGGGCGCGCTGGCAGCAGGGGCCGCCGGGAGGGCGCTGGGAGGGGGCCCGCGGGCGGAGGGGGGCAGGCCCGCGGGTCAGTCCGGGAGTCCGGCGGCCCGAGTTGCGGGCGCAGCCAATGGGGGGCGGAGGCTGGGCGGCGCGCGGCGCTGATTGGCTGGCGCGGGCTTCTTAGGCGTGCACGGCCCCCGCTTCATGTCTGTGCAGGAGTCGCGAGCTGGCGCCAGGGCGGCCGGAGGATGCCGAGGGGCCGGAGCCGGGCGGGCCCGAGGCCGAGGCGCGCGCTGTCCCCCGCTCGAACCCCGTGAGCCCAGCGGCCTGAAGCGCAGTTCCTGAGCCCGCCGCTCCTGGGGCTCCGACCGGTGCTGATCCCCGCCCCCGAGGCCGCAGTCCCCTCCCCGCGGCGCTGCGTGTGTAAGTTTGGGGTGCGAGAGCTGGCCGGGGGCCTGGGGCGCGCCGAGCTCCGAGAGGTCTCTTCCGGGGCTCAAGGCCGCCGGGGCCGGCTGCGAGTCACTGCTTTGATGTGCCTCGGGGGAGGCCGTGGTGCGCCGCCTGGGAGTGCGCTCAGGGGCTGGCTCCCAGCCGCTGGGGCAGCGTGTGCGTGTGGGGGGCGGGGGGCGCCAAGTCGGTGTGTGTATCCGGCGCCAAGTGTAGGTATGTGAGTGCCGCTGGGATCGTGTGCCCCGGTGGGTGCCCAGGCGTCTGTCTCTAACTTTTGGTCTGTGTGTTTGTGTTTATGTAGCGGGAGGGAAGGGAGTCGGGGTGAGTGTCTGACTTAAAGAGAGACTCTGTGTGTTTGCTGGGGTCGCTGCTGTCGGGGCTTGTCCCCGAGTGTAACGCGGCGCGCACGAGCGTGCGGCTCTGGGACCGGGGGTCACCAAGCGAGTGTGCGCGCCTGAATCCTCTCCTCCGCCTTCCTTTCGTTTTGAGCTTTGAGCCTTCCTCCCACCCGGGACTGTCCCTCGGCTGCGCTCGGCTGGGGCGCGGCGGCTGCGGGACTCCGCGTGGCGGGACCTCGGGGGATGTCAGGCCGTGGCGGCGCCCCTCACGCCCCCTTCCGTCGCGCAGGGACGCCGCCACCGCCTCGGCCCAGATCCCGAGCCTCCCCCGCCGGCCATGGAGGTGGCGCCGGAGCAGCCGCGCTGGATGGCGCACCCCGCCGTGCTGAATGCGCAGCACCCCGACTCGCACCATCCGGGCCTGGCGCACAACTACATGGAGCCCGCGCAGCTGCTGCCTCCCGACGAGGTGGACGTCTTCTTCAACCACCTAGACTCGCAGGGCAACCCCTATTACGCCAACCCAGCCCACGCGCGGGCGCGCGTCTCCTACAGCCCCGCGCACGGTGAGCCCAGGGCCGGTGGGTGACTGGGAAGCCCGGCGCGGGAGGGGAGGAGGCCCCGACTGCCTGCTTCCCGGATGTGAGATCCGCAGGAGTTGGAGCAGCTGAAAAATTGGGGCGGGAAAGGTGGGGGCAGCAGCCTCTTGGGGAGGGTTTGGGCACCAGGGGGTTTCTGCCCATTTGCTGCTGGCCTGTGGGGGTTCCCTCCAGGCCTTGGTGGTCCAGTGGGTTCCTTCTGTGCCACTTGTCCTTCAGCTCCCGAGTGACATTCTTGATTATTGCCGGTTGGGGTGTTATGTTTCTGGTTTTCTTTGGGAAGAAGGTTACTGCTGGTTGTGAGTTGTGGTGTTGTGTATCTGAGTCCTGGCCAGGCTCAGCCTCTGCCCATCCTGACCCCTCTCCTTCCTCCTGCAGCTCGCCTGACTGGAGGCCAGATGTGCCGCCCACACTTGTTGCATAGTCCAGGGTTGCCCTGGCTTGACGGGGGTAAAGCTGCCCTCTCAGCCGCAGCAGCACACCACCACAATCCCTGGACCGTGAGCCCCTTTTCCAAGACACCACTCCACCCCTCAGCTGCTGGAGGCCCGGGCGGCCCCCTCTCCGTGTACCCAGGGGCAGGGGGCGGGAGTGGGGGAGGCAGCGGGAGCTCTGTGGCCTCCCTCACTCCCACTGCAGCCCACTCTGGCTCCCACCTCTTCGGATTCCCACCCACTCCACCCAAGGAAGTGTCTCCGGACCCCAGCACCACGGGGGCTGCCTCTCCAGCCTCCTCTTCCGCAGGGGGTAGCGCAGCCCGGGGGGAGGACAAGGATGGCGTCAAGTACCAGGTGTCACTGACCGATAGCATGAAGATGGAAAGCGGCAGTCCCCTGCGCCCAGGCCTGGCTGCCATGGGCACCCAGCCTGCTACACACCACCCCATCCCCACCTACCCATCCTATGTGCCGGCCGCTGCCCACGACTACAGCAGCGGACTCTTCCACCCCGGAGGCTTCCTGGGTGGCCCTGCCTCCAGCTTCACCCCTAAGCAGCGCAGCAAGGCACGCTCCTGCTCAGGTAACAGCAGGTGCCAGTGACTTAGTGGAAGTGGGGTTGGTTTGTGCTTTAGGCGGGATGTGGGGTGGGGGAGGTGGGGGGGTGGGGAGGGCTGTGATAGGGGAGACGGGGCAATGTCACCCTTCCAGATCTGGGGATGGGCGATGATCCCCTCAACAACTTCCAACAGATGTTTGAGACTCCAGCATGGGGGAGGAGGAGCCCTAAAACTTTTGTTCATTTCTTAACTGTTCCCAAGGGTCCCCAAAGTTCGTTTCCCTTCCCCCCTCCTCACCCTCCCTTCTAAGGTTGGCCACTGCCAGACTGAACACAGAACGGGAATTCCCCCTTCCCTTCCCCTTAATCTTAAGTGAAAATGTGAGCAGCCTCTTGACTTAGTGTGTGAGAGAATTCGAGACTCGAGTGACAGCAGTGAGGCTGTGTGTACGTGTGTTTGTGAGTGTGCGTGCATGCTGTGGGTGCACTCGTAGGTGCTCCAGACCCTCAAGGAATCTGGTTCTCCGACTCAATCAGTCCTATCTTGGGATTTCGATGTTTCCCAATCTCCTTGGGAGATTTCCCCCAAAGCAACATTCCCAGGGCTTTTTCCTGCTCCCTGCCCCCTGGCGTGTCCTTCATTCTCCCTGCCTGAAGGCAGGAGTGAGGGGATGAAGCTCTAAGTGCCTCTGCCCCTTTGCCGGAGGAGAGGGCTGGGGCCAAGCTGGTTTGTCTAAGAATCTGGCCAGAGAGCTGAAACCAGGGCTAGTGCCGGGCTTTTACTGTCAATGCTTACCTCCCGATCCCTTTAACCAAGGAAGAGGAAGATTTTTTTAAACTTTTACTCCTGAGTCCAGGAACCTTTCCTTGCCCCTATACATCGACAATTTAGTTGAAAGTAAATGGGGAAACATTTTCCCGGGCTACGTGATGCAGGGCATCTGGCTACCCTGCCTGATTGCTGCCGCCACCTCGGGCACCCACCCCAGCCCCGCCTGGGGAGGGGGGCCTGTTCTGCTCAGGCTGGCTACCTTGCCTTTAATTAGCCCCTTCTCCCAAGTTTGTTTTACACATTCTATTTGAATTCCAGATGGTCTTTGAGTAACAACAACAAAAAACAAAAACCAAAACCAAACAGCCCGCCATCCATCGACAGAAGACCAAGGTCACTTACTTAGTCTACTGGGCTTAAAAACGAAAGGGCTTATGGTTGATTTTATTTTAAAGAATGCCACCCTCGATCCGAGTCGGGGACCTGAATTCTAGGGCCTCAGTGGAAAAGGGGGAAGCTGGGGAGAAAGAAGGAAATCCCCCCTGCTTGAAGAACAGAAGCGGGGTGGGAGCTGCGGGCAGAGGATCCTGAGGTGGCAGACGCAGCTGGGGCAAAGGGAGAGATAGAAGAGGAGAGGAAGACCTAGAAAGTGAGCCAGGACCCTCCCAGGCCCAGCCCGGTGGAGCGGGCGACTCCCGCCACCGCCCTGCCGCCGGCGAGGTTTGCTGTAAATACCCTTTCTTTGTAGCGCGGAGAATCCCTGGGGCCCTGGCCCCACTCCTCCTTCTGCCCCGTTTCCCTTCCTTCCACAGAGAGTTTTATTTTATTTATTTTATTTTATTATTTTATTATTTTTTTCAGAGTGTTATCCTTTAATGAAGAGCTGGGTCAGTGGCCAGAGAGGGTTTTAAACAGGGAGCTTCAGCCTTAAGGCTACTTTCCGAACTCCTCTCCTGCAGGGGAACCTCCTCAGAGTTCCAAGGAAGGGGAACCTTCCTGCCCAGAGTCGGAGCTCAAAGTCACCCCGGGGCAGCCCGCTGCCGCCTTCTGGGCGCCTCCGCCCCCGACTCTCTCCCCTGACCCTGTCCGTTAAGCTGGCCTGCTGTATCTCCCTGTCCCCCCTGCAGAAGGCCGGGAGTGTGTCAACTGTGGGGCCACGGCCACCCCTCTCTGGCGGCGAGACGGCACTGGGCACTACCTGTGCAACGCCTGCGGGCTCTACCACAAGATGAACGGCCAGAACCGGCCACTCATCAAGCCCAAGCGGAGACTGGTAGGCGCGGGCAGCAGGTGGCTGGGTGGGTGGGTGGGGGGCCCAACCTGGGCTGAGCCGCGACTTATTTAAAAAATAAAAGTAACATCACCCAACCCTTCCAATGCAGCTGCTTTGCCTCAGATCCTTTTATCATTAAAATCACTTGGGGTCGCCTTTCTTTTAGGCCAGATTTTTTCGGCCCGGGCCGGTCTCCCCGGTCTGCAGCCCACCAGGTAACCTCACCCCACCGAGCTCAGGGATCCCCCACATTGAGTGTCCAAGGGCCCAGCTCCTGTGCCCTGGCCTCTGGCTAACTCTTTTTAAAAATAGGGCCATGAAGTAAGTTTCCTTGTAGCCCAGCACACAATCTCCTCGCGCTTATTTAAATAAAACACACACTCACACCAACCACCAAAAAAACCTGCCCTTTATTATTTTTCCATGGAGTCACCTATACTGTGTATTTTCATTTGAGTGATTTAAAAAAAATGCCCTTTCGGATCTCCTGCCGGAGTTTCCTATCCGGACATCTGCAGCCTGAAGATAAGGAAACTTCGCGTATCTGTTTCCGGACTCCGCGAGTTTTAGAGCCTCTCCTCGGCTCAATCCTGCCTCTCGCTGGGCTGTTTTGAAATTTCTAATACCCTCCGCTCTGCAAATAATGCGTAAAATGCTAAGAATAATAAATATATTTTTTTTCAAGGCGAAGTGATTTACGAGGCTTAAATCGCTTGCCACTTTGGGGGCCCCCTCCCCCTCCACCCGAGTGAGCGAGGCGGGGTGAGGGCCCAGGTGGGGGTAGGGGTAGAGGATACCACGTTGGCCCTTGAGTCAGAATTCCAGCTCCAGGCTGCTTACTCACCCTCACCTCCCTGCCCCCCTGCCCCCACCAGGCAGCAGTCAGGCAGGTCCCTCCAGCGGCGCTCCTGTGCTCTTTGCCTGGTGCTAGGAGCTCCGGCCCAGGCCGGCCCAGCCTCTGATGGTCTCCTTCCCCCAGCCGTCCTGCTGCCTGCTGCTCTTTGGGAGCTGGTGGGGCGGTGGTGGTGGTGGTGGTGGTGGTGGTGGTGGCCTGGGAGGGGGACAGGGCGGGGGGGGGGCTGGGGGGGGGTGACAGATGAGTTCTGTCACCGTGGGGCTGGTGCTTATGGGCCCACAAGAGGGCATCTGCTTTCTCCGGTCAAGACTCTCTTACTTTCCTTTGTCAGGAGACTTCAGGTCCCTTCTCCAGAAACCAGACACTCATTTCCAGTCCCCCTCTGGTCTGCATTCCCTGAGGGGCTATGGGGCCGCTAGCGCTCTGTGGTTTGGGGTACAGCGTGCCTGATGGACCAGCATTGTGGTGATGGGAATGTTCTGGCTCTGCACTGTCCACTGTGGTTGTGACTGTTGATTCCTTGAAATGTAGCTAATGCCATAGAAGGAATTGAATTTCTCATTTTACTAAATTGTAGTTCAGTTGAATTCAAATAGCTCCCACGTGGCTAGTGGCTACATACGGGATGGAGCAGCTCTAGACTCCCTAAACAGTTGACGTCCCCACCCTGGGCAGGTACAAGGTTCCCCTGCCCTGGCCTCTGTGGTGCCATCACGCCCAGGGTTGTGGAGTTTGAAAGGAGGCACGTGAGAATGCAGCGCCAGACCCAGGGGCTCCAAAGGGATGGAGCCAACCTCCTCAGGGCCTCAGTTTACCTGTCTGTGAAGTTTGTTTGATGGTTGGGGGAAGTAGCTGATTTGTCCTTTTAGCTTTGCAACCCGGTTGATACTGAGATCAGGCTTCTAAGTGTTCTTTAAGTTCTGCACTGGTTTCGGTCTCAAATTCTAAAATTCCACGGCTTCGGAGATGCCTGGATTCCCTTGTGAGATTTCCCACTCCTGGGCTAAGTTGGGAGGGATGGGGTGGGGCGAGGGTCCGGAAGGGAGGTCGAAGTGGGGCGTGGGAGCCCAGCCTGCTGACGCCGCCTCTCCCCTCCCAGTCCGCCGCCAGGAGAGCCGGCACCTGTTGTGCAAATTGTCAGACGACAACCACCACCTTATGGCGCCGAAACGCCAACGGGGACCCTGTCTGCAACGCCTGTGGCCTCTACTACAAGCTTCACAATGTGAGTCTGCCCCGCCCCTGCCCGCCCCGTCCCTCCCGGGGGACCGCTCCCTCTTTGTGCTGCCAGGCGAGGGGCCCCAGCCACAATCTCCAGCGTGGCTTGGCTTGGGAGGCGGCTGCCGCTGGGCTGGGCAAGCTCCCAGTGCCAGAAGGGCTTCCCATAAGAGGGGACAAGCTGGCTAGAGGTGTGTCCCCCAAAGCGGGGGGGGGGGGGGGGGGGGGGGGGTGCGGGGGTGCGGGGAGGGTGTGCTGCAGGTCCAGGGAAGTGGTGCCTCTTTAAACACAAAAAAGACAGGCATACAGTTTGGTTGTGTTGATGTGGGGGCGGTACTGGCACTTAGTGGGCTCAGTGCCCTGCAGGTCCCACACAGTGAAAAGCCCTTTTCTGGAAAGCGTAGCACGCTGGCTTGGCAGGGAAGACCATGATGGGCCGAGGGCATTTGCAGGTGGGATCCCTGTCCAGACCTGCCTTTGCCCCCATGTGGAAGCTGGGGGTGGGGGTCTTGTTCTGGGAAGGGAACTGGATCTCCTGAAGGTTTTGTGGTTGCCCCCAGGTCAACAGGCCACTGACCATGAAGAAGGAAGGGATCCAAACTAGGAATCGGAAGATGTCCACCAAGTCCAAGAAGAACAAGAAAGGTGCAGAGTGCTTTGAGGAGCTGTCCAAGTGTATGCAGGAGAAGGCCTCCCCCTTCAGCGCTGCTGCCCTGGCTGGACACATGGCGCCCGTGGGCCACCTCCCACCATTCAGCCACTCGGGACACATCTTGCCCACCCCAACGCCCATCCACCCCTCCTCCAGCCTCTCCTTTGGCCACCCCCACCCATCCAGCATGGTGACCGCCATGGGCTAGGGCCAGGCCCCCGGCAATCGGATGGAGAGATGCCGAGAAGGGTGGCCAGCAATGCAAGGCTGGGCACCCCTAGGCAGGGTGGGCTACACCCTTAGCGGTCTGCCCTTCCCCGAAGACTGATGCCACTCCTGCCAGCCCAGCCGGAGCCCCACGCTGCCTCTCCTGTGGGCGCTCCCCTTGGCCCTCAGCGGTCACTGTGAAGATCCTCACCCAGGCTACGAGGCAGCCTTGGCCCGGCTCACTGCCCAGGTGGGGTTTCCATCATGGATTGTTCAGAGAACAGAACGGACAACTTTATGAAGAGAAGGGGTGGGGGGTAGGGGACAGACGAAGAAAGCTGTTTTTAGAAGGAGAAGGGAGTAGGCCAAAATAATTTATTTTGTTCTCTTTTCTAACAAGGACTGGGAGACAGAGATCTGAGCTGCCCCCTGAGTTCTCTGGGTTTTCTTTTGCTCCAAGGGCCACCTGGCCCATCTGCTTGCTAGGGCCCTGGGGGTAGGTGTGCGAGGGGCTGGGGGGTGGCCTGCATCTTCTCCCCTGGCTTCCTCTCCTGAAGCAGCTGAAGCCCAGGTTGGGCTGAGCCAGTGCAGGCAGGCCACCAGCCCGGGGAGGCGGCGCGGTGCGTGCCCTGGCGGCCAGGCCCAGTAGGGCAGAGACAATCATGGGCGGTCCTGCGCAGATTCCCAGGCCAGGGCTGGGTCACAGGAAGGAAACAACATTTTCTTGAGAGGGGAAATGTCTCCCAGATCTCTCCCCTGGCTCTGAGGCCGAAGCTGGTGTGACCCGTGTACCCTTAACAAGCCTGAGCCACAGCCTGACTCCTTTGCCAGGTGGACCCCTGTACATACATCCCTTTTCTGCTAACCCCTCAACCCCTTCCCCTCCCACTCTGAGACAAAAGAAAAAAATATATATCTATATAAAAAGACTGCATAAGCTTAACTCGCTGAGGAGTTAGTTGTTTTATTTTTAAACTCATTTTGGGTCCAGTCAATTGTACGTTGCCACGGAAGCCCTCGCTATGGAAAGGAATAAAACCTACAAACCAAGGCTGTAGCTTCGCAATTATTTTTGGAAAAGTACTTGGATCCCACAGCCCTAGGATGGGGAGCCCGGGGCCTGGGGAGGCTGCTCTTGGCTTCCAGGGGCTGGTCTGGCAGGTGGCGAGGCAGGGGTTGGGGGTGGGTCCAAGGAGAGGCCACGACCCTGCTGGGGTCCCTGGAGACGCCTGGGTTCTGCTCTGCTTCGCTGTGGCTGTCTGGATCCTTCCCAAGGTACAGCTGTACATAACTGTGTCCGAGCTTAGATTCTGTATGCGGAGGAGGTGGGTGCGGCGGCCGGCAAGGGCCTGGCCGGGAGGAGGATCCTGCCGAGCCGAGCCGATGTAGTCGACCAAGTGCAATATGGGCCGGCGATCGCTGAGGGGGTGGGGGGCACCGCAGCCAGAAGTAACTTATTTTGTACTAGTATCCGCATAAGATAAAGAATCAGCAGTATTTTCTGTTTTTATGTTTTATTTGGCTTGTTTTATTTTGGATTAGTGAACTAAGTTATTGCTAATTATGTACAACATTTATATATTGTCTGTAAAAAATTGTATGCTATCCTCCTATTCCTTTAAAGTGAATACTGTTAAGAATAATAAAATACTTTTTGTGAATGCCTCTGGCCGGTCTTGTGGGCTCCCGGGCTGCTGAGTCCTGGGTGTGGAGATTGGCAGTCAGACTAATGGGTCCTCCCGGGCCCAGTGATTTAGAGAGAAGGGCTCCTGGAATAGGGGATGGGGCGGTTTGGCTGGGGTGGGAGATCCTGATCCCCCCTGCATTGCTCCCATCTGAATTTCCTCACTGTCACCCCACTGGGGCTCCTGGTGGATAGGTGGCTACTGGGGAAGCATGAGGAGGCCATGGTTTCTCCAGCCTTTGGTCTACACACTGATCCTTTTCCTGGGGCGTTTGTGGAACCCAAATGCTCTTGTGGAACAAGAGCCGCCCCTGCCCTCTACTCCATCCATTTCCTCCCAGATACTGATCAGTTCCTGTTTCTGAGCTACCTGGTCATCAATATTCCTGTTCATTGACAGATGTGATCACCAATGTTTTTGATCACTGATGTCACTGATTGCTGTCATCTTCTGTCAACAAAGCTGGTCATTGGAGATGGCTACCATGACTGATACTCTTCATTAGTGACAGGTCTGATCACCAGAGCCTGTGACCATAGACATCTGATTACTAACAACTGATCACCAACACTCAATCACCAATATTTTATCAATGCCTCCGATCAGTGACATGTCTGGTCACCGACAGCCATGAAGTGTGATCACCAGTGCTTCAGTGACTGTCTTGGCTTACTAGTAATACACCTGGTCATGAGTATCGCCTACCACCAATATTGCTGATCAGCACCTCTATTCATGTTTAATATTCCGTGTGTCTGGTGCCAACATCTCTGACGACCATTGTGTTTCTTCAGTATTTCTATTCACCAGATTTGTGACCCCTGGCACCTCTTATCATTCATGTTCTTGATTCCTGATGCTCTAGTCTTCAACACACCCAGTCATTGGTATCCTAGTTCATCAAGAAGCATGATCACCAATGTCACTAATCAATGGTTTTCTAATCATTGATAGATCTGATCACTCATATGTCTCTCCAATATCTCTAATCACATTATTTTCATCACCAATGTCTCCTTAACAGTGACTTTGGTCACTTGTCTCTAGTCACCAACATCTCTAACCAACAATATGCCTAATGACCAATGTCTCTGATCATGGGCTCCTCTTTCCACCAAATTTTCTGTCAGTGCAATCACCAGTGGCCCTGGTGACTGACATCCCTGGCTCCTCAGTGTGAATCACCTGGCTTCTAATGTCCAGCATAGGGATTGTAGAGTCTCATCTTCCAAGTCCCTGATGACCAGTGTCCCTTATATCCTGATTCCGGGGGGCACTGACTACTACCAGCCCCCTGGTCATCAGTATCCCTTAGCCACCTGTGTCTCTGTCACTAAAGTCTCTAACCATTGCTGCCTTTGGTCCCCATTAGATCACTCATCTGCAAGATCTCTGGGTGTCTCCAGCCATTGAATATGATCACTTGTCTCCTCTATGCTCAGTCATTAAGGATACGGGCACCAGTATCCTTCACTAACACTCCTGTTGCTCACTTCTTCAGTCCCCCATGTTCATGATCAATGATGAATCATATATCAAATCAATGCTGATCACCAAGACCTCCTGTTCCTCAGTGTACAGCCACTACCTCTCTGATCATGTGTTTGAATGATGTCATCTCTCACGATGCCACTGTCTCTAATTACAAGTCATTCTATTCATATGTCCCTGATGGATGACTTCTTTTAGCCCTAATCACCATTTCTGATACCCTGAGTCCATGACAATTAGGATTTCTGAAGTTCAACTTCCTTGCTCCTTGGCAGCCCTGATGTCCACATGTTCCAGAAGGCCCCTCCTTTCATCCTTCCCATCCCAGGCTGCTGGTGCTGGCAGGGTGCTTGTTAGGCCCAGAGAAGCAATGGTCCTGTGGAGGCCACATGATGCCTGCTGTGAAGTCCCAGATACCCCAGCCCATCAGGGTAGAGCAGCAGAAGCATCCCTGGGACTCTGACATAGGAGCCCTCTGCTAAGTGCCACCACCCTAACCCACCTAAGTGGTGCTAGGTGCCACCACCCTAACCCACCTCCTTTTCCTATAGACTAGAAAGCTAGAAAGGCAGAACCACCCCAGTGCATAGCTGGCTGGGCACTTGACTGCCCCTCTCAGCCCTTCCCCAGCTCATGGCATTTTGGCCTCCCCTCCATCAGCTACAGTTACAGTGAGGGCGGGAAAGGTCCTGCCCTCCCATGCCCTGGCTCTTGACTGCAGGATTGTGTGTCTATATGATCACGTACTCAAGTGTGCATGTATGTATGCCTGTTGAACACCTCCTACACACCAGGCACTCTTCTAGGTATGGGGGCTACTCCACTGCATGTAACAAACAAGAATTCCTGTCCTTGAGGAGCTTATCTTCTATGCAGTAAACACATTAATGACTCTACCTGGCCTCTGGCAAATCATCCTATTCCCTGGCCCCAAATCCAGAGCTCAGAGACAGAACCTGGAGTCCAGAGCTTTGAGTCCACAACCGGTACCCCAGTACTCAAGAACCAGACTCAAAACACAGAGCCTGTCCCCCAAATCCAGAACTTAGAGCTTGGAGCTCAGAATCCAGAACTCCTATCCAACTGGGGCCCAGAACCTGGACCTCAGAATTCAGATCTCAGAACATGGAGCCCAGAACCCAGAGCCCTGAGCATGGACTCTCAAATCCATAGCCCAGAGCTTGAGGCTCAGAACTCAGGACCTAGTACCAAGGATGTGGAGCCCAGGGCCGAGAATCTAGATCCCAGAGCGGCAATGTGGTTCTGGACCCGAAGGCTAGAATGCAGAGCCCAGAAGAACCATGGAAAGAGGCCCCTTGCCCCCTGTTTCTCATTACTGCCCTGGTCTTAGTTCCTTCTTACTGTCAACCAATATTTTTGGAGCTTCCAGTGGCAGACACTGTTGAAGGTGTCCGAAGCAGCCAGCAAGAAACAAATAGATGAGTGGATCCCCTCTGCCTGCAACATCCGGTCCAAGAGGCCAGGGACTGTGTCTGTCACTTTTGTGTCTCCATCTCCTCTAACGAGCCCGAGGTAGGTGCTTCCCAGATGTCTGTTGGATAGATTCATTCACTTATCCCACATGTGTTTGTTGATGCTGTTGGTTGGTGGCATTCTGGGGTGGGGATGAAACACACACATCTTGCCCTGATGAATCAGCTCTCTCTGGCTGCCAGGAAACTCTTGGAGGGAAGGGGTTGTTTCTGACAAAGGCAGCAGCCAGAGCTGGGGAAGGCTGTGGTGGCAGTGGTAGGAATGGTGTTGAGTGGGTGACCACCAGGAGCGGGGACACATGTGGCTTTGGAGGCCCTAAGCTCAAGCCCCAGGCACTCCTGCCCTTGCAGCTTCTGTTCCCTCCGCCATAAAATAATCAGCTCCTAACAATGATTCCTGCTGCCCAGAGTCATTGTGCGGGTAAACAGTTTCGATTTTGTGGCCTCAAAGCTCCCAGGCAGGGCAGGGCAGGGCAGGCAGGCCAAGTGTTGCAAGTGGCCGCCTTAGCAGGAGATGGTGCCTTTATGATTCCACAGGGGCCTGGCGCCAGGGTGCCTGGGGTGGGTTGGCCTTTGTTCCATCTGTTTGTACCCAGGTGGGGCTGGCTCAGCTGAAGGCCCCTTCCTCCCTTCCTCCTGTAGGGATGCTTCCAAGCCCAGCATCTTATTCCCATTTTCTGTTGGAAGAAACCAAAACCCCTGCCCTTCATAATTTGTAGAGACCATGTCTATCCTTCTCCAAAGTCCCTCTCACCTCCTGGTGACCACCACTAGAAATAGGGAAGGCAAACAGCCTTCCCAGTCCCTGGGGCCACAGAATGGACACTGCCCCAGGGGAATAAGATTTGGGAGGAATGTCTGTCATCCACCTGATGAAAAGGATGGACAAATTCCCCTGAGAGGCAAGGAAGCAGTCAAACACCCATGGGGCTGCTCCTAAGGCGAGTGGGCTGCCCCCTATGTGAATTTATAGCACCAGACAGTAGATCAAAAGTCCACTGTGTGTGTGCGTGGTGGGGAGCGGGAGTGGTTTAGGCAAAAGGATAAAATGATTCCAAACTTTATTTGTAAATACTAACAAGACCAGCACAAGTCAGAAAATTCAGGAAAATAAAGGGAGTCATGCATGTAACACATTCCAATATGAAGATTCTAGGATCACAATCTCTCAAACCTGTGGTTCTGCTGTAAGAATAAGATCAATGGCTCAGACTTGAGTAAGCCCAAAATAGACCCTATTATTTACACGATAATAACAGATGATAAAGGGGGTATCCTGAGTCAACGCAAGGGTGGAGGGTTATTTAAGCAAGTGGAGTTGGAACTACTAACTGGCTGGCATCTCACTGGGTGAACATCTAACTCAGATCTGGAACCAGCAGCATGTGCGGACGAATCTTGTTTTGGTTGCATGAGGTTTTGCAAAAGTATAGATGAGCTGCAAATGATTTTAGATCAGGAGAGTCACTTACAAATAGGCAGAAGTTCTGGTCCCAAGGGGGCTCTCTGTCTCCAGGGCCATTTGTGCAGGTCTCCACTCAGGAAGCCCTGTCTCCATCTCTATCTGCTCTCATGCCCACACCTGCCTGGGTCTTGGGTCTTGGGGATGCTGTTTGAGTCTTGACATCATCACACATATCCTATTACACATTCAAGATTTATTAAAGCTTTAGTCTTGAAACCAACCAAACACTGCAACCCACCTGGGTCACCTAGGGTGGTTCCACCACAGATAACTTGGCAGAGGGACCATGAATCTCAAGGTTAAGTTCAGCCTTTCTAGGAACCAAAGAGGGAAAAGAAAACTGTTGAACTGGGACACCTAGGTAGCAACTCCTTTTGGCTCAGGGCGTGATCCCTGAGTTCCGGGATTGAGTCCCACATCCAGCTCCTTGCATGGAGCCTGCTTCTCCCTCTGCCTATGTCTCTGCCTCTGTGTGTCTCTCATGAATAAATAAATAGAATTTTTTTTTTTTAAAGAAAGTTTTTGAACATGTAAGATGTAAAAGGATCTGCAGCAAGGAGGGAGTGGAAGGATAATTTGGGAAAGTGCTTTTGAAATGAGCTCTGAGAATTCTAAGACTCAAATGTTAAGTAATCATCCAAGTATTTTTGGCAGGAAGCTCTGACACGAGGTGTTTAGGACATTATGGTTTATAAAACCAGGAGACGGGATCCCTGGGTGGCGCAGCGGTTTAGCGCCTGCCTTTGGCCCAGGGCGCGATCCTGGAGACCCGCGATCGAATCCCACGTCGGGCTCCCGGTGCATGGAGCCTGCATCTCCCTCTGCCTGTGTCTCTGCCTCTCTCTCTCTCTCTCTCTCTGTGTGACTATCATAAAAAAAAAAAAAAAAAACAGGAAACTAAACACAACCTAAATGCTCAACAAAAGGGCACAAGGAGAGTATATACCCAAAAGAATTGGAAGCACGGACTCGAACAGATATTTGCACACCCACGTTTAGCGCAGCATTATTCACAACAGCCAAGAGGTGGAAACAATCCAACAGTCCAGGGATAGGTGCAGGATAAGCAAAATGTGGTGTAGACATACAATGTAATATTATTCAGTCTTAAAGAGGAGGAAAATTGTGATACATGTTACCACATGGACGGATCTTGAGGACATTGTGTTAGATGAAAGAAGCCAGTCCCAGAAAGACAAATACTATGTGATTGCACTTATATGAGGCACCTAGAGTAGTAGTCAGATTCTTAGAGATAGAAAGAGGGTATAGAAAGTAGGGTGGTGGCTGCCAAGGGCCGGGAGAGTGGAAAAGGGGAGTTGGTGTTTCATGGAGACAGAGTTTCAGTTTGGGGAGATGAAAGAGCTCTGGAGATGGACAGTGGAGACGGCTGCATGACAGTATGAAGGTACTCAATGCTACTGAACTGTACACTTATAAAGGGTTAAAATGGTAAATTTTATGTTAGGTGCATTTTACCATGGGAGGGAGAAGAGGAAAATACGGGACTTCCACTAGAAAGACTTTCAAATGCTTCCTGAAGGTTATGCCCTTAGAGCCAAGTCACGGAATAGAGATTTACACGTAACATGATGACATCTAAGGGGAGAGAACTGTCACCAAATGTTAGCAAACAGTGACATCTATGTCATAGACACTCTCCCCCTTTTTCTCATTTCCCAGCTGTTCTGTAATAAAGTGTAATAGCTTTAACAATTAAAGTAACATTTAACAATGATTATTGCAGAATAGGGGATAATTTGGCAAAAATATGCAAAGCCTCTAATACGAAAGCACAAAAAATAATAAAAAGACCAACTGCCACCCCAAAAAAGAGAGAAACAAGTGAAAGACACATCAAGAGGTCTTTCTCATTAGAAATGTAAATAAACATTCCAACATTCCAGCAGGTACTCTACCTCAGAAATGATCGAGGACATGAAAATCATACATGCAAATTACCACAGTCTGCTTCTCTTAGCAGAAACAGAAGAGGCTGCAGATGTGTAAAAACAGACTCTGGCACATTCCATTACTGGGAATGTTGATCAGAATTCTGCGTGCTCTCTGGCCCAGTGAGCCCTACTCAGGTGCACCTCACAGAAACCAGAAAGAAAAAAAAAGCTAAATTGCAGGGGATTTTTTGGGGGGGAGTAAATTGCAGAACAATGTATATAGCATAACTCTTTGGGACTATAAAAATATTTGTGTAGGGGCGCCTGAGGGGTTCAGTCAGTTAAACGTCTGCCTTCAGCTCAGTCATGATCCCAGGGTCCACGTCGGGCTCCTTGCACGGCGAGGAGTCTGCTTCTCCCTCTCCCTCTTCCCTGCCCACCCCCCACTGCTTGTGCTCTCTCTAGCTCTGCTCACTCTCAAATAAATAAATAAAATCTTTTAAAAAATAAAAATATTTGTGTAGATGTTGAAAACAATCAGGGAAAATACATACCTAATGAATAATAGTTGTTAGTTTGGGAAAGTGTGATAGTCTGGGGGCAAGGGAGAGGGTACTTTTCACTTTAGAAACTTGTGCCATTATCATAACATGTTATGACCATGCGCCGCTTTTGTAACCCCAAAAATAATCATCACAAACACCTGTTTACTTTTCTCTGCCTTGTCTCTTGATCTTGATCTCTCTCCCTGGAATGGTCTCCCCTTCAGAGCTGCCTGGAGAACTCCTCTTCCTCCTTCAAAACCCCAGTCAGAGATCCTAGAGGAAATCTTATTTGAGTTCTCCTTTCCCTGAGCCCCTCAGGGCCTCCCCAGTCCCTCACCAACGTGTCTCAAGGACAAGCCTGGCTGTGGTGCAGACACACCTGCCTCTTCCTTGCTGTGCAGCCCCAAGCAAGTAAATGGCTTAACTTCTCTGAATCCTGATTCCTCACCAATAAAAACAAGACGGCACCTTGCAGGGTGTTTTGAGGGTAATATGAGGAAGACAAAGGGTCCTCATTCCTTGGAGAGCCCACCTAGCAAGGAGACCTTGTTCTAATGCTATTTCAGCCCACTGGGCTTCAGATTGAGCCCCCGCGCCCTTCTTCCTTACCACGCATCCCCTAAGGCTGTCAGGGTCCCTTGGGAGTGCCGGTGGGTACCTGGCTATTTAGTAGCTGCTTTCAGTATTGGTCCCCACTAGCCAGGGTCCCCACAGGTCATCCATCCTCTACAGCTGGGGAAACTGAGGGCCAGGCAGGGATGGGGGGGTCTCATTTCCTGGGAGGAGACAGAACAGGATGACTCCCACTGGTATGCAAGCTAGAGTTGGGGGGGTTCCTCCTCGAGAGGGCACTCAGCGGGCTCTGTGCAGCCCACTCCCTTCCACCGCTCTGCCTGCCCTCACCAGCCCACACTGCAGGGCTCCCTCGGGCAGTCTGGGAAAACACCGTCCTTGCTCCTTTTTTCCCTGCCCCTCCCACCCAGGTTCATCGGTGTGGGGCTGTGATCCAGCTTTCCCAGACTTTGAGGGGATGCTGAGATGGACCCCTCTGTTTTCTCAGAATTTAGGAATGGAGGGGATGTTTTTACACAAGCCCACACCACACCACACCTCCAACTGGCACCCTCCAAACTTTACCTCTAGGTCCTCTTCTCTACCACACATGGACCAGCACCATCCCTTCACCTGCTCCATAGTGCCAGCCTCCTCCCCAGCCCCTCAACCTCTGGCGGGTGCCCACCTGCAACCCTATCTCTTCTTCCTTAACCTTTTTATTTCAATTATGAAACATTTCAGATATCCAAAAATAGAGCTAGTATCATAACGAACGCCATGGTACTGGTTTTCTTTTTCTTTTTTTTTTTTTTTAATTTTTTTTTTATTTATGATAGGCACACAGTGAGAGAGAGAGAGAGAGAGAGGCAGAGACACAGGCAGAGGGAGAAGCAGGCTCCATGCACCAGGAGCCCGACGTGGGATTCGATCCCGGGTCTCCAGGATCGCGCCCTGGGCCAAAGGCAGGCGCTAAACCGCTGCGCCACCCAGGGATCCCGGTACTGGTTTTCTATGCTGTGTAACAAATCACCACAAACTTAGCAGCTTAAAACCACACCCATTTATTATCTTACCATCACTGTGGGTCAGAAGCCTGGGCATGGCTTAGTGGGCTCCTCGACTTAGGGTCACACAAGGCTGCCGTCGAGCTGTTGACCAGGACTTGGTTCTCAACAGAGGCTCGACTGGGGCAGGCTCTGCTCTGCTACCAAGCACCCTCAGGTTTTTAGCACAAGGGGCTGCCTCGCAGCTAGTTGTAGGTTATGACAGATCACTCTTTCAAAGTCAGCCACAGACAGAGACTCTATAGGAGAGTGGCCAACACACAGGAGTTTTAGATAATGTCCCACAATCCGGGGAATGACATCCTGTCACCTTCGCCATATTCTATTGGCTATCCACAAGCCTCAGGTCCTGCCCAGGAGGCAGAGGCAGGAGAATGGAAGGCAAATTGCAGTCCTTCTGACACCCCCCCACCTCAGGTTAAGAAAGAAAACCTGATGGTATTATTGAACCCTCCCAGCCCTATCGCCTGCCTGCCTTCCTCCCCAGAAGTTGCCAGGGCTTTATTAGTCCCCTGTATGTTATATTTTTACTACTTATGTACAAATCCTTGAGCCACAGATCATATTATTCAATGTTTTTTATATTTTGTATAAATGGTATCATAATGGTAGATTTTTTTTCTATGACTTGCTTTTTTTGTTGTTTACTGTCACGTTTATGGTGTTGTTTCACAGAAATATATGAAGTTCTGGTCCATTCGTTTTTCACTGCAGTGTATACTATTCCATCGCATAAATAGAACATAATGTATTTGCCCATCTTCCTGTTTCCTGTTATAAATGGTGCATGTGTAGCTGTTCTCACTCCCTGCCATGCATGAGTGTTTCTCTGGGAGTGTAAGCCGAGAAGTGGAATGACTGAGTCAAGGGACTTGGGACCCTCACATCTATAAGATGAGACCAAAGAATTTTCCAAACTGGGTGTTCCAATGTATATTCTCACCAGTAGGGGGTGGAAACTCCAGTTGCTCCACACCCTTGCAGACACTTGGTAACGTCAGACTTTTACATTTTTACCCGTTTGTTGGTAACACCAATGCAATATTGTTGTTACAGAGAGATTTCTCCACAACATGCAGTTGATTACATTCTCCCTCTGCTTCAAATCCGCCCAAGGGCTCCCCAGCTCAGTACCTGATTTCAGCTCTTGGGTCTGGGATCCAAGCCTTGCATGACCTTTGCAGTCCCTGATCCCATACAGCCCCCATGCCCCCTTGCCACCTCCCTAGGCTCAAACACAACAGACTACAGACAAGTGCTCTCCCACCACTCAGGGCTTTGTGTCCACTGTTCTCTCTGTATGAAGCTACCTCAGTGTTTCAAGGCTCCTGCTTTACTAAGAAATAAATAACCTGACAGGTCAGCTGTGTGTTTTAAACGTTCACATTAAAGAAATGAATGCCTTAGGCACACTAAAAATACAAATGCAATATAACTGTGCTCATCACGCAATGGTTTCAGGGCTCAGACCAGAGTTTTCCACCTCAACACCACTGACATTTGGGACTGGATCATTCTTTGTGGTGGAAGTTTGTCTAGTACATTGTAGGATGTTTGGCAGCATCCCTGACCGCACCCTATGAGATGCCAATAACAGCCCTGCCCCCCCCCCCACCGAGTCATGACAATAAGAAATGTTTCCCATCATTGCCAGACATGCCCTGGGGAGGGAAGATTGACTCTGTTGAGAACACTGATTTATTTATTTATAAAAATATTTTATTTATTTGTTCATGAGAGACCCAGAGAGAGGGAGAGACAGAGGCAGAGGGAGAAGCAGGCTCCGTGCGGGGAGCCCAGTGTGGCACTCGATCCCAGGACACTGGACTCACGAACTGAGCCAAAGGCAGATGCTCAACCACTGAGCCACCCAGGCGACCTGAGAACACTGTTCTAGAAATTCATTTATAATGTACCTAGCCTAAAAAAAAAAAAAAAAAAAAAAAAAAAAAAATATAATGTACCTAGCCTGAAAGTGCAGTTTACAGTCCCATGACAAACACCATCCTCCCACCTGGAAATATTTTTTCCCAATGGGGCAATTTACTTCATTTGGAAAGGAGATCCAATGTCTAAACCCAGGATTATCACCTGTGTGAGGTCACAACCAAAGGCCAATGTCACTCCTCCCAGTAGACCCTGCTGGAACTACCCTCTTCAAGCCCTGCCCTCTGCTTGTCACTTCCTCTGCTCAGTCCTCCCTTCTCTGCTCAGCTGAGAATGTCATCTCCTCTGCTCAGCCCTCCCAGATGCCCCAAGACAGGTATCACTTCTCCCTCAATGCTTGTTGCAGCTGCATTCACATGTTTGCGTGTGTCTGTTCCCTTTCTAGTAGCCTGGGATTGGGAGGGTCCTCTGTGGGTGGAGAGAAGGGGGTCACAGTTGAATTCAGCTCTGTTTCCAGCTTACACCCAGACCAGCGCAGGAAAGATTCATGGATCTGAATGGCTAATTGCGAATAAGTCACCTAGGCCCTTCTCTAGTTGATCCAGCAAAACTCAGATGTGTGCTGAGCTCCAGGCAGGCAGACCTGGGGAGGGTCCTGGGGACTGCAGGGAAGAAGGAAAACAGTTCTGGCCAGACAGGTGGGCCAGACACCCCCAGCTGGGGTGGGAAGGGGAATCTCTGGAGACACCATACCCCAATGCCCAGGCATAGCAGAGCTTCTGTCTTTGTGGGAGGCCCAAGTGTGTTCGCATGCACATGTGTACATTTGTGTTGATGTGTACCGGCATGCACATACATGTGGGGGCACGAGTGCCTGACATGCATATGGAGGTGGGAGGGCCCTATCTGTCTACCCTATCTGAAAGGGAAACTTCGTCACTCTAAGCTTTCCTTCTGCTTTGTTTTTCTTCATGGCATCTATCACTACCTGACTATTATTTATTCATTATCAGTTTCTTGTGTCTCCCCTACTAGGTGGCAACTCTATGAGGTCAAGGCCCTGGCTAGTGTGTTCACTGTCATATACACATGCAGCACCCAGAAGAGTGCCTGGCTCATAGTATATGTATGTATAGGAGCTCAAGAAACAGGTGGGATAAAGTGGTTAGATGGATAGATGAAAGGCTGGCTGGCTGGATAGGTGGATAGATGGATGCGCAAGTGGTTGGATGAGTGGATGGATGGATGGATGAGTGGGTGGGTGGATGGATGGATGGGTAGTTGGATGGATGAGTGGATGGACAGATGAGTGGGTGGGTAGATGGGTGCATGGGTGGATGACTGCTGGTGTGAATGTGTGCATATGCATGTAGGCCATGACTCTGGAAGATACTTCAGGCTTCTTTGTTCTATACTCTTTCCAGAAAGACCCAGGAATTCCACATCCTAGAAGCTGCAGAGGTCTAGAGGTGTGTGTGGAGGCTCTGGGGGTTGAGTCTTCCTGGAGGCTTGGGACCAGCTGTTGGAAGTGGGATTAGAGCCCTGCCCAGATCTGTTCCGTGTGGGGATGTGCCGAAGACTAGGGCACTGTGGGTGGGGAGAGGAGTGGCTGCCCTAACAGGCTGGTGCACTTTAGAACTTAGGTGTCCCACAAATGATGCCTTTGCTCAGGCGCTAAACCCCCACCAGAGGCTAGATCTGAGTTTCCAGACACCACATGAGCCACCACCAGGAAGGGTGTTGCCTGATTGGGAGTTGAGGGGAAAGAACCCAGTGGACACCCATTACCACTAGCTAGGAGGGTTGTGTGGAAACTGTCCTGGATGTCCTAGGAAGGGAAAGGGAGTCTGAGCCACATCTGTGTAGGGACCTGAGCAAAGATCATCCTGTTAACTCTGGAGAAGAGGAGAGGCTGCTCCCCATTTCCCATGCCTCCCTGTCTGGCCCTGAGCACTCACTGTCTCTTCTACCTGCCTGGTAACCTACCACCTGACCAGCTCTCTATCAGCTCACCAATTTCTATGTCCATTTATCCTACCTATTCTTCTACTGACCTGTCCATCCCCCACTCTTTCCCTTCACTCATCTGTCTGTCCTTCTATACATCTGTCTATCCACCAATTACAACATTGCCATCATTAGGCTAGCATATCCATATATACAGCCTTTCCTCTATTCTAAGCTATCCTCACAGCAACCCTATGAGGAAATGCTATTATTATTCCCATTTTACAGATGAGGTGTGGAAATTGAGACACAGAGAGGTTAAGTGACTTCCCTAAGAACACACAGCTGGTAAATGGCAGAGCTGTCTGACCTAAAAGGCTGAGTTCTGAACCTCCCAGTTTTCACTTCATCCATCCATCCATCCATCCATTCATCCATCCATCCATCCATCCTCATAGCTGTCCATCATTCAGTTCCTTCACTCACCTGTCAGTGTCCATCCAGTGGCCCATCCATCGCTGTCACCCATCCATCCTGAAGGTAATGCAGTTAGAGAACCAAGGGCCCTGAGGGGAGCGAAGGCCCGGACTGCCCATCTGGCTGGGTCGGTTGGACTGCGGGGGTGGGGTGAGCTGCCCCAGGCTGGGCAGGGCTGCAGGAGGCTGGAGGGAATTAGCCGAGTGATTGCCAGGATCATCTAATTAGGAACGCTAGTGATAAGCAGATAGGATCGAGGGTGATTAGAATCCTTTTAAAAAGCCACTCCATTAATTACAGAGACAGAGAGGGGCCTCTGGCTGCTCAGAATACCAATTGGCTGCCTAATCGGCCTCCATCAGCCCGCCCTGGGGAGCAGTCCTGGGACTGCTGTGTGACCTTGGGTGCCTGCCCTCTCTGAGCCTCCCTGTACACCAGATCAGGCTCTAAGATCACCTGTCACCCAAGATCCCCTTTCTCTAGCCAGGCCACGAACCAGGAGGCAGGCTTTAGGGTGGGCCTGAGGCTGGGGTCCCAGGAGGGACACAGAAGCCTCTGGCCAGGGAGGCTAGCCCCAAAAGGGAGGAGTTTCTGTACCCAGCTGGCGAATGAGGACAGAGAAGCTCAGAGAGGGAAGGAAAGTAGCCAAACAGCCAGTGAGAGTCAGGAGGGCCGGGGCCTGAGCTAAAGTCATGCCTGCGCATCCCTGTCTCTCCACTCAGATCCCAGAGGTCCCTGCTGCTAACATTTTCAGTTTTGGGTTTCCGAGGACATTACTCAGAGCCATTTTCTGAAGGGAAGATCACCTCCGCACGCTGCCAGATTCCACACGTGCCTTTGCGGGAAGCTGACCCCCACCTCGCCCTTGGTACACTGGAGAGGGCTTCCCCTCTCCAGGGCATCTCCGTCAGCGAGGAGCTCGGCTCTGCCTCCGTGTAGCTGGTACACCCTCCCATGAGGCCTGCGGCGTGCTCTGCTCTCTGAGCCCCGGGACATCCGTGACCCAAGGGGGTGTCCAGTCCCGTCTCCATCCCCACTACCTCTTACAGAGCACCCCGGGGTGGGGGCCACAAGCACAGGGCCTGAGGTCAGAGCAGTGCAGAGATCTTGCTGCGGGGGCTCCGGAGCCAGCAGTGGCCAGGAAAGTTCCTCCCTGGAAAGACAGTGCAGGCAGCACAAGGCTCAGGCGAGGCAGGGCAAGGGGCGCCTGGCTTGAGGGGAAGTATCTGTGGGATCTGGGGTATCTCAACACCCTGGATCCCTTGTCCCTTGATGAAACCACCCACACACTGCCTCAATTACATTGCTATGGGATCCTCAGGCTTCAGTTGTAGTGATGCCGTTGTCGCCAACCACCCCCCGACCAATGTCACATTACCCTATTACCATCGCCATAAACATACCATCATTCCTCCCTTCACTGTCATCACCACTACTACTCCTGTCATTCCTGCCGTCACTGTCATCACCACATGACCATCTCCTCCTCAGCCAGTATCATCACTGACCACACCACATCACAATCATCACGCCACCACCACCATCACCACCACCACATCCCACCGTCCCTCCATCACCTCAACCAGTATCACTGTCACTGTGACATCCACGAGGCCCATCACTGCTGTTGCCCAGACCAGCACCATCATCATCACTGCCACCATCCCACCTCTGACGCCACCTCCACCATCACCATAACCACCCACCTCCACCTCAACCAGTATTCACATTACCTTGACCACCAGGATGGCCCTCATCACCACCACTACCACCACCAGCATCGCCACAGTCACTGTTGTCACCACCACCATCTTCACCTCCACCACGTTACCATGACGACCATTTCTACGATCACCATCCCCTACAACACCACCGTTTCCACCTCAACCACCTCCCTCATTAGTACCATCATCATCTCCTATATCACCTCTGCCACCTTCACCACCAATGCCGCCTCTGCCATCATCACATTGTCACCATTGCCTGCACTGTCACCATCAGAGCCACCTGCGCCACTACCACCATCAGAGCCGCCGTCGCCGTGACCAGATGCACGCAGTTGCTGACTCTAACAGGTATGAAGGCATTTAATAGGAGTTTTCACAACCATAGGATGACCTGAGGCATAAAGACTGGGAACACAAGTCATCCTGAGGGTCTGCCTGCTGCTCCAAAGTGCGTGGATCTCAAGAGCTTGCCTGGAAGCTTCAGCCTGCAGCTCTGAAGCAGAGGGGTCTCAGAGGATTGCCTGGGACTTGCTGCAAACCTCCGGATGTCATCTGCCTTCAGCTGCCTCTTTCTCTTCCACTTTCGAAATCACACGCATTGGCAGACTCTACCTGGAAACCACATGGGTAAGAGGATTCTGGAAAATCTTCCCTAATTCCCTAGGATGCAGAGGAGATGGTGGAGGAGGGTGGCGGACATCACATCTGCTGCATTATTACCGTCGCATCAGCACTGTTGCTGGAGCACGTCATGACTCCTACTGTTGTCGGCATCCGTCCATTGCTGTCACAGCTCCATTCGGCCAAGTGGAACCATCATCAGCACTCGCACTGCCATCGCCAGCAGCACCAGGGCCACCGTTACTACCATTTCCATCACCCACACGATCACCGGCAGTCTACTGCAGCATTGCCCAGCTATTGCTGGAGACTTGTAGAACCTTCCTGAAGGGGAGTACCATTCCCCACCCCACTGATGTTGGCCTGGGCCACGTGGCGAGAGCACAGGTGACACAGGTACATCACATCCCAGGAGAAGTCTTCAGAGGCACTCCACGTTTCTCTCAGCTCCCACTCCCGCCCTCTCTACCATTTGAATGGTATGTTCCAGACCAGGGCACTCCCTCATCCAGGATCCAGATGAGAAGACCTGTGAGCTGGAGCCCCAGTGATGTGGGCAAGGGCCAAATGTCCATCATAAGGCTTCGAGATGTGGGGGGCGTTACTGAAGCAAAGCCGTACAGCAAAGCCATGACCATCACCAGCGTCACCACCTCCAGGACCACTGTCACCATGACCAACTTCCCCAACAGTGCCACTACTAGCCTTTCTATCACCTCCTGTCACATCTCCACCATCACTATCAATATCACCTCTATCACCCCTAGTCCCCAATTACCATCCCCTCCATTGTCACCACCACACATTACCTTCGCTACAAGCCTGACTACTGTCACTGCCACTAGCACCTCTTCTGCCATTAACAACTTCACCATCACCACCATAATTGCTCCGACACTCACCACTGCCTCTCTCCTGTTCATTTCCTCTGTCAAGTGACATGTGTTGGGTGTTAGCCCATGTGGGTGGGTGGACAGGGGCCACGGTGGACAAGTCCCGCTCCCAGTAAGGCAGGTGGGAGCGACTGCCTCTATCACTCTAAGTTGGGCTTGCAAAGTGTCTCCAGATTCTGCTTTCATTCCTCTTGGCATTTGGGACTGGCTGGAACCTGCTGTCCCCTACTAGGTGCTGGGAACCAGCGCTGATGGGTACGGAAGGAGGAGAGAGAGACAGAGAGAGAGAATACAGAGAAGGGTAAGGGCTATAGAAAGGAAGAAGAGAAGGAAGGCATAGGGGTAGATTGCTGGGGCTGGGA
The DNA here is from genome assembly GCF_011100685.1 of Canis lupus familiaris. Classification (NCBI taxonomy): domain Eukaryota; kingdom Metazoa; phylum Chordata; class Mammalia; order Carnivora; family Canidae; genus Canis; species Canis lupus. Next base: position 2,483,970 of record NC_049241.1, on the reverse strand, counting down.
GAGGAAGAGGCATGCCCTCTTAGGTAAGACTTGGTGATCCGGGGGTGGCTCGGTCAGTTGAATGTCTGCCTTCAGCCTAGGTCATGTGTGATCCCAGGGTCCTGGGGTCGGGCCCTGCATCAGGCTCCCTGTTCCCTTCTGCCCCTCCCCCTGCTCGTACTTGCTCTCTCTCTCAAAATAAATAAATAAACAAAATCTTAAAAATAAAAAAGACTTAGTGATCCCAATAGATCTGTTCCTCATTGGTGCAGCTACTAAGTAGTGTGTTCCATCTTAACTAGAGGAGAGTGAGGGAAGAGGAGGAATAGATGTCAATCAGTATTGTTAATTGCTATTTCTCAATATGATCTAATATCGGAGCAAGAATTAAAGAAATGTAAATGCCTAGGAACATGTGGTTCCTTACTCACTCATCTTATTGGCTTTGCAGGGCTGCCAGGGCATATGATCACAAACTGGGTGATTTAGAATGAAAGAAATGTAGCCTCTCACAGTTCTGGAGGTCCAAGAGAAGTCCAAGAGCAAGGTGTCAGCAGGGCTGTGCAGTTTCTGGTGACTGTGGGCTCCCCCTGTGCAGATTGCCACCCCTGTTCTGTGTGACTCCATAAGGACACTTGTTATCGGACTGGGGACCTGTCTACATAATCCAGGATACTCTCGTCTCAACATCCCTAATTTAATTACATCTGCAAAGACCCTTTTTTTCCAAATGAGATCACATTCACAGGTTCCACATATTAGGACAGGAACATAACTTTGGGGGGACCACCATTCACTCCACTATACTCACTAGTCACACTATCAGTCCCTTATTTTTTAAAAGATTTTATTCATTTTCTATGAGAGACACAGAGAGAGGCAGACACACAGACAGAGGGAGAAGCAGACTCCTCCCAGGGAGCCCGATGTGGGACTCGATCCCTGGACCCTGGGATCACGCCCTGAGCCAAAGGCAGATGCTCAACCACTGAGCCACCCAGGTGTCCCAATCCCGATTTTTCTTATCAGAATTGAGTGGAATGCTTCTTTCTTTTCATTTGCTGTCCTCAGACGGCCCTGTCTGTCTGCATCTCTCTCTGTCTCTCTCTCTCACTGATGTGCCGTGTGGCCTCGAGTACATCCTACATGTCTCTGAGCCTCTTTCATTCAACAAATGTTTATTGATTGCCAGGCACGGCCTTAGACACTGACGAACACCGCTGCCTTTGCAGGCCTTACTTCTGAGGATCTGACCTGATAGAGGGCGCAAGAAGAATTAATTCCTGCTCCTGCCTCCCTTCCTGGTTCCTCACGTGCCCCCGCCAGCTCCATCCTAACAACCCAGCCAGTGGGCTAAGCGGATGTGTCCAGGAAGTCCTCCCTCCCCTCCCCTGACGGTGGTCCCGACCTGCACTGCCCACCTGGGCTCGGTCCTGCGGCTGACCCTGCCTCTGCTCCTTGGCTCCCAGGAGCCCGGCCCACAGGCCCAGCAGAAGCAAGCTCCAGATCCCAGCCCCGCCAGGGTGCCGACCTCGGCGGTGGGGGGCAGGCTGGTGTGCCTGCCTGTGCCAATGCGGGGCTGGCGGCGGGATCCGCCCCGCCCGGGGGCTGATGTCACAAAGGGCCAGGCCTCGGCTCCGCAGGGGGGTGTGCCCCTGGCCTGGCCCCACTGTGGCAGTGTCCCCCTCCCCCGACCCCTCTGAGTGGAGGCGCCCACCAGTCCCTGAGAACTGGTACTATGAAAAGGTAAAGCCGCCAGGCAGAGCCGCGCCCGGAGCCAGCAGATTCCAGCAAGGCCCCCGCAGAGGGACCCACACCAGCTGCTGCCTCCCCCCGGCTCATCCCAGCCCCCGGGCCGCGTGCCCAGCTCACCTTCGCCCCGCCTCTGCCCCCACCGGCCGGCGGCATGGCCAACTACTACGAGGTGCTGGGCGTGCAGTCGAGCGCCTCCCCGGAAGACATCAAGAAGGCCTACCGCAAGCTGGCCTTGCGCTGGCACCCCGACAAGAACCCTGACAACAAGGAGGAGGCCGAGAAGCAGTTCAAGCAGGTGTCCGAGGCCTACGAGGTCCTGTCCGACACCAAGAGGCGCTCGGTGTACGACCGCGCGGGCTGCGACAGCTGGCGGGCGGGCGGCGGGGCCAGCGCCCCCTACGGCAGCCCCTTCGACGCGGGCTACACCTTCCGGAACCCCGAGGACATCTTCCGTGAGTTTTTCGGCGGCCTGGACCCTTTCTCGTTCGATTTCTGGGATGCGCCCTTCAACAGCGACCGCGCGGGCCGGGGCCCTGGGCTGCGGGGCGCCTTCTCGGCGGGCTTCGGGGAGTTCCCGGCCTTCATGGAGGCCTTCTCGGCCTTCGACGCCCTGGGCCGGGCCGGCGGTGCCAGCCGCACCACCTTCTCGTCCACCTCCTTCGGGGGCTCCGGCGCCGGCAGCTCAGGGTTCAAGTCAGTGATGTCGTCCACCGAGATGGTCAACGGACACAAGGTCACCACCAAGCGCATCGTGGAGAATGGGCAGGAGCGCATGGAGGTGGAGGAGGACGGGCAGCTCAAGTCGGTGACCATCAATGGCAAGGAGCAGCTCAAGCGGGTGGACAACAAGTGAGTGGCCGGCCGTCCCTGGGGCCACCGCTGTCGCCGCCACCACCCGCCGCCACCCACCTGCCGCGCGGGCCGCAAGCTAGGCTCATGGTTAATAAAAATGCCAAGTGAGTTCATGGAAACAGCTGGCCTGAATGTGTGGGGCGTGGGGACCTGCTGGGCCGGCTGGGCCCCAGCCCCATGCAGAGGAGCGCAAGCGCTCAGGCCCCTCGGCACCACCTCCACACCCAGGCTGCGTTACTGGGAGATGCGGGGGTGATCTCTCTTGTCTGTGTCATCTGGGCTGGGGTCTGTCTATCTCAACCCAGCCCTGTCCCTCTGTGCCCACCATCTGCTCTCTGATGGGGCTGCATCATGTCTCAGCCCACTGCCCCCTCAGTGATGCTTCGCACAACCATCATGCCAAACACAAGTTACATCATGATGCCTGCCTTGCTGTGTACCTTCGGTGGCTCCCTCTGCTCTAAGCATAAAGACCTCAGGCGTCGTCCTCACCATGGGGCCCTGGTGGTCAGGTCCCTGCACGCCTTCTCAGTCTCACCACCCTGCAACCCTCACTCTCTGAGCCCCAGACATACTGGCAACCCTCTATTCCTCCACTGAACTAAATGCCTTGCAACCTCAGGGCCTTTGCACATGCTGTTCTCCCTGGTATATGCCCATTCATCTCGAGGCCTTTGCTCAAGCATCACTTCTTCAAGGAAGCTTTCCCCAACATCACTATTCTGAATTAGTCCTCCACCTACCCCACTCTGAAGGCCCCTCAACCATTTCACCCTGGCCCTTATGTGTTGTCTGAGAGATGTGTGCCTCCTTGACGACACTGCAGGTCCAAGGGAGCAGGACCTGTAACCCCTCATCACTCACTGTATCCCCAGAGTCTAGAGCAACACCTGGGACTAAGGGGCAAGGTATATTTGTGTTGGGGTGTTGAGAGATATGCGCTGATCTTAGGCAAGCCAGAGTGAGGCTGGTTGTCTAGGAGGAAGTGAGTGCTGGAGCAGGAGACAGGAAATACTGGGTCCTGTTTCGGACCAAGAAACACAGTTTGTGGTGAAGGCTCCTGCATGCCTCTGTAGTGCTCATGGCTGGGCCCCACGGGTGGACTTCAGGACAGGCTGTTGGTATGATGCTCTAGTGCTGGTCAGCATAGCTGGTGGGCATCTTCTGAGCAGCTTTATGGGCTGCGAGCAGAGGGGCAAGTAGGAAAGAAAGTGAGTCCAGCAGACAAGACCATGGACATGTACAAGGACCCGGGGCAGGTGTTCTGAGGACTGGGGCTCTGTTGTAGGATTTCCCCAATGACCCCCGAAGGAAGCCTACGTAGGGGAGACTATAGCCTGATGTGCAGACATCGCACATACATTTTCATCCGTATTTGTGTAGCACAGAGAAGTGGAGGATGTTTGATTTTGGTCTGCTGCCCCAGGAGGCTATAAACTCCACAAAAATAGGAGCTCTGATCCTGTTTTTGTTCATCTCCAGTACCTAGCCCAAGGCACGAATATAGTAAATACTCAATAAGTATTTGTTGTATGAAGGTGTTTGTCTATGAGCCCGACTGAGGTCTCTATAGCTGGGCCACAGGGCTCTGTCCTCAGCATTACATCCTCAATAAGGTTTTGAAGGAGCCACAAAGGGCACAGGCCTCACATTCTCAGACACACTCCACTGGGGAGGGGAACAGATGCAGAGCTATTGCCCACGTCAGAAATAAGATGACCAACTCTTGCAACTGGAGTGAATATAGTAACTCTGCTTTAAAGAGAAGAAGGAAATTGGGCTGGGCAGACCTGGCTATGTCAGCCATGTGTGGATATGGAGCCGGAGATCTTAGTGGGCCACAAGCTTTGTGTGGCCAAAGGTGTGAATGAGGAAGTGCCTAGGAAGTCTCATGTGCCCTTGGGGAAGTAATGGTTCTTCTGTTCAGAATTTCTATCCCACTCTGTGCTCAGCTCCAGGCCCTGCCCTGGGAGAGGGGCAGGAGCAGCCTGCAGTGGATCCAGAGGGGGTGGCTAGGGTGGGGACAAAATTGGAGACCTCATCCTAGGAGGCTGGGAGACTCAGCTTGGAGAAATCCAGCTGTGTGGATCCCAGTTGTCCCTAGGTGTCTGCAGGGCTCCTCCAGGCCAAGAAGACAGATGGGTCTGAGCCCAGGGATCAGATCTGGGAGCCACTGGAAGGGCCAAGTGTCCCAGGGAGCAGGTCCTGGCCTTATGGAATTGGAGCTTTATTGAAGACAGCAAGGCAGACGCCCCTAGAGGGGAGTGAGCTGCCCATCACGGGAGGGGTGACAGTGCTGAGTTCTGATTACCTGTGGGCCTACGGAGTGCCAATGTTTTAAAAATATTTTTAAAGTATGTTTTTATTTTGAAACAATCTCAAGTTACAGATGTGTCATGTACTTTTAATGTGATGTAAATCAAGAAATGGGTATTGAGCGCTTATGGTATGCCAGGCACAATTGTGGGTCCTGGGGAATACGGAGGTGGGCAAGACAGCTCCCTGCCCTAATGGGGCAGACATTCTGCTGGGGAGCCAGAACAAGCAGGTGTGTAGAACACTGTCCCGAGTCGTAATGAATGCTAGAGAGGAAATCCAGGCGGGTAAGCTCGTGGAGAAGGATGGGGTCAAGGGCATGGGAAGGAGAGTGTTTCGTCAGGTGCTCCTGGGAGGCCTTCCTGAGGAGGAAATGGGAATGACAGTGAGATCATGGCCCACATAGTTATCTGGGGGAAAAGCCTTCCGGACAGAGGGGACAACAAACGCAAAGACTCTGTCCTGTTGAGGAACAAGTGACAGCAGAGGCACACAGTTCCATTTAAGGCCCTCACTGTCCCAGATTGGAGTCATTGACCCATGTCACATAAGAGAAACTGAGGCAAAGAGAGGCGAGTCACATAACTCGCAAGTAGCTGAGCCAGAATTTCATTCAGGATATTGGGACTCCAGAGGATTTATCTTCCAAATAATAATAATGGTAACAATAGCCACAATACTTGCAGCAACAAAGATCGATGCGCATATGTATGTGTGTCTGTGCGTGCATGCATGGGTGTCTGTGAAAGATTGGCATGCTAGCAATTCCTTGTTCCTTGGGGGGTAGAGTGGAACCAGAGGTGGAGGTGATTCCAGGTGCCAGGGTTCAAGGCTGATTAGTGACAAGGTCTTGGTTCCCAGGCTGGGAAGAGGGGAGTGTGGACGTGGCTAGGAGGGGTGCTGTGAGTGCCAATCGGGCTGGGGCCTGAGCAGCTATTGCTCACCTATGCATCTCAGCTCCTAGCCTGGCAAGTAGTAGGTGTCCAATAGATGATGTGAAATGAAAGAAGGTGGGAGCACACTATTCCAGGGACCAGCAAGAACCAAAGGGTGTGCTCAGAGGATAGCCTCTGGAGGTCATGATAGGAGAAGCTGCTGGGAAGCCATAAACCTAGAGGGGAGGTTGGGGCTTGGTCAAAGACAGACCTGGGAGGAATTCATCCCCATTTCCAGATGCACAGCTAGACCGAGGAACACCCATCGAGGTGGCGGGGAAGCCTAGAGGTGGCCTGGGTACTTTTCTCCCAGGTGAACATCTGGGCTTCTTGAAGGCTTCTTCTAGGAAGTTAGGGGACATCACCCCAAGATCTCTAGGGGTTGCAAAGCCCCTGGGGGTGCTGCAAGTGCCCCGGCCAAGAGGACACAGTAGGTGACCTGACTGTGGGCTGCACCTCTAGGCTCAGCCTAGCCTCTGGCTTCTTGAGTCCCGCCTCCAGGAGCCCCCGAGACAGGCCAGCAGCTGGAGGTCTCCTAACCACGTTACCGGAGGAACGGGAGAGCCCCATGACACACAGAAGGTTGAACCCCAGCTCCCAGCCCTGCAATGGGACTAACTTCATCAAAGCCCCCACTACAGCATTAACCACCTGACCTGTGCCCCTGCCGACCTGCTAATTTCACCAATTACTGGCCAACCGCGGCTGCATCAAGTGGGCCCGCTTAGCTCCGACAGCTGCCGGGCAAATGCAATTACGGCCCAGCAGCCCAGGCGGTCGCATGGTCCTGGAGCTGGGTGCACGGCAGAGATCTGGGGTGCTTGCAAGACACCGGTGTTCCTAAGCACGCAGGATCCCAGGGTCATGGCACTGTCTGCACTCCCATCCTGTCACCAAGCCTGGCCCATCAAAGCCATGCTTCCCCTCTCCAGCTCAGACCCGTGATAGATCACGGCTTTCCCCTCCCAGACTCCTCCCAGGGCTGCCGAACTTGGCGACCTGTGTGCCTGGCAAAGCAGGTCCTTGACCACTTGGCTGAATCCCGTCTCCACCCTTGGCTCCATTTGCCACATTGAGAAACTGAAGCTCGGACAGGTTGAGGCGCAACTAGAGATGCACACCAGAGGTCAAGCCCAACTCCCTCAACGGGTGTTTGAGTCCCCTGCTGCCTTCCCAGCCGCTCAGGTCACTTGCCCCAACAGGCGCTGCCTGCCCGGGCCCCTTTCAGTGACCAAGTCTTGTGTCGTCTTGTCCTGCACCCGAACCTCCCTTCTCATCTCCTTTGGGGCCATCCTTGGAAGCCTCGCTCCCAGTCCTCTCCTTGGGGAGGCCTCCCCAAGCCTTGCTGGAGCAGGATGTTCTGGCCAAGGGGACTTTGCCTTCTGGGCCTGGCTTTGTGCCAGGTGCAGAGACTGTGGCCATGAGGAAGCCTGGGGGTCCCACAGAGCTCCCACAAGCCGGCATGCGCATGCTGGCTTGGACCGACTGGTTGGGGCCAGCTCTGTTCCATTTCTCATATAAGAGTGTCCCAAGGGTGGGGTTACATTGAGGGCCTCTCCTGGCCAAGCCTCAAAAGGGGTCCTAAGAGGTGAAGGGCTCACCTTCAGGATACAGCTCCTAGCAAGGGTCCCCTCTGCTGCCTCCTGGGACCCCCATCACTCCCCCGGGCCCTGTGCCAGCCTCTTGCTTGGCCTCCCTGCCTCCTGCCTTCCCCTCCTTCATCCTGTTCCTATCCCAGCAGCCAGAAGGATCTTGTGAAAAACAGTTTGGGAGACATTCAATGCTAAAGCTAAAGTCCCCATGGCAGCTTCGAGGCCCTCATGACATCTCTGGCTTTCCCATTGCTTGCTCTGCTCCAGTCCTACTTGCCTCCTCACCATCCTGCACACACTGCACACTTGTCATGCTCCTGTCTCAGAACTTTTGCACTGGCTGAGCCTTCTGCCCAGAACCCTCCTCCCAGATTTCCACATGTGCCCTCTCTCCACACGGGCCTTCAGGTCTTTGTGCATCTCCCTATGTGCCTCTCCCTCTCTGTGCTGGGCTCCTGTCTCAGGGCTTTTGTACATGCTGACCCCATGGCCTGAAACACCCCTCCCCACTCAGCCCCACGCAGCTAACTTCTACCAACATCTCCCTACCCTGGCCTCTTCTCAGATGCCACTTCCTCACGTAGACTGCAGACTTAGGCAGGCTCCCCCTCCTCCAGCCCTCACTCCAGGGTCCCCACATCTTTAGGACCCCTGGCTGTCTGAAGGAATCCAGGTCCTCTGCGGAAGGAGTGGGTTCCCCATAGCTGGTGGGGGTCAAGATGGTATCTGGTGCTGCGATTCAATGACACTGGAGCATTTTACGAGTCAGGGCACCCAAGCCCTGGAGAGGGCTGTTCCCTGGTTCACAGAGCAGGTGGGGAGCCAGGTCTGCAAGCTCTCTACTATGAGTGGCCTCAGTCCTGGCCAGGCAGTGTCACTTCCACAGAGGCGTTTCCACCGGAGTCTGGTTTCTTCATGGACTGGAGGTGGGGGCGGGGGGCGGGTGATGTTCTCAACCCTACCGAGTCCCTGCACCAGGCACTGTGTCTGCACACTCCCCCGACGGCCTGGCCCCGACTGCAAGAAAGAGGTATGGCTATTTGCCCCCATTTTACAGATGGGGGAACTGAGGCTCAGAAGGTGAGAGACTTGGTTAAGGTCACACGGCCACAGTGGGAGCCGCTTCTGCCCTCCTCTTCCTCTACCCCTGCACCCAGGGCCTGGGGCGGGGTGGGTGGGGCCCAGGCCGCCTCTGCCTGCCCTCCCTCCCTCTGGCCAGTCGATGTTATCGCAGCTGATTTAATTTCAAAGACGGATTGAGCCTCGGCGGGAGGGAGAGAGGCTAATCGCAGCCGCCATCTGCCCCGTTGTCATGGGGATGGGCTCCCAGCAATTGTGCCGGGGCTGGACCCAGATAAGGGCAGCACAGTGGGCTGGAGGGGACCGCGGTGGGTGGGGTGGGGATGGGCAGGACGGCGGGGAGCAGGGGGAGACGCGGAAGGAAGGAGGGACCCGCAGACCCAAGAGATAGATGTAGGGACGCAGAGGCGCCGCGGGAGAGAGCTCGGGGTGCCGAGCAGCAGCAGCAGAGAGACACAGGGAGGCTGAGACCCACGGGCAGCAGGTGCCCAGTGGAAGGCTGAGCAGGGCCCCGGGCAAGGCTGGTGATCACGACATGGCGACAAGGAGGCCTTGCCGAGCCGCCGCCCTCCTGGCCAGGCCGCCTCTCACCCCCACGGCCTCCTGTGGCAGCACTACCGCGGGGCCAGGGCCCTGGTGGGACATCCTGACCTCCCCAGGCCCTCTGCCACCACAGGGCCACAGACCCCAGACTCCCTCCTGGCCGGGCAGGGGCCCAAGCCCGGTTCAGAGCTGGCTTCTTCACCGGCTACTTCACCAAACAGCTGCCAGATCCCTGGGCCTGGCTTGCAGGACATAAAACTTGCCAAGTCGCATGGCCTCGTCTTGGGAAGGGAAGGAGGGTGCTGAGCATCTGTGCGTGCTTTGCTCACCGGGTGTCCTCCGCAACACCGTAGGTCGCTGTGCCGGGCCTGGGAAGGTGCCCAACGAGCCATCAGGGCTCTGCTCTGCGCCCCCACGGCCTGAGCTCCGTCCCCTCGGGCTCAGGGACTCGCATGTTGCAGCTCCATCCTCCAGGAGTCCTGGCCCTGCTTCCACAGCCCAGGTGCTAGCACACTCCACGCTGGGTCTGTGCGCCTTCGGCCCCTCTCTGGGAACCCAGGGCGAATCAGCAACTCTAAGACAGTGGCTTCCTGTGGCATCTCACACCCCAACCTGTGTGGACCCCACGATTGCCCTTCTTCCCTGACTGCCAGCCACGGTCTGGTCCTGCCTCTGCATCAGGCCAGCAGAGACGACCGCCACTCCCCGCTCTCACCTGTGCCCAACTCAGAAGGTGGCACGCATCAGATCCGTACACCTGCTGTGTGCCGGCTGCCCGCTGGCCCGCGGGGCTTCCACGGTGGCCTCCAGGAAGGCACCGGCCTCCTCCCTGGGTTTGGGGCTGCCAACACCAACCTGCCAGAGGCGGTCCCGCAGGGACAGCTCCTTTGACCTTCTCACTCCCCTGCTCCAGCCCTCAGGAAAAAAACAAGGCACTTGTTTTCTCACGGAAGGTCACGAGAATTCTGCATTTGTTCTACCATCTTCTGCTGCTGGAAGTCTAAAGTCCAAACTCCCCAAAGTGGCTCACGGGAAAATATCAAGATCTCTTCTGACTTCAGGACGAATTGTGGCTTCCCACGATGCCCATGGGTGAAGGGCTCCAAACTCTTCTTCGAGACTCAGGACAAAGTCCCAGCACTGCCGAGAGCCCCCTGGTTCCACCATCCGTCTGTAGAACTTTTTCACCTCCCCAAACTGAAACTCTGTCCCCACCAAGCACTACCTCCCTGCTCCCCCTCTCCCAGCCCTGGCAGTCACCACCCTACTCTCCGTTTCCGTGAGTTTGGCGACCCTAGGGACCTCTTGTGAGTGGAATCACGCAGTATTTGTCCTTCTGCTGGCTTCCATCTATTGCTTGGACCTCTCTCTAGACCCCAGTGGCAGGCGTGGCCGTGGCTGATGGCGGGTGAGGCCGACCCCACCCAGGGCTTTAGCGGGAGGCAGGACTTGGAACTGCCTCAAAGATGCCCGCCACCCTCTACCTACACGGTGATTCTCTACGGACAAGTTTGTATGACAAATCTGCAATTTATTTTGCAGCTCGTGCTTATTATAACAAATTTAAAACATACAGACTATAAAATAAAAACACCCCCGGAGTCGGCTCCCCAGAGGGTTCACTGGCGGCAGTTTTCCGAGTATCGTAGCCAACATTATGGAAACCTGTGCGGTGCGTGTATCTGCTTTTCCTTTTTAACCATAATGGGCATCATTTACATGGGTGGTAAGAGCTCTTGTTTTGCCCACAAAACAATATACTGTGGACAGTGGTCGCCCGCCAAGGCATGCCAAGCAGGCTCCAACAGGTGAGGATACTCACCCCATCTCACAGAAGCGGAAGCCAAGGCCTCATGGGAGAAGGGAGCTCTCAAGCTCACCGGACCGGAGGCAGAGGGGTGCGGCCTCGATCCCAGGTTGGCCGGACCAGCAGTCCCCTGCTGTCTCTGAGCTGGGTCTTCTCCCCTGGAGACAGATGGCCAGCAGCCCAGGGTCCTGCAGCCCCACTACAGCTGGGCTACCTATTTCCATCACCAGGCCCGCCAGAACTCAAATGGACAGAGTAGGGACACCCCTTGGGGGTGGGGGCAGCAGGGCAGACATACACACCTCCAGCCTCAGGTGAGGCGCACATCAGGTTCTGGCAGGAGGGATGGAACTGGAGTCAGGTGGGAGTCCAGCCCTGGGCAAGTCACCTTACCGTCTGAGCCTCAGTTTCCTTATCTGACAAGCGACGTGTTATTATCCACCATGCTGTTTCCCTGACACTAGCACTGGGGGCCACGGGGATACGTGGGCAATATTCATGTGGCTCTTTCTCCAGAACTTCCTGGGCTGGCATGCCGGTAGGGGCAGTAGGCTTGCTTCTGCTGCTTCACAAGCCACCCTCCCAGGTTCCCTCTGGCTGGTGCTCATACCTCTCCTCACTTCTAGATGTCTCTTCCTTGGCAATCCAAAGTGAAAGCCCTGGATTGTCAAGGAAGACACATCTTAGGGGGCCATTACTCAGCCCACGACAGGGCCCGGAGAGAGAACAGGGGACCAAGGGGTTGGTAAGAGGCCGGCCCATGGCCACTTCTGTCTTGGAATGCTTCCTGCTCAGCCCCTGAAGAAGAGGATGGGTCGGGGTGTCTGGATCAGAGGAAGGTGAAGAGGTGAGGGGCCGTGGCTGGGGGAGGCCCTGCGAGGTGGGGCTTTGAGCCAGCATCTGTGTGTGCAGGGGGGCAGGGAAGCAGCTGGCAGCATCCAGGCCCTGCTCAGCCCCCCTGTGTGGGACCGCAGACCTGTCCCTCCCTGGGTCTGGGACTTGCTTCTCCATTGGACAAAGCTCTTCCTCTCTTCTCTCCCCCGCCCCGGGACCCCCGCACCCCCGAGTGGGTCACCCCCAAGGCCTTGCTGCTTGCCTCCTAAGCACAGGCATTATTAGTCCCTTTGATTGAACCCTGTGAATGGCCTGGGCACAGGAGTCAGTGAAGGCTCAGGATCACAGCACAAAGCTAGTTCCAGGTGGGCATCCCAGAATGCCACAGACTTGGGGACGTCTACGGGGGCAGGATGGCTTTAAGAAAAGGTTTGAGCATAGCCTCCATCAGCATCTCAGAGGGGTCTGGGGTCCAGCCAGGGTTGACCATGCACTCAGATGACATCTCTGAGCACCCCCAGACCCCCAGTCCCCTCTAGAGCTGCCTGACTCCATGTCCCCTGCAGCTGGCACTCCCTGGCTTGCTGAGATCTGCTGGCGGAATGGGCCTCTCCTCCGAAGGGCTTGGGAGTCATGGGAGTTGGGCAGCGCTAGGTCGGGGCCACCCTGCCCGCCAACCACACTGGGCTGTCACACCCCAAAGCAGGAACCTGGCACCGCCAGCCACTTGAGCCCCCAGGCACCGTGGTTATGCCTGCGGTCACCCGAGCAGCCGGTCAGGAAACCCCTGGGGTCGTGGGGTTCTGGGTGGCAGCAAGGGTAGGTACAAGCCATCTTCTCCAGACGCTCCAGCTGCCCTTTGCCACCTTGAACCCTTGCCACACCTGCAGGGGCCTCCCCATCGCTGCACCTCCAGCCATGCGGCTCCCACCCCCAGAGCATCCTCCAACTCTTCCCCATTGCAGCCAAGGAAAGCTGCCTTCCCATGGCCGGTGGTCCCACCACCCCATTTCTCGCTCCTGTGGGACCACAGGAAACAGTCTTCAGTTGCAGATTCCTGAATGTCTCCTACCCGGCATTCGAGTTGTCAGCACCTGGAGGGCTAGGGACAGTTTCTGCTCCACCTCCAGCTGGCCCCACTTGGTGGTGACCGCTGAGTGGAGAAAGCTTTCCCCTGCATGGCTAAAGGAGACAGGGCTGGTGTGCAAAGGGTCCCCGTGTGGCTAGAGGAGGGGGAGGAGCCGGCCGGGCCTGGGTCCCTTCCCCAACTAGTGGGGTAGCCCTGGAACCTGGGCCTTCGACAAAGTCCCTTTAGGAAAGGAAAGGGAAATGGGACGTCTGGGTGGCTCAGTGGGTTAAGTGTCTTCGGCTCGGGTCCTGATCTCAGGGTCCTGGGATCAAGGCCCACGGTGGGTTCCCTGCTCAGGGGAGGAAACCTGCTTCTCCCTCTCTCTCTGCCACTCACCCTGCTTATGCTCTCTCGCTCACAGTCTTTCAAATAAATAAATAAAATCTTTAAAAAAAAAAAAAGGAAAGGAAAGCCGGGGCGTTAATTGCAAGTGACTGCTTCCCATACTTGTTTTAAATTGATATTTAATTAAAAATTTAATTATTAATCAGGCTTATTGATTACCTGCCAGTCACTGGCTGGGAGAGGCTGGCCTGTGGGTTCATCCACGGCGAGAGGGTCTGTGCCTCTTACTGAGCTGGGAGAGCGGCGCCGTCTCTGTTCAGGTTTGTTTGGCCACTGCCTCTGGTGCTGATGGGCTGGCTCTTCTCTGGGACAGCCTGGCTGAGGCGTGAGGCGGGTGCTGCTCGGATCTAAGGGAGTGCCCGGGAGTGGCGGCCTCAGGCCTCAGGCTCTCCGCTCTCCGTGGTGGCCAGTGCTGGCCCAAGCACAGCCTCCCCACTCTCCTTTCTGCCTTGGGCTCCAGACCAGAAATCTGTAGAGCTGCACCCTGGTAGCCTCTTCCTGGACATCCTGCTCACTCCCAGGGCCACGCATGAACTTGGCACCTTCCTCCCCAGATCTGATCCCCGTTCTGTGTCCCTTCTAAGGTATGGTCCCTCCAGCTGCCTGGCAGCCTGTCCAGCACCTGGGAATCATCCCGAGTTCCTCCCTCTCAGACTTGCATCCTGTGGATCCTTCCTCTCTGTGTTCTCTGCCACTACACCGGTCCAAGCCGTCATAATCTGTGACCTGAAGGAAGTAAGGAAGCAAGCCAGGTGAAGGTCTGGGGAGAGCATTTGCTGCAGAGAGCACAGCAAGGGCAAAGGCCCTGGAGCAGCAGCATTCACTAAAAGGCAAAGAATGGCAGGAGGAGGTAGGTAGGCCATATACAAAAACTCAGGCCCTTCTGAGGGCTGTGTTCTTTGTTGGGTAGCTGGGAGGCCATCACAAAGTTAGGGTCGAGGAGGGACCACCACATTCCCACAGATGATTCTGGCTGCCTTGTGGAGGAGGCCGCTGGGCGTCTGAGTGGAGGCAGGGAGCCTAGAAGGAGCTGCTGCAGCTCTCCAGGTGAGAGAGGACGGTGACCTGCATCAGAGGGATAGTAATGGAAATGGTACAATTGGTAAAATATGTTTAAAGATGGAACTGACAGGCTTTGCTGATGGGCTGGAGATAAGGGTGAGAGACAAGGTCAAGGGGACTTCTGGGTCTCTGGTGTGGTAAAATGGAGCTGCCATTCACTGAGCTGGGAGCACCATGTGAGGGCAGATCTGTGAAGGAAAATCAAGAGCTCAGTTTGGGGCAGGTTGAGCTCGACATGCATGATGGCAGCCAAGGAAGAGATACCCAGGAGGCAACCTCTCAGACACACGATTTGGGGCTCAGGAGAAAGGTCAGGACCTGGGTGAGATCACCTGGGGAGTGATTAGATATGAAGATAGGTCCAGTATCCTCGGATACTCCGAGGAGGAAGAAGGTCAGAGGAGAGTGAGGAGGAATGGGCTTCATCTCAGTCCACTGCTCTCCATTCTATTCCCTTCTGTTCCATTAGAGCTAACTGGTTACAAGAGACAGAAACCAGTCATGGCTGACGGCAGTTAAGGGGAGGGGCACACTACTGAGGGGGTACAGGCTAGGTCAAAGGAGCCAGAAATCCCAACACCTGTGGGAAGGCCAGGAGCCCAGGCAGCTCCCAGCTAGAGGGGTGCTCTCTCTGGGTTGTTGCCACTGGAGCGATCAGCTCTGACGGTGCTCCAGCCTCGCGTGAACCTGCCCAAGGGCCTGTTGGCCAAGTGCATGTGGAGGAGGGTGGGCACCATTATTACCAACACCGCCGTAGCACCACCATGCCCTCAGCCACCACCAACACTGCTGCCAGCACTATGCCACTACTGCCACCACTGCCCCTCCCCGCCCCTCTCCTGCTCATGCATGCACTCTCTCTGTCGTCATGCGCGCATGTGTGCCCATACACACATACACACACACTCTTAAATAAATAAATAAATAAATAAATAAATAAATAAATAAATACATAAATAAATGGGACGCCTGGGTGGCTCAGTGGTTGAGCATCTGCCTTTAGCTCAGGGTGTGATCCTGGGGTCCTGGGATTGAGTCCCGCATTGGGCTTCTTGCAGGGAGCCTGCTTCTCCCTCTGCCTATATTTCTGTCTCTCTCTCTCTCTCTCTCTCTCTCTCTGTGCCTCTCATGAAGAAATGAATAAAATCTTTAAAAATAAATAAATAAAATCTTTAAAATATTTATTATGAAGGCTGCCAGGCATGTGTAGAATTGGAGAAAGCACTGCCACGGATCTCCGGATGACCACCACCCAGCTTCAACAGTTATCAGCATATGGCCAATCTTAATTTCATCTATATCCTCAACCACTCCTCCAACCTTAGGCTATTTTGAAGCAAATCCCTGATATCATATTATTTCATCCATAAAGATACGATAAGGAATTTAAAAACATAACCATGATAACTTTATCACACCTAAAAAGCAATAAATCTTAATATCATCATCAAACATCTAGTTAGTATTCAAATTTCTCTAATTCCTTTTGATTTGTTCAAAACAGCTTTCAGACAAGATCCACGCACTGCATTTGACTGATACCTCTTTTAAGCTCTTAAGTCTGCAAATTCCCCTTCCCTGTGTTTTCCCTTTCACTTCATTTGATGGAGCAACGTTTTTTTTTTTCTTTTTGTTTGTTTTGTTTTGTTTTAAAAGATTTTATTTATTTGTTCATGAGAGACACAGACAGAGAGGCAGAGACACAGGCAGAGGGAGAAGCAGGCTAGGCTCCCTGTGGGGAGCCCAATGTGGGACTCCAGCCCGGGACTCCTGGGATTATGCCCTGAGCCAAAGGCAGACGCTCAAATACTGAGCCACCCAGGCTGTCCCTGGAAACTGACTATAGGATGCCCTATTTTGTAGTTTGCTAGTTGCACCCCTGTGGTGTTAACATGTTCCTCTGAACCCTATGTTTCCTGTAATTCTAGGGGCTTGAGATAGGTCTAGAGGCTTGCTCAGATTCAAGCAAGAGTTTTTGGAGTTTTATGCTGCATAGTGTTGTGTCCTTCCTAACCTACTACTCCAAAACATACCTAATATCTGATCACTTCCTTTTTGTGATATTAAGATTGACTAATGGTTTGGAAGTTCTCAGATTGGCCAATCCACTATAAAGCACCCCATATGCTTTTCATTAATAATTTTGGTAACCAGGGATCCCTGGGTGGCTCAGCGGTTTAGCACCTGCCTTCAGCCCAGGGTGTGATCCTGGAGTCCCAGGATTGAGTCCCAGATTGGGTTCCCTGCATGAAGCCTGTTTCTCCCTCTGCCTGTGTCTCTGCGTCTCTCTCTCTCTCTCTCTCTCTCTCTGTGTGTGTCTCTCATGAATAAATAAATAAAATCTTAAAAAAAATAATTTAGGTAACCACTGATCATCATGCTTAATTTCACTATTAGAGGATTGCAAAGTGGTGATATACTATCATATCCTAGCTAGAATTTTCCCAAAGAGAACTGATTATTCTGAGAAATAGTTCAGAGAAGAAATAGAAGATAGATGATTGCTTTTTCCTTAATTGAAATATTTTTTGGAATAATAAGTTTGTACCTAGAACACCCAATGTTGACCAATAAATTTTTTTATCTACCCTTCTATGCAAATGGATTTTTAGCATCTGTGCTGTATTTCAGTCTATTGCAGACTTTTTTGATGTTCAAATTGTGCCACCTCTGACCAGTGTGGGAACCTCTGCAAGTTAGCTCCTGAGTCCCGTCTTCACAACTCCACAGATTTCGATCACTCCTCTTGCATTCCGCATGCTAGACACCCAAGGCTCATCTTGAACATTTTCTGCCTTGACCTGCAGTCAGACATATATCCAATGAGCCCTGGCTCCTATGTTTGGGACATTATATTTAGAGGTCACAAAGGAGTCTACAGTGTAAAGGATAAAAAGGAGTATATCTGAATGCACTGTCCCTACCGTAGGGGGTTCAGGAAGGCAATGGAAAAATAATGGAGGCCTGAAAATGCTTCAACTTTGCTGGGAAGAATATAGTTGCATGAAACAGGAGTGTATGGTCATGGGGAGGAGGAGGAAGGCCAGCGCAAGGGCTGGTTGATACTGTAATTCCATTGCACTGATCATTGATAATTGCAATCATCCTTGGAAAGGAGAGGGGACTGGGCCCAAGGCCCAGGGGATAGATTGGCCTTAGGTGGAAGGGACAGTTCCTCTACTGCAACAGCAGAAAGGGAAGATGGATATTTCTGGGCTTGGTTGCTCTGGAGCAGGCAAGAAGGTAGACAGTGGGGGGAGCCAATATTCAAGATGGCCTCATGGTATTCAAACCTCTGTGTGGTCCCTTCCCACACTGAATAGGCCGACACATGGAACTAATAGGATATTCCGGAAATAACAGAGCATGACTTCTGATGGGAGGTCATGACAGATATGGTGGCTTCCATCTTCTGCTCTTGGGCCACTCACTCTGGAGGAAGCCAGCTGTCATGTCCTGAGGACACTCAAGTAACTCCATGAGCCAGCATAAACTTGCAGCCAGGTGAGTGAGCCAACTTGGCCACAGATGCCTCATCCCCAGTCGAGCTTTCAGGTGACAAGAGTCAACATCTTGATTGTAACCTTGGGAGAGATGGTAGGTCAGAACCACCCAGCTAAGCCCCTGGGCTCCTGACCCACAGAAACTGTATGAAATAATACATATTTCTTGTGGCTTGAAGCTGCCAGTTTCTGGGGTGATTTTCTTTTATTAGCAATAGACATCTAATAACATGATTGTTATAAAAGATGCTGGGGCAGAAAGGAAATAGTGCTCTGTTTGAATGAGTGATCCAGAGAAGTGTCTAAGAGCCCAACAGGATAAAGTCTTTCAAGTTGAAAGGATCAAGGAACCAAAAGCCCAGATATGGGACAGACTGTCCAAGTGGATATTAAAATCCTCCAGGAAGACAGGACAGCTTGGGATCCAGGTTCCAAATTCTTCAGTGAATGAGGAGGAGCTCAGGAGATGCAACATCATGGTGGTAGTGGAGGGGAGTGGATAGTTTGGCTCTCAAATGGGAAGCCTGAACTTTGGGGGTCTGTTTTTGCATGCAGAGAATGAATACTAGTCAGAATGGAGTCACGGGGCCAGGAGAAGACCAATCCAATCCTTGGCTCTGGCATGAAAGAGAATTGAAAATTAAAGTCATCATTAGCACTGTTGGCATCACTCTACCACCACCACTATCTCCGTCACCACTGTAGTCATCATCACCAGTGTCGGCAAAATCCTGACCACTACCAGATACATCACCATCACCACCGGCACAAGGGCTGTCACCAATGCAAACACCGTCAGTGCTATCACAACCACCACCTCTACCAATACGACATCATTAAACACCACCACCATCCTTGTCCCCACAAGCATCAACCACCACCACCACCACCACTGTCACCTACTCAGTGCCAGCATGGCCATCCCCATCACCACAGACATTGCCATCACCTCCACCACTACCACCTTAACAAACACCTCACAATCACCACCCTCACCTGGACCCCCATCTTCCCCATCATTGCCCCATCATCATGAACACCACCATGCCCACCACAGACATTGTTACCACCCCCACCTCCACCATCACCTATGACTGCCCTCCACAACTACCATCTCCCCCAGCATTATCACCACCGTTGATTCTAACATCACAGGGGCACAGCGCTAGAAGCCTGCCTCAATACCCGTCCCCCTTTCCTCCTTAGAAACAGGGTGCCAGATTCTTCAGCGGGCACAAGGTCACATGGAAGAAAGGTCACAATTCCCAGGCTCCCCTGTCAGTGGGATATGAGAAGAAGTGTGGGGGACTTCCAGGAAGTCTGCTCCAAGGAGGGGCAGCCTCTCACCTCCCTTTTCATCACTGTGGGCCAGGCAACCATTATTTCTCACTTGTTTTACTATGATAGCCTCTTAATGGGTCTTTTTGCTTCTCCTTTGCCTCTTGATTTCCTATAGGACCAAAGTGTCCCATGAAAAGGTAAATCAGACCATGTGATTGCCTTGCTTAAAACCTCCAGTTTTTTAAAACGCCTGGGTGGCTCAGCGGTTGAACATCTGCCTTCGGCCCAGGGCATGATCCTGGAGTACCGGGATCGAGTCCCATATCGGGTTCCCCTGCAGGGAGCCTGCTTCTCCCTCTGCCTGTGTCTCTGCTTCTCTCTCTCACTCTCTCTGTGTGTGTCTTTCACGAATAAATAAATAAAATCTTAAAAAAAAAAAAACCTTCTAATAGCTTCCCAATGCATTTAGCATAAAATCTAAACTCTTTATCCTGACCTATGAGGTTCTAAGAAATGGAGTTCCTGCATGAGTCTTTGTTCCCATCTCCCACCAGACTCCCTCTTGCTCACATTTTCTAGCTGTTTTGCACCCCTTCTGGAGTCTCTAACGAACTTATTTTTTGCTCACCACAGGGCCCTTGCACATGGTGTTCCCTCTGCACAGAATGTTCATTAAACCCCAAATTCTATATATTCTTTAGGGTTCTAGATATTTTAGAACAAAAATATCTCCCCTCCCTTGCCCCCCCCCCCCGCCCCAGCCAGGTCTAGTTTCCTGTATACCCTTGCTTCCTGGCAAGTATTGTTTGTGACAATATGCTTGTGGACTTACATGTTGACTATGTATCTCTTCCACTAGACTGGAACATCTTTCATGGCAGGGATATGTGGGTGGATGGGGGTATGCATTTACTAACTTCTATTTTTTTCAATAGCAGAAACAGCACTGGGCACATGGAAATATTTGTTGAAAAAAATAAATAAACGCTAGAGTGTGTTCATGCTGGCCCATCTCTAGAGTCACGCTCCTACCTCAGCTTCCTTCAGGCAAGTTATTAAATTGTCTCTCGAGTCAGTTTCTTCAACTGTAAAATGGGAATAGTCATGGACGTTTCCTTCTGGGTTGTTTGGAAAATGTAATGAGCTAATATGGATAAAGCGTTTAGGACACTGCATACACTTAGGGCCTTATAAATGTTTGCTGTGGCTGTTTTCATTCCTCCTGCCCACAGAGTCTGCTTCATTGTCACTGGAGCTTTTTCCCACTTTCAGGCTGCTTGGCCAGATGTTGCCCTTCCTTGGGACCTAGGCCAGTTCCCTACATCCCAGCTCCTAGAAGGCTGAGACTGTCCCAATGCCCCCCTTTACCCAATCATGCCTCCTTGGTATAAAGCTGGGCCCGGAACATGGCCAAGTTCACCACTACCCCCGTTCTGGGACATCCTTCCTTGCTCTCTTGGTGTCAGTCTCTGCGGTCAAAGCTGGCTCCACCTAAATACACCTGACTGTAGCGCTGAGGCTCACATGATGCATTTAGCAGTGTTTGCTGAATTTTTAAAATGTTACTTAATAAAAATTTAACATACTTCTTTTAAAATGTAAGTGACAGAAAATTTAAAAGCAAAATTAAATAATCATTCCCAACTCCCACCACTCAAAGCAATCGTCATCAACTTTGGAAGGAGCGTAATTCCAGACACCTCCCAGAGAGGCTCACAAATATGGAGCTCGGTCACTAGTATAGAAATGGACCATATTATGCTGGCAGTTTAACAGGGTTAAAGGATTGCCTTTAGTTTCACTTGGATTTAATCCAAGAGAAAAAAAGCTTGACATGCCACTGAAGGAACTGCTGGTCTGGATATGTGCCAATTGTCATGCTGGTCTACTCTACTGATGACGTCATGGTACTCGGACCTGGGGCAGGTTGTGCAAGCACCTTGTTATCCTACTGAGGCACGTGAGGCTTGCCCTATCAGTGAAAGTTTGAAGGGTCTCCATGCCTGGGGCATGCTGGGAACTCTCTTTTGGGGGGCGAGGACAGGCTCTTACCCTTCCCATCTCCAGCCATGAGGAAAGAAGCCCCAGCACTCAGAGGGCCCCAGGATGCGGCAAACATCACACGTGGGAATGCTGTCCCAACCCACCCATCAGGTGACTGCGTGGGTGGGGCCCGGAGCAAGAGAAGTCTCTCCAGAAGATTCAGACTGTGGTCAAGCTGCTCCACAGTCATATGATCTGCAGATCTGATGGTGGTAGACACGGCCCCAGGTGGAGCTGCTGGCCAGCCCTGGAAAGAGGTTGCTATGCGAATGCTCCGAGTGCCGCAGCAAAACTATTTCAGGAGCCGAGCTTCTGGAATGCTACAGGGACCCTGCAGGGCCTCAGCGTCTGGTGATGGGGCATCATGTGACCGTGTGACTGGACATGGCCACCATCAGATCCAGTAATCATAAGGTGGCCGGGTCCAGCAGCAATCCACCACGTGATAGACGGGAGCACTCCGGATCGCGCTGAGCACGTCTGTGCACAGGCCGCAACAAGGCGGGCTGGCCTCCCGCATTCCCACCTCTCTGTTCTGATGCCTCTTCTTCTGCCCGCCTGTAGCTCCGGGGCAGGGGTTCCTTGGGTCAACTGGGGGAGGAGGCTCGGCTCACAGATAGATCTGTAACCACATATGGACCTCCGACACCCTAAAGTCCTCTTGGAGCATCCCTAAGAGACTGGTGGAGAGACATGGTCCTGGGGCAGCGCCGCGAGGGGGACACTGGGCAGCAGTCGGTAGCCTGGCTGGTCAGCCCCTCGCTTGGGAGAAGGGAAGACCCGAGACAAGGAGGTCTGGGGAGTCAGTTACTGGGTGGGCACGGTGAGTGTGCGTCCAGCCTGGAACAGAGAGGTGAAGACTGACTTGCCTCGGGGCCACTCGAGCACTTGCACGATGAATCTATGAACACTGCAGCCACGCGGCAGGGCTGACTCGGCGCGTGTGCCCCAGTATGGCACCATGGCTGTGGCAGGTCCCCACCTTCCAGCAGCAGAGACCAACGCTGAGTTCTTGATGGGGTCACCTCTTCAAGAGACTGGCCAGCAACCTGATGGAAAGTTGGTCACACTGATCCTTTCCACCCTGGAGAGGCCAGCAACTTATCTTTACTGGAACCAAGGCCCTCTCCGGTGGCCTCCGGGCTGCAGTGCCTCCACTAGCACCGCCGCCTAGGGGCGGTGTCATTACATGGGTCTGATGGCCCTATTTCTTCAGCCAGGGCAGGTGGCTTCTCAGTCACTTTCCCATCTGCACCAAGCACACAGGAAATGATTCAAATGATTACTGACTCAATGGACTCAAGGACAGTACATCATTAGGACTATTCTGGAAGCACAGAAGAGAACCTAGGTCACTACATGTGACAGATACTTTAGGTTATTAGAGCTTCGTTCTCTCAAGGAACCCTGGTGTCCTGCACAACACTGTTTCAGACCAGGGACCATTTACCAGAAGGTGACAACAGAACATAACCACAGGTCCATTGGTCACGTCCTAGCTCACATCACTCAGTAGCAGCCCGCCTAAGAGGAATGGCCCACTGAAGGCTTAGCTCCAGTGCCAGTCTCGGACATCCTGAGGGCTGGAGGCTTGTCCTCTGCCACGCAAGAAAGCATGGAGACTAGACGACAGGTGGCATAGGGCCCTGTCACTGGAGCACAAGCAGGGGCAGAGGGAGGAGGGCCCTTCTTTCCGGCCATCATGCCCTCTTGCAGAACCCCTACTTCCTGCCCCACAATCCTGGTGTCAGCCAGACGGAGGTCCTGGTTTGGGATGGGATGAGGGGACTTGACAACTTTCGGGTGCACTTGCAGCTGTGGTCATGGCTGGGAGGAACTTACTGGTGAGGATAATCAACTCCGGCCTCTGTGAGAAGATGGGGAAGACCGCTGCCGTCCCACAGAGGGGCAGGGAGGAGTACCTCCAGAGCTCAGAATCCTCTGGGGCTTCTGCTTGTCCAGCTGTACCCAGTGACAAGGACTGGGGGCAGGAACATGGCTGGACAGGGGGAAGCAACCGAGGTCTCACACCCCTGGTGAAGAGCCAGGGCAACCTAGAGCCACAGAAGTGCTGGCGGCAGCTGAGAGGATCCAGAACAGGTGGGAAGAGATGGTGGATACCAATTGCAGCCTCAGGACCAAGCCCAGCAGGAGGGACCACGGCTCATTATACTGTTCCCTGTATTAAAATCCGACAGGGATCAAGGCCGGCTACTACCTTGAATTAGACTCTGGGACACACTGGACTTAACAGGGATTACAAATGGAGCTGAGGAGGGCTAAGGGGCGCAGGGGGGCTTTGGGTTTCTGTCCCAGAATTGGCCAATTCCTAGAGAGCTAGAGATTAAACCACTGCCCCACTCCCACCGCCGTGTGCTTTTCAAATGCAAACCAGCCAATCCAGGGCGCCTGGGTGGCTCAGCTGGTTAAGCTGCAGGAAGCTTGAAGGTTGGTCCTGATCCCAGGGTCCTGGAATTGAGCCCCAAGTCCCAGCCTGTTTTTCCCTCTCTGCTGCTTCACCTCCTTGTGCTGTCTCTCTCTCTCTCTCTCATCAAATAAATAAATAAATAAATAAATAAATAAATAAATAAATAAATAAATAAATAAAAAAAACCCAGCCAATCCAGAGCCCACAGCCCGGCCACCTCCAGTGAGCTCTCACAGAGGGGCCCCTAGCCCCGCCCCCGCCCTATCACCGGCCAGGTCCCAGACAACTCAGGACTGCCCTAGGCTCCAGACACTGCTAAAGTGATTCAAACCAGCCACCTCCAAGCGTGCTTACCTGGCTTACCTGTCCTCTCTTGAGGAAGCCACAGGAAAGGCTCCCCAGTCACCACTGCCCCAGTGCTTCCCCAAGCGACCCCTCAAGGTGCGGTGTGCCCCCTCCTCTGGGAACTGCAGCTGTCTTTTCAATGATGGCCTTACTGGGCCTCATTTTTGTTCTTTTTCTTTTTTAAAAATATTTTATTTATTTATTTTAGAGAGTGCGTGAGACAGCACAAGCAGTGGAGAGGGAGAAGTAGGCTCCCCACTGAGCAGGGATCCCCATGTGGGGCTTGATCCCAGGACCCTGGGGATCATGACCTGAGCCAAAAGCGCATGCTTAACGGACTAAGCCACCCACGCACCCCTGAGCCTCAAATTTTCTACTAAGACACTCTTTTGAACCATGGACTGTACTGGAACTTCTGCGGCCCACCTCCAGGGCTCCTGCCCAGGCACATCCCAGCCACAGTGCTGCGGTGACCATTCCCTGCTGTCCGACCAGCCTTGCGAGGGTGCAGGCTGATGCCCCAGCATGAGGACCACCTGCGGGACCTGCTTGGCTCTCAGCTACAGGAACTCAGAAGCACAGAGGCTCCTGGGCCACCTGCAAGCATCGGGCTGGAAGCCTCCAGCCATGTGTCCCCTTTGGCCCCTCTTGGGTTGGGGGGGATGGACAGTTTTCATTACTTTCCTCGAGGTTCCTCAGATGGCCCATTAGAAATCGTGGTTCAATAATGCCTCTGTTTGTTGGTTCCCCCCCAACCCCCCTATTCCCTGGGACCACCTTCCTTAGAGAGGGAGATGAACGCAAACACACCCCATTTCTCAGGCTCTGCCTTTCCTGAGGTTGGTGCTGAGAATGAGAGAAATCTGTGTCTCGAGGAACTGAGGGCCCCACAGGGGGCTCTTCCCTATGAAATGAGGCAACCAGAGCTGCAGCCTAAGGCTGTGAGGATCCCAGAAATTCACAGGCCACAGTCCCGGCAGGAAAGAGGTGACACTCAAACTAGCAGCAGGGTTTCACAGCGGGGCTATTTGTAGGGCCTACTGAGGACAGGAGAAGTTGGCCCATGAGAACCAAGCCCATGATGGGCCCGCTGGTCCAGCCAGGCCCTGGGGACTTCCAGGAGTCTGACAGGCACGGAGGCAACCTGAATGTGGAATCCCGAACAACCTCACACCCGGGCAACCCCTGCCAACGCTGCCTCTTGGCTTTAGAACCTCATCGTGTGCCTGCATGAACTCTTACCTGCAGTACGGCCTGCCTGGGCAGCCTCAGGCTCGTACTACTCCACCCCAGGATCGCCTCTTTCTGGGCCACCTCTCACGGGCAGTCAGGGGCAGGAGGTACAGAGAGGGCACCTGGGTGGGGCCCCAAAAGCTGGTGACAGCTGCGACAAGATGGGTGCAGACACTGTCCTGCCTCTGAGGCAGGCTGTGCCTGGGCCACCCGCTAGCCTTTGCCCAGCTTGGGTCTCCTGCCCAGCCCAGCCGATCTGCACACACCTTATCTCGGCCATCCATCGAGGGCCACCTGGACTAACCAGTCCTGCCAGAAACTGGATCTGGCCATAAAGGCCCCTCCCTGGAGGTGTGTGTGAGATAAACCCCCACCTTCCACTGGCCTTTGCCTGAGCCAGAGGGCCAAGGCCTGGGGTGGAGGTGGTGGATAGCTTGTTCCTCTGCCCCCTCCCCGCGCTCCTCTGTAACAGGCAAGGTTGTGTGAAGTCTCTCTTCCCACCAACCACTCCTGCCTGGGATGGGGACGCCTGGGTCAGCTATCAGAGCTGGGATGAGGGAAGGTAGAGGTCAGGGGGTAGGGCCATTGGGGAGAGCCTAGGACCTGCCCCAACACCAATTTTTCTTTGTTCAAAAGGGAAACTGAGGCCTAGATTGCTTTTCATCTCCATTTGTAAAGACCCTTAACAACTCATCACATTTTCCTTCGTGTAGAACCATCCGCTGGTGTACTCTTAACGTGCCCAGAGGTGAAGGACCTGCCTATTGCGGGCTGATGCAGAGGGGATCAGTGGGGCTCTCATTCTCATCTTCTAGATGAGGAAACAAGTCAGTTGTCCAAGGTCACATGTGGCCGAGCTGGGAGTGAAGCTCCCATCTGCCTGCAGAGCTGTGCGCTCAGAGAGACTTCCAGAGGCTCACCACCATAAATAAGCAGGCTCACCCACTTGTCCTGTTGGCTCCTTTCAATGATAAATTCCTGGAAGTCCAGTCATTGGACTAAAGCTCCCATAGGATTTTGAGCCTGATTCTTACTGACAAATGGTGTGCCAGTCGTGGTGCCCACGGGACCTCACCGCAGAAGCAGGGAGAGGGCCCCAACCCCACCACTGTCCGTGTTCTTGCTTTTTACCTGGTTGGTGGGAAACTATGCCATGTCACTCTGTTTGCACATCCAGGACTCCAAGCAGCTTGTCTATGCTTGTTGGTTGTTTCTGTATCTTCTGGTATGAATTCCAGGTTTCCATTCTTTGCAGGCAGAGACAAGGCTGAGAAGCCACGAGTTCCCCTGCTCTCTGGCCTCAGGCTCCTCATCTGTATAATGGGGAGACAGGGTCCTCCAGGGAGGATGCCAGGACAACAGCCCCTCCAGGCCCGATTCCAGCTACCGGAATGCTTCTTTTCCCCAGTCTAGCCCCAGGCCGGACTCCTGATACCAGGTAGTAAATAACTTTCCATTTGGTCACCTCTGTTTTGGTGAATCTTTTGCCCTGGGGAAAGCGGGCGTGTCCTTAGTCAAGGACCCATACCAGCTACCAGGAGGGGCAGGGAGTGGTGCCTCCCTGGCAGGGAGTCCTGCCAACTTGAGCTTCTGTCACTGTGTGCCAGGCATTGACACCTCGCATCAGTCTGCCTCCTTGCAGCTCGGAGGCCACAGCATCACCCCGTTATCCCTGCCCTCCAGTCCCAGCCCTCAAAGTACAGGTGGGAAGACTGAGGCTGGGGTGCACAGCAATGGGGTCCCAAGGACCCACAGTGCCTGCAGAGGTCTGGATGGCAGCGGGCCTGGTCCGCTGGTCTGGCTGGGTGGTGCACACAGGAGCCCCGGGTGGGGGGTGCTGCCCCTGAATGTGTCGCACACTGCGGCAGGGGAGCTTCGGCCTCTGCTCCCCAGCCTCGGGCCCCAGCGCCCGCAGATTCCTTTGCCTGGAATGCGAGGAAGCAGACAGGCCCAGAGAAGCCCAGCGACCTGAGCATGTGGCCCAGCATCAAGGGGATCAGTGTCCCCGCGGCGGGAGGATAAAGCGGGTCTTCCCCGCTGGCCTGGGCCAGATCCGGGCGCCGAGACGCCCCCCCCCGCCCCAGGTCAGCGGCGGGTGCCGGGGCGCTCGGCCGAGTGCGGAGCGCGGCCGCCAGCGGGCCATCTGCATGACAAAGGCGCGGCCGGCGGGGGCGGGGGCGGCAGGGGGCGCCTGGCCCGGCTGAGCCTCGCCCCGCCCGCAGGCCCGCAGCTGCCCCGCTAAGCCTCCGCCCCGCGGCCCGAAGATTTGGGGGGCGGGGGCGGCACGCGAGCCCCGGCGCTCAGCTGTGTTTGCTCGGGGGCCGCCACGCGGGGCGGCGGGGCTGCGGGCGGGACAAAGGCCCGAGCCGACCGACCCCGCAGGTGGCGAGGGGGGAAGGGAGGGCGCGCCGGGAGCGAGGGGGGCGGGGGGGCCGCGGCGGCGTCGGGGGAGGGGGAGGCCCGAGCCGCGGACGCAGGCCCCTCGGCAGCCAGCCCGACCGTGCACGGGGCCTCGCGTCCCTGCGCCGCGCCCCGGAGCTGCCCCCCAGGCTCCCTTCCTGCCCTGGGACCCAGGACGACAGACGGCACTGGGGTCCGTGGTTCCAGGCCGCTGGGGGCCGCTGGCTGCTCGGAGCCGTTCGTGCTTCCACGCGCCGGCTGCCGGGACCCTTGCGCTCACTTGCTCTGCACTTGCCGCCCTCCCATTGCCCCCAGGACTCACGGAGCCCCGCGCCTCTCACTCACGGTGCGCCCTTCGGCCCCTCTCCCCCAGCCTCCTCCCTGCCGGTGCTCCCCGCATCCCCCCCAGCCCCCCAGCATCCCCAGCAGCTTTCTCCACCTCCCCTCCCAGGAAAGGGCACTTCGGGCTCCAGGTGCCTGGACCAGACCCGGCTGGGCCCTGGCGTCCTTGGCGGTGCCGCCGCACCCGCTCTGCTGGCCTGACCTTCCCGAGCTATCCAGTCTAACCAACCTCTGCCAGGCCCGCCGCCGCCGGGGTCCTGCCCCAGAGCCTCTTGCCCGGACTATTCCTTCCTGTTCTCCCTGCTTCCGCCCCAGCAGCAGCTAGAAGGATCCTGTCAAAACCAAAGTCAGCCCTGCTGACCAAACCCTGCCCAGCTCCACACCCTCCCATGGCTCTCACCTCACTCAGAGGAAAAGCCAGAGCCCCCACAGCAGCCATGAGGCTCCGCGGATCTCCCGATCGCCCCCTCCTTTCCCCCTGACCCCCTACAGTCCACTCCAGCCACACACCCCTCTCCTGGGCAGGCCTCAGGGCCTTGTCACTTGCCATCCCTCTCTTGGAGCGCATGGCCCCCTCATTTCTTTCAGGTCCCTTCGGGCCTTTACTCAGATGCCACCTATTCAGTGCAGCCCTCCCTGGCCACCTGGTCTAAAATGTCACCCCCAACCCCCAACTCGTCTTGCATCTTTCTTTGCCTTATGTATTCTTGGCCCTTTTTGCTCTGTGGCATTTCTACATGTGTGCCTGCTCCCGTTGTGGCTCATTTTCTGTGTCCTGTGGACTGTAAGAGCCACCAGGGCAGAGATTTTTGTGTTTTCTGTTTGCTGTCATGTCCCCATCCCCCAGAGTTGGCATTGTCTCGGACACACAGCACATGTTTGATAAATATTTGCTGAGTGAAGGAAGAGTGAAAGCATCCAGTCCCCCGTGGTAACCCTGTAAGGTAGGCACCATTATCTCTATTTTTCAGTGTAAAGCACTGAAGCCCTGAAGGAGCAAGCAACTGGCCCAAGATCACAGGGCCAAAAAGTAGGGGGAGGGGTGGCAGGATTTGAATGCAGGCCCTCATTTCCTTTTATTTATTTTTTAAGATTTATTTTATTTTATTTTATTTTATTTTATTTGAGAGAGAGAGAGAGAATGAGTAGAGGAGGGGTAGAGGCAGAGGGAGAAGCAGACTTCTGAGCAGGGAGCCCCGATGCGGGGCTTGATTCATGACCCTGGGAGCATGACCTGAGCCGAAGGCAGACAGTTGATCGACTGAACCACCCAGGCGCCTGGGGCCCTCACTTCCTAGTGAGGTCTCCAACCAGAGGCCCAGAGGCTAGTTAGGGCCCCCAAAAACGTTTTGTGTGGCTTGAGCAGTTTCAGAAAAAATTGAGTCCATTTTAGCCATTTAAAAAAAACAGGTTTGGGGGCACCTGGGTGGCTCAGATGGTTGCTTAAGCAGCTTAGGTCATGATCCCCCCCCCCTCCTGGAATCTAGCTCCACGTTGGGCTTCCTACTCAGCGGGGAGTCTGCTTTTCCCTCTCCCTCTGCCCTCCCCAGCCTGTGGCTTCTGCTCTCCCTCTCTCTCTCTTTCTGACAAATAAATACATAAAATCTTTTTTTTTTTTTTTTTATGATAGTCACAGAGAGAGAGGCAGAGAGAGAAGTAGGCTCCATGCACCGGGAGCCCGATGTGGGATTCGATCCCAGGTCTCCAGGATCGTGCCCTGGGCCAAAGGCAGGTGCCAAACTGCTGCGCCACCCAGGGATCCCCTAAATACATTAAAAAAAAAAAATCAGAGGGCTTTATGCAAAAACCTAAGCCTCCAGCTTTTCTAGCAACATTGAGATGTCTGGCCACTCCGGGTCCTCAGTCACACAGGACTAGAGCTGAGCAACAGTTTCCCCTCAGATGGGGGTGTGGGCTGCCTTATTTGTCCCAGTCTCCACCAGGCTGCTTCCTGGCCAGGCCCTGCCAACCCTCGCCCTGCCCAGGCCTCCTTCCTGTGAGCTTTCAGTGTTCCAGGCCTCTGCCCTTGGTGGTCCCTCTGCCTGGAATCCTCTCCCACAATTCTTTGCTGAGCTGCCTCCTTTTTGTCACTGAGGTCTCAGCCCAAATGTCACCTCCTCAGAGAAGCCCTCCCTGATTGCTCTGGCTCATTCTCATGATCTGAAATTACATCATTAATCTCTTTGGTGCCTGCATACTGTCTGCCCCTGTGGAATGGCTGCTCTAGAAGGACGGGGCTTGGGTCAGTCTTGTCACATGTCTGCGACAGCACCTTCACCTCCAGGCACTGGGTGACTGACCCAATGAGCAAAGGAGTGAGTGGAGGACTGGCCTGTAGCAGCCTCTGCTCTGAGTACCTCCCAGGCATCAAACCCTCCCGTGGGTGCACAGGAACCCTCTGCAGGGTTCACGGGATTGCTGGGACCAGATCACAGTCCCCTTGCTGGGGGGACAAGACGCCTCAGTGGTTTCCAGCTCTGTGACGACCTCGAGAGGCATGGGGGACCCTCTCCTTCCTCCGGCTCCCTGGGGTCTTACCACCGACTGGGGACTCTGAGTCTTCTGAGTCAGCTGAGCGACGCTGCCCTAGGTCACCCCCCTCGCGTTCCAGATGCAGCTGAGCCTCTACTTGCCCATTGGCCTCGCCCCAGCAGGCCCCCCGCAGCGCCACCTTCCAGGTCTTGGAGGGACAGCTGGCGGGGGCTGGTGAGGCTGTTTCAGTCCTGGCTCCGTTCACTTCTCCCCGTGTGACCACTCTGTACGCAGCCCCCCCCCCCCCCCCCGCCCTTCCCGAGGCTGGTGAGACCTGTAGGCGCTCAGGGCAGGGGTGGCTCCCACCCCGCGCACAGCTGCGCTCACTGACTGCGCCGCAGGAGGAGCAGGTGGATGGCACTCTTGGAGCCCCCACCGGTGACTGACTCACCTGCCGCCTGCGCCCCTCTGTGCTTACTTGTGTGGGTGCTCGTGGGTGATGATGTGATCACATGCTTGCAGGTGTGTGCACGTGCACACATGAGTGTGCGGCCTGGGGGTGTGAGTGACCGCGTGCTTGTGCGACACGGCGTGGGCGAGGTGCCTGAGTGGCCCGGCCGGTCCCCGCTGGCCAGCCTGTGGAGGGTGGGGGCAAGCTCGCCTGCCCCTCCAGGCAGCCCTCCGGGCAGGAGTCGCTGGGTCCCGGCTGGCCAGGGCTGAAGGTCCGGCACAAGCCAGAAGGGACCGGTTGGTGTGGAGAGAGGGGGAGCCCTTCCCCAGGGCGGTCAGTTCCCAGGACCAGGCTCTGCCGCTCCTGCTCCAAGTCCCTGGACCAGGACCCCGGGGTGGAGGCGGGATCCGGGGGTGGGGTGCAGGGGGACTGGGCCACAGAGCTCGCACACCTGCTTCCCATCCCCGCCCCCACCCCCAGTGGGTGCCCCGCTCAGTGGACCCTCTTCCTTCCAGGGCTCAGCACCTGCGTTCGCCAGGCCCCCGGCCCGGCCGTGCTGGCTGCTCCCGTGAGTGGACTAGGTCTTGGGGGACCTCGGGGGTGTGCCCGCCTCTACCCCACTGGGGTGGCCTCAGTGGGCCC
This sequence comes from Canis lupus familiaris, assembly GCF_011100685.1. Lineage (NCBI taxonomy): Eukaryota > Metazoa > Chordata > Mammalia > Carnivora > Canidae > Canis > Canis lupus. The sequence goes on along the minus strand of NC_049241.1, from coordinate 2,452,601 downwards.
CGGGCCCCAGGGAGGCCTGAGCTCCCTGCCCCCAGCTTTCAGAGGGGCTCCACAGGGCGCTGTCCACCCCGCCGCCGCCCGCTGCTCGCCACTGAGCCGCTTCTGACTTTTACCCTCAGAACCCAATGGATCTCGCTTCTCCCTGCCCAGAATCCGGCCTCAGCCGGTGGGGCTGCCACGCGCCCCCTTTCTGCACAGTTCCTGAGGGCTCAGGCCCACGGAGCAGAAGGCTTCCCGACCAGACTGGACCTGTCAGAGAAAGACTAAGGGTCTCTGTTTCCCAAACTGGGTTCTGTGGAGCCATTTGCCCAAGGAAGCCCTCTCCCTCGGCCTGTCTCTGATCAAAGGAGGAGGACCTGGCTGGTCGGTGGGCGGCAGGCAGAGGCCCCAGGAGAAGGCTGTCCTCCCTGCCTGCTCCTCAGGAGCCAGGAGGAGGCCCAGGAAAGAGAGCGGGGACCCAGGCACAGTGGGAGCAGAAACGGCTGGAGGAGCCAGCTGCCCGCCTGGTTCTGTTTCTAGAAGCATCAAATGTGGGATAGGAGCACAGGGCCAGGACCAGAAAGGCAGGGAGTGGGATGCACACTCCCATACGTGCATGCACGCCGGAGTCTGTAGGAGGTGAGACATGGGCCAGGCAGCCTCTGGTCTTCTCAGATTTGGGCTTAGAATGCCAAGTGTTACCCCAGCCCAGACCTGCCTCAGTTGTCAATCTCTAAACCATCCTGTGCGCATGTGTACGTGTGTGTGTATGCACGTGTGCGTTCACACATGCACACCAGCAGGTGCAGAAAGTGTCAGTGGGAGCTGATGGAGCTGTTGGGCCTGGCTGGGTGAGCACCAGGACAGACGTGTCAGGTGTGGGGTACAGGGCCAAGGGTAGGCCAGGCCACTGTGAGAGTCTGTGACCAAGTCCAGTGTCCCTGTGCATGTGAGTGTGATAGCCACACCAGAGCCTGCCCAGGGGCCCTAGCGAGGACCCTGGGCAACCATGACCCCAGCCCTGGCCTAAGCCCTGGACCCCCAAGCCAGGAGCTCTGGCCTGCCCCCCCCCCCCACCGTGCTTTTGTCTGTTTCTGAAGTGACAAGAGACACACAAAAGGGCTTTTAATTAAATCAAAGGAGGGGGAAATGGGCCAGCCGGGCCACTATTATGTTACCCAACGTGAAAATGAAAACTTATTTTTAAAGCTCTGGTATTAATTTGAGATTATTCAGATAGTTAATTAAAAGTGCAGCATGTGTTAAATATTATTTCAACAAAGATTATCATCGGGCCTCCATGTAATGCGATCCCCCGGCTTGGGGAGCTTTATGCAAATTCTCTGCAGCCAGGAGGAAGGGCCCGCAGCGGCTGGTGGCTGGTGGTGGGCAGGGGCCTGGTGGCACACGGCGGCCCCTGCAGCACACCCACTCACCCAGCGCCTGGCCACCCGCTCACCTCCTTTCTGGCTCCTGCAGACACAGGTGGAGTCTCTGCCAGCGCCCCCCCTTCAGGCCTGGTGAGCAGGATACCATGGGGGCCCAGCAGCTGGACCGCCAAAAGTCCTCCAGAGAGCACTTGGGGTGTGCAGGTGGGTGTGTGGGTGTGAGCAGGGGCCTTGTGTGCTCGTGAGGTTGTCACAGTACTGGAGGCACGAAGTAACATTTGCACCTGATGGGGACATAGGTGGCGTGTGTTTGTGTGCTGGCTCAGCCATCTGTTACGTGTGTACCTATGCACACACGATGCACATTTGGGCACCTGCCTATGCTATGTGTGTGCATATGCTTACCCGGGCTTGGGGCCCAGCACCTTTGGGGTGTGTGCCCGTAACCAGCTCTGAGCCAGTCATGTCACCTCTTGGCACCCCAGTTTATCCATCTGTAAAATGGGGTAAGAGCAGTATGGGCCTCGTAGGGAGGACTAGATGAGCATCACATGGACTAACAGACATAGAACATTTGGACAGGCATGTCCTATACAAATGGAACACAGCCACAGATGAAAGCCACACGCGGAGTTTTAAAGTTTAAATAGCTGTGTTTGAAAAAATAAAAGTGAAATTAATTTTTGTATTTCATTTAGCCCAGTATATCCCAAATACTGCCATCTGGACATGGGATCAATATAAGGAATGATTAATGTGATAGTGTAGCTTCCGTTTTTCATACTAAGCCTTTGAAGTCTGGCGTGTTTGGGACGGGGCTCACTCACCTCAGCTCAGCTGGCGGCCCTTCAGGCAGACGTCACAGGCTCTGGTTTCCCGTTCTGCAGGCAGCTGTCCTGGAGGAAGTCGCCCCCTTGCACCACCCAGGGAGAGCGGGGGCCTGCTGTGATGTCCCCTCCCCGGGACTCCGTGCACAAGCGGGGCAGCCCAGAGCCGGGAGGTCTGCGGCCGAGTCGGGAACACTGGCACCTACGAACGCCCTCTGCGGCCCTCCCCACGTGCTTTAACTGGGTCCGTGTCCCTGGGTCGTCCTGGCCTTACGCCCGCACACAGGAGTGTTTACCAGGGGGGTCCACGTTGCAACAGCACACGGGGCACGACCCACAGGGCTCTCGCCCGGTGCCCCGCCCCCCTCGCCCGCGCCGCCCCCGCGCCGCTCCGCGGTGCGCTCGGCCGCGGAGGCGCGGGCCGCTCCTGCCCTCTGTCGGCGCCCGGCGGCAGCGCGGTGCTCACCCCGGCCACAGGGCGGGCCCCAGCAGCCTCCAGGGCAGGCAGCCCAAGGGACCCGGCGGCGACACAGGACGGACCCCGGGGAAGGTCGGAGCCCCGGAGGTCAGCACATTTCTGGGAGTCCCACTGGGTGCAAGTCCTGCCTGTGGGGCGCCCGGTGGCTCAGGGCTTCAGCATCTGCCTTCGGCTCAGGCTGTGACCCTGGGGTCCCGGGATGGAGTCCCACGTCGGGCTCCCTGCATGGGGCCTGCTTCTCCCTCTGCCTGGGTCTCTCATGAATAAATAAATACAGTCTTTTTGGGGGGATTTGTTTTGTTTTAAAAATTTTATTCCCCAGCCCCGTGCAGCTCCCCATGCTGCCCGCCCTGTGCTTCCCCAGGGGAAGTGCACCGGCGCCCGCCCGGCCAGCCCGGCCGCCGTTCTGGTGCAGGGGTGCCCGGGGGATCAGCTGGGAGCAGTGACGATGGCCACGGAGCACCGTGTAAGTGTTCAGTTTTATTGAGATAAAATTTACATGCCCTAAAGCTCCCCACTTAAAATACACGATTCAGTGGGTTTAGCATATTTACAAAATTGTGCAACCATCATCACTAAGGTTAGAACATTCCCTACCACGCCCCACAAAAGAATAACATGTACTAGCAGTTCTTCCCATTGCTCCGGATCCCCCAGCCCTTGGCAACCATCCAGAAACTTTCTGCATCTATTGGTTTACCTGTTCTGGACATTTTGTGTAAATGGAATTATACAGTATTTGGTCTCTGGTGTCCAGCTTCTTTCACTGAGCATTACATCCTCAAGGTTCATCCACGATGTAGCATGAGTCAGTAGTCCATTCCTTTCTATGGTTAAATAATATTCCATCCTATGGTGGTTTTTTTGTTTTGTTTTGTTTTTGATTTGCCTATTCTGGGCATTTTATATAAATGAAATAATATAAGTGTGGCCTTTTATGTCTGGCTTCTTTCTTTTCTTTTTTTAAAAATAGACTTTATTTATTTGAGACACAAAGAGAGCACAAGCAGGGCAGGGGAGGGGCAGAGGCAGAAGCAGACTCCCCACCAAACAGAGAGCCCAATGTGGGGCTCCATCTCAGGACCCCAGGATCATGACCTGAACCAAAGGCAGATGCTTAACCACTGAACTGCCCAGGCATCCTTATGTCTGGCTTCTTACACTCAGCATAATATTTTCGAGGTTCATGCATGTGGCATGAGTCAGTGCTCCCTTCCTTTTCAGGGCTGAATAATATGCCATTGTACACATAGATCACATTTTACTTATCCATTTGTCACATGATGGACATTTGGGTTGCTTCCACATTTTGGCTAGAAAGCCAAATCATGCTGCCATGAGCACGCATGTACAAGTGTTTGTGTGCACAGCTGTTTCCAATTCTCTTGGGTAAATAAATATCTAGGAGTGAATTGTCAGATCAAAAAGTAACTTCATTGTGTTTTTTAAGCAGCTTTATTGAGATATAATTCACATACCATACCATTCACTCATTTAAGGTGTATAAATCAATGGCTTTTCGTAGATTCCGTGAACATATGATACATTCATCAGCACAATCAAATTTAGAACATTTTCATTACCCCAAAAAGAAACCCTATACGTCTTCCATCCCATCATCTCTCCGCCCGAGGCAACCACTCAGCCACTTCCTTTCCCTGTGGGATTGCCCTTTCTGGGCAGTTCATAAAAATGGCACCACACAATACGTGATCTTTGTGCCTGGCTTCTCCTACCTAGCACGGTGTTTTCCAGGTTTCCCCATGCAGCATGCACCAGTATCTCCTTCTGTTTTATTATCACATATTGCTGAATGCTATTCTAGTTAATTAGGCCATGGGGTGCATGGGTGGGTATGTCCTATACCACGTTTGTCCTATACCAAAACAAACATTTGGGTTGCTTCCTCTTTTTGGCGGTGACTCTGTGTTTAATTTTTAAAGAAACACCCAAACTGGTTTCCCAAGTGGCTGCACAGATCTTTTAGTGAGTACTGGCTGTGTACCCCTTTCATGCTCACCCCTACCCAGTGAGGCAGCTCCTCGTATTCATTTCACTTTGCTGAGGCATAGAGAGGGTGGGACACTTGCTCCAGGCTTCCTCGGATCCCAAGTCGTCTGTGCTGTAAAAAGCAGGGCTGCTGTGGCTGATGTGGGCTCTGGAAACCAGCGCCTTGCTCACATGACCGCTGGGGTGCTGGTGGTCTGCAGTGGGTGCCCTGTGATTTCTTTTATTTTGATGCCCCCGGCAGATTTGGTGGCTACAGAAGGAAGACATTGTAGGAAGGATGTGGGCATTTGTCCTGGGCTAGCACTGGGCCCAGTGTCCCTAGAGGTGGGCCTAAGACTCCCAGACAGGGTGTGTAGAGAATGGGCAAGGACATTAGGGCCTCTGGCCAGGGGGCAACTCTCCCAACCCCTCCTGGGTGTCCCTCATCAGGGGATGGGATGTTCCAAGCTGCCCCAGGTCCCTGGTAAGGGTTCAGGAAACTTTGGTCCAATTTTTGGTCAAAGGACTGAATGAACAAATTAACAAAAGCCAGTGGCCAACAGCAGCCAGAGGTATTTCAGGGCATACAGGACAAAAGCAAGGGACCCGAGGGCCCAGCTTTTCGGAGGTGACAGTCCTGCTCCGAGTGCCGGGGGGGTCAGCAGGGTGGGGGTGAGATGCTGGTCCTGGAGCACTGTCCCAGCACTGCCCCAGGTCCTCACGGTTGTCCCAGGCCACGGGGCCAGGTGGAGATGCAGGTCTAGAAGGTGAGACTGAACCCCACCAGAGCGTCTCCGCGAGATGACTGCGGCCCGGGCACTTGGCGCTGTGCTGGGCATCTAGGCTTCATGGCTCTGCAGGGTCGCTGCTTGTTCTCAGTTGCCAGTCAGCTGGGGGAGGCTGACGAGGGCGCCCTGTGCCTGGAGTGCAGGGTGGTGGGGGCAGGGCAGCCTTGGAGGGAAGCCCCAGCAGGGGGGCTCCCCAACTCCGAGGGATCCAGGCTTGGGGACATGATGTGCTCTGGGTACTGACCACATGGGGTCTGCAGGTGGGCCGGGGTGGGGGGGCGGCCGAGGCTCCCCGCGAGGTGTGAGAGGCAGCTCTCACACCAGGAGGAATGTGCTGGCCCCCCTGCTCCTAACCTTGCTCTTCCCCCACCCTGTGCACGCCAGAGGTCATCCAGAGGTTACCCCGGGGGAAAAGCTGGCATGAGAGGCAGGATGGCCGGACCCAGGCCGCTCAGAACCCTCAGGCTGCGGCCGGCCCTCGGCTGACTTGGGCAGAGCGGGAGGGCGCAGAGGCAGGGCCCCGGGGGCTCTCGGAGCCGGCCGCTTGGTCCAAATCCTTGGGGATCCTGGACCCCCGCCCCCCAAGGGTGTACAGAGCCCAGCCCCCGCGCACTCGCAAAGACAGGATCTCAGAGGCCCAGGCCGAGCCAGGCTTCCTCAGCCCTGCTGGCTGATGGCTCACATGGGGCCCCTGCCATCAGGAGAGGCCCCGGTTGGCCAGGGGCCGGGAGGACAGGTGGCCCAGGTCAGGACTCCGTGGCCCTGGAGGGGGCAGAGGCGGCGAGAGTCCCACTGCCTCCCCGACAGTGCACCTGCGAGGGACAAGACCTGCGGGGCCCCAGGCCGAAGGTAGGAGCATCTCCTGGGCTTCATGGATGTATCCCCTCCAGGGAATTTTCGTGTTAGGTCCAGGGAGAGGCTCAGTTAGCTCCGCTGCCTGGAGTGGCCGGAGGAGGCCAGTGGCTCTGAAGAAGGAGGCACCAGGGACAAGGGAGGTCTGGGGGCTTCCCCCCTCTCCCCTCAGGGACTCTCCTGCCACCCCGGATACCAGGCGGTGTGGGGACCATGAGTCATAATGCCCACCCTCCCTGCTAGAAGCTGCAAGCCGGGTGCTCTTCAAAGGTGGGCTAATGCCCTCCAGGCTCCCTAGCACCCCTGCAGAGCCAGAAGCCAAGGCTCAGGGAGCCCAAGGAAGGCCGGGAGGGCCGCTTCCGGGCAGGGGTGGGCGCCCCGAGGCCCGGAGCCTGTGCTCTCCCCACACTGTGGAGGCTGTGCTCAGGTCCAGGCCCACAGGCCACCCCACCCCCAGCCCACCTGCCAGGGCTGAGATTTCTTCCCAGCAGGGGTTGTTCTCCTGTGTGCAGTGAGGAAGGAAATTGCAAATTAATCTTTATTTTCATCTTGGAAGAAAACCTTAATTCTCCGCATTGAAATGATCCTCGTCATCCCAGGGAATCAATTATGGGCTTTAATTGCAGCCAGTCCTCGCCAATCGGAGCAGGGCCAACCCGCCCGGGCCGCAGGCGCACCTCTCTCCTCCCAGTGCGGTGCCACCCCTCCATCGCTGCCACCCCTCCTCCGAGTGCTCCCTGGGCGCTCTGGGGCTCCCTGCGTCTCTTTGTCTCTCTCCCTCTCCTTCTGTCTCTCGTGGTATCTGTCTCCCGCTTTTCCTCTGTGTGTCTCTCACCATGTCTCCGTCTCTGGGCCTCAGCTGCCCCTCCCCGCCAGCACGGACCTGTGGCCCGAACCCCCAGGCCATCGACAACCCCCAGGGACTGGCTGGCTTCCAGGGCCTCCTCCTGCCATCAGTCTTGGGCTCCAGAGCCACAGTCTTGAGGCAGGGCCATGAAGGTGGGACGAGTTCTTGGCCTGGCCCTGGCTCCCCGGGGACCCCCACTCACCCCCACACTCACCCACAGTGGCCATCCGTGTCTCCACGGGGCACAACATCTCAGGCTACCCTTCCAGGCCAGAGTCATGTGGAGCTCTGGGTCTGGGGGTTTGGGTGGGGGTGGTGGGGCCCAAAAGATGGGGGGCCCAGGAGACCTGCAGGGCCCAGAAGGCCAGGGCTGCTCCAGGCGCACCTGGGGGCAGGGTCCAGGAGGGAATGGGCAGCCACATAGAGTGTCAGGGCCTCACCCCTCTGGGCCACCCTTGTATCCACAGGCTGGGCACTGCCCACAGAGTCGCTCTGCAGCACCAAGTGGTGCGCATAACGGGGAGCTTGGGTGACTCCCCTGCCTGCCATGCCTCTGGGTCACCGAGCCCTGTCCCTCATTCATCTTTAATTCATGGCTAATATGCCACACAATCTCTTTGAGCAAAATGATATAAAAGATAATGCTAGGGAGCCCTTTGTCCGCCAACGCCCTCTCCTGCAGCCTCCTAGGGACCGCCACTGGCTGTTGGTTTGGAGCACATCCTTGCTCGCCTTCCCCCAGGCACCGAAATACAGAGACCAGTGTGTGCAGAGTGCACGTGGTATTGCTTTATGGCATTTCTTTTAAGTTGGAACATGTCTCATTCCATAGGTATCCTTTTGCAACTTCTTGTCACCTGTTTTGGGATCTAGCAGGATTCTTTTTAAATTTTTTAAAAGATTTTAGATATTTATTCGTGAGAGACACACAGAGAGAGGCAGAGACACAGGCAGAGGGAGAAGCAGGCTCCCTGCAGTCAACCACTGAGCCACCCAGGCACCCCTAGCCACAGGATTCTTGCAGGACATCTACACTATGCCACCCACCACTGCTGAGGGGCTGCCCCACGCTGATGAATATGTCGTTTGCTTGCCCACAAGGGCATGTGGCTGTGCCCCCAGGGCACTAGCGTGTCATGTCAGTTACTAGGTGTGGCAGCCTGCTCCCCAGAGCGGCGATGTGTCCACGCCTACGAACATGGGGTCCCATCCCCCACCTCTTCACCTGCCCTTGACATAATTAAACTTTTAAGTCTTTACCAGCTTGACTGGTGCAAAATGGCATTTTCTTGTTGCTTTAGTGTATATGGGGATGAGGCCCATGGCTGCCCAGGCAGCCACAAGGGAGGGTCACAGATGCCCCCTGGTTTTGGGGCTCAGATACAGGTGAGGAGTGGAAACAGGTAAAGTGAGGGGGTGACAAAGACCGATAGGTAACCCTCAACTCAGCGCAGACACATGTGGCATTCCCAATTCTTGCAGCAACCCCGGGGCAGTGATGGTTAAGGTCCCGTTATTCAGGAAAGCCTGTTGGAAATGATGATGGTCCAAGTGGGCAGGATAGGGCACCACGTCTGCCTGATTCCAGCGCCCTCTAGGCCTCACTCAGGCAGGTGTGAGGGACACACGTGTGCGCAGCCTCACACACAGACACTGCACACCTGCACACAGAGTCACCAAAAACCACGTATGCAGCTCCACGGGCACCGTGAGTGAGACTTGCCCACACGTCTGCATCATCCACCTAGGCCTTGACATCATCCACAGGCCTTGTTGCAGCTGGGCCCTGACACGGGATCACACTCACCTGAACAGGTGTCCCGTGCCAACACACGCATGCACCTGCAGGCTTCTGCATGGGTGCCCAGACTTGCGTCTGCTCCGGTTCCTGTGCACATTCCATTGTGCAGAGGTCCCTATGTACCCTGGTCCACTCAGGACGGTCCCCGTTGCCAGGCCGGGACCCACACCAGCTGGCCCTGCAGACCCTCCTGCACAAGCCCCTTTGGGGTCCAGCAGGCCTCCTCTGGAGCTCAGACCCTGCTCAAATCCTGCTCTACACTATGACCATATTTGCTCAGGGATCTGTGGTCTTAACCAGAAGCTTCTATGGTGCACTTACCATGTCTGCCTGGGGGGCGGAGGGGAGGAGAGACGGGCTGCGGGCCAGTGCTGGGAGGAAGGCCTCGGTTGGGGGTGTCTGACTCCATTTCTGTCACCTCTGCCTCCAGCTTAGGACCTTCCCCTGTGGTCCTGGGGGCTCCCCGTGCCCTCGAGCCCTGAGGACCAGTCCTGAGTGCACTTAGGTCCCCGTGCAAGGCCTGCGTCAGCCAAGGATGCATTGTGCATTCTCCAAACAGATTCAGCCTGCACGTGTGGGGCACCTGCTGTGTGCCAGGCTCTGTTCACCAGACATGGCCATGGGGCAGAGACCAGCCCGTGCTGCCAGGAGCCTCGTGCTCTTGTCAGGGAGCCCTGCGAGAAACAGGGAGCCAGGGGGGAACAGCTCCACAGGTAGCTAAACTAGGGGCGGGGAACACCTCTCACAGGGAGGTCAGGGGTCCCTTGTGAGGTGACACCTGGGTGGAGAGAAGGAGCCACCAGGGCAAGGGCCGGCAGAAGGGGTGCCTGGCAGACAAGACAGGTGGGCCTGAGGCCCGAGAGGCCTGCGCGGGGTGACAGCAGCCTGGGAGGGGCCGTGGAGGGTTAAGGAGGGAGAGGAGGGACAAGGTGGGAGGGCCCCGCCCCACTTCCTGCAGGGCTGCAAGTACTGGGGAGGGGAGCAGCTCTGACTGGCAGGCAGCGGACAGCCCCGGGGGTTGGGGTGTTGGAGAGCTCGTGATGGCCCCCTGGCCCTGGGAGACCAACTCCCCAGGAGGAGACCCGACTCTCCGAGCCCCTGCTGCCCCGCACGGTGACTCCCGATGACACCTGTCCCTCCCTCCCTCTCCTGCTGGTGTTTCCTGGGACCATCCCCCAGTGAACCACCCCCCGAAGGCCAAGGTCACTGTGCGGCCTGTAGGCCAGGCCAGCATGGCCAGAAACAGTAAGAACAGCAGTGAGGGGGCCAGCTCCAGGGGGTGTGCTCCCGGCCAGGCCCCATGGAGGCCCCATGGACTAACCCATTCAGTCCCCAGTGGCCACAAGCACATGAGTGAGGGGCACCTGGCATGTGGGTTAGGTGCTATGCCATGTGCTGGGGACGGCAATGAACAAACCCACAGAAACTTCCGTCTCTGGAGCTCACGTTCATGCGGAAGAGTGGACAAGTAAGGTGAATCAGCAAGATATTGGGTGCGTGAAATCATCAGTAGGGAGAACACTAAAGCAAGGAGGGATGGGGCATCTAGGGGTGACTCTTACTGGGTTACCCAGACAGGGCCTTGCTGAGCAGGGGGAGGGAGCAGGCTGACTGGCATCAGAGGGAACGGCAGGGGCAAAGGCCCTGTGGTGGGAGGCCAGGGGAGGGGAGCAGTGGGGGGTGGGGAGGGTCATAGGACAGTAGATCCAGGAGGTCATAGGCAGGTGTGTAGGCTTTACCCTGCAGGAGGTGGGGGCCCCGGGAGGGTTTTCCACAGGAGAGAGGCTTATGACAGGTACTCTGGCTGGTGCAGAAGCAGGCTGCAGGAGCTTGGGCAGAGCAGGGGCCAGTGAGAGGGGCTGGCATCTGTGTGAGCCACCAGGCTGGCATAGGTGAGGAGAGCCTGGCTCTGGGTGGATGCCGAAGCCGACTCCCACTGCCACGGAGGGTGCGAGCCAGGGGGCCACAGGGGCTGCTAGTGCCATCACCAGCTTTGGGATAGGAACACAAGTAACTCAAGGACACGGCTAGGAAGTGGCACAAATTGCTATTTTTATATGAAATCTGCATTGGAAAATGGTGGTGATAAACATTTGAAAAATGTGAGGGCCTATGGAACAGACAGGAGCCCGCGCCCTGCACTGCGGCATGTGCTCTGGCATGGCCAGGTCTCAGAGGGCGATGGGCAGCCCTGGGAATCCCTCCTGGTCCCCGGCTGATTTTCCCTGCACCCTGCTGGGCTCTGCTGAGGGAGGCAGGAAGAGCAGGCTGGAGGCACATCCCAGGGTAGGGGATGGTTGTCTGCAGTGCTGGGGAGGGTGGGGAGGAGGAGGGACCTGCCCAAGGCCCCGCCGAGATGGGATTACTGGCCATGGGAAAAGACCCCTAGAGGGGGCAGGACTGGGACTCACAGAGACACATGGGCATACATGGGCTCCTGTATGTCTGCAAGGGCCTGGGACCCAGGGCACGTCCCAGACTGGCAAGAGCCACTGCTGACTGATCCTGCCCACGTGCACGTTATGACTCATAAACAGAAACCCAACTGCAACATAACGAGAGGGGAAGCTTCAGGCACAGCTGGATCCAGGTGCTCAGCTGAGGCCTTCAGGAATCTTCCTCAGTGTAGATGTCAATCCTTTGTGGTATAAACTTCACTCCGTTCATGGTGACAGGATGGTGATAACAGCTTCAAGTTAATATCAACCAACTCAGCAACCCCAGCCGGAAGACAGGGCCTTATTCCTAAGGCCCAGAAAAAGAAACCAGTGAAATGTCCAGCCCTGCCACCCCTCGGATTTTGGAGGTGTGGAGCAGATTGGAGGAACCCTGCCCGGGGTCCTGGAACCACTGAGACCTGTGACCTGCTGAGGGACCACTCCCTCCCCGAGTCTGCCCCTTGCCCCACCGTGAAGTAAGAACAGCCCCAGGGCACAGAGAATAAGGACAACAAGAAGTAGGGATTGCCCGGGGCGGGGGGTGGGTGGGTTGGCAATGGCACCATCTGGGAAGGACGTGGGCCCTGGGTCCCTTCACACCTGGTGTCAAGAGGCTCCCAGGGGACCCTCTGGGCCAGAGCAGGAAGGGGGGCTGGGTGCGGGGCTAGAGGTCTCCCAGCCAGCAGAGCTCACTCCAGGGGCTGATGCTGCGCTCCCCAGAGGGCCTGACTAAACTACCCTCCCCCAGCACCCCTGAGCCAGGCCTTGGCCTCCAGGGGCCCAGATGGCTCCCTCCAGGCTGTTCTACCTTGGACATGTCACCTGGCCTGTCTGGGCCTCCATCAACTAGGGAAATGAAGGTGAGCATCCCCACCTCGTAGGGTGTCATGAGAGAAAGCATGTTGCACACCCGACCATGCCCACCTCACTCTGTAGCCACCCCAGCTTCCAGAACTCTTTTCTTGGCTGGATCGCCGCTCTTCTAGGGGCAAGCTGTGGTTGGAAGAATGAGCAGTAGGCGCGCAGGGTGGGATGGGCGCTCCGGGCAGGTGCATGGCAGGAGCAAAGGCATGGTGGAGGCAATAGGACGTGGTGCTGGGACCCCTGATGGGAGCTGCCTCGGCTGCGGTGGGGGCGGTGAGCGGGCATGGGAGGCAAGGGCAGGAGGTCCTGCAGGGCCACCACAGGCGGCCCCCCACCTCCGGGTCAGGGTCCCCCGGCCACCGCCCTGTGTACAGCAGCGGCTGGGGTGCCTGGGGGGCACTGCCTCCCGGGACGACGGTGGGCTGGGCCCGGAGCAGCAGCCTCAGTATTTCCACCCGGGATGTGGGCACCCCCAGGACTAGGCCTCTTTCCACTACCTTCCGGCCACCGGGAGATGCTTGTCTGTTTTATCAGTGGCACCCCGTGACTCGGACAACCGTCTCTCCTTATCAGCAGCCCACCTGACTGTCGATAGGGGTGACAGTCGCCCCACTGCCCGCGTGTTCGTGTGTGCACCCAGACCCTCAGCTCCCAGGGCCCTGCACCAGGACCAGCTATGCCCTGGGACCCAGGCTGGGCGTGTCGTGAGTTGGCAGCGGCCATGTCCCCCACGGGGGCCGCTTCCCTGTGCTGGGAGGTGAGGCAGAGGACCAAATCCTTCCCCTGCCTCAGTGTCCCCTCTGTGAAGGAAGTCCGGGAAGCCGGGGTCCCTAAAGCTGCTTCTTGCCTTCTGCCCCAGCCAGAAGCCAGGGAGCAGCAGGGCCAGGACACCACCTCTGAGCCTGGCCCCCTGTTCCAGCACCAGCGTCCCGGCCATCGGCAGCCACCTGTGAGGGGAGCCCCAGTGCTGAGGCCAAGGCCTGGACCACGCAGGGACCCCCCGCGAGATGGAGCAGGGGCCACGCCGAGCCCAGATGTGCTTGGGCCACACCCGGGGAAGGCTGTGCAGCCAGGCTGCGGGGACGCCCGAGGGCCCGGTGGCCGGCGGGCCGTGGCCCCTCTGCCCTGCCAGATACCAAGAACCAGCGAGATGTCGCCGATTGGTGCTATCACCTGTGCCATCGTCCAGCCCCCCCTCTGATGAGGCGGTGAATTGCTTCACCTCACAGCATCCCCATTACACAACAGTCTTGCCTGGTGCTCGCCCTCGGCCGCCTGCGCCCAGAGGCGTCCGGCCCCCTGTGCCCCTGTGTTGGGACCTGCCTGAGGCCCTTGGCCAGCCACCCCCCCTCCCGGTTTTCCTCCTCCCTCCTCTGTCTTCCTTCTGGGCTCCCCTGTCCCCCGCCCCCTGCTCAAGGGCTGTGGAGGGCACACTCTGAGGTCCACACCCAGCTCCTCAAGGAGTCTTCCCCAAAGTGGCCCTGCTGCTGGTTCCCGGGTGGTGACCCCGCAGAGGCTGGCCAGGCATCCTGGGTCCCCTCCTCCCGGCTCCCTCACGCACCCAAGCAGTGCGGAGGCCAGCTCATTGCCAACCTGCCCCCTCCTCCCCATCTCTACTGAGTCCCCGCCCCAGCCCCTCACCTGGCCTCCTACGGCCCCCAGGTCCTGGCCAATGGCCTCATGCGGCCTTCCCCGCAGGGATCTGAGCAGGGCCCTTGTGATACTGGTGGAGGTGGAGGTCCTGGGTGTGGGTGAGGTTAGTGGCTCCACGATGACAGTCCAGGGGCAGCGTAAGGAACTGTCGTGGGAGGTCCTGCTTGGGTCGGGAGCTGGATGGGTCAGGTCTGGCTTCTGTGGCTTGGTCTGGACTCCAGTTATGGAACCCTTGGGAGACGTGGGCTTCTAAGGCTCCCCTTGGAGCTCTGGGGGAAGGCCTGGCTCCTGCACCCCACCTGGCCTGCCCCCCACCTGCCTTTCTAGATCTGAGCCCAGAGACTCTCAGAGCCCTGTTACCCTTGGAGGCAACGTAAAAGATGGGGTGAGGAGGGGCGTTCAGAGGGTGCAGTGTGGGGGACACAGAAGGGTGTAATCACGACTAGGGGCTAGTCGGTGGGGAGACACTGGGGTGGATGGTGCAGGGAGAAAGGACTCATGGAGAAGGTGACTTGAATTGCACTGGTGACCATAGCAGGCTAGGGCCACTGAGCTGCGCTCCCCAGCCGCTCCAACCACCCGCCCAGCAGGGTCTGTGCTCCCCTCCAGGCCTCCAGGTGTGGCAGGTGGGCCAAGGGAACTGGGCCAGAGAGAGGGATGTGGAGACCTGGAGACACAGGCGGTGCTGGAGGGAGCAGGGGACACGGGCAGGGAGGCAGGGTGTGTGTGTGGAGAGCACCCTCACTGGCCACCTTCTGGGGACAGGGAGCCATCAGGACCCACCCTGGGGAGGGAGCGTGGGTGCGCAGGAGAGCAGAGGCTTGGCCCTGCAGAACAGGATGGCCACAAGCCCTGTCTGCTGGGGACTGTGCTGGAAGCCTGGAGGCTGGGGGCTGAGTCCATGGGGTGACCCCAGAGGGCCCAGGCAGGTGGCTGAACCTGGCCCCTTACCCCAGCCTCCCCAGGTCAGCCTGGGCTCCCAGTTGGCCTTTATCTGGAGCCCCAGCTGTGGCCACGGGAAGTGGCCGTTTCTCTCCTCTGCTGTCTCCCTGCCAGACCCGGTGGCGATGATAACATGGGAGGGTGCGTGTGTGGGGTTGAGCAATATCTCGTGGGATGGGGGGGCGCACGGAGGTTCAGGGTGTGTGACCTCTGCTGAGGCACAGGGGTCAGGGCTCCCCAGCTGGGCTTAGGGGAGGGGGGACAGGGATGTGGGGCCCAGGCTGCCCCCAGCGCACCACATCCAGGGAGTGCTGGACTGGGACCCTGGGCTGGCCCACAGGAGGTGCTCCACAAATGTGGGCCTCTTCCCAAATCCATGCTTGTTACCAGCTTCCATCCCCCTACACGGAATCCCCAAACCTTCCCAGAACCCTCTTCTTCCTCCCAGCCTCAGCCTGCACGGCCCCCTCCCCTGCTCCTCCACCAGCCACAACCAAAACCAGCCCTGGGAGTCGCCCTGCGACCCTGTGGTCTCTGCCCCTGACCTTCAGCACAGGAGTGTCCAGAACCGGCATGAAGCTGGGGCCCGCGGGCTCTCTTGAAACCCCAATCTGATGCACTCTCTCCGCCTACACCCTTCCAGATGGCTGGCAGCAGCCTTCAAGGCCCCCACCCCCACCCCATGGGCCTCCACAGATACCCCCTTTACTTGCCCTGCCCCCAGCACTGGTGCTCAGCAAGGGAATGGGGCTCGGACAGACAGGGGTGCCCAGGGGTGGGGTCAGCTGCTCCCCAAGGGGGCATGAGCACCTTCCCCTTCCCCTCCCCCAGCTGCCACCGATGCTGCCTGCAATCAAGACCCGGTGCTTGGCTGAGCTCCACTAATTAATGGCATGACTCTGTTATCAGCCAAGTGCTAATTACTCTTTTTAATCGGGGCTGCCTCTGTGGAGGCTCCTGGAGGCCCGCAGAGGCTGGGATGGGGGTGGGGGTGGGGGGCGGGGGGAGCCCGGGAGCCATGACCTCATCCCTCCTCACACAGGCCCTATCAAGTGCTCTCCTAGGGCCCCTCCTCCAGCTGTGCCCTCTGCTGGACGGCACCCCTCCTCCTCCTGGCGAACTCCTACTCTCCCTTCAAGACCTTGCCCGGGGGCCCCTCAGTGCGGCCCCTTCTCACCCGTCATGGCCACGCAGGCAGGCTTGGCACTACTAGGAGCTGAGACGTTGTGAGCAGGACCGGCCTTGGTCTCCAGAAGGGGGCTTGGAAATGCTAAACCCCAGGTAAAGGCGGAGGAGGCGGGGAAGGCCTGAGGCCTGGATCAACCAGAGGGTGAGCTGGCAGTGAAGGGGCCTGGCTCAACTTGAGGGGGACTCTGGACCACGGAATGGCGGCACTGAGTCCCCTTCCCGTCCCACCAGGTCCTGGGGCCTGGGCCCCAGTGACTTGCAAGGCCTTGTGGCCCAAGAGACAAGCTGGCCCTGGACACACGTGTCACGCCCTGTACACCCACTGGACCCGATGCCCTCTCCCCTCCACTCCCACGCGCACACTGGAGGTCCTCGGCCGGCCGGACTGCCCTCCTTGAGCCCACAGACACGCACACCCAGTACGGGCAGACAGACACCTGGAACACAGACGCACACACAGACACGGGCAGGGCAGGCCTGGGACAACAGAAGCTGCCCCTTCTCCTGCCCGGGGCCCCCAGGGCTTCCCGTTTACGAGACTTTATCTATCAAAAATATATTAACCCAGAAGCCTGTTTCCATCAGAGTCTCGATTCCAGGGACATTTCCAGATAAGCCTTATCTCATTGCTGGTGCATTAGCCCCGCCGGCCCGGGGCCTGCCAACCACGGCTGCCCCTCCTGCCCGGCCGGTGGCAGGACGCCTGCCCACGGCTCCATTCCGGGTGGGCAGTGGGGGGAGTCGAGCGGGGCATGGCTGCCCCCTGCCCCCCGCCCCACCCAGGCCAGCGCCCCGGAGGCACTCTTTCCAAGGACACATCCAAGGGACGAGGCGGTCTCTGGAGCCCTCCGGAGCCTGGGTTCGGGTCCTGGCCCTGAGGTGACGGCTCGGGTCGGCTGTGCCCGTCGCTGCCCCTCCCACAGCTCCGAGGGAGGCGATGCTTCCCGGGCCACTCCCACACGGGGAGGCGGGGTGCGGTGGGCACGCGCTGCGGGGGTGCTCCGGCCTCCAGCCTGGCCGCCTCTCCCTCACGGGCCGGGCCCAGGGCGGCTCACGGGCACTCGGGCTTCCCCTGGTGCCAGCCTGACGAGGCCCGTCCCCACAGGCCGGGGCCCTGAGGCTTTGGGAGTCACACAGCAGGCGGCTCCCCTGCCCGGAGTCCCTTCCTCCCGGGGGCCCGAGGGGCGCTGTGCGCAGGCGGCTGGGAGGCAGGGAGGAAGGTGCGGGGCACACGGGGCGGTCACGGACGTTCCGGCAGAACGGCTGGCGTGGCGCAGGGCTGGGCCCTGGGGCCGAGACCGTGCCTGCCGCTCCCACCTCGGGGCGTGGGCAGGGTGATGGGCTGCAGTGTGCCCCGTGCCCATGGAGCGGCTGCTGCGTTCTCGTATCACACACGGGGACACTGAGGCAGAGGTTGGGGGGCTTGTCCAAGCTCACACATCAGAGGGGCGGGCTGAACCCAGGCAGTGGCTGGAGTCCACCCTGTCTCCCCCTCCCCCATGATGTGGCCCCGGGGCTAGCTCCTGCTGAGTGAGCCCCCTCTATGCCTGCTGGGGGGTGCAGGGGCTCTGCTGGGGCACATGGCCCTTCATTTGGCGAGAGGAACAGTGATGTGCCCAAAGGCTCTCTCCATCTCAACTTGCTGGAACCTCCAGAGGAGGGGGTCAGCCTCACACCTCTCGGTCAGGGAGGACCCGGCCTGGCTGGGGGGTACCCAGCAGCTCTGGCCTCAATTCTCTACACACTGAGGAGGGAGGTTCCTCATCTAAGATGCAAGACCTGAGGCGATCCCAGCTCCTCCCAGCTGTGTCCACTCCAAAGGGCTGCGTAGCCATGGGAAGTGGCCAGCCTGGGACCACTGCCCTGAAGCCCTCGCTGGGAGACCTAGCTCTCTGCCTCCCTGGTGTGATGGTCTGTAGGACAGCAGTGGGGGTGTGTCAGAGGGGCCCTGGAGCCTGGTCTGCAGACACATGGGGGCCAGGCAAGAAGTGCCCCTGCTGATACTGGAGGTGTCCCCTCGGGCGGTGGCAGTGAGGCTCCAAGAGGTGAAGGGACAGTTTGCTGGAAGCACCTAGCTTTCCCTGTACCCATCCCCTTCCAGTTCATTCCCACCCCAGGGGGAAGAGGGGACTGGGCCTGGACTCTTTCTGCCTACCCAGCCCTCGGCTGTCACTCTGGACCGCAAGCCCCGGCCCAGCCTCACGTCTGGGTCCCTGTGA
Organism: Canis lupus familiaris; assembly: GCF_011100685.1. NCBI lineage: Eukaryota > Metazoa > Chordata > Mammalia > Carnivora > Canidae > Canis > Canis lupus. Next base: position 2,434,348 of record NC_049241.1, on the reverse strand, counting down.
GGGCCAGCCGCTCTCACACCCCCTTGAAGCACGAGGGGCTGTGTCCAGGCCTGGCACCTAGGACAGCACGTTCTGCATGTCACCTCCTTCCTCTCTGCCCTCAGCTCCAGGACTTAACCACTCCAAGTCCTTGGATGGCCACTGCCCCGTTAATATTTTTGATCCCACTTTTGCAAAGGCAGCCTCTGCATCTGTCTGGAGGTCAAATAAAGGAGTGTTTGGACATCTGTAGGATGTACAGATTCTCCATCATTCAGCTGGTTTTGCCACCTCACCCTTTTCTGAGTATACACAGCTCCGGCTGAGGGGTACAGCTGCCTGTGTGGCAGGGGTGAGAGGCGAGGGTAGGGCTTCTTGGGCTTTAGAGGGGGCGTGCTCCTGGTCCCTGCCCTCACCTCCACAGCTTGGGGAGGGTAGGCCCGACACCCAAGGCCGGACGCCTCCACCCCAGACGTAGGACCTACCTCCCACTTGCCTCTGCCCTGATGCCCTGGCTGGGCACTCGCGGCTCCCCAGCACTCCAGGGGTGCCCTTCCTGGCAGAGCTCTCGCTGGCCATGGCTGTCTAGAGAACCCCCTGGACTCAGGCCCCTGGGCTCTGGTCCCTCCCCTGAACCCTGCCGATTCCAGATACGCCCCTTGGGCACAGGCTGGCCTGCTCCCCGGTGAAGTCATAGAGTCCAGCAGACCAGGCCGGCACCATGGGACATTTATTTACAGCTGGGAAGTGCCAGGCCACCTGGGGCACGGTGTGGATGGGCCCTCATAGGGCTGCCAGCTCAGTGGCTGGAAACATTGGCCACCAGCCCGTGGGAGGGTGCCGGCACTGGTGCCGCTCCCACTGTAGCCCCGGGCTCCTTGCCAGGCCTGGGAGCCTGCGTCTGCAGGGTCATGGGGAGGGACATACTGCAAGAGGTCGAGGCACATCTGGGGCCTGGGCAAGGGGTCCTGGGGGAGGTCACTGGGACACTCAGGGAGACTGGACCATGCGCTTGTGGGTGTCAAAGACATAACGCTTGAAAGACAGGCTGAGGGCCACGTGTTGTGCAGGCTCGGGCCGCTCGGCCACCTCCTCCTGCTTGGCTGCTTCCCCTCGGCCAGCTCGGCCCCGCTTCTTGAGGGTGGGCGTCAGGATCCTCTTGGACTCGGGGCCGAGGCCACCTGCAAGGCACAGGAGAGCCTGTTACTCCGTCCACTCACTGCCCTGCACGGGCACTCACTCCCATTGACTCATCTCCGAATCTCCTCACCGCAGCTCAGCAACACCCTCACACCCTCCTAGGCTGAGCCAGGACCCAGGTGCCACCCTGGGCTCACCCGCTTCTCCCCCCTCACCCGCTTCTCTTCCCCTCACCCGAGGCCTATGGTCCACTTTTACATCCCGGCCCCTACTCCACCGTGCTAGATTGTGTCAAAGGCCTGTCCAGCTTGGAGCTCAGCTCCCCATCTCTGTCTCCTGGGCCCCCGCCCACCATTCACTCTGCACTAGGGCTCCTATGGAGATCAGCCCCACACTTGGTGGCCCTGTCCCTCTCCTGCTGTTTCCCAGAACACTCATGTTAAAACATACACAGTGAAGCTTGACTTGGGGACTCCCTGGGGCTGGTGCTTCCCAATTGCCCCTGGAGACCCACTCTCTACTCCTCTGTATGCCGGGGAGGCTGACCTCTGCAGAGGGCATGTGGGCTCCTGTGCCCTCTGGCTTCTGGTTGGGTTCAGCCAATGAGAGCCCCAGTGGACAGATGGTGGGCAGAGAGAGCAGCTGGGATGTTGAGTCCTGCTCCCTAAGGCTGTCACTCCTGTTGGGGATCCTTCTCCCTGGGCTTTCATACATGCTGTCCCTCCAGCCCCAAGCAGGGTGGGAACAGCCCCCACTGCTTTCCACCATGTCTCACTGGCACCTTTATTTTTATTTTTTTTTATTATTTATTATTTTTTCTTAACTGGCACCTTTAAATGACAGCCTTCTGTCACTCCCTCCACCATGCACTGTATGCAGACTTCATATTCACCCTCTCCAGCCAAATGATTGAGTGGAAACCAGTTTCCTGTTGACACCCTAAGGCCAACCCCAACTCTTCCATTACGTTTGTGCTGTCCCTGCAGCCTGGAGGAGCACGTGACCATTCCTGGCTTCCCTGTTGTCACACATATCAGCCTCTGCATATGCTGTTCTCTCTGCCTGAACACCCTTCCCCACCTTGCCAGTGGAAGAAGTTCCACTCATCCTGGAGGACCAGGCTGCAATCCTTGAATATCAGGCTTTCTCTGGGGCTTGTCTTTATGAGGAAACTGCTTGGTAGCAGCATGGTGCAGCCTCTTTGTAGGCTGCTGGCCAGGGTGAGTGCTTGGCTGCTTCAAACATAGTGGTGGAGGCTCTGCCTCCCTCAAGGCTGTGACCAGGCCTCAGACTAGCTCTGCACCCTGAAAGGCTGCTCACAACCCTGCTGGGGGAACCTGGTGGGAGCAAGCTGGCAGGGCTGTGGCGCGGGTGAGCTGAGGGGGCAGTGAGACTTGCATGGGGCAAGGAGGCCCAGTGGGCAGCAATAACTACTGGGAGAGCTGGGAACACGGCATTCATTCCCTGACGAGGGGCAAGTAAGTGTGGAGATCCAATGATCTTGCCAAAAGAGGGACCTGGCAGGTCTGCATCCACCTACTTACTTCTATAATGCACAGAAGGACTGCACTGGACAGTGGACCTAGAAGCTGGGTGTCCAAAGTTGGTGGGAAGTTGGGGGGCAGGCACCAGGCAGGGGGCTTCCCTCCCAGCATGCCCTGCTACACCCCGGTCTACCAGCACCTCAGGGGCCTCCTCCTTTGCCCCACCCAGCTGGGTGCTAGCAGCTGTCTCCTTGAGAAGAGAAGCCAGACATGACACTCTGGTGTCAAGCTTTGCTTGACATGCCTCAACCAGGTGGGGAGCTCTGGGTGGCAGGGGCATGTGGATTATTCTTCTCAGACCAAGCACTTTTGCGTGTTTGCTGAAGCAGCCCCTTCATCTTACAGTTGAGGAAATGGAGCCCCAAAGAGGGCACGGACTCACTCCAGGCCCCACAGTGAGTCAGGAAGCGCGAGGTTTTGAACTCTGGACTTGCACCTGATGGCAAATGCAGGTTACTGCCCCCCAGCCCATCACCTGGCGGGGGCCCACCTTTGGCTGGCTCTGGAAAACGGTTCTGCGGGGGAACACAGGCTGTGAGAGCGTCCCGGGTGTTTAGAAGCGTGACCAGCTGGCTGCTTTAAGGGACACTGTAGAGTCTGCCAGGGATAGCTCTGCTTCCTGTTAAGAGAGACTCAGTCTCCCTGTCCACAGGTAGGGGTGAGACTGCTGGCCTCTCAAAAACCCAGGAAGGTTGGGACCAGCAGCTGATGCGACAGGGCTCTGGGATACCAGGGGCCTGCAGGACCTTTACCGAGGGGAATCGTCCTCTGCCTGGGCAGCACGGTGTCTGGTGGCAAGCTCCACACCCAGCTGGTCTGTGCACCTCCTGGGAGGGGGCGTGGGAATGGCCCTGGGCCAGGGCCCCAAGCTAGCTCGAGGCCTGCAGGTATATGCCTCCCTCAATCGGCACCCCGGCCTTCCTTCTGCAAACAGAGAAGGTGGCTGGCACCAGACCCTGACAAATGGCATGGGCAGCCTGTCTCCCTCTGGTGCCAGGAGGTCTGATGGCTGCAGAGGTGCAGGGCTCCCCGGCGTCTGTGCTGGGCTGGGGAGACAGGCGTGGCCCAATCGGCGGTCCATCTCGCCCAGGCTGGCTCTCGTTACACACAGTGCATACCTCACAGGGCCCAAAGCAGGCAGAGCCAGAAAAATCTCTCTGGCACTGGTGAAGATGCGGCCATTTAATTGGTCTTCTGAGATGGTCAGTCTCATTTCCCTCTGCTCCATTTGGGGGTGGCCTGGACACAATGCCCAGAAAGCCTCCCCAATAGGTGAAGCTGTGGATTTGTGGCAAATGTCATTGGGAGCTGCTTTGTTAACAGTGGCCTTTCTCTCTTAGCCAGACAGCAGTTGGAGGGAAAGGAAGGGCAGTTCAGGATGCCGGTGGTCGGAGCTGTTGCCCACCCCAAGCTTCTCCCTACCTACCCCTGCATCGTTCCCTGGAAAACATTCACACAACACTCCTGGACTGTAGACAATGGAGGTGAATATGCAGATCACGGACTTTACGAGTCTGAGAAGGGGCAGGGAGGAAACAAGCCAGCAAGATAATTCAGATAGCCACCAAGACGATCAAGGAAACAAAACTGCCGTGTCACCAGGAGGGGAGGGCAGCCAGGTCGCATGTGCCCAGGGCAGGCTTTTCTGATGAAGAGCTCCAAACGGGAGCCAGATGACAGGGAGATCCTGGGCAAGGGTCTGCAAGCAAAGGGAGTCTGAGTGCCAAGTCTTGGAATGAGCATCACGATGCTTGAGTGCCGATGAGGACATGTGGCCACATGCTAGTAGGGCTGCAGGGTGACTGCAGCTTACCATGTCCATATAATGCATTCTGCGTACCATGCTCTTTGAGTACCCAAACCAGGGAGGGTCCCAGAGACCTCTGGGGACTCAGAGTGGTGAGGGAGGCCGCCAAATGCCAACTATCCATCTGCCTGGGACCCACCAGGACTCCTGACACTTCCTGTAGGCCTCAGGGACATCATCCTGTGCTTGTGGAGCTACCACCCTCTCTTCGGGGCCTGTCTCTGAAGCACCCCTTGGTAGGCCACATGGGTCAGGTACCCATGTGTGGCCCCATCTGGGATGGCCCCCGACGTGGGGAGTGTGTTTGGAGCCCCTGGACTCTGACTCCTGCATCGCTCTCCTCCTACCCGACCTGGCCTGTATTGCGTCTCTGAACCGTTCCCCTCACCCCAACACATCAGGTGCATTCCCACCTCGGCGCCTTGGCATTCACTGGTTCCTCTGCTGGAAGATCTGCCCCAGAAGTTCCAATGGCCCCCAGGTCCACCTCCTTCTAATCACTGTGCAAATGTCACCTCTTGGTGAGGCCTTCCTGATTACCTTCTCCCCTTCTGCCCTGACCCCTCCTACCCAGCTCTGTTTTTTTCCAATAGCTATGATTACCTCCCAACATAACGCTGTAATTTCCTCTTTCTTCTGTCCTCTGCCCCTGCTAAAATACAGGTTCTACCACAGCAGGGATTTTGTCTCTCCGTGCACTGCTGGAAGCCCAGTACCTAGAGCGATCCCTGGCTCAGAGAGGGCCTCAAAGAATACCACCGAACGAATCAGCACTGGATAGGACCCTGCTGGACAAGCATTGGCTACTAAGCTCCCTCAATGGCACCGTGTGGACCCAGCCCCTTCCAGGGGTTCAGTCCTAACCAGGCACCTGAAGTTTGTCCACACAGATGTTGCCATGTACGCAGGCACTTAACCTTCACAGCACAGTGTGGAAGACACTGAGGCCTAGGCCAGTAACTGGCCCCAGGTCACATAGGTCTGGAGAGACAGAGCAGGACTTGTTGAGGCTACCCGGTTCCAAGGTCTGCGTGCATCATGGAGAAGGTACGTGGCCTATGAAGTTACAGGGGCACTGAGACCCCCAGGAGAGCAGTCAGGATAGGACTAGCGTGCATTTGCTGTGGCAAAATATTCTGGGAGATGAAATGACACCTGATAAGTGTTTATATAAAGACAAACTTACGAGTTAATTGAAAAAAACACCCCACAGGAATACAAATTGTTGGAAGAGTCCTGCTCTAACTCTGGGATGCATAAAGAAAAGACTTTCAGGAGACTATCTGCTAGGCTGTCAGGGATCAGGAATAAGTCACACGCAATGCTTTCTTCCACCTACTTCTTTCTGTTTCCCAAGATTTCTACTGTGAACCTGGGCACTCACAGGCCGCGTACCAGGGGCCACTGGCATGACCTCCTGCACCCAGGCCCGAGCCCAGAGGAAGCGCAGTGCCACCCAGTGCACTCTGGCTGCTGAATGCATGGGCACACGGGGAAGCAGGGGGAGGGTAAGAGGACTGCAGAGGGCTGGGCAGGGGAGGAAGAGGCAGGTGGGGAGGAGCTGTCCCCCTGGGCCACGTCTGTCCCCACGTCCTGGTTAGGGCTCTCAGAGTTGCTGTGGGCCAGGAAGCTCACTGGCTCTCTAGGCCAGCGGTGTCATCTCTGCAGTGATCTGGCTCTGCCCGGTGAAGGGCAGGCAGAGCACAACCTCAGGCCATGCTTATGGCTCCCTGGCCACTGGAAGTCCTGGATTTCTGAGGCCATTGCTCTGTGAGGTGCAGTCACTGGGAGGCACAGGCTGAGGGCACTGCTCTCCACAACCTCCAGAGGGTCCCCCCTGCTCCCTGCCCTTGCTGCCCTGTCCTGGCATGGAAGGCCTCCGGGGCACTGCCGGGGGACCTCCTCCCTGGTCCTGCCCCCAGCTGTGGGGGAGATGCTCGGAGGCACATGTGGAACTCTGGACTGGGTGCCACCAACAGGATGAAGTCTGTCCTCTTACTTGGCATCTGAGACCTGGGTTATCCGTCGTGTACCTCCCTCTGCCCCTCAGCCTCTGTTTGCTTCCACTCCAAGCCAGGAGTCTGGAACGCTCTTCCGTGCCTTTCCTGTCTGGCCAGGCCTGCTCTGCCACAGTCTCCGTGGGAAGGCTTCCCTCATCTGCTTAGGCCAAGCAGGATTCCTCCTTGAACCCCACTTGGCATGATGTTTGCTTTCTGCACTCGTCTCCCTCATGGCCTGTAAGGGAGAGAGGGGTGTGCCCCTGCAGTGTTGGGCACGGGGCGTGGCAGGCAGGCCCAGGGAGGGTTCACGGGATGAAGGCAAAGGGAAGGAGCAGTCTCGCCCAGGTGCACAGGGCAGCAGGAGTAAGAGAAGAGCTCCTGCAGAGCCCATGCCTCCAGGACTAGGAAATACCTGTCTGTGAGCTGGTGGCCCATGGGGAAGCTCAGGCTCAGATGGCAGGCCCTGGGCCCCCATGACCTGGAGCCTGGCTCCCTACCTTGTACGGTGGGCACAGAGTTAAATGTGCTCCATGTGTGAGGTTCACATGGTGGCCATGATTCCACTGGGCCTCAGCAGATATCTCTGCTCCTTCCCAAATCTCAGGATTCTTGTGGCTCGGCTGCCCTGCTCCATTCCCCAACACGCCAGGCCCAGGACATGGTGGGGGTGGGCCGATGTGACCCCAGGGTGACGCTGCTCGCCGTGGCTTTCCTTGGGGACACTCTCCCAGGGCCGGGCTGGCCTTTCTCACCGAGTGCCAGCTCCACACAAAGGCACAGTGGGCTGGAGGCTGCTGGGTCTTGGCTTGGGCCAGGGGTAATCAGGGAAGAATGCGAGAAGCACAACTGTTTCCCAAGCCCTGGCCGCGGGTGCCGCCCTGACATAGCCATCAAAGGCCGGCAAATTGCCTCCAATTGCTGGCGTCGCTTTCATGTTGGGGGCCAGACTGAAGAGGGGCCTCCACGCTGGTGGGCGGCTTGCACCCCCCAGTGGGAACTGAGCCCATGCGAGCAGCTTGGGGTCACTGGCCCCCTTGGTTGGCCCCATGGGGCTGTAGCCAAATCCAGTCACTCCAGCTTCCCCTCCTGGAACAAGCAGCTTTGGAAGGAGCCGAAATGACAGGGCAGAAAGAGAGCTGGGGCAGGGGGCAGGGGACCTTTTTGGGGTCAGTATCCTGGTGATGACGGATGGGCTGGGGAGCCCCGAGGGACATGCCTGGTGGCTGAGCTGGGCTGACATATGGGGTAGCCGGGATGGATGGCCATGGAGGGCCTCAAATCCAGCCGGTCCCTGAGTCTAGACTGGATGCTTGGCCTGTGAGCAGCTTGAGGGGCTGCCCACAGGAGGGACCTCTGTCGGCGAGGCCGAGGTCCCTCAACTGCCATGCTGGGTGGGCTGCAGTGTCAAACTTCACCCAAAGAAAGTGGCCTCTGCCTGCCCGCCCTGTTCAAGAAGCTGCCTTGTGTATGTAGGTCATGGGAGGTATCGGTGGCACAGCGCCTGGCAAGGCCTCTGTAGTGGCTAATGTGGCGGCCTGTGTAGGACATGCCGCTGAGGGGAAGGCTGGAAGTCAGTCTGGCCAGGAGGGGTTGGGGGGGCAGAAATGGGAGGCAGACTCATCTGCGGCAGAGGTGGCCCTGACACAAGGCAGTAGGGCCCCATCTGGGCTGTTTGCACAGGGCTGTTGTTGGCACCCCGTCCTGCAGGTATATTGAGGTGCGAGGACTTGCCCACAGACCCACAGTAGTTGGTGGTACAGCTGAGATTTGAACCCAGATCCCTCTGCAGGCCAGTGGCCCAGGGCTGTGTGGGCCCTGTACAAGCTTTGCTCTGACAGCGCCAGGGGAGAGGAGAGGCCCAAATAGGGCAGGCAATCTGGTATTAGCACAAGGCCCAGAGGCGAGCTGGCATTTGGAGGGAGTTGCATGTTAGGGAGAGCCCGGCTGGCAATAGGAGCCAGTGGGAGCACTGTGGGTGGAGAGAGGCGAGAATGGCCTGGGGGGACAGCCCGTGGGGACACCAGTCAGCTGGCTCCCTTTGTCGAGGCCCCTGACCTCATCCGTGAGAGGTGCCGGTGACCATGCTTGCTACCATGCTACCTTGCTACCATGTCTTTGTCAGCCTTGGTTCTCTGCATTTATCCTTGGGAGTGCACGTCTTTAACGTGTTGACTAAGGCTGGGAAAGCTGCCTGGTTTTCTCTCCTTTCTCGTCCTGCTATGGAGCCCGTATGTAAACAAAGATGCAATTTGCTTTAAAAAGATAAGGTGATTAAGTTTTTATCAGACATGTACTCTGCTGTCCCTGCAACAAAGGGAATTAGGGGAAGGCGGGCGACACAACAGGCCCTTTATTGGAATCGCGCTCTTTCTGAGGCTCTCGAGCGCACACTCGATGGGCTCCATGCGGCCCCTTTGATTGGGTGGAGGCGAGGCAACGGGCGCCCGCACCCCCATTTTGATGTCTTAATGTTGCCTAATTCCTCCTTTAATTTATATTAAGCTTCTTAGCAGCAATGATGAATTCTTCAAAAACAAAAAAGGACCCTTTGCACAAATCTTTCCCACACCGTGTAAATTGAAATTATAATGTAGTCAAGCCTTTGGAGATTGGGGGTGTGTGGGGAGGGAAAACTAGTGCATTCTGTGGAAGGAAGGATTTTGTTTTAAGGCAAAAACAAAACCATTCTGAAAAAGGAAATGACTTGGTTTCAAGAATTGGAGGCTCAATTATTAGAGGGGCAGGCAGCCCAGGTGGAGAAAAGTTTGCCATCACACAGGACATTGCGGGTGCAGCTGGTGTGGGGCTGGGGGCCCAATATTCTGAACTACCCAGCCCCATCCCATTGCTCACAGGGGCGGCCCACTGCTGCCATGATACCTGCCCACCAGGGGCGGGGCCTCATCTCTCTAAAGTGGCTGTGGGGTGGGGGCGGGGGCACTGAGGCTTGCAGTCCCAGCACCCAGGGGCTCTACATCCCACCCAGGTCATTCCTAGTGTGCAACCCAGAAGCTCAGGCAGGGCTCAAACCCTTGCTTGAGTATGCACAGCCCCCAGTGGGGAGCCCACCTGGCATCTCTGATGGCTGGCCCATTCGCTCAGTGCTCCCCTGGGCCCTGTGGGAGCAGGTTGCTGGCACTGGGGCCTCAGGTGCTGGCCTTCTGGCATGAGCCGCCAGGCTGCTCTCCTGCCAGCTCCTTCTTCTGATCTGTTCTTGGGTCTCTTGCCAAAGAGATTTTTTCCAGAACAAAAACCTCATCATCTCTCCCAGCTCAAAATCTTCAGCCATTCTTCAGGCAGGTGTCCAAATTCCTCTAGCCAGCTCCTCCCCAACTACCTCCTGCAGACCCTGTGTGTCCTCAACCTCCACCACTTACCCCTACACAGCCCCCCCACCTATTCACAGGGCCTCACCACTCACCTCTGCACAGGGTCCCAACACTCACCCCTGTGAAGGGTCCCCCACTCACCCTGCCCTGGCTCTGTACTGGTGCTCCTTCATCTTGGGGTGACCCACAACACTTGTGTACCTGGCAAACCTCATTCCTTCGGTTTCTCAGCAGAAGGCTTAACATCTTGGCTTGGCCTTTTATGATGTCTTCCAGGCCTCCAGCCTCCAAGGAGACCATGGGGTTACACACTGCCTCATGTCCAGATCCCGAGTCCTCGGGGGACAAGGTGCAGTCTATAAACACTGGCCAGAAGCTCCAGGAAGAGGCACTACTGGTAACTGCCTCATCTACCGGTGGGCTGGACCCTGACAGCTGGCTCTCTCCCAAGGGTGACCTCCCAGGAGGTCAGAGCTTACCCACCTGTCCATCTGACTCCTAATCACCTTCCCACTGCTGGGCAGTCCAGTCAGGCCCTGTCAATCCACAGGAGGCTTGGGGAGCAGGAGGCTGGCCAACTGCTAGCTGGGCTGATGGAGGCAGGAATGCACTGGCCCTCTTCTCCCAATATGTCGTTGTCTGCCTAGCTCTAGAGGCCTGCTCCTCAGCACCCAGGGGACCTGGACCCCAGTCCCAGTACCTAGGCTCACGCTCCCCACCAGCACAGGCAGTACAACTACGTGGGAGGGGACCTGATGGTTCAGAGGGAATTGCCCAAGTGCTCCATGAGGGGTGTGCCAGACATGGGCAGGGGGTGGTGCTGGTGACTGCAACCTGGGGATGGAGCTGCCTCTGAATGGCAGTTTCCAGGATAGGAACCTGGACAGTAGTGTTCCCAGAGACTCCTTCTGGCTGTCCCTCTAGGCTGAGGTTTGATGAAGTGTCTAGGTGGGGAAGGCTGGCTGGACCTTAGGGCCTGGGTTGGCTGGATCCCTATTGTGCTCCAGGGGGAACAGGGCTGAGGCAGGCTACATAGGCAAGTAGCAAGCTGGGTAGGGGACTTGCTAGGTCACTCAGCCTCCACTTCTGCCACCACTGTCATAGGACACTGCTTAGCTAGTATTCTCAACACACACCCAGTCAGGTGGGTTCATATAGCATCCCATTCCAGCTTCCAGACATCCTCTAAGCTACTTTCCAGGCAGGGGAGGTGACCACCCAAGGTCACACAGCTGTTAAATGGGGAGTAGCACTTTGCATTCAAGCCTGTGGCTTTACAAAGCTGTCTGCCTTACTGCAGGCCTGAGAGTCTGGCACTTGGCCTGGCCACCCCAGGGTCCTGCTGCTCCTCACTGGGAACAAAGCAGCAGGATGGCAACACCATGGGCAGGGGGCACGTAAAGGGCTGAGGCTACTGTCTCTGAGGGTGGGGAGGAGATGGCAAAAGGCAAGGGCACTGGCATGACCGGGGACCACACTAACTTGGGCAGCAGCCACCTCTCACCTGGCACCTCCCAGGCTGGGGCAATGTGGACTGGGCTAGGTGAGGAACTTGTCTCCAGAGACTTCCAGGGATGAACACCTCACGTGTCTCTATGTTCTGGGTTCCATCGGGGGACTGCCGGAACTTGGCCATGCCTTGACAGATGCTGAGAGTGGCCACAATGGCAGAGAAGGGGTCTGAAGGAGAAAGACCATCTTGTGTGAGGCAGGCCTAGCCTGAATTGCCCCAAGGACAGGTACCAGCCAGTTCTCAATAATCACGAAAAGAACACCAATGGTAATCCTAGCTAGCATTCACTGTGCCTTCGTCACATGCCAGGCCCTATTCAGAGTGCTCTATACACACTGCCCCTCCATTCCTAAATTGCTCCCTGGGTGTTGATTCTATTTACACACAAGGAAACAGGCACAGAGAGAGCAGAGCCAGTACGTCTCCAACATCACACAGTGAAGATGTGGTAGGCTGAGCTCAAACCTGCCGTCTGGGTTCAGAGCTGGACTCCCCTCTGCTGCACCACATCCTGGTGCCCATGGGGCTACTCTCAGGCACTGGGCCTGCCCCCATGTGACCTCTGTCATGGATGTACATGAGCTCACTTCCCTGACTATGACTCTGAGGATAGAGATTAGATCCCAGAGCTTGGCACAGTGTCTGGTCAGGGAAGCATCAGAAAAGCACTTTTCCATGCCTTAACCTGTACAAAGAAGGCACCATATCCACTCCATCATTCAGGGAAACTGGGGCCCAGGGATCCAAAATAATTCACCCAAGGTCACACGGCTAGTGGCAAACAAGTGATCATACATCCTCATTACTACTTGGATCCCAAGTTCTTTTCCAGGTAGTTGGAGGAAGAGTCACCTTCCTTCTTTCAGACGGTACTGCAGAGTGCCACCTTTGTGCTGGTACCGACGGTAAGCCTGACTTTGCCAATGATGTGCACACGTATATGCATGCACACATGCGTGTACACACATGTCTCTGGACTGAGAGACCCCTGGAGGGCAGGATCCATTCCTTCTGTGGGTTCTGTATAGCTCCCAGAACACAATGGCTACTGAGACAGGTAATCATCAGAGGACAGTGACCAGGCCAAGGAGCTTTCCTGGAGACAGGCCTCAGTGAGGGCTGGGCAGGCAGGGGAGGGTGGGGGATGGTTGACAGAGCTCTGAGCCCTTGGTCCAGGTCTGGATACCAGGCCGTGTGACATGGTGGCCTTATTGCCCTGCTCTGAGTTTTGGCGTCTTCCTCAGTCAGGATGAGGGATGACGGGAGTAGGGCCTACAGCAGGAGCTGCCTCTAGGGCACCAACTTCTGCTACTGGACTTTCCCCAACCTGCCCCTCCGTGCAAAGGCCAGGATTTGCCCCTCCTGCAGGTGCCCGCCTCCATGGACAGCCCCTTGGCCAGCAGTGGGGGAGGAGCACGGTCCCTGGTGGCCCCCCGCAGAGACTGTCCCCACCACTGCCACCAAGGGAGCTGAATTTTAATACTCCAAACACTCACTCCCTAAATGTGTACACTCTTTAACAGCAGTTAATCTTCAATTAAAATACCTAGAGCAGAAACTAAGATAACTGGTTTAAAAGGTAGAGCTTATTGACAATAAAAGTCTTCTTCATATTGCTTTTCTTTAAAAAAAATTCCACATATTAAAAATGTCATTTTTATGACTTGGGAAAAAAAAAAAACCTCATCCAGAATAATGAAGGTGAACAAAGGCCTGGGGAGCAGTCATCTTCCAGGGGCCATATGTGGCGTCCTGATTACTGTATCAGCCCTGTTTCCAAAGTGGAAGGAGAGGCGGGTGGGCAGGCCCCGGGGCTGGCAGTCCTCTCCGGCTGACAAGGAAGCTGAGCTTCAGTGGTCCCTCTCTGATGGTTTACCCCCTCCCTGACCTGTGAAGACTACAGCTGGGATTAGCACAGGGGTCCCCACCACTTCACACAGACATGCCCTCACAGGCAGATCCCAGGCTTGGTTAGTGGCTCTCAGGCTCACAGGGGTTGGTATGTGCATGGGGTAACCCACCCACCTGGCATGCCAACACCCAGCATGCCCTCTGAGGCCCTCTGAGGCTGGCTGTACCATTACTGCATGCACACAATATCCATTTGACCTCTGTCTGCCGTGTGCACCAGGCACCAGAACCTAGGTTGGCTCCTACCACTTCCACCCCCGTGCCCACACAACATGGTGTTGCCCAGCACAATGCCTGGCACAGAAGAGGTGCCTGCAAGTGGCATCATACCTTCTCACCTCGTCCTGGTCCTTCTCCCACTGTATTTTACACTACAACTGCCTCTGGATCACTGGCCATCCCTACCAGCCCTGGGGTGCTCTTGTAGGCATGATAGGGATGTGGCTTCCTTCCTCTGGTTCCATGCTACCCCATATAGCTGCTGACAGGCTGGTGCAGACCCTTGTCCACTGGGTTGTTCTTCTTCTTCCAAAACACTGTCTGTGGCTCTGCTCTGGTTAGGATTTAATCACTTTGTGGCCACACGGCTCAGGTCCTTCATCATGGCCTCATGGGGTTACTGTACATAGGGGAGGCCACCCCTGAGTCTGGAGGAGTATACAGGCTTTGGCTTGGAGAATCTCCAACCAGGTGTTCCTCCACTCTCAGGAGTCTGGGTTGCATGGGGCCGGGGAAGACTGGCCCAGGGTTGGGCACAGTGCCGATGGATCTGAGCTGGTATCCATGGGTGTCTCTGTGCCAGCATGAACACGAGGGGTTCTTGTCTGGGAAGTGCAGCATGTGTATCAAAGAATAGCTGTCATCATGGCCCATTTTCCAGGCTTGGCCCTGGTACCACAGCCAGCCATAGGAAGGTCACTGGGTTGGGAGGTGTGGGCTCTGCAGGGTACTTGGGAGATGGCCCCATAAATCTCAGTTTCCATGTCTGTGAAGCGGGTCAAACAGCCCTCTATTCTAGCAGGGAGTGGGGAACAGCCCCTTAGAGAGGCAGTGAGAGAGAGCCGTGGAGAGAGCTGGGCATGGGAAAAGGCCCTGCAGATGCACTCTGCCTTCCCCAGCCCTGGAAATGATGCCTTCTTCCTCTTTGTTTTTTCAAATAAAGTTTGTGCAAGCCTTAAATGTCAGACACCTGTGCTACTGGTACTGAGGAGTGAGGTGCCGCACACTGCTCTGTGTATGTGGAATTCACGTCTGCCACATGCATGGTCCTATGTGGGTGTGATGGTAGGGGCTGAGGTGGCCTGAGCTTCGCTCAGAGGAAGCCCCTATCCTCTAAAGACCATGACAGGCCACGAGAAACCCAGGGGACAAGGTGACACGAGTGCTAGCAGAGCCCCAGGGGAGAGAGGATGGACTCACCACCCCCTTCTTGGATCATGGTGGTCCTACACCAGCCAGGGGCACTCAGAGCCCTGCAGAGAGTGAGCCTGGACCAGGTACCCACAGCATCCTGTGTCACCCTCCAACTAGTCAGGGGGTACAGGTGTGGTCACCAGTGTGGCTGGGGTGACAAAGGTCAAACGGAATGGTCCAGGAGCGGAGAGAGTTGAGGGGGCCTTGGTTACCTTGCCCGGCTCTGCACAAAGCCCACAGCCATACTGGCTGGGGCACAGAGCTGGGCAAGGTTGTAGGGCATCAGGCATAGAGCCTAGCATCTCAAAGTTGGAGGCACTTTTGGGGGTCACCTGGGGAGGCCATGCCAACCCAGGAGGGGTGGGGGCTCTTCTGCCTCTTGGGCAGATGGAGAAAGCTGGTGCCGAGAGATCACCACAGCTCGGGGCTGCAAACCTTCATTTCTGGCCTTTTGGAAGCAACGAGCACATCAGCAGCCACTGTCTTTGGAGATCAGAAGTTCAGGAGTTTGCCTCAGATGTGCAGCCTGTTCATTCATTTCTTCGATCATATCTACTGAGTGCCTACTCTGTGTCAGGCCCTGCCCTGGGTACTGGGCCTGACACAGCTTACACTGAAGTGAGGAGACAGGCCACTCAACCACAGGAAAATAGTGGGCATCAGTGGTGATGGTGCCTCCAGAAACGCAGGGAGCTCTGCTGCTTTATAGACGGGGCCAGCTATCTCTCTGGGGCCCAGCCACTGGAGCCAAATGAACAGACATGCTGGTCAGGTTTCTGAATTTGACAGAAGGTCTTCACATACCACTCTTGCTTCTCCGGTGGTCAAAGTCTAATCCTTTTAACGTCCCCAAGTGCAGAGACAAGGAAGCAAAAGGTCCCAGAGGTCCCTCCGTGTCTGAAATGAGTGACCAGGATATCTTTGTGCTACCAAGCCAATCCTGCTGCTCTCCTGCCCCTGATTGTCACAGACACCCCTCACCTCGGCGCGAAATCAAATCAAAACTGCACATGCTCCCACAGAGGCTGCAGGCCCCTCACTCTGGCTCTAGCCTAGCAGGAGTTTTCCACACGCACACACGTATGCATGCCATGGGCTCCATGGTGCTCGATCCTAGACCATCCCTCCTTCTCATACCTACCTCTCCTACCATACCCCCTCCATAGAATAGGGCAAGTGGGAGAAGGAATAAAGGCAAGTGAAAGGCCTCCACATAATAGCATCATTTGCACACCTGAGCCCGGAATGGCCCACCCATCTTTTTCACTGGGCAGAAGTTCAGGCCCCTGTGCTGAACAAGCCCCACGCATTGGTGTTAATCAAGACCTTGAATTGCCAAAGCAACATAAACTATATATGAGTTCTCTGAGGAGGCAGAGGAGCCCCCGCCCCACATTTTCATGAGGGAACTCACTCTCACAAGAGGTGGGTAGCTGTGAGGATATGAAGGAAATTGAGGCCAGAGCCTTCTACTTTAAAATGCAGTTATTTGGGGGCAGTAGACCTATTGTGCTTGGCTTCCCTGTCTCTAGGACCCAAATCCAGGTTTTCAGCACCTTGCTTGTGCCCACACACTGAGCCACCCTACCCACCTGACTCTCAGCTTCAGCTGTTTGAGCAACCGGCCAGCAACATGGAAAAGAGGGTGGGATTGGATCTGCGTGAGCTGAGGCCTGATCATGAGCATATTACGTGCTTACTCTCAAGGCAGGTAGTTCATCTATTCTCTTATCTGTAAAATGGACACAATCCTTACTGCACATGGCCAGTACGTGGATTAATGCAAGAGAAGGTCATAGCATGTAGGAAGAGCCCCAGGAATGCCTGGCTCTCTCCTCTCTGGTGGCCCTGATAACAAAGGCGATGTTCTGAGAAGTGCCTGGCCAGAGCCCTCATGGGACTCTGGATTCAGGGTGCTGACGGAGACCGTCCAAGCAGTGGGATGCTACATGTGAAGCACTGACCCCGTGCCCACCGGCACAGGGTAAGCCCTCCCCCAACACTGGCAGCTACTACCTCAGGCACTCTGTGTGGTGTCCCTGGCTGTTCTGACAGCTCACAGCCACCCCAGGTCGGAAAAACTGGGCTCTAGATTCTGAGGAGGGACTCTGCCCAGACAAGCACCAGGTCTGAGGCTCCACTCAGACCGTGTCAGGCAGTCAGTGGGAGATAGAGCTCTTGGAGCTAATACTCTCTTCTGCTGAGGTCAAGCACAGCACGCTCCCTGTTAGGGTAGGTCCATGAAATTACTGTATCAAATGAAAACCAAAAGCCCTCCCAATCTTCCTGTAACTGGACCATGTTTATAAGCTGGGGCCTCCTGTAACCAGGCAGCCAGTCTCTTCCAGGCGTGTGGGGTGGACCCTTTCCAGAGGGATAGCTTTGCTACTGCCCACTGTGTGGCTCAGGATGACCGTGTGAGCTCTCTGGGCTGGCTCATCAGCTGGTAATAGGGGCTGAACAGAAGATGTGTGTCCCAGATGGCTGGGAGGGTGCCAGGTAGGAGCAGATGGTGGAGCTGCATGGAGCTTGGTGCCCTCCATGTCCCTGTTGGACAAGTATCAATCATTAGGTGGTGCTAAGCCCCCTTGCCACCCAAGTCCCTCTGCCTCTTCTGCAGCTCCGGTGATAAATGACCCCAGCATACAGCTCCTCCCCCATGGTCCATCTCTCCTCTCCCTCTTTCCATGACTCTGACTCGGTCAATGGACATGGCAAATGGTCTCGGCCTCAGCTCCTGCTGGCACCCCACTGGAAGGCCTTCCCCAGTACCCTGCCCAGCTGATTTGTCCTTTAAGTGGCAGCTCAAGCTGGTTGTCTTCTCTAGTGCCACCTACCCTGGGATGGGTCCTGTGGTGCATGATATGCTCCCAGGATCCTGAGGGCTTTGACCCACAGTACAGAAAAGGGGGTAGTATCAGGGAGGTCCTGAAGATCATCAGCCTGAGGGATCCTCTCCCTTATATTGGAAAGGTAGACTGGATACCCCCTCACACCTTCCACTCTGTCTTCTAGACTGGGTTTCAAAGAGCACCTGCCAAAAGGGTATGAGCTAGAGAGGGCGGGGCTGGCCTCCCTTTGCCAGATATTTTAGGCACACCACATGAAAACACATGGTCAGTGAGGAGACGCCGGGGTTGTGACACACTGTACCAGGGAGGACCAGGCCAGGCTGGTCCCTTACTGGAAAGAAGTGAGCCCATGGTGGGTGTTTCTTCCAGTCCCACCCATCTCTGGATGAATTCTAGGCTTTGGGGCCTAGCCTGCCAGCCCCCAGTGTCCCAGGGAAGCCTACCCCTAGCTTTAGCTATACTGCTGGTGCTCACCTAATGTGCCTGCATCCTCCTGTTGGCTTCTCCAGCTAAGCCATGAGGGCTGCTCCTCTGGATGCCTTCTGGAAAGGCCCACGGTCCTTCTCAGTCTGTGTTTGCCTGCTTGCCTTTGCTGAGCTTTCTCCCTGGGCCATGAGTTCCTTGGGAGGTAGGGCTGTAAGGCACTCACCACCCAGCCCCAGGCCCGAGCAGGCTATGGCATATGCATTTACTCAATCTTTAGCCGAGCATGTTGATTTGGTCTCTATCCTCATGGGGCTTATGCCCAGTAACCACTAGGTGAACAGACCCTAACATCAGAAGTTAACAAGTGCTGTAGCTCTGCTATGTCTATGTTCTCATTTAAACGTGCTCTTTCATTTGTCTGTTTAGCCACAGCAGCCCTATGTGGAAGTCTTATCATTTCTCCCCAGCTTAGAAATGAGGAAACTGAGGCCCGGAGAGGTGAAGTCATCTGCCCAAGAACACACAGCTAATTAAGTGGTGGAGCTGGAATCCTGACTGGCTGGGGCTTGAGAAAGTGTGTTCTCACCACCTGACAACAGTGTGCCTCTCATGTACCAGGAAAGGAAGAGTGGGTGCTGTGAGCATGAGGACTGTGAAGTACTGACACAGGGAGACCGGAGAGGGGGCCTCTGGGTGTCGTTTAAAGCCAATCTGAAGTAGGTACATAAGGAAGCCATGGGAAGGAAAGGGGATAGCGCTGTGGGCAGAGGGAATGGCATGTGCAAAGGCCTGGAGAAGGGAAGAGGCTGGGGCTTGGGGGGAAGTGACTTAAAGCTGGTGTGGTGGTGGCGCAGGGAGAGTGAGGAGCTTGGTAGGGCCAGCCGCCTCTCAGGCCTGGAGGCTGTGAGCCATGAGAAGCCACCGGGGTGGAGGTGGGCATGGGCCTCAGTGGATTCTGAATGAATGAATGACAGGATGAATAAACGCACCGTAGCAAGTCAGGGGAGAGAGCTGTGGAAAGAACAACATCCTGTCCCAGATCCCTTCTCGGGAACAATGACCCCTCTGGCTGTTGCCATCGAAGGCCACTGTGCACTTACTCCCCCACCTTCAGGGAGTACAACGACCACCCCACACATGGGTGGGTGGACTGTGGCTAAGGCCTTGAGGGTGACTGCTTGCATTGGCAGCAGGAGCTGGGAAAGCGGTAGGCTTCCAGGGCTGGCAGGAAGCCACCCAAGATGCTGACCCTATGCCCAGTGGGTCAGACTGATGGATACAGTGCAAAGGCAGGGGGTGTGGGGTCCCATGGAAGCTTTGAGGGGGCTCCAGAGGGCCCAAGAGTGGAGGGAGGAACATAGAGGAATTCTGTCTAAGTCAAAGGACCAGGGCTTTGCTCAGTGCCCCCAAGTGATCCCCTGTGTTAACAATTTCTAGTGCTGAGCAGAACAGGGAGGGGAGAATGTGGGAGTATCCACTCAAATTACTTTTGTGCAGTTTTAGGGGAGCCCAGTTCCTGGAGACACAGTTGGGTGGGCCTTTGTCCTCATAGGCTGAGTTGATTCAGAGTCTCCTGTCTCCTAGATCTACCTCATTTTCCACTTAGCTCCCAGATACCTGACCCAGGTCTCTGCCCCTGATCTTCCTCAGGTCTAGATACTTAGGCTCAGTGCCTCTTCCAACCCCACAGCTGGAAAAGGCCAGCTGAGACCACTTCTTCCAGGGAGTCCTCTGTGCTGTGTGGACAGGCCCTGCAAGCAGAAGGACTTCCAGAGCCCCTGGACAGGGAGCTGGTGCTGGGCTTCCCTATTACCAGCTGGGTGGCCTCAGGCCAGCTTCATGACTCTCAGAGCCTTCACGGCCAAGTCTGTGGCATGAGGACCATGGTCCTCATCATGTGGGCAGTGGAAAGGGTAAATGGGATGGTAGCACTGAGCAGGGAATTTCCTCTGAGCAGGGAGGGTTTCAACGGTGCAGGCAGGGTCCTGTCTGGCCTGCTCCATGGCCTGGACCAAGCCGAAGTGATTCAGAACTGTCCTTTCCCTCTCTGGAGATGAAACGAGCAGAAACCAGTGACTGTCTCACATTTGGTTTCCTCAGTTGGTAGAGACATGGTCACATGTCTTCATTTCAGTCACTTTGAAGAGGATTTTTACTCTCTTTTCTTAAAGACTAGCTACAACAGTGAGAACTGCCAGGATATGTGGGCATTTTTATCCAAGGAAAACTCAAGCATGTGTGGGGAAGAAGGGGCAGAGCTGCTGTCTCTTTCTAAGCAAACCACCCACAGTTCCTTGCCCTGTGGCAAGGTCCAGCGTTGGGGAAGGAGAAGGGTGCCCAGAAGAGTGGCTAGGTCACCCATGGCCCCCTGGGCCAGGCACCTGTGCCCTGGTGGAGAACACAGAGTATGAAGCTCTGGGTTGGGCCTGCTCCCGGCTGCTGTCAGGGAGGCCTGGCCTCTGGCCACAGCTCCCACAGAGTCTGCTTCCCTCTGAAATCATGGTATCACCTGCCATTACACAGCCCCTCCCACCAGTCTCAGCTGTCACCAGGTCCCTCAGCTGCTTATGTGGCTGGAGGAAGAGAAGTGAGCCAGGGGCTGCAGGGGACTGGTGGGCAGTGCCTGACGGCTCATTCATTCATAGCAACATGTGCAAAGGGATAGAGCACCCTGTTTTCTGGCTCATCTGGCACTCTATCTCTCCCTGATCTAAATTTCAGCTGCCTTGTAAAGGCCATCTGAGTCCCTCGTCACCATTAAAATTCCTGGATGACCTACCCAGGGTTTCCCAAATCTCGTTTCCATGTTGCTAATTTTGCCACCACCTTTTTAACTTACTGAATATTTCTTTAAATCAACTCATTTATTCAATTATAAAATGTTATAAGCTACCATAAATGGAAATGCAGCATCCCTGTCACCACAGAATGCATAATATTAAAGCAGACACATGCCTGGCAACATTGTTTGTAGGCTTGTTTGAATATTGTCATGAATCCTCTTGCACACTCCAGAGAGGTCCGCGCAGCATGCTAGGGGTACTGCTGCTCGAGCTGTTTCCTGGGTGCTCCTTCCACAGACCAACATGCCTGTCAGAGCCTCCTTGCCTCCTGTCCGTCTGTCCAGCTGCAGCTGGGGAGTTGGGAGCACTGCGCTCAAGGCCAGTCTCAGGGCTTGGCTGTGGATTCTCATGATTGCCAAGGTTGGTCAGCGACTTGGGTAGAAAGGGACTCAAAGCTACCAAGTCAGTGCATGTGAGACGGGCAGTGTGGGCATGGGACCCAGCCAAACTGTGGGGACCTGGCACCTGGCACGGCTCACTGAGCTGTGTGAGGATGTCCTACACACTCTATAGCTGAGGCTATAGGTGGCTTTTTGTGGGTCAAATGTGGCCCCTAGAGGGGCTTTAAAAATTGTGGACTGGTTACCAACATTTAAAAATGCAGGCTCACATTCCAAAGGCAACAGGTGGCCTGAGGCAAGCATGCACTGCCGCTTCAGACAGGGCATGGGGCCCCCACCCTGCAATCAGTGCCTCCCACGACAGACTCAGCCAACCTCAACGAGGCTGCCTGCCTGGCCTGGGAGCATTCTCATTTCCTGGGTCTTGTTGCAGGTCTGAGCTACAGTAGCCCCATGGATGGTGAACCCTAGGGCTGTCTGGAGCGCTGGAGGAACCCAGACTGCCCATCATGGCTTCGGGTGGCCCAGGGAGATGCCAAAGAGGCTGTCTTTGCCAGCTAGTGCCCCTTCTCAGATCCCTGAGCGCTGTGGAGTTTGCAGAAGCCACACACTCAAACAAGACCCCATATGGGCTGCCAGAGAAGGTGAGGGTGTTGGGAGCCTGGGACCCTGCCTTGCCATTGATGCTACTGTGTGCCCTGCATGACTCTGATCCTCTGCTGTTTCCTCTGGGACTTGGGATAACACCACCTTCCCCACGAGACTGTGGGGAGGGCTAAGAAAATCCCTGGTGCACTCAGTCCAGTAGATGCTGGGGATGTGGTAGCAAAATGAAGAAGTGGAAGCTCTGTTCTCTGGGCATTGTCCCTCAATGAGTTCTTAACTTTGGTCATGTCCCCTCTCTGGCATCAGTTGCAGGCACAGAGGCCTCCAGCTGCTTCAGGTTCTACGCCCTCTATTCTCTCCCCAGCAAGCAACTGTGCATGCCTGCTGAGAGTGAGACATAGGGGGGACAACACCATGCCCACTGAATTGCCAGAGTTGCTGTGAGGCCCATGTGAGTAAGTAAGGTCACTTAGGCCCAGCTGGGTCCTGAGCATCTCCCTCAGCCTCATGGCTACTTGGTCACCGAGTCTGGTCTGGCCTGTTGCTTATCTCTCTGCCTCCTCCATTCTGGGTCACCCCATCATCCTGGACCTTCTGATCCTGCCCCTTACAAAGTGGGTCATGGGATCTTCTGGAGGCTTCATCAGGCTCCTGCCAAAGACTCTTCAAGGACCTACCATCCATCAAGGAGGATCCCTGACCTCTTCAGGTATCAAGGCATCCCATGCCCTGTCCAGTGCCCCCCAACAGCCCAGGTGCTTTGGGCACAGAATGTCCTCTCTCCCAAGCAATAGCCATGGCTTTTTCTGCCTGAAACTTCCTTCCCTAGACCACCACTCCCACCTTCAAGGCTGAACTCAGTGCCACCTCTTCCGAGAGTGGTTCCCTTTGAGCCAGCCTGGCTATTGCTTCTCTCTGTGCCTGCAGACAGAGGCACCTGGGCCCTCCTTCCCGGGGCTCACACTGTCATCAGAGACCAAGAAGAAAAATGCCAGCCTGAGAGCAGAAACCAGCCTCCACAAGATTTCTGAAATATTTGAATGACTCCCTCACCTTCAAACTCAGGACATTTGACATGCAATTCTGAATTTCTAGTTTGTCTTGAAAAGCCAGAGGACCTGTCCTCACACTGCCATCCTGCTGCAGTGGGGTGAGGCAGGTCCACCAGCTACTCTGTATTTACTGCCAAACCCTGCTTCTTTTACTTGAATTGAGATTGGCTCCCTTCATTCTGTGACCTGCCTGTCCCCGGTAGACACTCGTATTGACAATCCAGCAGGATAAGCCTCTGAGCCTGAGCCCCCTACCCCTGACTTCGCAGCACCAACTGCTGGCTGATATCTGTTAGACAGGGCTCAGTATAGGCTGTGGTGATGTAAAGGGCATGGGCTCGCTGTCTCAGTCTTGCTCTCCCGCAGGAGATGGCCAGAGCTTAGGCTGTACACTCAGACTGCCAGGACCCAAACCTTAGTTTGGGCTTAGATCAACTGTGGGGCTTCATGGAAGACACTGGACTCTATGGCTCAGTGTCCTCATCTGAAAAGTGGGAGCAGTACTAGAACTTATCTTACAGGGTTGCTGTAAGGCCTAGGTGAGTTAACAGAATGTAAAGCACTTAGAACAGTGTCCAGCACAAAGCAAGTTCTAAACGATATTAGTCATTTTTATCCTTACACCACAAACACTACCACCCTCGTGTGTACTGTGTACCCATCAGTCAGCACAATAGCACAGACGTCTTTCGAGTACTTACTGTGTACCAGGCCCTGCTCTAGGTGTGGGGGACGTAGCAGTCTACAGGTAATGTTTGCAGAGGGGACCGACTTAGATGACCAACACACAGATGAGGGAGGATGTTGTGGACTGTGCTGTGAAGGCAGTACAATAAAGTAGCAAGGGACAACACTGGGCCCAAGGTAGGGGTGCTATTCTGGATGGGTGCTCTGCTAGGCTGGTCTGAAGCCTGGAGGACCAGGAGCCGGCTGCAAATATTTGAGGGGGAAGCCAGTGGGGGCTTCGCTCAAGACCTCATGGGGCAAGGAGGATGCTGGTGTGGCTGGAGGAGGGGGCTGTGAGGAGGTGGGGTCTGGGGGCTATGCACAGCTCACCCTCACCAGCCACAGCAGCTGCCCCTCTTAGGGAGAAAGCAGGCGGTACCCGTCTGCACCCTTTGCCGGCTGCCTTTTGTAGATGGCCGTGAGCTGGGCTGAGTGCCCCTTCAGCACAAGGCTGGGGAGGGCTGGGGAGGTGGTACTTATTTTTTCTTCTTCTCTTTGCTTTTTTTCCCCCCAGGTTCATCCTAGTATGGCTGTGAGGACACAGAGGGAGAAAGGGCAAGAGTTGAGAGTGGCAGGAATTTATGAGCTCAGAGTGCAGGCTGCCTTTGGCGGGGGGGGGGGGGGGGAGGGGGCTCCTTTTGCCAAAACAATATTTAATTTTTTTAAAAGGCTGCTACAAAGCCATGATTAAGCTCAAGGCCCTAAAACAAGCCCATAAAATCGAAAAATATTTATCTGGAAGGGTGGCAAGTCCAATAAAAGTTTTATGAATGTTTTATAACTGCCCTGTCAGGAAGCTGGCCTCTCACTCACCTCCCTTCTGTGAAAAAAACAACACACACACATACTCATGGGCACAGACTCGCACTGGCACAGACTCACGCTTACACCTGTGGACACGCAGACTGAGATACATCTGCACACACATAGAGCCCCTACAATCTCCTGCTGGTCTGCACTGTCTCAGGTGGGAATGGGGCATGGGGGAGGAGGGTAGGCACGTCTCTTTCAGAGCCTGTACCAGTTTGCAGGGACCTGCATCCTGGGGCCTGGTCAAGGCTGCCAGCATCTTGGCTCTGGGCATGCTGCCTCCTCCTCAGCCCTACGTTCTGGCTCTCAGCTACGTGTCTACCCTCAGCAGGCACAAGGCCTCAGGTCCAGCCTCCAGTTAGCACCCTATTTTCCCAGGAGAGGCACCTCAAAATCCAGGAGTTGGAAGGGAGCTTTCTGCTTTGAGGCCTTAGATTTCTTTACCATGGCAACCCAGAGGGCTTACTGGGAGGCCAAAAACTGCCAGGGACTTTATCCTTTGTCACAATTTGGGGAATGAGTGTGAGGACGCCTAGGAAGTGGCCTGTCTCTAATGGCTTCTCCTGTCCTGATGCTGTGGATCAAGTCCACACCAGGCCCTGGCATGAGTTAGCTATGCCAAGCACTCTCACTGCATTTCCTGAGGCAGCTCACTCTGGCCCCTGGGCCCAGCCAACTGGATCTTCTCACCCTGATGTTCACCGTCTTACCTATCTCAGGGCCTTTGCACAGACCTCCTCACTATAATGCTGCTTCATCTAAATTCCCCTTGGTTTCATCTAAGGCCTATGAGACTGCCTTTTTCCTATCATGCCTGCCCTCTTCTTCCATGGTGCCCATTTGTCTGGAAGCACGAGCCACCTCGGGGCCGTCTGACCACCCCTTTGAGCTCTGGGAAGGCAGGGACAGAGCAACTTCTCTTGCCATTTAGTTCCTAGCCTAAGCCAAGGGTGTAGCATGGAAGAGGTGAACAACAATGACTGAGCAAGCCTCGGACTCTCGAGCCTGGAGGTACAATGCAGGCGGCTTTCCCAAGGTCCCCACTGGTCCTGGCCCAACTACTAGAGGCCAAGCCTGGCAATGCTTAGGCCTTGCCCAAAACCTACCCTTGCCTCAGAGAGATCGCCCCCTTTCTGGGGCAAGGCCCAGCTCCTGGGGTCAGTCTGCAGCAACCAGCAATTCCCTTTCTAACAACATTGAAGATGAGCACTTAGGTCGAGGGGTGCCAGCTACATACCTGGCACTGACAGTTGCTTTTAGATTCCAGCTCACCTCATTTGCACATTCTTCTTCTTCTTTAGGTAATGTGATAGGCTCCAGATCTATGAAGCAGCCACCAGGAAGGCTTAGGAAAACATAGGGATCTGACTTCAAGTTACAGATGGGAAATGGCTTTTGGCAGAAATCAGAGGAGGAAACCAGGGGCCCAATTTCCAATTGAACACTCAGGGTTCCCTTCACCTCCAAGAGCCAATGAGAACCTCCAGGTCTGCTCTCTTGGGGGAGGCTAGAAGGATTCCCACAAAGGCCCGATATTTAGGACCAATCTTGGGCTTCCGAGAAACCTGGCTGAACAGAAGCATCTGGGGAGAAAGTTGCTCCAAAATCCCAGTGACTGCTTCCTTCACTGGCAAGAAATGGGGAGCAGAGTAAGGCACGGGCCAGTGGGGTGAGCTCAGAGGAGAGGCTGGCAGGCCCTTGTGTTACCACAGCTGCACACATTCTAGGACCAGACAATCAAGCTTCCTTGTGCCTACCTATAGAAATGCTGACACTGCTCAGTAGAGGGCAAGAGTGGAAACAGTCCACCTGTCCCAGACAGGAGACAGGTA
Organism: Canis lupus familiaris; assembly: GCF_011100685.1. Classification (NCBI taxonomy): domain Eukaryota; kingdom Metazoa; phylum Chordata; class Mammalia; order Carnivora; family Canidae; genus Canis; species Canis lupus. The sequence goes on along the minus strand of NC_049241.1, from coordinate 2,408,224 downwards.
TACCCACCATGCTGCTATTCAGACTATGAGGTAACATATAGCAGTCAAACAAGTCACCCAGAGCCATGGACTGGAACAGCTACTGTTCCATCAATACTTGGTTCAGTGCGAGACCATGCATGTGAAAACCGAAAACACAAGAAACCATGACGCTATTTGGACGCAGTTGTGTGTGGCCAGAATACAGACGCCCATGAGCACAAGATCCCCAGCTTATGGGGGTGGGGGGCCTTCTCTTTACTGGTGATATTCTATTTCTTAAAAAAAGAGGGGGGGTACTGAGAAATTTGAAACGTGACAGATGTCCATATCTGTATGACATTGCTATATTCTGTTCTGTATGGCTAACGTTTTTCAGGGTTACAAACAATTTTTTTTTTCTTTTTTTTTTTTTAAGAAAAACAAATACTCATTAAAAGGAGAAAAGGTGCAGAGACGTGAGTTGTGAGGTCATAAGCTGTGCTCTGGGCAGTCCCTGCCTAGGCCCTTGCTCCTCTGCTCTCAGCTTCTTCATCTGCCCACTAGGGAGCACGAAGCCAGGCTCAGACAGCTGTCCCAGGGCTGGCTGGGCATATGTGTGTGTCATAAAGAGACTGTGACCAAGTCAAGCCGGGTCTTCAGTGTCTGCTACCACCCAAGTTATTACCTCCTTGCTCCCTACACACTTGGCCTGAGAAGCACCAGTTGTCATAGGACCTTTCCTCATCCTGGGGACATAAGGTGGTGTCAAAGCTATGCAGCAGTGGGTGCCATGGGAATAGCTGATGAGGTTGGGGCAGGGCTCCTGGAGTAAGCTCTAAGACCCCAAAGAAAATACTTGCCCAGTCCCATTTCCCTTGCTTTGTGAACTTTCTTCTAAATGGGTCCCTGGCTACAGGCCTCTATGTGCTGCTGGGGCACACACCCTAGAGGACCTCTTCCTGGGGGCCCTATGCTCACAATGGTCACAGTGAGAAGTCCTTGGGAGCACCCTGTGTGGATGACATGGGACCATGCCCAGGGCGAGGCTGGCCGGCAGATGGTTTCTGTCCACTGCGCTGTGTTTATGTTAATTGCAGATATTTTTAACGTATTGTGTTACTCCATCCATCTTTGTGAACGGTCTGTCTTGTAAAATTCTTTTAATGATGTTATTTTTCCTTGCCTATCTTCATCATCTACAATTATTTATAATATCATTGTCTTTGTTTCAAACACTGGGTATAAACATTGTTGTAACAGTTCTTCGATGGGGTTCATATAATTTTTACAATTGCTTTGAAATACTTCAATGGCCAAAGGGGGAGGAGGTTGGTCATTGGTTTGGGGGAAAAAAAAGACACCCCAAAGTGCTCTCTGCTCTTGGTGAAAGGTCCTCCTCCATCAGGATGGCTTCCAGGAGAGGCTGGCTCTTGTCAGGGGCGGTCCCTCTAGAAAGTGGGGCGGGGTGGGAGGTGGCAGGTTGGCAACACTAGCTTGCAGCAGGGTTAGGTTTCAGAGCCGCCTTCCCTACAGACATGGGGCAAGATCCATAAAGGCCACCATCAGGGTAAGACGCCAGTGAGGAAGATGGATGGCTTGTTTTCATTTTTATAGGGAGTTTCTGAAGCCTCCGCTCTCATCCCTCACCTCTCCTCCACTCTCTTTTCTCCCAGCCAAGTGCTTTCTAGAGTCTCCCTGGCTGGCTGGCCTGCTGTGTAGAGCACAACCCAGCGCAGTACCTGAGCCTGGGACAGAGCCCACCCTCCCCTTGGGGTCACTGGGGCTGTCCAGAGCTGCCCCTAACAAAGTTGGTTTTGGAGCCCCGTGGGGCTGATGTGGGGATAGCTGGGGATAGACTGCTATCATCGGGGCCAGCAGCTAGCCTGGAGCTCAGGGGCTGCCTAAAACCTCTTGCCTTGTGTCTGCTCTGCCATGCTTGCTGTGAACTCTCAGGGGCTCCCACCAGCAGTCTGCCAACCCCCCGGAACCCCAGCACCATCATCATCCTCGAACATACCTCTGACCCTGGCCTTCTTTGCCCAAGACCCGTGGTAGCTCTCTAGTGCCTGGCAGTGAGCCCCGAACAGCCCACCCCCAAGCCTCACACCAAGCCCCTTTGCCTCCCCCTCTGTGCCTCCCAACAGGCTGAGTGTGCTAGCCTGCCTTCCTTCCTTAGGCAGTACAGGGCTCTGGGGATTTACTGGTGCGCAGATTGAACACAGACCCTGCCCTCAGGGGCTTCACAGGTGGTCCTTGAATCCAGCAAAGGGCAATTCATCCTTTAAGGGCTTGGAGAAGACCCCTGCCCCAAGTCCTTGGCTCCCTCCTGCATGATCTCAGACAGATCACCTCCACGGCCCTGGCCAGTGGGGTGATGAAGCTGCCTACCCGTGATGTAGCTGGCCTGCCTGGGGACAGAGCCTAGGCTTGGGTTCAGGACTTAGAACCTGGCACCGAGGGATTTGCATTGGGTGAAAGAGACCTTTGGACCAGAGATGTGGGTGCCATGGTGGACGAAGGGCCATCTGGGCAGATGCCTGCACAGGGCCTTGGAGAGACAGAGTTTACATTTAAACTTTGGGGATCTGAAGGTCAGAATCTAAGAGGTACTCAGACCCCAGGGTAGGAGGCCAAAGTGGAGAATTCTGGGAGGTCTTTATAAGCATGCCCAGGGAACTGCACCCTTTTCTCCACTTACCTTCTTTTCTAGGCCTCTTTAAAGATATGGCAAAATAGTTACCAAAGAAATGCAAATGAAAACACCCAGATGCCATTTTCCATGTGTCAAATTAGCAAGGATAAAGAACACAGGGGCAGCCAGTGCTGCTGTGGTGGTGGAGGAACAGATGCCCTCACACAGGGCTGACAGGAGTATAAAATGATGGGCCACTTGTGGAAATCACTCTGCCAGGAACTTTCAAGAACATTTTAAATGTTTTTATTTTCTTTTTAAAAATCAGACAATTCAACTTCTGAGAATCTATCTTAAGAAAAACACCTTATATTTAAAGACAGATTTACACACAAAGATGTTGCCAGCAATGCTGTTTAGGTCGAGCAGTTGTCAACACCCGAATGTGCAACAGATGCCTGGGTAACCTGTAGTACTGGCCAGGGTCGGTGGTGGGGACTGCGTCACACCACCATTGAGATGGTGGTCACGTTAATGGTGACAACAGCTAAGTTCACACTATGCTCGAAGTGTGCCAGGCATTGTGCTGAGTGTTATATATGCTTGCCCATTTTACCATGCACTTAGATGGTGGAGCATCCCATGTAGGGCATACCTGTTATCCCCAATTTATGGATGAGGGAACTACAGCTTGGAGAGGCCCAGGCACTTCCCCAAGGTTACAAACCTGGTAAGTAAAGGTTCTGGTTGTGGGCCAAGCTCTGGTCCAAGGACAGGACCCAGGCTCTTAGTCAATGCACAACTCAATGCCCTGAAGCCTACAGAGTAAAACACAAGAGGAAGTAAATCTTACATGATAATATGATTGATAATACTGATTGAAAAGAATCAGAATACAAGACTGTATACACTGCATCCTCTCCACTACATAAAAATCAGCCTTTGCAGAGAAAAGGCAGAGGAAACCAAGTGAAAATATTAATGATGGGACTATGGGAGACCTGTTTCCCTTCTTTTTACTTTTCTTTAAACGTGAATTTCCTAAATGAATAGTGCTATTACTTTTAGGTTATAAAAAAAACAGTCTATGATTTTGTTTCAAACCTCCTAAAACATCTCATTTGGAAACAGACTCTGACTCATGTGTGAAAGGGTGTCCCCTGCTGGAACAGGAGGAGGACAATAGGGTGGTCTAGGGCCAGAACAATCATCTATACCTGCCACAGGTTCTAGTGGGAAATTCTGCCCTGTTTTTCAGGGCAAATATTGCCCAGTCTGCTGAAGACTTCTGAGACCTAGTTAGGCAAACTGGCAGGCTGTGATATCCTTACTGCTTTTCCACCTCACAAGTCAGCATAGCAGGGCTGATGAGAATAAATGATATTATCCTTGCAATTGGGCCAGTCATTGCGATCAAGGAGAGGAAGGTTTACAACAGCTGAGGGGACATGGTTCTTCTAGAGCCCACCATGCATGGACCTGACAAAAGAGAGCTTAGTCGGAGCTAACTGTATGGAGTGCTGGGGACATGAGGAGACTCAGGTGGGGCCTTCAGCCTAGGGGAGGTGACCAGGGAGACAGGCAAGAGGCCATAGCAGTCCAGGGGGCCCAGGGAAAGAGGTCAGTCCAGGATGCCAAAGGGCCCCATAAAGGGCACTCTCCTGAGGGTGAGCAGAAGTCAGGGGTTAAGACAAGGCCACTTCAGTGTGAGGACAGCCTGGCACAATCAGTGGGCACACCTGCTTGCAGTAAACACTTGCTGTTTCTGCTGATTCTTGCAATAGACCCTGGTCTTCCTTGGGGAAGCAAGGATCCACCCTTGGTGCCAGGAGGTGACATGACACAGACTGGGTGCTGGTTTGCAGAGGGGAATGGGGCTCTACTTTGGTGGGACTACCAGGAAGAGAATCTCTCTCTCTCTCTCCACTAGACTCACAGCTGGAAGACCACTCATGAGGGAGCCAGCCTGGGGGCAGCCACCTGGGGGAGGGCTGGGCTCAGCCTAAGGACACTGGGATCCAAGCTAAGCCATGCCTGGAACACAGCACTACCGCTGGACTTTTTCAGGCACATGGGTCAACGAGTTATGGTTCTGTTACCTGCAATGGAGACTTCAACTATTCCATTTCTTGATCCCATCCAGGTAACTGTCTGGAGCATCACCAGAATGCTCACTCGCCCATTTACTCATCAGTGAGCAATTAGTACATGCGGCCCAGACAAAGACAGTAAAGACCAAGACCTCCCCCTGGATTTGCTCCCCACACAGCTGTGCACCAGGAGTGGATGAAGCTGGGATCCAATTTGTCTGTGTGGAGGGGTGACCGTGGCACTGTTGGAGGAAGGCAGGGAGGGTACACCAGAGGTGGCATCTGAGCTGATGCCCAGTGAAGTGACCCTGCACAAACAACAGAATGAGGGATAGCCACTGTGGTCCTATGAAGGGCCAAAGGGTAGCATATGGCCAAGAGAGGGTAGGAGTGGAGGAGAAGGCTAGTGGGAGGCTGCGAATGAGCCTGGACTCTGCTCCAGGAGCCTAGACTCTGCCAGTCACAGTCACGGCAGCTTCCTGAGTGCTAGTGTCTGATGTCCTCCTATGACAAGTCAGGGACTCTGGGCCAGGGTTATGGAAGCCACAGAAGAGAGTGCTTGCCAACAGCCAGATGCTGGAAGAGGTCATCTGCGGAGTTAGTACATTTACCAATCTCCTGAGAAACACAAATACTAAATTCACTGAACACAAATACTACAGATCTTATCCTATGCTTGGCTCCCCAGATGACTGTCTCTCTGCCCCTGTGCAGAGGAAAGAAAACTCAGACTTACTGACCTTTAACCAGATCCAGGCACATTATATACATTTTTCTCACTTACTCATCACAACCCTGAAGGTGGGGAATGCTCCCCATTCTTATATAGGAAAACTGAGATCCAAGGCATTCCTTTAACCACCCCCTTAACCAGAGGGGCCAAGCCCAAACTGGAACTTCTGGAATTCACCTTGGACCCTGAGCTCAGGCCAGGTGGAACAGGTGGACGAGAGGTGAGGAGCAAAAGGGGAAGAGCAAGGACCTTGGATCTCGAGGGCCTGGATTCCAATCCCAGTGCTGGGGCTCCATGGCTGTGTGAATGTTTCTGTATCTCTCTGTGCCTGTTTCCTCATTGGTAAAATGGAAATCTCAGTAACTGGAATTTTATAATAACATCTTCCTTCAGATTTGGGGGTGAAGATTAAATGACATTGTTATGAGCAAAATACAAACCATGCCTGGCACACAGTAATAACTATAAGTGTTTTCCATGTAGACATTTAAAAACTCTTTTTTTAAAAAATATATTTTTAAATCTTTTTTTTAGAGATTTATTTATTCATGAGAGACACAGAGAGACGCAGAGACATAGGCAGAGGGAGAAGCACACTCCTCACAGGAGCCCGATGTGGAACTCGATCCCAGGATTCCAGGATCACGCCAAAGGCAGACATAGTCAACCACTGAGCCACCCAGGCACCCTTTAAATATATATTTTTAAAGATTTGTTTATTCACAAGAGAGACAGAGAGACAGAGAGAGAGAGAGAGAGAGGCAGAGACACAAGCAGAGGGAGAAGCAGACTTCCTGCGGGGAGCCCGATGTGGAACTCAGTCCCAGAACCCCAGGATCACACCCTTAGCCAAAGGCAGATGCTCAACCACTGAGTCACCCAGGCATCCCTAAAAATTCTGATAGTGAATCACAAACACTGAAGGAACTCACATGTCTTGGCCAACTTCCAACATGCCCCTATTCAGTTTGTATTTACTGGGCCTCACTCCTGCCAGGCACTGGGGTGGGGTCTCCCAGAGTCTCCCCTCATCCGCTCATGCAAACTAATCTATGGGACAGTAAGGAAGTGTCCATGGACAGAACAACCCAAATTTGAAGCCCAATGTATGTGAAAGGCAAAAGTCAAAAATGACTTTAGATGTTAGCTATAACAGGAAAAAAAAAAATCAGAAAACACCCAGGAGGGAGATGGGGAAGTAACTGTGGGACCGTTCACTGCACAGCACCATGGAGCCTTTGGAAGGAGGGCTAGGGAGGCTATGCACCAACATGAAGAGCTTCTTATGACAGGTGACCCTAAGGGAAGACTCAGCAATGAAGGGAAGGCCCACTGTGAGCTGGTTGACCCCAAGGGAAGAGCCAGAGTGAGCTGGGTGAGTGGTATGGTACCAAACAACAATGCAATCACTGAATCTGTCCTCGACTTCAAACTCTGGGCCAGGTTCACACACATTGCTCCACACTGTTCTCTCAGTCATCCTACTCCACAGAAGAGACATAAGCCCAAAGGAGGCAGAGGAGCTGCTCGAATGTCTTAGCTGCTAATGATATGGGAGCTTAAACTCTCATTCTTGGCCCTGGGCTCTTTCTGCCCACACCAAATGATACCTTAAAAAGTCCTAGATGGAGAAGTAACCAAAAGTCCACTGGATGTCACTGGGTGAGCAGGCTCTGGGTGGCATTCTTATCTTCAGATTTTTAAGCTTTCTCTCTGAGACCATGCAACTTTTATGAGTGAGAACTTGTTCAGGATTAACACATGGCATTTGGATCTTTCTGGTTGATCCCATCCAGAAGTGACCCAGTCCTATTAGGAGAGCTCCCTGGAGATGTCCAGGCAGTGATCCCAACCTTTGAGCCATAATTAAACAAACATGGGGCCACAGGAGCCTCAGCTAGGAGCTATAAGTCCCTGACTCACTAGCAGGTGGCAGAAGCTCCTCTGGCCCAGGGCTGGGCCCTATGTGAACCATGAGTGGCTCCCTGGGGACAGGAGCTAGAACCAAGTGGTTGTGTGGCCTGGTAAGAGGGAACCAGGGGAGGATGAGGGCAAGAGCTAGGTGAGCCCTGAGTGCACATGCTGGGTGCCAGGTTTTGTCCCTGTTCTGGCCAGCCTGGCTCTGTACCCCCTGGAATCCTATACTCTGCTGTCTCCCAGTCCTCTTTCAGCACCAAGACTAGGGCTTTGTCGTGGGACAATGTGGGGTCCAGACCTAACTACCTCTCTGGTGCCCAGTTTTGCAACCTGTACAGGGCCTCAACAAGACATGTATAACCATGGAGACCAAGCAAGATGCTGGCTACCAAATCCTCAGCTTCAGGATGGTTCACATTGGTGCAATGACCAGTATTGTGGTTGCTCTTCTCACTGCCATCCCCAGGTGCACCTGCTGACCAGAAGGATCCTGGGGAAAGCTCAGCAGCTTGCTGGAGCAGCAGCCACGGCAATGGCAGCAAACCCTGGGCAAGCACTGACCGCACAGGCACAATGCTAAGCACCTGTGCGGATCACCTGCAAAAGCATGTGCTGGACTGGTTCCCTTCTGTCCTGAACGCAGTCTCTCCCAGGAGGGCTGTACGTAGTGTCAAAGGTGAAGGGTCGTCCCAGCATAAGACCCGGGGCAAGTGATTTAACCTATAACAGTTCCCAACTCCAAGGGCCATTCCAAGAATGAAATCATATAATTATGTAAAGCATTGAGGACCAGCGTCTGGCATACAGCAAGGGCCAAATGCTGGCCAGCAGCAGCAAGGGCCAAATGCTGGCCAGCAGTCTGCACTATGCCTGGCCCTCTGGTCACAGGCTGTTTTGTGCTCCAGCATTTGGCAGGGAAGGCCAGCCACACCCCTTCGTTAATAACAATAATTACCAAGGTTCTCTGAATATGTTAGGTGTTTTGGTTAATGTGGTGAATTTGGAACACGGGAGAACTGATGCACAGGGAGGTTCTTGTTACTCACACGTGTCTTTCAAGGTCTCAAGGTTTGGGGCACATGACCAGCTGCCATAGCAGTCCAGGGCACTGGGGATTAAGACATGAGATCTAGTAGAACTGCCTGAGCCAAGATTGTCCGTGATAGGATATGGGGCTGGCTTCTGATTTCTGGGACTTTCAGGTACTTAAGACTGCTGGTTGTTTGTTAGATTAGGCTTTCTGAAGAGACAGTTCTTAGCAAATTTCCCCTTACCACTGCCTGAAACGTTAAAGCAAATAATCATTTTACTCTGATGATTTTACTTAGGGAGTATAAATTCATATGGAAAAACACAAATTTCCCCCTCAAATCACAAACTGCTAAAAAACTGGACAGTTTTAGAGAGTGCTAAACAAACAAATATTTCTCAAGGAAGTCTCACTCAACTTGTAAGAATCCAGGTAAAGGTGCTATGTTCCTGGCACACCCCAGGCTGGAAAAAGCCTCTCCCTCCCTTTGAGAGTGCAGGGTCCAGCTCTCAGGGGCCTCCCGTCACCTCAGAGCCCAGAGAATATTCCAGAAGACAAGGCCTTCGGGAAGTAGGTACAGCACTACTGTGTTTAGACAGTGCAGGCACTTGGGCTGAGTGGGTTGTGACCTGAAGCATTCCTGAGGCCCACCCCATTGGACATGGGGTACCCAGAGGAGGCTGAGGTGGGGTCTGTTGGGGATGCCCCTGCTTGCTCCTCCTCATCCTGAACCCGGCAGATGCAGTCACCACAGCCTGCCCACCCTGCCTCCTGCCCTGCTCTCCACATACCTACTGCCCCAGGCTTGGGGCCTTCAGTCTCTCACTCTCCAACCAGCTGCCTGGGAGAGCTTTCCCACTGTGTCCCTGCCTGCATACCGCCCACTGTAGCTTCTACCATCTATTTAGACCAGTAGTTCTTAACCGGCGGTGGTGGGGCGGGGGGGAGAGGGGTTCTGGTCATGCAGGAGACACTTGGTGCTGTTGAGAGAAGCTTTTTTGTTGTTACAAGAGGAGAGGGCAGGTGGGGAGGGGTAGCTAGCATGGTGTGCTACTGGCAACCAACGAGCAAGGCCAGGGATACTGCTAAACATCCTACATGCACAGGGCAGCTCCCACCGCAGGGACGGCCCAGCCCCAAATGTCAGCAGTGCTGATGCTGAGGAATCCTGACCTGATAAAGGCCAGATGCCAAGCAGTGGCTTTAGGTCTCACGCCACAGACTGAAGGTGAACAGCAAGGAGCATCTCCAGGGGTTCAGCTGTGATTGACTACGTGTAAGACTCTGGGAAAAAAGTCCCACTGCGTTGAAAAACTGTTCCCAAATCACCATTTTAAACACACCAAACTAAACGAATTAGTAACATATAATGCATTTAGAACAGCATGCCACACATTAGAAGAAGCAAAGGGTATGCCATACTCCTTCTAGCCTCCATGCATTAGTGTACTCTGTTCCCTGTGTCCTAAATGCCTTTCCTCCCTTCCTTTACCTGGGAAAAAAACCCTGCACCTTCAAGCCAGCTCCAGAGTCACTGTACCTACCACTCCACTCTGGAAAGGAGTGGTCACCCTATCCTTCCTGTCCCCATTGCACGTAGGGCCCCTGTCACACTGCTTAACTTTCTGTAGTCATCTCTGCCATCCTTGTCCTGCTGGGGAGAGGCAGAAACCAGTTCCCGGGGTTCAGGGCTGATGATAGCCACAGGAGAGGGCCACAGCTGGAGCAAAGCAGGGAGACAGAGAGGCAGACAGAGACAGTGGACTCTGTAGGCTTCGGGAAGTAGCAGGTCCTCCCTGCACAAGCCCTGGCTTAGCCTCCACAGGGCTGTGGGAAAGGGGCAGGACACTCCTGGATTGGGCCCCACAGAGCCAGTTCTGCTGCAGTGCTGCCAGACCAGGGCCTTAGCCTTGACTTTCAAAGGGACTTCTTTGGTGTTTCCTCCATGCAGGCCACAGCTCTGCATGGCTCCGGGCCCCCTTCACACTAGCCGCCTCTGGGCCATGGGCTGTCTCCATCCCTCCCGTGTCCATCCCTCCCGTGACCCTGCTTATGACCACTTCTACCAGCAATCATGGCTCCACCGTGCACAGCGGGCAAACTAAATCACATGCGTCCCAGGTGATACGCTAGGATGTGAGAGAGCACCTCTGTGGGGTTCCTTCCAAACACGCACAACCTGAACGTAGTCAGGAACAAAGAGCAGACTGACCCAAAGAGTGCATTGGGACACAGACAACTCGGGTTCTTCAAAAACCCCTAGAAGCAGGGCAACAAAGTACAGGGTCAGAACCTCCCCAGAATCCTTCAGCAGGGAGAGGTTTTAAAAGACAGTATCGGGCCACCTGGGGAAAATCTGAAAGCAGGCTGTGTCTTAGACGGACTTCGGGTTTCTTGAGAGAGAATCACATTGTGGTTGTAGAGGAGGATGTCTTTGTTGCTGGGTGCACACACTGAAGTGCTGGTGTCACTGGCGTTCCACAGCTACCATGCAGATGGTTTGGCACACACAGAAAGCCAAGGTGACAACATGTTAACAACCGTGAAATCCAAGGGAATATGCGTATTCAATAAACTATTCTTCCAACTTCTCAGTGCAGTTCAAAGTATTTGAAAAGTTGGGTGGGGAAATAACCCATCTTATTGAAGCCGCCAAGGCCCCGAAAGGTTAATATTCTAGCCAGGATTCCAACTCACGTCTGGCCAACTCCAAAGCTCTTGTTCTTTGAAGGTCCCCTGCTTCCACCTCCTAGTGGGGGGGGGGGGGGGGGCGAGGGGGCGGGGGCAGGAATTGCCAAGCATGTACCAACCTCAGCCCTGCCAGTATCTTTCAGTAAAAGTCAATTTGGGCCTGGCGGGGGCCACTCTTGAGGTGGCTGGTTCAGAGCACTGATGAAGCCCCAAGGACAGGTTACTGAGGTTGCCCAAGAATCTGTGCCAGACAGTGTCTACAGTTGCGTCTGGGTGGGTGGGGAGAGCACATTTTAAAGGAAAAGAAAACCAGTTTCATTTCAAACCCCAGAGGGAACACACAACTAATGGCCTATTGTGCAAGGGCCTATTTATGGGAACACAACAATGCCCACAGCCTCAGGATTTCTTGAGGCCCCTCCCTTTGGCAACAAGACGAGTTTTCACTTTTCCTCTTTGCTGGATTTCCAGAAGCCTCTCCACGGAACGGTGACCATGAGAAATGCCCACTTCCATCTGGGGACTTCGGGGTCTGCTGGGTGGGTCATCTGGCTCCTCTAAGCCTCAGTGTACCCTTCAGAGAAATGGGATGGGGGCGGCAGGAGGATGGAGAGGCAGTGCCTTAAGGACCTGGCCCCAAAAGAAGCTAGACATGGTGGCCCCATTTGAGAACTGGGAGATTTCATGTAAAAACCCAGACCTTCAGTCTCTCTTGAAAAATGTGAAGACTTGATTGCACTGTGGCCGTGCTGCGGACCAGCAACACCTGTGTAGAGTGGAGTGGTAGCAGCTTGCTGGGACATGGCAGCCTCAGCTCCATTGCCCCACCTGGAAGGGCCTGTGTTTCCAGGCCTGGGTGTCCACACACGGCAGGCAGATCAGGGCATCTTTGTACACTGGCCTAAATCTCACAGCACCCCAAGACTGGATCATTACACCCCCTCCTCATTCATCAAATGCAACAGAGGCTCTGAAGGCAGTGAGCTGCCCCACTGTATCCAGGGATCACTATCTACAACATAGATGGTCGGTTGATTCTTAAATGCTGCTTTCTTAAAAACAAAAGGCAAAAAACTTCATTAATTTTCGTTTATAGGGGCACCTGGGTGGCTCAGTGGTTGAGTATCTGCTTTTCGCTCAGGGCATGATCTTGAGGTCTTGGGATGGAGTCCCGCGTCGGGCTCCTTGCAGGGAGTCTGCTTCTCCCTCTGCTATGTCTCTGCCTCTCTCTGTGCGTCTCTCATGAATAAATAAGTAAAATCTTAAAAAAAAAATTGTTTATACAGGAGGCACTTTTGGGACCATCTGCCATAACCTGCTACAGCTGGAGATGGGACCAGGGCCTCGGCTGGGTGGTGGCAATGCCCTGGCCCAGCCTAAGGGCAGCAGGGCCATACTCAGACATTTTGAATTGCATGAAACTTGCTCCACAGGAAGTCCTGGAAGCTCCGCTCTCCCAGCTGATGGCAGGAGGAGGGACCAACAGGTACATACATGCAGGCAGCTGGAGGCCCAGCTCTACTCCCCCGTTTCCAGGGCTCACCTGAGCCGCCAGCCAGCTCCTAACAGGGTAGGCCTGTAGAAGAGCAGCTGGTGCAGGGCTGCCTTGCCTTCCTGATGGGGTGAAGTGCCAAGACAAGGGACTCTTTCTGTTGTCCTGGCTTTGCTGTGTCTGATGGAGCCAGGGATATGGCCAAGCAGGTGACAGACATGGCTCCAGGCATGTTGCTAAGCTTGTCTTAGGGCCTTGTTTCCAAGGCTTAGTCTCCCTCCCCATAACATCTGATAGGGACATAAGCAAGAAGCTGGTCCCAGCTTCTGGATTCAGGGCCGAGGACTGGTCCATGGTGCCAGTCTTGCAGCATCTGTGAGCTAGGCCCATGGAAAGAGTTCATGGCTCTGCCTTGCAGGGTAAGAATGTGCTCCGGGTGGTCTGGAGAGCTACCTTTCTGCTATGTTAGACCTATGTTCATCCTTCCAGACATGGTGAGAACAGGGCTGTGACACCCTAGGGGGCACCAGGAGTTTTGGCTCCAATCTGGGAAAGCTGAGTATGGGCTTATTTGGCTCCTAGCCACCTCTAGGTACACCCTCCTGCCCCATGCAGCAGTACTTCTCTCAGTGGACTCAGGCCTCCAGCTGTACTCCCTCCAAGCCATTCCCTCCTTCCCCAGGGAGGAACCTTGGGACTATGCTGGGTCCCCACTAAGTGCCTCACCTGCAGGCCTGACTCCATGAGCCAGAGCTGGCCCGTGAGGCCCTCAGACGTGGCTCTGGCTTGTGGCCCTCCCTGCTGCAATCCTCAAAGGCACCCAAACACAGCCTTCTCCTTCCCTTGTGGTTGTCCTGGGGAAGTCCACTGATAGGGTCAGCCTTCTTTTCCAATATTACCTCCTCTGGGAAGCCTTCCTGGATTCCCATGCACATGACACAGGCCTGACTATCACTGTGTACTGCAGCAGCCTTCTGCCTCCCTGCTTTCTCTATGGCCTTCCTCAAACCATTCTCCAGAGGGTAGCCAGAGGGATCGCTTAAAAATGCAAATCAAATCAAGTCAGTCTTTCACTTAAGACCTGCTTTTGGTGGCTTCCCATAGACCCAAACTCCTACTGTGGTTCCTGGCCATGTCTCTGATGACATCTCCCTGCATCTGCCCAGCTTGCTCATGCCCTTCGAGGGTAGTCCCCTCATGGTCCCATGGCCCTTTGTGAACTCCTGAGAGGCACAGCTTGGCATCATCACAGGGTCACTGCTGCTTCCCTGTTGTCCATTCCTCTGACACACATCTGTGAATTGTAGTCCGGGGCCTTGGGAAGAGCATGTGCATGGGGTGGGAGCTGGGTGGGGTGGGGCATGGCTCTTTGAGCCTCACCTGTTACAGAGATGACAATACTCCTTCCTAGGGTTGACAGGAAGATGACTTTTCATACATCGCATCAAGGGACCTGCTGCAATGGAAATTTGATGTTGTATCCTATCACCGGCCCTCTGACAATTCCTCTCTGCATTAGAGGGTAGAGAGGAACAGCCTCCTAGGGCTCACCAGATTCCATGTGGTGGCCCCTGCCTGCTCATGTCACCACCCATTGGTTTCCTGGGTCCATTATCCCTGAAGATGCCGATCTTTTCTGCCTTAGAGCTTCACTCAGGCCTGTCCTTGCTGGGACACCGCCCCCACTCTGCTTGAAGGACTCCTACTCATCCTCCAGGGCCCCGGGATACCATGCCACTGCCACAGGAAGCCTTCCTAACCCCAGAGTTAATCTTGCTCTATACTCTCACAGCACCGCACACCTTCTCTGCACAGCTTGATGAAGGCTGCCAAGTGGAAATGCTTGGGAGATGCATTTGCCAATGCCATGGGCTGAACAGCCCCCAGATTCACATGTTGAACTCCTAACCCCATGCACCTCAGGATATGACTGTATTTGGAGAGAGGGACTTTAAAAGGGGTGATTAAGGTAAAATGAGATCACATGGGCACACCTTAATCCAATCTGACCAGTGCCCTTGTAAGAAAAGGGAATTAGGACAGAGATACGAAGAGATGTGTGGCCGTATGAAGAGACAGGGAGAAGACAGCCATCTGCAAGCCAAGGAGCGAGGCTGCTAAAGAAACCAGCCCCACTGACACCTTGATCCTGGACTTCTAGCCTCCAGAACAGAGAGGATAAGTGTTCTTGTTTTAAGTCATGCGGCCTGTGTTATTTATTACAGCAGCCCCAAAAGACTCTCACATCTAACCATGCTGCAAACCTCATGAGAACAGAGGTCACTGTGGTCCTTCTACAGCCTGGCACAAGGATGACACATAGGAGGGGCTCAAACACCCATTGTTGAATAGATGAATGATCAGCTATGAACTCCTAGAGCACATCTTCGTGGAGCCTGTGTGCCCAAAACCTGGCACTGCTGCTGATACAAGAAGGTGAGAGTAAAGAGCCAGAAAAGGGGGAGTGCATGTGTGCCAGGCGACTGGCCAGCTGGCCACCTCTGAGCTGGAACGGTGAGGTGTGCAGTGAGTCAGTGTGTGCCCCAGCCACTACCGGGCTTAGCCCCAGTCCTCCTCCCTCTGCCATGTCACCTTAGGCAAGTTGCTTGGGCTCCGTACTGGTTTGCGTCAATCCTCTGTGAAATGCACGTGCTGCCAGGCCCACCTCCTCGGGCTGCTGGGAGGGTGGAGTGGTTTGCTTACATGAGGGCATGCTCCCTGATGCAGAGCGAGAGCTCCAGAGCAGCTGCTGCCTGTGCCACTGCTGTCATCACCCACTGTGGGTCCTGCCTTCTGCTTTCCTGGAGGGCTGCTGTCCCTGCTGTGGGTCTTCATGCTGCACACTCTCCAGGCGACCCCACTCCCTCTGGCTGCTGGCTCCTCTGGCTTCAGACAACATTCCTGGACAGCTCTTAGAAGCCATGTGCCTAATGTTTCACCAATTACCTGCTCAGTCCAAGGGGGACACCTGGGATTCTGTTTTCAATCAGAAAGGTAATGTCTAATCCTTGTTTTTGACCAAATGCAAAGTGCCTTCCAGGGTCAATAAATGGGGAGGGGGCCTGGTAGCAGAGCCAATCTCAAAGTGAAAGATGGTAACTCCCCTTTCTCTGCCGTAGGGGCAGGGCCTTTGGTGGGCACGTGAGACCCCAGGTAAGAGGAGGTGCCTGGTAGGTGAAAACAACACACAACCATTGCTACCATTCACAAAGGCCTTGTCATGAGTCAGATACTGTGGCCAGAGCTTAATGATCTAATCTTTACTCCCTGCTTGAAGGTCAGAATCATTCCCTGGTGTTAGCACTGAGGGGCCGAAGCTCCAAGTGGGGATGGCCTGCTGCAATCAAAAATGGCTGCTTGTCTCTGCAGGCCATGCCCTGTACTGTGCCAAGGGACTCTCCAAAGAACTGGGCCTCCAGCACTTACAGCCCTGGCCTAGTCCACCTAACCCTCCTAGGCTGACCTGAGCACTGAGAGCCAGGGATGCAGAAGAGGTGGTGCTGCACTACTGGGTGCTCAAGCTAAGGATGGAGCACCCCAGGACTCTCCCTCCACAGTCAGTGTTCAGGATCTCCCTCCATCTAACACATTCCAGGACTTGAACAGGGCCTGGCACCTGAAGGGCCTGATAAACAGCTGACGAGAGACAGATGAATGGAGGTTCAGGGCTGCCCCAGAGTCCTGGGACACAAAAGGGAGGCTGTTTTGGCACACGGGTGTTAGGGCAGTCTGCCTGAACTGAGTCCTGGGAAAGAGTTTCTGAGAAAAGAGCCAGCAGGGAGGGCCTCTGAGCCTCTCGTTCCTGGTAGCTGCTGTGAGTCTCCCTGTGGACTGGACAGGCAGGCAGAGACTTGGGGCTCTTACTGATTGTGTAGCTGTGATCAAGGGGCCTCAGTTTCCCCAGCTGCAGAATGGAAAAGAGCTAGAAGAGACTCCTTCCTTTCTGCTCTGGCTTCCTTCTGCACAAGTGCTCTGGGCAGTACCAAAAAGGAGCACCAAGCGGTGGTCCAGAGTCAGGTGTACCTCCACAGAGAGGCACTGGTTTGTGTCTGCAGAGTGGTCCAGGCAGTGAGAGAGGCATAAGGCCCTGGGAGCAGGTGAGGTGAGCATTCCCGCAGCCACGGTAGAGGGGCAGAAAACGGAGCCCAGAGCAGGCCGCCAGGGCCTGGACTGGGATAGCACACCAAAGCCCTGGACACCTGGAGCTGGTTTCGGGGGGCAGAGCTGGAGCCAGGGTGGCCTAGGGACCCTCCTCAGAACACCTATCAGAGGTGAGCTGGCAGTGGTTCTCCAGGTATGCAACCTCTCAGGCCCACTGCTCAAGAGTCCGTCAAGCAGAATGGCTACAATAGTTCCCTTCTCCCTCACCACCCGAGGGACATAGCTGCATGTTCTCCCCTCCCCACCAGCCCTGCACGTGAGGAGCCAGGGCTCAGGGAGAGTGGTGGGCAGAGTGGTCGGCAGGGTGATGTGGCAGGGTGAGAGTGGTCAGCAGGGTGATGTGGGCCCAATCCCACTCTGACGTGTCCTATTATAGAATGCTGGGCAAGTTCACTGCTTATCTTCCAGGTCTCAGTGTCTTCATCTGTGAAATGGTGATACTCCAATGCCATGGGTGCCAACCTTTCTGGGGGCTTCATGGGGTCCCCCTCAGACAGCTGTCATGGCTCCTGAGTGACGCTCCTCCTGAAGAGCAGTAAGCAGAAGTTCCTTCTGGGTTCTTACTGCAAGTACAACTCCATACATTTCTTTTTTTCTTTTCTCATCTGTCTAGAGTCATTTAGTTGTGATTAGTAATAGCTGAAAGGGTATTAAAGATCACCCAAATGTGATGATCCTCAGTGTGAGTTAGCAGGACCCAAGACCTCTGTTTTGGGGTCTGATTGAGAACCTGGCTGCCCCACAGCAAGGTCAACTTCCTGACACGTACGAGGAGTGCTGGTCTCGGCAGGTGGGACAGGCCCATGGAGAGGATGAGGTCCTCAGTGGCCTCTGGTGGCTGTAGTTCTCAATAATTGCTGTTCTGGCTCTTCCAAGGTGAGTGTCTACTTGGAGCTCTGTGACATGGTCAGTTTCATTTGTGAGTTGTGTGGTCACCTGACTAGAGGCAGTGATACACATTACACCAGTGGTACCTGGAGCCTAGGGTTCTCTGGTGACAAGGCTGTAAGCTGCATGCACACTACAGACCATCCTCACCTATGCTACTAGCACAGACTACATTCAGTCCTCCCCAAACTGGCAGGTCCAGGAGCACCTTATGGGAGATGGGCCACTCAAAAAGCTTTCCATGTCATATCAACCTACTGTGTAATTTTAGGTTTCTGAGGCATTGTTTTGGAAGATACAATTGCATGCATATGTTCACCTTCTCCCCTAGAGTCAGTAAGAAGTGGCAGTCATGAGGGACAAGTGCCTTCCTCCCCTTTGCTCTTCTCTGCCAGGAATTCATCAAGGAGCTCATTTCCCCTGCAGAGTGGGGTATGTGGGGCTGACAGCAGCTATGGCTCCAGCTCACCTACTGGGCTGCTTCTCAGAGCAGGAGCTGGTGCTGGGACGCTGGGGTGGAGAGGAGGGCAGGAACAGCAGGACAGTACTTGCCAAGGTGAGCAGTGGCAGCCCAGGCCAGGCCACCTAGCACAAGGGGCTCTCCGACCACACGTGGACCCCATGGCATCCAGTTCTCTGAGACTGCAACTCTTTTCTTGTGGCTGGCGGGTCAGGCAGGGGCTGACCACCCAAATAGACTATGAGTAAGTCCCCTCTCAGTTCCCAAGGGCCTTCTGGAGATGGAGGAGACTAACCTGGTTCCATGATGAAGCAGCACTTGGAAGCAGAGACACTATGCTACGGGTAGGATCCTCAGGAGGAAATTCAACTCTGGTTGCAAAGTCCTCCACTGCTCTCTGTAGTAATGCGACCCAGTGGGTGTCTAGCTCATCTTGCAGGGCCTCCCAGCCTCCCAGGACTGACAAATGGAGGCCACTTTTTTGAAGGGAGCAGCTATTAAACATCAGACTTTCCAAATCTAAGACTTTCTGGGTCAGCCAGCGTTTTGGATGTCAGGATGGGGCTGTCCCACCAGCCCAGCCCCCCTGATTTCTGAGAGTATCTTGAGGGGGAAGCAATGGGCTTAGTGTCAATTCCCTATCTCAGAGTCCAGTGTCTATGGCAGGCCACCATAGTCCCCACTACTCTCTACTGCTGGCTACCTGGCCCTGTCGGCATCTGGCCCTGCCACCTGAGGTGAGAGGCCCCAGGGAGCACCCAGGCCTGGTGGTCAGGGGCAGATGGGAGGACAGCCAGATGATCTTTAGTCCAATCCCCTTTCCCTCACTGTGCTGCCCTGCAGAGCTAGCATCAAGGCTCATAGGCCACATTTGACCCCAGCCCCACCCACAATCTGTGGGCTGGGACAGCTCCTTTGAGCTGTTCCTGCTCTGGGAGCCTTAAATCGTGCAAGGCCAAAATCCTCAGCCTCCACACTCTGGCACATCCAGCTTGAGGCCAGCAATGCTCCTCCTCCTCCACCTGGCACTGGGTGTCTCAGGTTCACTGAAGATTCTTCTACAATTAATACCCTTCAAAAAGGTTAAAAGTAATTCTTTATGGAAGGAATCCACAGGAAAAGACAAGCAGGAGGAGGGTGAGCAGTGGGGTGGGTGGGATGAAGGAATCTGACCAGTTATATTTAATAAAAAGCTTAAAAGCCACAAACAGGAAGCAGACCTATTAAAAAGGCAACACTGACCTACAAAGGAATGTGAACTTGAGTCGACTGAAGCAGCGGTACTGTGTCTCCCTCCCTGTACTCCCACCCCAGCACCCAGGGCCCCCAAACAAGCCTCCTCTTGTACTCTGGCCTGTTCTGGGAACACCCTAACTCTGAGCTGGCCTTGGGCTAAAGGAAGGGAGCTGAGTGGAGCGTCGACATGATCCTACACACCCCCAAAAAGGAACAGACAGTGCTGTCCTTCCCTTGTCTGGACCAGCAGGGGGAGAGATGTATTCCAGGGTGCGGCTCCCCTAGCCCCAGGTAGCTCCCCTCCTATCCTCCTAGTAAGCCCCCACAGGTACAGGCCCAGGGCTCTGGGAATGGAGGTGTGGACCTTGGCCTGCCCCGTTCATGACCCATGTGTGCTCCTTGGAAGCTGAAGCAGAGCAGCGTGGACACTGGTTTGGTTGAGGTAATGACCAGATCAGTGGAGAGGACAGGACAGGAGCTTGAAGTGTTCCTTCCCTTGATGTCAGTGGGGCTCCCTCCTTCCCTTTGGTCAGGGCTGTAGTCAAGGGTTACCTCCTCAGAGAGGTCTTTCTTGATTGCCTGTCCATAGGCACACACACAGTGATTCTCTTCCTCTCCCTGCTTTACTTTTTCTGCGAGGTATAGTACTCACTGAATGTATTCCCACCTGTCCCCTCCCCCAAGCACCACAGCCTGCCTGGTGTGCGGTAGGACCTCCAAAAGATGGGTATGGGGTAAGTGCAGGAGTGATGGAAGAGAGGGCTGAATGAAAGAGATCCAAGGGCTCTCTTCCCAAGAACAATTGCACCCCCTTGATCCTGCCATGGACAAGTCCCAACTCAGATTGTGCAGAAGCTCAGCACCTACTGGTCTCCACTGGGCAAAAACATAGGTGGCAACTCATATTCTGGGAAACCATACTGGCTACTGGGGCAGTATGTCAGGCCCCTGGTGGTCTCTCTCACCAACTCTTCCTCCAAAGCACCTATCAGATCAATATCGGTACTGCATTTCACAGACAAGGTGGGTAATTCATCCAAGGTCAGCCCTGTGTGGTAACAGTGGAGCAGGAGCTCAGACTCACACTCTGACCCTGGCTCAGAACAGAGGCTGATTCCAAACCAGGCACTTCCAGGACCCACCCTGGCTCTCCAACCAAAAGCCTGTGGGACCAGAGGCCATGATGTTGAGTGGGCTGGGCCCTGTGTGTCAGCTCAGGCAGGCTGAGCATCCTGAGCCAAGGAGCACTGTCCATGCACTGTCTCCACCATCTCGCCATGTTTGCACAGTGCCTGCCAGTGGTAGGAAGCAACTGCACTCACCAGGGATGTGGATCTTGAACTTGCCACTCTGGCCGAAGGCGCTGTCAATGATCCCCAGCTCCCCAGTGGACAGGTGTACCTTGAGGCCCACGAAGAGCTGGATGTTGGTCTCCTTTTTGAACAGGGAACGGCCGATCACGCTGTGGTCATCCATCACCTGTCCCCACACACCCAGCCCCAGAGAGAGCATCAGTGTGTGGAGGAGGCCAGATCTGCCGCTGCTACCATCCCCCTCCCCCCAACCCCTTACCTGGTGATTTGCCCATCTCACTGACAATGGAACACACTGGAGCTACGTGGAGACCAGCCCTCATCACCACCATGACTTCTATTGAGCAGCCAGGCCCCCTACTAGAGCTTTATGTGGATCACACTTAGCACTACGGCAGCAGCAGGAGGGAGGCACAGCAGTCAGGCCATCCATCTAAGGTCACAGAACTCCCAGGGCTAAGGGAGCTCAGAATCCACAATCGCCCTACCAGTACCTGCCTCTCCACGGCCACTGCACCCTGCCTGTCCCCGAGCACTTGGCTAATGATGGCTGGCAGCACTCCTGAGGAAAGCTTGCATGGGCATCCCAGGTTGAGAGGAGGACATCCACTCTTGGAACCTGAGAGGAGGACATCCACTCTTGAACCTGCAGCAAGGCTTTCTAGAACTCACCTCACCCTCTCCCTGGTTTTCCTTCCTAGCAGTGTCTGAGAACCCAGGCTCTGCTCCTCCAGCTCAGTACACACATATGTATTTCAGCCACAGCTTTCCTCACTTTGTCAGAGCCTCTTCCTGGCCTGGCCCACATCTACTCTACAGCCCCACTGTGCCCTCTGAATGATGCCCTCCTACCTCGATCCTGGCAGAAGCCCCATCTTCCTTGGCTGCCCCCTGGCCAGACCCTCTGCTGCTGAACCTATGCCCCTCGCCTATTCATGGAGGCCCAGGCTGACAAAAGGGACATGTGTGTGCATAAAAAAGCCAACCTGGAGAGCCCTGATTTCAGCATGAGCTATGTTCACCTTGAACCTCTCCCCAAGGATTGAGCACAGGGAAGGCTGAAGTGTCACTCTCCCCTCCTGTGGCCTCTGGCAGCTCAACATACTCCCCTCAGGGAAGGTGGCATGGCTCCTTCCATGGCACCTAAAGCCCCCACCAGGTAGCCTCCCCTCCCCTGCCCTGCCCAGCTCCTTTGCAGGGCCCATGCCAGGAAGGTGCCAGGCCTCCGAGTCAAAGAAAGAGAAAAAGGGGCACGTGCGCGCGTGTGTCTATGCGCGCATGGGCGCACGTTACGGACTAGACCCTCTCCCAGATGATCTCAGAAGGTCTAACACAGAGCTTCTTCCTGAGATTTGCTGCTACTTTGGAGCAGAACTCCTGCTCCATCTGGCATCTAGCATGCTGGGTCCCACACAGCTGCCACCGGGGAAATGGGGGAGGCTTCCTTTTGCTCTCCAGGCCCTGTGCACTGGCCTGGGTTCTTTTGGGGACCGGGGTCGAGTCTGAGCTGGAGCTAGCCCAGGCAGCACTGTGGAGGCCAGAAGCACTGCCAATGGTGGGACTTGCCACCTCCATGTCCTCTCCTCCTGAGGCTGAGCCTCATGGGGGAACCCCTGTGGGCTGTACTGTCCTCAACCTCAGAAACATCTCACTTCTGCCCAAGACGCCAAGATTTGGCTAAGGGCCCCAGATGGATTGTTTTGAAAGGCAGAAACTGTCCCATTTACCCTAAAACCCTTTTAGAAAAACATATCCTATTCTATTTGATTCATAGTGCCAGATAAAAGGTACTTGCATTCCTCCTCTCCCCAGTGATGGATGAATCGGATACAAATAACGATAAGAATAATCATTTCCACTTGCACAGCCCTTTATAATTCACAAATCTCATTCCCACACATGAACTCCTCCTCGTCCTTCAGGACTCAGCTCTGCAGAGCTCCCCTGTGGGTTGGCTTGCTGTGGGCTCTGACCCATCTGTGGGTGCTGCTGGGTGAAATGAATGGAGGTGGCTCCTCTGACTACAGACATGGGGAGTGAGAGCCAGCAGATGTGATCAGCCCCGTATGTTTTCCCGGGCTTCCCAGCTCCCAGGTGTCCTGTCTCCACTCCAGCAGAGTAGCCTGCATGTGGAGCTCCGTTTCCAGCCTGGCAGGAGCTGGGAGGCAGGAGCCCAGGAGGCAGGAGACCGGGAGGCAGGAGTCTGGGAGACAGGAGCTTGGGAGGCAGGAGCCCAGGAGGCAGGAGACTGGAAGGCAGGATCCTGGGAGGCAGGAGCCCAGAGGCAGGAGCCCGGAGGCAGGAGCTCGGAAGGCAAGAGCCCGGGAGGCAGGAGCCCGGGAGGCAGGATCTGGGAGTCAGGACCCGGGAGGCAGGAACTGGGAGGCAGGCCTGCCTATCACATTCAGCAGCCTAGTCTGGTATAGTAGGGACCCAGGAAGTTCAGCTGAACTGAGCCGAAGGCTCTGGACTAGCTATTTCATGTTCCCCATGACCAGAGGTGCTCACTGCCACTTCCCATCCTAAGTTCAGCCTGTGCTGCTGAGGGCGGGGCCACCTGTCCTTAGGAGAAAGAGACTGACTCAGAACACCTCAGCCTATGACAGAGGCATTTGGCGGGGTCCCCAAGCCCTCAAGCATCCTTGTCTGCAACGGATTTTCATTTCTACTTCAGGGCAGTTATAGGCAAGACCTGAGGGAACTGCAGTCACCACAGCCAGCCGTACACTGGAGGCTCAAACCCAAGTGTGGTGGGCCTTTGCAGAGCCTAGGGTGAAGCATTCAAAGACTATGCTGACCCCCTCCCTCCACCAAGATGGAGAAGCAGGCAGGTCTGGGGCTGCTGGGATGCCCTGGGCTACTCTGGGCAGGCTGTGTGGGTCCCAGGCCTTTGCTAGCCTGTGAGACAGAGCCAGCTGATAGCATGTGCCCAGCATCATGGCTGGCCGAGAAATGACAAACACATGGTCCTGGTACCAAGAGCTTACAACTTACGTAGACAACCACCTTATAAAAGGCACCACAGGGATACAATGGGCAATCCAGGCAGAAAATTCACATCAAATTTATAATGTCCTTCCTTTCTCCCACAAATACTTATTGAGAGCCTACCATGTGCCAAATCAAAAGCTCCTGCCTCAAGAGGCTCCTGTATGTCCATGGGGAAGGCAATTACATTCTCCCTCCGTCCCATTGCCTTTGGACTGCTCACTGGCAGACAGGGTGCCCCCATCTCTGGGCAGGCCCCCAGTGCCCAGCAAGGGCTCCAATCAAGGCCTTCAGACTTGGGCCCCTCCTGCACCCTGGCCCTTACTCCTCTGCACACCCTGGTCCTGTCCCTGTCTTCAGAACACAGATCACTCCCTGATATGCTTTATCTATTACTTGTTCACTCCTCCCAAGCAGGCCAAGGTCCATGAAAGCAGAAACACATCTCTCTTCTCCACAGTTGCATTTCCTGTGTGCCAACAGGCACTTACTACATGCATGCTCCTTGAATGCCTAAGTCAATGTGGAACACGTACCTGTGATTGCTGGTACATCCTGCCTATGGCCTTTCATTCTTTTAACACTTCATTGAGACATAATTGATAAATAACATAAGCATGTACACGTTAGGTAAGTAACTTGATAATTTGGGATATACATATATACCCATGAAACCATTACCATCATTGAGCCAGTGAACATAATGAACACATCGATCATCCTGCCACCCTCTTCCCAACTCTGTATCCACCCCAGATCTTACTCAGTTCTCCTAGGCTCCGCTCAGACAAGCTTTCCTTCAGACCCTCTCCCACAAAGCAGGCACCTCCTGTCCCCAGGCCCATCTGTGTCCCTCACCAGACAGACTGGAAGTTCTATCTTACAATGCCCTGACCCACAACAGGTCCCAGTAAGTATGCACACAATATGCAAGTGGGGAGGGAGACACTGGTGACAGAAGGTGACTCTTGGTTCTCTGGGGGCAAAAGAAAATCACTCAAGTGGACTTGTGGTTGGGGGGTACGTTTCATTAAAGAGGGAGCTGACAGCCTTGCCTTGTACCTAGTTCCCTCCCACACCTCAGTGCTGGTCATCCCTCATCACGTTGGAGCATGGCGGCTCATCTTGTGGCCTTCCAGTGGGCCTGGTGGCTGGGCTCTACCATGACCAGGGCCCTGGGGTGGCAGGCATGCTACCTATTAGCATAAAGGCATTTCATAAGACTTTTTACTGCATCTTCTCCCCTGCCTTCCCCTTTCTCTTGGTTATAGAATATTAACTTAAAAAGCTAAATGCTACAGACACAGCCGAGGATCCATCTTCCCCCTGCAAGCCAAGGACTTGCAATGAGGGCAGACTAATTTTATTAACTTCAGGGGAACTTCAAAAAGCTTCAGGGGTTCCACGGCAGACTGCAACGACCCCAAAGTTGGTTTAAGTGCTACATAAACAAAAGCCTAGGGCTGGGGAAGCCGAGGGCTCCTGGCCCTTCTTGTTTATGTTCTCATCTGACCAAGTGGGCCAGCGTGCGGGCTGGCGGGCCCTGTAATCCTGCTGGTGTGTGGTGCCGGTCAGTTCACTGACCTACATTACCACAATATTTTTTTAAGCATCCGGAATAAGGAGAGGAGCGAATGGGCTTTTTCTGACCCTCTGAGGAGGGGCCTGAGGGGCAGTTTAGAAAGGATTCAAGTTCAAAGGGAGTGCCTCTGTCACTCCTGTTTTACGGCTTGGCCAGAAGGCATGACAGCACAGATTAGGTGTCATGTCCCACTAACTTCTGTGTCTTTGATTCAACCTGTAGGGCCAGGCAACATGGGTGAGAAGGCGGGCCTTTGGCACACTGCTGCAAACCCAGTGTGGTCTCAGGAATGTTGGCACTCCCTACTCCTGCCCACCGATGGCCTGCACTGTCATTCCCAGCATCCTGAGTGGATCCTTCCAGGAGTGGGAAGATGGCCTAGATGGGCACTATGGACACAAGCTGCTGAGGCAGTTAGAGAAGCTGGTAGCAAACTCCTCCTCCCTCAGACCATCCAGCCCTCTGCACTTTCTCTCCCCTCCCACCCTCAGCAGATGACAGCCACCTCCACATCATTAGTTAATTTTCAGAAAAGTGCTGTAGGGATTCAGCAAAGTGAAAGGACTTGCTCAAAGTCATGCATTCCAGCTTTCCCTGCATTCACCCCCACGGCAAGAGAGCAGAGGAGGTGGGGGTTTGGCAGCAGTGACTGAGCCCAGCCAGGGCATTTCCTACCCTCGGGACTCCTCCGAGTCATTCCATGACTGGCTGCACCCAAGCTGGCTTCCAAATCCAGCCCAGGGGCAGCAGAGCAGCCCTATCCCTGCCGGTCCCAGTTCCTGAAAGCCCCAAGCTATTGGAGGAGCCTATCTCAACTGCAGAGAGGGAAGACAGATGGAGCCTGGCCACTATATGCAGGAACTGAGGTGCGTCCCAAGCACCTGATTATCAAAGGAAGATCTGCCAGCCCAGTGGATGCAGTACACTTCATGGCTGTCAAGGGCTTCTGGTTTGCTCTGGGGCCAACTTGCTGCCAGCCCAAAATACACTGAGGGCCAGTGAGGCAAGCTGCTGACCAACCCCCCCCCTCCCCTGGGGCCTCCCCAGTTTCCTCATCCACAAAATGAGGCTGGAGTGAGTAAGCTTTCCTTTACCGATGGTTATGGGGCCAAGAGGCAAGTCACCCTTCTGGTAAGATTCCAGTACAGGCCATGTATGGGGACATGGGCGCACTGGAGACAAGAAAAGACTAAGAAAGAAGGCTAAGAGGATGAGGACCAGGTATGAGGGAAGACAGAAGGAGATGAGGCGATTAGCTGCAGCTAAGAACAGACTTGAATGCTATTGTCCAACATAGCTCTTAAGGTTTCACACAGAAGGGCCAATTCTGGAAGGAATGCCAAGCTCCTTCTTGTGCAGTGGGCCAGAGCCTGGGCTCTGGAACCAGCCTACTTGGGCTCAAAGCCCTGGTCTTGTGGTCTTGGAGACTCTGGCCCACGGCCTAACCACTGTGGGCCTTAGCTCCCCATCTACAAAGTGAGTTAAGAGAGTTATGGCAGGTTCACACAGAGCTGTCCCACACTTCCTAGGCAGGGGTTCTTCTTCCCTCAGGACCTACCCCACTGCACCACACACAGGAAGGTGGGGGGGGGTGCAGGAGCAGGTCCTGTGTCCCCAGCCCTACAGGGTGCCACACGCAGATGTGAGCCAGCCACAGAGCCTGGAAGGGGCAGGAACAAGGCCTATGTGTGGGTCTTGGCTCAGCAGCAATTTGTCTGCACCAGCTGCCCCAATTGGTGGTCCTGGAAGTCAGGAACTGGCCTAAATGTGTTTCTGCATCCCCAGAACAGGAGCCCTCCAGATATTCCTGGGGGTGGTGTGCTGAGAGAGGACTCACAGATGTCCAGTGTGAGTAACTTCATTCAAAGTCTGGCTAGAGAGAGGGATGGATGATGGCCCTTCTTGCTAGAGGCAGTGAGGCCAGCATCTCTGGGAAGCTTCTGGAAGACCTGGGGTCATTGTTTGTCCTGGGTGTTAGAGGGCAGGGCTGGAGGAAATGCATTTTCTCCGCCCTATTCATCTCTAGAATATGTGTGCATGCCCAGTGGTTGGGCTTGTCTCCAAGTTATAGATTCTTCCAGCTAAAAGAGAGACCTCAGAGATCGGACACCAGCACATCCAATGAGGAAAAACCTTCAGAGAACAAACAGTTGGAGGCTTTTCATTTTGAAATCAATCATTGTGACGTCAAACCAAAAGAAATGCATGTGGGACTTGTTCAGCAGGCCTTGCTCCTCGGAAACAATGCTGAACCTAGGCCAGCACAGCTACAACAATAACTCTAAGTGGGGACTTTCACTGTTTGCATGAATATTAGCCTTTAGTCACCAGAGAGTGAGTTCCCAAAGAGCAGTCACTGGTTGCGCATGGAAGCCCAGGACCTCGCTTATGCGCCGGGCAAGTCCCTACTGTCCCCAGCCTCTGAGTGGGGACCTGGCTGCCAGTGCACATAATTATGTCATTACATGTGTGTGTCTCTCTCAGGGCCCAGCTTCCATGATGAGGCTTGGGAACTGCCCAAGTTCTGAAGCGATGATTCTAATTCAAATTAGAGAACTGGCATCAAGCAAAGAGGGGCAGCCAGCTGTGCAGTGGGGCCCCAAGTTACTTGCTCAGTCGGCTGTGAGGAGGACTAAAGCAAGAGGAAGGGCTGGGGGGTTTGAGTCTAGACTGCGTTTTCCAGCAACAGGACTTTGGGCAAGGGACTTCCCTGATCTCAGTGTGTTCCTCTGAAAAGGCTGGGTTTTTTTTTGTTTGTTTGTTTTTTAGGGGTGTTGGCAAGAACAACTAAGACATACTTGGAAACCAAGAGATGGAGAGTTATCTAACTGAAGAAAAGCAGGGATGCTGACACCTACTCTGCACAGACTACATGCTGGCGGCTGCTCTTGGGACTCTGGTTCTCTCCCTTGTACCCTCTATCCTATAGCGAGATCTTCGCTGAGGACACAACCAGGGAAGGGATCCACAAGGCAAGAACTCAGAAGTTGCCTGGATCACCAATGAGGCTGGCACACAGGTGGTAATTCTCCCAGGGCACTTGACAGGCACCAGGATCGACAACTTCCCTAAGAGTCCCTGCAATGCTGCTGTTCTGGTGTCACCCATCCTTATTTGGCATCAGAAACATCACGCCCAGAGGATACCTTTTCTTCTTCCCCAGTTACAGGGCAATGGCTTGGTATGGCAGGGAGAGGGAGGCCCTGGAATGGCCTGCAAGGTAGGGCCGCTCCTCCACCAGCCACAGTGGGACTTTGGGCAGGCTTTATCACTTCTTTGAGCCTCACTGTTCTCTTCTGGGAAAACAGGGTGAACGTATCCACCTCCAATGTTATTATGAGAAGGGGCAAGGTTCCTAATGTGAAAGATTGCTTTAAGTGACAACCAACCTCACTGCAATCCGTGGTGTCAACCCAGGAAAGGAGAGCAGCTT
Organism: Canis lupus familiaris; assembly: GCF_011100685.1. Lineage (NCBI taxonomy): Eukaryota > Metazoa > Chordata > Mammalia > Carnivora > Canidae > Canis > Canis lupus. The sequence goes on along the minus strand of NC_049241.1, from coordinate 2,379,617 downwards.
TCAACCCATCTCATTTGGTCAAGTGAGTTGCAGAGGCCCAGTGAGGAGGTCCGGGGCAGGCCAGGCTCTGGGCATCACAGAAGGCGCCCACCCAAGGAGGCATCTGCCCACCTCTGTCCCAGGGGTGGGCAGGTCCCTCGCTCGTCCATAGCAAGCCACACGTCCCAGTTCCCTGCACCCTGTCAGCATGCTCTCCAGTGCCCTGGGCACATTTAACAAGCTTCCCTCCATGGTTCTGTCTTCCATCACTCAGGCACCGATTCAAGTAAAGCTGTCTGTCTGGGGCTCATAAGGAACCAAGGCACGGCTCGAAAAGGCAGTTATATTTTCATGGAGGAAAAAGGGGACATTTTAGTGAGCACTTGCTTCATGCCAGGCCCTGTCCTCGGCCCTCAGCAGTGTGATCTCATCAACTCCCCACTGCAGCTCCTTTACAGAAGAAATCAGTTCTGGGGATGGGGAGGGGGTGTTGGGGAAAGAGTGACTTGTCTATGGCCAAGCTGGGCCAATCCAGAGCCAGCTCTTTCCAGTGCCTTGACCCTGTGTCTGTATTCGACCAAAAAAGCAATCTTTAAAAGGAAGCTCACAGGCACTTCAGCAGCTGAGTAAGACTCTCCACTATCAGATGCTGACACTTGGAAGGGAGGGGAGGGGCTGAGGGCTTGGGCTAGGGCTGGAACACTAGGACAGCCATCTGATCTCCTTCTGCTTCAGGGGGTACCTCTGTTTTCTCAAGTAGCCTGGGAGCGGACACAGCCTTCAGCCTGCTGGATGGGGCCCAGGGCCGCAAGAGTTAGCAAAGTGGCCGCAGGGACCAGGTAGATCATAGTGCCACTTCCTCCAAGGGCTGGGGTCTGCTAGCTGGTCCCTGCTCAGGAAGGACCGCAGGGAGCCTGGGCTGGTCTGCAGCCTGGCCATAAGCTCTCCAGTGCCCTGGGCACATTTAACAAGCCATCAGCAGTGGAGTGGGGTGAGCCAAGAGCTGGGAGGCAGCAGTACTTTAGACTTCAAAGCCAGCCAGCACTCCTGGTGGCGTCTGCATGTTTACACTTCGTTGGGCTCATGCTGCAGGCTCCCTGGTCCAGCCCTAAGGCCTTCCCCATCCGGCACCAGGGTGCCAGAGCCAGGATGGTCGGCATGCCTGGCCTGATCCCACTGCAGGAGAGGTGTGGATGCCAGTGTCTTGCCACCACCCCAGCTGGGAACCCAGGCATTTGTGTCCTCAGGAAAGTCCAAGTATATAACAATGAAGAGAGCCAATGCTTAACAATGGCCTACTGTGCCAGGTATAGCACTCACCATTTTATATGTACTTGTCTCCCTGCCCCACACCAGCCCATGCAATAGGGAGCATAGCCCCTGTTTTTCCAGTAAGGACACTGAGGGAAAGAGACTCCCCCAAAGTCTCACACCTGTGCAGGGGGCCATCCAGCATCCCCTGGGGCCCTGGCTGGAACCCGAATTCCCTGTGCCTGCAGACACTGCCATACTTGGTCCACTCCTCTTCTCTCCTCTCCTCCAGCCCTGGTCACAAAGAGGCATCCCCTTGGTCCTGTGTGCCTGTCTCCTCAGCCTGCCACACCCTGAGACCCAACTTCACAATTAGTGGCAGGCCAGCCATGGTAGCTAAGGTGTGAGTATTGTCTTTACCTTGGCCATGAGGTTGGCCCAAAGGGATTTTTGAGTAAGAGCTGGTGGGACCACCTTTGTTTAGGAGAAAACGATGTGGTTGGAACTGTGTAAGCAAGCTACTGGGGCAAGGCGGGAGGTGAGGAGGGCCCTTGGGGTGTGGCAGCAGGCGGAGGTGTGAAGTGGAGCACGGCAGGGCAGGCAGCACAGAGTACTCTGTGTCCTCCGCCAGGAGCTCTTGTCCGCCCCACCTTCTCCCATGCAATTGTTACACATGAGGAAACCGCCCCACACTAAGTAGCTTCAGTGAAGCCAGACCACTCAACTCAGCCTGGGGTACCCAGGCTCAGAATGAGACAAGGTTGGGGACCTTGAGTGGATACCCACTTTGTAGGCTGCCCTGGCTGATCCTCCTCCAGGGATTTCTCCCGCACAATCGGAACCAAGCCCCAGCCTCCCCCAGCCCCCAACCTGCGTTGCCTGCTCTGCTGGCAACTTTAGTGGTCCGGCCTACCTACACACTGGAGCTTTCCCATCCCTCAGGGGCTGGGTGCTCCCGGGCTGAGGGCCCTTTTCCAGACTGTGCCTCTGCAGAGACAGTGCCTAGCCCTGGGGACCCCCCTCACCCCACACGTCTGACCGGTCACAAGGCACAGCTCAAAGGTCACACTAGCTCTTTGTGCTTTCCCCTTAGCGGACCCCCTCCCCCACCTCAGTGGAGTCCTGCTCCCTTAGGCCCTCTTGTATGTGGGTCTGTCCTCCACAGGAAGGCCACCTTTCCCATGACCCTCGGCCCAGCTCACTGAGAGGAGCAGCGGGTCTGAATCTGCACAAGGCCGCAATGAAGGGCCCTCTGGAGTGGGGCTTAGCTGCTCTGCCCCAGTTCAGAAACCCTCTCCACCCCCCCTTCACTTTGCCAAACCTCTGTACACCTGTGAAGAAAGAGCCTTTACCTAATTGCTTTCTTGAAATACCTGTGCTTAAAGGGAAACTGCACATGGTACCTGTGAGAGACAAGAGTCGCCATAAACAGGAACCTGACGGTAAAGTAAATACAATTAAAAGAATGAATTGGATGCTAGTCACAGACTGTTGCTACTGGAAGGACCTACCTTGGGCCTGTTTTCTGACTGTTCAAAAAGCAGACTGGCACGGAACAGAGGCGTGTTAAAGTCACCTTCAAGGGAATCTAAGGCTTCCTTTGCGATGTAATCAAGGGACCACAAAAAAGTCCACACACACACACAAAAACCCCGAAGAAAGAGAAAATTACTAAGGGGTTCTACATTATATAACAGTATGAGGAAGAGCCTTAGCCAAATGAACAGCAACTTACTGCTTGCAAATTTCCAAGCTGCGAACACATGAAAAAATGAGCAAATGCACACACACATCTACGTATCTATATCTATTCTTCACTTATAATTTTAACAGTTTGTGACTTCTACTTGTAAAAATCTACTAGAGGGGATCCCTGGGTGGCTCAACGGTTAAGCGCCTGCCTTCAGCCCAGGGCGTGATCCTGGAGTCCCGGGATCGAGTCCCACATCAGGCTCCCTGCATGGAGCTTGCTTCTTCCTCTGCCTGTGTTTCTGCCTCTCTCTCTCTCTGTCTCTCATGAATAAATAAATAAAATCTTTAAAAAAAAAATCTACTAGAGTTTTCTCTGTGGCCACGGGTACAACTAGAATCTAAGTCCCACGAGGACAGGGATTTTGTCTCTCTTATTTATTGTTATCCCCAGCCCTGAAAACAGCACATAGGTATTCTATAAATATTTTTCAAATGAATGTCCCACAGGAAAAAAAGAGAAAGTGTATTCTCTCTGTTTCTATCTAGAAGTCAAGTGTAGCCTTGTGTTACACCCCTGTGTCCTTATCTGCTGTTTAGTGGGCCTGTTCAATTCTGGAATCTGCATTCTAAAGTGCCCACTATAATTATGACTCCACTTATTACCAACTTTTCCTTGGATTTCTAACATTTTGTTTTTATAGGTTTGGTAGGTGCAAGTTCGTAACCACACCCTTTATCATTACATGATGCTTCTCTTTATCCTGGTGAATATTTTTGTCTAAATTAATATTACCATTCATACTTTCCTTTTATATTCAGTCACCTGACATTTCTCTGCCCCTCCTTTTATTCCTAATCTTCGGTCACCATTGTGTGTTTCCAACAAATAGCATATAACTGGAGGATTTTGTGTTTTAATCCAACCTATCAGTCTGTATTACGCAGGAGAATTTGGCCATTCATGTTTAGTATAATGACTATTTACTCTTGTTCCTTTTATTTTTGTGATTATTTATGAACAATGTTTTTGTTTCCCTCATTTTTGTTGGTTTAAATTCATTCCAATTTTTCCTTTGTGTGTGTGGAGGTGCTATGCTTTCCCGTTCCATTCATAGTTTCTTCCCCCTTCTCTGTGTTTATAATCTTAGACAAATTTCTATATTTTTACTTGAAAACAGGATACTAAGAATCTCCCCCATCACCATGGGCTCTAATTCCCTTTCCCAAGCCATCTCCCTAGAAAGACTAGCCCTTTAGAACACCTTCACTTCTCTTCCTTGCCCCTCTGAGGTGAGACCTCTGGAGCATATCTTTTTTTTTTTTTTAATTTTTTTTTTTAATTTATTTATGATAGTCACACACAGAGAGAGAGAGAGAGAGGCAGAGACACAGGCAGAGGGAGAAGCAGGCTCCATGCACCGGGAGCCCGACATGGGATTCGATCCCGGGTCTCCAGGATCGCGCCCTGGGCCAAAGGCAGGCGCCAAATCGCTGCGCCACCCAGGGATCCCTCTCTGGAGCATATCTGTTAGCAAAGCTCCCTTCCCAGGACCTAATTCCTGAGGAATGAAGACAAAGTTGAGAACTTGTGGTTGTAGATGGTGATTAGACTTTTCCTTGCAGGATGCTTAGTCTGTTTCAAGAGTCCTATTTACCATTTAGATCAGGGGAGGACACACTATAGCTAGGGGTCCAAGTTCTGCCCAGTATCTGTTTTTATATGGCCTTCGAGCTAAGAAGGTTCTTCTAATTTCTAATGGATTGAAAAACATCAAAAGAATAGTATTTCATGATACATGAAAACTGTAAGCAATTCAAATTTCAGTGTCCATCAGTAAGGTTTTACTGGCACCCCACCACAACTACTTGCTTCTACCTTGACTATGGCTGCTTTTGTGCCACAGTGGCAAAGGTGAGCAGTTGTGACAGAGACCGGGTAGTACTGGGTACCGTAACTCTGGGACGGTTCCACAGCACCTCACCCAGCCATATGTTCTATTTATTCATTTTTATTACCAGTGCATAGGTACCATGTCAAAATAGGAAAAGTGGACTTTTAATGTCACACTTTTAATGCTCAGTGACATGCAGATTATTATTTTATTGAACTACATGGCAAAGTTCTGTGTTTGTTATTGGCTGTGTTAATAAAATACAGCATACACTGACATCATACTATTCTCAGCTCACAGAAAAAAAAAAGAGATGATTTCAAGCAGCACATCTCATCATATCAGAATTTCTTCACAAAAGAAAACAGAGAGAGAGAGAGAGAGAGAGAGAGAATAGGCTACAAAGTAAGTTTCCAAGTGGTTCATTTGTTAGCCAAGCAAGGAAAGCCATTTACTGGTGGTAAGTTAAATAAATTGTGTTTGATTACAGTAGCTAAAAAAAGTATCCAGAGAAGAAAAGCTTGCTTAAGATGATTAGATTTGGGCCAAGACCAATTGCTTGGATGTGGCCCATAGGCCACCGACACTCTGGGTGACACCATTGAGTGAAGCCACTTCTGCAGGGGAACTTGACCCATCCTCCAGTGTGAGCAAATGAAGCACAAAAGTAAGAGAAAACCCCGGGGAAGGCTAATGGCTGGCCTCGTTATGTGCCAGGTACTATCCTCAGCAGTTTGTATTTATTTCACTGTTATATTCTTTCTAGAACTTACTACTACCTGAAAGCATCTAAGGTACTAATCCTTGTCAGTCTCTCCTGCGAGAACAAGAACTCTGTCCGCCTTGCTGCCTGGCACACACAGAAGCTAGGTAAACATCTGGACGTATGGATGAATAATGTCTTTTAGGCAATGGGCTCAGAAGCACTATGTGCCTTAAGTCTGTCCAGATGGAAAGTGTCCATTCAACATATATCCATATAGGGCTGGACCTTCCTTGTTTATAAATGGAGGATGTCTTGGAGGCCCAAGCTGAGCTCCCAGAAAGTGACTGTGTTTGTAGAGCAGACACAAGGAGTCTGCTCAGATTCATGGAGCAGGGGCTGGGAGTTGGTTTGCCATGGTGGTGAAGAACCTGCCCAGGAGACTGGATTTAACCTTTTCTTTTTTTTTTAAAAGGTTTTATTTACTCATGAGAGACACACAGAGAGAGACATAGGCAGAGGGAGAAACCGGGTCCCCGTGGGTAGCCTGATGCAGGCCTTGATCCCAGGACCCCAGGATCATGCCCTGAGCCGAAAGGCAGAAGCTCAACCACTGAGCCACCCAGACATCTTTGAATTTAACCTTTTCAAGATGACTTGGGCTCCTGGAGATGTCTTTATATGGAAGTATGCCTTGGGGTGGGGTGGTAGCTTCAAAATGTCTAGCAATTTTCAGAGGCAGGCAGCTGGGGCAAGATCAGCACTGGGGACTCCCTGCCCTGGTCAACCACACCCAGCAGCCGGCATGACTCTTAGTTCCCTCCCCAAATGCCATTTGCACCAGTCCAGGGTGGCTCTTGACAGAGACCAGGGGATTGTCCCTGTGCTTCAGAGAGGGGCAATGAAGTCCTGGAGAAAGGACTGGAATATCATTCTGCCCCAAGCTCCAGGATTTATTATTCTGACTCTAAGGGCTTAAAAATTAATAATAATAAAAGAACAAGTGCAGAATAGGAGCCAAGCACTGATCTCACAACCTTCATGCACTCCCCAACTGGCCCACATCTCACCCCCTGGTGCAGAGCTGTGGAATTCCTTGGACCTGCCCACATCTCCACACCAGGAGGTTGGTCAGGCTGAGACTGAAGCCCAGGCTGGCACATTTGACCAGTCTGCCACATGGCAAAGGCTGTGGCCAATCAAGTGTTCCGAAAATCTCTGTGCACTCTGGGTCTTGCTCAAAGCAAAGAGGGCTGCCCACTGGAATAAGCCTGGCCTTCTACTGTGAGCTGTACTAGGAAATCTTCCTGCCTCCCCTGAGCTAGACTGAACTCTTATATATAAAGCCATTTTACCTGTGAGGTGGAGACTGCTCCTCAAAGGAATGAGGATATTGAAATAAAAGGGCTGCCCAAGGCATACAGCTGTTACATGGCACAGCCAGGATCTGAGCCCAGTGTGCGTGACCCCCAAGTTCTATGCTTACCAACCTTACCAGGAAGAAAAGTCTCCCACCAAAGAGACTCCAGCTTCTTGAGAGCACACTAGCCTCTCAACTCACTGGGCAAGAATCTACCAGATTTGCTAGAAAGAAAAGGGCTCAGAGGTCATCAGTGCTGGGTTCAAATCCTGACTTGGCCATCCTGTGATGTGGGTGGGTCGTGTTACATCTCTTGAGCTGGTTTCCTGTGTGGCTGCCTTTGCAGAGGGGCCCTGAGGGCCTGAGGTCAGAGCAGGGAAACTCGCTTTTTTTTTTTAAAGTAATTTTTTGTGTTGTCTGAATTATTTTTTTTACCATGTGCATATATTACTTTCCCCAAATTCTTACATATAATTATAGAAGGGAGAAAGTGATCTATTTAATAATTTCAAAAAAAATACATAGGAAAAGTAATAACCTCCTCCTTGAATTTTTATAAGGATTCAAAATAATGTAAGCAGCTAACAATGGCACACAGTAGGTGTTGAATAAACAGAGCAGGGATGGGGTGCAGGGAGGCAGGAGGCAGGTGTATTCCTGCCCCTGGGCCCAGAAGGGAAACAGGACAAGTATCCATTCAGTTAGAGCCTTAAAGAGCTGGTAGGAGGAACCTGGGTGCCTGCGCCCTGTCCTTCCTTGCAGGATTCCAGTCTCAGGACCCCTCCACACACATCCATAGCCCCACCTGAAGCAGTCCCTGGTTGGAAAGAGCCTTTCTGCTCAGGGTTTCTATGTGGGATCTGTTCACTGCAAGTCTATGGCTCTTATGCCTCTACTTCTGGCCTCCCTGGACTAAGCAGAAAAGGGCTGTGGCCTCAGGAATGCCCCAGATTGGTGGCAGGGCCTGGGTCAGCACGTCTCCTGGGCCCTCCCCATTGCCCTTAGGAAGCAAGAGGCATTCAATAGTATGTTTATTTGCTCCTCACAAACACACACTCCTCATTCTCAAAGGGAGTAACTGCTGCTCCACCACCAAGAGGCCTGTGTGAGGCAATTAGACCTGTGAACTTACCAAGTAGGACATTACTCTATGACAGATATTTCACCAGAGAATAATTATGCTTCATAATACTGCTAATAAATCAAGCTAGAGGAACGAGTGACATGCACTTTATCACCTTCGTCTTCAATCAGCATCTTGGGGCTGGCCCCAGGCTGATGGAACCTTTGAGTGGTCCCCATAGTCAGACCTTGACCTCTCCTGGAGGTGCTGGGAGTTTGGGCTACCGCTCTGTGGATGAGGAAACCAACATTCAAAGGGGGGCAGATAAAAAAAAAACAACAAAGGGGGGCAGATGGCAAAGAGCAGAGGATGCAGACATGGCTTCAGCTTTGGGACTCCAGCAGCAACGCAGGGTGACCATGCTGCCCAGCAACGCAGGCTGACCGTGCTTGCCTGAGGGGGCAAGGTTGGCCTTGGAGTGGGAGGCTTGAGCTTATAAAACTACGGGATCCTGAGTTTTAGACGCACTGTGAGTGGGCAAGTAAGAAACTTCTACTAAGTCCCCCACCAGAGGGCAGGTCTTAATACAGGCAAGATAGGAAAGGAACTGGGCCTGAGCACCAGGATGAATCCTGAGACAGGGAGGAGGGGAGTGTGAGTTTCTGAAGTGACAGAGTTCCAGAGGAGAAACGTGGGGATCTGAGAGCGGAAGGAGATGGTGGGGGATGGCAGTGGAAAACCCTGTCCACAGCTGGGTGCCCAAGGCCCTGATACTTTCTCCTGAGTGCCTACTAGATAAAGGTCAGACCCCATGCCCGAGCCTATGCTGATGCAGGCAGGGTGCTGCATGGGGGAGGGGTAACCCTCATCTTGCTATCTAACGAACAAAACTGCAGCTCTGCTGAGGGCCTCAGGGCAGAACCCACTATAGCCTAAGCCTCCCAACACTGGGGTCTCAGCACTGCCATGCTCACCTGGCTCAGAGACAAGTCCCAGGAACACCCACAGCCACCCTTGCCCCTCGGGGACCCACATTCAGGGAGTGAGGTTTGGACAGAGGTTTGGACATTCTCCACCCATCTCTTGGAGGCCCAGGAGGCAGGGATTCCCACTGAGATCAACAATGATAGATACAGAGGGTAGGCGGGGCCCACCTGACAGAAGGCAATCTCAGGACTTCAGGACCCCTTAAGGCTCTAGGCTATTCCATTTGCCTACCCTCACGAAAGGACTGTGAACCAGAGGAAGCCAGCAGGCCGGCCTCTCCCACTGTTTCACCTTCCCATACCTTCCAACCTCTTGCCCTCTGGCATCTCCCACCACCATCATCCTTCACCCTTCCCCCTCCCCACAGGCCAAGGACATGGTTGGCCGGGCCTGCCCTGCACTGACCAGCCATGCTCCCTCCTTTAATATGACTGGATTGGGGGCAAACCCAGCAGCCACCTTGCCTGATGGAGGCTCAGCCCCCACTGCGGCCATGAGAGCGAGGGGCTGGTTATCAGGCTGTGAGGTGCAAGGCCCAGCTTCTTATCTGAAACTCAAAGAGGCTACTAATACCACTGGCTTCTGGCCCAGGTGAAATGCTGCTGTCTGAAACTAGTTTGTGTGAGGGACCAGGGCTGCTCTGCCCTATATAGGCCACCTCTATTACCAAGGTGAGGGCAGGGATGGCTGGTTGGAGATAGGTGCAGTGGAGCTCCCCTGCCTTGGTTTAGGCCCCATCTCTGTTGGCTGAGGGCTACCACTCGGCTACTCTGGGCCTCAGTTTCTTTGTTTGAAAAACCTCAGAAGTTGGGACGAGAAGGCCTATAAGGTCTTCCTATTGGTTCTCATCACGGACCCCAATGGTGTCCATCCCAGCCACCTGAGCCTGACAAGGAAGGGTGATGGGTGGAGGAACTGCTTACCCGCTCTACAAGGCCATGTTTGTGCTTGAGCTTATACACGTTCAGCCTGGGCAAGAAGCTCTCGGCATAGTCCTTGCCCTCCAGCCCATGGAGCAGGACGCCGTGGAAGGCAAGACGGCACGTGTTGGCATGAATGTCTGCATCTAGCCTGGAGCCAATCACCAGGCACAGCCGAGGGCAGGTGACAGGCTTCTCAAACTCCACGAGGGCCCACTGCTGCCGAGGACAGCGGCTTTCTGTGGCCTGGCCCGTCTTCTTGTCTGCCTCACCACTGTCTGTCACTGCTGGTGCCAAATCCTTATCTAGATACTGCTCCTGGAAGAGGTATTCTTGAGAGAAGTCGAAGGAGTCCAGCACAGGCTCGTGGTCAAAGTTATCAGGGGCAGGGCTGAAGAACATCAACCGGCCCATGACTGTCTCATGGCCCACTGTGATGTGGAACTTGGCTTTGGTCTGCAGGGGCCCTCGGAAATATTGGATCTTCTCCACAGAGATGATGGCCGCGTGGACAGTGTGCAGGGACTCCGGAGCACACACCAGGCCACGCTCCAGCAGCTTGGGGTCAAATTGAGTGACGCAGATGCCCAGCCGGTCTCCCTGCATGGCTGACATGACAGGCATGTGAAACATCTGCATGGACTTCACCTTCTTCACCACCTGGTGGGTAGCAAAAGAGAAAGCTCATGAAACAAAGAGCCTTGAGGCTGGGGTGGGGAGTGGCTCCAGCCAGAGAAGTCCTATCTCAGCGCTGCCAACACTTACCTGGCACCCGGCATGCCAGCCCAGAAGAGTTCTGGGGCAGTCAGACTCCCCTTGGCCAGAGCAAGCTCCACCTGCAAACATGTGGCCCACAGGGCGCCCTAGTCCAGGATGTAGGTGGTGGTCATAGCAATCGAATCCTGAGCTACCTCCTTAGTTCCTTCTGTCCTAGTCCCTGTTCCACCCCAGACTCCATTCCAGCATTTTCTTGCCTTGAACCCTCTGTATAGGCTTGCCATCACATCCAGAATGGCCCCACAGGTCCTCAGCCTGCCAAGCTATGGCCATTTGTCCTTGAAAGCCCAGGCCAGACTCCTGTGGCACTACTATGGGCTCTCACAGGCTGCTCTAGAAAGTCTACCCCCAGTGGGCAGGATCTACCCCCTTCTCTTTAGTGCTACCCCAGCCCCTCTGAGTCATACACAGCCTGCTCTGCTGTCAGTGCCTGTCTGCCTATGGGCCCTATGGAAGCCCATAGGCTTCTCCAGGGCAGGCCACTCTTTACTCACAGGACACAGTCCTGAGTGTGCCAAAGACTGTTCTGGGAGTAGGAATAGAGTGAGAAACAGCAACAAAACTGCAAATATGTTAACATCAACTAAGTTTGTATTGATATAATTCATATATAAAACCTCATATGTAAATACATAACATAATTATATGAGCATATTATATATACCTTGTTGTATCACATATAATATGTGTATCATTTATAACATATAGAGAAGGCCTAGCATTTGGGGGAGGGTCTGGCTTCTTAGAGTGGTGGTCAAGGAAGACTTCTGTGGAGGGTCTTCTCAGCTAAGACCCTCTAGAAGTCGTGTGAAGATCCAAAAAAAGAGAGTTCTGAAGGGAAGCTGATGAGTGTATAGGCCCAGGATGGAGGCTCTGTGGGTCTGAAAACAAAGCCATGGGAGGGCTGCAGCAGGGAGGGCAATGAGGGCAGGCCGGAAGTCACAGAGGAGTTTAGGCAGAGGAGTAACCTGATCTATCTCTATTTGGAAACCGCCCCAACTACCACACCAGGCAGATTTCTGCACCCACAGTTTGTAAATCAGGAACAGACATGAGAAAGGCTCTAATAAACATTCCACGAAATCAATGAACATTCCTACTAAGATCCACTGTCAGAGAGGAGATGAGATCACGCTTAGTGCAGCAAAGAAACGGGTAATGTTTTTCAGAAAACTTGCCATCGAAACTTAAGTTCAAGACACTTTGGCTTTCAGGTTGCAAGCATCTCCATCTGCAAAACCCGGGTGTGTGGAGCACTCGTCTTCTCCCTGGATGAAGGGAGAATGCTGAGCTGCTCTGGGCCCAGGAGGCCAGGCCCTTTTCTGGAGAGCCATAATACTCAAGTGTTTGTTTAAAGATCATTAACTACCTAACCAAGAGGTCAGGGGGCGGAGAAAGTGAGAAGTGCAGTGTCAAAAGCCACAGCCAAGATCAATCAAAGAGAAACATAAAACATCTCTGAAATGATCTACAAGAGCAATGGGAAACTAAGATTTTCAGGAATGCACCTTAGAGTAACCGGAGAATATTATCTTACACTAAGCATCTGCCGAGTGAGGCAGGCCCCAAATCATGGCTCTACCCCTCCACCCCACCCTGCGGCCCGTAGCTGCCCCAGGAGCTGTCCTCCAGCCCCCACCCCACACATCTCCTTTCTCCAGGCCAGCTTTCTAAAACACATGTCGGATGATGCAACTCTTTGGCACCAACCTCTACACGGGCGTTCCTCTTCCACATCACCACTTTCAAACCTTTTGCGCATAGCTGTTGTGAACAGGAAGATCCTTTGGTCAAACGAAATTGGATGGGCAATCAGCCCTCTGGCCACCACCACCTGTCCCCACAATAGGTAAGCTGCTCAGGTTGGGTAGGGGCCTTGCAGCTGACACCCCCGCTGCTGTCCCACCAAGGACTTTGGCTTGCCTGGCTTCTCCACATGGCCTTCCCTGGAGCCTCCCACTGCCACGTGGCCTGCCTCAACAGCTCTTTCTGCCCCATATTCTCCCAACACTTTGAGCCGCAACCAGGGGAAGCTTGAACAATTCCCTACATACACAACCACACATTCATTTTGCCTGTGAGCACCCTTCTCCGTGGGACTTCTTCCACCTGAAATCCCTTTCATCCCAGGGTATCCCCTGGAATGGCTTTCCTGCTCATTCCAGACCGAGCTGGTTACTCTCCCCAGGGTGCTCTGAACCTGACTTCCTGTATTGCCATTGCTGCTTTATTGCCAGTCTGTGCTTCCCGGTACTTACTGAGCTAAATTACAACAGAGTAAGTATACATGGCCCCATCAACCACCCTGAGAACTAAGACATCACCAATAACTTCAGTCTCTGTGCTCCTCCCCCACCTAGTTCTCCAGCCTGCCCCCCAGCTGGAGGCAACCCTTCTCTTGAATTTGGTGTGTGGCATTCTTTACTTTTTATATATACATGTACACGGTTGTGTGGAAGCTCACTACATATGTAATACATATGCCTAATCAATACTTTGCTTTGTTTTCTGAGTTTTTGAAATCTGTAGCTCGTGCCCATGCTGCCTACACCTGCAGCTCATTTGTTGGGGATGCTGTATGTCACACAGTACACACAGACCCCCATTCAGCCTCCTATTGATGTGCACATGGGTCATTTCCAGTTTTTTGCTGGAAAGTGATGCAATGAATTCCCTCTCACACAAGAAGCCTGCCTGGTGCACAGTGCAAGGAGGGTTTCTGGAAGATGCAGGCCCTGACCAGAACTGCCAGGTCAGGAGTGAGGGCTCAGGTCTGCTAGATAAAGAACCAAGTCCCACAGGCCAGAGACCTGTGGATGGATAACGTCTTCTCCAATATCTGGCATGGCCAGATTTCTTAATTTTTCCCTATCAAATCTGTGTATCTCCCCTTTTAAATCCAAGTTCCTACTGCTGCATCCTTAGAACCTAGCACAGAGGCGGGTGACAAACACTGCTTATGGTCAACCCAGTTAAATATCCAGCCCATTGGAAGAGAATGGCTGCATCTGATTCTGGAAGAGAAAACGCCCCTCATGGCCAAAACACACCTGGCACAGCGTGGAGCTGAGATTCCAGAGTGGCCAGGGCCTGAGTGAGTTTTTGGTGTTCATGATGCTTCCTGTGACAAAGGGCTCATGGCCTTCACTGCCCTGACAGCCCCCACCCCCACCATCAAGGCCATCTCTAAGCAGGCTTCATTAAAAGCATGTTCTTTTCAATGGGACTTGTGTTCTTAGGACTGAAATAATAAAGAATGCCTTAAGAGGGCACCGTGAAGAGCAGAAAGACAAATAACTGTGCAAATCAAGATTTCAAGGGCCCAGACAGGAAATTGTGAAACAGATAGAGATGGGGACAGGGCAGTGTGGCACTACTATGGGCTCTCACAGGTACATGCAGACAGTATCAACACATAGGCTCATCGACAAACCCACATTCTACAAGATATCCTTTAAGAATGTAAGATCCATCTAGGACACCAAAAATTTGGGAAAGTAGTTTTGCCAACTCAAGAATAGGGAAAAAACAGGCTTTCCTTTCATTTTCTGGCCAACTTTGAGAGATTCCATCCATCTACTCAACAACTCACTCATATTTACTAATATCCAAGTTGAGTGGTGGAGGTACTGTATGTACATTCACTCAACACATATTTATCAAGTTTCTCTCACATACAGGGCCCAGGCCCTGGAGTGATACAGGGCAAGCAGCACAGATTCTGGAGTCTACTGCTGGGGATAGTGGGGGGAGAGGGTGGGAAGATTATAAAATCCTCAACCAGAAGTGCCTGGGTGGCTCAGTTGGCTAAGCGTCTGCTTTCGGCTCTCAGGTTATGCTCTCCAGGTCCTAGAATTGAGCCCCACATCAGGCTCCCTGCTCAGCAGAGAGTCTGCTTCTCCCTCTCCCTCTGCCCCTCCCTCCACTCATGCCTCCTCTCACTCTCTCTCAAATAATTAAAATAAAATCATCAACTAACAAACTCAGACTACAAAACCATGGAGAGGGGCTGTGGGAGAGAATAACTGGGGGACATAATCCTTCCTGGGTCATCAGGGAGGGCTTTCTTGAGGAGGTGGCACTAAAGCTGAATCCAGAGGGAGAAGAAACCACCCACAGGGGCTCCAGACAGAGGGAAGAGCAGAGCAAGTTTGAGGCGCTGAGGTGGGAAAGAACATGGCCTGGTTGAGGGATTTAAAAGCAGTGAGCTGGCTGGAGGGGAGTGGGCCAGGGACAGTGGCATCAGGTTGGAGACATGGGCCAGCCACCTTCACCATGAGGACAAAGAAGCCCTCAGAGGTAGTGGTGGCCTGGGGTTGAGCAGATGAATGACACTTGCTATCATGTGCTTTGATAAGGTCACTCTGGCTCCACAGAGTGGAGAAATAAGAAAGGAAAGAGGGGGAACCAGCCAGGAAGGAACTCGGAGAGTTCTCTGTGCAGTACAATGCTGGGATGTGCTGACAGATCGGACGTGGGGATCATGAAGACACTGGCACACATGGAGGGACTCCCAGGCTCTGGGTGTAGGGATGAGGGGCAGCTAAGAGATCTGGGAGATAGCTGAGGAAAGGCAGCAGGCAGCGAGCGGTGAGCATAGAGGTCGGAGCTCCAGGAGCGGTGGAGGCTGGCAGGGGAAGTCGGGGGCTAGGAAAAGAAGACTCACACATCTAAGTGCCTCTGGCCTTCCTACCTGGAAGTCTGGCAGACACCTCCAGCCTAGCACATCTGAGACTCTTCTCTTTCCATCTGTCTGTCTTTATCCATGTCACTTCAGTCACGTTAGCCTTACTTCTTATCCCAAAACATGCCAAGCATGCCCCTACCTCGGGGCTTTTGCACTTGCCAGTGCCTTTGACTGGGATGCTCCTCCCTCAGATATCCTATTTCTCTTTTCCTTGTTCCCCTTCTGTCCATTCAAATGTTTCTTTCTCAGAGCCCATCCTTGACTCTGCAATAAGTGGTCCCCATCCCTATCTTTTCTTAGTTTTATTTTTCTTCATAGTACTCATCACTATATATTATAGATTTATAGATATTATAGATTTGTTTACTGACTGTCTCTCCCACACTAGAATGGCCTGGGGGTGAGGTTGGCCATGAGGTTGAGGGTGAGAACTTTATTTTTGTTTTCTTTAATTTCTGTTTCTATCTTTAGTGCCCAGTGCAGTGCAGGCCATTTAGAGGATCTCGACACATATTTGTGGAATGAATACAGCCGTGGATGGGTGCAGCGCTGTCCCTGCTCTCTGGGAGTTCCAGTTTGGGTCTGGGGTGTTCACATCCACAAAGGCCCATAGAGGTACGTACCTGTGCTGTGGGAGCAGGGCTGGCTCCGAGGCTAGCTAGGAGTTGGGAGGTTCCAGACAACCCAGGGGTAGGAGCCTTCCAAGCCTCTCCAAGGGACTCAGTTCTCTGGTGGGGTGCAGTTAGGAATGGAGGCAGAGAAGGCAGGTGGCAGAGCGGGGAGGCGGCCCTGTGTGGGACCACCAGGCAGGTCTGTTCTTTGAGCTCGGCTCCCAGAGGGGACGGTGGGTCCCATGTCTCTTCCTCTTGTCCCTCCTCTCTTTCTGGCACCAAACACTTCTGGGGAAGGGAGGATGGACCCAAGGAGAGGCGGAGTAAGGAATACATCAAGCAAGCCAACAATTTTTAAAACTCAAGTTCGTGCTTGCTAAGCCATTTGGCCCTTTCTGACTAACAAAGAGGCTTTACCATTATCTGGGTCAGTTATTCTTCATGAAAACCCCACGAAGCAGGTCAATATTTTTACATTCAATTTTATGGATGAAGAAACAGAGGTTTCTGATGTCTCCAAGGTCACAGAGCAAACAAGCTGAGACTTGGGACAATGAATGCAGGGACGGCAAGGCAGGCCTGACATCCCACGGCCCAGTCTCTGGACCACCTGAGCAGATACTGACCCTGGTAGGCTGGCCCTGAGGCAGAGCGGCTCTGCCAGGCTGCTCTGGGTTGGAGGACCAACAATGTGGATGCCCATGTGGTGGGAACCAGAAAGATGGCTCCAGGAAAGGGACAGAGGGAGACTGCATTGTGAGAGGGCCCTGCTCAGGTGTGGAAGGAAGCCGAGGAGAGGCCAGCCTGCCCCGAGATCCAGGAGTTGTGGGGGCTGGGGCAGCTCAGTCTCTCCCTCCCCTTGCCCAGGCTGCCGCAGCTGCCCTGGCAGTCAGCAACAGCCTCCTTCTGGTCAAGCACAGTGGACAATTTCAGACTTGACTTCTCAACTGCTTTGCTCCCTTCTGGCCACCCTCATGTCTATGTTTGGGTAGCACAGTGCCCAGCACAAGACAGACACTCAGTAAACGCCTGCTGACAGAGCAGATGAGAGGGCAAAGGAACCTCTGCCTCTGTATACTCCCAGGCCTGCCAGATTCAGATACCTCTTCCAGTCTTCCGAGTACTTGAAGCATAGTTTTCCAACATTCTGAGGACTCTATTGGGTACTGCACTCAGAAGGACCTGTCTCTGTTTTGGAGACTATTGAAAACCTCCAAAAGAAGTGACTCAAGGTGGAAATCATAAAGCATTCATCTCTGCCCTCCATAGCACCTTGTGTAGAACAGTGGCATCTAGCTAGTGGCATCTAGCATCTAACTAAATCCTGGACTTCAGGATTTTACCACATGACTTATACAGAAGGTATGCAAGAGAGACGCTCAATATTGGTTGGATACTTACCTGTGCCGATGCTTTATAGACCTGAGCAGCCTTTTAGCTGGCTAATGATGATCTCATTTTATAGACAAGGTAACTGAGGTTCCAGAGGTTAAGATATTCATCCACAGCATCCAGATCTGCCCACCCTGAAAGCCCAAATTCTTTTACTATATCATGCCATAAAAACGCATCTACTCTACCATGGAAGTCCAAATGAAATACAATCACTGCACTGAGGTTCACTCACACATGGGGAGTTCTTTGGCAGCATTCCTTCTGCGGGGTAAGAAGTTGAGAGGCCCAACAACATCAGAATACACTGCAAAGAAACAGCAGTGTTGAGGGTCCTCCTGGTGTCCTACGGAATCAACAGATGCTTGAAAGAAGTAGACAATACCCTGTGCTTAGCAGTCTTTCTAATGTGCGGAGATTTTCGTAATAATGGTCCTGGCTGTAATGAGATTGGACCTCTATTATCCATTTTCGTTCCACTAATGAGCCTGGAAGCTCCTGGCTGTGCCAAAGGCGAGGGTTGGGGCCTTGCAACTTCATCATTACTTAATAAAATGTAAATCGGAGAGGAAAAGAAACACACAAGGTTTGACACTAATAAGCTTACAGCAGGATCAGTTACTTCAATTCAAAGAGATTCAGACCGGAGGGGGAAAAAATGAAATAAGCTTTTAAAGATCAGTCTAGGTTTGGCTCCATCAGACCTAACCAATTTTGTTTAATAAGGTTTCAATTTGGCTGCTCTTATTTCTCCCTCTTCTTCGAGCTAGGCCGGGTACAGATAAGGCACCCCCCCACACACACACATACCCCCAGCTTAATGCATTAATTGCATATTGCACAAAAAGACAAACTTGGGACTCTGCATAAGGAGAGAGCAGTGTGGGCCCCTGGGTGGCTGCCAGCACCTCCCCTGCTGGTACAGACCCCAGCTCCCCTGGCACCACCTCTGGAAGGATGAGAAGAGAACATCACATTGGTCTTGGGGACTTAATTCTCACCCACTTGTTTTTTAGAGAAATGAAAACCATTCCGAAAGGTACAGGGAATCAAATGACATCAGAACCACTTAAGTTCCCACCACCTGAAACTGACCTCTAAGATCTTGTCACTCATACTTCATGCTGACATCGAGCTAAAGACCTCTAGTCCCACTTTCCTCCTCGCTCCCTGCAACTGCTTTCAAGAATTCCTTATGCATCCTTCTATTATATATACTTTGATCATGTGCATATTCCTGAATAGTATATATATTTATTAGTTTATACAAACAGTCCCATATTATTGCATTTCCACTTGCCTCCTTCCTTCCGTATTATGTTTCTGATATCTGTTCTTCCTGAGAAATATACATACCAACCTATCTATTTAGCATATATTTATCCAGGCAAAGATATTGCTGTCTCTGTACACATCTAGGTGATGCTTTTTGACCACTGCATGGTGTTTCTTTGTAGAAAAGCTCCACCTTTTACCATGCCCTTATTGACAGACACCAGTTGCTATTTTTGCTGCTAGAAACAACGTTGCAGTAACCATTTCTGTACACATGGACCCATACATGTGTGCTGAGTTTTTCTAGCATGGGTATCTGCACGGAAATCTGGCTTGCAGGCCGCAGTCCAGTTTCGTCAGGAGTTACTGATTGCTTTCTGAAGTGGTCCACTTCCACCCACACAAGTGGGTGCAGACCCTCGCCAGTACTTGGTACTACAAGGTTTTTAACTGTTGCCAGGATGATGAATTAGGCATGGTAGTCCATGGCTATCTTAATGGGCATTTCTAGGGCCAGGCTCCTCAGAGTCTCTGCTCCTTCTAGTTCACCCAAGATAAACCGGTGAAAGCCCCTCATCTATGGAGACCCTGCCAGGCCCCAGGAGCTTCATGGGCATGCTCCTGAGCCCACATGGCTCTTGGAGGAAGGGGTGATGTACCGGAGGGGCAGGGAGGAGATGAGGTGGCGGATATCTGTGTAGGCCCCTCCTTGATATCCTGGCTTTCCTTTCTTGGGCTCCCTGCCCTCTGAGCATCAGTGCCAGGAAACACGGTCTTGGCACCACTCGACACACTTCTCCTCCCATCTGGCTATGTCTCTGGCTGACCAGAGGTGGGATCTGTGCAAAAATTCCATTGGTGCCTCAACAAAAGACCAATTGTCCCTGGGGAAAGAAGGCAGAGAGCCAAGGAGAGCTTCCTCATAGAGATCCCTGCTAAAAAGTAAGGGATGTCCCCTATGAAAAGGAAAAGAGGATCTTCAGGAGCCTGGGGTCCCACAGACCCCCCCAAAGACCCAGTTCTAGGATCAGAGATAGGATGGGGCTTTGCCTGTCTGCATGTCTACCTGCTCCGGCTTTTTTCCTGGCCCTGGGCACCCAGGCCAGGCTCCCACTCCAGGCAGGGCCAGCGTGCATTTTCCCCATCGGCACCCTTTGCCTACCAAGACCAGTTCAGGTCACCCACTCAGGGCCTTGGAGCACCCTATAATGTTCCTCATGGTACTCACAGCACCTTATAATTTCCACTACATGCCTGTACATTCCGTTGTCTTCTCTGGGGTTCCCATGCCACATGGACCGCTGCCCATGCATAGACTGGGTTTATTTTGCTCACCACTGGTCCCCCACAGGGTGCCTGCCACATGGAGGGCAGCCAGGGAGGATGGGAATGGATTTGGTTTCCCACCACATGGCCCAGCAAAGAAGGCCCCTGCTCCTCCACAGCGACCTCGCAAACAAACGTTGGTTATGAACCTCCCAGTCCCTGCAACAATGGAGAACCGTAAAAGTGACAAGGGGCCTGCCAGGAAGCTTTATGCTCCTCCTCCCAGCCACCCTCCACGCATTTGTCATCCCATAAAACTTTAAATTGAATTACACCAATGTTTGAGTCTTCTGTTTTCCATACAACTGGGGCCTTAATTGTTTTTAACGACATCCCTGGGCTTTTTGGGGGGTAAGGAATCTTTGGGAGGCAAGCCAAGGGAGCCAGCTCTGTCTTCGTGGCAGGGCTCAGAAAAGCTGTCTGTGGAGCAGCGAGTATGACCACACCTGTGCATGCATGGGCCTGCATAGGGAACCCAGGTAGGCTTGGGTTTCAAAGGGGTGGGTCCTGAGGCTCCCCTGTCCGTCAGCCCTCTGTGAGTGCTGCCCCTGTCCCACGGACCCTGCTCCTGGGTGGGCGCACCAGGCACTGTGCTCTAGCTCTGAGCTTCAGGCAAGTTTCAAGACCTTTCCAAGCCTTGGTTTCTTCACTAGTAAAATGGGGCTAATACCTCTGAGGCCACCAGGCTTCTGTGAAAGACTTAAAGAGGTAGCATGCACTAGCCTCTAACAGGGCACTTAGAGAGTGCCAGGTCCTCAATGAATGTGGTGGCCCCAGCCCCAACTCATGGTCCTAACCTCAGCCTCTGGCTTCTCCCTCATCCTTTAAGTTCCCATGGCCCATATGGGGCAATTCCTGGAACTGGTCTGCCCCACACCCACAGTTTCTTCCCATTCCTGGTCCCCATTTCTCACTCAGACTCCCCTAACAGTCACTCCTTCCCCATGTTTCTGCCAGGCAACATGCCTAGTATAGAGCCCAGGTCATAGAATGCCCTCACTCAGGTCCACCCAGGCTCCATATGTCATCATGCTCACTCTCTGGCTGGCACTCAGCCCAGCCTTCCTCTCCAGCCTGGCCTCCTTCCATGTCTGTGCCCTAGTTCACTCTGAGCCTCTGCTCCTGCTTCTTTATCCACCATTCACAGTGGGCATTCTTCAGGATCTGATGCCAGTGTTGTTCCCTGCTACCAAGTGAGCCCTTCACTTGACATGGGGGAAGCTATGGTTCTTGCCTTCCATGACTCCACACTCACTGTGGGGAGCAGGTGTGTAAAACACTACATAGAACGCAGTGTGCCGAGTGCCATGAGAGGTGCTCAGGGAACCTGCAAAGGGGAGGTGATATCTGAATTGGATTTTGAAGGATGATGCCATGCAAATGAGGAGAGGGGATGGCATGGTTTGGAAAGGGTTGTGAGGAAAGTGTAAGGAGGTGCCAGCAGGTCTGGGCAGAGTTCTGGGCAGGGCTCAGAACAAGATGAAGCTGATGCTGGGGCAGGGCTCTGAGGGGGCAGGAGCCCCCTCTTCCCATCTGTGCATCTTGTCCTGATGAGGCAGGGCCTGCCAGTACAAAAGGGGTTCAGGAATAGCATGTGGAACTGAGTTTCAGGAAAAGCAAGGCTGGGATTCTCACTTCCCAATACTTCCCAGGGAGAAACCTGTGCGCATGAGCACAAGATACGATGGTCACTGCAGCACAGGTAACATAAACACTGGGCAGTGGGCCAAGAGTCCATCAGTGGAACATGACAATAGACAATGTGAAATGTCCACACTCACAAATACATGCATGGCCAGGCTCAGTATGTAGTGATGAGGTGAGGCCAATAGGGGCAAAAACAGAAAAAGTACAAAAACCACATGACATGATACAGTTACAAAATGGCATCATGTGTTTCACATATATATCATACTTCTCTATACTATATACATACATAGTTCAGAAGGATACACTCAAGAGAATTAACAAGGGCCTTCTCTACACCAGAGGCCAGGATGGGGTATGATGGAACAGGCCCTTTACCCTTAACTGAAAAGTTTCACTTTTTT
The DNA here is from genome assembly GCF_011100685.1 of Canis lupus familiaris. Taxonomy (NCBI): domain Eukaryota; kingdom Metazoa; phylum Chordata; class Mammalia; order Carnivora; family Canidae; genus Canis; species Canis lupus. Next base: position 2,357,651 of record NC_049241.1, on the reverse strand, counting down.
ACATGCTGGCATTCATGAATAGGTTGTATAATTAAAAATTAATTCTTTAAAAATAAAAGCAGACATTTTAGTCAATTAAATTTAACAGAGTCAGTTTCCAATCAATTCACTCAGCAGACTCACACTCTGCTCTGAGCCAGAGTCTGTGTGGGTGCCAGGCCAGGAGGAGCAGTAAAGGGAGGTGGGCAGGGTGGGAGGGCTAACAGGAGAATGAGACACACTCCCCAGCTTTCTTGTGGAGTGCTGTAACCGCTGTTGTAACCACTGTAACTGCAGACTTGAGGCCCACCTTTCCCAGCAACACCCTCACCGTGGTGCAACTGGACGAGGAGTCAGTGGGCTGCCTACCCAGTCTGGCCCAATCTACATTCTCCACATAGGGAGACTGAGGAGACTCTGCTTCAGGCAGCTGGCACAGCATGGAAGATTTTCTCATTTCTGCTGGAATCTATGGAAATAGTCATGCCACCTGTCAGGAGGAGGAGGACAAAAGAGATGGTACAAGGCTCAGAATTCCAACAAAATAGAAGGGAAAAGGGGCACAATGTGGGATGCAACCACTCAGAACTCCACACAGTGCCCAGACCAAGAGTCTGCTAGCAGGAGGGGTGACCCCAGGCTGGACCCGAGAGCCAGGCACTCTGAAGACACTGAACTATTCTGTCCTCAACCTGAGTGAACCCACCTTCCCTCTACCTACATGCTCAATGGGAAGCACCTGTTTGTTCTTCATGAAGGGACCTGGAGACAAGGATATGCTGCCCATAACTATAACCTACATGGCCACTGGAGGTGGTCCAAGCCTTTTCTAAAATGTTTCTACATTTTATGTCTAAGAATCCCACCCCTAGGAAACTCTCTGAAAGGCAAAGATGGGTCACTAAAATATTCACTTCACAATTCTTTATGATAACTACAAGATGGTGACAACCCAGCTGCCCAATGGTAGACGAATGGCTAAACAGTGGATGAGATGTCATGTAAGTAATCAAATATATGAAGCAATTTTATCAGCACACAAATATGCTTTCTCTATAATACTGGACAACTAATCAAGGCATAAAAATACTTAAAATATAATCTTAACTATAAGTAGCAGTTGCCCCTGAGTGACAGGCTTCTCATTGAGTTTGCTTTCTAGCTTCTTCATACTTCATAAAAATTTCTAGAGTGGTCACGTATTGATTTGATTTAGGAGGAAAGGCTTTTAAAAACCTAAGTTAAAGGAAAAAGGAAGACCATCCCACCAGGCTGCAGTGATGTGTCACTTCTGCAGAAAGATGGTCAGACTCCTTCCCCAACCAAACACCCTGGTCTGGGCAGCCTGCATTGGGCAGGCATCCTGCTGGGCACGCTGCATGTTTTTGCCCATCCTCACAATCACCCCACCATTTGATAAATGAGGAAACAGAGTCAGTAACCTGCTGAAGGCCACTTGGCTGGCAAATGGGGAAATGAGGGTGCCAATCTAGTGATGCCTGGCTCTGAAATGCAAGCTCAGTAGCCTAGAGCCCAGGCTATGACCAAGCCCAGAGCACAGAGGCCCAGTCCCAGATTTGGAGCAAAGTGGGGAAGTGGTCACAGAATGGCTTAGTGTTGGCAGAGGCTACAGCGTATGGGTAGCAGCAGGGGCGGTGGTGGGGCCTAGGCCCACGTGGAGGATGGAATAAGGCCTCCCTCAGACAGAGAGGAGGGCAGGTAGGGAAGGTCTAGGGCTGGGCCTTGTCTGTGATAGGGCGATGTGCATCTGACTGGACTTTTCTCTTTCTGTCATGAAGCCATCTTCTAGCTACAAAATAAAAATCCAAATAAGGTCTGTCCAGGGAGGAGAGGTAGTCTCATGATTGGAAGTCTTAAAAGAGTAACAGTACCTGTACCCATGATATTTTTCCTATTTTCTGTATACTGTTCTGTGCTTTCCTAATTTATCTTTAGTATTAGAATTAAAAAAAAAAAACCAAAACTTTGAAGGCAAACATCAAATATCTCGATTTTAAATCCAAATACATCACCTGTAATTAATTCCACCAACAATGATGAAGGTTCTACTGTATACCAGGCCATCCAAGGCACTGTGCCTAAATCCTTGTACTGTTTATGGGCAAGCAGGGCAGGGAGCTCAGGATGGAATGGGTCAGAAGCTGGGAATCCAAAAATAAAAGAGCAACTTTTCCCCCTCTGGATCCCTCTTCCTTCAGGGAAAGTTCTCAGTTCCACATTGGAGTAAGGGGTCCATGGACCCACAGGAAACCTGCATTTTCCACTGGACCCAGAGCCCTCAAGGACAATATCCATTCCCTAGGGGGCCTCATACTGAAATACCAGCATACCAAGGTGCCCACAATTCCCCAAACACAACATGATATGTTTTTGCCTTTCCTAATGGTAGAGGAGAACAACTGGAGGACACTGCCTTAAAACTGTCTGCTAGCAGCACACGATTTCTTGGAAGTCCCAAGTTTTATATGTTAAGATTATGGAAATTTTTGCATTCTATGCTGTAATAGATCCATGTTTGTTTTAAATGTAAAAATGCAGTTTGGAATTAACTGCTCTTGTGAAAACCGACTCGCTGACCATGGCACATGATGACATTTATCCTGGCACCTGACCCCTAGAGCAAAGAAGGTGTGAATGAGGGACGTACTCAACTGAAGGGATGCAAGCACTTATGGGCCGAGGGGAAGACACAGACAGGCAGTAAGAGGCTCATGTACACAACTTACCCATCTCCCTGCTCTCATTCACCAACTGCCAGCCCCAGAGCACATTGAGATGCAATGGGGAGCCCACTGCTTTGGGCCCCAGGTTCAGCAGCAAGCCTCTGCTGGAGTGAGCATCTGCACGCTGTTGAGGGAAGTGCTAGTATCCAGAAATACATGTGTGCCATCCAACCCCGCATCTTCTACCACACTGAAGGAACACTGGCTGCCCCAACACTAGCTGACCCTACTGAGTGGTGGACTGGCACCCAACCTGGCAACCACCTAAGGGATTTTCTAGGGGAATGCTTTTCTCCATGGTGTTTGCCCCAGGGCTGGCCTCAGAAGGTAGTCCCATGCCAAGACATGGTTTAGGGCACAGGAAATGCTCCAGCTCTGGAGTAAAACACGCTGGCCAGAAATACTACTTCCCAGCTGGGGAAGAGCCTGGCCTCTTTACCCCCTGAGCTTCGGCTTCCTTGTTTGTGAAGTGAAGATGACAGAGCCTGCAAGGCTATGGCAAGGATTAAAAATGATGTGAGTGAAGCCCAAGCATGGTACCAATCACTCAGGAAAAAATTGTTCTGATTGAAAGAGTAAAATTAAAAGACCCAGCGTGGGGGGAGTGAGTATGAGGGGAGCAGCAGAAAATTGCATCTGGAAGGTGCACTGTCTCCAGCACTTTAGATACCAAAGGTATCTGGCCCTTATACCCAGGCCAGGCACTAGATTCCCTGTCACCCTATTGTACAACAGCTCCAGCCAGAGCCAGAAAACCAATGAGCTCAGCTGCAGCACAGGGAAGGCCCCTCGGTTCTGCTGCACCTGGCCCTTGCTTGTGACACTATCCTGGAGAGGAGCTTCCCAGGAAGCTGGGTGGCCAGGGGGACTCAAAGGAGGCACAGCTGCTGGAAGCGGTTTCAGTTTCCATATGCAAGAGATCTAAAGGCAAAGCTTGTGCCTGACAAATGTTTTCCTGGATATCTGGAGAGATTTACCTAACATGAACTACTCCTAAGTGTAGACACCCAACATGTACACCTTTTATGTGGAGCTGAGAGAAGCTCTTCCCCAAATGCTATTATGAATTTATAAGTACTTGCCCAGAAAGTAGGCCAACGGGTGGTGGTGGATAATAATATTAAATATTATCTGACAAGTTTAGGAGCTGTTGTTAAAGTTAATGAAAATTAGTTTAAACGCATAAGCAAGAACTTTGGGAAAATGTCAAGGGAATAAGCTGCCCCGGGGTGGGATAGAAAAGCAGCACCTTCCAGGCTGAAGAGTCAGAGGGAACTTCCCAAAAGGTGACAGCTGTACTCCAGCAAAGACAGGCAATAGGAACAGCACCACAGGCAGAGATGGAGTGTGGGGCAGAAATGGAACCCAAATCATTCCAGCTGTGCCAGCTCCAGACCTGAGCTCTCTACCATTCCCACTGTCTCCTTAGCAGGTGCCTAGTGCCCCAGCTCCAAACCACTCACCTCAAAGGCTGAGGTGAGTTGAGCCACTGTGACCAACTCTGCTCTGTCAGAGTGAGGATTACATTGAGAGAGTCCATGTGAAATGACGAGTGTGGCATCGTAAAAAGTAGAAACTGTTCAATAAAGATTAGTCACTAATACTACTCCTACTACTCCTACTCCTACTACTCCTCCTACTACTACTACTTCATCCTCTGTAAGTGGAGATGAGTACCCCAATTTCACTTGGATGACAATGAAATCAAAAGAGCATCCAAAGGAACTGCATGAATACAAGCTGCTCAACTTCCTCCAGGTCTGTGCACCAGGGCTCACAAACTTTTCTGTAAAAAGCCAGAGAGTAAATATCTCAGGCTTCACATGCCCTATAAACTCTGTTGTAACTACTCAAGTCTGCCATTTTTCAACAAAAGCAGCCATTAACAAAGAGCTTTATTTACAAAACTGGGGCAGGCGGTGGTTTGCTGACCCTGCCATGCATTGAGGTCCAGGCTACCATGAGCTATGCCACCGAGCACAGACACTCAGATCTGCACCACCAGGCCCGGGAGGTACTGCCCAAAGCCTGGGGGCCAGGGGCAGAGTGGAACTGCGAGACAGGTATTGACTCAGCAGGCATTTTCTGAGCACCTACTCTGTTCCAGGCACACAGGACAGATTAAGACACAGTCCTTGTGGTAGATGGACTAATAACAGGCCAGGGCATGACACTCAGCTTCAGCTTCAGTCTCCTCATCTGTAACCTGGACACAAGGATAATAGTACATCTCATGAAATAGAAGGAGGAAAATGCATGGGAAGCCCCTGGCTGGGTGCTGGAGTGGTTATTATTTTTACGTCTCCTAGGAAGCAGAAGGAGAGGGCAATCCACTTGAGATGACTTTCAGAAGCTTAAGAGCATAAGCTTTGTGCAAAGTCTGTTTGGGGTAGAACGGGTAACACACAGGCTGATGTGAGTCATGTTCTATCGCAAATAAAAATCGGCCCATGAATATACATAATCCCCAAGGTAATTCTCCCAATCTCACAAGGGTAATGGAGCCACCCTCGCTCACTGAGGCATGAATATTTACCGTCCTCTGGCTTTACTGCTCTCGATCTGGGTTCAATTTTGCAAATTAAAATGAGGGCCGTGTGGATAGAGAGATTACAGGAGGGCCTCCTGAAGCCTGCTGTCCCCAGCGAGGGAGCTGGGCAGGGTGAGCTGGCTCCTGCTTGCTGGCCTGGTGCTTCTGCCTTGAGGGCCAGGAGCAACAGAAAGTGGGCTGAGGGTGGCAAGGAGTGAGGACCTAGGAGAATACACAGAGTGGGCATAGGAATGGCACTTAAAATGGAAACACGTTCCAGGTGGGAAAGGTGGGAAAATACCCCAGGCTTTCTTTTGATAGTTGAGGAGAGGTTCCCAATAGTCACAGGAGTGGTAACTTTATAATCAGACAGACCTAGCTTCAAACCCTGTCACGGCCTTGAACCTGGGGTGTCATTTTGCCTCTCTGGGCCTAACATCTCTGTCTGCAAAAAGGGATTAAATACTGCCTCCCTCTCATGGCTGAGATGAGAATCAAGATGTATATGCGTATATGCCTGGCCCAGAGCACTCACTCGGTGGCAACAAACTGACAATCCCTCACTCATCTGCTTCTTGTCAGAACATGCACCACACAGGACGGCACATGGGATGCGGTCTGCAACCTCATGGGCAAGGACCAGAATGGCCTGGCAGGGGCGGTGATGCCAGCCAACAGGGCGACGCTGACTTGCAGAATGGGAGCCACTCTCAGCCAAGGCAATCTTGGCACAGTATCTAACCCACACACTGGCTGCAGTCTAGCTGGGCTTACTAAATGCCTGCAGCGAGGCCAAAGAAGATCCAACATTTCCTGCTGGGTCTTGCTGGTAGAGGGAGCAAAAACAAAGTGTTCTGTGCCTTTTGCTGCCCTGGGTGAGAGGGCAAGGGGGGAAGGAAGTCAAGTGGCAGAGCAGGGATGGGTGCTATGATAGGGAGCTCAGGGAAGCGGCTGGCCTGCGAACACGGGACACCTGCCTACCCGCCACGAAACCTGGTTCCCTGGAAACCAAAAGCCAGAGATAGAAAGAGTCACTTAATCTGGCTCAGCTAATCTCAGGGCTCTAAAAAACCAACCAGAACAAAATCTGTGTGAAATTCAGTCCAACAAACCTTTGCAAAGGACAGCACTGCCACTTCTTGAGCACCTATTGTATTTTGGGTATCAGACGAGGCCCTTGATTCACAACAGTCCGTGGCGGAAGGATTCCCATGCAGCTTTTATGGCTGAGGAGTCAAGGGCTCACAGACTTCCGCAGCTAGCCACACAACCAGTGTGGGGCCAGGATGGGCACACCAGACTGGACAGCACCCTGTTTGAGGAGCCCGTTGCATGCCCTATTCGATGCTAGGTCTAAGGACACAAGGATGAACCAGACAGAACCCTCCATCCCACGGAACCTCCGCCACTTGACAACTTGCTGTTGTGTACCATGTGGCAAGGGCTGTCCCAAGGTGGCAAGGAAGGTGGGGAAGGCTTGAGGAAGATGTCACAGTTACCATTTGGCAGAGAACCTAGAGCAGAAATCCAGAGAGGAAATGACGTTTGTGGCTGCTGCTGGGCCTTGAGGATGAAAAGGGAGAGCATACAAGCTCAGGCTGGAGCCGTCAGTGCAAAGCCCCAGAGCCATACCAAGTTGCTGGAACTTTCTCCTGGTGGCAGGAGAAGGCCACAGATGCTGGCATGCAGAGGTGAGATGCGTTGAAGTATAAAAGTTAGGATGACCCCAGAGATAGCACATGTGGAAAAATGGCTGATGGGGAAAGACTGAGGGCAAGCAGAGCATATGGAGGAACTGTGACAGACAACACTGGCTCCAGGGGATGGGACCTTTGTCCTGTTCACCAATTATATCCAGAGCATTTGCCATGCGTCTGGCACACAACAGGCACCAAGTGAATGTCTGTGGGATAAATGAAAGAACAGAAGGAGAGTCTGCAGTCATCACAGGCCACAAGCCTGGGCCAGGGGAGCACCCTTTGCAGAATGTGTGGGGGAGCAAGGTGCACTGCTTCTTTGGGCCTGGCAACAGTCGGCATGGCTGGCCCTCAGCCCTGATGCCAGCAGCACACGGCGTCCACAGGGCTTCCACTGTGCCAGCAAGGCCTGGGACCAAAGGGTTACTTGTTGCCGCACTTGGAAAACTCTAACCCCCAGCCTGACTAAACGTCTTCTATTTTTCTTTCTGCTTTCTTTAAGACCCCAGATGTGTTCTTGCACATCAAAAGAGAGCAACTTATAAAGTTAAACTAAATCAAGGGCTTTTGTTCTGAGGCATCGTTGCTGAACTAATTATTCCTGTATGTTGTTTAATGAAATAGTGGTGCCATATATTAAACCAGTTAACAGGATGAGCACATGAGTTACAAGGAAGGTCAGGGCTGGGATTATAAATTTAACTTTTTCTTAAGAAGAGATGAAACAAACCACTCAACTCCCCGCTGTCGTATGTCACGGGAGGGGAAAATGATGGCACTGAGCAGCGCTGAGGGAGGGCCATGCCCTGGTTCACCGATGCTGGCGGCACTGGGCCGGCTGGTGGGCGGAGGGCCCCAGGCTTCTGGCTCCTGGCCCTGGCTCCTTGGCACCCAACCTCCAGGCGGGTGCAGCGTTCACTCCTCCTCCCCCAAGGCCCCTAGGTCCCGTGACCTCCAGGCCCACATGATACTCATGCACAGGCTAATCGGCCAAGCCAAAGGCCATCCCACAAGTCAGAAATAGCCCTAACGACACTGCACACAGAGGGGCTGTGCAGCATTGCCCAGAGCTAGAAACACCCAGTCTGCAAGTCAATCACAAGGGACAGCAAACTGGCATGGCACCTCCCTTTTGTGGATCAGAATGCGGCACATGAAGACAGGAGCCACATGTGAAGATGCTGTTACATGCTAAGTGAAAATACTAACATAACAGTATGCATAAGAGAAGTTCATCTGGGTTTTTATTCTTAGATATGTGTATGAGTGTGTGTATTTGTGTGTGTGCATGTGTGTCTGCTATATGTACATTAAAAGGCATATGGAGCATGCTCTTGACACTGGTTCTTTCTGGGGAGGAGATTTTAGGGAACTTTTAACTTCCAATAGGAGGTCACAGTGTATTAACTTTTCACCAGTATGCATTTCAATTATAATTGAATAAAGCAATAAATAAACATCATTCTTTAAAATATAAAACCACAGACACGCAGTAATACCCCTGTGCCAGAAACTAGAGTTAAGAGGGTGATTGAGAAGGGCTTTCCTTTCCCGGCAAGGCAAGAAGCATTATGATAAAAGATGTACTTCATGGATTACTTGCATAAGTAAAATTAATTTAGAACAATTTAAGAAAGAAAACATTTAACATAAAAATAATACTATGCAACCAATAAAAACAGCAACTAACCAAGAGCTTTGAAAGATATGAGATATATTTGTGAAACAGTGGTGTTAAAATGCATCAGAAATAGCGACATGATATTAAGTAAAAATTAAATATTGTGATCTGCGTTATGCAAATATAGAGCATATAATCACAGGAAAGTGAATTAAAGGAAATTCATATAAAAATGATCTCTAGAATTATGATCAATTTTTTTCCTTATTCTTTTCTGTATTTTCCCCATTAGGCATGCATTGCTTTTATAATCAGAAAAAAGGAGGTCATCATCCAAGAAGAAAAGATGCTGAAGAAGTATGTCTGAGCCAGGGCCCCAGTTTCAGCTGCCCTGGCAGTAGAGGTGACCCTGCAGGCACCAGCTGAGTGTATGGGCTCCTAGAAATGGAGCCTTACCCTACAGAACTCTAACACTATGCAGGGACCTTGGGCCCAGGACAACTTCTGCCAAATGATTAATTAGCTACGACACATGGTACTATTGGCAGACTGACTCTCCTTCTCCAGAGTGCACGTCTTGCCTTCTGGAAAAACAAAGCAGAGGCTGCAGCAGCCTAACCTTGGCCCCCAGCCCTGGCTCTACTCCTACACCTTACCAGCCACGTGATCCTGAGCAAGGGCCCCTGTTTCCTGAATGTAAACCGGATGAAGGTAAATGGTGTAAACCACCTCCCCATGACTGTAGACAGACCTAACTGCCATCCTCAATCAGAAGATCCTGGCACATGGATAAAGCATTTGTTTTATTCTGTAGATAATAACAGTGTCATGCATGAGGCAAGTACCACCCACCTGACCCTGAGCTAACTGAGTGCTAGGTGCTAACTCATCACTTCCTGCACCAATGAGGTAAGTACTATTATTACCCCTGTTCCACAGCTAAGAACAGTGACCCCAGAAGAGGTAAGTATCCTATCCCAAGTCACAGCTAGGGCATGGTACATTTTATCCAGAATCTCCAATGTGCCAGTTATTTAATACAGGCATTCTCACAGCAATGTTGTGATGAAGAAGTGATGTCTGGGCAGGGGGATGAGACCCGCAGGTGCTATGTGACTTAACTAATAAACCCATGCAGCCAAGAAATGGTAAACCCAAGATTTCAAATAAGAGCTATGAGTCCAAAGCTGATGCTCATACTAAGCACGCCATCTTACTGGGGAACTCTCTTTGCAGAGGGGCTTAGAATTATTACGATACACGGCAGGGCAAGAAAATTGTCTTCTGAGTCTTCATTTATAAAAATATATAGCTAAATGGTGAGGAGAAAAGGGAAGGGGAGAGAAAATTTAAGAGGCCCCCTCCCGTCGGCCTATCACACAGCCATGAGAAGCTAGGAGATGAAGCCTCTCCCACCAGCAGCCCTGTTGTTGTCTGCACTTCCAGAAGCAGATCAGGACTGGAGGTGAGGCAGCAGCCTGCTGCAAGGATGGTGGCCCACCCGTCTCTCAACTGTTCCTCATTAGCCAGAGCATTCCACCTTTCAACAACCAAGGACGCCTCTGTCCTTTCTTGGAGGGTGAAGGCGGACCCTCTTCCTGGTGGGTGCTCACACCAAACAAAAGCTCCCCTATCCCAGTGCAGTCTGGTGAACAAAGGCAGCAGGATCTCTCTACTGCATCCTCTGCATGTGGAGGTGGCCAGCAGATGGACAGAGAAAAGAGCCAAGCCCAGGAAGGGACTCTGGGCCTGGAGAGCCAGCACAGGCCCAGCGCTCAGGGTGTCCGTCTGGGGCCCGTGGCTGACGTGGAACTCAGGCACTGGGTGTGCTGCTCTGCAAGGTGGTGCCTTCATCCCAGAGGGCAAAGGACTGTGACAGCACCTTCTTCGCAGGGTTGTCTGGTGTTAAAGCAGAAGGAAAGATGCAGAAATGGCTCTGGATCTGTCATGTAGTGGGGTTCCTTCCCCCTTTTGAGGTCCTGACTGCCTCTCAAACTCTTCACTTTGCAGGACAACAGCAGCCCCAGAACCAAGTCAGGGGCTACCAGGGGGGACCCTGACGACTACTGTGGGTGCTGTGCAGGAGAACACACTGCATTCCCGTGTGCTGAATGTTGCTCATGGGCCCACTTTTGAAACTGCAGAAAGATCAAATTTCTGTAAAAATAACTACATTGTTAATGAATGAAGGGACCATACAATTAAAGAGAATCTTGTGGTTAATCCTTTTCTAAAACATATTACCATCCTCTCATGAGACTTTGGTCTGAATCCAAATTTTAATTTTTAATATTTTCTTAGAGAAAGATCTTCTGTATTATACATAATCTTTGTTACCTTATTTTTACAGTTAGTTCACATTATTGTGTAGTTTGTTTCCCTACCAGACTCCTTTAAAAAAATACAAAAGCTTAACTGAGTGGGCTCTTCCCCACGAAGAGCAAGAGCGTTGCTTTCACAGAAGGCTTCCCCTGGGTAACGCCATGCAGTGACAGCCAACAGCTAAAGTTTAAGGGCGCTGCTGAAGGTGGCCAGGGGGGTTGGGGGCGGCCAGGGTCCACAGACCCCACCCGTGTAGACCCAGGGAGCACATAGAGCACACATGCCTGCTCCTGGCCACACTTTTTCAGACTGTGAGTTGAGAATTCAGAGAGTCAAAACCAACTGTTCTTGTTTTAAGTTCCTTTAAAAAGGGACAGAACAGAATGGGGTAGAATGCAATGCAAAAGAAACCGGAGGCAAATGTGTTGCTCTGTACAACTTCCATGTTCTCTACTTGTATGGGTACTTTGTCAGGATGTAAAATCTACCTCTGCTGTGGATTATGGGGAAGACAAGTGGGCAAACACTGCACTACTTACTGTGTGACTACAAAGAAACCAGCAGTGTCCATTGCCCTCTGGCTCCAGTTCCCTGTCTGCAGATGGGTAAGTGGGGGCCAGGCCACTGGTATAACTGTGCTAAGAGGCAGTCTATCAGCTCTGATCTTGTACAATTTGGGGAACTCTCAAGGAGTCAAACTACAAGGTGGAGAGAATAGCAGCTACATCCCTGTTGGTGACCTCAAGTTCAACCCTGCCATCTCCAAACATGGGGGGAGAGGCTCCAGAGCCCAGAAATGGCAGGAAGTAGTTCTCCATGGTCTCTTCCTTATAAGGGGAAAGAAGAGAAAACATAGGAAATCCTGCAACTTTCTCCCGTCTTTAATTAAATACACAACTCTGCTGAGTCCTAATTTCCTAACCTTGCCAAAAGGCTCATCATAGACCATGCCACAGGAATGTTCTCAACGGTGCCTCAGATGGTCTAAAAACATTGTGGCCAAAGGGCATCCAGACGATAATGGTGACACCTGCTTTTCTTCCTGGAAAGCACAGATACCACACGCGTGCTGCCTTTGGTTCTATTACCACTTTATTAAGCTGCATAAGGTGGGAAAAACAACTGCTCCTTTGTGTTGCTTTTCAGTTTCCTCCTCTAAATGTGTCTATTTTAATGGGCCAATGGATGTTAAAGCTAGGAAAAGATGGCATTTGAATAAGATCCCAGAATGTGGCATCCAGCATCTCAGCAGGCCAAGCCAGGCTAGGCCAGGAGAACAGAACAGGTGAATGAGGCCCCGGAGATGCCAAGTGCCATGTGCCCGACTGCCTCCAGGGAAGCATCTCTGCTTTCTTCAAGCAGAAGGAAGGGGTCCCAGAAGCTCTCCAGCTGGAGGAGGCTGTGTTCCTCTGGCCAGGAAGAACACTTTCAGGTGATTCAGATTTATACCTCTCTGCCTTTCCCAGTTTCTTTTCTTTTTTCTTTTTTTTTAAATATTTTATTTATTTATTCATGAGAGGCACAGAGAGAGAGAGAGGCAGAGACACAGGTACAGGCAGAAGCAGGCTGCTGTGGGGAGCCCCATGTGGGGCTTGATCCCGGGCCTCCAGGATCACGCCCGGGGCCGAAGGCAGGCACTAAACCACTGAACGACCCACGGATCCCCTCACAGGTTTTTTTTTCTAACCTCTGCCACAGATCCTCAAATAGCTGCTTTGAATCTTCACATCTAAAATCACAATGATTTATGGACAGAACTGATGGCCTTTTGGCAATTAAAAATCCAGATCTGAATCCTGGTTCTGCCACTTCCTAGTTGTGAGATCCTGAGCAAATTTCTTCCTTGAACCTGTTTCCCCATCTGAAAAACAGAGAAGGTGTTTGCTCTGGCAAAGTGGCTGAAGGTCTGCTCCGTGAGCATGTTTGTCACCTTCGTGGACCCAGAAAGCCCTCAGCAAATGGCAACTGCCTGCCTCTTCTCCTCACTTCTGTGTGTTGACCCCTCTCTCTTCCAGGAAGGTCTTGGCCCTTGACTTCCTGCCTTGAGGCTTTCTCTATCACCCCATCTCCGTCCCTCCTCTAACTGACCCAGCATTAGAGGGCAGCCCCCTGGGCTGTCTTTCCTGCAAGGACCCACAGCTCAGCACTGCTCCCACCCCTGCCCTGCTGCAGTGTCCTGTGCAAATCCATGTCCTGGGCCAGTTCTCACCCTTTCTGCACACACTATTCACAGATTACCTGCAATGAGATGGGCCCTGATCCCTGAAAAAGAAACTCACGCAAACACATTCATCTTTCCTCAAAGGTCCTAGCGTTTTCCATGACAAAGACAAGTTCCACCAAATTCTATCTGTGACCTCCCTTTGACTCTCCCCAAACCCCCACTCTATCCTGGAATTCAGATCTCTCCAAGCCTTGTGTCAAGAACACCCAACAGTAAGCAATAGGCTGCTCCATTGTCCTCCCAAGACCAGTCCACCTCAATCCTCAGTGAACATTTAGGGAGAATTAATGAGTGAACAAATAAATGTTCAGCTTCATACTCTCACTCATGGTCAAAGCCAGTCTATCTGAATGAGATACCGTGTGCAAGCTTCTAGTTGGCTATCTAGCACACAGTAGGTCCTTAACCAATGCTAGCTGAAACACCTCACTGCTCAAAAGAACAGAACCACTGGCACGTGGAGCAAAGCCTAGGCTCTGGCAAGACTAGCTCTTCTGACTCTGACACCTGCCTGCTGGGCCATCTCATGGCACTGGCTTCAGCTGCTTTATTTGCAGGGAAGGATAAGAATACCAGCTCTGGGAGATTCTTTTGAGGATTAGTATATAGAAAGCCTAGTTCAGCACATGGCACAGAGTAGGAAGTCAATAAAAGCTATGTCTTTTCCAAACTCACAACTCCCACACCTCCCCACACATACCCAATCTAGTCTAGTGCATACATTAAGCCTAGAGTAAACCTGGTCCCAGAAGGGCTGAGGTCAGAGGCTTGACCCCTTCCTGGATGGATTGCCTGGCTCTTGCAGTTTAAGTGCACAGGAACCTGAGCTACAGGGCACCAGGCAACATAGGCAGAACTGTGCCTGAGTTTGGCATCTGGCCCTTTTCCTGAGGCCAGCCCAGGGTCTGAATGGTAGACACCTGGGCTCACTGCTCAGCGCTCCACTTTTCCAACTGTGCTTATCTGCATGTGCAGAGCATGTCCGCTAACTGCTGTAAGTTCAAACTCCTTGGCCCACTGACTCTTTGCTACATAGCTCAAGTGGCAAGACAGACTCCTGGTGAGCTCAGGGTACCCATGGGATCACATATGGTCTGGGCCTCAAAATTTAGGGACTGAGGAGAAAAGTACCAGTGGGTAAGCACTCCTCCTTGCCACACAGAGAGCACAACTGAAACCATTCTCATCGTCCCCCACATGGAACAAGCTAGGACCCCACTCTGCAAACTGCATCATCTCTGCTTCACAGAGAATGCCGTGAGACACCCAGTGATGGCCACAATCACAGGGCTGGTGAGGCTGGGCAGCTCTCCAGCACCTGTCTTCAAGTGGAGTGCTGATGCTCATGGTTCAGTTTGAATACACCTCCCTGTCTGTCCTTGTTGCAAATAAGGCAGCTCAATGAGCTCCTTCCCCGCTCATCCAGCCAATGTTCGCCAAATGCTGCTTGGAGTCAGGCCACAAAGGACCAGAGACAAAACAAATGTGGGCTATGCCTCAGGCTGCTTTATAGAGACCTTTCAGGCACCAGGCTGGGCTTATGGGAGCCAGGTCTTAACTCCCAGGAGCTTCTCACTCTGCCTGGGCCCCCTGAGCCCCTCCTCGTCACTGACAGCCTGAGACATTCCCCCACCACAACAAGAAGATGCAGAAGAGCCCCCCTCAGCCCCACTCTCTACCCCATGAACCAAGCCTTTTCCTCTACATTCATTCAGCACAGTGGCCTTGGCCCCAGGAAACACAACTCTGAACTGGGCCTCCTTTTTCTCCAAGGCTCTGGCTCCATCTGCTGTCTCTGAATGTCACAAGGAGCTGAGGCTGGAAACGGTATCCAGAGGGTGCCTGTGAACCTCGAAGAAGGCTTGGGGAGGGCCAAGGGTAAGGGCAAGAATGCCCCGCGTGTGGCCAGGCCCCCACACCCAGCAGGAGGCTGGCTTCGCTCTCAGAGGATAGGGTGGGGTAGGAAGGTGCTGGCGAGGAGACTGTTTGCTTGACCCTTGAGCCCACTGCAGTCTGGTTTCAATTAAGTACAAAAATGAGCCTAGTTACTAGGTTACCCTACTTGCCACAACTCGTCTGAAAAGCCAGAAATCATGTCACACAGGGTGACCTGGGGTTTCATCCACGGTGCTACAGTGGCTATATGGGCTGAGCAGAAAGAATGTGTGGACTTTGGAATCAGAAAGCCCTGGACTGGAGATGAATCATAGTTCAAACACCATTAGTTGTGCAACTTTGGAAACTTTACCTTACTAGATCTTACTCTTCTCATCTGTCTAAAGGAATAAGAAAAAGTACCTCTAAAGGACAGCATTCTTCCAATTAAGTGACATAATGTATGTAGACGAAATAGCATGAACCTTATCTTAGTCAACTCTTTTGCAGTAAAAAACAAAACAAAACAAACTACCCATTATACAGATGGGGCAACTGAGATTCAAAGAGCTTTGCAGGACGTAACAATTTCATTTTGATTTTTAAAAGGTCACTACGTATTATAAATAAAGAATCGTATCTAAACCATAACGACCCAGAAGGTTAAAAGTGGAAAAAGATTACTATGCCAACAAAAAGAAAACTGGATTGCCAAATTCATATTTAACAAGCCTAAATTCTAGGCAGAAAAGGTTAAATGAGTCAAAAGGGCCACTGCTGATTAATGAAGGTTTAATTCACAATGAGGATATGAGTCATAAATATATTCACATACTGAAAAGCAGAGCAGCAAAATACATAAAGCATAAATTGCAGGGAAAGAAATAAAACCCCCAAACAACTAATTCACCCCTATGAGCCTCAGATAGATCCAGCAGGGAGAGTAAGTAAGGATATTAGAGGATCTGAACCAAGTAAGAAATTAGCTTGAACTAAGATCTATATATAGATGATATACAAGGGTGTGTGTGTGTATGTATATACATGTGCATGCGCATGCGCACACGTGCACGATCACCTCAAACTTTATATCCTGATAACAGAGTAAGTCTTTTTAAAAGCCCCTGGAACGTTTACAAAATCATATATTAAGCCATGAAGGAAAACTCAATAAACTCCAAACAGCTGACATGATACAGGCCACATTCTCCCCCCACGGTGCAATAAAAACTCTCAATGCATAACAAAACTAATAGGAAAAAAAACAACTTGGAAATGAAGAAGATCTTGCCATTACACAACTCTTGAGTCAAAGGAGGATTTAAAATGGAAGTTGCAAAAAAAAAAAAAAAAAATGGAAGTTGCAGACTTTCTAGAAAGTAATAATACAGTTTATAGTGGAATATGACATGACTGTGTTTGGAGGACATTTGCAAACTTCCATGCCCAGAAAACCACACAAGATCAATATATTTAGCTGCTAAATCAGAAAGTTAAAAGAACAGTTAATCCAAGGAGAGAAGTACAGAGCAAAAGTAAGACCACAAATTATTCAATTAAAAAAGAGAACAGAACTGATAAATGCAAAAGCAAGTTCTTAAAAAATGGTAAAACACACACACACACACAAAATTAGAAACAAAAAATAGCTAATAACTCTACATAAAAATAAAATGAGATTTACTTGCAACATTCAATGCAAATAAATCTGAAAATATAATTTAAATAGGTAATTCTCTAAGAAAGTACGTACCTCAAAAAGGTCCCTAGAGGTGAAGGTTGAAAGGAAAAATATGGAGGAAAAACATTAAAGTTATCAACGTGCTTAATCCCAAAACAGCATCAAGTTCAGATGGTTTCAGAGACAAATTCTTAAACTGCAATTTATGATTCCAAATTTTCTAAGGAACAGGTAACTATGTAAGCTATTTAAAAAGAATAAAGAACGAAAGCTTCCTAATTCTTTCCGTAAAGCTACTGTATTGACACCAAACTTGATGTGACAAAAAAAAAAAGTCAACTAGACATTTCAATCATGAATATTAATGTAAACATCTTAACTGAAATGCTTACAAATATAATTCAGTGACATAGTAAAAGAGTCCTAAACTACAACTCAGGAGGACACATCCTGGAATGCAATAGTAGAAAACCTGTGAATGTAAAGCAGCACATTTACAGGTCAAAAGACAAAAACCCTGAATCATTCCAAAAGACACCATAAAGGACTTTGACAAAATTTAAGAGCAATTCTTGACTTAAAAAAAAAGAACAAATGGATATTTTCCTTATTATGAGAACAAAGATACAGGAGACCAAAAGATAGCATCTTGCTTAAGGATATAATATCAGCCATATTTTCATTAAAATTATAAACAGGGGGACCTGGGAGGCTCAGTCGGTTAAGCATTTGACTCTTGGTTTTAGCTCAGGTCTCAGTCTTGGGGTCATGAGATGGAGCCCCACCATGGGGTCTGCTAAAGTTTCTCTCTCCCTCTCCCTTTGCCCCTCCCCCCTCATTATCTCTCTAAAATGAATAAACAATTAAAAAAATTATAAACAAAAGGATGTTTGCCATTTAACATGACACTGGAACTAAGAAGCAATGTAATAAGACAAGAGAAGGAAATTTACAGTTTAAATATTGAAAAGGATAAATAGAATTGTCATTGCAAAGGATGGAATTATAAAGCTAGAAAACTCAAGAGAGCCAATGGAAAAAAATAAGGGAAATGTTGAAGTCTGTTTCAGTAAAGTGGTAGGTCACAGCATTAATATTAAAAAATCAACAGCCTTCCTATACAGAGACAAATTAAAATTACAATAAAGAAAAGATCTCATTGATAACAACAACCAAAAAGATGAAATGCCTAGGTAAAAACATAAAAAATGTGCAGGATCTATTTGAAGACAACTCAAAAACTCTAAGTAAATAGAAAGAAATATAGTGTTCTCAGATAGGAAGACTCGAGATCATAAAGATGTAAACTCTCTTTGAATTAATCTATATTGAATTCAATTCCAATTATAATATCAAAAATTACTTTTTGGAAATTAAAAGTGATATTAAAGTTCATCTGAAAAATAAATGTGTAATAATAGCCACAAAGATACTAAGGAAAAGCAAAAGGGGAAATGGGGGGGAAATGGTAAGGCAAGAGCTAGCCTTACCAGCTAAAAATACATTAATATGAAGCTATAATAATCAGAAAGAAAGAAAAGAAACAGTTTGGCACAAGTGGAAAAAGTGAACAGATCAATGAAACAACAACAACACTGAGATGGATTTAAATAATTGGTAACAAAAGTAACAACACTTCAAACTGGGAGTAAAAGAGGAATTACCAACAAATGGTGCTGGTATTATCAGCTGACTGGTGGGGAAAAATAAAGTGAGACACACCTTTCTCCTTGTACCAAAATAAAGTTAAAGATTAAATGCAAGTAAATGGAGGGATGGGAAAAATTTCAGAAGAAAGCATGGGTGAATTATAACCTTAGAGGCCAATCTAAGCAGGACCGGAAACAAGTCATAAAAGACAGATGAATCAGACTACATAAGTATGTAAAACTTCTAAATGAGAAAAAAAAGCCAATCAAAAGATTAACAAAACAGAGTGGCAAGGGAAATAGCTATTTATAACACAACTAACATGGGGCTAATTTCTTCATTTTACAGAATTTACGCTTATCAATGTAAAAACGACAGCCCAGTACAAAAATGAGCAAGCCCAGAAACAGGTAATTTATGGACAATGGCACACAAATGGCCAAGAAACACATGTGAAGATAGCCTCATTCATAAACGAAAGAAATAAAAGTTGGGATGCCTGGGTGGCTCAGAGGTTGAGCATCTGTCTTTGGCTCAGGGTGTGATCTTGGGGTTCTGGGATGGAGCCCTACATTGGGCTCCCTGTGAGGAGCCTGCTTCTTCTGCTTATATCTCTGCCTGTCTCTCTGTCTCTCATGAATAAATAAATAAAATCTGTAAAAAAAAAAAAATTAAGCTGCAAGGAAATACTACCACCTTATCAGGTCAGGTAAGAATAAAGTGACTGATAATACTTTGGGCAGAAGTCTGGGGATATGGCCAATCTCACAGATTGCTGTAAGGAAGGAAATTAGGCATTATTTATCAAAACTATAAATGCAGAGCCATAGATCATTTGATCCGGCAATCATCTTGCTAAGGATTTATCCATGGATATACTCACACAAGTCCATCAAGGTATACAAAATAGGATGTTTAGGCAGCATGAGTTGTAATTTTTGAAAATGGCAATAGTCCATCAACAGGGCTAAATAGTGGTTAAATAAAATATGGTACATCTACATAACACAATATGTATGAAACATTTAGGAGAAGTGAATATACATGCTGATAAATATCTCTAAGATTACAATAATAAATAAAAAGCAAGAATTTTTTTCTGAGTATAATTCTTAAGGGAATTTTACATATACACATACACACAGCTATGCATATGCTGGTTCATGCATGCACACAATTTTTTCTGGGAACAATTCAGAAAATTCATTAACACTGGTTATAGGAGTGGGTCTGAGGTGGCGTGGAGAGGCTTTCACCTTTCATCTGTAACTTTTGTGCTATTCAAAGTTCTAACCATTTACCTGATTTACCTTTGTAGAAGAATCAGGGATTATCTGAGGATGTGATATTGGACCATTTCTCCTCTGTATAAGATATGTTTAGATATTTTGCTTATAAGCCAAACCTTTTTAAAATAATTATTTCAGGACTTTTATTTTTTTTAATTTCATGGCTGGAAATCAGGGCACTAAATCAGTCTGCCGGTATGGTCAACCTCTCCTGCTATCAGCATCACCAGATGGGGGATAATAACCCACCTCATCCCTTCTCCCTCCTTCATGAATATGACCATGGGTTTTGTTCTGCTTTGAAACCAGGCACACATTTACAGCTAAATGAACACTAATGTTATAAGTAATAGCAAAAATGAAATATTATTAAAATAGCATCTTTCTACCACAAAAGGAACTGAGAGTCATATCACTTTGTGTGTACCTTCCACCCCCACTCCCAGCCCCCTGCTTTTGGACCAGGATGATAAATGTCATGCCAAGAAAGTTATCATTATAACCAATCCACTAGGAAATGGAGGGAAATGATTTTAATTTTGACAACTAAATGAGCTTTGACAAATGACTTAACTAACACTCTAACCAACTTGGCCTGATAAAAATCGGGCACTTTTTCCACTTCGATGAGAAAAATTCATCTTCACTCTATTACATAAATGTTAGCAGCCACCCAGGCCCCTGTCACAGCCACTCCCATGCAGGCCCAGCGGGGTCCTCTGGCAAGCCCCCTTCCACTGTGGGCCTCCCTCCTGGGGCCATGGTGGTCTCTCTACCTACCCTTTCTTCATGAAAGGAATGAATCCAAAGTCCCTCTGGGCACCAGGCCCTCTCCCTGCCCTGCTCCAACCCACCGAGTTCTGCTGCTCTCCTTGCCTGTGAAGTCATGCTGCCACAGCTCAAGGAGAGAAGCAAGCTGCCTTGAGGGAAATGAAGGACAAGCAGAGCAAGACAGGGTCCTAAGAGGACATTGGGCCAGTATGGTGAACAGAAGTGGGAGACTGAGTTCACAGGTCTGGAATCCAATACCTACCTCTGCTTTATACGTTGGTGACCCCTGAGAATGACCTCCCCTGGGCCAGAGTGGGGCTTCCTGTGACTGGTGGCTGTGAAGTCCAACCAATTCACCACCTCACATTTTGGTTGTGCTGAGCCCAAGGTTAGGAGCGGCTCACAGCCAAGAGGGGAAAAGGTTTCACCGAGGAAGCAAAATGTGTCCAAGGCCTCACCATCAAGTAGGTGGGAGCTCACCAGGCAGACAGAAGGGTTGGGACGAGTGTGTATCCTGGCACACCTGGAAGCCACGGTGCCCTACAGAGACAGGGATGGAGACCCCTGCCAGCTGCATACCCTTCCACCACTGCCCGTGAGTCTCCAAGGTTCCTCTGGCTGATCCAATTCAGCCAAGTCCATTTCAAAGCATGGCCCCTGGATGGTCTAGCCTGGTGGCCATAAGGTAGGCTCCTTGAAACACATGTGCTCCAACCCTTGGGGACAAACAATCACATTTCCACCTGTGTTGACTAGAAGTTGTTTCTCTATTCATGGATCTGGTTTGGGAGAACCAGGTATAGAATTTCACATTTATCCCTATTTAATTGTAGTGATCAAGTGCAAAAACTTGAAATCAGCTTAAATATTCAACAGGAGAAAATAGTTTATGGTGTGCGCAGGATTTTACTGCTTTTAGGAAGGATGAGGGATATAACCATGCATTAACATAGAGAAAACACCTCAGCATAGAATAATAAATATAGTATAGTCCTTTTAAAAAAAGAGATTTATTTATTTGAGAGACAGAGAGTATAACTGGGGGAGGGGCAGAGGGAGAGGGAGAGACAGAGAGAAAATCCCAAGCAGACTCCCCACTGAGCAAGGAACCAGAAGTGGTACTCAATCTCCCGACCTTAAAATGACTTGAGCTGAAATCAAGAATTGGACACTTAACCAACTGAGCCACCTAGGTGCCCAGTCCTACTTGTTTAAAAACTTGTTTAAAAAAAATTGTTTAAAAACAATTACATATTTGTTTATAATATGCCTGGAAAATATCTGCAAGAGTAAATTTTCAAAACATTCAACTTCTTTGGAGAACGTATTAAAAGGGACTTTTCATACAGCATTAGGATTATTCGATACACAGTATACATGTACACACAGGCATTCACGTATGTACACATACAGCTCTCAGGTGGCATGCCACACATGTGTGAATCCCTGCTCCTTCCATTTATTAGTTGAAACTCTAGGTCAGCACTGTGACCTATATCCTGTCACTTCCTTACGAGGTGGTTATACGGATTAGTGTGAACTTATGTACACTGCCTCATACATAGCAGGCACTCCAGAAATGACAGCTGTTTCTGTGACTGTTAATACTATTGCTGGGGCAGGCAGAGTAATGGCCCCCCTGCTGTCGGAGTCCTAATCCCTGGAACCTGTGGTATGCTATGGTACATAACAAGGGGGAATTAAGGTTGTAGATGGCATTAAAGTTGTTAATCACCTGACCTTATAATGGGGAAATTTCGGGATTATCTGGGTGATCCCAATGTGATGACGAGGTCCTTAAATAGGAAGGCGGGGAGCAGAAGAGTCAGAACCAGAGAGATAGTATCGGGAGAAAGACTCGAGGGGATCCCTGGGTGGCTCAGCGGTTTAGCTCCTGCCTTCGGCTCAGGGAGTGATCCTGGAGTCCCTGAATCGAGTCCCATGTCAGGCTTCCTGTATGGAGCCTGCTTCTCCCTCGGCCTGTGTCTCTGCCTCTCTCTCTTTCTGTGTCTCTCATGAATAAATAAATAAAAATCTTTAAAAAAAAACAAAAAACAAAACTCGACTGGCCATGGCAGGCTTTGAAGATGGCAGAGGGGGCCACCAGTCAAGGAATGAAGGTGGCCTCTACAAGCTGGAAAAGGCAGAAAAATGAATCCTCCCTCAGAGCCTCTGCAAAGGAATGCAGCCCTGCCATCCTGATGTTAGCCCTGTGATACCCATTTAGGAGTTCTGAACTCAAAGAAGTGTGGGAGAAATCACTCGTGTTGTTTTAAGCTACTGAATTAGTGGTAGCACAAACCTAGTGGTAATTTGTGATACCAATAGGAACAGGGATAGGAAATAGAACTGCAATTTAACAATACATTAATAACCTAGTTCCTTCTAACAGCTTTCTATCACCATCCCAGCCTGCCACGGTCCCAGAGTGAGATAAAAGGCCAATCTGTACACAGTGCTGGAGTCAGGAATAGGAGGTGAGAAAACCACAAAGTAATAATGGAGGAGGTGTGGGGACCAGGAACAAGACAGCCATGGAAGTAGCCAGAACGCTGTCCCACCAGGGGTCTCTGGGCCGGCTCTAGCACACCCAGACCCAGGACACAACAATGAGCCAGGCTCAGCTCTTTTGGGGAGCAGATCCCCACCAGAAAACACCACTAGGGAGGACACCTCCTGCCCTGGCCCTGACCCCAAACTGTGGAAAGCCATGGGGCTGGCATGGTGGGAAATGGCGCAGAGCCATGTATTGTCCAGGCCCTACCACAGTGGGCTCACAGGAGCCACAGGCCACATCTCCAGTGTCCACAGGGGACCCAAATACGTATATATCTTTTCTGATTTAATCCTCACAATGACTGTATGAAAAGGGTGGGAGGGCAGGTCATGTCTGCGGAGCAGGCATTATATGCTGCCTCTTGGAGTTCAGGAAAGTGAAAAGGTCCAGACCTCAACTGGAATCCTGGTCTGTGCTACTGACTTCCCATTACCTTTCTCTAAGTCCATCAGGTGTGTCGAGTGTTCATGAACATGTCTTCTTAGACCACCAAGTAAATAGTTCCTGAGCAATATGATGTGCCAGAGAACAGTGGTGACCTATGTTGGCACAGGGATCAGAGGAGCTGATTCAGGCCTGTGCCCCCCCATCTCAAGGGCATAAAGTGATTTCCAGAAGCCTGCATAAGCACATCTGGCTAAACTGGAGGATGTCCACTCTTTGCATGAGGGTACACATGAGGGCACCCTCTCCTCCTGCCCCAGGGCTCCTGACCCACTCTAGCTCCTGGACTCCAGCGAGACATGTCCGTCCAGCATCCATCAAGTGCTAGGAGAAATCAGCAAGGTCGTCTGGGAGCCTATGGATTAGGATTTCTAGCAGAATTGAGACAAGCACTTGCTTTGAACACAATCTCTGGGAGAGTGAAGGGACTAGTTTCCCAGAACCGGCTAGCAAGAACCTAATTTTATAACCTGCTATCTTACAAGTTTATGTGCTGGTATTTTAAATGATTTAAAAATGTCTTATTTTACAGCATGGGAGAGTTAAAAGGAACAAGGCTCACAACCGGAGCCCAGAATCTAGGGAAGTCCTATGGAGTCCTCTGATGTGGCCATCAGAAGAATCAAAGTGAGGCCAGAAGGTCTAGGGTATGTGGAGTTACTATAAACTCAAGATTGTCTTCAGGCGGTCATGCCTACTATGTCATGCTTTGCAAGGAGCTGCTTTCCTCCCTAAGGCAGCTCCTAGCCACCAAAAGGTTAAAGAAAAGGCTCCTTAACCTTTCCTCCCATTAGAGAAGCCAGAGCAGAGAGCCTGTTCCAGAAACAAAGATGGAGGCAGTGGTGGAAGCAAGCCTCCAGAAAGAAGCTCCATGAGAGGTTTTCCCTTAAAATAATTCTCCAGAAAACTATTATCAAACCTAATGGTAATCAGGAGAAGGGAAAGCATACATCTGGAGCAGCTACGTTATACCGTCTAATTTATTATCTCGGTGAGCCCTCATAAGCCTCCTTCCTTTGAATAACGGAGGGCCTTCACTGGGTGTTCCCCTCACACCTCCCTGACCACCCCTCCCAGACCCTGTTGCCAACGGTCAGGCCCCGAATTCAAGCCTTGAATACTAGACTTTGGGGTGAGGGAAAGAGGAGACAGGGAGGGGTTATGATGGCCAGGTCATGGTCAGAGGGGTATTTTACAGTGTTGGCTGCACAGAATGGTCAGCTCACACTCCCTCCTTCCTCTTGCCTCTTCCCTGCCTTTCTCCCTACTGAGGAGAATGAGGTCTGATCCGGTTGGTTATATTCCAGGATCCTATGTGGACTACACCTTCTAGGGTTGGGACTTGTGTGCCAGTGGGGAGGTTCCTGAGTCAGCACATCCAAGTGTGCCCACTGGGGCCTCAGCTGAGGGTGATGAGGTATGATCTAATTATCAAAGAGGATACAACCATCTCATGCTCCACCCCCCTGGCCCCCAGAGGCAGCCAGGTGAGCTCAGTTCTAGGGACCAGGGCCAACCTCACTTCTCACTATCTGTCCTTCTTCCTTTTGTGGACTGACAGGGTATGCTCCATCAAGGGGCAAAGGCTAAGCCTGCCCCAGAGGGTGATGCACTAGTGAGAGGGGAGGGAGACGTACTAGGGCTAGGGCCCTAAACCCTCACGCTGGAAACACTCCTTTTGGCTTGCCCTCCCCATCTCCCACCCTGTGGGCAGGAAGATGGCTGGGCTGAGGAAGGTTTTAGAACTTCTGGGTTCCTACCACTGCAGTGAGATTCTCTCATCAATGGGGAAGGCAGGGTCCACTTCATAGTGATTTCTGCTGCGTTCTGTGGTGTCTGCTGCATCAGCTGTCTGGGACTCTGCTGGTTAATGCTATGACTCTGGACAGGAAGCAGCCTGGAGCCACATGACTTCTCCCAAGTTTGGGTCCTTCTCCATCTTCCCACCCCAATCCCAGCCCCAAGGAAGATTAAGAAAAAAAAAAAAAAAAAAAGACCAGGGACTGTAGGAAGGCCATGCTATGCAGTTTGGAATTGTTTATTTTGTAAACAAACCAATGGCAATAAATTATGCTGAACTTTTAATAAGATGCACATCATATTAGGTCTGTATTTTTGCCAAAAAAAGAGAAAAAAAGGTAGGGGGAAGTAGAGGGAGAAAAATGCCTTGAAGTAAAGATCACAAAAGGGGTTTCCTGTTATGAGATACGGATGCATTTCCCTGACCAAAACCAGACTGATCAAAATGCCAAATCAAAAATTATGAAAACTACAAACAGGTGACAGATGTGAACTTGCTTCCTCTGCTCCCCAGACCCTAGGAGGCAGTCTGGGGGTCATCCTACCTCCTGCAGTTGGCAAGTGCCTTGCCATCACCAAAGGCAGCACTGAGGGGCTGCCTCATGGCCGCCAGAATCAAATAGAAAGCATCCTGGGGAGCCTGGAATCAGTTGCAGCCTTTTGAATGGGCCCCCTTTCATTTCACTTGAGTCTGGATGACCAAATGAAAGAAATACCTCCAAGTGAGCACATTCTAGTGCTATACCAACAACACACATGCCAGCAAAATGCTCTGCAATGCCACACTGGCCTCCCAAGCATTACAGGAACAGCCCTCCCTGGTGGCCCCAGCACAGGTCAGAGGTACATGCAAGAGGCTGATTCCTGGTCAAAAGGGCAGTAACGTGCAGTGAAAGGATTGTTTCTGGTTTTGTTCTATAACAATCACAATTCAAACAAAAGGTCAAACATCCAAGCATAGAATTTGCTATTACATACGTTCTTCTGGGTCTCTGCACATGCTGGTCTCTCTGATGGAATATCCTTTCCTCACTTTTCCACCTAGAAAACTCCAATTTATCTTTTAGGGGGAGGTCACATGTCACTTTCCTCTGAGCACCCTCTACATTTCCAAGAAAGCCAACCTACGTCCCCCTCTCAGAGTGTACTCCCAATGTTTGATGCTATACTTTCTTGGCACTCTCTCTTCTATAGATCGTGAGCTCTGACAATAGTGGCCAGCTTAGGTGTGGGTCCCTGCCATTCAGCCCAGGAGACCTGCTTAAGACTCACCTTCTGTGCCTAGCAGAGCACTGATCTGTCATTGCCAGAGGCCCAACAGTTGACCTTTTTTTTTTTCCTTAACATGTTCAGACACAACAAGGCCGAATTCACTTTTCCCTTCTGGATTCCCCTGCTTAGAACAAACTTTCAGGAAGACACAGGTCTTCCTGTATGCACCTCAAATGCCAGGTCCCAGTAGGGTCGGCCAACACTATTCCTGGTAATCTTCATGGGGGGATGGGCAGAATGTCCTCCTAACTAGGCCTGAGGGGACCCCTTGGAAAGGAGGACTGTCTGCTTACCAGGCATCAGGGTTAAGGCACTTCAGCAAGACCAGGATGGCTCTGTGCTGGCTGTCTCTTCCAGATCCCTGGACCAAGGATCCAGCCACAGGCAGGGAGTAGCCTATCCACCAATAGTAGAACAGATATTTCTGCCTACAGCCCAAATGAGAAGAACAGCTATCTGTGCATGTAAGCTTTCCTACATTTTCTCTAAGTACTGCTACTACTAAAACTATCTGCCATTTACAAAACCAAGAGCTATGAAAGGCATTTGGGGGCACCTAGGTGGCTCGGTGGCTGAGTGTCTGCCTTCGGCTTAGGTCATGATTCCAGTCTTAGGAGCAAGCCCACGTTGGCTCCCTGCTGAGCAGGGAGCCTGCTTCTCCCTCTCTCTCTGCCACTCTCTCATGCTCTCCCTCTCTCAAATAAATAAATAAATAAAATCTTTAAAAAAATTTTTTAAAGGCATTTGATACATATCTCATTTAATCCTCCTAACAAGCCCACAGGGAAGGTATTCCCATCTTCATTTTAGGAGAATTTACTGAGCTCAGAAAGGTGAAGTCATTTGCCCACAGTCACCTAGCCAGCAAATGACAGAGGTGGCATTCTTTAATTTTTTTTTTTAAGATTTTATTTATTTTTTCATGAGAGACACAAAGAGAGGCAGAGGGAGAAGCTGGCTCCCTGTAGGGAGCACGGTGTGGGACTCAATCCCAGGAAGCCAGGATCACACTGTGAGCTGAAGGGAGACACTCAACCGATGAGCCCCCCAGGCGCCCCCAGAAGTGGCATTCTCCAAGGCAGTATTTCTGACACCAAAGCTTGGGTCCTTAATGAAGCCCTGTGACACTATAAGGGAAGTTTGAAAAGGCAGCAGCAAATATAGATGTCTAGTAGAAGCAGACAGACACAGATCTAGAGGAGGAAAGAGAGATGTCCCCATAGGAGCCATTTCTACTCTAAACTGGTCCCCTACACATTGACAACTCCCCTCTCCCAGGACCCTGGCACCTGCCTCACCTGCTGATTCTACACTCCCAAAGTCCTCATATAGGCCACAAAGGAATTATCAACAAACTTAAAAAGACTGAAACCATAAAATGTCTGTCCTCTCACCACAGTGGAATGAAAGCACAAGTCAACAACAGAAGTTAATTAGAAAATCCCCAAATGTTTGGAAATTGAGCAACACATTTATAAATAACTCATGGGTCAAACAAGGAACTATAATAAAAATTTTGAAATAGTTCTAACCAAATGGTAACTAAAAATATGACATATCATTGGGATTAAGCTCGAGTAGTACTTATAGGAAAATTTACAGTTCTAAATTACATATTTTTACAAAATGGTTGATAATCAAGGGTCAAAGCTTTCATCTCAAGAAGCTAAAGAACAGGGGATCCCTGGCTGGCTCAGTGGTTTAGTGCCTGCCTTTGGCCCAGGGCACGATCCTGGAGTCCCAGGATCAAATCCCGCGTCGGGCTCCTGGGA
This sequence comes from Canis lupus familiaris, assembly GCF_011100685.1. NCBI lineage: Eukaryota > Metazoa > Chordata > Mammalia > Carnivora > Canidae > Canis > Canis lupus. The sequence continues at coordinate 2,329,423 of NC_049241.1, read as the reverse complement.
TGGAGCCTGCTTCTCCCTCTACCTGCGTCTCTGCCTCTCTCTCTCTATGTCTATCATGAATGAATAAATAAAAAATCTTTAAAAAAAAAAAAAAAGAAGAAGAAGCTAAAGAACAGCACAGTAAACCCAGAGAAAGTAGGAAAAAGAAAACAAGACAGAAGAGAAATCAATGGAATAAAAGAAAATCAACACAGCCAAAAGTTGGTTATTTTGAAATATTAAGAAAACTGATCAATATCTAGCAAAACTGATCAAGAAAAGAGAGAGGAAAAAAAACCCACGAATCATCAATATCAAAAATAAAATGGGGACATCATGGGGTGCCTGGGTGGCTCAGGTGGCTGAGTCTGACTCTTGATTTTGGCTCAGGTTGTGATCTTGGGGTCCTGGGATTGAGCCCATCAGGCTCCCTGCTCAACAAGTAGTCTGCTTATCTCCCTCTGCCCCTCCCCTACTCGTGCTCGCTCTCTCCCTCTCTCTCCCTCCCTCTCTCTAAAATAAATACAAAATCTAAAAAAAGGGGGACATTACAGATTCCAAAAATATAGAAGGGTAATAAGAGGACCTAATGATTCATTTGAAGCCAATAAATACACAAAAATAGGTTAACTCCTTGTAAAAATATAACAAAACTGATACAAGAAGAAATAAAAATCTGACTAGTCATATATATATTGAGGTAATTAAAGTCATATTTTAAAGACTTCTCATTAAAAAGAAAGAAAACCTACAGACCTCATAGCTTCCCTGGTGAATTATCCTAAACTTTTAAGCAAGAAACAGCAATTTTACACAAATTTTTCCAGAGAATATAGGAAGAGTAGATATTTTCCAACTCTAAGGCCAGAATAATGTTGATACTAAAACATGACATAGACAATTTAAGAAAGGACAATTACAGAGTAATATATTTAATGAACACAAAAATGCTAAATAAAATATTAGCAAATCAAATCCAACAATATATAAAAATAATATTCATAAACAATGAGGATTAATTTTAGGAATGCAAGATGGGATCTGATGTTTAAAAAAATCAATAAATATTAATTCATCACAATCACACTATAAAGGAGAAAAATCATATAATTATCTCAGTAGAAGCACAAAGACCATTTTATAAACTTCAACACTTATTTGTGATAAAAAAAAAAAAAGAAAAAAACAACCAACAACTTTCACAGTAAACTAGGAATAGGAAGGAACTTCCTCAATCTGATAAAGAATATACATGAAAAAAACCATGGCTAACATAATATTTACTGGTAGAATGGTAAATACTTTCTCCTAACATCAGGAAGAAGACAAAGACAATCTGTTCTCTCCTCCTCTATTGAACATTGTACTGGAGTTCCTAGCAAGTAAGTTAAGGCAAGAAAAAAATGGCCAAAAGGACAGGAAAAACTATATTTCTAAATGACATGATTGTTTACAAAGAAAATCCTAAGGATTCCACAAAACAAATTCTAGATCATCTAGTGATTTAGTAAGGCTGCAGGACACATGAGCAAAATATATAAATCAATTTTATTTCTATATTCTAGCAGCAACGAATTGAAAAATAAGAAAATATTTTCCTTTTTTAAAAAAAGATTTTATTTATTTATTTATTTGAGAGAGAGAGCATGCACGCACAAGGTGGAGAAGGGCAGAGGGAGAGGGAGAAACAGACTCCCCACTAAGCAGAGAACCTGATACGGGGCTCATCCCAGGGCCCTGAGATCATGACCTGAGCCAAAGGCAGACACTTAACTGACTGAGCCACCTAGGCACCCTGAAAATATCATTTTCAATCACATCAAAAAAATACTTAGTAATAAATTTAATAAAAGATGTCCAAAATTTTGTACTTAACACTATAAAAAGTTGCTAAGAGAAACGAAACACCTAAATTAATGAAAAGATACACCATGTTCATGGATTGGAATACTCCATATTTTTAAGATGTCAACTGTCCCTAAAGTGTTTCATAGGTTCCACACAATGACAATCAAAATTCCAATACACAGTTTTTAAAAAAGAAATTAAGTTGATTTGAAGATTTATATGGATATGAAGGAACTACTATAAAGCTACAGTAATCAAAACAGCATAAGACTGGAATAAAAGTAGACCATTCAAGAGTACAGAACAGAGTCCTGAAATAGACCCACACAAATTCAGCACTCAATTTTTTTTTCAACAAAGATGTCAAGGCAATTCATTGGAAAAGGCAAATCTTTCCAATAAATGCTGCTAAAATCATTAAACGTTTAAAAAAATCAAAATTCAATCCTTTCTTCACACAAAGATTTCTTGGGACAAAAAAAGCACAAGCTGTAAATTACATACTGATAAACTTAAGTTCATCAAAATTAAAAACCTTCAAAAGATAGCATTAAGAAAATGGAAAGGCAAACTGCAGATTGGGAGAAATAATCTCACATTACCTCACAAAAGATGTATATCCAGAACTATAAGAACTCCTACAGTTATTTCAAAAAGATAATCAAATGGTCAATAAGCACATTAATGGATGAGCAACATACTTATTGTACCATATTGGCAGCCCCATAGTAACATAGCAAAAGGATGCATGAAAAACTGGTGCAGGGATCCCTGGGTGGCGCAGCGGTTTGGCGCCTGCCTTTGGCCCAGGGCGCGATCCTGGAGACCCGGGATCGAATCCCATGTCGGGCTCCCGATGCATGGAGCCTGCTTCTCCCTCTGCCTGTGTCTCTCTCTGCCTCCCTCTCTCTCTCTGTGACTATCATAAATAAATAAAAATAAAATTAAAAAAAAAAAACTGGTGCAGAAGGGCGAGCAAAGGTTCCCAAATGTAGGGGCACCTAGGTGGCTCGATGGTTGGGGGTCTGCTTTGGCTCAGGGCATGATCCCAGGGTCCTGGGATCCAGTCCCACATCAGGCTCCCTGTAGGGAGCCTGCTTCTTCCTCTGCCTATGTCTCTGCCTCTCTCTCTCTCTGTCTCTCATGAATAAATAAAGTATTTTTTTAAAAAAGGTTCCCAAATGTAGCCCAAAAGCAGAATCATGGCTGTGGACAGTTTTTGTTTGATGCATACTGTGTGACAAAAAACCTTGAGCCTATATTTAAAAATGACACATCTCACCAAAAAGAACTAGATTTCCAACTAGAAACAGCTAGATGTGGCTATGCCAGCTCCACATTTCCCTACAGTGAGCAGTGAGCAGTGAGCAGTGGCTCTTGGGTGCACCAAGGTCTCTGTTACTGACACACAGTGTAGAAGTACATTTCTTCCTGCATGCTGCTTCCCTCCATCTGGCCCCTGCCAGGCCCCAAAGGGCACTTGAGTGTGTGATCCAACTATAGAACATGTATACTGGAAAGACTGGAAGGTATTGAGGATGTGCAGGATGTAGAAAGAAAGGTGTGACAGGGCCTCCGGATGTTTGTAAACTGGTTCTTATACAGAGGGACATCCACAATCAGAACATCCAGGGGCCAGCATTCGGGCTGTTAGAGGAAAGTTCTAAGAGGCTAACTGGTGGTACCAAGAGCAAATGGCAGCATTTCTTAGGCCCAACTGGCTAAGAGGCAGCTGTCTCAGGAGGGAAAATGTGAGGGGCATGGATGAGGAGCACTCAGCCTGCACTGGCAAGGAAGCCAGCCCATTGTCCTTTCACCCCTGCACACTGCCAGACTCTGCCCTCTGACCTTTCATCTCTGTAGGTTGCTACTCCAGCTGAACAGGTTACCAAGGGACAATCACAATCACCTCCCCTTGATAGTCCCATGCATCAAGGCACACAAAGACCTAAGAGGAACTGCAAATGTTTCAAACAGAAGATTCCTTGACTATATATAACTTACTAAGCCTCTGGAATATGCCCAAGCTATCTGTGCTAGCCTAGTGCAGATAAGACATATATGACTTATGTATGAATTTACACATTCTCCCTCAGGTTTAGAAGAGAGTGTCTCCTCACAGATATAGAACAGAGTGTCTCCTCTTCAGGTCTCCTCACAGAAACCCAGCTTATTTCAACGATGGAACAGAACATTTCCATTTGGAGACTTCTGGTGAAATCCTAAGAAGGATAATGTAGAGCCCGCCCCCCATTTAACCCCAACATACCAGCAAATGTCCATACCCCATTAGTATTTCCCCAAGCCAATGGCCACAGTGAGACTCAAATCCCAGGGACCAAGGGTGCACATATGTTCAACAAGGGATTCCTGACCCCTGCTCTGGGCCTGGCTCTATGCTAGGGTTCCAGGGATGAGTCACCTTAGCAACAGCCCCCTGATTTGCAGATCACTGTTGATGGAGGCAGGACTCAGTCTTTTGCTCTGGCATATATGACTTATGTATGAATTTACACATTCTTTCTCCCTCAGGTCTAGAAGAGAGTGTAAAGGGTACTGGATGTAGAGTTAGGAGACCTAGACTGAGTTCTCATTTAACACCTCTATGACCTTGAGCAAAAGATCCTTCATCAAAGCCTCAATTTTTGTCTTTGGAATGTCTCCCCTCCCAGGGATCCTGTGAAAACATTTTACAAACCAAAGAGGGACCTGTCCCCGCTGGCCCCTGGATGCTTCTTGCCTGGGGGCTGATTTTCCCAGAGAGTGACTCCTCAGCCTAGCCCTAAGCAGGTCAAACTCTGGGGTTTTCTCCCTCAGCCCTCCACGCCATCCCTTCCTCCTTCTGTCCACAGCTAGCCTTGCTCTCCATAGCAATTCCAGGGTGTGTTGAGGCCTTAAGGAAGCCAAGGCTAGTCGGTAGGGCAGGGCAGCTATTAATCCGCTTCTTCTCCTCCCCAGCCTCCTCAATCTCACCTAGTGAATGCAGTTTGTGTGCTGGGACCTAGGCTTCCCAGGGCCCCGATTCCACTCCGGGTCTAGGTCTTTCCTCGCACTGTGCCCTGCCTGTGGCAACCTTCCATGGTAGCCCCTGGCAGCAGCAGGCAGCACTGGCCAATCTCCCTGCTCTTCTTTGCTTCACTCCCAACTTCCTCTCCTCCTCAGCCTGTTGGCAGTTCAGGCTCCAGGGTGAAGGCAGACATTTCACCATTTTACCTGTCAAATTAGCTTTCAGGGTTTGCTACTCAAAATGTCTGCATGTGTAGCAATAGCAACAGTCCCACTGCCACTGACAGGGCTCAGGAACCCGTGGGTGACCATAGTCAAAACAACCCCCAGGGCAGGGACTCTCAGATCTAGTAAAAGTAGCATAGGTGTACAGAGGCGGAATGCAGAAGTGGATGGTGGGTATCAGCCTGTCACCGTTGGGAGGGAGATTACAGACTAGCAAAAAGGGGAAGGCTACAAGATCCCTGGGTACTTGATTAGTGGCAAAGATACCAGAATGAACTATGTAGCTTGACAGAGATTCGGGTAGACAGCAACATCTATGTCTGTAATTGTAGACACACATATACGGGTTAGCATACATGCATACATTGTCATGCTCGTCTGAGAGGCCCTAGAAACGACACCCTAGTAGCAACAAACACAGCCAGCTCCACACCTTGTTCTCTGATACCAGTCTTTCCAGGAAAAGGAATGGGACTCCTTCAGAGAAATGGCAGGTTCCAGTGCTGGGACACGATAATACGAGAATAGCCTGGAATATCTTGGGGTGCCAGAAAGTCAAGAAATGCTCAAAGGGCAAAGGATGTGGGGGTGTCAAGGGGCACAGGAGCCAGCCTGGAGGAGCTCCCAGGGACCAAGACTGGGACAATTTGAGTAGCAAAATAATAGAGTACTGGATTATAACTGAAAGCATAAATACATATCCATGGCCAATGATAAAAAATAAATACTAAATACATAAACGGTGAGAAGAGATAAATCTCCCATAAAGAATTGCAAATAATTCACTCAGATACTCCACCTTCATGGAGGGAGGAGGCTCACTTCCCCACCCAACCTTCACAGAGACACTGGCTCTGCCCAAAAAGAGCTTCCGGTAGGAAATGAGTGTGTATGCATGTGCGTGTGTGTGCAGAAGCCATAAGAGAAGGGTGCAGAATGTTCTAGACTGTCCATCAAGAAAAAAAGTGGATAAATGAACTATAGTCAAGTCATAATGGAACACTGCACAGCATCAGAAATTCATGAGCTAGAACCATACTAGCAGCAAATTAAAACCTCAACATCACAGTGTTGAATGAAAAGGCAAGCCTGAGGTGGGACACATATAGGGCCTTACCATTTGCACATAGCTCTAAAAAACAAATGAAACAATGTTATATATTATTTGTGAATACAAACATATATGAGAGAAGTATTTACATCAAATTCCAGATAAAAAAGAACATAACTGGAGAGCAAACTCATGAGTTCATGACTATTATCAAGTTCCCTTTTTAAATAAACTGAACATTTTTAAAGTGTGTTGGCTAAACTATTATGAAGTATAGGTAATTCAGATTTGGGAACAGTCAGGAAAAGGGTGGCAGATGGCCAGGTGCCAGGTACTTTCCGGGACAACGTGAACTGGCCCTGGGGCCACAAAGAAGCTGACTAAGTGTGCATGTGTGCTGGAAGAGCTGGGTTGGTGTCCACATGCTTGTACGAGAAAGAAAACCACAGTTAAACTAATGAGAACATGGTAGATTTAGAGGGAGCGGGTAAGCACACTGGATGGGGAGAAGGAGGAACCCATGCAATCAATCCTGCAGATGGACTAGGTCCTGCCACTGGACAAGGAGGAAGTGGACATTGTGGTGGGCGGGAGGAGATGAGGAGAGGAAGGAAAGGAGAAGGAAAGGAGAAGGGAAGGAGGGGGAGGAGCAAAGGAGAGGTAGGAAGGGGGGAGGGACACAGCAGCATCCAAATCCTTGATCTCTCTCTTTCCCCTTACACCTGTCTGGCCAGTCCTTCTCTTTCACAGCTTGTCCCCTTCTGCCCAGTCACTACATGTCACAGTTCTTCAAAAAGCAAGGCCTTTCCCTCTTTGTACACTCTCCAGCTAATATCATCCTGCCCATAGCTTCAGTGACCAGCAATCAAAGATGACTCCTGCTCTGGACAGCCTTTACTGAGCACCATGTTCTCCTGGCCAATGTCTCTCAGGCACTCCAGCCAGCACACAGGTGCACCTTCCTCTCCCGTCACGTGGTCCGCCCACACCCTCAGTGCTACCACCTACCTTATCAACGAGTCATCTTCAGCCCTCCCCCTTCCTCTTGTTCTATACCCAGTGTATCAGGAAGCCTTACCCTATGCTGGGTACATCTAAAACCTGGCTTGTTCTCTCTTCTAGTAATACCTTAGACCAAACCAACATCATCCTTCACCTCCCCACACCCGGTCTGGCCTCCAATCAGACCTCTACGTGGCCAAGGTGGTTAGGACCACCCTCCCTTCCCTGCCCTGTGGCTTTTAAAAACAAATGGGAAGAGGGTTTCCTCCTCATTAGACAAGCTGAAGAGCACCAAAAGTCCATTCAGACCCTCTGCTCACATCCTGGGTCTCTGAGAGGCCCCTGTAATAGCGAAGGATCCTTGGTGACTGGTGACCTGCTCCCACTGGACACGCCACCACAGCCACCAGGGCCTACTTGCATGGAGCTATTTAAAGGAACAAACAGACCATATATTTCAACAGCTCCAATCCTGTAATATCAACTGGTTCATCAAAATGAGCTGAGTCATCAGGAAAAGATGAAATTATATGCAGTATTCTAGGAAGAATTGTGTAGTTCAAGGAAAGAGGGGAGTATAAAATACATTTTAGAAAGATTCCCAAACTCAGATAAAACATAATTACTTTTGTGCTTTACAGTCAGCTCCACGACTCTATGATCTCTCTTTATTGAAAAGGAACAATGTACAGGTTGCTTGGGAGTGGAGGGGATGGAGGACACAGCAGCATATAAATATGACTCAGCTGATGGCTTACTGTGTCCACCTGTCTGTGGATTCACTCGAGCTTCAGAGGGGGTTGCCAGCAAAGGGCATCAACATTTCTCCCCAGTTCCTGGGACTACAGGCCATTTAACATCCTTTTCAGTAGTGTTGAATTTTTACAGATAAGCATTTATTTATTTTTTTAATCTGAAGAAAATGTTAAAGTGTGAGTTTCCCTCTCTTGTTTGCTGGGGGACTGCAGCTTTCTCCAAACCTCCCAATATGAACACTTTTGTTAGTCTAAGGCTGGAAACGGAACAGGGGTTCCTGCAGGCCAGCAGTGATGGCAGTGTCATCAGCCCAGGGCAGACTACCAATGTGCAACAGTGTCCCTGCTGGCCTGCTGGACAGGCCTCTAATGGTGGTGGCCCCTGAGTCCTGGGGACCTCAAACTAGTGCAGCATCACCAGGAAGGAGGGGCCGGTCATAAACTCAGAGAAAGCTAATCTGGAGGTGCCCACAGCTCCCACAAGGAGAGTCTGTCTGAGAGCAAAGCCATATGGAACAGAGCTAAGTCAAGAAAGGGGAGGACATTGAAGCCTTCAAGCTCTAGACTAGTTGTGTTTAAAGCAGGACTACCCTGACTTGTCAGTGATATAGACAAATAGATTCTCTTCTGTTATGTGTGCTCACCTGAGTTGGCCTCTATTACTGGTAACCAAACACCAATAAGTTAATATGCCCACCCCTCTGGGTACAGTGCCCCCTTCCAGAGGCATGCTGAGCTGGACTGGTACCTCCAAGCTCCCAGCCTAGGGTAGTAAAGAGGGTAACCTTGACCACCGTCCCTCTGTGTGCCTCCCATGTATGACGGGGCCCAGGTAGCAAGGAAGGGTTAGCTCCAGAAAGGGCTTTCTGAGTAGCCCTGTGTACACACAGTAGGTCCCAATGCAGACAGATGTATTTTCAGAAGAAATTCACTGCAGGTCTTCTGGCAGGAAACATCCAACTGCACCCACAACAGAAGGCCCCTCATTCAAACAGGAAACACAAGTACAGAGCTCCACATTCCATTCCCTCACCCTTGCTGACTGCAGACAGCCCTGCTGGCTTCCCAGAACCATCACCCACATCTGGCACAGTCCTCATAGTCCGTGGGGTGGGGTTGGCCCCAGAGTAGGAAGCCTTGGCCCAGTACAGGCAGGTCCATTGACAACCATGGCAGAGACAGCATTCTACTCAAGCCAGCCCGGTCCCAAAGCTACATCAAACCTATCAAGTAGCCTCTCCCAGAGGTATTAGACCCTAGTTTCTCTGCATCTTGAAATCCTGCCATTGTTAGCACCTAGATGATGAGAATCTTCAAGCTACAAGTCCCCAGTGAAAGAGGCAGCTGCCCCTAACCCCACTTATAAGCCGTGCATATTCTTGGGCCCTGGACTATTCTCCACAGATCCTGTGTGTGCATGTATGCGCGTGCCCTGGCGAGCAGCTCAAGCGTGTGTCAACATGTGGGTCTGCTTTCAATTGTGCTGGAACAATTCTACCTGATAAACAAAAACAGATCCAAAATAACCTTTGGCAAGCAGCATATTTTTAAAAGAAAGAGAAGGTCCGAATGAACTGGCAAGAGTAATGCTTAAGCAAACAAACTTGGTCAAGCCAAACATCCATGGTGCACATCAAAAAGCCCCTCCGAGGGCTCCCCATGAACCGAGGCCGGCAGCCGGGAAAGAGGTTGGAACTGATGCACTTCTGGCCTGGAATGGGACAGGCCACCCACTTCCCACCATTGGTCACTGGCATTTCATTCAGGTCACTGGATCAGACCACAAGGCAGGGCCAGGATGCCAGGACTCCACTCACGGCAGGAAAGGGCGAGCCCCCTCCTTCCCCTCCAGTCACCCAGTTCTGATGGGCCCCGGCAGGGCAAGAGACAGTGGGAGCAAGTGGGCAGTGCCACTGGAGAGTACCCAGAATCCCTGCTGGATGAGATGGCCAAGTTCCCAAGGCATTTCCCATTGAAATCCATTCAGACCCAAGAGCTAAGACAGAACCAGGTCTGCAACTGCCTGCTTTGGATCCCACTACACCACTAACTATACGGCTCCCTGGCTTCCCATCCACCTTGAACTACACAACACTGAGGATCATAGAGCCAGAGTGGTCAACCCAGGGCCCCACCCAAGGGCTAACTAAGGCACAAAGGCTGGCACTGAGCTCACAGAAGAACACCCAGCCGCCTTTGAAAGAAGGTAATCACCTGTCCCTGCACAGTTTCACAAGCTGGGCCGTCAAGACCTCCAAGGACAGGGTTCCATGCAGCTAGCCCCAGACTCTGAGCTACCACCCACACCCCTGCCAGTCCCCTCAGCAAGCACACTTCTCTCCATCCTGGTTTTTCCACAGTGAAAAACGTTCCAAGAGCTTTCTGTCACCAGGTCCAAACCCCTTCACTGCCTGGTCTCCTGGGGTTCTAGAACCTCCAAAGGGGTCATGCTCTTCACTGTCTTGCTCCACCCTCGCCCCGCCTCCCAGTACTCCCAGAGATTTACATCTGCCCACATAGTATTTCTGGGGTATTGTTCTTACCACAGTCAGGTTGGAGTCAGCCACAGAGCCCACGCCACATCACACCAAACCCCTCTTCAGGTGCCACAGGCTCAGCTAAGACAAAGGATGATCCAGAAAGTCTGTGGAGCCCAAGGCTAAGCACTGCTGGAAGGGGCAAGGGACACTCCCAGGGACCACCATGGGAGCTGAAGAAAGCTAGAATGTGGAGGGCTCAAACCCAAACATGCCATAAACTGTCACAGGCTCACAGAAGAGGCCCAGCGGCCAGATGGAGAGACATTCTGGAGTCAGATCTATGTTAGAGACATGAGAGTCTGGAAGATGACCTAACTTCTCAGGGCACTTGGTTTCCCCTCATCTGTTAAACAGGGGAATCAATGCATCTTTCATGGGGTCAAGGAGAAATGAGAGAAAAGAATCTGCTATGGTACCTGAGAGAGAAAGCTTTTGATAAGTAGAAGCGTATGGCTGTTAGCATCTCAAAGGCCAGTTTGTTGAGGCTGAGGCGGAGCAGGTGAATGGAAGTGGTAGATCTGGTTTTCCTGGATACGGTCAGCTGTAAAAGGGACAAGAGTATTTGTGTATGCTTAAGTGCAGGAGGCAATGAGGCAGCAGGAAAAAATGTTAGGAAGCGAGGCCTTTAGTGTACCTCTGAGAGGGGAGTACAGAGAAGGCAGGGTGCGGCTGAAGGCCAAGAGAAATGGACGCAAACAGTCAGAGAGGTGTTGGGGCGGGGACTGTGGCACCTGCAACAGGCAGATACAGGAGGCCAGGGGCAGGATGCCCGGAGCTAGGCTGAGATCATCCACGAGGAGGGCCCAAGTGACCGCCCGCCCTGCTGCAGGGTGGGGAGCCGGAGCCCCTTCCTTCGCTCCTGCTGCTTGAGGAGGACGAAGCCTTCCCACACAGTAGACCTAGGCCACCCCTAGGAAGAAGGGCTATCCCATGCCCAAGTGGAGTGAGGGCACAAAGGAAGTGAGAGAAAAGCAAGGAAGGGTAGAACAAATTGCTCTTTCTCTGCTTCTTTGTATTTTTTCTTTCATAAAAGCCACACATGAAACAGATGAATACAAGCTCGTTGTAAAAGACATGAACACCAACTGCACAGATCAAGACATGAAAGCTCTCTTTCAGCCCCTAAATTCCACTTTCCTTTGCTCCCCCCCAAGATGTAACCACTATTCACAGTTTGCTGTGTTTCCTTTCAGATCTTCTGATGCATCTATATACAAACATATGTTCATATGTACACAGTTTTCCTATATAAATGGGACCCATCAGACACACAGTTCAGAGACTTGCTCTTCACTTAATAGTATATTCTCCTTATTTACAAAATGTTTATGAAGGGCGGAGGGACAGACAAGAATCTCTACCATTGTGTATCTGATGGTTCTAGTGGTAGTCCTTCCACCTCCATTGAAGTTACCTTTCTTAGTGGCTGCGTCGCACTGCACAGTTTGTAGTAACCAGCCAATCAGGGAACATTGAACTTGACTCCATCTGCTCTAGCATAAACAGCACTGCAGTAGACACCCCTGTGCCCGGCTCCTTGGGCAGCCGCCCTTAGAACAGGTAGAGAAACAACTCAGGCATTGGTCCTCCCAGGAAGCAAGAAAGGAGGATGCTTTGTAACCCCTACTCACAACCAGAGATACTATTATAGGATCCTGTGGTCCCTCAGCCCACTGTGCCTGGGGAATGCAAAAGGCATGCATGACCAGCTCTCAACCCTGGAGGTACTGGAGTTCATATCCTAGCTCCTGCTAGCCATACAATCCTGAGCAAGTCACACCCACCCCTGACTCTGTGGCTACCTCTTTCCTGCAAAAATGTCCCCCATGTGCCCCACCCCCATCAGTGCCCCCACAGAGGGAAGTGATGTGTTCAAGGATGGTCTCTAAAGGGGTACAGGCCAGGGGACACATAGAATGTCTGAGACACTTCTGGTCAGCACAGCTGGGGAGGAGGTGCTACTGTCATCTGCTGGGTAGAGGCCAGGAATGCTGCTAAACATCTTATAATGCACAGGACTGAGAATCACGGGCCTCAGACACCAATGTGATGAGGTGGGAAGCCTGCTGGTGGCCCAGCAGCTGAAGAGTTAAGCAGCCCACTGCCCAGGCTGCCTTCCTGCCCGCCTGCCTGCCGGCAAGGACTACATTAAGCCTGGCCAGGAGATGGGCCGCTGCCTTCTGGTTCACATTAGCGGCGCTCTGCTTGGCAATGTTCCCTCTGGCGGGCTGCCTTCCCTCCCTGCCCCAACCACTCTCCACCCCGACTCAAAAGAAAATACCAGGATCCACATATAAAACCCGCGCACTCCCCGCCTGTCTCTTACCTCGTCTTGAATAAAACAAGCTCTTAAACTCCTGACCTTCCTCCCAGTCACCCCATTTGTTTCAAGACAGCACATCTCAGGCTGGGGGGCATGGCATGGCCCTCCACACTGCGGGGTGCTTTGCACGCCGGGCTGGCACCAGGGCAGGGCAGGGCAGCTCCTCTAGAGGCTGGCCCCTGTGTCTATGATCTGAAAAAAGACAACTGTCCCCACAAATACCCTCCATGCTATCCCCAAATGCCAAAGCTTCAGCTACTCAGACCTTCACCTTTCAGAACTGGGAAGGCTCCCAAGCTGAGAACAAGAGGAGAGTTGGGAGCATTTAAAGATCAGAAATAAAACCTTAGAAGAAACAGCAAAAGCTTGCTTTTTAACTTTTCTTATCTTTCCTCACTAGAGGCCCCAGCTACTAAGGTCGGATACACCAACCACTGTCAAACTCGTGTCTGTTCCCAAACTTCTCTGGGCCATCGCCCCATGCATCAGCTTCCCTCCTAGACCTCCGCTCCAACTGGAGGCCCCCAAACACCTCAAACTTATTAAAGCCCAGCCCATACTCCCCTCTCCTCTCTACCTCCACCCTTACACCCCGACCTTCCAGGGCTCCCCGCTCAGTAGTGGCTTCACTGCCCAGCTTGCTGCTCCAGCCAAAGATCTGGGAGTTGTCTGGGACATGCCTCTCCCCTCCATCTTCCCCATATCTACTCCATCACCAAGTCTTGTTAATTCCATCTCCTAAATATCCCTGGGTCTTACTGTCCTCCCACCAGGTTAGCCCAAGAGACCTCAATCTTCCTGCACTACTGCAGCAGCCTCCTAACTCGGCCCCAAAAAGGTACTCCCAGTCCCCTGGAATCCATCCTCCGTACTGTCTGTCTATCCAACATGCAATAAATACACATGAACACCCAGGACACATACACACTTCACCCTTCCAAACTATCTGCATTATTAAAGTAGACTAAAATCTTTAATAGACCTCTAGACCTTACAGGGTCTGCTCCCACCTACATCTATGGCACCTCTTACTCCAAGGCTGTTTTCTGATCTCCAACTAAAATGCTTTTCTTACAAGTCTTCAAGTTATCTAAGTTATCTCCCACCACAGGAGATGGCTTTGCCTTTGCTGGTACCTCTGCTTGGAACACTTTGTACACCCACGCCTCACACCTCAGCTCTTCTTCTAGATCAGTCCTCCTCCTCCTTCAAATCCTGGGCATCTGATCTGACCCTCAGCCTAGGTCAGTTCCTCCACCCTCTGCTCTCAGAGAATCTCCCATGTCCTGAGAAGGCCCAAGCTAGGCAGGAATAACACATGCGTGCGTATGTAGGGAAGGAATATGCTGGCAGTGGGGCTGACAGATGCAGCTCTACATACCACGAACTCATCCTATCTACACACCCCTATTTGTGTCTTCATAGACACTGATCACCAACAGCAGGCCAAGGAGATGGTGGTACGGTCTGATAGGGGCGGGGTCCACAGCTGTGCCACAGTCAGCTCAGTCCGACAAAGGCTGGCTCAGACTCTCCAAATTACCCTTGCCCAGAATCATCTCATTTAAATACTTTTGGAAAGACAAAAAGAACAAAAACACCAAAACAAAAACAAAACACCTTTAGGTGAAATTTATTTTTAAACAAGAACATGTTATAATAAGGCATTTTAGTAAAACTTCAAACAAAAGCAGGCAAGTGTCTTTATTTTAATAAGACATCTCACTTGCCCTTTCCCCATGATTATTACAAGTTGAAGCCTGTGAATAATTAAAGCAATGTTTATGGTATTTTTATTATTGTTTTATTTTTTAAAAGAAAGAATTATAAATATTCAGTTTAAGTGGTACATTGGCTTTATACACACTCAGGAAACACTCAACTTTCCTTTAACAAGAAAAACAAAAACAAAAAAAAATCTCTGTCCCAGCAGAGCCCCAAAGGCTGCCAGGGCAGTTAGGGGCTCAGTGCAGATGCTCATCACAGGCTGTATGTCAGCTTGTCTCTCTCTGAGGTGCCAAGTCAGAGGGGTTGGTGGGGGTGCTGAGGGAGGTACCCTGTCTAGCTTGGTACTGTTTCCTTCAGCTGAAGGAAAAGGAAGCCTAGTGGACTCTGTGTTCACAGTCAAACCCAAACCAGCAACCTCAGTGATTCTGAATAGCCCGCTCTCATTCTCAGCTCAGCGGGAGAAATAACAGACTAGACCCTGCTAGGCCCTGAATTCCTATGAAGGGGAGGAAGACCGGGAGCAGAGCCTACATGAGGGATTTATTTCAACCACTGAGCAAAGGGCCAGAGACCATACCTGGGATCCAAAGTCAGGAGTATATGGGGCAAGAAGGGGCCTGAGATAAGCCAGAGCACAGGGCCCCAAGCAGAGGAGCAGGGCACCAGAACCCCCAGGAGCCTTCTCTCAAGTGCCTCCCCAACAGGACAAGGCATATGTGGGACATTCCCACAGGACATGACTCTGCTGGAGCTTCCTCTTCTAGCCTTGGCCTTTGGAGTACCCTCCCTATGCCCTTCTGAAGATTACCAAAACCACATGCTGGGCATTCATCTTCTCAGACTCTGCCACAATGAATGTAACATTTCCCTCATGTACCAGGCATTCTCTCATTTCTGGGCTTCACCTTTTGCTTGGAATGCCCTGGTAAAGCCCTCCTGAGGCTCAGCTTCAACATACCCTATCGGATGAGCAGGGCTGCAAGTTCTCCTCGGGGGTTCGCCCCACGCTCTGGACACCATTCTCACTCGGCACCTTCCCCAGATGAGGAGACAGCTGTCTGCCTGCCCACCTTCCCTACACCACCCACCCCCACAGCAGGTGCCCCAAGGGTCCACTCAGGCTCTGATCACTTTCAGCACCTGACTCAATAGGAGACGCACCAACAGCACTGCGGGAAGGCTATGGGCAGGGCTGGCTTCATGGGTGTGCAATCTCCCCGGTCACACAGGACCTGCGTGGCCACACTTGCTGCTACAACCAGAATTTACTTCTTAGCAGAAAGAAGGCAATGGACCTCAGGCCAAAGATCAAATACTCCTCTGTGGGTCAGGCAGCACCATGTTTGCACTGGGCACAGCCTACTACTAGTCAACTGCCTGCTGACTGAGCATTTCTGCAGCCAGACTGCTTCCAGCTGGTGCTCTGACCCTGGCTGGGCTCCCACTTCCTGACAGAGAGAGCCCCCTTTGGGCTCCCAGTGTTCTAGGTCTTGCCTCCTCAGCCTCGCTGCCAGCTCACATTTTCCACCCCCCTCAGTGACATGCCTGCATGTCATGCCAGCTGGAGCCCATAGCCAAGGAAGGAACTACAGCACCCCCAGAAGTGTTGGTAAGCCCGTGTGCAACTCAGTGCCACTGCTCCAGAATCTATGCCAATTCCACTAGGCCGAGAGAGCACTTCCCCGTGGTATCCACTTGACTGTTGTGAGGGTAGTGGCACTGGGAAAGCAGCTGCCACATGAGGACAATTTTCACTTCTCTGTGAAGGTGGCCTGGCAGGAAAGAGGAGAGTGACCTGTGGACAGTCACACAGCTACGCATTCACACCCAGGACCCCAGACCTTGCCTGGCGTGTGGGCAGGGCTCGCCTGGCGCAGTGCCTAGGCCACAACATAGCACTTGTAAGTATTCTTTTTAATTCATTCATGGTCTCTTCTTGGAAACAATAAACTGATTTAATTTTACTCAGAAGCTTTTGTACTTTTGAGGGGTTTTCACACAACGACTTGCAGGTGACAGCAGTGTACTATGGCTAGTCTCTGGGTCTTGTGAGGCCACTGTGGGCTGGGACCCACACTGTCCTCAGTAGAGGTCTGGAAGCTGGCCACACTCCCCTCCTACCCCACATCTACCACTTCTGTGCCTGCTCACCACCTGGCAACCAGCAGGTGCCACTTGGCCACCAGGGTTTCACCCAGAGGACACAAGGCTTCCTGTGGTGGTAACAACAGGTGGTGATTCCTGAACACACCCTGGAACCTAGGTACTATGGAAAGATGTTCTATAAGCCATTTAATCCTTACACCATCTCTTTGAGAAGGTAAGGTTAGTCCCACTTTAAAGAGGGGGAAACTGAAGCACAGAGAAGTTAAGTAGCTTCCTTATGGTCACAAAGCTGGTGTGTGGGATGCAAACCAAGGCAGAGTGGTGCTCAACACCCTGCTCTTCACCTCCCTGCTATACTGTCCCTCAGCTGTGAAGGGCAGGGCACATTCAGGCAGCAGGAGTGCCTGCATTCAGGCTTCGAGGTGGGCAGAAAAAAGGATGGATCCCAAGATGTCCATCCAGCCTAATGAGAGCTCTAGTTAGCTGGATGTGGGGCATGGTTTTATTTGTAGCCTCAGGCACTAGAGTCCCCAAAATGGGCCAGGAGGGCTGCAAGTCCCAAGCACAAGACTCGAAACATACACAACCAGATGAATGGCAGCTTTACCAAGGGGTCCTACCTCTGTGTGGCGGGGGTGGGGGGGGTGGGGAGGGGCAGAACTAAGCCAGGCTGGAGGGGCGAGGGCTGCACAGCTGCCACCCTTTCTGCAGAGGAGAGCACCAGGGTTGTAGCAGCCATCTCTCCCCTACTCCAACCAGGGCCTGACACAGCCAGGGTCATCCCTGCAGAGGACTGTGGGGAATGCTGAGGCTGCTCAGGATCAGACGCAGTCCACTGTCATGGGCCCAGGCCCCTCCGGAAGTTAGCTGTGTCCTCTGCCTGCACAGTTGCCCTCAGGATGGCCCCAGGACTTCCGGCTCCCTGACTGAGGGTCCTATGGAGCCACAAAGAAGGATAAGGCAGACTGAAGCAGCACCTCTAAAGCTGACTCCAGAATATTCTTGTCTGAGGGTCCTTGGTTCATCTCCACAAAAACTTCATCTGATATGAAAAGGACAGGGCCACAGGGTTCAGTGGCCTCCTCATGTCTGCCAGGGGACTGGGGTGAGCATGGATCTTAGATCTGGCTGCCAAAGTTTGACTCCAGAGTCTTCCACTGATTAGCTTCTAGAAGATTTTTACATCTTTGTGTCTCTGTTCCATGCCCTATAAAATGGAAGACAACAGCACCTTCTGCAGAGTTGCTAGAAGCACAGAAAGAATACATAAAAAAGTTTTACACCAGAGCAGGGGACTACTCAATGCTAGCCAAAAACCAATCCTACAGCTGCAACCTGCTCTAGGGCTCCTTCCCCATATCAGGCCAATACCATGCTAGGTTTCAGAATTCATACTTCTATAAGCCATCTAAGGCTAAACTAAGAGAAGCTGAACCCCAATGAGGCCACCAGCATCTGAGCAATCGGGGCCCAATGTGGGTGGGTGGCTGGTGTCAGCACCCTCTCTGGAGAGGAGCACGTCAGCATGATGAAACCCATTCTCAGAAATAAAGGATGACACATGCACACACACAAGAATGAAAGGGAGACAGGCCTTGGGAATGAAAGCTGCAGTCTTCTCCAGGGGCTGACAGAATGGTACAGTCACTTGGGACTGAGGGGTGAGGACCAGCTGGAGGGAGTCCACAGGAGAAAGGCCTGTAGAGAGGCAGCATCCTACAGCCTGCTAGATCTTTAGGATGCTGAGCACACGTCTCTGACAACAACACCTACACAGAGAAACTTTCCTGAGCTCCCTGCCTGCTCTCAGATCAATCTCTGTCCTCGCCTGTCACCTGTCCTTCCTTCTTGGGGCCTCGTTAGGGAAACAACAGGATATTACAACTTGGCTGCAGATGGTGATTCTGATCCCCAAGCCAGAAGGAAGCTGGGGCAGAGGCAAAGGTCTCACAGAGCTGTGGTGTTCAGGGTTTGGGGGCCAGGGGGGCGGTGGATGCAGGGCCTGCTGAGCTTAGGCCATCCGACCCCTGAGTCACTGCACTCTGTGGGCCAAGTAAAAAGGCAAGATAAGTGGGGGAAGGACAAGAATCAGAGTGGCATGTGATAACAATAAAGACAGCAATCCCCATGTGCAGGCCCTGTTGCAAGCACAGTATGGGAATGTCCTTGAATCTTCATGAGCAGCTCTGGAGGAAACAGGCCCCAGGAGTAAGTGAGGGGGAGGGCCTCCGGCTCAGCCCCTGTGTATCCAAGAGCCAGGCTGTTGAGGCTGAGGGAGAAAGAATGAATACCAATGGTGTGGATGCCTCTCTGTTTTGCCTGCCTGACCACCTACTTTCTAGCATCAGTACTCCAACTTCCTTGGGTGCCCGTTCTTCCCAGGACCCCCCACCCCCGCTCCAGGGGTGGACATTTAATCCAGCCCACCCAGTCAGATTGTTGCACTCTAGGCTGCTGGTCCAGCCAGCCAAGGAGATCCCATTCTAATCACAGACTAGCCTGACTGAACAGTAAGGAAACGTTTCTCTCCCAACACCATGTGCTGAGGGAGGGCAGACCCAGCACCCCCCCTCCTCCCAGGGCTCTGCTGCAGGCTGTTTCCCTGCTCAGGTCCAAAGGTCACAACAGCCCTCCCTGCTTCAATGTCCAATAGCAGGAGAAACCCCCCAGGAGACCTCCCTTCACAACTCACTGTCCAGATCTGGTCACCAATCACTGGCAGGGGAGAGCCTCCAAGTAGAATGGACTTGGGGAGCTAACATCCCGGACTTGAGGGGAGGAACTAGAAAGCCAGGGTGCTGGGGCAAGGCCTACGAGAACAGCCCACATAGAATGGGTCTGGAAGGAGGTGCCAGCCCCACCTCGCTTCTCAGTAACAGAGCCAGCCTGCCCGTTTCATGTCAGGCCAGCCTGAGGTGTGTTTCCGTCACTTGCCACTAGGGCCCCTGACTAATACATGAAGCATGAAACAGCTGGTATGGCTCTAGGATGAGAAACTGAAGCTGGAGTCAGAGAGGTGAAGTCACACCCAGAAAGGCAAACACCTTGATTTCACCTATGTGTGGAATCTAAAAAATGAATGAACAAGCAAACAGAAATGGACTCATAAATTCAGGGAACAAACTGTGATTTGAATTAGAGGGGAGGTGGTAGAAAAAAAACAAAAAGCAACTGAGGCTGGAGAGGTGACAAGGGTGAGACTACATTCTGCTCCCTGCCACACAGGGCACTTCAGATTTCATCCTGGAGATCAGAGGCCCACCAGCAGAAAAGCAGGACACAGTATGGCTCTACAAAGCCCCTGCCATCAGCCTACCTATCAGCAGCCAGGGTCTGGGCTAGGCTGGTAGGTGGGCACTGGAGCCACAGAAGGCCACAGTTCCAGTGGGACACAGGGGAGGCTGGAGGGCAAGGGCCTAATGGCAGACAACCCCTGACACAGGACCCCAAGTGAAAGGAGATCTGATCATAGGACCTCCTGACCAACGCCTGCCTCTGCCTCTGCCTTCCTTGCCCCAGCCTTTCCAAAATGCTCATTTCCTTCACTCCCCTTTCTCCTTCCCTATCCCCCTTTGCTCTGTCACATACACATTCCTAGTACAAGTGACATCCAGGTACAGGGAACAGACTCCCAGGAGTTTCCATTCCAAAGCCAACAACCTTGAAAACAGCAAATTCATAGAAAGCCTTCCTTACTTATAGATATTCTGAAACAGGAAATGATTAAGGATGAAGATCTGGCCTTACATTTTTGATAAAAGACACAGAGGCTGAGGGAGCTCAGTCTTGAGAGCTGATTTGCACAGGTGGCTCTGGAATCCAGTTCTCTAGCCCTGGGCACCTGATTTATAACCATTCCCTGAAAATGAGCCAGCACTGGGACACAGGAATACCTCTGGTGCTACTCACTGGTGAAGTATCAAGATGTGAGCCTCAAAGAGAAGAAAGCCATAGTAGGAAACTGCCAGCTTCCCAGCTCCAGGTTTCTCCATCTGGACCCATGAAGTAGGGGAGCAGCCCAAACCCAGCCCTCTGGTGGTTCATTTTCTATTTTGAATCAAAATCCTACTACAAAACAAATCGCTTATTTGCTTTATTGGGTTTCCCCTACTGTTTTGTTCATAAAACAGTTTCTGGGGCCTCCTCTGGGCCCAAAAGGGGTGCTAAAGGCACAGAGATGGATAAGACCCAGCTTCTGCCCTCCAGGAGATGCACATGGTGGAAGACACAGTCACAGAGACAGATACAGTGCCAGGGAGGGCCTAAGTGCCAACCCACAGCACCCATGGGAGGGAGCAGCTATCAAAGGAGGGCACAAAGGGATTCATAAGGTAAGAGGTCATGTGCTCAAAGGTAGGGCACAGCCCACCAAGGCTTCCAGGTGAGAAATAAGGATAATAGGAGGAGGGTTACTAGGAGTGGGGGATGGGCAGGGCAGGCAGAGATACAGCTGTGTGCTTGTTGAGGAGAGAAAATGCATCTTTTCAGATGTCACAGCTTTCTCTCTCCTTGTGATCATCACCCAAGGATGGAGGCAAAGGTAAGAGTAACAATGCCTAGTGGTATTTAAGAAAGTTTTTTTTTTTCTTTTCTGGGGCTTTTTTTTTTTTTTAATTTTTTTTTTTTAATTTTCATTTATTATTTATGATAGTCACAGAGAGAGAGGCAAAGACACAGGCAGAGGGAGAAGCAGGCTCCATGCACCGGGAGCCGGATGTGGGATTCGATCCTGGGTCTCCAGGATCACGCCCGGGGCCAAAGACAGGCGCTAAACCGCTGCGCCACCCAAGGATCCCGAGGGGCTTTTTATAAAGAAAAAAAAAGAAAAAGAAATATGAATGTGGACCTGATCTGGAGGCCTATGCTACCACACTCTGAACTTTTCTCTAATAGTTTTACCAACTGAATAGTCCCCTGTATATACCTATTAATGTTTGTCACCATCATCAGAAGGAGACAGTGTGGGCTGTGAAGCGTATTTCCATTTTAAGAGTGCATTTAGCAGCCCTAAAAAGGACCGTTTCCTAATAACCTGAGAGGTGCCCTGTACTCCACAAGAGGAATTCCACAGAATAGGACTACTGAATGGCAATGATAGGGCTGACAAGAATTATCACCTAAAACCCATGTGCCTCCTTGATGCTGGCAATCTTCCATCTGCCATCCCTAGTGGCCATGACAGCACAGTGCGACTCTTCCAGAGGCCCTGCACCAAGGCAAGACTTCAGTTTGTGATGAATTAGTGAGACACAGAGAAGCCAAGAATTTGCCTGTGAACTTGCAGATCTCTCTCTCTCTCTCTCTTCCTCCGTAGTCCGTGGCTCTATTTCTGATGTGACAACCCTGATAGCCAACTGCCATTGCAAACATCACTAGCCTTAAATCCCAAGATCAGATGTGACCAGAGGGATTTCCCAGGCTGAGGATCAAGAGAACCAAAAAGCCTGAGGAGAAGGTTGGCGAATCTCGGGATGTCTGGTGTTTACGCCATTCTGGGATCTAAATGGGATTTGGTTTTTCTCCTCCACTCTCGTTCCCCAACACTTCCTCCTTCGGCTAATGGGCCCCAGCTGGGAACAGACACAGGCAGCAGAGGCAGGGGCCAGGGTCTGACTGGCTCCGACGGGCCAGCCCTGGCCAGGAGGGGAATGTGACTGTTTATTTGGAATGGCTGTGCCCTGCCTCTGAGGGAGTTCAAGCGGTCAGATGTGTCCAAATTGATTAGTGAAATCTGACAGGGATGTCACCAGGTTTGGGAGGAGGGCCATCTAGTTTGAAGCCCCCATGCTGCAACGTTCCCAGTGCCCGATAGGCACCGGCCACCAATTACGGTTAGTGGAAAGCGGGGGCAAGAGGAGGTCAGGAGCTCTAGACCTCAGGAGCTCCTGAAATGTGTTTTTATAGGCTCTGGGGCCCGGGAGAGGCCTCAGTGGGGTGCCCCGCTCCCCTACAAAGCTGCTCTGGAGGTTGGAGGGTCCTACCCCAGAGATGAAAGCACCACTAGCCCTGGCATCTCCTTGGAGACTCCAGGGACAGTGGACATAGTGGACACAGCCTGGTCTTCAGAGCCAGAGGAATGACTTCAAATGCTGGCTTGGTTTTCTGGCTGCTTAACAGACCTAGGCCTAGGTTTTCTCGCCTGTTGGGTGGGAATTACATGAAAAGGAAGGAACAGAGCTGGCCATCAGTACACAGCAGGCCTGATTCTATCATTAACCTGTACTGCCAATGTGCGCGCAGCTCATACCACCCTCACAGCACCCCGGCCGTCCCTCATGACAAAGTTAAAGCTCAAAAGAGTTAAGAGGTGTGCCCACAACTACAAAGGACTTGAGGCTTGTTCTGATTTCAGTCCTTTCCATCCAAAATTCACATTCATTTCCTAGGGCTGCCCTAACCAGTGATCAAAGTTGGTAGCAGTAAACAACAGAAATATATTCTCTCTCAGTTCTGCTGGCCAGAAGTCCAGAATCAATGTATCAGCAGGGCTGGTGCCCTCTGAAAGAATTCCTGAAAAAGAATTCCTTCCCTACCTCTCTCCTAGCACCTGGCAGCTTCAAGCAGCCGCTGGTGTTCCTCAGCTCGGGGCTACATCACTCCAGTCTCTAGCCTCTGGCCTCCATAGGCCCTTCCCTGAGAATCTGTATTACTGAACACACACCCTTGGATAAACAGCCCACTTGAACTGGGATGACCTCATCTTGAGATCCTTACCTTAATTATGTCTGCAAATACTCTTATTTCAAATAAGGTCATATCCGAGTGTCTAGGTGGACATAGCTTTTGTGGGCCACAATTCTACCCACTACAGTCCACCCGCTAGTCCCCAAAACTTCATCCACATCCATCCCATGGGCAAAATACTTTCACCCCATCCCAACACCCCCAATTTCTCTCCCCACTATAGTGCACTTTAAGTCCAAAATCTCATCAAACTACCATTAGTTCAAAAGTATCATTTAACTCCCCTAATCAGGCACTGATATGACCCATCCTGGGGCCAAATGCCTCTCCATGTGTGGACATGTAGAACTTAAAAGACAAGTTTTCTGCTTTCAAAATATAGGCATAGGGGAAAAATAAGGGAACACAGAGGTCACTGGACCCAAGCAAATCTGAAATTCAGCAGAGCACCTTCTGTTAGCATTCCTAGCTTAAAAATGACCCTCTGTGGCTTGGTCCTCCACCTCTGGGCTGGCCTCTCTGGCCTCTGCCTTTGTGTCCACGGCTCTGCTCCTTCTTCCTTTTTCTTGAAAGATAGCATGAGTTAACTGAGTAATTCTATCAATCTGTTTCCTAGAATGACAATACCAGAAGTCCAACTGCTTTTAAAAAAAAAAAAAATTTTTTTTCGTCAGGCCTGTTCCTTCTAGTCTAGGCTGGCAGTGTTTTTGCTGATACAACATCTCAAAAACCTCATGGGTCTCTCATGTGTCAAGGGGATCTCCACCATTAAACAAGAGGGTTCTCCACAGATCCTTCCTAGAGAAGCCGGTCTGTAGTCCTGACTTCTGCTGAGATGTTTGATTGGATCCAGGAGGCACATACCTAATCTCCACAGCAAAGGTTGTCCAGCCTCATCACTGGTCTTTCTCCAGAGCATGCTTTCTAAAGTGAATTTCCTACTTTTAGCATCGCTTAAAATCTGGAAAGGCCAAGAATCTCCCAAATCATCAAGTGTAGGTAACTTTTTGCTAACAGTTGCACCTTCAATTCATTCCTTTCCTCTGACATTTTACCATAAGCAGCAAAGGAGAAAGCAGACTGCACTTTATACACTTTAATTGGAAAATTTGGGATCCCTGGGTGGCGCAGCGGTTTAGCGCCTGCCTTTGGCCCAGGGCGCGATCCTGGAGACCCGGGATCGAATCCCACATCAGGCTCCCGGTGCATGGAGCCTGTTTCTCCCTCTGCCTGTGTCTCTGCCTCTCTCTCTCTCTCTCTCTCTCTCTCTGTGACTATCATAAATATATAAAAATTTTAAAAAAAAATTCTTCAGTCAAATATTCAAGTTCACTACTTAAAAGTTATGCTTTCCCTGACTAGTAAATTAGAGAATAACATAGCACTAAAGAGTTGAAAAGTTGGCTAGGGGAAATTGGTGAACAAAAACAGAAGGAAAATTATATTTGCCAAGCACCTTCCAAGCACCCAAACACTACACATCAGTAATGGGACCCTGATAGGCAAGTTCCATCTTCATAAGGATGAAAAGAGTAGCCACAGATCTCAGAACAAGTCCCCACTCAAACATCCTTATCTGTTTAATGTGGCTGACTCTTTCAGCCTTGGCCTTCCCCCATCCCATACTGTTGATCAAGCATGGCAGCCACTGATCTTATCATCAAACACCTTTCCCCACTCAGGTACTGTACTCAAGTCTATGTCCCACTTGCGACCTCTTCTGACACCACCTTCCTCCCCTCAGCTGCTCTCCCAGGCTGCAAATGTGTCTTCTCCCGAGGCAGAAGGGATACTAGATGAGGGTGTCCCCCGAGGCAGAAGGGATACTAGATAAGGGTGGCCCCTCGGGGTCTGCTTCAGGGAGCACCCAGAAGGCAAAAAAATTTACCATTTGAGTAATTCTCTGTTCCAGCTAAGAATTAACACACAGCACTATAATAATCTTAACTTTGTTAAATAGAAGTTTGGTTTATTTTCATAATTTTGTGCTTTATTTTTTTAAGATTTACACTTTTAGTCCCTGGCGCAACATGGATTTGATTTAAGTGGTGTTTATCCAGGACTAATGGTCTTCAGAGGACAGTCTACAACAGCCGTGGAGGAGGGGATTATGACCTAGGACATGGTTCCTAAGTCAGAGGAGGCCCTGGGACTTGGAAGGGCATTGTACTTCAACTCCCGCTGTCGCCCCAGGGAACCCAGGAACCCAGCCAGTCACAGGCTCATAAGGGAAGCTTTACTTGCGGTTGGTCCTCCCTCTTCTTGAAGAAGGGAGCAGCAGCCACACCACCATAAAATGGGTGGAGTGGGATGATTTAAAGCTGAGATTTCCTCTACCTGGGGAAGCCCTGGTCATTTCTCCCACCCCGAAATGCCTCTTTCCTACATCCTACCAAGAATGGCCAACACAAGGTAGAGGTGCCCCTTGCCCTGACTTGTTCATGGTGGACACTATAATCATGGTTCTCCCCCACAGCGTAATGGTGTATTTTATGGTGTATTTCAAATAGGCTGAGCCACTATACTGACATGTTTGGTTGAGCATTATTCTGAATATTTCTGTGAGGGTCTTTTTTGGATGAGATTAATGTTAAGAGGAATAGGCTTGGGCAGCCCTGGTGGCTCAGTGGTTTAAGCGCCACCTTCAGCCCAGGACGTGATCCTGGAGACCGGGATCAAGTCCCGCGTTGGGCTCCCTGCATGGAGCCTGCTTCTCCCTCTGCCTGTGTCTCTGCCTCTCTCTCTGTGTGTCTCTCATGAATGAATAAATAAAATCTTTAAAAAAAAATTAAAAAAAAAAAAAGAGGAGTAGGCTTGAGTAATGTAGATACCCTCCACCATTTGGGTAGATATTGCCCAATCAGCTCAAGGTCTGAACAGGAAGACTACTGACCTCCCTGGAAGAAGAAAGTCAGCTGGCCAACAGCCTCCGGACTTGAAGTGCAAGTCTTCCCTGGGTCTCCATCCTGCTGGCCTATCCTTTGGACTTTGAACCTTCAGGGCTTCATAATCATGTGAGAGCAAACTCCTTAGAATACACTCCTTTCTCTCTGTATACATATATACACATCTTTTCAGTTCTGTGTTTGTGGAAGACCCTGACTAATACATCTAGTGAGCCAGATGACCTCAGAATCTGTGACAACACAGCCCTCCAAGGAGAACTCCCAGTTAACAGGCAAACTGAGTTCACTGACCTAGGCTGTGAGTTCAACCAGAAGCTGGTGTTTGTCCCTGGCTTAGTACATGGGGCCAAGTGCATGCCCCTGTATCCCTGCACTCCAGGTTCCCTGGAGAACTAGACAACCACCCTGGACCCCAAGTATCTTCATAAGATCTGCCTAGTCCTAACTAGCCCTTCTTCTCTACCATTAACTCCCTTGAAGAGAAGGGTGGTCGAGGAGGCTCTAAGTGTTTCTTCTCCAGTATGCTAAAACCACAAGAAAAGCCCACTGAAGCTGGAACTATCAAGGCCACTGAACACCTTTTAGATCAGAGCCAGGGCAGTAGTTACCAGGGGTGGGGGCAAAAGGGAGACATGTAACTGTCCACAGGTCTTCCAAGGGATAACACAGCATCTACTAGTGGTCACTATGAGTATAAAACTTCTCTGGATATCTTCTAGATTGTATGACTCCGAGCAACACAATGGCTGTAACTGTGTTGAATTTGAAATTCTTGCGGCAAGGCCAAAAGTACCCAGAAGTAAGTTTACATGTCCTTGCCACTCTGATGTACAGAGCCTGTAGAAAGGGAGGGTGTATGCCCTGCACCCTCACTTGTTGACCATGTGACCCTGAGCCCACCACAGCTTCTGTTTCCTTATCTACAAAGAACACCTACTGGGGAGGTTCATCAAGGCACATCACAGGCCTCCAATACCTATACCTATTATGAGAACTAGGGAGAGTGGTGGTTCTAGAATCCAGGTAGGGCAGGAGAGAAGTTGGAGTAGAGCAGAGCCAGAGGGCCAGCCCCAGGGAGCTGGCTCAGCCATTGGGGAGGCAAAGGGACCATCCCTCTCCCTTGCCACTAGAGAGACAAAAAAGGCAGGACAAGGTAAGACTGACCTTGAGGGCAGGAATCTCCACACTGTCACCAAGGCTGATGGAACCTGAGAGGATGGTCCCTGTCATCACAGTTCCTTGGCCTTTGATGGAGAAACAGTGGTCCACAGACATGAGGAGCGGTCCTGAGGGGTCTCTCGTTGGGATGGATATCTGGGACGTCAGGAGCTAGAAAAGAGATGCCACATGCAGGTGCCACACGCTGCTGGGGAAAGGAGCTGAACAGGGCAGGGTGGAGCAGGGCAGAGGGTATGGCCAGTCCCTAGGCAAGCTGGCCCTGCTCAGAAGTGCATAGCTCCCTGACTCCCACCATACCCCAGCCTACTATAGGTACAAAGGGAAAGGGCATCTGGAGAAGTCTCCTCTCTCCTCTCTTTGGGATAACCAACAGCCTCCTAATAGGCTGGTCTCCAGGCCCTCCTCCACACCACAGCCTGCTGCAGGACAACCTGAGGTACATGGATCAGACCTCACATGCTTTCCCAGCTTTCTGAGCCAGCAGGATTTAACATGTGTCATCGTCTAGCCCCTAGGTATCATGGAGGCCTCATCCCCCACCATGTGCCCTCCCCCAGCAGGCACCAGCCACGGGCAGGCCCTGGAAGTACACCAGCCAGCTTCATCTTCCTTCTCCAGGGAGACGCTGCCTCTGGGAAGGTTTCTCAGCCCCTTCAGTATGGCTGTGCTCCCCGCCCCCATCGCCAGTTAACACACTATTGTGAGCAATTGTTTATTTGTCTCCCACCAGGGCCGTGAATCCTTCCAAGTACCCCCAGCAGCTGGCACAGTGCCTGAGAGAAGGGTGACCCAAGGACCCAGGTGCAAAGGGCTGCTGCCGTATATGGCCGGGCAGGAGGGGTGAGGCTGCTGCTCCAGCCTAGACAGAGACAGAGGGACCACCTATCGTCCACCGATGGCCAGCATTGCCCCTGTCTGCAGTGCCGCTGCTGCTTCTCTGTTGATGCTTCCCACACGCTTCGACCATAGCCAGCCCATTTTCCTCATGCTATCTATGTGCCTGGAGATGTCAGAGCTAATTCCCAATAAACAAATGAAAAGAAAGACTGCATTATTCCTTTTATTTCACTGCTTTCTGATGTTTTTAGGAAAGAGGCTGTCAAAAAGTATTCGGTAGTGAATGTTCCAAACTCTCAGCCTTGTGATAACAATTGTTCTGGAAAAAGACTAAAGATTCAAAACAGGCTTGGCCTGGGACTTTTGTAGAGGCTTCTTAAAGGTATACACAAATATCTTTCATAGCATTTCTGAATTTTGCTTTAATAAAAAGAACTGACCTAGGCTCCCAGACCAGTGCTCTCTGAAGTGGATGAAAAAGTAACAAAAGGGGATCCCTGGGTGGCTCAGTGGTTTAGCACCAGCCTTCAGCCCAGGGTGTGATCCTTGAGTCCTGGGATCGAGTCCCACATCGGGCTCCCAGTGTGGAGCCTGCTTCTCCCTCTGCCTGTGTCTCTGCCTCTCTCTCTGTGTCTCTCATGAATCAATACGTAAAATCTTAAAAAAAAAAAAAAAAAAAAAGGAAAAGAAAAAGAAAAAGTAACAAAAGCCTCAGCCATAGAAGTTTGCTTTGTTAACTCAATTAGAGCAGCACCATGGTGGCAGTGTACACGATCACATCTGTTTTTGGCTCTGTGGGTCCAGGTGCAGGTAGACCCCAAAGACACCTAACAACTGATTTGGGACTAAATACCAGCTCCATCACATACTTGCTGTGAGATCTTGAACAAGTTATTCAACTTCTCTGTGCCTCAGACTCTTCCCTGGTGAAATGGGGATAAATAATATGAGTCTCACAGGGCCACTGTGAAAGTTCATGATCATTGTGAAAACTACATAAAGAACAGTACAGGGCAGCCCCGGTAGCCCGGCGGTTTGGCGCCGCCTTCAGCCTAGGGCGTGATCCTAGGGAACCGGGATCGAGTCCCACGTCAGGCTCCCTGCATAGAGCCTGCTTCTCCCTCTGCCTGTGTCTCTGCCTCTCTTTCTCTCTCTCTCTCTCTCTCTCCGTGTCTGTCATGAATAAATAAAATCTTTAAAAAAAAAAAAAAAAAGAACAGTACAGGTCCTGCTATGTGGTAAGCACCATCACTGTCACAGTGAACTCTGATCCGGCACACAATGTGTTATGAGCACAGGACACATTAACCTCATGAAACCTGCAGGCCAACTCTACAGGTAAGTGTTCTTTTCCCTACTTTACAACTAAAGGAGCACAGGCAAGAGAGAGCAGGTCATGTGCCCAAGGCCGCACAGAGAATAGGTGGTGTGGCCAGAGTCCCATCCCAGAGTTGCCATTCACCCTTCTGAGCGAGGGACACTGTGGTCTGTCCAGTCACTGCCATCCTCACAGCAGCATCACCATCACCCCACCACCCCATGCTGCCCTCTGGCTGCCCTAGGCACCCTGTGGTGGCTGGGCACCCTCCCTGTATCTACTAGCACTGAGCCTGGAGGAAGAGCCCATGCCCAGAAGGGCCACTGGAGATCACCAGTGGAGACCACAAGGATCCAAGCCACACTGCCCTGCTGCTGGGCCCATCTCCATCAGACATCGTGACCCACGGGGAGACTGGCATAGTCTGAAGGCCTGGAATGGAAGATATGGCCCAGAGACCCACGAGGCAGTAGCTATTCTGTCTGAGTGGGGGTGGCTGACAAGAGAAGGAAGAGAATGACTTATAAGGGTGTGGACAGCTCTTCAGGACCTTAGGCTAGAGAGTGAGGCCTCTCCTTCTGTTTAGGTTTAAGTCCTAGAAGGAGGTGAGGAAGGGTACACCAAGGTATAGTATATGCCTGGGGGAGGGGTGGTAGTGATTAAAGGAATAAGCTCAGAGTCTTCTTGCTGAGGAGCCTCCCACTTTCTGTTCCTTAGACTGAGCAGGATACAAGGGGCCGGAGTGGGGCTTGGGCCAGAGGCCAGCCTGGATTCAAGCTGACAGTACCTCAATGAGCTCTGAGATGCCCTGTGGAGCTTCTGTTTCAGGGGCCTCTGGTCCCCCAGGCTTGGCCGCCACAGGTATAATTGGTGCACCTCGGAACCTGAAATGGAAAAACAAGCCCTGCCAAGTTACAGAGATCAAAAGCAAGGATGAGCAGCAGATTAAGAAATGGAGGCCCCACAGGGAAACTCTTAGGTTGAATGACAGAATTTAAAAAGGTGCTCCTAGGACACCTAGGTGGCTCAGTGATTGAGAATCTGCCTCTAGCTCAGGTCGTGATCTCAGGGTCCTGGGATCGAGTCCCACATCGGGCTCCCTGCAAGGAGCCTGCTTCTCTCTCTGCATCTCTCTCTGTCTTCATGAATAAATAAATAAAATCTTTAACAAATTTTTTTAAAATAAAAGGCTGTTCCTAGGTTTTAACCTCCACTTTCACAACCCACTCTAAGAAGGCAGCAGTGAACCCTAGCCTCCAGGACTCTCAATAAAAGATCCCTTTGAAGAAGATCAGTAAATACATCCCAGCCTCTTGCAGAGACTCAAGAAATACTGGTTACCAAAAAGTCCCTAAAAATGCACCTAGAAGCAAATTTCCACCATCCCAGTGTCTAATGGAGAGTACTCCTGACTAGACCCTCCTAAAGAGCTCCACCTTCTTTAAGAAGAGATTCTTCATCTTTTTTAAAGATTTATTTATTTTTAGAGAGAGCATGAGTGGGGGAGAGGGGCAGAGGGAGAGATAGTCCTCAAACGGACTCCCCACTGAGCACGGAATCCAGATGCAGGGCTAGATCCCAGATCATGACCTGAGCTGAAACCGAGAGTCACCTGCTTAGCCAACTGAGCCACACAAATATCCCAAGAAGAGATTCTTACTATGAGTATACATTTATCTTTCCCACTGATTAAAAAAAACAATAAAATGGAAAAGAGAAAATGTACAACCCATAATCCTATCATATGTCATAAAGAATTTTCTGTTGATCGACAGCGACAACAGTGATATAATGGCAAATAAACTGGGAGGATGTAAAATTTTATGTATGCTATAACCAAAATAAAAAAAAAAAATCCCTTGGCAGTGCGTGGAAAAACCAAGATTGGAAGAAAAGGCACTACAATGGCAGAATTATAGGTTGTATATTCATCCTCTAGGTGCTAGCAATGACTGAGCCAAGCATATCACCTGGACACCTTCTGTGAAAGCTCTCAGCACCACTATGGAACTGCCACCATTTTATAGATGAGAAACTGAGGCTTATAGAGACAAATTAATTTGCTGCAAGTCATTTACTATAAATCTCAGAGCCAAACTATAACCCAGTATATCAGACTCTAGAACCAGGAGTTACAGCTTCCATGTTATAATCCCACCACCCAGGCCTCCTCTTTCACTTATACAGCTACCTAATAGTGTGACCCAGAATTTATATGCTTTTCCCTGCTGTTACTCATTTAGAACATTTTGAATTCTTCACTATTATAAATAACACTAGTAAACATGTTGGTGGACATGTTTTTTTCCCCCTTGCTTTGGGATTAATTCATGGGGTATAAGTCTAAGACTCAATATACATTGAAAAAAGTCAGCAAAACAGTGGAATAAGGACAAAGAGCCTCCCCTCTGTAAAACATATAAGAACCCTGGCAAAAAATCATCAGAAGCAACTTTTTCAGAACTCTAGAAATTAACCAAAGGTTTGCAGTAATCTATGGAGTGTTTATTCAAGAAAAATGGCTGAATTTTTGTAAGAATAAAAGACCTTTGTGGCATTTTAACTTGCCCTATTCCCATCCACTGCTCCCCAATTCTGCAGCAGCCCTAATAACCAGCATCTGCAATCAGAATGGAAGCCAGCAGCCTGACAGCAGCTTAAGGGGCAGAATGGTGTTGAGTTCCATCAAAGCCCCTTTCCTAGAGAATTGTCATTATTTTTCCTTTCCTTCCTTCCTGGATGACTCCACTTGCAAAGCTATCTTTCTTTTTCCTTAAGGGCATTTGTTGAAAATAATCAGAAGCAATTATTTAATATCACAGCTGAGGCAAAGGATAACAGTTTTGGTAAACTGGCTGAACAAAAAGCTTAGAAGGAAAAGCTAGAAGCTCCCATGGAAGCTTTGGAAAACCTTCCATGGGGAGTTTGGAGGTTTCTTGGGAAATTAGAAGGCAATTTGCATGCAAAAGCACTGTGCATGCTCAAGAAAGACATGAGAAGGCCCCAAGTTCTCCCCTGGGGCTGACCTTGAGATTCTATGCAAACAGGAAGTGAAGGCCATGGCAGAGTTATCAAGTACCTGCCAGAGCACTGAAAGCATGTCCCAATATGTACATAGAGATCCTTGGCAAAGACTGGGAGACTTACTGATCTAAGCATTTAAGGAAACCTCTAATCATTAGCTGACCAGTAAACGAACTGAGCAGAGACTTTGGTGGTCACATGTGACTTCACAAAGTCACTAACCAAATAACAACAAACTATGAATGTGAGTGAAGAAGAGAATCTGATATCCATTATATTATTCTGTATGTCCAGTTTTCAACAAAGAATCACAATACAACAAAGAAACAAAAGTATGGTCCATATACAAGAAAAAAAGAGTTAATAAAAATTGTTTCTGAGAAATCCCTACTAGACAAGTCTTAAATCAGTTATTTTAAGTTTGTTCAAGAAATGAAAGAAACCATATCTAAAGAGCTAAAGGAAAGAGTGGAGATAATGTGTCACCAAATGGAAAGTATCAAAAAAGAGTTAGAAATTATTAAAAAAAGAACCAAATAGAAATTCTGGAATTGAAAAATACTAAATGAAAACTCTGCTAGAGGAGCTCAACAGCAGATTTGAACAGGCAGAAGAATCAACAAACTTGAAAATAGGCCAACTGGGATTATGCAACCTGAGGAAAAAAAAAAAAAAGAGAGAGAGAGATGAGAAATAAACACAGACTCAAAGATATGTGAGACACCATCAAGTATATCAGCATATGCATATTGAGAAGTCCAGAAACAAAGGAAGGACAAGGCAGCAAGATCTGAGTAAACTTCCAAAAGGTTTCTGAAGGACATCTAAAAAGCTCAGCAAATTCCAAGTAGGAAAAACTCAGAGATGTGACCTAGACACATCATAATCAAACTGTCAAAGGCCAAGGACAAGGAGATAGCACCAAGAGAGAAATGGCTCATTCAGTATAAGGCATCTTCAGTAAGACTAACAGCTGGGCTCTGCAGTAACCATGGCAGTCAATCCCAAATACCTAAAAGGAAAAAACAAAAACACCTATCATATAGCTATCATATATGCTATCATATAGCAGACACTTGATAAATATTTATTAAATAAATGAATAAATGAACATGTTTAAAAAAAAAAAAAAAAAAAGAAAGAAACCATGGCAGCTAGAAGGTAATGGAATGACATATTCAAAGTGCTGAAAGTCAGAAAAAAAAAAAAATTTAAAGTCAACCAAGACTGTTTCTGGCCAAAAAACATGCTTCAAAAATGAATGAGAATCCAGAATTACCATATGGCCCAGAAATTTCCTAAGTATAAACCCAAAAGAATGGAAAATAGGTACTCAAATACATGTACATATAAGTTCATAACAGCACTATTCACAAAAACCAAAAGGTGGAAAACAGCCCAGATGTCCATCAATGCTAAGTGAAAGAAGCCAGACATAAGAGATCAAATTTTGTGTGATTTATATGAATATCCAGAATAGGCAAATCCATAGAGACAGAAAACAGATTGGTGGTTGGAGCTGAGAGAATAGGAAACAGCTGCTTAATGGGTACAGGATTTTTGAAATCAGATATTGGTGATGCTTGCATAATTCTGCACACATTAAAAGGGTGAATTTATGGTATGTGAATTATATCTCAATTAAAAAGAAACATACATTGAAAGGTTTGCTACCCTTTCCACTACCACAATGAACATCTAGAATGCCTATTTCACTAAACGTATATCAAAAGCTCACTATTTTGTATACATACCTCATTTTAATTTGTGTTTCCTTAATAAGCCATATAATATTGAACATCTTCCATCTATTTATTTACTAAACGAATTTTCAAGAGACAATTCCACACCACTTCTGGTTCTGGTCTTTGCTTCCTCCAGTAGGTGTACCCTTACCATGCCCAGACTCTAAAAATTGCTCTGAAATGCCTCTTTGTATGTAGTCCAATGTCCAACACAGTGGCAGTGAGAAGAAGGGATGGGGTCAAGTACTGACAGTACTAGCATCTGTGCTCCAGGCTTTGCATTTTTCATCAACCCTGTGACATGGCTATTATTACTTCTCCTCCTGTTTTACAGGAGGGATTCCTAAGTTGGCTAGGGTCTGTCATTTGCTCCAGGTCATACAGCTAATGAGTGGTGGGACTGTGATTAAAAGCCAGCTCTGGGTTTACCATACACCTGAGAATATCAAGAGAACAGAGTTCCATCAGCCTAGGTTAGAGGCAGGGCCATGTGCCTCTTCTCAAACCCATGACAATGTGGAAAGTGGCTGACTGGCTGATCTTCAAAGAGGAGGCAACATATTTAAGTCCTAAAGTAATTTTAACAAAATCCTTGCCCTTTAGTAATTTTAGTTCTTAAACCAATGAAAGAAAGATGATGATGGCTATAAAGACCATACTCAATATTCTCATATTTTGCTATCACTTTCAAATAAAAATATAAATTGAATTGGATCATTAAAACAGCCATCGGAGGTAGGAAGAACAGTTGTTAACATTCCCATAACATTAGTTGAGCAGTATGTGGACAACACTTAAATGCTTTCATCACCCCATTTAATCCTCATGGTAACGGTGTGAGGGATAAAATCGGCATTTTAGAGATGGGGATACTGAGGCACAGAGAGGCTAAACAACTGCTAAAGTGTCACATGTGAAATAAATGGCAGAATCAAGCCCTGTTCCAGAGCTGTGTCCTTCCCACTATGCTGGACATCCCAAGGATGACCTCCATCATCCGTCCTGAGGGAATGACTACTATGTTGGATGTTACCACTGCTCCTTTGAATCATAACAAAATAAGATGGAGCCCAATGCCCCCACCCCCCGAGACAGGGATGGGTGCTCCGCTCTACCCCCTCCTGCCTCTATTTCGCTGTTACCTTCACATAGGTCACTGGTCCTATACCCTCTTCACAGGGTTTGTCAAATCGACATACCACCTAAGTAATTATTTCTCAAGGTTTTTCCTTTAAAACAATTTACATTCTTACTTAAAACCACTTATTGAAAAATATGATTCTATATTACTATCTAAATGGAAAACCAGTATCATTTGCCACAAAGAAAAGATATAGGAGAAGCCCTCTCACCACCAGCCACTGACAAGGACAGCCATTGGCCAACGACCTACACTCTCCCTTGCTTATAAAACCTGTGCCTAGTGTACACCAAATGCCCACACCCGGGAGACGGCTTAAGGCTTGCAGCCACACTTGAGAGTCTAGTACACACAGGTTTGCCTTCACCAACTGACCTTTAAGCTGAACAAGAGGTACAGTGGTTATGGCACAAACATGGTAATGCCAGTTGTTTACTTTAATTCAATTTAGTATCACAAAACAACAGCATGAAAATAGGGGTGTCTATGAGAACTAAGTTGTATTATATAGAAAGATCCAATATAGGTGAATCTCTTTAAAATCTGGTGATAAATTAGGAAGAAACAAGAAAATCATAAGACTTCAGGGGGTGAGGCGCCTGGGTGGCTCAGTTGGTTAAGCCTCCAACTCTTGGTTTCTGCTCAGGTCATGATCTCAGGGCTGTGGGATGGAGCTCCACATTGGCCTCCGTGTTCAGCTGGGAATCTGTTTATAGATTCTCTCCCTCTGCCCCTCTCCCTGCTTGCTTACTCACTCTCTCTCTAAATTTATTTATTTATAAATCTTAAAAAAAAAATACAGACTTTAGGGGAGGTTCTCTGAGAGAGAAAACCTCTGCAAATGGCTTCGGTTCTGTTGTGTCTGAGCATCAGATGGCTTCCCCCAGCCAGGGTACCTGCCACAGGAGCTCGTGACCTTGTTACCGCTGTCACTTGCTGGAAATGATCTGCCTGGCCCATCTTCTCAGAGGTTTTCTCTGGGAAATTGAACTGGAGAACACCTCTCACACGCTGGTGGAACTATCCTAACTTGTAAGATGCTACCAAGAGAAGCTCTCGCGCTTGCTCTCTCTCTCTCTCTCTCTCTCTCTCTCTCTCACACACACACACACACACACACACACACACACACACGCATTCCGCACCTGGATAGAAAAAAAGCCAAAATGACAACCACAGCTGCCTAAGGTCCTGCAGCTGGGACTCCAATTACAACTTTTTAATACTGGCAAAGCAACAAATCCTAGAGCTTTTTTTTTTTCTTTAATTTCTTTTTATTGGAGTTCGATTTGCCAACATATAGCATAACACCCAGTGCTCATCCCATCAAGTGCCCCCCTCAGTGCCCATCACCCAGTCACCCCAACCCCCCGGCCCACCTCCCTTTCCACCACCCCTTGTTCATTTCCCAGAGTTAGGAGTCTCTCATGTTCTGTCACCCTCTCTGATATTTCCCACATCCTAGAGCTTTTAAAACATAAATTCTGAACAATCAGAATATAGCTTCTTTACTGAATTCAGACCAAAAGAATTAATGATAACATATGAATCAGGAGTGCTAATTTGTGTAAAATTGAAATTAGAGGTGATACAGAAATCACACATGCCTAAACAAAACAGTAAGAAGAGGAGGAGATAAGCCTGAATTCAGAACATGAAACTGCTCACAAAGCCAAGATGCCCCAGATGAACCTGGATCAACTGTCCACAGTGTAGTGCTGAAGAGGAAGAGGAGGCACAATGCTGAGAATCTTCTGTATTCCCCCCAGAGCAACTTATGTTATTGATACTATTTACTAAGTATGCATGTATGTGCAGTAAGTTAAAATATTACGTAAGGTCTGAATATCTCCTTTTTTATAATTCTTGCTTTAAGCAACTTTGGATTAATCAACCATAGTTCCAGTCACAGGACAAGAAATCTACTACTTTAGTTACAAAAATAAACACGAAGAAAGCAAAAGAAGGCTAGTTAAGTCCTAGCTAAATACTATTTCCTACCGAAGGCTCTGAGCCTGGTTAAAAAGTTAGGGAAATTCTAAAGACATGGTAGGACCAAGCAGACACTTTTTTCTGAACTTAACAGAAAAGATTTAAAGATAATTGAAAATGAATTAACTCTCTCAGATAACCCCAGGCATTTTTCCCAATTTTTTATAGTGGTAAAATACACACAACAAAAAAATTACCATAATAACCATATTTAAGCGTACAGCTCAGTGGTATAAAATACATTCATAATGTTGTGCAGCCATCACCACCAACCAACTCCAGAGTTCATTTTTTTTTTTTTTAAAGATCTATTTAGAGAGAGTGCAGCAGGGAGGGGCAGAGGGAGAGGGACAGAATCTCAAGCAGGCTCCCCACTGAGCACAGAGCCCAACACGGAGCTCCTTCTCATGACCCTGAGATCATGTCCTGAGCCGAAATCAAGAGCTTGGACGCTTAACCAACTGAGCCACCCAGGCGCCCCAGAGCTCTCTCTTTTTTTTTTTTTTTTTTAATAAAACTAAAATTCCACACCCCTTAAACAGCAACTCCCCATTCCCCCCACCCCTTAGCCCCTGGCAAAACTACTCTGAATCTATGATTTTGACAACTCTAAATATCTCCTATCAATGGAATCATCCAGTATTAGTCTTCTTATGACTGCCTTACTTCAAATAGCAAAATGTCCTCGAGGTTCATTTATGTTGTAGCATGTATCAGAATTTCCTTCATTTTTAAGGCTAAATAAAATTCCATGGAGAATGTATATAATACATGTACCTCATTTTGCTTATTCATTCATCCATCAGTGGCACCTGGTTGCTTCCACCTTTTGACTATCATGAATAATGTTATTATGAATACAGGTGTACAAATATATTTTGGGGACTCTGCTTTCAATTCTTTTTGATATATGCCCAGAAGTAGAATTGCTGCATGGTAATTCTATATTTAAATTTTTATAAGTTTTTATTTAAATTCCATTTCAACTATTTAATTCTTTGAGGAACCTCCATACCATTATCCATGTCAGCTATACAATTTTACATTCCCACCAACACTGCATAATGGTTCCAATTATCCACATTTTGTCAACGTTTTCTTGTTTTTTGACAACAGCCACCCAAATGGATATGAGGCAGTATCAATCCATTAAGCTGCCTTTTTACTCTGTTGATACTATCTTTTGATGCATAAATTCTAAAAATTTTCTTCTGAAAGTTTCAGGTCTTACATTTCATTCTTTGATTCCTTTTGAGCTAATGTTTGTATATGATGTTAGATAAGGGCCTACCTTCATCATTTTGCATGGATATCCATCCAGTTTTCCCAGCAGCATTTGTTGAATGACTGTTCTTCTCCTGTTGAATGGTCTTGGCCTCCTTGTCAAAATGCATCTGACCATATATGCAAGGGTTTATTTCTGGGCTCTATTTTATTCCATTGGTGTATACATGTCTGTCTTTATGCTAGTACCATACTGCTTTGATTACTGTAGTAATATTTGATATCACGAGTATGAACTCTCCAGTTTTGTTGATCTTTTCCAAGAATGTTTCGGCTAGGGGCGCCTGGGTGGCTCAGTGGTTGAGTGTCTGCTTTGGCTCAGGCTGTAATTCCAGGGTCCTGGGATCAAGTCCTGCATCGGGCTCCTTGTGCCTATGTCTCTGCCTCTCTCTGTATGAATCTCATGAATAAATAAATTATATATATATATTTTTTTTAATTTTTATTTAATTAAGATAGTCACAGAGAGAGAGAGAGAGAAGCAGAGACACAGGCAGAGGGAGAAGCAGGCTCCCATGCACCGGGAGCCCGACGTGGGATTCGATCCCGGGTCTCCAGGATCGCGCCCTGGGCCAAAGGCAGGCGCCAAACCGCTGCGCCACCCAGGGATCCCTATATATATTTTTTTTAAATGTTTCAGCTATTTGGGGAACTTTCAGACTCCATATGAATTTCAGTATGGGTTATTCTATCTTGGTAAAAAGAATGTGACTGGGATCTTGATAGGGATTATGTTGAATCTGTAAATTGCTTGGAGATAGTACTGACATGTTAATAGTATTAAGTCTTCCAATCCATGAACATGAGATGTGCTTCCCACTTATTTATGTCTTTTTAAACTTCTTTCAGCAATGTTTCATAGTTTTCATTATACAAGTTTTTACCTCCTTGGTTAAGTTGATTCCTAGGTATTTTATTCTTTTTGATGCTACTATAAGTGGAATTCTTTTCATAATTTATTTTTCAGACTGTTCATTATTAGAGTATAAAAATGCAACTGATTTTTGCATATAGGCCTTGTATCCTGCTACTTTGCTAAATTCATTCATAAGCCCTAATAGGTTTTTGTAGAATATATGCAGTTTTCTACATATATGAACATATCATCAATGAAGAGGTCATTTTGCTTTTTCCTTTCCAACCTGGATGCTTTTATTTCTTTTTCCTGTCTAATTATTCTGGCTAGAACTTACAGTACTATCTTGAATAAAAGTGGCAAAGGTAGTAATGCTTGTCTTGTTCCTGATCTTAAAGGAAAAAATCTTAGTCTTTCACCATTGCATATGATGTTTGCTATGGATTTTTAATGTATGGCTTTTATTACATTGATGTAATTTTTAATTTCCTTCCCTTCCTAGTCTGTTGAATGTTTTTATCATGAAAAGGTGTTGAATGTTGTCAAATGCTTTTTTTGCATCAATTGAGATGATCATGTAGTGTATTACATTAAATGATTTTTGTATGTTGAGCCATCCTTGCATTCCAGAAATAAATCCCATTTAGTTGCAGTGTATAAATCTTTTAATATGCTGCTAAATTCAGTTTTTTTTTACATTCTGCTGAGGATTTTTACATTAATATTCATAAGGGGATTTGGGTCCTAAGTTTTCTTTCCTTGTAGTATCTCTGTCTGGCTTTGGTATCAAGGTAATGCTGGCCTCACAGGATGAGTCAGAAAGTGTTCTCTCCTCTTCAATTTGTTTGGAAAATTTTAAGAAGAGTTGGTGTTAGTTCTTCTTTAAATGTTAGAATTCACCAATCAGTCAGGGCCACGGCTTTTCTTTACTAGGAGGTTTTTGAGTACTGATTTAATCCTAATAGTTTTAAGTGTAGAGATTGTCAGTATACTTGTGATTTAGTCCTTCATAGGTTTTGTTTTTCTAAGATTTTGTCTGTTTTATCTAGGTTACTCAGTTTGTACAACTGTTCATAATACTCTCTCATACCCCTTTTAATGTCTATATAATTAGTAGTAATGTCCTCATTTTCATTTCTGATTTTAATAATCTGAGCCTTCTCACTTTTCTTTTTAGTCCACCTAGCTAACATTTTGTCAATTTTGTTGATCTTTCTCAAAACCAATTTCTGATTTCCCTGATTTTCTCTATTGTTTTTCTTTCTCTGTCTCATTTTTCTCTTCTCTAATCTTTATTATTAACTTCCCTATGCTATATTTAAATTTAGTTTGCTCTTTTTCTAGTTTAAGTTGTAAAGTTAGGTGTTGATTTCATATCATTCTTATTTTTTAATGTAAGAATTTAGAACTACAAAATTTTCCCGTAGCACTGCTTTCATGCATCCCATAAATTTGGTACATTGTGTTTTGTGGTTTTTTAAAGATTTTTATTTATTTATTCATGAAAGACACAGAGAGAGGCAGAGACAAAGGCAGAGGGAGAAGCAGGCTCCATGCAAGGAGTCCAATGTGGGACTCGATCCCAGAACCCCAGGATCATGCCCTGAGCCAAAGGCAAATGCTCAACCACTGAGCCACCCAGGTGTCCCTATGTTTTGGTTATTATTCATCTCTAAGTATTTCTAATTTCCCTTATGATTTCATTGTTGATCCATTGGTTGTTTAAGTATGTTAATTTCCACAGATTTGTGAATTTTCCCATCTTACTTTTGTTATTGATTTTTAACTTCATCTTGTTGTGGTCAGAAAAGATATTTTGTATGATATCTACCTTTTAAATCTACTGAGACTTAATTTATGGCTTAACATATGGTCTATCCTGGAAAATGTCCCATGTGCATGTCGGAAAAATATGTATGCTGTAGTTGTTGGATCAAGTGTTCTGTATATGCCTGTTAGGCTAATTGATTTATTGCATTAAGTCCTCTATTTCCTTCCTTATCTTCTATCTGGTTAATCTATCCATTATTGTGAGTGTGATATTGAAATCTGTAACTGTTATTCTGGAAATATTTCTACCAACAATTCTGTCAGTTTTTGCCTTATGTATTTTGATGGTCTGTCATTAGGCATATAAATGTTTATAATTGCTATATCTTCTTGCTGTTTTGGACCTTTTATTAATATATAGCATCCTTGTCTCTTGTAATATTTTTTGCTTAAAATCTATTTTGCCTCATATTAGTCATCCCTGTTCTCTTCTGATTATTATTTACATGGAATATTCTTTTCCGTCCTTTCACTTTCCATCTATTTATGTCTTTGGATCTAAAGTGAGCCTCTGATAGAGCACATATAGTTGGACCATGTGTTTTTGTCGATTCTACTAATCTCTGTCCTTCAATTGGTGAGCTTAATCCATTTACATTTAAAGAAATTACTAATAAGGACAGACTTACTTCTGTCATTATGCTATTTGTTTTCCATACACCTTATAGTTTTTCTGACTCTTATTTCTTGCATTATTGTCTTTTTTGTTTTGGGGCGGCTTGGTAGTGAAACAGTTAATTTTCTTTCTCTTTTTTGGGGGAAAGGGTTTGTATTCTATTGCTATTTTCTTTGTGGCTAACAAGGAGATTTAGCATCCTAAATTTATAATATTCTAGTGTGAATTTATACCAGGTTAACTTCAGTAACAGACAAAAATTCCATTTCTATACAGCTCCGATCCCAATCCTTTTCTGTTGTTCATGTCAAAAAATTACAACTTTATTCACTGTGTCCCCAAAACCATAAACTAATATTCTTTTAAATACATTAGTCTCTTTATAAGGGAAAGGAGGGAAACTAAGTGAAGCTGTGACTAATATTCCTTTCTTCATCTTCCTCAAGACCTTTGGCCATTCCTTTACATTTCCCCACTCTGGTACCCAAATGGGAAGCAGGACAAAGGACCCAGTCCAAGAAGAGGCAACAGAAGACAAGAGTCCAAGAAAAAAATCTACTGCTACCTGGTATCCCTGCCATGTTTAAAGGAACCCCCTGTCTGACTCCCTATCCCCTAGCTTCCCTTCACCAACTCCTCCAGTGTCACCTCTGGACCTATGTCCACTGCTTTTCTATATTACCACATTTCTCTTCTCTTAGGGTCAGGGGAAACCCTTCTTCTTGACACCTCTCCCCCACTTTCGATCAATCCTCAATTTCTCCTCCCACTCACATTTCAAACTGAATACCACTTCTGCTTCATGCTTGATTTCCTCACATCACTTCTGTATCCTCTTTCAAGCTCAGGGACATTTATTAAATCATCTCCTCTCTGCTGGCCTCCATGAAGGTTGCCCAACAAACAAAAGGCTCTCAAACCATTGGGACACCAACTGAGAGTACCAACTCTAACTCTAACAGGAATGGGGAAAAGGTCACGGAAAAGAACTAAGCTCCTAAAGGTCAACAGCAATTCTCCAGTGGTCAAGTCAATGTTCTTCCTTCAGAGTCTCCCCCAGTCTGACCATCAGCTAGCTGGCTCCCCACCCTCTTGACCCACAACCCCAACCCTTTATTCCCATGGCCCTCCATCAAGGGCCTCTACTTC
Organism: Canis lupus familiaris; assembly: GCF_011100685.1. Taxonomy (NCBI): domain Eukaryota; kingdom Metazoa; phylum Chordata; class Mammalia; order Carnivora; family Canidae; genus Canis; species Canis lupus. Next base: position 2,286,299 of record NC_049241.1, on the reverse strand, counting down.
CCCAAAAGGCCCTTCTCTCTTCCCTATCTACTGCAGTCTCTCCCAAGAGCACCTTGAGAGTCAAGCTCTTTTCCCCCTGGACTGCTGTCCTCCAGGAGCTCCCTACACTCTGATGACCTGTGCCAAGGCTCCTCTCTGGATGGTTTCTATATCTGTGTCTTCAGACAAGGCCCCTTTCTGGTATTGTAGTCATGTACCATCATCTGCCAGCAAGCACTTTCCCAATATTTGCTCCCTGGTTTCTGATCATGGAACAACACTTCCTTGGACTCTGAAGTCACCATCAGAGTCACCATTGTCTTCCTCAGTCACTACATTTGATCAGTTCTTCTCTTAGGATCTGGCTCCAATCCATTCCCTGATTTTCATTCTCAACACGCTCCACCCTGGATCAGGCCCTTACCATCCCAAGTCACCTACACACCAAGGTCTGTGCAGGCCCTCCCTATATCAGGACTGACCATGGCTATGATGACCTTCCAGTAACACAACTCTGAGGTATCAGCCTTTTCCTTGACACACTTTCAGGGACTCCATGACTATTCCAGGATGAACCCCAGCATCCAGGCTGGTCCACAAGGCCCTCTATGGTCTGCCCCAGCCTCCTCACACTGCCTTAAAGTGTGAGGAACCCCCTGGAAACACAGGTAAAAACTCAAGCTCCTGCCTAGTGCCAACCTCTATCCTACTGTTGCCCCCACTTCCCTCCCTTTCACTGTCTATCCAAACCTAACCCTGGTGACAGGTAACCTGAGACAAGGCATGGAGAATGGGATTTTGAGCAAGAAGCCTAAGACCCTAGAACTAATTTCCAATCCACAGCTGAGTTGTCATTCCACCTCACTCAGCCTCCACTTCCCTGTCCTACAGGAAACAGCATGACCTGCATTGCAGGATTGTCTTCTACACCAAAAAAGTTAATGTGTGGTAAGCATGGCAGGAGTCTAGAAACAGTGCTTAGAACGAGGGCAGCCACTAGCTGTCTGCATCCCTTCTGAGTGGTCAGTGCCCTGAGCTAGATCACATATTTTGAACCTCACTGCTGCTTGATTATCACTTGTTCTTCTAAAACCAATTTGAGGGACACCTAGGTGGTTCAGTTGGTTAAGTGTCCAACTCTTGATTTTAGCTCAGGTCATGATCTTATTAGGGTGGTGGGATCAAGCTCTGCATTGGGTTCCATGCTGGGTGTGGAGACTGCTTACGATTTTCTCCTGCCCTTTCCCTCAGTACCCCCCTCCACTAGCGCATACTCTTCTCTCTATATAAAAAAATAAAATTAAATAAATAAAACCAAGTCAAATTCCTGACTCCCAGGCAAGAAGCCAGTTCACCTTCTCAGAAGCTCCCATGCTACTCTGAGGAAGCTAAGTCAGCGCTTCTCTTGAACTGCTAGGTAAATCTCCCACTGTTATTTCTCCAGCAGTTGGTCTTTTCTGACCAAGTATATGTATGGTAGGTACACTCCTTAGAATGTGGGGGGCTTGGCTCAGTTGGTCCTTGATTCCATGCCACACTGCTCCTGGCCTGCCTAAGCAGGCAAGCCCATTTAAAAAAAAAAAAAATCAGGTTTTTGGGGGTTGTTTTTTTGCTTTTTTTAGGAAGAAAGGAGTAACTCTGACAAGTTGGAGTTCCCTAAAGAGCAAGTTAAACAATCTCAGGAGCCACTGGCTGCCCAAAGGTCAGTGTGACAAAATGATACAAGTTCGCAGAAAGATTCCAAATTAGGCCTGTGACATACTTACCAATCAACTCCAAAGCAGCTCAGACAGACCATGCTGCCCCTGCAGAAGTGGCAGGACTGAGATATTTGCCTTCGGAAGGCCAATGCCCAGAGATAAAGGAAAGACTTTGGAGAGGGAAGGAGGGAGAAAAAAACATGAAAAAGAAAGGAAGAGTGAGAGAAGAAATAAAACACTAAGGAAGAGAGACAGAGGAGGCAAGAAACACAAGAGAAAAAGAAAGAAGCAAAGGAAGGGAAGCTGCTCTGTGCTATAGCACCATGCTACATGCTCTTGTGTGATCTCCATACCCCATGAGAAGCGGCTCTGACCCTTATTTTCAGAGAAGCCAAGTGACTTGCCCGGGGCTACCAGGGGGCCCAGGGAGTAAGTGGCTGGTCTGTAGGAGTCCAGAGTCCAGGCCTCTCCCATGACGGAGGAGAGGAAGAGTCCATCCTCAGTCCACAGGGAAGACTCCAGCCACGGCAATCAGTGAACCGGGACCCAACCACAAGCCAGGCCCAGTACATGTGCATCATCTCTGCTTACACTCCATGAGCCTGAGGCCCAGAGGGACAGAAAAGGCTAAAAGCGTGCACTGAGAATTCCAGCGATTAACCATAAAGCTTTCGGAAATTCAATTATTTTTTATCCAAACCCTTTTGGGCAATGTATTGTAACAAAACATAAAGGCGCATTGGGCTGAGTATCTGGCCCTTTCCCAGGCTCAAGAGAAGCTGGCCTTGCTCATTTCCTGAACATGCCACACACTGAGGATTCTGGCTTCTAGAGGCAGAAGTAAAGTTCAGCAGCCCCTAAGGGGACAAGAGGCCCCTCTTGCCTTGAGTTTCAGATCCAGACTGGTGTCTGGGTTCTAGGAGCACAAGAGACTCCAACCAGAGATGTCAGGAAGAGCCCTGTGCCCAGCCCCACAGCTCAGCAGTGCAGGCAGGAGCTGACTTGGAGCACATTCAAGTGCTTCTCCTGTTCCCAGCACCCACCACCTCCTCCAGACTCCCCTCACAGCTGTGGTATATCATGGTTCCAACCAAGCCCAGACATGCTGACTGTGCATGCAGGCTGACCTTCGACAATACACAAAAACGATCTAAGATAAGTTTAAAAACAAAAGTGTGTGTGTGTGTGTGTGTGTGTATAATTTGTGTAAAAGACATAAACAAAAAGAGTACAAGTTTCTCCACTCTCTGAAAGTAGGCTATTCCTACGAAACCTTCTGTAAAGCAAAATGGGATAAAGTGAAAAAGCAATTAACTTTCATTTATATGGAAAAATGAGTGTTTCCAGGCCCAAAAAATAACCTCTCCTAGGCTTTTCTGATACCTTAAGACACATCTACTAAGAGATGCACAAAATAAATCGACACAAAGCACAGATTGCTCACAGACACAGCTCAAAGTGATGGTGGCTTGATGTTGAGATGCTGAGTGTAGTTCCTGGGAAGGAGCTTGGACGTGCCACTCTCACTGCTTGGGGTATGCGCAGCACTCCCTTGCTGCAAAGCTGATGCTGTACACTATTGTTGCTTTTCACCTTTTTTCATAAAAACAAAAATCCTTTCTGGATTTCCTTCAGTTAGCAAAAAAAAAAAAAAAAAAAAAAAAAACAACAACAAGTACTAATAAGGTAGGTCTTTCATAAAAGCAAAGTGGTGTAATGCAAAATTTGAAAAGTAGGGGATGCTGGTGTAAGTTTTTGGCTTGGAATAGTGAAATTCAAATAGTAAAATTCAATCCCTTCCCCCAGGGAAACTGTATATGGGAGATCCCTGGTACAGTGAAGTTCAGCAGCCCCTAAGGGGATCCCTGGTACAGTGCCAAGCACATAGTAAGTACTCTACACCTTACAGCTGTGATTGCTAAGAACCTACTATGTGCCACCAAACAATCCCTTATAACAAATGCTGTGAGGCTAAACTTATCAGCTCCGATTTTAAAAAAGAAATGCCAACTTGAAAGATAAAGTGAGTTGCCCAAGACCACACAGCTAGTCAGCCACAAAGCTACTTTGAAATGCACACCTTGTAAATCAACTGGGCAACAGCCCAAGTCACTTGAGATTTGGCATTCCACCCAATCCCAGAGAGGGAGGCAGGGCCAAGGGAGCCCAGGGTGGGTTCTCAGCAGATGGCCTTGGCTAAAACTGAAACAAGGAAAGAGAAAGTGTTTAAAAAGCAGGAGGAAACACAGAGGGAGTCTGAGAGAAAGACACATCAAGGATGCTGTCAGATGATAACATTTAGTGGGAAAATAAACAGAAAAGCCTAGAACACAGAACAGTGTCAATGTTGTGATAACAACTACCTCAAATTATGTACATGTGGGAAGACTGACAGGGATCCTAGGGAGAGAAAACTTTAATTTGATGTACTAAGGAGATTGTAGGTACATTTTTATCTTCTATTTTGATTTCTGTTAACATCGATAAATGCTTATGCAAGAGTAATTTTAAATGCTTTTAGAGATCAAGAAATCACAAAGAAAAACAATCAAAGAGTTTGACTACACAAAAATTAGAAAATTCTGCATGTCAAAAAAGCGACTAAAATGGAAAGACAACCAAAAAATGCTGAAGACTTATTTGTAGCAAACACGATAGGCAAAGGGTTAATTAATAACAACATCTTTGTTAATATTAAACACTCCTGAAAATCAAAAAGAAAACATTAAAATCGCAAGAGGTAAATAGACAAAATGTATGGGCCTAATTCAAACACACAAAAGCACAAGTGTTTAATATAACTACACCTAAGAAAAAATGTTTAATGTCCCCAGAATCACATATTAAAACAAGAGTAACATACCATTTCTATCCTACCAAGTTTCAAATATATTTTAATATTGGAAACCAAAGGTAGCTGCAAATATCTGTGTAAATAGTGCAAACCCTTTTGGAAAAGAATAGGGCAGTCAGTATACAACAACAGATTTAGAAGGACTTGTGCCCTTAGGTCCAGTAATTGGACACCTGGAAATGTCTCAGAAGGAAAAAACCTGAAAATACAGAAAATATTTAAGGATGGTTGAAGATGTTCACCCCAGGGATGTTTATCTGCAAGAAGGAAAACCCATGCCAATCTAAAGGGCCTACAGTGGAGTGATGGTTACATGAAGAAATGCTATACAAAATGTTAAATAATGAAATCAGAAATAAAAAATGCATAGTTCATTATTACAACTATATGTTTAAAAGGGAGAACTGAATTCAGCAAAGTCCCAGGGTACAAGAGCAACACACAGAAATCAGTTGTGTTTCTGTACTCCAACAAAAACTAATCTGAAAAGGAAATTAAGAAAGCAGTTCCATTTATAATGGCTTTTAAAAGAATAAATCCAACCAAGTTGAAAGACCTGTATAATGAAAACTACAAAACACTGATTAGAAAAATTAAAGAAGATCTAAGCAAATGGAAAGGCATCGTGTTCTACCTAACACTGTTTAGATTTTCATACTACCCAAAGTGATCTACAGATTCAATGCAATCCCTATTAAAATTCCAACAACGATTTTTTGCAGACATGGAAAAGCAGATCCTCTAATTCATATAGGAATTACAAGGGGCCTCAACTAGCCAAAAAAAAAAAAAATACATATATATATATATATATATATATATATATATATATATATATATATATATGAAAAGCAACATAAAGCTGGAGGACATGACATCCTAACTTTGAAACTTACTACAAATGTAAACAAAGCAGTGTGATATTGGCATAAGGGCAGATACACAGACCTATGGAACAGAACAGAGAACCCAGAAATAAACCCATACACATATCAATTGATTTTTGACAAGGGTAAAAGGGGAGAAAAGTCAATCCTTTCAACAAATGGTGCTGGGAAAACGGGATATCCACGTGCAAATGATGAAGTTGGGCTCTTAACTTACATCACATATAAACTTATACTATATATAAAAATTTCCATATATGGAAATAGATGAAAGACCTAAGCTTAAGAGCTAATATAAAATTCTTAGGAAAAAAAATGAGGAATATCTTCATGACATTGGAATTGGCAACAATATCATGGATACAACACCAAAAACACAGGCAACAAAAGAAAAAATAAATATATTGGATTTTATCAAAGTTAAAAACTTGTGTGCCTCCAAGGACACTATGAAGAAAGTAAAAAGTCAACTTAAAGAATAAAAGAAAACATTTGCAAATCATATATTTGACAAGGGATTGATATCCTGAATATATAAAGAACCCCTACAATTTAACAATAACAACAAAACAACAAAAACCCATCAAAACACGGGCAAAGGACCTAAACAGACATTTCTCCAAAGAAGATATCTAAAAGGCCAACTGGTACATGGCAAGATGCTCGACATCACTTGCATTAAGAAAATGCAAGTAAAACCACAAAAAGATACGACTTCATATGTGTTAGAATAGCCATCACCAAAAAGATCAAAGGTTAACAAATGCTGGTGTAGATGTGGAGAAAGGGGAATCTGTGTGCATTGTGGGTGCGAATATAAACTGTTGTAGTTGAAAACAGTATGGAGGAGCCTCAAAAAATTAAAAATAGAACTACCATATGATCCACTTCTGGGAATATATCCAAAGGAAATGAAAACACTAACTTGAAAAGACATCTGCACCCTCATGTTCACTGCAGCATTATTTATAATAGCCAAGACATGGAAACAGCCTAAATGTCCATCAATGGATGGATAAAGAAGTTGTGGAATATCATTCATCCATAAAAAACAAGGAAATCCTACCATTTGCTACAACACAGATGAATCTTAAAGGCATTATGCTAAGTGAAATAAGTCAGACAAAGAAAGACAAATAATGTGTGATTTCAACTTATCTGCAGAATCTAAAAAAAAACAAAACCAAAAACACTAAAAACAAAACTCAGAGAGATGTGTGGTCCCCAGAGGCAAAGGGTTGGGGGAGCAAGAATTAGAGGTGGTCAAAAGGAACAAACTTACAGTTAGTTATAAGATAAGTAAGTCCTAAGGACATGAGGTACAATGTGATGACTGTAGCTCACACTACCACATGATACACAAGAAAGGTATTGAGAGTAGGTCCTAGGAGTTCTCATCACAAGAACATTTTTTCCCTTCTTTTATATTTATTGTATTTTTATGGGAAGATGGATGTTAGCTAAACCTATTGTGATAATCACTTCATAATATATGTAAATCAAACCATCACGGTGTCACACCTTAAACTTATATATTCATATATGTCAATTATTTCTCAATAAATCTCAGGGGGAAAACCAGCAAAAAGAAGGTCGGGGAAGTCACAATGAGATACCACTTCCTACCCACTAGTATAACTATTAAAGAAAAAAGGAAAATGATGATGTTTGGCAAGGATGTGGAGAAACTGGAATGCTAACACACTGCTGGTGGAAATGTAAAATGGCCCAGCCACTGTGGAAAATAGTTTAGTGATTCCTCAAAAAGCTAAACATAAAACTACCACATGACCCAGTGATTCCACTCTTAGGTACAGACCCAAAGGAACTGAAAGCAGAGACTGGGATAGATATCTGTACACCTGTTCAGATAGCATTATTCACAATAACCTAAAGGAAACAAGAACACCATACACATAACAGAACACCATTCTACTTTAAAGGAGTGACATTTCAACACGTGCTGCAACATGGATGGGCCCTGAAAGCATTAGACTAAGGGAAATAAGCCAGACATAGAAAGCCAAATACAAGATTCCATTTATAAGGTACCTGGAATAGGCAAAGTCAAAGAATCAGAAAGCAGAATAAAGGCTGCTGAGGGTGCAGGAGGAGGGGCGAGGAGGGAAGGGGGAGTTCTGGTTTAATGGGTACAGAAATTATGTTGGGGACGCTGAAAAAGTTTTAGGCAGAGACAATGGTGATGGGTACACAGCTTTGTGAATGTATTTAATGCCAGTGAATTGTATATTTGCAAATGGGTAAAATAATAAATATTATGTCATGCAGATTTTACTACAATCAGAATAATGTGGAGGAAAAAAGTGGGGGGAGGGGGTTATATGAAACAATGAAAAGATAGGAATGAAATAAACCTAAAATGTCAGCAGCTATTCTGAGAAAAGAAATCTCTGGATGGCTTTCCTCTTTCTTTTAATCATTTTTCTCTAGTTTCCAATTTTCTTTCAATTACTCTTTAGATAGGAAAAAAATAAGTTATGTTCTTAACAGGCTTCAAGTTTAGGTAGCAAGTTTCTTCACAGCTGGATCAGCATTTACAAAGGATTTACTTCACAGGGGACCATAAAGAAAGGAAATAGTCTCTTAAAATAATTCAAGTTCTCTGTCACAGAGGTGAAAGCTAACATTCTCCTCAACTTGGTCTGGGGTGGGGGGGCTGACCTGCCGCTACAGCCCATCAGGGGCCGTCCTCCTGTATGGGATACCAACCCAGAGGGCACTGAGCAAGGACAGAAGAGAGTTCAAGGAGACAAGCTCCCCTGGATGTGTGATAAAGTCCATAATTTGACCTCCAAGCAATAAATTAAAATAGGAACAGCAATTAAAAATGCAAGTGAGAATTTGTCTTAAATTTAACCAATCGAAACAGTTCATATTAATTTGCCCTTAATAGTATCCCAAGCCCTTCCCAGAAGGTCCGGTTTTTTTTTTTTTTTTTTCAGAAGGTCCTGTTTATATAGCAGATGATACTGACATTGTATTGGGTTTTTATGCAGGAGTCCAAAGGACCTGTTCTCCCCTTTCTGACAAGTAAATAAAACGGCAGGGAGATCAAATAACTCACTAAAAAGAAGATATAATTTTTTATCTTCCTTTTTACAGTCTCATATCCACTTCCGTTGGGAATAACAAAGTCTGAATTCTTATGCAACACTTATCTAAATGTGTCGATATTATCAGATTGATGAATTTTGCTAACAAAAGGCAGCGCAAGGAAATCTTTTATGACATATTTGGCCCATTCACAGGCCTGGAGCTTTAATTTAACCAACTTGAGAATTCTGAGGGAGAGCTGCAGGTGTTGGATCTGAAAAAAAAAATCATAAATGGGAAGGCATATCAATCTTTATGACGGGGAAACAAAAACACTCTTCTACTTGCTTGCCCTCCACAAGCAGGAGAAGGAGAGGTGGCAGGAGCAGGATATTGTCTCGGGCTGCATAGCAAAGAGGAAGCATCACTGTCTCCCAGTGACCGCTATTTAGTATTGATCAAAAGGCGCTGGCCCGGGGAGGAAGAGAGGAATTGATAAAACAATGAGGTTTGCCAACACTCTGTGCTCAACAAGGACATTTTCTCATTTTCTTGACCACATCAGAGTTCATTACTCCTGTGGCTGCCTGAGCAAGCGGGTGGCTTGCCACAGTCCCCACACCCCTCCTGCCCCCAAGCTGCCCAGCAGTGCTGCCACCGTTCTGCCCCCATGGACCTGTCCTCACGGACAGTAAGCAGAGTCAATCACTTGACAGTCCTGTTGCTTCTCCTGTTAAAGGTCTCCCCATGTCTGCCCCCTCTCCCTCCATAGCCTTAATGCAGACCACACTTCTCTCCGTGGGAACACCACTACACTGCCACTCCCTGTCTGTCCTCTGCTCCCCTGAGTCCCGTCACCATCACCATCACCGAGCCATGCTTCCATCTGCCTCCAGCCACTAGGGATGCGGGAACGTTTCAGCCACTTCCTTGCACTGACTCTTTAAGGACTCCCTACTTTTTGCGAGACGAAATCATAAATTCGTTGGTGTGAAATACTATGGAGATCCTTGGTGATCTCGTCTTTCCCAGTCTCCCCTCCCAACAGCAAAGTCTGCCCACCCATCCAACCAATTTTACAAGCCTCTGTGACAGAAACATCCAGTCATCCACCAAAATCAGTTTCCACCTTTCAGTAACTGAGTTGCAGCTAAGTGGAATGGTGAAGAGTTCCATCTCCTGGCCTCTCCAACACCAAGGCATGAGTGACATGAGCAGGCAGGACTGAGTCCTCCCTCCCTCACAGACCCTGTGGGAAGGGTGTGTGGCCCTTCCAGGTCCGGGCATTCCTGACACGCCAGACCCTCCTGTGAACACAGTAGTGACTACATAGACAAGGACACACCCTATAGTGGAAGGGCAGCAAGATGGAGGAAGCCTGAGTTTCTGGATGCTGTGCAGAGCAGAACTCCTCAACTGTTCACATTAGGAAACTACCTAGAAAATCAACTTCTAGTTTCCTTATGCTTCTGTATTTTTTTGTTCACTTGCAACAGCATCTTAGCCTTTACCCCTGACGTGAGCAAGTACCAGGCAAGATCCCACTTACTCGGACCTATGGCTGACACCTGCCTGCCCAATCTGTGTTAATGAAATGAAGCTTATACAAGCGGACACTCCTCTCAACAGCAAACCTACTTGGTGTTCTCCAGGGTCTTCTGCATTTTCTTGGTCATCTTATCAATCACTGCCTGTCTCTTTCCTTCAGCTAAGAGGTCTATTTTGTTCAGCACCACGACCAGCTTCTGGCAGGCAATCTGCCCAATTACAAGGCACTCGGCTGACTGGGTCTGCATCCCTTTGGTCACATCGATGACCAACATCATCAGATCAATGATCTGGGCCCCTGCAAAGAGAGAGCGAAGACAAGGTTAGAAAACGAAATGGGGGAGAAGACTGCAGAAAGTGGCCTGATGTCTGAGGTTAAGCAAAACCAGCCAAATTACAGCATTAAGATAGAAGTGGGTGGGGTGGGAAATGAATGACCACCATATGCCTCCTAGCCCCAGCCAAGGGGGAGGGACTCTAAACATGTGATTTCATTGAGTCCTTATGACCACCATGAGGAATGGGCATGTTACCTCATCTGGAGAGGAGGAAACTGAGGCCCATGAAATACTTAGAGCTCACCCAGGACCCCACAGCCAGCATGCAGCAGGGCTGAGGGACCCCAAAACCCACACCATTTTACTGCTTCTAATCTCTCATTTTCATTCCATCCTACCTAGGAAAAAACATCCAAGCAGTAAAAAGCTTAGTTTTAGACTTGGCAAATGCCTAGAGATTTGGCCTTGCCAAGACAGCTGACTAAAAGACTGGAAAACTAATGGGGAGGCATGGAGGTTGTCTCCTCTGTGGCTCCTGGGTCTTCTCCTCACAGTAGATGGGTTTAGTCATGATCCTCCCACCCATGACTGCATTGTATCTATTCACTTCTTTTATCCTTTCCATTCTGAATGGGAGGCTCCTGCTCTTTCAGATAGGGTAGGAGCAATCCAAGGTTCAGCTACCTCAATGCTGAATACCACATGTAAGTATGTGTGTGTGCATGTGTATATATATGTGTGCTGTGCATGTGTGCATTCCAGACATATGTATGCATGCCGAGTTGTGAGTATGCCCTAAATACACAGCCACACCTGGGCTGAACAACAGCAGAGGGACGAATTACAAAGGAGTCAATGAAAGGAAACTGCCCTGATCCATGTTAGGAAAACCAATGTTAGCCAATGAAGGGAATGTGTCCTTTTTAACAGGATTTGAAGTAGTTTACAAAACAAACAACAACAAAAGGTGTTATTTTGGGGATACAGGAATATGTAGATTATTTTCCCGTTTGCCCCAGGAGGGATTTTCAGGAGCAATTTATCATCATGGTGAAACCAAGGAAAACTGTTCCATGGGTGACTCATGACCCAAGCTCACTCCTAGGAAGGGAGGGAAGGCAAGGAGGACAGTCTTTTCTGTTGGCACATCTACCATGTGTGCTAGTCAATCACTTCATCTTCACAGCCAATGTTTCAGATGAGGATGGGACTCAGAGTCACGGGGCTACTTGCTCTAGACCAATTGGCACCAAAGGCCACCAGATACCAAGGAGCCTGGCTCCACTGCTGAAGCATCTTCCCTGGTCACTCCTGACCTGCAAAGCTCCCTCTAGCCTTCCCTAGGAAAAACAGTAGGTGCCTCTGACTCTAGGAAGACCTCAAAGTGTCCCAGCCATCCTCCCTGCCCCTTTGCTCTGCCCTCCCCAGCCACTTCTTCTACTTCACCCTATCTCAGTGGTGGTGTGGTCAAAGGGGCCTGGGGGTAGGAATGGAGGGCTGGCTGGTGCTCACGACAGCCAGCACTGGCATCTCCCTCATCTTATCAGGCCTAGGCCTCTGCTACAGCCATAAGGCAGGTAGGGATATGCTGGTTCTATCATCTACACTTTTTAAACAACGGAGGCCTAAAAACTTCATCTGATAAGACTCTCTCTCATATCTACCAAATCACCAACTCACCTCTGGCATCCATCTCTGTTGTGGCCCCAAACCCCATGAAGCATGTCAAGCCCACGTCAGCCACTCCCTAATGGGAAAGGGCTTATCCTTCCCCTAGGACTTGTCCTTCTGAAATCCAAACAGCCTCCCAGAAAGGAACTTTCTACAACTATAGGACTGATTCATACACTGAGCCAGGTTAAATGAGTACAACCTCTGTGAAAGCCAATTTACAACCAGCTATCAGAATTCACGTCATCTTTGGCCGAGCCAAGCCCACATACATGTGCATGTTTGTTGTAGGTACAGCTGGAAACCATGTAAGTGTCCATCAGTAGGGAACATGTTAAAAATAAATAATGCTATATCCACAAAGAATACTATCCAGCCATGAAAAAGAACAAAGAAGCTCTTTATATACTACTATGAATAGTCTCCAAGGTGGAGACAATGAGAGGAACAAAGGGCAGAGCAATGTAATATGTGTTAAAAAGGAGGAAAAGGAAAAAAAAAAAAAGAGGAAAAGGTGTGTGTGTATGTGTGCTGTGTATGAGTGTTTGCTTCCATACCCATAAAACATGTCTGAAGGAGTGCAAAAGAAACAACTTTTGGTTGTCTGTTGGGAAAGGAGCTAGGTGACAGATACGAGATGGAGTAAGAAGGAAACCTAATTGCATGTTCTATACCTTTTTTTTTTTAAAGATGTATTTATTTACTTGAGAGAGAATACTCATGCACATGAGTAGGGAGGGGCAGAAGGAGAGAGAATCTCAAGCAGACTCCCCACTAAGCCCACAGCCTGACATGGGGCTCAATCTCCAGACCCTGAGATCATGATCTGAACTGAAATAAGAGCCAGACACTTAACCAACTAAGCCACTCAGGTACCCCTCTTCCATACCTTTTCATTTTAAACAGGGGTGTGTACTATTCACTAAATAAAATTATGTTAAATACATAAATAGAAAAAGAAATAAAACACTGATCTGACAGTGTTGTTCTCCTGCTAAGAACCCTTGCTGTCCTCTGACTGAAAGGGAACTCCGTGGTGTGGCTTTGGGCCCTCCTTCTAACTTGCAATCCAGCCACACTCCTGCACAGAGCCCTTCTCAGTGCTCCCCGCCCTGCCCGAGGGGCATATGCATGCACCCAAGAATGCACACACAGAGTCTGAGCCTATCCCACTCCAGAAGATGTGACCTCTCCCCAAGTCCTCCCATCACAAGCAAACCTGCCACCGTCCCAGGGATACAGTGTGGCCAGGTGTTGAGGCAGGAGGGGACAAAGCCTAAAGGTGAGTGGGAGGAGGCGTGTGCTGGGTTCCCAGCCTGTGAGCCATTCTCTGAGAAGACTGGAAAGCCACCTTCACACAAAATGGTCCTAGCACCCGACTAGGTGACCCTCAACTCTAGTGGGCAAAGCTGTGCCTACAAACCCAAGCCTACTCTATCCCACGGATGACTTAAGGACTTTTCAAGAATAATTCCAACTGCCCAGGCTCCTTCTAGAATCTAAACATTATCCCTTACCTAACCTGAACGATCACCAACCCCACTGTACAGATGAGAAGTTCGGTGGCTGCCCTTGTCACTTGGTAAATAGGGTGCTAGAGAGGGAACCCTGGCGCCTGTTCTCACCTATGTGCCAGAGGGCCTGTCCTTTTGCCAAGGGCACCCAGTCCCACCCCGGCCTCCTGTCCCACAGTCCTCACCCACTCCTTGCTTTACACTAAGAATCAAGGCACATCCCATGATTATTCTTACCCTTCCCTGATCTACTCTTGCTCCTGCCCCTGTACTCAGACTTCACTCACCCCTGGCCCTTGGTCCCTGCCCACCCCAAAGCTCAGAGCTTACAGACCACAGCCTGGGCTGAATATCTGGATTCATAGCATCCAGCACAGGACCCAGCTCAGGCACAGCTTGGGCAATCTTTGTTGGAATGAACTGAGCAAATGACAGGTCCCCCCACTCCTGATTCCGTTCCTTTTCAGAGATTCAATTCCCTATTGGTATGTAAAACTACCCAGAAATGTCTTGTCTGGGCCTGGTGGCTAAAGGGGAAGGACTCCCATATTCATTCCATGCAGTTAGCACATCTCACTTATGCCTGTTGGGATCCTGGGGATAGAAATGAAACTTGGCCGGACAGACCCAGGAAGACAAGTGCAGATGGGATCCAAACACCGGGGCCAGTCAGGATTTCCTCTATAGTCTTACTCCAGCAGCTATAAGTCCCTTTTGTTGTGAGGAGCACACAGCTCTGCTCCAAGAGGCCAGGCTCTGGAGCAGCCCAGCTGTAGTGCAGCCAACAACAGGCACTTCTAAGGAGAGTAGAGGTCACAGCGACTTGACAGGCCCCACTGAGAACCCACAGCCCAGCAGCAGCTCTCAGTTACTCCCATTTCTTCATCAAACTTTTGATCAGACGACAGGAAGTGACATAACTAGCCCGTCTTGTCTTTTTCAAAATCCCCAGTATTTCCACAAAATGAATCAAACAGTGTCCTTCCCAATTCCCACGAACCCAGAGTAGGAAACCATTCTGAGACGAGAGGGGCACAGCAAGCGAGTGGGCGGGAAACACCAGTCAGGAAGTTGGAGCTTACAAATGACCCTCTATATTTTTCAGTATATCAGAGCCTCTCATCTACTCGTTCTGACTATAGATCCCTTTAAAAGTTTGCAGAATAATTATAACAGGGTTAAAGTTTCTCAGTACTTTAAAAAGTTACAATTTCCAATTCTGTAGATTATATATCTTAATCACTTCAAAAATAAAAATAAAGAAAAACTTACAAAGGTCAGCATTTAACAAAGTGTAAGTTATCTGTCAGATGTAATTTTCCTTCTGGGACTGAAGAACAAAAATGTGTGTTTAGGAAAAAAAAATGTTTCAGCCGGAGAAACTGAACATAAAATTTTAAAGATTTTAGCAACCTCAAAATCAGATCTTTAATCAAAATTCAATTTTTTAATCAAAAGCTATGAGCACCCTAAAAAGGAAAAAATACTACCAAGTTAAAAAAATTGTTAATGTATTTTTAACTGGTGACTTATTAAATATTCAATAAACAATTTAAATACATTGTCATCCACAATATAAAACTGGGGACCCCTGGGTGGCTCAGCAGTTGAGCGCCTGCCTTCGGCCTAGGGCATGATCCTGGGGTCCCAGGACTGAGTCCCACGTAGTAGGGCTCCCTGCAGGGAGCCTGCTTCTCTCTCTGCCTATGTTTCTGCCTCTCTGTGTGTCTCTCATGAATAAATAAATAAAATCTTTAAAAAATATATAAAACTGTACTGGCCATTTCTATCCTGCTATTAATATGACCCATGTGCCAAATGCATCAGACCTCCGTGTGCCTCAGCGTCTCGTGTGCCTGAGGGCAAGGACGAGCCCAGTCAGCAGACTGCAGCCAAGACTAAAGGAGTCAGCCCATGGGGAGGGCTCAGAACAGCACCTCGGCAGTAAGAAATCCTTGATACCTGGGGGGCTCTGACTGTTTCTCCATCTACAACTCCTACTGTGGCATGCACATGGTATTTGCTTCTCATGTTAATTGCACCTCAACTTTGCCGCGAGAAAACCAAAGGTCAGAGAGGTGAAGTGACCAAGTCAAGGTCAGAAGCAATGACTCAGTTGGAGCAAAGTGAATTTGGTCCCACTGACTTCTTTCTACCACAGCATCCTGTGTCCCTGAGCAATCCTGCATCCAGAGTGAAGCACTCGCCCTGTATGTGGGTGGGGATGCACACACATGCCCCTGTGGAGGCTGCAGGAGAGCAGAGCAGGTGTCAGAAGTCCCCCTTCCAGGGTGGGAGGAGGGGCTGCAGCTCTGCAATCCCAAGATGTCATTATTATTGCTATTGTTTGTATTCATTTATTCAAAATATTCCTTGTTTTCCCATTTTAGGGGCAAGAAAACTGAGCTCAGGCGGGTTAAATAACTTGCCCCAAGCTATCTAGCTAGGGGTTGGTTGGACACCAACACGGGCTCACCTATCCTGGCCCTGACTCTCTGCCAGGAGGTGTCAAGACTTCCACCACATCGGGGCCATTCAGACCCCTTACAGAGAGTCCACTCAGGTATGTGACCATTTTGTGCATTTTAGCTTTCCTCCCTTTGCATACTTTCCCCCAAAGTCCAGTTTCCCTCTCAGCTTCCTACTGGCACAGGAGAGTGTATAACTGTGTACCAGGGATACCTGTCCTGCCCTCCTCAACACAGAATCAGACAGTCTGGAAGGGGCTTAGCAAAGGTCAATGTGCAGGAGGGGAGCCAAGACGCAAGAGCAGGGCTTGGAGGCACCCAACCAGGCATTCAAACCACTGCCCCAGCAGGGGCCTCCACTTCCTCATCTGTAAATCAGAATCTAAACAAAGATGCTCACTGCAAGAGGCTGCCCAAAGGCCCGCTGGGCCCTCCATAAGTGGAGCTGCATTTTGGGCTGCCAGTGCTCAGCCCAGCCCTACACTCAGACTGCTCCCACCTATCCAGGACACCCCCGGGCAAACACAGGTGGACAAAGGAGGGAGGTGACTGACCGAGTGTGGAGAAGGAAGAGCTCACAGAATGGTCAGGCATGGGGGCCCCCATGGTGAACGTGGGCCCAGGCATGGGCGGCATGTCTGACTGGCACACACTGTCTGCCAGCTCCTTTCTTCACCCACCCTGCCTGTTCCTTCAGTACCTGCCTCCCTCCCTTGAGTCACCTTCACAACGTCCCATGCTGCATCACAACCACCAGGGTCACTTCGCACACTGCAAGATATGCCAGGAGTCCAACAGGCTGGAGCAGTCCAGACCCTCCAGTGGGGGACCAGAAAGCCAAAGGAGGTCTCAGTCCCCAGAGGAGGCTCCAGGGCCCATGACCCTCGTTCCTACGAGATGATTGTTTTCATGAACACCTTCAGACAAAGGAAGTTTCTTCACACTATTTATCATTTCTGAGCTCTAGTTCCTCATCTGTAAAACAGGACAATAACTCTACTTTGATTTTTCCTGACCTGATGGAAAATCTCAGACACGGATACAGGAGACAGCCCAGAAGGATGGCATACTTGCACATGGGGCATGTGAGCAAAGGAATCTTTAGAGGGGGTACTGCCCTTTAGTGGGAAGAAAGCAGCAGCAGCTTGGAAGGCCAACCTGGAGGGCCAAGTAGGAGGCAGGGAGTCGTAGGGGCAAGCCCCCAAGTCCAGGCGCAGCTTCACCCCTGCCAGCTGCACAGACTCAGGCAAGTGAACCTCCTGACCTCTGGGAATCTGGGATCCCTCCCCTGTAGCATGCTGACCCAGAGACCATACCTTTAAGGGGCAGGAGCCACTAGCACAGCACATGGCACATGCTAAGAGCTCAATAAACATAAGCTACTATCATGTCGTACTTGTGTCAGGATGCCCAGCACAGTAAAAGCTCAAAAGGGGCCATCTCTTCCCACAAAGGCACCCAGGCCAAGAAGAAGGGAGAGTATTAATGGCAACATGGAACAAATACTAACAATACCTCCCCCAATCCAGCAGTGTCTTCGAAGCCCCTCCCAGGAGGCACTGGTGAGTGCCAGCCAATAGCCCAGAGCACTGTGGCCACCAATGGGCAGGAAGTCCTCATTGTTCTAACTCAGACTGCAAAGGTAGGTTCCTCCACAAACGTCCTGCCGAATTCCACCAGACCAGCAGGTAGACACCTAAGCCGGAGAACCTGGGCAGGCAGGACAGGACATCTTCAGTAAGTCATCAAGATCCCACAATGCATTCACAACCCTCCTTCTGCCCACAACTCCCTACGGCTTCATGCTCTGGCACCGATGCCATCAGCGAGGCTCCTAACAGGCAAATGGGTTCATGAGTCCTGCTTGCTATGTGTTAGCTCTGCTCTTACTACATCCTGTGAGGAGGAGACTCCTATTTTAATAAAGAGAAATCGGAGGTCTCAGTCACACAGCAGTAAACAGGAGAGGTAGGGCTAGAACCCAGGGCTAACTAACTCCAAAATTTCTTTCTTTTCTATTACTAGTTGCCTCTTGGCCATGGCGGAGTCTCCTGGAAACCCTCTGGCATCCCGAAGAGCAGACAGGAAAGGCCCTGAGTGGGGGAGGAGGAAGGTGTGCAGACAGGGTGCAAAGGCAAACTGCCAGCCTCCTAGTCCTAGAGGATACATCCCAAACCAGAGGCACGGGCCTCCAGGAGGCAGGAAGAGGAAGCATTCATCAGCACCTAAAGAGATGGGGAGGAGAACAACGGGAGCGATGTTAGCAGTGGAGAACAGGGAAAACAACAAAGAGAGTCCGTGTAAGAGACTTAGGAAACAAATACACAGCTGCGGACAAGACAGCAGACAAATAGTGGTGCTGGGCTCCCGCCAAAACGAAGAAAAGCCAAAAAACAATAAACACTGGCGACTCATGGTAAAACACCCGCAGAGCTGAGAGAAGGTGGTGGTGCGGAATGAGACGCCCTGGCTGTGAGATCCTGGGTAAGGTGCCTTCCTTTGCCGAGCCTCCCTGCGCACCTGTGTCAACGGGAGACCTGGGGACAGCGGGCAGCGTCTAGAGGCTCTACCTCCCACATTACATCAAAATAAATTCCCAAGGACAAAGCTTTAAACATAAAAAATATAAAACCATAAAAGTCGGAAGAAAACACGTGAAAGAATTGTTTATAATCTTAAAAAAGTAAAACAAAACAAAAGAACCCTACCTAGGTAAGACACAAAACCCCAAAACATATAAAAGAAAAAGAAAATAATAAAAACAAAAGATTGCCAAATTCAAAAACATAAAAGTCAAATATTTCTACATGGACAAAAATACGATAAAGGCCAACATGACTAGACACACTACCCACAAAGGACTACTCTCCTTAATAGTTAAAAAGCTTCTTCAAACTGCTGATAAAAAGGGCAATGATCCAACCAAAAAGGGCAACAATCTCTACAGACAGCTCACACTAAGCATATTCACTGAGCACCTCCTCCTTGCCAGATCTTAGACTGGTGCTTGGCACAGCAGAGATTAGGACAGATGACGGTCCTTACCCCTTACAAGAGGGACTCACCAGCCAGTGAAGTAAGGCTAGATGCCACCAGCACATATGATACATGAGTTTCACAGAAGGGGGCGGACGGTAAGTCTCTGGGGAAAAAGAAAGCTTAGGAATGTACAGGAGGCAGGAGGGTTACAACTTTAATTCAGGCTGTCAGGATGAGCCTCACTGAGACGGGGATATTTGAGCCAGGACTCAGGAGAGGGACTGGCAGTTAACCAGGAGAGGAGCTACTCCAGGCAGAGGGAGGGGCTGGGCCAAAGACTCCGTGGTGTGTCAGGGTGTCCAGGTGTCTGAGGACCAGCAAGGAGAGTGGAGTGGTTGGAGGGATGTCAGACAAGCAGCAAGGGCAAAGAAAAGAAATACAAAGAGCTCAGACATGTAAGATGCCCTACCTCATAATAACAGGAAAAATGCAAATTAAAATGCCGCTAAGACCCTAGTTTTCACCTGGTGGGTTGACAAAATAACACCACAATCAAAAGGCCAAATGAGTAGGAAGCCCTGGTGCTGCCAGGTGCTGCTGAGTGCACACACTGACTCTTAGAGCCCTCCACACAACCTTGCATCATTATCCCCATTTAGAGATGAGATCAGGTCACAGGACTGGGAAGAAACAGCCAAAATTCAAAGTCAGGCTCTGCCACTGCAGGGCAACGTCATCCCTCCAAACACTGACGACACCTTGCCACTAAGGGTGTGGAGAGACAGATAATCCTATCCATCTGGGACATGTGCTGACAAAACCTCTTTGGAGGCCATCCTGGCAACAGCCATCAAAAGTGCGAATGCACAATACCCTGTGACCCTACATGCAAATGAAGCATATACAAGGCCATTGTTGCGACATGTCTGTAGCCACCAAAACATGGGGCCAGCCGAGCTGCCCATTAAGAGGAAGGCCATTACCTACTGTAGTATAGCCACATCACAGAATATTACACGGCTACTAAAAAGCACAGAGTTGCTCTGTTCTCTGAGTGGAAGTCTTGCCAACAAAGCGTGCACAATATACTGCCATTTCTACAGGTTGTGCATGAGAAAGTATACACCTAAAATCACTGTCCTTGGAATTTTTAGAAGAAACTGATCATAGTCATTTGTCTCTGGGGAAGTAAACCAGGTAAGCAGGGTCCAGGGTGCAAGGGGGATCTACTTCTTACCATCTATGCTTTTGCACCTTTTAAATTTCAAACCACACGCATATATTACTGATTCAAAATCAATTTGTTTTTAAAAATTAAAAAAAAATTACTTACTTTATGCTAAGTAAAAAGACCTATTAAATTCTAGCCAGACACAGTTGCTGCCATAGATACGGAACTCACAATGTTAAGTGTTAGAGCTCCAGACACCAAACAGAAAGACACCTTTTCCTTAATGGACTCAGAGGATTTAACGAACCCCAAAGACAGAATAACTCTCTTGCAGTGCTTAATGTCTCTTAATGCCATACCTATGCACACATAAAAGCATCTTAGACACCATCCTTGGCGTGCATCTCTCCTGCTAGGAAACTCCTAAAGAGCCTGGGCTTGATTCTACAAGTTGTAACAATGCAACATTGAGGGGAGGGAGCAAAAGAGAGATGAGGTAGACCCCATTATGTCTATTTAGGGGTCATAAAGATTTCCATTAATGGCATTCTGTCCTTCCGCAAGATCGATGTGGGAACCACAAATCTGTCCCCATCCCCCCAAAGTTGGATTGTCAGGCTCGCTGGAGAGCAACCCCCACACCCCCGGGTGCACCAAAACCAGACAACGCATTCCGAGACAGTCCTGAGGATAACTAAAAAGTGTAAAGAGTATATGGGAATTTTATCTACTATTGCAAGTCTTCTGTAAGTTTGAAATTATTTCAAAATGAAAAAAATAAATAAAACAATGGCTACAGTGTCAGGAAGTTGGGGAAGTGGAGAAAGAAAATGAACATTCATTCAATGCCCAAGAATGCACCACGCACACTATTTCAGTCAGTCTTCACAACAGCTCAAGAAGGAGGAAGTTATTATTATGCACACTTTTATAAATGGAGAAACTGAGACCTGGAGAGATCTGAAGTGACTCTCCTACAGTCACACAGCAGCCAGCAGACTGGAGGTCTGAAGTCAAACCCAGAGCAGTATGCTATCACATGGTGTGCGTCCACCACAAGGCCGAGGGGAGAGAAAATCAAGAGCTGCCAAATTCGGAGGTTGAGACCACATGTTCCTCATTGGAGAGAAATATAAAGGAAGTGATCTTGAATGGAAGCATGAAGAAACTAAGGTAGATCTATACAAGAACTTCCTGACAGGGAGGACTAGTAAAGATATAGATGGGATCTTTACACAGTTAAAGGGCTCTCTGCTGGAGGTCTTCAGAACAGTTGTGTCCAGCCCACAGGGAGGGAGTATGAAATACACCAGGGCTCCCTGTCCATGCACCGCCTCAGATCTCTCCCATGCTTATGGATACTACTTCTACAGTTATTTATTTTTATGAGCTAAGTCAATTTTTAAAAATTCAAACGCATTTATATTTAAAAGAACTTTACATGACAATAAATGCATGAAACTTGCCATAAGTAGAAGTTAAGCATAAAGATAAATAGAACAAAAACACAAAGCAATGTGGTGCGACGTTATTAAATGCTGATTAGATAATGCTGGCTGCTGTAGCTCTGAACCTAAGGCCTCCTCACTGCTGAAAAGGGATCAGCGAGAGCTAGCAAGACATCTTAGCACTAAAGCGAGTCTGTCTCGGACACAATGGGAGGAACAGGATGAGAACTGGAATAGGCATGACCTTCCAACCCTGTCAAGCAGGAGTATTCATCCCAGGCCAGCCTCCACCTTATACCACCTCCCCATCACCAGGCGTGTGGCCCACCCTTAGGAGGCCCTGGGGTAAACACCATTCATACTGCCCCCCTCGGGAAAGGAACAAAGGCAGGGTCAAGCATCCCAGCAAGGGTAGAGGTGTCCAGGCTCCTTCGGATCAAAGGGCCAAAGGGGGTGCTGGCCTCTGCCATCCCCTTTCAGGATGGAGGCAGACACACAGGTTCTGCAGGGCCACGACTCCTCACTTAACAGAGTTTTGCCTGTTTGCTTCTTTAAGCTACTGTGTCATAGTCTATCTGGGGTAATCTTTTTAGCTGACTTTGCACAACAGTACAACTCCTGTTCTAGAGCAGTGAAAAGGAGCAGAAAATGGAATTTAAAATGTAGAAATAAAATAATTGTGGGCCATGAGCTATAATTTGATTTCATGCTTTACAAGGAAATGAAAGAAGGCTTCCTTAAAATGTATGGTTTCTGCTCTCTCTCCCCTGTAAGCCCCCTCCCCCCCTTTTTAACCATTTTAGGATTTCCTCTAGCACCGAAGAGAAAATAGGATTGTGGAAAATGTTCAGTTCTCAAGTGTCACTGCCACTCAGGGGCAAGCTTGATTTTAATGTGAACTTCCCATTCTGGGTAAGAGGAAATTCTTCAATTAATAAACCGGGTGTGCGGAGGCCAGTCTTTAAGGTTTAATCAATTTCATCTGTACTTAGGATAAAAAGACTGACTATTCTACTTTTTCCCCCTCGTTTTCCTTCTTTAAAAAAATAATAAAATGAATGTTTTATTTTAAATTCTTTGAGGTTCGTATCTCCTGTTTCAGGAAATATTGTCTATTTCATGCGGTGAGTATGAAAACTCCCCCCTCCCTTCTTACTTTTGCTGAGAATCTTTTTTCAAAAATAACGAAATTATCCTCTGCCCTCCTATACTATAACAGCCTGGGAGATGATACGAATTATACAGGATTTTGGCAGACACCTTGGGGTGGGGGGAGGGAAACAGAGAGACAAATCACCAAATATGGATGCAAGAACTTCTTCTGGACAAAACAGTAAGAGGTGGACACGGGAATGTAAATTATGAGGAAAACCCATCCTAGAGCGGCCGAGGCGAACTTCACAGCACAAACCTCCCCTAGGAAAGAGACCCTGCCCTGTGGGTCATCCTGTCTCTCTCAGGTCTATCAGCCAGGGGTGGGGACAGGAAGGTGGCACAAAATCTCAAAATTAAACCAGGGAACTGCTCCCCTCAGTAGTACCGAATAAATATTCAGACTTCGTAAGCAACCAAGTCTTCTGAATCTTTGTTACATGGTCTCTCGACACGCTGGGTCCACTCAGCTGTCAGGGCAGAGGGTACAGTCAGGCCCCACGGCAGAGGGTAAAAAGCACTAACTTTGGGGAGTGTCAGCTTGGGTTTAAGTCTGAACCTCTGCTCCACTTAGCAGCTGCTGTGTCTTTCACGTAACACCCAAACTCTCTGGGTCTGTTTCTTTATCTGTGAAATGGAAATAAAACCACTGCTAACCTTTTAGAAAGTTATGTACTTCACACAGCACTTGGAACAAAGAAGGTACCTGGTTCACAAGAAGAGGACACAGCATTAAGGGGGCCTGTGTAACTCAGGGTATCCCAGGTCTTCCCAGAGCTTTGATCAGGTGCCTTGGGGAAGATGCTACTTTTTAAGTGAATATTTTCAACTAAGACTCCATAGCCCTAGGGCTCTGTCAAAGTGATTTCCAATGTGGAAATGAGCAAGAGGCTCACCATTCCTAACAGTGGCTACCAGTTATTGAGGGTCTGAACTTTGCTGGCCCTTGTCCCAGGCAATCTGTATATGAGGAACCTGAGGCTCAGGAACATAAAGTAAGTGCTCACTAAGCATGAGGGAGGAGCACATGGAGCAGGGGAGGGAGAACAGGAAAGAGGCGAGGGAGCAGGGTGGTGCAGAGACAGTGCGAGCCAGATGGCTCATCTCCTCAGGCTAGGTCATGGTGGAACCAGAGCCCAACCCGTGTCAGGCTGATCGGAGGCCATTTTGTTCCACCAGGCCTCCCCCACTAAAGTGGTACCCAAGAGGATCGATCTCTCTCTCTCTTTTTTAAAGGTTTTATTTATTTGAGAGAGAGAGAATGAGTGAAGAGAGGGATAAGCAGGCTCCCCGCTGAGCAGGGAGCCCGATGCAGGGCTCAGTCCCAGGGCCTCCAGATCAAGATCAGAGCCAAAGGCAGACACTTAACCAAATGAGCCACCCAGGTGCCCCTGAGAGGATTTCTCTTGATGACAGCACCTGGTGATCCTAAGGGAAACTGCAGGTTTCACCAGGAGTCTTTCCGTCTCTAGAAGCAGGCAGGTCCTAGGTTTTGGGGTACACACATCTTCCTTTCCTATGGAGAAATGTGAGGAGAAACACCTGCAGGTGTGCAGCTCATAGTGAAAATGAGGGCTGAAGGTACGAGGGGGAGACATGCATAGGCTATGCAAGGGAACATGCTGGATCCCACTTCAGTCTCCCCTATCTACATGCCTGATGAGACTTGTCCAAGGGCCTTTACCTCCCTGAGCCTCAGTCTTCCTCATCTGCAACATGGGAATCATATATTATTTATAGGGCAGTGTGGGGCTCACAGATCATGAATGCAAACCTCATACAACCCAGAGCCCAGCACACAGCAGGTGCTTAAGCATGGAAGTGATAATTATCAGTATTCTTGGACTTGAGTTCTCATTCTCACAAATTCTAGCATTGGACAAAGGCCCATCCTGGAATGGACCATGATTGGCAGTATTCCCAAACATCAAAAGCCTGCAAGGCCCAGTGGGCACCCCAACCGAGGGACACAGGCTAGGCACAAGACAGGGGGTGAGTCTAGGGGAACGGAAATGCCAGTGCCTTGGCTGGACAGGGCAGTTTCTCCTCAGCTCCAGCCCATGTGGCCAGACAGGAATGTGGCCTGGAGTTGCCAGATCTTCCGATTTTTCAAGACAAGCCAAAAATCTGGACTATTACATGAAATCTGCCAATTCTTAAATGTTGACAACCAATTCAAAAAAATGTTTAAACTATATGGCCCAAACAAAACACGTCCATGAGCCAAAACTGGCCCAGAGCTCCCCAATGTGAGAGTTGTGGGGGGAATTTTCTCTAGAAAGGAAAGTTGGAAGAAACAGAATAAACATTCAGCTTCTCTGACTGTTACCTGTCTGAATCAGAAAAGCATTCAAGATGGGTCAGCTGAGCTGAGAAGTTTGACAGCCCCTCGGCCAATGCTCCTATGTCCCACATTTGCACCTGATGAGGGTGGGGAAGGTGGATGCCAGGAAGGGGATCATCCTGGAAGAGAAGGCAGCCTGCCCTCCGGTGACACCAGGCCCCAGAGGACCAAAACAGGGGGGACAAGAGGCCACAGGCTTGGGGTCAAATAAACCTCACCTTGGACCTGGCCCCACTGGGCCACAGGGCAAGCATGATCCCTCCCTGGCCTCAGCCTCCTTCAGGTCAGAAGAGAGAGTGCTGGGTCCCCTACCCCCAGCCTTCTGGACTGAGCCCTCACCTACTACAACAATCACAGTACAGAAACATGGGCACAACAGAAAAGTGCCTACCTCAGCATCAAAGCTGTTCATGCTTGTAAACACTGCAAGCACTGTCCGATGTGTTATTTTCTCTCTGGTGGAGTGTCTTTCTATAGTTTCAAGCATAGGTTTCCATACGGAGTCTCAAAATACCCTCAGTGGGTAGAAAGTCCGAAAATAACTTAAGACAATGATTTTCCTGGAAGAATGAAGCAGGAAAACCTCAGAGACACCAGCTGGAATTTCCTGTAGGGCAGAAGTTATCCTTACCAAGTCTTTGGTACAAGCTCTCTCCCCTAGAAATGAATGCTGTCTTCATAGCCAACATTTAATGGGGTGCTTCCTATGAGTTAGACGGTGTTGTAAGTGCTGTGTATGCATTGGCTCATTTAATTCAGTCCTAGCATGTAGTACTACTATCAACACCCCCTCTTTGCAGATGAACACATCAAGGCACAGAGTTTAAATCACTTGCCTCAAATCAAAGAGCTAGTCAGTCACAGGGACAGGCACTCTGCGCCCAGAGCCCTGTCACCTCCCAAGTATTTCCCTGACTCTCACTAGTCTGAACAAGGCAGCCCTCGGGTCCCATGGGGCCCACACTACCCAGAAGAGCCCTGTGCTGTAATTCACTGTCTTAACTGCAGCCTCAATCACCAGAAAAGGGACCAGGCTGGCTTCTTCCAACAGAATCCCTCACATCCAGCAACACACAGTAGATGCTCAACAAATATTTACAGAGTGAAAAGAACTGTGAGGCCAGGGAGGATTAAGCCTTTTAAATGATCTTGAACGTCCCTTCTATTAGCAATTAATACTCTTCTCTACTCCAGTGGTGACATTCTAGTGCACTCCAAAAACAAATGTGTGCTTGCTCAGAAACAGAAGAAAAGGAAGAAAAGCTGAGCAACTGTAGCAAGTGTGCCAAGGCCACAACCGCATGCCATGAAGATCAGGTGGCCAGGACGCAGAGAGGGGTCCCAGGGGCCGCCAAGGGCTGCATTCACTCGGAGAAGACCCCAAGCAAACCCCTAGTGGGGGGATGGGTCCTCACGTGTCCACGTTACAAATCAGAGACTCAGGGTGGTCAAGAAACTTGTCCACTGCTGCCGAAGGCAGAGCTGGGTCTCAGACCCCTTCCACCATCCTTAAAGTGGGGTCCATCCCTCACAAGCCAGGGCAACCAGGGCCACTCTCTCAACTCTAGCACTCTGGCTGTTCTGAGACACAATGGTTGTTCCTGTGGCCTCAGACAAACAGGCCCTTGTAGAAATGAGTCCCCAGGGCCCAGGAGCCCCTCCTCTGAAGCACAGAAACCAAGACAAGGCATTCGGGATGAACCCCAAGCTGAAGGTGCTGGAAGAGCAAGGCCCATCTGGAGCTCCACTGAGTGCAACTCTGAGTTTGAGAAGTCACTGAGCCTGAGAGTAGATTTAGGAAGCTGTTTACTGGGGAAACAGGAGGAAAAAAGAAGAAAAGAAGGGGGGAAATCTACAATAAAAAGTAAGTAAAATCAGCAGAATTCCTTCATGAAAAGGGTGGAATTAGCATATGGCCTCAGCTGCCAAGTGAGGCCATTGAAGCAAGCAATGTAAATGAGTTCAAGATACAATTAGACATTTTTCTGGATGGAGACAGAGGGGACTGAAGAAGGCATGGCAGGTCACATTTCAGATGGAGCAGCAGGAACACATTTCACTGCAGAGCAGCCCGCAGAGCCCACCGTGTGAGAGCCCTGTGCAAGCCGCCACAGAGACAGGGTACAGAAGGCAGGCCAGGCTCATACTGGGGGGCTTTCCCTCCCCACTATTTTTTTTTCCCAAAGGAGACAGAAGTTTACTGAATATGCTACAAGGAAGCAGCAGGCAGGACAGCAGAGGAGAGACTGTCCACTCTCTCCCCACTACTAATTTCCCAAGATGCCTCATACAGGACCTGCAAACCAAGCTACCCAGGCACTGGAATAAAAGTTCACATCCGTTCCACTCTGTACACATGAGGTCCTCTGGGCTGGGTATCAGTCCCTGCCCTCAAGGAGCTCACAGTCTGATAGGGGAGACACACACAAGTGCAAAATATCAACACAGGGAAGCACATCAAAGTAAGAGAAGTTCTTGCTAAAGCAAGCACAGAAGAGGGGAATTCAGCAAATGGAGGGAGGAGGCCGGAAAGCCAAGGGAAGAGGCTGTTTAGGACAGAGGACACAGCAGGAGGCTACGGAAGCCCCAGCTGCCAGTGCCTCACAGAGGATGCTGAGCATGCAGTTCCCCAGGATCTTTGGGGAGAGGGCCAAATCACCTCGAGCTCTGTGAAAAAGGACGGAATGACCAGAGGCGCCAGCCACTGGCCCATGGACCAGATATGACTCAACGGCAACAGCTGTTCCCAATCTTCTCCAGAGCGCAGCACATGTGGCCCACCCAGGGAACAGAAAAGGCCAGGTCCTTGTGAGGGACACAATTTATTAGGCCCTCTCGAGCCCAATTGGTTCTGATGTTGTCCTTTATGTGGCTCACTGCATGGGCTGTCTGGCTTCGTCAAGCTCCTGGGCCCCAGTCCCCTACTAGGTGAGGTATGTATTTACTCCAGTCACTCCAAAAGGACCACAAACATTTCCTTTGTGTTCTCAGCACACTTGCTGGTGAAGAGCATTTCCTCCAGCCCCAGCTCTGAGCAGGGTTCTGCCCCCTATACAGCTCTTGCGTCTGCCAAGCTCTTGTGTCAATGAGCTCAGTCTCTCGATTTGAAACTAGAAATAATCCACAGCACTCTGGGAAAAGAATGAGGCAATCGTCGTCCAGCCTAGAACCCCGTCCGTTAAACAGCCTCACATCAGACCAGGTGGAGGAGTGACAGCATACGAGGCAAGCGCTCGGCACTGTCCTTTCCATCTTCTCTCTGACACCCCATAAAAGTTGGGACTCTAGCCACCACACCACCTTGTACAACAGCAGCAAGGGAGAGAGACGACTGTGGGAGGTGTTCGGCAGCGGGCAGTAGGGCAGGAGGCAGGAGGGTAGGGCCATGGCTGGTGCTGACGCAGTGCTCCATCCCCCACCCTGCCAAATAGAAGTGGGATTACGCTCACATTTATAAACAACCACTCTTAGCACATGCTGGGGACGCTTTCACCGATGTTCACAACAACCCTGCAAAGGTGAGCAATGTAATTCCATCTTCTAAAGGCAGAAGCTGGACCAGAGAGATCAACAAACACACACCCAAACACATAGGGAATGAGCAGCAAAGTCAAGATCCCCGAGGCCATGCTCCCCCATAACCCTTCAGGGCTCCTCATAGCGACATGTCCTCATTTTAGGGGGCCTTGCCACTGCCATTGCCCCTGCCCCAGGAGGAGGTCTTCAAGAGTAGACACAGAGTCAAAGAAGAAACCACACTGGCCAGGCTGGGGCTGGAACTGCCTCACCATGGCAATCACTCCATCTTCCAGCAAGGAGCTGTTCTGCGTTTGCGTGAGGCTTCTTGGACAGCACTCACCTTCACATCAGCCTCTCCTAACTTTTGCCCCAAAACCTGTGGGCTGAGGTTTGGTACTTCATCCCATTAGGAGTAAGCAGGCCCAGACAACCAGGCAGAGGGCACAAAATACAAAATCATGAACAGAGGCACAAACTCAAGCCCCAAACAAGCATCTAACCTAAGGAGGCTGATTTACTTCTGAACCTCAGGTTTCTCACCAACATCAAGGGCCTGGGGATACATATGTCTCTATCATACCCTTTCCTGTTTCCTGCGGGGGGGGGGGGCAGGGGGCCATACTTGAAGAATATTTTTTTGAGAAAATAAGAAAGACTGGAGTATGATACCAAGGAATTGTTAATACTGTTAGCTGTGATCATGATATTTTTATAATAAATTTATTTTTTATTGGTGTTCAATTTGTCAACATATAGAATAACACCCAGTGCTCATCCCGTCAAGTGCCCACCTCAGTGCCCGTCACCCAGTCACTCCCACCCCCTGCTCACCTCCCCTTCCACCACCCCTAGTTTGTTTCCCAGAGTTAGGCTGTGATTATGATATTGAATTCTGTGCAAAGAGATACCCATATTTTTAGAGACAGAGCGAGATATAAGTATTAAGTGTAACATAACTTGAGATCTTAATTTGTTTTAAAACACTTCAGGGAAAAAAGGAGGAGAATAGTTGAAACAATCACAGCAAAATCTCAGTAACAAATCTGCATAATAAGTATACAAGAACTCATTCTATCCTGGGTATGTTTGAAATTTTTTCATTACAATCACTGAATAACAGGAGTGCCTGACTGGCTCAGTTGGTGGAGCATGCGACTGCTGATCTCAGGGTCATGAGTTTGAGCCCTATATTGGGTGTAGAGATTATTAAAAACAAACATTTTATTTTTTTAATATTTTATTTATTTATTCGTGAGAGATACAGAGAGAAAGGCAGAGACACAGGCAGGGGAAGAAGCAGGCTCCATGCAGGGAGCCCGACGTGGGACTCGATCCTGGGTCTCCAGGATCCCGCCCTGAGCCGAAGGTAGGCGCTAAACCGCTGCGCCACCCAGGGAGCCCTAAACAAACCTTTTAAAACAAGTATATAATAAAAATAAATAAACCAATAAACAATCAAAAAACCTCCTTCAAGACAAGCTCTAGTACCAAAGAGATGACTCCAAAAAGGAACTTGGGAATGGGGAAGCATGCACAAAAGGGCTAGTGATGGCCGTGGAAATCATTTAAACATAGAATCAAGTCTAAAGAACTGTGAGATTTACTCGTTCATTAAAATTATGCTGCCTCTGGGAGCCTTTCCCCTAAGATCAGGAACAAGACAGGGATGTCCACTCTCACCACTGCTATTCAACATAGTACTGAAGTCCTAGCCTCAGCAATCAGACAACAAAAAGACATTAAAGGCATTCAAATTGGCAAAGAAGTCAAACTCTCCCTCTTCGCCGATGACATGATACTCTACATAGAAAACCCAAAAGCCTCCACCCCAAGATTGCTAGAACTCATACAGCAATTTGGCAGTGTGGCAGGATACAAAATCAATGCCCAGAAGTCAGTGGCATTTCTAGGCACTAACAATGAGACTGAAGAAAGAGAAATTAAGGACTCAATCCCATTTACAATTGCACCCAAAAGCATAAGATACCTTGTAATAAACCTAACCAAAGAGGTAAAGGATCTATACCCTAAAAACTATAGAACACTTCTGAAAGAAATTGAGGAAGACACAAAGAGATGGAAAAATATTCCATGCTCATGGATTGGCAGAATTAATATTGTGAAAATGTCAATGTTACCCAGGGCAATTTACATGTTCAATGCAATCCCTATCAAAATACCATGGACTTTCTTCAGAGAGTTAGAACAAATTATTTTAAGATTTGTGTGGAATCAGAAAAGACCCCGAATAGCCAGGGGAATTTTAAAAAAGAAAACCATAGCTGGGGGCATCACAATGCCAGATTTCAGGTTGTACTACAAAGCTGTGGTCATCAAGACAGTGTGGTACTGGCACAAAAACAGACACTGGATCTGTGTCTGAGATCAATGGAACAGAATAGAGAACCCAGAAGTGGACCCTGAACTTTATGGTCAACTAATATTCGATAAAGGAGGAAAGACTATCCACTGGAAGAAAGACAGTCTATTCAATAAATGGTGCTGGGAAAATTGGACATCCACATGCAGAAGAATGAAACTAGACCACTCTCTTGCACCAGACACAAAGATAAACTCAAAATGGATGAAAGATCTAAATGTGAGACAAGATTCCATCAAAATCCTAGAGGAGAACACAGGCAACACCCTTTTTAACTCGGCCACAGTAACTTCTTGCAAGATACATCCACAAAGGCAAAAGAAACAAAAGCAAAAATGAACTATTGGGACTTCATCAAGATAAGAAGCTTTTTGCACAGCAAAGGATGCAGTCAACAAAACTAAAAGACAACCTGCAGAATGGGAGAAGATATTTGCAAATGACCTATCAGATAAAGGGCTAGTTTCCAAGATCTATAAAGAACTTATTAAACTCAACACCAAAGAAACAAACAATCCAATCATGAAATGGGCAAAAGACAGGAACAGAAATCTCACAGAGGAAGACATAGACATGGCCAACACGCACATGAGAAAATGCTCTGCATCACTTGCCATCAGGGAAATACAAATCAAAACCACAATGAGGGATCCCTGGGTGGCGCAGCAGTTTGGCGCCTGCCTTTGGCCCAGGGTGCGATCCTGGAGACCGGGGATCGAGTCCCACATCGGGCTCCCGGTGCATGGAGCCTGCTTCTCCTTCTGCCTGTGTCTCTGCCCCTCTCTCTCTCTCACTGTGTGCCTATCATTAATAAGTAAAATAAAATTAAAAAAAAATTAAAAAAAAAAAACACAATGAGATACCACCTCACACCAGTGAGAATGGGGAAAATTAACAAGGCAGGAAACCACAAATGTTGGAGAGGATGCGGAGAAAAGGGAACCCTCTTACACTGTTTGGTGGGAATGTGAACTGGTGCAGCCACTCTGGAAAACTGTGTGGAGGTTCCTCAAAGAGTTAAAAATAGACCTGCCCTACGACCCAGCAATTGCACTGCTGGGGATTTACCCCAAAGATACAGATGCAATGAAACGCCGGGACACCTGCACCCCGATGTTTATAGCAGCAATGTCCACAATAGCCAAACTGTGGAAGGAGCCTCGGTGTCCATCGAAAGATGAATGGATAAAGAAGATGTGGTTTATGTATACAATGGAATATTACTCAGCCATTAGAAACGACAAATACCCACTTCAACGTGGATGGAACTGGAGGGTATTATGCTGAGTGAAATAAGTCAATCGGAGAAGGACAAACATTATATGGTCTCATTTATTTGGGGAATATAAATAATAGTGAAAAGGAATAGAAAGGAAGGGAGAAGAAATGGGTAGGAAATATCAGAAAGGGAGACAGAACATAAAGACTCCTAACTCTGAAACAAGCTAGTGGTGGTGGAAGGGGAGGAGGGCGGGGGTTGGGGGTGAACAGGTGACGGGCATTGAGGGGGGCACTTGACGGGATGAGCACTGGGTGTTATTCTGTATGTTGGCAAATTGAACACCAATAAAAAATAAATTTACTATTAAATAAATAAATAAATAAATAAATAAAATTATGCTGCCTATTATATACTTACTGACTGCATTTCTTACAATTCTTGAAAGAAGAGATAGACACTACAAATGATTTCACTAAAATTGACTCAGAAAAAAAAATCGTGGAGTTGAATAACCAAAACCAGGAAGACATCTCAGAGTAGGGCTTCCTTCCAGAAGTCAGAAGCTTAAGAAATCCAGGTTTCAGTATTAGGGATATGAAGTCACTACTGGTCAAACCATTACAACCATTGAAGTAAATAAAATAAACTGTCGATCTATGCAAATTTTTTAAATTACAGAAAATCACATCAAAAGAGAAATAAAGAATAGAGTAAGAAAGCATAGTAAATGCTTTGAAAAAAATAAAACATGATGACAAAAGACCAAAAATATAATAATAAATGTAAAAGGGATATACTAACCTGTTAAAACAATAGGGTTTTCAAAATATAAAATACAATCCTATGTTGATGTCTTTGGGTGGGTGGCAGCATTTGAAATGATTTCTTCTTTCTCTTTTTTTCTCAGCTGTACTTCATGATTTACCCACAAACAAGCACACATATTTCTTGATCGCTTTCAATGGGCCAGGCACTACACAAAGATTATCATGCAACACCCTATGTTGTTAAATTTCCATTTTACAGATAAGAATACTGAGACACAGAGATCAACCTTTCCTTCTCTTAGCTAATAGAAGTGTAACTTTGTACATCTCTAGAAAGTGTTCGATAATACACATATCTCACATGGTGAGTTGTACAATTTAAGGCAAAGGTCCCCAACAAGACTGCCCTCACTTCAGACACCAGCCACAAGTTCAGGCATCCCAGGCCATAGGCACTTTGGATCCACTGGCTACAAAACTAGGTGGTTCTCACAACACCCTTCAAGTTAGATATCTCATTAGAACAACTCACAGAACTGAGGAAAACACTATACTTACAATTACAGTTTTATGATGAAGGGATTTATATACAAATCAGGACCAGCCAAATGAAGAAACACATAAGGCAAGATCTGGGAAGGTATCTCTCCCCACAGAATCAGGACATGTCACCGTCTTGGTACATCAGTCTGTTTATCAACCAGGAAGCTCCACTGAACCTCAGTGCACAAAGTTTTTATTGGGGTTTCATTAATATAGGTGTGACTGACTGAATCAATGGCCATGAGATGAACTCAATCTCCTGCCCCTCTCCCTTCCCCAGAGATCAAGAGGTCATGCTGGTGTCTGTGGCCCAAACACCCAAACCTCTAATCACAAGGATGATCTTTCAGGCATGACCAGCCCATCCTGAGTCTTCCCTTTCACCTGAAGTCAGATGTGGTCCAAGGACCCACCATGAACTATGAGGACACTCCTGTCATTGGGGAGAGTTCAATTGTTTTAGAAGCTCCATCCCAGGAATGCAGGACAGATACCACATTCTTTATTATATAGCAATACAGCTAAAGTATGTTCACATATCACTGCCTTCCATTCCCTCCCTGCCTTACTGCAGAATGAATAAAAGTTCCCAACTACTGATGAAACTATCTCATTTCTCATAGTCTTCTAAAGAATAATCTGAAATGCCAACAAATGCTTATAGTAGTGTTATTAAACTAGAAAATATTATACACAATGCATATATTCATCAAGAGAAGTAAATAAACATAGTAAAGCAAGACAATACAATACTGTGGAGCCATTAAATATGTTTTCAGAGAATATCTAAAGATATAGAATAAGGTTCATGGTTCAAAAACTTTTGAAATCAGTGTCTAAAATGTTATATTCAAAGAGATCCCGACCAGAAAAAAGAATATGTCAAAATATTAGCAGGAATTATCCTGAGTAACTACATTTTTATTTCTTCCTTATATTTCCTTCTATTTTCCAGATTTTCAATTATGCATAAATTACTTACATATTAAGGAGAAAAAGGTTTTTTAAAAATAACATATGGAGAATAAAACTACCTACACTAGCTCCCATGAAGTATTAATAAGCTAATTAATCTGTAAGTATATGGCAATGACAGCATGTCCAATATTTAGAACTTCTTTTTGGCTCTCTTTCAAATCCACCTATTCTTTTTTCATACTGTCCTAATCTCACTATGGATTCTATTCCTTCATTTACATTTCAAACATTTCTTATTTTAAAGCCCCTTTGATTTGTTTTATGGTTTCTAGTTCCTAGGATATGAATTTTCACACTTGTGTCCACAGAATGTCTTTTTCATGGTGGGAATTCTCCTTGTATGTCTTGTGATTCTTCTGTAAATTCTTCCCCGGCAAGCATTGTTTTCTGCGGGAGGTCCTACATGTGTGCCACTGAAGTGCCCCGTGGGTTCAGGAGCTACAATGGCCTGGGCCATATGGCTTCACCAGTGTTGACATTAATTTCCTGGCTCAGGGTTTCCAGAAACACTAATGATGTGAATATGAGCCCTGCATCCGGGTGCATGCAGTCTTGAGAATTCTGTCCTCTTTCTGAGCTCACCTTCCAGGGTGAACAATTTAATCTTGACCTGTTGGAGAAGAACATTCCTGGTTCTTCTTCTTAATTTATGAGGTGACCCTTTACATCTCCAGTTTGGATATTCCTGTGCACCAACGGCTTCCAATCCTATTCACTGCTGTGAATCTGGCTTCATTTTCATGTCCAGCCCTTGAAGATGTTCCTTTTTAGCTTCTGAACCTAAATACATATGTCTGCTTCTTTTAGAGTGTCTCCCCTCCACCCAGCATGTCAATGTGTCTGAGACACAAGGCCCCCCATAGCAGAGCCTCCCATGTTAACAGGTCTTAGAGAGTGTCATGCACTGTAGGGGTCAGGCGTGGCACACTGTGAGGAGATCCAACCGACATCATGCCATTCTCACCACTCAAAAACACTGATGGCAGCTAAATTTCTTGGAAATAGCTGGAAGTCATTCTGGCAAACAGAGAACTATAACTGGAGTTGGCCACAGAGACCTGGACTTGAACCTGGGTTCTGCCAGCTTTGCAGTCTGCAGCCACTCCTCTGACCCAACGCCCACTCACTGAGACATGGGAAGAGCTGGCACTAACGCAAAGGGTGCCCCTCATAACGCAAAGGGTGGGGAATGCAGGCCCCAAGCCTGCTCTGCTGCCGGTAAACTGATCCTTGCTCTGCCCAGTTTCACAGTATGCACTCATCTATCGGCTGGGGCTGTGTTCCACCAGCTACTTCGGGCAGGCACAAAGTCAGAGCTTCAGAGCAGCAAGTTAGAAGCGGGACCAGTAGAGCACAGAAGTCCTGATGAGAATGGCTAAGGAAGCTTCTTATACCTGGAGGAATCCTCAACTGTGTGGCTAGTAGCAGCCGTAGTCATATGTCCCCATGGAGACTTGGGAGAATCTGGCCAGCCACTCCTCTGTCTGAGAGCAGGCTGGGGTATCTCCTGCATCCTGCAGTGGTCTTCCTATCATCTGATTGAAGACCTTTACGTCCTCTATGTCTGCGGCCACTTTCGCACCAGTGACATCACTGGCCACACCGCAACAGCCACAGAAACACGCTAACAGAGTGCTCGGTCAGTGGGAGTTATCACCACTATTCCCAATTGTACCTCTAGAGAGGTAATGTGTCCAATTCATTCAACTCTAAAGATAATGCCCGAAGGTAGTTCAGGCACCTTTGGATGAGAACAGAGATTCTGGAGCCAGAATGTCTGGCTTCAAATCTCAGGGCCAGGGCAGCCCGGGTGGCTCAGCGGTTTAGCGCCACCTTCAGCCCAGGGCCTGATCCTGGAGACCCGGGATCGAGTCCCACATCAGGCTCCCTGCATGGAGCCTGCTTCTCCCTCTGCCTGTGTCTCTGCCTCTCTCTCTTTTTCTCTCTCTCTCATGAATAAATAAAATCTTAAAAAAAAAAATCTCAATGCCAACTCTGAAGTTGGTCTCTCTGTCCTTGATTTCCTTCTCTGCAAAACAGGGATGGTAATAGTACCTATTCCATGAGTGACAAATACAATACTTTGTCATCGTGACAAAGTGCACACAGCAAGTGTTCTGTGAGGGTTTGCCATTATTGTTACTGTTAGTTATTTTTTTGGCTCAGAGGGCTATTTAGCAGAAATACTGTAATCCTAGCACAAAACTCAAAGTATGCCTAAGGCAATGTTTTTCTTAGTGAGCTCAGAAGGCAGGTTGGTTCTAGGTCACGGGGACATACTGAAAGAGCACCCCTTCAAGATCCATTTAATCAGCAGATCTGTTTAGTGTCTACTACAGGCCAAGAACTGCTCTAAGGGGTGTGGCAGTGTAACAAAACAAACAAGGTTCCTGTCCTCATGAAGTCTACATTCTAATGCTAGGCACCGATACTTTTACAAAGAGATCAAAGGTATGCAGAAAATAAAACAGTAGTATGGTATATAGAGCAGCAGGGTGCAGTGGAGCAACATGCTAAAAAGAACAGTCGGGGGCAGCCTGGGTGGGTCAGCGGTTTAGTGCCGCCTTCAGCCCAGGGCCTGATCCTGGAGACCTGGGATCGAGTCCCATGTCGGGTTCCCTGCATGGAGCCTCCTCCTGTCTCTGCCACTCACTCTCTCTCTCTCTGTCTCTCATTAATAAATAAAATATAAAAAAAAAAAAAAAAAAAAAAAGGTCAGGAAGGTTCTGTTGGAAGACAGACGTCTGTGAAGAGTGTTCTCAGCAGAGGAAAGAGCGGATAGGAAGGTCCTCGTGGGAGAACAGCCCTAAGTGGCTGGACACACTGGGCAAAGGGGAGATTGATAGGCGAGGGGCTGAGTCATGTGGATCCTTAAGGCAAAGTAGGAGCCTGGATCTTATTTTACTTGTAACAGAAGGCCAATGGCAATTTTTTTAAGTGGGTGGGTGGTACACTTTTTAAAGTTCACTGTGGTCCTTGTGGGGACAGTGAATTATCAAAGGCCAGGGTAGGAAGTGGCAGGCCAGTTGGGGAGCTGCTGCTGGATACAATGGCACAGGATGGTAGCAGGCTTGACAGCACTGGGGATGGTCGTGCTTTCCTGCTCCAAAGCACTTGGCCAGAGTGAACCAGGAGGACACTCAGGATGGCCAAGCTGACTGAAGATCTCAACCCTCACCCCTTCCTTGGATCTAACACAAAATGTCTACTCCTCAGATGGGGCCTTACCCACCTCCTCTCATGGCCTATTCACAGATCCATCTCCCCACTGGGCTGTGAGCTTCCTGCCAGCAAGCAGTGGGTTTTATTCAGCTGCAAAGTATTCCCAGAACACAGGGCTCCCTAAGCTTTTTGGAGACAGGAGGGAATACCTGTCTACAACTGAAAAGAGCAGATAGAAAAGGGAAGAATTCCTGTCTTCCTTAGGAGGAAGTCTATGGACAGTATCTAAAACCAAGGAAAACAAAAAGTAGCACAACCAACATGTATTAAAGATTATATAAAAATAATCAAGTGAAAGAGTTTAAATGGTCACCTTTAGAGAGAGGAGGGGCTCTGTGCTCACTTACTCACTTGTCTGGCTTCTCTGCCGGCTCTTAGCTCTGGGAGGGCTGGGATCCAGATCCCATCTGCTCACTGCACCGGCACAGTGCCTGGCACATAGGAAGCAGTCAATACATACTGCGCCAATGAATATCCAGCCCAGAATCACTCTTTTAAACCCAAACCCAAGTCTCTGGAAACGTACCAAAAGGAGGACTGGATGAATACATCTAAAGAAAGGTTTAAACACAAATCAAGACAGTGGAGCAGTTTAAGAAGCCTCTCTAAAGACATGGACACTGAGCTTGGCCCAGAAAGCCAGCCACATCTGTTTGTTAAAAGCAACTAAAACAAAAGTTGTTTTAAGTTACAGCTGGTGTCTGGGCCACTTTATCAAGCACTTAAGATATAGAGCTGATTATTTTTCTGGCAACAACGGAAAAAGAAAGGCTGAAAGTACGGTGTTCTGTTACCAGCTGTTTCCGGTGCGGCTCTTACAGTCCATGTCTGTGTCAGGGCCAGAGACAACGAAAGAGGCCTATACGAGACGCCTGTTGTAGTTGGTCTTTTCTTTTTCTGTTGTTTCCCCCTCTTGCATCTCAGTTTCTTGAATCACGCAAAGTACAACCCCTGGGAGAGCATCTTTCTGTGCTTTCACTGCTACTTGCAAAAACAAAGCAAAACAAAACAAAACAAAAAACCTTAAAAGGAGACTTGGCTTAAAAGAAACACTTGTGCACTGTGGTCCTGACTCTTGGTCTTTGCCCCTTACTGGTATCTGGATTCCAACACCAGCTCTCACTGGCCTGCTATGTGGCCTTGAGCAAGCCTCCCTCCCCAACTCTGAACCCCAGTTTCCTCATCTATAATACCTGAGAGAGTTGGGAAACAAGTGGCAATGTTTTCCTAGTGCCAAGCACAGAGCCTGAAGTATGGAAGGTGCTCAATAAATGGGATGATAATTCATATTTGATTCATCTTCATCTCTCGTACCACCCCTCTCCCTACTACATGGGTGTTTCCCCCAAGGCCTCCCTCCAGGATAATAACCATGGCCAGAGTGGAAAGAAGGGTACAGCTGAGACCATAGTTATGTACATGGAAGGCAGAGGAGGGGAGCTGGTACTATGCCACTGGCTCCCAGGCTCCCAGGCACTCATTTAATTCACACGCATTCACAGGGTCCTGGGGACAGGTGAGCAGGCCCAGAAGGTCTGGGCAGAGGGACCTAAGAGTCAGACTGCTGGGCCAAGTTGTAAGTCTTAACAATCTCACTGAGTAATCCTCAAGCACCTTCTGCCCAGGGAAATGGGGGTGGGGGTGGGCGTGAGGGAGGCAAGACCCTCTCCTAGACTATGCCATGACAGCATGCCATTTCCACCCCAATCATGCTCCATATGGAGCAATATCCACACAAGTATCTGATTAGCACTTCGGTCAACCCTCAGGTGACATTTAAACCAGGGCTTTACATCAGTACCCCTGCAGGCTAAGTGTCCTGGTCACACCCCCATACCACCACAGACCTGACTTCTGTTTCAAAACTAGGGATAGGGATAAAAATATCTTCTCCTATCTCATATTTTTGCTATGAGAATTCAATGAGAACATATAAAAAGCCCTTACAGTGGTGACTGGCACAAAGCAAAAGCCATAAAAGTGTTTGCTGCTATCATTATTAACATCTCTGGGGGGTGGGATTATGGGTAATTTTTATTTTCTTCTTCCTGTGCTGTTTTCCAAGATTGGGATAAGAAAATTTACTTCATGATATATATATAAGTACTTCATAATAGAAATCATTACCTACTAAAATATTAGAGTAAAATGCTGGAGTTATATATACGATAAGCACCCATCCCAGGGGCCAGAAGTTTCTAACTACTATGTCAGGCATCTGAACCAGTTTTCAGGACCACTGGCAAAGCCAATAGGGCAAAGTCTGCCTCTGCCTGCCTCTCCTACCAAACGATTCCAAACTACCTATAGTCTCCACTGTCCTAAATCAGTCATAATAAAATGGGACTGCATTCAGCCCCAAGTATGGCCTCCCAGAACCTGGCCAGTGACCTAGGGTTTCTGCAAGCTCAGTTCCCCCAAGGACCCTGTGAGTGATTTACTGGGAGATAGGGCTGGTGAGCTGGACACGGGTGAAACGTATGAGGCAAATCCCATGTACTGACAGCTGTCAGAGGCCATGTGTAGGTCCAAGTGGGCCAGTCAAGAGGTGGAGTGGATGGATGGGCAGGTGCCCTGCCTGAGGCAGGTAGGGGGCCGGCCAAGCCACATCACTGTGACCACGTGGTATGGACAACCACCCGCTCTACCTTGGGTTTCACATGTTCCGCCCAGGCACAGCTCTGCTTCTTCCAGACCCATCCCTTTACAGACCCATGCTGAGCTTGTTTCTGCTTCCTGCAACCAATCGAGCCCAAACTAAAACTCCAGGTCTGCAGACCTATTGGTGGACATGAAGACACTCCAATGGGAGCTGAGCTTGGTGACAGGCCAAGCTTTAATGTTCCTCCATTCCACAACTGGCCGGAGTCTCAGACTTATTTATTTTTCCTGTATAACTTTTGCCTTGTTTCAACTAAACAGAACAGTTTTTATCAACAATTTCCAGAGCAAGAAAAATAACAGAATGCTTGGTTTGTAATGAGGACTAGTAGATTTTTTAGGCCATGTGATGCATGAGAAAAGCTCCAACTTTGAGAGATGCAGAAACCCATGCAGGAGCTGTGCATCTCATTTTGCAGTAGAGATCCAGCACTCCTTCAACTGACTGGTCAGAGCCTCTCTTCCTTTGGGAAGGCCAAGTACAGGTCCAAGTGGGCCAGTCAAGGGGTGGAGGAGTGGATGGGAAGGCCTAAGGAAGAGAGGTTTCCCCCATCTCAGTCCCTACTATTCAGGGGGCAGGAACTCCAGTCCCAGCTTCAGGTGTAAGCACAGGACCCGGATCCAGCCACTCAGTTTCTCCCACATCTTCTGCTGGGACTCCTGGGAAAGAGATCTGTCTCTTTGTGCCAGGGGAGTTGACTTGGCAGAACAAAAGACGACTCAGACAGCCACGGCCATTCCACGACCTCATGGGAGCCAGTGGGCCTGAGAAATAGGCTGACATGAGAGAAGCAAACCAGGAAATGGAGGCAGGGTCCTGACCACATCATATTAGGTAGTGGAATCAGGATCCAGATCTAGATCCTCTGACTCCAAAACCCATCTCCCTTCCACCAGGGAAGGCCCTGTTGTCTCTGTGTGCACAATCCCATTGTAAATGCAGGCAAACATACAAAAGGAGCATATGCCCCATCCCCTAAAATCCAAGGGCTTGCAATCACCTTGAAACTAGACATAAGTCCATGAACCAATTAGGGATGTTAAAAGCCAAAATATAATTGAGAATCCAAATGTGTGGTCCAAGTACTATTCACATGGCAGGAAGGTGAGGTGGTGAAGAGACTACATTTCAAGGCTGGATGTTGGTATAGAAATCAATGTTACTACAACCTCAGTAATGAAATGCTGCATCTTCTGAATAACTTAATTATTTACCAGCCACCTCATCTCCCCCATACCCATATTCAACTAAGGCTTCCTCTACTTTGTGACTCTGTTGCTGCCTTCCCTCCCCAGACTGCAAAAGCATTCTGACATAACTACACACTAAGAGTTATACACAGCACGGCCATTAACTGTGACCCACCACCTTCTTTAAAAGCCCCTTAACTATAGCTTTCAGGTGACATAGAGCATAATAATTTCCAGCTTCCCTCCTGGAAATAAAGAGACCTCAGGTAATTCTATAATTCTACATCACATCATTAATATTCTAGTGTCAACTGATGGCCTCGGGTCTGTACTAGGTCATTTTCTACTGAGTAAGTATCTTAATTGGTAGCTGCAAATAGTTACTGAATGAATTCTGTCTTACTGATTGAGACTAAATTTTTAATTTAGCCATCTCATTTCATGTAACTGAGAAAGCTGATTTTTTTAAATCTCCTATCATATTTTCTAACCAACTTACATTATATTAGTGATCTGCCACTGAATGATTTTTCTTAGGTCAAAATTTTTTATCAAATCATAATATAATATTACAGATATGTTCCAGAAATGAAAAGTCAGCAAGGACTCGAAAGGACTTAAAGGAAGGCACAGTGGTTCTCAAATAGTAGCCACTCGTATGCCACCATCACAAATTCTGCTCTATCTACCATATCCGTCCTGCTCTCGTTTTCTTCTTTAAGGATTCTGTGCTTATGGAGCTTATATTCCAGCAAGAGAAGAGATAAATAATACCATATAATTACAAAGGTCATTTCATGTGGGGATTAATGCAGTGAAGAAATTAGTCTCATGTTGTGATAGTGACCTGGGGACTGGCAGCATTATCAGAAAACAAGTTCAGGGATCTGTCACTCAGAGAGTTACCTTAGAGCTGAGATCAAAATGGCAAAACAGAGAGAGAATGGTGCAAGCCAGGAAAACAGAGGTTCTAAGGTCCTGATAGTCAAACAACCCTGGCCTGTGCAGCTGAAGGGGAGAGGAGAGGACAAATGAGCAGTGTGGCCTGCCTCAGTATACTGCCAAACCACAGGAGGGCTTCCTCATGGGGGACACATTTATCACTATTTTAATTGACTTCCCAACTTTGTATTCTGAAAATTTCAAACGTATATAAAAGCGGAGAGAACAGAAAAACACTATATACCCCTCACCTAATTGCCACTGACAGTTAACAATCTGCTACATTTGTGTATTCTCTCTCTCCACATACATATGTGCACATATGTGACACAAATGTAATACATAGGTAATTATTAATAATGATCATATATATTAAATACATAACTTATATAACATACATAAATGTTTCCCTAATCATTTTAACTTAAAAAAAAGATTTTATTTATCTATTCATTAGAGACACAGAGAGAGAGAGAGAGAGGCAGAGACATAGGCAGAGGGAGAAGCAGGCTCCATGCAGGAGACCTGATGTGGGATTCGATCCCGGGACTCTGGGATCACGGCCTAAGCCAAAGGCAGACACTCAACCACTGAGCCACCAGGCGTCCCCTAATCATTTTATAGTAGGTTACAGACACTATGATACCTAAACGCTTAACATCTATCTTCTAAGAATTAGGACTTTCTCCTATTCAAGAAATTTAACACTCATGCCATAACATTATCTAACCTACCACCAATATTCAAATTTACCCAAATCATCCCCATAGTGTCTGTCACAAATGTTCTTTATTTTTTCCAGATCTGGTCTCTTTAGTTTCCTTTAATCTAGAAGTGTCATCTGCATCCTTTTCTGGGGGTAGCGGGGTTCTTTCATGAACTTGACATTTTTGAAGAGTCTTGCCTAATTTATTATTTACTTAATATTTTTCTTTAAATTGACAGACTTTTTAAAAAAGATTTATTTATTTACTTACTCATGAGAGACATGGAGAGAGAGAGAGAGAGGCAGAGACACAGGCAGACGGAGAAGCAGGCTCCATGCAGGGACCCGATGCGGGACTCGGTCCCGGGTCTCCAGGATCAGGCCCTGAGCTGAAGGCGGCACTAAACCGCTGAGCCACCTGGGCTGCCTGACAGACCTTTTTACACTGAAAAAATAAAGCTAAAGAAAAGCAAAATCTTCCATAAAAATTGTAGGTTTGGGGATCCCTGGGTGGCACAGCGGTTTAGCGCCTGCCTTTGGCCCAGGGCGCAATCCTGGAGACCCGGGATTGAATCCCACGTCAGGCTCCCAGTGCATGGAGCCTGCTTCTCCCTCTGCCTGTGTCTCTGCCTCTCTCTCTCTCTGTGTGTGACTGTCATAAATAAATAAAAATTAAAAAAAAAATTGTAGGTTTGATGTACTAGTTATTTGGAGTTTTTTTCCTAATATACATTAAAATAAGGATGTAACTTTTAAGACTAAAAGTGTCTGTCTGATAGCACTCAGAATTTAAGAATTATTCTGTGTGTCACCTACAAGAAGCCACTTCAGTCCAGCTCAGTCCCCACTAAAGGCCCCTGCCACTGCACGGTGGCTCCACTCATGGTTCCAGAGCTC
Organism: Canis lupus familiaris; assembly: GCF_011100685.1. Classification (NCBI taxonomy): domain Eukaryota; kingdom Metazoa; phylum Chordata; class Mammalia; order Carnivora; family Canidae; genus Canis; species Canis lupus. The sequence continues at coordinate 2,242,224 of NC_049241.1, read as the reverse complement.
ATCCCTCCTCAGGAGGAGTCAAGACCTCCCTGTCAGTGACCTCTGCCAAGTCCTAGATGGCACCGGGTCAGGTGTCTACTCTAAGGTAAGTGCCAAACTCCCACCGTACAGATAAGAAAAGTGATGTTGACAGAGATTATGATGCTTGCCCAAATCCTCTGAATCAGCTACACTGCAAAGCACTTACCACTACACCACCTAATGCCATGACATGCCAAGCATTTTCCCTTTGTTCTGGCTACAGCCTCCCAGATGCTTCACTGGAGGTAACTACTTCAACTCCAAGTGGCAGATGAAGAGGTGTGTCCAAGCCACAAAACCAATGGGTAACAGAGCTATCACAACTGGAGTCTCAGATTCCTGCTCCTTGGTCTGTCTCCCAGTCACTCTGACTAGCCAAGGCCTTCCCTCAAGGCAGTCCACTGAGTAATGCAGAAGGTGTGGTGTGACAGCCAAATCTCTCTAGGGGTCAGTGAAGGTTGCCAGAGTTCCTCCTAAAACATAAGCTCAAGGATGGATGCTGGTGCTCCAGGTGTGTCCTGGCTGCACATTGTTCCCTAGCACATGGATGCCATGCTCCCGGCATAGGATCCCTGGAGGGAGCTCACTGACAAAGTAGCACCAGTCCATCACTGCTCGGGGAGGCTGGTAGCCAGCCAGAACTCCCAACACTCCTTCCACTTACTCCTGCCCCATTCATCATGTTGGCTTTGGCTCACTGTTCAAGTCCACAGAGACTACCTGACTCTTGATTCTGCTGTCTCAAATAGAACAGCAACATACCTCCAAATATGCTTCTATTCTTCTTACAAGCCTTTCTAAAAAAACACCAAACAGCAGAAGGCCAAAGCAAAATTCCTAGTCTCTAAACCAGATGTCAGCATCTTCCCCATGCTGACACAGCTTTTAAACACTGTTCTTGGGATGGGATTCTCAACTAGTCTCAAATCCTTCTCCAGTGAAGCCCTTACTTCATTACTCTATGCACTCAGTATCAGAAGAGGGGAAGCTCAAGAGCAGAGTTGTAAGGGCAAGGAGGGTCTCTAGAAAGCAGAGTACCCAAAGGTTCACAAAGCTCTCAGCAGGCATGGGAGCCAGTCTCTGACCAGCACATGGAGAAGCATCAGAGCAACAGAGAACGTTGACTCTGGTACTGAAGGACAGTGGCAGGAACACCTGTGGTTGAAGTAAGGACCAGTCCCTTTTCAGATCTAAGGTGAGGCAGTCCCCTGACCTCCTGACCCTTCCACAGCCTCAAAAGAAAACCAGAAATGCCTTCTAAAGTCCCATTCCACACCAACATCCTCGAGTGGGAAGCAGTATACATAACTTTGCTTTTGGCCAGTCTGGATTTTCACATGTTGCATTATCAAGTGATAGACTGTTAACTCTGGACCAAGGCTTTCATATTACTATCAGACTCCCCACATCCCTACAGAGTAGTTGCCTATCATGAACGGCTTCACAGATAATAGATAAATAAGAACAATAATACCTGTATTTAAGGTATATACCACACAGACATGTATTTTCTCAAAACCTCCAACCACTCTGCCAATGCCCAACTGGGCACAAGAGATCCTATTTTGCAAATGAAAACATAGAGACTGGGATCCCTGGGTGGCGCAGCGGTTTAGCGCCTGCCTTTGGCCCAGGGCGCGATCCTGGAGACCCTGGGATCGAGTCCCACATCGGGCTCCCGGTGCATGGAGCCTGCTTCTCCCTCTGCCTGTGTCTCTGCCTCTCTCTCTCTCTCTGTGTGTGACTATCATAAATAAATAAAAATTTTAAAAAAAAAAAAAAAGAAAAGAAAACATAGAGACTTAAGGCAGTGCCAGTGCCCAGGCTCACACAGCCAGTAAGTGATAGAGACCATGTGACTGCAAAGCATCCCTTTCCCACACTATACCTGTCTAGGCCCCTGGGCAGCTGGTGAAGCCAATAACCAGATTGGCAGAGCCCTTTCATTTTTGTTAATGTAACAGCAGACAGAAACGGACAAGAAAGATTGTTGGTGATGCCTGGCAGACCTGAGCCTCTGAACCCCAGCAACACAATGAGCAACTCTCCAGAGGACCAAGGTCAGGGATCAGATCACTCGCCAAAATACGCACCAAACTAAGAATGCCTGGTGTCATCACACACATGAAATCGATGCTTCTTTCACTTCAGAGAAAAACAGAACAATCTGCTGGTTTTAAAGCTACCATTCTCCCAAAACTCAGAGATCTGATTGAGAAGCCAGAAGGAATCTTAAGTAATCATTACTGATTCCTGGGCATCTGCTCTGTGACACATGCTGTCCCAGGCACTCTCCCCACTAGTAACCCTCCCACTAGTCCTTAAGGCTTTGCAATTTCACTATCCAAAGAGGAAATCAAGGGACGCCTGGGTGGCTCAGCGGTTGGGCTTTGCCTTCGGCCCAGGTCATGATCCCGGGGTCCTGGGATCGAGTCCCACATCGGGCTCTCCGCAGGGAGCCTGCTTCTCCCTCTGTCTGTGTCTCTGCCTCTGTGTGTGTGTGTGTGTGTGTGTGTGTGTGTGTGTCATGGATAAATAAAGCTTTTTTTTTAAAAAAAAAAAAAAAAAAAGAGGAAACCAAGGTCCCAAGAAGTGATGGGGTAGAACCAGGAGTCAAACCCAGATTACCTTAAAATCTAAAATCTGTTGTCCTTTCCACCACCAGAGATCTCAAGTTGTGCATACAAATAAACATGTATTTCACTGGACATCTCTGGATGTCTCCATGGAGACTTCCCACAGAAGCCCTGAAGTCAACATGCCTCCATGATCCCCCAAACCTGTCTCTCTACTAAGTCCCAGGCCCAATCCATGCCACTATGGCCTACGAAGCTAAGTCATCTCTGGGACCCCCCTTCTCCATCATTTATCCCCAAGTCCTGTCCATTTTTCTGCTAAATCATGAAACAGTCCCTCCTCCCCTGCTATAGACATAGACCCAAAGCCCAGGCCTCTGTATCTCTCTCCTGGGCTTTTTTCTTAAGCTATAGTCTTCCTGCCTCCAGCACTACCCATTCCAACCACCTATAGAACTGCACAAACCATCTTTCTAAAGTATGAATAGGTACTCATGTTTATAAACCTGTTCAGCAGTCCTCCACTGCCCAGAGCAGTGTACCCCCAAGCAGAAGATGTTTTGAGTGATAGAATGATTTGGCAATATATTGTAAGAAAACTATTAATTTTTTGGTTCTCTTTCAAACTTTCTGACTGAATAGTGAGTCTCAAATGGGGGCAAGATGTATTTAATATCTTTCTAACCCTAACGTCCCTTTTAACAAAAGCAAATCATGGCTCAAGTTCATAGCTTGTGGCAGGCTACAGTCTGACACCTGTTTGTGTGTGTGTACATGAACACACTCAGGCATATATGTGTACATATGCGCACACATACGTTTATTCTATTTATGGGAAAGGATACTGGTTTCTGGTTGCCTTAGTGATACAACATTTCCATATGATTATTTAAAATTTAAAAATTGAATTGGGGATCCCTGGGTGGCGCAGCGGTTTAGCACCTGCCTTTGGCCCAGGGCACGATCCTGGAGACCCGGGATCAAATCCCACATCGGGCTCCCGGTGCATGGAGCCTGTCTCTTTCTCACTCTCTCTCTCTCTCTGTGACTATCATAAATAAATAAAAATTAAAAAAAATAAAATAAAATAAAAATTGAATTGATTGAAAGAAAAATTTTTTAAATTTTTATTTATTTATGATAGTCACAGAGAGAGAGAGAGAGAGAGAGGCAGAGACATAGGCAGAGGGAGAAGCAGGCTCCATGCACCGGGATCCCGACGTGGGATTTGATCCCGGGTCTCCAGGATCGCGCCCTGGGCCAAAGGCAGGCGCTAAACCGCTGCGCCACCCAGGGATCCCGAAAGAAAAATATTAAATCAGAATTACATGGCAGTGAGATCAAGACAAATTATGAAGATGGTTCTAAAAGGATTATAGTTTGAGAAAGACTCAGCCAACATGCAAAGCAGTTCTCTAGAAGCTGGTCCTTTCTCTCCAAGCCTCCTGAATCTCTTCCATGCCTTTCCCTCCCACATGTCCCTACTCAGACACCCAAACCCTCAATTTCCTGAGTTGGCCACGGTCTTTCAAATCTACATGACTCTGCATGTGCTGTCTACCCTGCCTACACCGGGTCTCCAAGATAAGTTTGAGAAATACCAAATACCATATCCTGCCCTTTAAGATTCATAACACACTACAGTATTAAAAATTAAAGGCTCTGAGAAGTCCTTTGAGGGAAGGGGGAGGTCACTGAGCCTTAACCAGCACTTCTCAAACCAACTCTCTTCTTTTCCCATAACACATACCATCATCCCATGTAATGAATGCTCTACAAAGTGTGCTCTGGGAAACACTGGCCCAAACTGTTCTCCTCATACTCATCTACTCAAATTCTACTCCTGCTTCACTCTTCAAGAACTTGCTCAAATGTCATTACTTTGAGAAGTCTTTCCAACCTCCCCACACAGAATCAGTTGTTCCTCTCATCTGCACTACTATAGGACTTAGTGAAGTCACATGATATTTATATTTAACTCATAGGAACTCAACTGTAAGCATTCATTGAGGAAAGAAAGGGAGAGAGAAGTTCAATGTATGGGACTTTTGCCCTTCTCCCTTCAATAAGCTGAGCTAAGTGATCCCTGAGTTGTCTCGGGCTTCATAGGCCTTTCACAGGGTGACCATCTTGCTAGGTGAGCTGAGATTCTAATGTTTAAAAAGTAGATATTTTTCATATAGCATTGCCCTGAACCATCAGCTAACTACTTCATCTACACCAAAAGAGTAAGCCAGAGTAATCCATTCCAATGCCAGGGGAAAACTGGCCCTGCATCAAGCTGAGAAATAAGAGATTCGCCTTCAACACAGCCCCTTCCCCAAGGATTTTCAAAGGCAATTCAGAGAACACACTGCCTTGGGCAGAGACACTAGACCTGACACACCTCGGGGTAAAGGTGAAGCTCCCTCACAGCACTCACTATACAGCTTGTCTGGCTCCAAGTCTCTCTCTGTCTCTCCCTCTGTCTCTGTCTCTCTAGACTGTGAGCCCTCTGAAGTGGGAACACCTTAGTTAGTCATCCTTTCTGCTCCTGACTTAGTGGCATCCAACACATATGAGAAGACAAACAAAAAGAAAGGAAGCAGTGGGGCAAACAGAGGGAAAAAGTGAGGTTCAGTGAGGTCAAGAACTTTGGTTTCTATTAGAGTGAAATCTGCAAGAACAGACTCCTGGGTGCTAAGGGGTCAAAAAGGCTGCCTATCCAACCATTCAGTAGTTGAGTCTCCAAAGTGGAGATGAGCTTTTGCTGGCACCCCTGTGTGACAGAGAAACAGGTGAGGGAGCCCCAGGCTGTGATAGCTGCCTTGTTGAAATGATTTTCTCCTCCTGAGCCAAAACCTAACTGGAGTCTTCCCTCTGATGTCAATTCAGGCTCTTGAGACAGAAAATCTCTCCAGAGTAGAGCCAAAAAAATCTGTTTACCAAAAAAGATGGGCAGGCAGACAGGCAGGCAGATTTCCCAGGTGATCTGTTGCTACCACCTGGATGGCATCCTTGTCACAACTGAGGTATGGGGTACCAGAAATAGTAAGCCTGGAAGTCCAACTATAAGTTCACTCAGCAGCCAGATGAACATCGAAACTCTCTATAACACCTGTCGAAAACACTCAGGGAGAGGTTTAATGATTATTAACAAGGACTTCCTCCTCTAGAATTTTACTGAGCTATCCATCCACTATCAGTTCTGACTGGGTGATGATGAATGCAAAATCTTTTTTTTTTTAAAGATTTTATTTATTCATGAGAGAGACACAGAGAGAGAGAGAGAGGCAGAGACACAGGCAGAGGGAGAAGCAGGCTCCATGCAGGGAGCCCGATGTGGGACTCGATCCCGGGTCTCCAGGATCATGCCCTGGGCTACAGGCAGCGCTAAACCGCTGTGCCACCTGGGCTGCCCTGAATGCAAATTCTTAACAACAAAGAAAAAAAGCTTTGTCAGCTAGCACCCTGCATTCTGTCTTTAAATGCAACGAGACATGTTGAGTCAAAGGTTCAATTTACTTAATCCCTATCTTGCTTAAATCTGTGTATGTTTGTGCAAAGGATGTATCTGTAGGAGAGGGATAGGTGGTTTGGGGAAGGGTTCCACAAGATTATGATTTCCAAAGTCCTGGACCCCTTAACTTAGCAACCCAAGAGTCCCAGGTTCCCTGGAAACTTAAGTTCATTTGATGTTACAATCAAACATGTTGTTCCTCTTCACAGTTCCCAGTTAAAATAAACCTCTTGGGGAGCAACAAGACAAAGGCAACACACTCCAGAGAAGTGTTTCCATAGAACCTCCCCAAGTCCTCACCCATTTTCAGGGCAAGTTGAGGTCAATTGACAGCTGATCCCATTGAAAGGAAGGGAGGGAGAGAGAGGAAGAAAAATCAAGGGAGGGGTGGAGGGCCCACCATTTTTAAACATGGTTTTTATAAGGCTCCTACTCAAGTTGAACAAGTTTGATGTTTTAAAATTAAGTAAAAAGTCTTAAATTATAGTAACAAACATACTCTTTTCCTGTTCTGATGTTTAATGCAATTTCTTGAGTTAGAGCTATTGAGCCCATTTAGATGTGGGGCAGTTTACGTGCAGAGAGCCAAGCCTGAGTTTGGTGCAGGTTCCTGGCTACCCACCACCACTCTTCCTACCAGACCAGCTGTTCCCCTGCAAGTGGGCTTCTCAGTAGGCAAGGAAAAACCTCCTCTAGATCTAGAAAAGATCTCCTGAGATCTTTTTTTTTTTTATGATTTTATTTATTGATTGATTCGTGAAAGAGAGAGAGAGAGAGAGAAAGAGGGAGGGAGACACAGGCAGAGGGAGAAGCAGGCTCCATGCACGGAGCCCGAAGTGGGACTCGATGCCGGGACCCCAGGATCATGCCCCAAGCCAATGTCAGGCACTAAACCGCTGAGCCACCCAAGGATCCTTGCCAACTCTAGATCTTATTCCATTCTGCCTCCCGACCAGCCCTGAGAAGGGTAGCAGGAAGATGGTCTTCCAATCTCAGTTCTGCAATTTCTGTGCCTCAGTTTCTTCATCTGTTACACAGAGCCAATACCACCTACCTTGCCAGAAATAACACACATTGAGCATCCAATTTCATCTACGTCTGTCCCTCATCTCAAAAGGTATTCTCACTAAGAGAAACTATCAGGGCAACCCTGTTTTACACAACTGTTTATATCAAAGCTTCATTGTGTCTTTTTTCAAGAAGGTTCAGTTTTCTGCACAGATTTGCATTCTGTGCATACATGAACAGAAATGACTGGTATGCTTTAAGCCAAGTTAATTCCCACAGCAGAGACAGAGCATTTCCCATCACCCCCTCCTCTAATGCTTGGATTCAAAATGTGCCTGATAAAAACAAGGATAATTTTTCAAGGTTAATGGCTGGTCAAATGCCTCCAAGCAAGCCAAAGACACTGAGGAACTCCTGCCTCCTCCTGGAGACCAAGAGAATTCTAACAGGAGCTTTACAAACACTACCAGAAAACCAAAAAGAAAAGAAGATTCTGCTTAGGGACAATGGACCTAAGGTCTGCAGGCAATCCCTCCCAAAGAGGTGTCCTAGAATGCCTCTTACAACCCGGCTCCTTCATCCAGTTCCATATTCCTTAAAGGAATACTAAAGAAGCAAAACTAAATACTAGAGTAATTTAAGCTTTGGATTTATCCCCCTACACCTACAGTAGGGATTCTGAAAATCAACATTATGCTGCATTGTAAAATACTCAGTCATTATGTTAACTTGAAAAAGGAGGACAAAGACAAAGACATGTTCCAAATGGGTTGGTACACTTGGGACACTCCACTCCATTCCCAAAATGCTGTGCTGTCAATAATTTTTTACAAGAAGAATCATTTTTAAGAGGCATATAATTGTACCGCACCCCCGAATTCCTCAGCAGACAGGGGCCTCCGGAAGTCATCAAGTTCATCTCCCTACTCCAGGAAAACCCTCCCTTGCAGAGGGTTATCCCAGTCAAGCAAATTAAACCAGATCTGTTGGATGAGGATGCAGAATAAATTAGGTCAAAGAATAAGCCTCTGAAAAAGCAAGAGTTTCATAAAAATGGAAGCATATGCTCAGCCTTCTTCAGCATTAGTAAATGTGGGAGAGGGTAAAGGCAACTTAATGGTCTAATAAAATGTTTACAGGGCAAAGCTTCTTACACACAAATATTGCCCAAGATCAGCAGACAATCTGCTAGTGTTTGGGGACTCTTTTATTGGGCAGATTTCACTATGCTGGCATTAAATGTGCTGCTGGAACGCACCCCTCCATCACGCCAGATCTGCAGGAGTTTGGCCTCAGCTCCTCCCCACACTGGGCTCTTCCCTCTATGCTCAGCAGCACTGGAAAGTCTCCCCCAGGGCTGAGGTACTGCTACATACATCTGAGTCCCTGAGCTCTGCTCGGGCCCTATTTAGCCCAGAGAAGGGAAGGGCGTAAGACGTTCTGGGGGAAGAGATGAACACACAAACCAATGAACACATCGGTAAGTGACTAAACAGGAAAAAAACGCAGGGAGCAATGGGTCCCATCCCTCATTTCAATTAATTTTAACTTATTCCTTCGACCAACTCTTCTTGGGTGCCTACTTTATACCAAATCATACAGAATTGACAAACAACAAATCCAACCTGCCTGACAACTTATAACTTCAAACCCAAAAAATCTTCCAAAGAAAGGCTATCATGGAACAGACAAAAGTACCTACAGGGGGAAAGCTCCTTTCTCTTCATGATCATCTAGATAAATATATCTTTTATAATTAAGTTTTTATCTGTTACCTGATCAGACAAAACTCACTGGGTAGATTTCCCCCTGAACTTGGGAGAGTGTTAATCACACATGGACTGTTTATGCATTTGGAAAGAAAGGGTACTTCAGGATGGGGCCAGCCATTCATCTCCCACTGCCGGGGGTGTGGAGGAGCTGTGCAACCCTGCTTCCAACACATGCATGGTCGTATAGACGCTCCCAGGGGAGGACTGGCAAAGAGCAATTTATTCTTTAACAACAGATATTGATTCTCTAGAACAACTCCAGGGAGGCCATCCGAGCATATATGGTGCTGTTAGGTACTGTGATGAACAGAAAAAAACCCTTGAGAGAGTCTTGCCCTGCCCCACAAAAGAAGTAGGGGAACACCTAGCTTAGGGCAATTCTTTTTTTTTTTTTTATTAAGATTTTTATTTATTTATTCCTGAAAGATACACAGAGAGAGAGAGAGAGAGAGAGAGAGAGAGAGGCAGAGACACAGGAAGAATGAAAAGCAGGCTCCATGCAGGGAGCCTGATGTGGGACTTGATCCCAGGTCTCCAGGATCACGGCTTAGGGCAATTCTTGATTGGGCTGACCAAACTAAACAGGCAAAGAAATCCTGCCAAAGATTAAGAAATAAGTATCACAACTATACTAATACAAATAGTAGTATGCATAACAATAATTATAGCTAATATTTATTGAAAGTTGACTATGCACCAGGCTTTAAGCACTTTTATACACATTAATTCCTTAACTCTCACAATGATTATTTTAAGTAGGTATATCATTTTTCTCCCTATCTTACAGATGAGAAAACTAAAATATAAACTTGTTAAGTCACCAGGCCAAGATCACAGAACCAAGCAAGTGATAGTGCAGACCCAGGCAGTATGGTGCAGGATGGAGTCTGTCCTCCTAACACTCCTATCCCTACTATACTGTGGAATCTTCCACCACATTCTTTCCTTATCAAAGTTAACCACAGTCAACGGAGGATTTGTTCCTTGAGAATATATCACCTGATTTTGTAATATGGAAATCATCGAGAAAATAGGCCTCACCTCACAGATCTGCTTTACAGCCCCCTTAAAGAACCATATCCCACAAGTAAATCATTCTGGGGTCTCATTTACATTTGGCAACCACGTCTCATGCTAAGAATTCCTGGGATTACTGACATATTCTAAAAACTAGGTTTTCTCCTATCTTATGGTACACCAAGCTTGGCATTCAACAGCCCAAGTATAACAGCAGCTCTATTATTAAATCAATAAGATACGTGATATCAACTAGTTATCTTGGGAACTGTTTTACAATTTTATCCTTAAAGCTCAAAGATTCACTACAAAATTCAGATATTTTATATTTTACAACATGAAAAAGATAGGTATTATCTGGAAAAAGTCCAATAGCTTTGAAGTCTAGCAGATATGGGCTCTAGACCTTTTTCTGTCACTATGTCACCTCTGATAGATAATCTAATGCCTATGGGCCTATATTTCCTCAGCTGTAACTGACTCACAAGCCACTGAGAGGATTACATGAGATAATAGTGCACAGCATCTAGTCAGTGCCCTGCACAAAAAGTGGTGCTAATAATGCCGGCTGACCTTCACTTCCCTTGTCCTGGGACCTGTATCCATCCTCTTCCTATACTATCCTCCAGCACTCATCTTCCTCTGCCCAAGTGGAAACAATGACATCACTTTAAGGAAATAGCCTATCATAATCTAAGACCATGAATTAGGGCATACCTAAGGACAAATGTGGATGACATGGTCGTCTCCATAATACAAGCATTACTAACTGGCTAAAAATAAAATCAGATCATACTTCCTCAACAAATTCCACTGGAGGAAAAATTCCTGCTATTTCCCTATCTCAAATTTCAACCTTTTGGGCATAACCACTCATTCTTACCAGCCACAATCTGTAATCACCTACCTATTGGCTAATCTATAGACAAAATAATCCATTCTTGAAAAATAAAAATCTAGATCAACACATAAAACCATGCTACAAAGCAATGCTTCAAGGGAAATCTACAGTTTTTTATGTTTAATATTTTTTAAAAATCAGTGTAGGGATCCCTGGGTGGCGCAGCAGTTTAGCGCCTGTCTTTGGCCCAGGGCGCAATCCTGGAGACCCGGGATCGAATCCCACTTCGGGCTCCCAGGTGCATGGAGCCTGCTTCTCCCTCTGCCTGTGTCTCTGCCCCTCTCTCTCTCTCTCTCTGTGACTATCATAAATAAATAAAAATAAACAGAAAAAAAAATAAAATAAACAAATAAATAAAAATAAAAATCAGTGTAAATCACCATATTAATAAAGAAGACAAATTATCATTTCATAAGACACATAACTGATAGAATTTAACTACACATGATAAAAATGTTCAGCAAACTAGGAATAGAAAAGAACTTCCTCAACACAGTTTACATGAAAAATCCATGGCAAACATTATATCTCATGGAGAAATATGGAGTGCTTTCTCCTCCATGATCCAAACAAAGCAAGGAAGTCCATTCTCATCACTTCAACAATTTACTAGAAGTTCTAGATAGTGTAATAAAGCAAGAAAAAGAATTTAAAAACACAAAGATTAGAAAGGAAGATGCAAAACTATCTTTATCCAGAGGTGAATGGCTGATCATTTAGGTAGAAAATTTAAGAAGTTGGGACGCCTGAGTGGCTCAACAGTTGAGCATCTGTCTTCTTTGGCTCAGGGCATGATCCCAAGGTCTGGGGATCAAGTCTCACATTGGGCTCCCTGTGAGGAGCCTGCTTCTCCCTCTGCCTATATCTCTGCCTCTCTCTGTGTGTCTTCCATGAATAAATAAAGTCTTTTAAAAAAGAGAGAGAGAAAAGGAAAATGTAAAAAGACTACAAAACAACCACTAGGACTAACAGCATTTAGCAAGGTTTCAAGAAACAAGATCAATATACATAAATTAATCATACTAACATAATAGCAACAAATGACAATCATTTAAAAGAGCATCAAAAAATAGGTACTTCAGAATAAATTTAACAAAATATGTATACAATCCCTATACTAATAATTATAAAACACTGCTTAAAGAAAACCTAAATAAAATGAAGAGATATGCCGAATTTATAGACTGGAAAATTCAATATTGCTATGAATCAATTCTTCCCACCCTGAGCTACAGATTCAATGTAATTCTAATCATAAACCCAGGACATGTGTGTAGAAACTGAAACCTACTTCTAATATTTATATGGAAATGAAAGGGACCTGGCATATTCAAAATAATCTTTAAAAAGAACAAAACTGGAGGACTTTCACTACTGGACTTCAAAACTTTATAAAGCTATGTATGATATTGGTGTGAGGATAGACAGATCAATGAAATAGAACAGAGTATGTATGACATTGATGTGAGGACAAACAGATCAATGAAATAGAACAGTCCAGAAATAGACCCACACTTAAATAGTTATGTGATTTCCAACAAAACCATCCAGTGAAAAAACCATCCAGTGAAAAAAGGACTTTCATGAACTAGAACTGAAGAATCATATGAAAAAAAAAAAAATCAACTTTGACACCCCCCACACACACACCATATACAAAAATTATTTTACGGTAGATGGTAAACCTAAATGTAAAAGCTAAAGCCATAAATCTTTTAGAAAGAAACAGAGTAGAATGCCTTCATAGCAATAGGCAAAGATTTTTAAACAGGATACAGAGGGAGGCTTGGGTGGCTCAGCAGTTAAGCATCAGCCTTTAGTTCAGGGCATGATCTGAGAGTCCTGGGATTGAGTCCCACATCTCCCCGCAGAGAGCCTGCTTCTCCCTCTGCCTATGTCTCTGCCTCTCTCTCTCTCTGTGTCCCTCATGAATAAATAAATAAAATCTTTAAAAAAATGAAGAATTAACTAAAATCTTAAAAAATAAGGATACAGAAAGTGATAGTCATAAAAGAAAAAATGATTAGAATGAATCAAAATTTAAAACTTTTGTTTATCAAAAGAGATCAAGAAAAGTTGTAAAATAAATGAAGTTCTGAGATTTTAGACAAAGCCTTCATTTTCCCTGAAGGTAACTCATTTAAAATATTATTTTTATAAGACAAACATAAAGAGTATGACCTTTGGGGGGTTGGGAGGAATTTGGAAGTATCTGTTAAAAGTAATTACCCCAGCAATTTCCACTTCTAAGACAGAAATCCACAGAAATATTCCCACTAGGGTGTAAAAAGGTATGTTCACCTAGCAAAATATAGGAGACACTCTAAGTGGTCACCACTAAAAGAGTGGCTAAATGGCACATGCACCCAAGGGAATATCCTGTAGCCACTAAAACAGAGTGAATGCTAACTATCTGAAGGCATGTGAAAAGATCTTTAAGGCATTGTTAAGTGGTGGAAAAGCAAAATGCAAAAGAACAGGTTTAGTATAGATAGCCCCACTGTAAAATTTAAAAATAAGCTTAAAATCGACAATACTCACACATTAAATGAGTGTAAATATAGGTCTGTATGAAAAAAGCCAGATGAATACACACCAACCCATCCATTAACATCATAAAGGGGTGGGGAAGGCCCTTTCTCTGAAAGTATTTATGAAATGCGAGAATGCTACAGAAACTTTGTATTCAGAAAAAAAGTTTACAAACAAACAGGGTGTGTTCCCAGGTAAAAATGCTATGTAATAAGAAAGAAAAAAGCTTAAGAAAACTCTCCTTCCTCTGAGCTTACCCTGAGATCTGCACCTCCATGCCCAGGTTTTAAGCACACTTACCAGCTTCAGTGGGGCCCTAGGGAGGAAGGTGCAAAGGCGCTCTGAGAAAAGCCCCGCATTCGCAAGACAGAGTCTTCCTTAGTTAGGCAGAACTGCCCTAAGCACAGCCCCCCCACCAGGTCCTTTCAGGCTCCAATGTCCTCCCACAAGAGACACAGCATCCCATGCTCTCCACCAGCCAGATTCTCAGCCCCTCTGCTGGTTTTTCACATCCAACTTTCTGCCCTGTGCTAGAGGACACTAGACCCAAGTGCTGCCAGAAGAATGTCCTTTCTGAACTTGAAGACCTTTTTTGTGTTCTGTACTTTCTGGATATATTTTAGGGGACTTGATGTTATTACTAAAGATCCTTCCTTGGGATTTTTGCTTTTATTTAAATATACACATATGCACATATAATTCAACCAAGAACTATTTCCCAGGAGGAAATGCTAAGAGGCCACAGGAAGACGTGAAGTTTCTTAAAAGTAAGCAACACCAAGACAGAACTGGTCTCTACTGAATTTGAAAATGGGTAAAGAATGGCACTCACTCCACACTCCAAAGCCATATAAGAATAAACCGTTTTTGCAAAGTCCAAATGACTGCTGGAGGCAAGGAGAATGGGCCTCTGGTTTTCTCCTTCCCTCTGGTCCGCAGTCCTCCCCCTCCTGCCTACTCTGAAATAACATCGCTCAGGGCTACAACCATCTGTAGCTGCCAGGGCAAGGCACAATACATTCAGAAACTCTTGGACCCACATATCCTGCAGCTCGGAACTGCACAAACAAAAGGTTAGGGGAAGGGGGATGGGGGAGAGGGAATAAAGGCTTAAAGATTAAAGTCACAGGCAGAGACAGACGGCTCCGTTTTTTAATAACTGAAAACACGAGTTGGGTCTGAATGTGCTCATTGTTTAGCAGAGGGGGCAGCCTATGCAGGCAGGACTGGCTGGCGACAGGACTGCCTTCCCATCAGCAATAAGATTTACCAAAAGGGCGGGGGAGGCGGGAGCAGACCTCAAGCCGGAGCTCCATTTACTGATGATGACATAGAGCACAGCAGCCAGGTGAGCATCAGGTCGCTGCTATCCTGGGCCATGGTGGGGCTCGAAAAGAAAGATAACGCTCACCTGGGCTTCAAGGAGCCGGTGACATGACTCTTCTCTCACTCGGCAGCTCTTGGGAATGTTCTGAGGTAAAGCCTCCTCAGAAGCAACCTGGCCATCAGGATTAGAGGTGTAAAAATGTGTCCATCCTTTAGCCCTGTAATATCACTTCTAGGATTCTAGCCCTAGGAAATAGCCCAGCTGGGGTAAGACCATGATGCACAACGTTATTCTGTGCAACATTATTTACGACAGCAAGAAATCAGAACTGAAATGTCCAACACTAGAGGGAACGGTTAAGTGTTTATTTATTTGTATCTGCCTTACTGTAAAAAGGATGTAAAGCAGCTTACATAAACATACAACACAAAGGAGGAAAATGCAAGAGAAGGAATCATGGCTACAGAAAAAAAATGTTTAAAAAATTAGGTCAGTGCTGGACTGCTTATTCTGAACACACTGTGAGAGCCTTAACTCTTCCTAAGAGGGGCCATAAGATATTACCACTGCCACCAACGGTTAACAGCAGCTCCTGCTTGCTGAGTCCCCGCCGGGTACCCACACTGTTTAAGGGTCATTATTCTACTCTCACTGAGTCCACTCAGCAACCTACAAGAAACTCATTCTGTCCCCATTTTACAGATAAGGAAATCTAGGCTCTAAAGGTTACCCAGAGCCAGGAAATGACAGACACAGGTTTTGAAGGCAGGTTTTCTCTGAGTCAAAGTTTATATGCCTGCGGCAACACCCACAAGCTTAAAAAAACTGTATATTCATATAATGGAACTTCTACAGGTTGAGAAAATGATGTTTACATAGATTAATGGATATATGGATATATTGGATATAATGTTAAATTTTTAAAAACATCAGAAAAAAATTACATGCAAAAAAAAATTACACACAATGTATAATTTCAACCAGGTAAGCCAGATGATCATTTTCATCCTTACGGTTTTGCCTATTATCCAAATTTTCCAAATAGGTATTAGTTTTATAATCAGAAAAAAAGATTTTGTATTTAAAAACTCTACAAAGGTCCACTGTGTTCTTGTATCACAGTTCACATCCCACCCATATGTACACCAACTCCTTTTTGTTTTACATAAAAATTCTACGTATGTAGGAGAATCAGAAAATATGTACACTGAGACCTAAACCAAGGAAAATTTTGTATTTATGTTCATCATTCTGTTAATCATAAACAATTTCATTTTGCTCAGAACCTTTAAAGTGATTTGAGATCATATCTGTGTGTGTGTGTGTGTGTGTGTGTGAGAGAGAGAGAGAGAGAGAGAGAGAAGACAACTACTATAAATGAGCTCAGTTTCCCTTTTCTTTTTTTCTTTAGATACAGACTCTTCTACCAACAAGCAGAGGTAAAGACAAACTGTCTCAGCCGAATTCCTGGCTACAGCAAAGACCTACCCACATGGACATCACGGCCCCATATTTCAAGCCCTCCCAGAACTGCAACAAGGCCACACAGGTCGGCCCATCACCCAAGCCTAGCCAGGCCATAGTTGCTTCTTGAAGGTCTGGCATCCAAAAGCCTGCTGAAAGTCATATACATTTTGCTGGGGAGAAGGGCCAGAGCTTTCCCAATTTTTCAAAGGGCTCTCTAACCACTATCTAGACATGCTAGTCCCAGACTTCACAGCAAGTCTTCATGGCAAATCTCTGGCTTTACCATCTGGACACCATTCCCTAACCCCAATCTATCTTCCAGGGATACAGAGAAGGTTTAGCCATCTTCACAAACTGACAGAGGGAAGCACTCATCTAACAACTACTTATGTGAATAGGAGGCACTCTTAAGCCCTTCGTGAAGACAAGAAGACTGAGGCTCAGAAGAGGGTCACTCGGCTAGGATCCACCTCTTTCTGTAAGGCCCCACACACCCCACCAAATAAAACAGATCTTGCAGATGACAACACTTCCAAGTTTGACTGGTCACTCTGCTGATCACTAAATGCTAGGGTCAGCAAAAAGGCAAAGGCTTGGTTTTCTATTATAAAACAAAAGAATAACAATTTCCCAAGAGCTATTTAAATATTTCTTTAAAATGGTCCTTGTCTATTAGCATGAAGTAAACCACCCTCATTGGGCGCTAGCTTCCAGCACTGCACAGCAATAGAAAGTCAGCTGTGTTCTAGTTATCTGAAAGAAGGGGAAAAAAATATTTTAAAAGCTTTAATATTTAAACAAATAGAAAGGCAGATTTCTTCCATGTTTCCTCAACTCCCAAAGTCACAGAATAGCCTAGCCACTAAACTTTAAAATGAGTTTGGATTAAAGGAAGTATCCCAAACTGGCAACAGACGTGAAGACTGTGTGAAATATTAATCATAATGCTGCTCCTGGGAACCAGCCCCCAGTGCCCGGAGAAGGAGTGCAGTGAGCAAGCAGCATGCGCTGACTGCATCTGTGAGCCTCAGCTATGCAGCTAGCTCCTGAATGATGAGTGAGAACTTCCCATCCAGAGCTATGTTTTGATTTTTATGTAATTGGGGTGGGAAGTGGGGGGGGGGGGGGGGGAGGAAACTATTAAACTAATAATGTTCATGACATTATTTTGGAAAATAACATTAGGAAAGAAAAAAATCTTGGGAAAAACACCTTCTTTATAAAAGGAAACTGAAAGTGACCGATATTCCCATTCCCTCAAGCTAGCCACTGTTAACATTCAATTTGTCTTTCTAGTATTTTCCCACTTTTTCAACTTAGCATTTTATTTAATATGATTATTCACGTTTTTAAAATTTCTTGATAAATATTTGTTTTAAGGAAAGGCTATACAAAGTACCTTAATTTGCTTTATTTGGGTAGCTCCCAAATTTTTGCTACTATATGAAATGCTTGAAGAGCATCTTTAAGCATAAAGCTCTGGCCAATTTCACGTTATTTCCTAGAAGATGAATTACAAATTCACAAAGCAGAACTTATTTAAGGCTGTAAACAGATTTTCCACTATTAGTCCCCCAAAAGACAGGGCCAAGCCAGAGCTTTCTAGTAACCTGTTGCTAAAACAATCACCACATTCCCAATCAGACACTGCAGCCCCCTGCAGTCCCAAAGGTTTGTGAACCATAAATGCTTTCCCTGTCCTCCCTGGGAAAAAACAATGGCCACAGGACAAGACAAGTGCTGAACCAGGGAGGAGGATGCCCGGAAAGACTCAGACTGGTGGTTTCTAGCAAACACAGGTGCCCTGCGTGTTTTGTGACCCGGAAAGATTAGAAATCCAAAGAAAGAAGACAGGGAAAAGGGAGATGTGAACCGTGAAGTCCAGCATCGGGGCTACTGTTTAGTGCAGCTTGTAGTGGCCCAGATTCACGAGCAGTTTTTGGTTGCATTGTTTTCTCCTTCACTCAAGTACAGTGAAGGAATCAGAGTCCTCTGATGACCCCTCAAAGGGAGGGTTACATATAAACAGAACCAGCTACTTAGTATTCTCGGCTCAGTCTCGATTAGGTAAGTGCACTATCTGCCTTCCCTTATGCCCTCCCATTCCAGGGGAAAACCTATCTTCTGACACCAAATTTCTTCTTCCTTTGGAGAAATGGCACAGTCAGAGAAGCAATGTTCAAATTCTGGCCTGCCAAGTCGTGTGTGACCTTTGGCAAGTAGCTTTTCCTTGCTGTGACTGAGTAATAGGGAGTGATGCTGTGAGGATCATATACTGTGACATGTATAAAGCACACAGACAGGTATGGTAGCTGGTGCAAAGCAATGAAGTTAATTCATTTTTAAAAATAATATCTTTAAATCATTATTATTATCCAAATGATCAGATGAATGATCATCTGCAAGAAAAATAAAAAACTAAAGAAATAAAGAATGCAGGACAATGGCCCCTTGCAAATGCCCTCACTAGGGGAGCACACAGAACAGACTCTTCCTGAAGTACCAGCCCATTAGCTCTGTCATAGGCCCAAGAACCAAGCCCTCCTCCCCGCCCCTCCCCCACCCCACCAAATCAGCTGGGTGGGCCCTGCTAGAAAAGGTAACTGAATTCCCTGGCCTTTGCTGCTTGTCTTTCAGAAGCTTATCTGGAGAGGACCATCTGACAGTGCAACACAGCCTTGGTGGGTGGGGTGGGAGCAGCACTGGAATTACAGCATCCGCTGACTTCCCCAAATCTGACCAGAGGAGGACTTCATTGACACAGAAGGAAGACAGAATGAGGGGCTGAGGAGGAAGATAAAGTACCTTGCCATCAGCAAGGGCCTCCCAACTGTGGTCACCCTGCTGGGCACTTCATGCACCCCTCCCCACCCCATAACACACACCATAGCCTTTGGAAGGCAGGTGACACCCTTCCCATGCTGCTATAAGATCACACAACTGGTAAGTGTTGGTGCCAAAATCGAAACCTAGACTAAGACCCATCTTCTTTTACACATCATATAGTCGTGCAACCAAAACAAGCAAGCATGGGAGCTTGGGTAAGGGAGAAGGACAGGCCCTGGAAGAAAGAAAAATGTCTGTTAGGACCCATTATTCATTATTACGACCGACCACCTGATAATTTCAACACTTCCTTTCTTCTTTTTTTTTTTTTTTTTTAAGATTTTATTTACTTATTTGACAGAGAGAGAGAGAGCACAAGCAGGGGGAGTGGCAGGCAGAGGGGGAGGGAGAAGCAGGCTTCTCACTGAGCAAAGCGCCTGATGTGGAGCTCCATCCCAGGACCCTGGGATCAACCCAAGCCGAAGGCAGAGGCTTAACCCACTGAGCCACCCAGACACCTACTTCCTTTCTTTTCTACCCAAGTAGACTAAAAGTTTTGGGGGCATGGAGGGGTGGCTTCCACATCTTAGGTGGTTCCCCACCCCCTCCAAACACAAGCTCCTCTTTCCAACGTCACAGGTGCTCAGCAAATACTGTGGAAAGCATTAATCAAATAATTAAATGAAAAGAGTCAAAAGACAGGGGAATTAAAGAGAAGAAAAAACAAGCTGCAGATAAAATTGGCATAAGGGCAGAAGCACTATAAAAACATATTTGTAAAGTTTGGGAAGATCCCATCCCTGACTGATTTGGGTTCTATTCTAGGTGTCAGTGCAGTAGACAGCAAGTGGAAGAATGTGATTAGGGAGCCTCTGGCTCAGAACACTGCATGTACACCATTTAATGA
This sequence comes from Canis lupus familiaris, assembly GCF_011100685.1. Taxonomy (NCBI): domain Eukaryota; kingdom Metazoa; phylum Chordata; class Mammalia; order Carnivora; family Canidae; genus Canis; species Canis lupus. The sequence continues at coordinate 2,222,371 of NC_049241.1, read as the reverse complement.
GCCTACAGAAAGAACAGGTTCAGTGCCTGCAGCAGCCACTGTGGTCTCCAGCACAGGGAGAGGAATGGGGGAAGCAGCACCAGCAGTGAAATCTGCCATCCACATCCACACATGTACATCAGAATCACACAACAACTTGGACAGGAATGAAGCATCATCCCCATTTTACAGATGGACAGGCTAAGGCTCAGACGTGATGCAAAGGCCTAATAAGGCTTCAGAGGATAGCCAGGCTGGTTAGACACTGCACTGCATCAGCCATCCCCCAGGCCAGCTCCGCCTTTTCCACTATATCATAATGACACCCATGCTGTTACTAATATTCCTCTTTAAATAATTAATTTTGCCATGTTTTTTAAAACTCACTTTTTTCCATTAAAGAAAAAGTCATCATTTTATCCAACAATTCCACGCTTAGGTAGATACCTAAAGGAACTGAAAGCAAGGACTCAAACAGATACTTGCATGCCAATGCTCATCACAGCATTATTCACACAGGCCAAAGGGAGAAACAATCCAAATGTCCATCACCTGATGACAGAAAAGCAAAATGGTCTATGCATACAATGAAATATGATTCAGCCTTAAAAAGGAAGGAAATTATGGGCTGCCTGGCTGTCGGAACATGTGACTCTCAGAGCAGGTGAGTCTGAGCCCCATGTTGGATATAGAGATTATTTAAAAATAAAGCAATCTTGGACAGCCCCAGTGGCTCAGCGGTTTAGCTCCGCCTTCAGTCCAGGAAGTGATCCTGGAGACCCAGGATGGAGTCCCATGTCAGGCTCCTTGCATGGAGCCTGCTTCTCCCTCTGCCTCTCTCTCTCTCTCTCTCTCTCTCTCTGTCTCTCATTAATAAATAAATAAGATCTTTAAAAATAATAATAAAATAAAGCAATCTTAAGTAAGTAAAATCTTAAATTTTTAAAAGGAAGGAAATTCTGCCACACGCTATAACACGGATGAATCTTGAAAACTTGATGATCAGTGAAATAAGACAGTCGCAAAAGGACAACTACTGCCAGACCCCACACATTTCAAGTACCTAGCAGAGATAAATTCATAGACAGAAGGGAGAGTGGTAGTTGCTAGGGGCTGGGGGAGGGGAGAACAAGACGTCACTGCTTGACGATCAGAGGGTCTCACCTTGAGGAGACAGAAAAATCCTGGAACTAGATGGTGGTGATGGTTGCACTGCACTATGGATTACTTCGTGCTACTGGCATATACACTTAAAATGGTTAAAACAGTAAATTTTGTTACGTATACGTTACCACAATTTAAAAAAAAAAACTCAAGAAAGAGTTGATATACATCTTTACATGGATGCCATAAATGGACAACAATGGCACGCCAAAATTAGAAGGTAACCAGAAAAAAATATATTCAATGATGCTGCTACGCTTTTGCCTTCGGTGAGTCACTAACTCCTGGTCAGGGAAGGGGATGGATAATACTCACAGTATCACAGAGCCACAGAGCCAGCACTATGGTCTTCTCTTCCTGACATCATCGTCAGAAGGACGGCAAGACAGCTAAGAAGGGAAGGACCTATTCACCAAGCAATTCAGTGTCACCTGATCTGGGCAGCCCCTGATACCATCACTGGCCCCACTGTGGTGGGATACACCAACTTTGGGAGCACTGCTCATCACCACTCCCATGCCAAGGCATTGGACACTAGGCCAATCAGTGCCTGTGGGCCTCACCTCATGCACCATCCAGTTCCAGAGAGATTTATACATGCAGAGAACATGGGCAGTCCTAGGGCTGAGGCAGTCCTTTGTACACAATAGCCCCACATCCAACCCCCAGGTGAGGAGCACTAGAAGGACAACAGGTGGGTAAGCCTGAGGGATGGAAAAGGGCTTGGAGGAACAAAGCAGGAGCCTGTGAAGAGGGGTAGTAAAGCAAATTTTGCAGATGAGGCAGCCTGAACAGAAAGGGGCTGCTGGCAACCTTCCTTGCTTGTACAGTCAAAATGTACAAGGACGCTTGGAAATAGTCAATTAGATGTGATACTGTGGAATAATAATACCAAAGGTCCGGAGTGGAACGCATTAGCTATGCATTCCAAATACCTGATTCCAGGGCCTGGTCTGCAAGGCAGATACTTTCACCATCCAGTACAAAGGGTCAACAATACCAAGGCCGCCAAACTATTGCCTGGGGGCCACATGGCAGCTAGCCAGGAATCCCAAAGCTGCACCTGATAGGCATAAAACAAAGTCCAATGGAGCCTCTTTCATCTACCCCACAAAAGAGGGGCCAGAGGCTGCCATAGCCTGCACCCCCAACACTGCCTGCCAGCCAGGCCTCATCATCCTGCAGTACAATTCTTACCCCTCCCACCCCACAACCCTTCAGTCCTATGTACCCTTCCTCCTCCCCTCCCCTCTTCAAACTGCACTGTTCCTAGACCAGTCCACTTCCTAACCTGGGTTCCCTCCCCCCACTTCCCTTGCATCCCTGCCCCGCCAGCCCGATCTACAACCCTGCCTCCAAAATGGTCTCCTGGCCTCTCTCCCTTCCACCCCACCTGAACCAGGGTGTCTTCTAAACCACAGATCTTTGCTTCCCTGCTTAAACCCCACAAGAGGTCCTGCTGCCTCCAGAACTAAGTCTACATGTCTCAGCCCAAGATATAAGAACCTTAATAAACTGCTTCCAATCTGCTTCAGCAGCTTACATGGCTGTTCACACCTGTGCCTCAATCACAGAAATCTCTGAGGCACCCAACCCCCCTCATCCTTCCTGCTCCCTGAACCCCTACACAGAGCACTTATGCCTGGCTCCTGGAACTTGCAGTCTCTCATTTGCCAGCAGGCCAACTCCAGCTCATCAATGTCACCTCCGTGAAAGCCTTCCCTAACTCTCCTACCTCTGAACCCCTACAGCACTTATTGTGTCCTTGATTATGGCACATCTGTGTGATACTTAGCATATTTGCTTTACAAGTCTATCCTCTATCCTCCAATTCAATGTGAGTCCTCCAGGGCAGGGCCATCCTTTTATCTGCCAGGGCAGCCTCAAGTGTGTAAGCACTCTCAGCACGAGCTGATGCATATTTGGGGGGTGGGGAGAGGCAATCCCCTCTTCACTGTATGGCCCATTCCTAAGGTACTGATGATTTTTTTTTTCCCTCATGAGTAACAGAAACAGATTGAGTAATTTCAAGCAAAAAGGAGGATTTATGGGCAGCCCCAGTGGCTCAGCGGTTTAGCGCCGCCTTTAGCCCAGGGTGTGATCATGTCAGGCTCCCTGCATGGAGCCTGCTTCTCCCTCTGCCTGTGTGTGTCTCTGCCTCTCTCTGTGTGTCTGTGTTCCTCATGAATAAATAAATAAAATCTTAAAAAAAAAAAAAAAAAAAAAGGAGGATTTATGAGAAGGATCCCAGCTGGGTACCTCTAGGGAAACCCAGAAGCAGAAGAGCTCTGGGGACCTCAGAAGCCTTCTCTCTGGTCTTACAAAGTATTTCCACCAAAATGCCCATTTCTCAGGACTCCTAGTTTCTCTGCCTCTTCTTCCTATTTTTCAAATTCCCAGGGAGGACATCTTTTTATTCCAGCTTGGTGCCAGAACATATATCCCTGGGCCAATTAAATATGGATGGGGCTGGAGGTGGGCAAGGTTACCAGGCTCAAATATGGTCCCTGGGTGCCCACACCTGTATAATAGGGTGTTCAAAAATAGGTGACTTGTTGGGGGCTTCAACCTTCCAGCTGGTGCCTACAACATCTTATACCTGTGTTCAAGGCTGGGATTCTAAAAGTAATGGTATTATCATGCTGAAAAAAGTGATAGTGTGGACATTAGAGAATCTATGATGAGGCTCAGTTCTATTCCCGGCTAGGCTTTCCTCAGGTGCGCTATGGAGATCACATGGTAAGAAAAGCAGGTAAATATACTGCTATCTGAGAAGCTGGAAAAACAGGGCCCTACCCATGGGGCAACAGCAATCTATTATTATTCTGGGGACAGATGTGTTTCAGAATTCAGAATTTTTTTTTAAAGTATTTCAGAATAAGGAGAGACATACAGATAAATGAAACAGAACTGAGAGTGCAGGTAAGTCTCACATTTGCAGTCAACTGGTTCTTGACAATAGTGCCAACACATTCTCTGGGGCAAAGAATAGTGTTTTCAACAAATGTTACTGGGACAACTGGACAAAAATGAAAAACAATGGCAAAACAATGAAGCTGGACCCTCTTACCCCACACTGTATACAAAAATTAACCCAAAATAGATCAAAGATGTATGTGTAAGAGCTAAAGCTATAAAATACTTAAAATATAAGCATACATTTTTGTAACCTCAAACTAAGCAATAGTTTCTTACCACAAAAAAAATAAAATAAAATAAAATAAATTGGACTGCAAAAAAATTAAAAACTTTTATACTTCAGGGATGCCTGGGTGGCTCAGTGGTTGAGGGTCTACCTTGGGCTTCAGTCGTGATCCTGAGGTCCTGGGAATGAGTCCTGCATCAGGCTCATTGCAGGGAGCCTGCTTCTCTGTCTACCTGTGTCTCTGCCCCTCTCTCTCTCTCTCTCTCTGTGTGTCTCTCATGAATAAATAAAAAAATCTTAAAAAAAAAAAAAAAACACAAACTTTTACGCTTCAAAGGCCACTATAAAGAAGGTGGAAAGATAACCCAGAGAATGGAAAAAAAATATTTTCAAATAATATATCTGATTATTTGGAATATACTAAAAACACAACACTAAAAAAACAAATTATCCAACTTTAAATTGAGCAAAGAGAGGCATCTGGGTGGCACAATCGGTTGAGCATCTAACTCCTGGTTTCATCTCAGGTTGTGATCTCAGGGTTATGGGATGGAGCCCTGTGTTGGGCTCCATGCACAGTGCGGAGTCTGCTTGGGACTCTCCCTCTCCTTCTGCCCCTCCCCTCCCTACCACGCACTCTCTCTAATAAATTTTATTAAAAATGAGCAAAGAGCTGAACAGACATTTCTCCAAACAAGATATATTAATGGCCCCATGAAATGATGCTCCACATCACCAGTCATTAGGGAAATGTAAATCAAAACCACAATGAGCTACCATTCTACACCACCAGGAGAGGTATAATCAAAAAAGACAGACAGTAACAAGTCTTGGTGAGGATGTGGAGAAATTACCTTTCATATCACAACACAGTTGAACCTTATTCACATAATTGAAAAGAGTCAGATACAAAAAGTCATATACTGATATGATTCCATTTATATGAAATGTCACAGGAATATAGACACAGGAAGTAGATTCGTGGTTGCCTAAGGCAAGGAGAAGAGGGAAATGGACAGTGACTGCTTGTGGGTATGCTGCTTCTTCTGAAGGTGATGAAAATACTCTAAAATTGATTGTGCTGATGGTTACTCAACTCTGTAACTACTAACAGCCATTGAACTGACATTTTATTTTTTTTTTAAAGATTTTATTTATTCATTCATGAGAGACACAGAGAGAGGCAGAGACATAGGCAGAGAGAGAAGCAGGCTCCCTGCAGGGAGCCTGATGCAGGACTTGATCCCAGAACCCTGGGATCACAAATTGAGCAAAAGGCAGATGCTCAGCCCTTGAGCCATCCAGGCATCCCTAAACTGACATTTTAAATGGCTGAATTGTATAATATGTGAACTATATTTCAATAAAGCTGTTATAAAAAGTTCTTTAAAAACACGATATGGTTATCACACAGAAGAATGCACTTATACATTAATGTCATAGAAAGATGTCCATGTAATACCATTAACTAAAAATTTACATATGAAATACTTTAAATTATGAAATTATGAATAAATTTAAATATATTACTTCTAAAAAAAGATAATTCAGTGCAGACAAGAATAAACCATATATTATGTGATATCCTAACAGGGATGGGGCCATTCTCTATAATCAAATATTTTAATATTTACATGCAATGGGAAAAACAATAGCCATAAATAGCCTCAGGTCAGATGAGGCATGCATCCAAACTCCTCCCCCCCCCAAAATACTTTCAATGTTTAGAGTTTTTTGAATTTTGGAGTTACAAATAAGGTATAATAGACCTGTATTTCTTACCAGGACTAGGTAAAGCAAAAACACAGCTATTACTGCTAACCCTTTATAACACACCAGGACTCTCAAAAGGAAAATAAGACAGAGTAGACCACAAAATTCTTGGTATCCGTGAGAAATGTTAATTTTAGAAATACAGAGTTTAACATAACTAATTATGTAAGAGATAAGGAAAAGAAGCAGATGCCCTTCATTTCAAGGAGAATCAAAACAGCCTGTTGTCACTAATGATAATATTATTTCACAAAAATGAAGTAATAATATAGAAATTAAAATGCTGTAAGTCAAAGCAAAATGCAAAACGCAACTGTTATAAATAAATATACTGGTAAGTATATATGTATGCTTATGTATTTATAATCTATGCTTTAAAAACTTGGAAGAACATTCATACAACGGAATATTATCCAGCCTTAAAAAGGGATAAAATTCTGACACAGGCTACGACACGGACGAACCCTAAGGACACTGTGCTCAGTGGAAGAAGCTAGTCACAAAAGAACCAATACCATATAATTCCCCCCTACATGAGGTCTCTAGAGCAGGCAAATTTACAGAGACAGCAAGTAGGGTGGTGGGCGCCAGGGGCTGGGGGAGGGGGAGATGGGAAGTTAGCGCTTAACAGGAACAGAGTCTCAGTTTGGGAAGATGAAAAAGTTCTGGAGACACGTGGTGGCAATGGTCGCACAACAATGTGAGCGGTTTTTTTTTTGTTTTTTTTTTTTAAGATTTTATTTATTTATTAATGAGAGATACAGAGAGAGAGGCAGAGACAGAGAAGCAGGCTCCCTGCAGGGACTCAATCCTGGGACTCAATCCTGGGACTCCAGGATCACGCCCTGGGCCGAAGGCAGGCGCCAAACCGCTGAACCACCCAGGCATCCCAATGTGAGCATATTTAATGCCAACGAACTGCACACTTAAAAATGGTTTAGAGGTCAGCCCCAGTGGCTTAACGGTTTAGCACCACCTTCAGCCCAGTGCATGATCCTGGAGACCTAGGATCGAGTCTCACGTCAGGCTCCCTGCATAGAGCCTGCTTCTCCCTCTGCCTGTGTCTCTGCCTCTCTCTCTCTCTCTCTCTTTCTGTGTCTCTCATGAATAAATAAATAAATAATCTTTTTTTAGAAATGGTTTAAAAAGTAAATGTTATGTTATGTATAGTTTATCACCATTCAAAAAAAAAAAAAAAAAGCTTGGAAGAAAATGTTAAGATAGTTATTGGTAGGACCTGAGGGTGTTTGGAAGGCCAGACCAATCAAATACACCCTTTCCATGCTGTGTTGCCCTACATCTCCCTAGGGAACTATAAACGCATGCTGAGCTACAGGAACAGGCCTGCTGCTCTGCACAGCTGCTACTGCCGGCAGTCCACAGCACCCTCTTGCGCACTCCGGAAGGCATGTCTTCACAGGGTCCCAACAGTGCCTCTACTCCTGTTAAGTTAATACTCCATACAATCACTTCCCACAGGGACAATGAACAGAAAGCAACCTGATGGCACATCATTCTCAGGAACCCTCACATAGTCTCCAGTAGTCTATAAATCGGCCAAATGAAGACAAAAAAGGAACCAACACATTATTAACCCAAGATCTACTATGTGCCAAGCACCGACCCAGGTGCTATGCATGCATCCATTCTCACCATGACATGAGAAGATAAAGTACTGCTATCTCCATTTTATAGACATGGAAAATGAGGTGCAAAGAGATGATGTATCTTGTTCCAGGTCACATTCCTAATAAGCATGGTAAGAAGCAAAACTCCAAGAGTTTTGAGAGTAAATGAGTCTCTAGCATGAGAAGTATAAGAAATGATGTCTCTAGCATGAAGTATATTCCATTTCACTAGAAGCACATTGCAGTGAGTAGAGAACCATAATCTGAACCAACGCTGGCCACATTTATGGAAGGCCCACATCGTCTAGTGATTGGAATCGTGGACTCGGAGCCACAACTGGGCATTAAATGTCTACTCTGCCACTGTTACAGGAATGGCTCTCAGAAAGGACCTACCTGAGTCACTTTAGAACAGAAGGATTGGAACTGTGTCTAACTCACCGAGGGCTTCACAGGATTAGATGAGACAACACAGCTGAAAGGATTTACAACAGTCCCTGAACTCAGTAATGTTAACTACTATCTAATAGCAGGAGTATTTATTTTCTCATAGCAACTCCCAGGTAGGTACTGGGAGCACCAATTTTACTAATTACAAACCTGAAATGTTAAATAAGTTGCCAAAGGTCACTCAGCTAATAAAATACAACTAGAATTCAAACCAGGGCCAGTCAGATTCCGAAAGACGAGATTACAGAGCACAAAATAGAGGATAAATTTTTTTAAAGTCCTCCTGCTGCTCCTTCTCTCTAGTAATGGTACCTCCTCAAGATCACCGCCCTCTCAGTGGCTGGCTGAAGGCAGACCAAGAGCCAAAGCAGAGGCTGTCGCCACATCTCTGATGGCAGCAGGACTGGTGGGAGCCCTCTGCCCTCTCTAGTCAAGAACACCACCAGACCCAGCTGAGAAGAGAGCAGTCAACGGCGTCTGCACAGGCCTGGGAGTCAGGAAACCCAGGTTCCAGGCAGGGCTCTGTTGCTGGGAATCCATCCCATAGTCCGTGCATACAAATGTAAAAGTTAAATAGCCACGTCCATTCAGCATTGCTTAAAATAGCCCAGGCTCATCCTGAGGGAGTGAGGTAGTATGCTGCCATCAAAAAGAATCAAGTAAAGCTATTTTACACTGATACAAACCCATCTCCAGAATATATTCATAAATGAAAATTGATATGTTGTGGGGGAGAATTAGACTGGGCACAGAGACAGGAGAAAGAGATAGTTTTTCACTGTATGTATTTTAGTACTATTTATTTTCTACCATGTGCATGTATTACCTAATCAAAAACATAATAAATACTTTAAAAAAAAATTATAGGGGTGCCTGGGTGGCTCAGTAGGTTAAACATGCCTTTGGCTCAGGTCATGATCCCTAGGTCCTGGGATTGAGCCTTGCGCAGGCTTCCTGCTCAGTGGGCAGCCTGCTTCTCTCTCTCTTCCCTGATTGTATTGCCAAACAAATAAATTAAATCTTAAAAAACTAAAATCCTGAATTAGTCACTTTCCTACTATACAGTTTGGGTTAGTTACTTTATGTCTCTGACTCACCTGGTCTTCATTTATTTAAAAAGCAAACAAACCAACTTTCCTCCCAGAATTATTGTGGGGATTAAATGAGATAATGTAGAATAACAGGGACTCAAGCACAGAGCTTTATTATCCTTAGCTGCCATCCATAAACTTAGTCTGGGCACTTTCTCCCATTAAGAAAAACAAACAAACAAACAAAAAGGATTTAGCAATATTAACCCTGCATTGTTCCTGTTTCATTTCTTACTCCTCAGGACTTTGCTGAAATTACAGACACCCAGTCCCGGAGTGATGAGGAGCCCACCCCTATCCGCCCAGCTGGGGCATTTGCAAGGGTCAGAGGAGCTGGGAGAGAAGTACCTCTCCAACAAGAAAGACCGTTCAAAGGAGAGACACTTCAAAACTCTTTATCGCAATCTCTACTAGCCGCTGCCAAGTTCCACTTCCATTTTATATCAAGGCTTCTTTTTTGTTTTGTGTCCTTTTTTTTTCCTTCTAAATCTGGAATCAGGATGGAGGCTGGCAATATCCCTTGAGAATAAGGACCATGGCTGAAAACACAAAAAATGTGCTCAGAAGACCCACCCGTTTGCCAAGCACATGTGATCTGCTCAGAAGAATGTCGGCACAGGCTATGAGTCTTGATGGGAGGACAGTAAACAAACAGACAAACTCAGAATGCTCTCCACACACAGAAAAGGATTTGGGAATGGAAACAATGAAAGTTATTCTCCCAAGTATTTTATCCTTCATCTGAAATAGAAAGGCAGTTACATTGGATAGAAGGGGTAGGGCCCCCTAGGAAACCCTGAAGGCCCTTTACCAGGGAGCCAGGCCACACACCCACTCACGCCCAGGCTCAGTTCCCACGTCACCTGCCCAAAGGATGTGGCCAGTCAGCCATGCATTCCAGGGCCATGTCCTGATGTGCCCCTCAGGCATCCAAGGCTGCACCCTCTGAAGGCAAACTCTGGCCCTGGCAGGACTGCCTGCTACCCAGGAATTAATGCTCTTCCCTCAAATTACTGAGGTCCCCAAATTCCTGAAATAAGGCAGAGAGTCAAATCAAAGCTTCCAGAAGGAAAAGGTCTCCATAGAAAATATGGAAATAAAGGACTTTACCATTCCATGAGCTACTCTTTTGGTATTTTTCATTTTTATGTCACATGTGCTTTCCTACTCCACCCAGGTGTCCCTGTCTTCTGGAATAAAGCAACAATTTCTACGCCTCAGTTATCCACAGCTCCCAGTGCCTGCCGGCTCCTGCTTCTATTATAGCCTGCCATGCTCCCTTCCCACAGGACTTGGTATCTCCCACCAAGTAGAGTAGATGAAGAAGAGGCATCCCCAGAGTTGGCACTGTAGGCTTGTCACTTGCTGTGTCAACAACTCACATGCATCTTTTCATGCCAGCCTCACAATCCTTTAAGGTCTTACTTTTCCCATCTTAAAGACAAGCAAATTCTATTAATCACCCCACTCCCACCCCAAGATGGCACAGGCACTGTTTGCAAAGCTAAGTGTCACACAACAAAAATGAATGTCATGCCTGAACGCTGCTGCCAGGTGGAAAAGAACAGGTATATGGGCTCTAGCTCCGTAGAAGGAGAAGGGGTTCATCAGAGAAATAGCCACTACCCTCCGGTCAGGTCCTTACTGTTAGGAAAGCACACAGCAATTTGGCTGGAGCACGTCTGGATTCATAGAACAGTCAAGAGTTTAGCCACATATTGAAATCCTTTTCAGTTTTATCTTTTTAGGTATTCAACCTGACAAGGACAAAAACAATTTCATGTGCTTTGATCAGTTCAATGAATGATTTTTTTCAACAAAGAAAATTAAGTTTTCTTCCAATCTATAGGAGGGGGGAACAAAAGAGAAAGAACATGAAAACATGAGAAAGGAAACTAGGGTCTCCCCTATGCTAAGCATAATGCAATTATTCCCTCTTGTGTGGTTTGGTGGTTAAAATCTGGCAATTTGAGGTGGTCACTCTTAAACATGAACCTCAAACAATGGGTTTTATCTACTGCCTAAAAAGTATGGATCTTGGGAAGAGAAATTTTTCTTACCCTGATAAGACAGTAATCTCCTACCTTGCTGACTCAAATGTACTTGCATATTAATTGCTTCAGACCCCAAAATCCCTGCTGAACTGGCTAAATTGTGGGCCAAATTCAATAATCCAGCAACCTCCCATTCAATGCCTCACCAAGATAACTTTGCATGTTTAATTTAAAAGTACCGATCGCTTTTAAATGAAGTGCTAACGCAAGCCTGTCTACCTCGGCCCAAGACAGGGCTGCCTCTGACAGACAAGCTCCAAGTCGGGAAGCCAGACACATCTGCACGCTCTTCGGACAAGGTAAACACAGCTTGCATCTCTCTTCCAAATGGTATTTGTTCCCCCAAAATCAACCCTTTAAAACATGCACCTTTAGGTTAATTTCCCTGATATAGGGGCTATGAGATCTAGCCTCTGATACTCAAATATTATCTGTTCCGATTGTATCTGATTAGCAAGAAATACACAACCCTCCAGCCAATGTGAATGCCTATGCTATTTTAACTGCACTGACCTAAGGCATTTTTTTCCTTTCTCTTTTGCAACTGTGTTCCATGTTTGACCCCTCAAATTTATTTTAAGTAGTTTTGCAAACAGCTTCCTCTCCCCCCTTCCTCCCCCATGCAGCCAGCATCTCACATTTCTCCTGCACAGAACATGTTTTGTCCACCTTGGGAAGTGGCACTTCGGGAAACGGAGAGGCTGCTTCGGTAAACTTGGAATCAGAAATAGGTCTCATTCATTCAAGAGATTAAAACACTATCAAGGGCTTGTTTTCATTTCACTAGAGTAAGTTGGAATTAAGGCTGTGATTCCCAAATGTTAGAATTCACAGCAACCCTTCTAGCTTGTAAAAACAAAATCTTACTCCCGGTATCACAGTGAAAATGCCCCAGAAATATACATAAAATCCCTGCATCACTTCACTACTCAGCTTCCCGCCACACTCTAATCACCATAATCAAAATGCTCAGTGGAATCTTTTCAAACCAAACATCCAAAGCTTGTTCAATAATAGTAACAATAATTATTACAATAAAATAACAATTACAATAATAATAACAGGGATTTGGAGATTTAACTGAATAAGAAGTATGAACAGTGAAGACAGTTTTTGGTCTATGGTAAAGCAAAAAGGTTCTGAGAGATGTTACAGGAAAAGAATAGTAAGTCCATCTGAATTCATTTAGGGTTCTGGGCTCCTGGAATCACAAATGTCCCATTGTAAAGATCCACTATGAATTTTGCAATGTCAACAAGTAAAGGAGTTGAACATGAAAAAACAAAGTGCCATTTTGTCCTTGGAGTTTATGTGCTATTTCTACCAATTTGCTTACCCTAAAATGTAAGCAAGCAACTTTTTTAAAGTTTCATTTAGAAATTTCGCTTTTAAACTAAGTTTCAGTCTGAATACAACAGCAGCAAAATCTGGTTATGGTTTAGCAAATATTCACATGATCGTTTGTCTGGATGCTACTACCTTCTTATAAAGAACTGATCTTCAGGAGCTAAATTTTCTAGTGCTTCTCCTCAGCCCCCAAAATTCAAGTTACCCATCAAAACTACTTCCATTTTCACTTTACATTCTGAAAAGGTTCGTGGAAAAACATGGTATTTGAATGTTTCACTTACAAGAAAATAAGATGGTTTTCAAATCTGCCCCAAAGAGACATTTAAGACAACTGAAAGGACCTCATTCCAAAATAATAAAACTTTCATTGAACATGACTTAGTCCACACATTTTAACTATATAACTTGTGATTCTGAACTCCCATTTTATTTGCTGTACATGCATTTATTATGGTATAAGCTATCTTGCCATGAGTTGTACACACGTACCACTGCACAGATAAACTAATCCAACAGTCTGAAATACACCTTGAAGTCCAGTGTGTTTTCGTCAATCAGCTTGTTTTTGAAAACCGGATGGCCTATTATTTACATAAAGAAAGTCAACCAGTTTTTTTTACCGCTGTGATTTCTCCAATCAAATTCTAAACGTGCCACATGTCATCTCCTGTTACTCTTCATTCATCTCTTTACAAATCAATTTTCCCATTTATAAAAAGAAACTTGAGCCTGCTCCTTTAAGACAAATTTGACAAAAATGAGTATCTCCATATTTTCAAAAATTCACAGCCAATTTCCCACTTAGTTTAAGCAATCTGTGTTATAGCAAAACATAAAATGAAAGAATTTGGGAGGTTCTTTCAAGTTTGATGTAGTAAGATTTGGCTTGATAGGAGTTCTTTACCACCCTAAACAGAGTGTTTTCTGGCTTAGCTAAACAATAGGAAACCTACAGAAATTTCAGAGTCATGCAAATCAGAGGGAAACTGAAAGTCAACAAGATCTTTTTAAATTCCCCACAAAGGTCTAATGTTTTACTGTTAGTTTAAAAACCTGAAAATGTATCACTTATTTTTGATATATTCGGAAATGTGCATGCCCAAAAAATAAACAGTAAATCCAGAACAAAAAATTGTTTCCTCAATTGAATGGAGGGCACCCTCAACAATTCTTTAGAAAAACTAAGGTTTTCTGAATTGGTCCCCGGGTGTATACATAGGTCTAGCTCAGGTTCTAAAAATATTAAGCTATTAAGGACTTTTTTTAGGTCCTGGTTTTTAAATAAGGAGTTAACAAAAAAGAGCCTTCCCAAACTTGGTCATGTAAATTCCTTTATAAACCTCTCTGCAACCGAGCACTTAATCAACACTCCAGTATGTTCATTATACTACAGAAAAAACTATAGCATTTCAGGGAAGCCCACATTTATAGTTGGCAACATAGAGTCACAAGGGACTGGGAGCCTTTATTATATCAGTAGGAAAAGTGATAACAATAGCCATGTTTATTAAAAGCTTATCAGGTACCAGATATATTTCTTCTAATCCTTAAAATGGTTTTCCTATTCTGCAGACCAGGAAGTCAGGGCCCCGAGAAGTGAAGTAAACTGCCCAAGATTATACAGCTAACAAATGCAGAGGCCAGAATTCAAATTCAGTTTCTCAGCCTCTAAACCTCAAGCTTTAAAATTATATCATGTTTGCACTCATGCTGTTTTGTGCTATTTTGTAGTGGTTGTTTTGTTTTGTTTTTCCTTTTAATACTGACACAAAAATTATTTCAAGGAAAGCTAAATCACAAATTTGGGGGCACATTTACATTCAGCAGTGATTGGCACCTACCCGCTTCTGAACATAAAACAAGCCAAGGCTTCCTGAAGACTGATCTCTCCTGGCAGACAAAACACGTTGCTTTCTAATAAACCAGCTACATTTCTCTTCTGTTTCTGTCCCGTGTTCCCCCATCAAGGGCCTTCCTCAACTCCAACTGCACCCACAATGTTATAGCCCCATCAACGTAGGTAAGTACTGATACTCTGATTACTTCAAGTGTGTTAATTTAGTTTCTCCCCAATTACATCCTCACCAATTTAAAAATAAGGCAAAAATCATATATTATCTATGGTATCAGATGCCATCCAGCCAGCCTACCTTCCCAACCAAAAATAAGTGAGACTTCTGACTCAAAAATAAATCAATTTATTTTTACATGAACAGTCTTTTAAAGATTAAATCAAATCATACTTAGTTATGATCATATAGCTAACACCATTTGTTGAGTACTTTCTAGGCTGCAGGCATAGAGGTAAGCATTATACATAGCTGATCTCACTGGATTCTCATCAAGAACCTGCAAGGTGATTCTCCCCATTTTAAAGACAAGAAAATGGAGGTTCAGAGCAATGGATCATCACAAGCCACCCATAGAGCTGGGGTTTAAACGCAGACCAGCACACAGAACTGGCTGCTTCTACCACTCCTTCTAAATCAGCATAGCTAGAGGTGTCACAAGCCACTGTTAGGGTCAGAAGGCCAGGGTGCAAATCCAGACCCTGGGGGTGAGCACATCACCCGTGCCAGAGGAGTTAACCGAGTGCCTCATCAGGGGCTCACCACTGAACCCGTGTCCTCCCAAGTTGTGAAGAGAGGCTGAGCAAGCTTCTCCCAGCACTGAGGTCCCCATAAGCAGAAACCATGTCTTTTTCTTGGGCTTTCGGAAGCCTGTACTGTGCTGGGCTGGCAGAGGCCAACTGCTGGTACTCATTAAATGGTGAGCAGCTGTTGAATTTTATCAGCACTCCCAAAGAGCTTCCCGCAGCATCTGCCAGCCTCCACCTGGCCTGACACCAGACCGACTTCACCCAGAGGTCAGTGCGCTTTCCATCCATGCCCATCCTCCTTCAAACCTTGCTCACCCTGTCGCCCCATCACCTACTGTCCTGGCTGTGCAACAGTGGGGCCGTGAGAGCACGAGAGCTCCTGCTTGCCCCTCTTTACAGCACTCCTCACGAACCCCAAAACTATCCATGGGGCTGGCACCTGGCACCTTTCTTTGAAAGCAACAGGAAATGTTGAAGAATTTGAGACCAAAGACCACAAAAGAGGAAATAATTCCTAGCAATAGAGCATCTCCACAGCATGAGATTTAATCCCAGGCTCTGAACCTCAGAATGACTTGGGAGAAAAGGGGGGTTTTGTTGCAGTACAAATTGGGAGAGGAAGGGGAGGAGAGGGCGGGGGAGGGGGAATGGAGGAAGAAGGGGAGGAGAGGGGAGGAGGAAGGAGAGGGGAGAAAGAGGGAGGAGGAGGGGAAAGAAGAGGAGGAGGGGAAGAAAAAGAAAAAGAGAAAGAAAGAACGCCGATGATGACATACATTAGACAGGAGAGAGGCTAGCTTTGTCCTGCATCCTGTTGAACAGCCAAGTAAAACAATGAATCTATTTTTTTCCCTCCTCTTCTTTGCCTTAAAAAATTCAAGAATTTCATTTCCTTCTTTGAAACACAGCTCTTGCATAATTCCAGCACTCTTTCCTGCTGTCTGCAATGCTGAGGGAAGAGGGCGTTTGACTCTCCCCAACAACCTCAGAAGTGGAGGCAGTCCTGCACCAAACCTCGTAATGCTGGTCCACAGGCCACAGTGGCAGGAGTGCAGCTTCCATTCACTGCGCCTCTACCACACACCCAGAGGGAGGCTCACTGCATCAAAGTTACTACTGCTAAGCCCAACAGCAAACCCCGAAGATAGGCATTATCCTTTTCAAATGGGCAAAGAAACTAAGATTCAGAAAAGCAAAATGTCCACAATCCTATAATAAGCTAGTTAGAACGGCCAAAATTCCAATTTAAATCTTGCCTCTCTGACTCTGGAGCCCAGGCCTCTGCACTGCAGCCTCTTCACTCTCTGGGAAGTTCCGTGAGACAAAGTCTGAAGCCTCCTTCTGGATTTCCCAAAGGCAGCTATTAATTAGGCATGACAAGCAAAGTACCAAAGTTTACAGTGTCTGCAAACTTAAAAATGTTTACTGGCTCCAAAATACAAAAAGAAAAAGGCAAAAACTGTTATTACTCAAAGTTGAACTAAATGTCTGCTAAGATAGAGGATGCCACCAGTACACTGAGGATTCAATGCAGACAGAAGTATGTACAAACTCTACTTCATGTGAAATGTCAGCACATTTTCTTTATGTTCGTCTGTTTTCCAGGCTGCTGGGGGATGGGGGCTGAGGCCACAAAGGTCTCAGAGCAGCCCTTAGTTTCTCCAGCCCTTTTCACCAGAGGGTACTCGAACCAGGCCCATGTGCAGACCCTGAGGAAACAGAGAGGGGATGGTGTCTGAGAGCAGAGACCAGGGTAAGCATTTCCCACAGGCGGCAGGAACAGCTTTCCCAGACTCTTCAGAGTTCTCCTTCCCAAAAGACTGCTGTGCAATTGGGTGCACGCAGTCCCCCTCACCCACCTGAGAGGCTGTGGACCAGGCTGGAGCCAGAAAGACCTCTGAGCCTGTCTGCTATCATCCACTTGTGGGCACGAACCAGCCCTGGTGCTATCTTTATCTAGGGACTCTGTTTTCAGCAGCACTTCCTCTACTTCTAACTCTTCTACAGTATTGGTAAATATTGATAATTACCTCCAAATGCAAATGCGAAGCAGTTTGTGTTTTGAAATGCGGATCATAATTCAAATTGGAAGCTGACACTAATCATTTGATGCTCACTTGAAAAGACCAGATAGGCTGTGCAGGAACATTTCAGTAGGGGGAATGATAAGGAGAAGGGAAATAAAAATTATTGGTATTTACTCAGCCTGCAATGCTTGTGGAAGGAAACTCTTTTAAAAGGGAGCACTTCAGAATGGTTATTCAATCTGAATTTTACAGATAGCACTGGAAATATTTTCTCACAGAATGCACTCTATCTCTACCATCATATCTCGCCGGTGTGCCGTTCACGTCTTTCATTGCAGGAATTCTCACTCAATTTTGCTCCATTATGAGCTGACGGTGACCCAGAGTATACAAGGCATTCAAGAATCTGACTGGAAATTACTACCAAGGAACATCTGTCCCATTCCCCGCTTGCCAGCCCTGCCTTAGGGAGTGAAGATGAAAAACAACCCAGAATCCACACACAGAAACAACTTTTCATTCCCCTTACAAACTAGGCTGCTTTGGAAATTGAGGGCTCCGGCATTTTTCAGAAATTATGTTCTTGGAAAAACATGGCGTGAGCCTCTTTCGAAAGCCTGCAGCTCAAAAACCTTCCTTTCCTACCCAGGCCCTTCTAATAAAAGCCAGGACAGGAGTTTCATGGGGGAAGCAAAAGAGAAGGCCACCCGTGGTTCTCATCACTCGGTGCTGTCAAATTCAAATTCTGTATGAAATCCTACTGATCAATTAAAGACTGTGAGGATGTCACACATACTAATATATTCCACAGTATGCAGCATCTATCTTATAGACACACTCACTTTGGAAGATTTATGTTGCGATTAGAAAAGATTAGAAGAAGACATCTGATTTCATATAGGCTAAGCCTGGGAACCCAGCTTTTCCTGATGGCTATCAGAGGATCAGGGCGGCAGCGTAGCACCCCCCAATCCCCCGCCAGATTTCATTTTGTCTTGTTGCAGATGCTCAGAGGGGCCGAGCGATAGACATGCTTAGTGAATCAAATAAAAGCACAACCATCCATGCCTGTGTCTCTAGCCTGACGTCCAACAACCCCCCACAGCCCAGGGATCAACATCACAATAACCGCTCCTACTACATGTTCCATTTCTCTGATACAAACACTCCAAGCAAGATAACCACCTGTATTCCAGGTGTGCAATAGGCTCAGAAAGGGAAAGGGGCACTGCCACTTCATGTATGGTTTCTTCTACCTCACCATCCCACCCTCCGTCATCTCTGGCATTTCCTTGGGGCTCTGGTCCTGGCTGCAGCTGTTGCTATAGATTAAGCTCTTTGGGGTGTTAATGTGCTGCAGATACCTGGCACCACAGTTTCAGGTTGGGGGGAAAAGATGTGAGGGCCCAGTCCTGACATAGGCTGCAGTCTAGTGGGACTAGGGGTGAGGTGTGGCACACATTAATATGCGTCTCTCTGGCCTGAAAACTTATACAGAAGAGCACCAGAGAGTTGAAAACAAGTCGATCCTTATACAAAAGCAGACATAGCTTATTTAAGATAGTAGATTGTGCCCCCGGGAGGCAGGGAGATCACCTTTTTTCTCTCCTGGAAATTCCTTTCTCTGGTTGATACCATGAACTTGCAGAGAAAGGTTGATAACTGAAGCCCACATCTTCAAATGTTTTAAAAGTTAAGTCAGATAATCTTTACACTGATGTGAAAGGGGAAGAATATACATTTGACCCCTTGCTTCAAACAAAAATCTTTCCATATGGTTTTTAATTAGAAAGCAGTTGTTTTGCTTTCGCAACACTTTCTAACCTCTGCCATTGTAGGTACAAGGCCGCAAACTGTACTTTCATTTGATTAAAAAAAAATAAAAAATAAACGCTGAAAGAAAAAATATTTTTCTTTTTAGGAAGGAAAAGATAGCAAGCAGCTATTTTTCGGAAGGGTCAGGCGCTTAAAGGCATATATGGGAAGCCATCGTGGCTCTGGCTTACAGTTTATTTTGTCTTAAAAAAGTCCGAGGTCATTCTAACTATGCTGACCTGTTAACCTACCCACTGATCATCTCCATCCAGGACCGTTAGCAAACACTGCCCTCTTGTGCACTGAACAGTCCCAGAGTCGGCATGGAGATGGGTTCCACCTACTGCTCTGTGGACGGCTTGCAATTGTACAGCTGCCTCTCGGGCCTGGAGATGTGTCAGGAAAAGGATGATGACACACATCTGTTACCAGGGCGCTTGCTAAAATGTCCCCAGATTGCCTTCCGAGACAGATTTTGAGATAAAAGGAAGATTCAGCTGAAGAAATCAAACCAAAAATAACTGACTCTTATCTTTCCTAGAAAATATTCATTCCTCGAAAAGAAACTTTATTGGTTACCATGGCAAGTTTTCTCATTATGTACTTTTATCTATTTTTTTCTTTTTAAAGATTTTATTTATTCATGAGACACAAAGAGAGAGAGAGTCAGAGACACAGGCAGAGGGAGAAGCAGGCTCCATGCAGGGAGCCCGACATGGGACTTGATCCCAGGTCTCCAGGATTATGCCCTGGGCCGCAGGCAGGCACTCAACCACTGAGCCACCCAGGGATCCCCTCATTATGTACTTTTAAAAGCTTTTAGAAAAAGCTAATGAAGTACAATAACAAGTATACAGTACTTTTTTTTTTTTTTCCTCTCATCTAGGAAATATGTGCCAGGCAAAGAGATTCCATTTGCTTCCAGAGGGAGCAAAAAAAAAAAAAAAAAAAGGCAGGGAACCCAGAGGTTGCTCTTTCTCAAAGGAATCCCCCAAGGTTCAGTGATATGGTCTGCTTCTTCCTGAAGAGTCCCAATCTGCTGTAGTTATCTGCAAACATTCTCTCCTCCAACCTGGGGACACAGCTGTTCCCAGAAGACCAAACTGGCATCCCAAGAGAGCTTTAAAGGATATGAACTACTGTCCCTTATTAAATAACTTAAGAAAAATCAAAGGCAGAAAAATACCCACTCAAGTCTGGGGCCAGGCCAAGTCGACTTGGCAGGAATCTCCAGGGTAAGTTCCTAGTCTTCTCTAAGTGGATCTTCAGTTCCAGTTTTGAACCACAAACCATCAAAATGTTGCACCCACCCCTGTACCCTTCCAGGCACAATCCAGGATCGGCCAGATCTTCTGCTAAACTCACTTCTGGGGTAGAAAGAGAAAGCAGAATCTGCTCCCAATACATTGCCTTCAACCCAGGGAGCAACCTAGAAGAAAAGGATGGAGATAATATTTAGGGGAGTGTGCTCCATGGGCTGTGACCAGATGTCAAAGGTGGGCTGGGTACCAGTGACTTCAGCTACTTCACTTACCATCTATGATATCCGGTGCTTGGTTCAGTGCCTTAGGAATATATCCTTAACCTTCACCTGGCTTATAAATCATGAGTAGTCAATGTTAAGTGGCCAAACACAAGCACAGAGCAGTGAAATCTGTCTGGTTCTCTGTATGCCAGGATCATCTGCCAACTGCTGTTTCCACTTCAGCCCTGCCCTCTACCATGGGAAGAAAACGAGGGATCAGTACCAGAAGTGGACAGGAGTAAAGGTGGGTAAAGACCAAGGATGGCTACACCGAGACCATTTACCTCCAGAAGGCTGGCAGTCTCCCTCCTCCTTGCTCCCTGTCCTTAGACTGACGTGCAACTCAAGTATACATATTTGTCCTATATGCCAGCCCCACACCAGTTGTCTGTTGTGGAAAACGGCTCTGGCACAGTCAGCTAGAGTCCCTTCTCATTTATACCACAGTCCCAACTTTTCCCTGCCTCCAAACCCTCCCATGTGCTACTCTCTTCAGAAAGGCCTTCCCAAGCCCCCAAATAAAAGAGACTCCCCACGTCCCTGTGTCCCTCTCTGGGCATCCTGTGTCATTCTTCAAGCACTATCACAATTTTCAATGCCATATGTTTCTACTTACTTCTGTAACATCTGCCACCCCCACTACCAGGTGGTGAGCCACCTGAAAGCAGAAGCCACTTCTGCCTTGCATAGAAACCCAATTCCTAGCTGGAGGTTGCTCCGGATTTGTTGAATGAATTAACTGAGGTATTGACACACCTTTCCTTCTACAATGTCTGATCTCAAGGAGTAAGGTCCCCTAGGACACTAGAATCTTGGGGAAAGAAATGAAAGAAAGCCAAGGGGCTAGGCCCCAACCTACTGCACGAGAAGGTGACAGAACAAACAAGGAGCTACCCAGGCAGGGATTGGGCAAGTCAGGGTCTGACACTCCAACACCCAAGACACCAGCGCCCGAAGACCACAGGGGCCTAGACTGTGATGTCACACATTTTTAGGTCTCCTTGGGCTTTTCCTCAAGAGAACACATGAAGAACTAAAGGGTGAATCTGCGAACTGATGAGGGCGACTCGGAGTCTTGGGGGTAGGACAGCAGGAGCAGCACCACATCCCTACCCTTTTGCCTCAGGGAGCCGTTTTCTCTTTCCCCAGCAAGTTTCATACCATGCAAGCATGTTATAACGGTTCCCATCTGTCCTCCCAGGTTTGTAAGGACCTAGTGCTCCAGGAAGTTTCCATTCAGGAGGAACTCCAGGCCCAAAGCGTGGCCATCAGAGACAGGAACCTCTGCTTGTCACATTGTCAAACCAGCCCTGGGCAGAGCCAGGGTCACCCGCTGGACAGGCAGCACACCCAGGCTACCTCTGGAGGGCCTCCTCTCCCTTCACCTTCGAAGCCTATTTGCAGAACAATCACTGGCAACGGCCACAGGCTTGCATTATGCTCATTTCCCCATCCCCAAGCTCTGGGGCAAGTTTAAAAGTCCTCGTCCTGTCTCAGAATCAGGTCTGAATTAATACCCTTCCTCAAAAGAACTCCAGTAGCAAAGTGAAAACAGACGCACTAGACAATGCCCTTTGAAAGCCCCAGCAGGGAAGACTGGTGACAATGCAGCCCCTGGCTCTGAAAGAAACCTTAAGGTTAAAGGTTCACAGAGGCAGAAGAATTACCAAAGTACAAGTTTGTTCAAATTTCCTCCGGCAGATTTAAACAACCAGGGTCAAGCTGAAGATTGCTGGCAAAAACCTATGAGACAACCCAGCTCCTTTGAACTGCGTGGAGAAAGGAAAATATACGGTCTGGGAGGGATCTATGTTATAGCTTTTAAAAATGTTCTTGAAAAGGTCACCCCTGTTAACTCAAAATCAGCCCGTTGAAGGATGTTTGAAAACTGCTTCTCTAAAACAACAGGGCTGCCGGGCCCTCACCGTGTGCGGTGAGCAGCACTGAGGTCGCCGTGTTCCCGGCATTAGTGTGCTGACCCTCTGTGGGCCATGAAATTAACCATCAGCACAGCAGAAATCTGCTCCGAGTTAAACTACTTTGCTACGCAAAGTGGCCTGAAAATGAAATATGAGGACTGAATTTCCACTGAAAGATGAACTTGTCTAACCTCAAGGCAGGCTTCCTCCACTGTGAACTCTGTGTGGCCACTGGTTTCAAGCACCCCAGGAGGGTGGGTAATTGCTGCAGGCAGTGGGAAATGACCTCCTTATCCATCCTCCCTTCACTCACTCATGTCTGCTTGCACCAAACAATGACTCGGGGCCAACCTGGGTCTCAGTCTCCTGCAGACAGAGTTGAATGAGAACAGGTTCCTGACCTCAAAGAGATCAAGTCCAGTGAAAAACAGAACCTGATAAACAGAAAATGACAACAGCTGGGGAGAAAATGAGATCCTAGAGGACAGACAGGATGTCACAGGCCCTCAAACAAGGGTCACCTTATTTTAGGCTGGGGAAAGCCAACACTGAGGCTTCCCAGAAACGTACACGTAGCCAGATGATACAGCATCAAGAGAGCATGGTCTGTCTGTCTAGAGACCTGCAAGTAGTTCATCAAGCCAAAAGTCCTGAGAGAGACAGAGAGAGAGAGAGAACCATCAGGAAGGCCTGACGTCAGCCATGCTGAGGAATTTGGCCTTTATGCCAATGGAGAGCAACTCAAGACTTAAACCAAGGAGGTAAATATTAGCAATTTAGAAAGTGTTCTTGGCTAGAGGGGAGGATAGTGTCAAGAGTGGGGGCTGGAGTCAGAGAGACCATGAAAGAACACTGTACTCATCCACTTGGGCACTAATGGAGGCCTGTCCTAAGGGAGCAGCTATAGTGATGGGGAAGACTGCACAGGTTGGAGGACATGCAGGAGGGACAAGACTTGGTCACTGATTCATATGAAGGAAGACACACTGAGGATCATTGCAAAGGTCATGCCCTGGGGCACCTGAGTGGCTCAGTTGGTCAAGCATCCCACTCTTGGTCTTGACTTAGGTCACGATCTCAGGGTCATTGGATAGAAGCCCCCCATCGGGCTCCATGCTCAGCAGGGAGTGTACTTGGGATTCTCTCTCCCTCTTTCCCTCTGCCCCTCCCCTGATTTGCACACTGTCTCTCTAAATAAATAAACATTAAAAAAAAAAAAAAAAAAAAAAGGTCATGACTTAGGAGAACGGAGGTATCATTCCCTGGAAAGGAGAAGTGGAGAGAGTGGTCTTGAGGATGTGGAATCTGAGGGCCTATGATGTTCACTGATGCGGAAACCAGCCTTATAAGCGGTTGGATATACAGATCTAGAACTTCCTACTGAAATTTAATTAAAATTAAGTACAATGAAACATCCCGCTCCTCAGTTGCACTAGCCACAGTGCTAGTACTCATTAGCCACATGCAGCTCACAGCTACCATGCTGAACTGTGCCACCAGAGAACATTCCCATCATCACATTCATCTGTTGGAAAGTATTAATCTAGGCCCTTTAGAGATTTCCAAAAAACTGTCACTCATAGCCAAAGTGTCTGTCAGCCCTCTCTCTCGCCCATGCTGATTGCATGGTAACAATGTCTGTACTGGCAAACACCAGCTTCTGTTCCTGGTTTTTTTCATCCTACTTGTCTGTGCAAATGCTCAAGAAATAGAGGTCTTAAGTAGTATTTTTTCTCTAGAGCGCAAGTTCTGAAGACTATCTCTGAATGTGCCCTGGCTCATCATTTCAGAGAATAGGGTACACCGAGTACGCACACATGCTCACACACACAAGGGCCTTTGGTGCTTAAGGCAAAAGAACCTGAAAATCACCTAGAAATGACCACAAGCAGAGCTTTTTTTTTTTTTTTAAGTGCCACACTGCAATATAACTTGGGAAGGTAGAGCTCTAGTCCCAATGTCAGATGACCAAGGACAAGCCACTGACCCTGCCTGAGCTTTAAGCAACCCAAATAAATCTATGATGAAGAACAAAGCCACAAGGCCAGATAGGACAGGTTCCTGAGGCCAAGCAGGTCAATGCTAGCAATTCCAAGCACTAATTTTAAAAGAAAAAAAGCAGGTTTATCTTTAGGTAGCACCTGTGTATGCCACCAAATAAATATCCTCAGGAAGTAGGTTAGAGACAAAGGAAATTATTTTAGTCTTCCTGAAGGCCCCAAGACAAGAGAGGCATCATCACAACACAAGAGATATGGAAAGAGGGAAAGTCAACTTCTCTCTTAATAGCAAAACTTGTTTCTTCTCCTGCCAAGAGAGGATCACCAGATTAACTAAGTCCTCCCCACTCTCTCCCCACCCAACTAAGGCCACTTCAAAGCAGCAGGAGCCTAATCACACAGCACAAGAAAATAAAAGACTCAATTAACAAAAAACAAAACTCAAATAATCCAGGGGAGAATGGAAGCTGAAATCTCTGTTTTTGACAAACTGACTTATATATATAACTGCTTCTCACAAGCCACAACTCCTACCAAAGTAGTCATGGGCTAAGGTCTGAGGGCAGCTTCTTGGCACACCAGGGTCTCTAAACCCTCAGTAGCTGGCTCCCTGGGGACTTAATCCCCTCTACTGACCTCTGCAGTCTCATTTCTGCGGGCTGCACAATGTAGAGGGAAATCTCCCACCTCTGGCTGGCAGGTTGCAATGAGATCATCACGAGTCTAAAACAGTGATCAACAAACAACAGATGTTCCCAAAGCATCCATTCCCCCTCTTCCCTTCTGAGAGGGAGACCTTCCTCAGCCTCTGCTCTGCACTCCACCTCTGTACCCCCAGAGCCACACTCTCCCTGCTAAGGCAGTCCATTCTGCCTATGGTTGCTCTATGTCCCTCTTCCCATCAGAATGAGGAGAGGGATGTATGGCCCCAGACCACTCGTCACAGGCCCTCTCCCTAAGACTCTTTTATTTTTATTTTATTTTATTTTTTTTATTTATGATAGTCACACAGAGAGAGAGAGAGAGAGGCAGAGACTCAGGCAGAGGGAGAAGCAGGCTCCATGCACCGGGAGCCCGACGTGGGATTTGATCCTGGGTCTCCAGGATCGCGCCCTGGGCCAAAGGCAGGCGCCAAACCGCTGCGCCACCCAGGGATCCCCCTAAGACTCTTTTTTTTTTTTTTTTTTTTAATTTATGATAGTCACACAGAGAGAGAGAGAGGCAGAGACATAGGCAGAGGGAGAAGCAGGCTCCATGCACCGGGAGCCTGACGTGGGATTCGATCCCGGGTCTCCAGGATCGCGCCCTGGGCCAAAGGCAGGCGCCAAACCGCTGCGCCACCCAGGGATCCCCCCCCCCCCCCCCCCCCCCCCCGCCAAGACTCTTTTAAAGCCGGCAGGATCTCCCAGCTTAAAAACCATCCACCTGCCTCCAACTACAGCTGTCCAAGCTCCCGAGCTCTGGGACCCAAGGAGCTCAGCCTCATACCCTGTTACTTCCCTGTGAGCTCTACACTCCAGCCCTCCCTTCACCCTTGTGTCCCTGTCCACTCTGAGTCCTCTGGCGGGAAAGCCTCTCATCTCACTTTCACCACTAGGAAAATCTTAGCCATCCTTCAAAGCTGACAGGACAGTCCCTCCTCCTCAGTCGCCCTGGCCTTGCCTCCTACCACTTCCCGCTTCTTCGACCAGATCTGCTCACACACCTCTGACTGCTCAGGCTGCTCCCTTGGTCTGCTCTGCTTTCTTCCTCTCTGCCTGGAAATCTCCAGGTCACCCTTCTAGGCCCAGCCCAGGTCCTCTCCTGAGGGATGCCCTTCCTGCCTGTCCCAGGCAGAAGAAATCATATCTTAAGCGCCTCTTTATAAAGCCCTTAGGACTCTGCATCTTATCTTAACCTGCTGTTGGCACTGCCTCCTGCTCTTCCCTGCCCCTCCAGACCATTAGCTCCCTGAAGATAGGCACGTCTGTATCTGCCCTCACAGCCAAACAGTGTACAATATATGTTTGTAAAGTCTCTGAATAAATAGACGAAAACACTAACAAAGCCATCTGATCCTCTCCCATCAGAGAGGCTGACAAAAGACCTCAAAATAGGAGCTACAAGCCCAGTGTCTACAGGGCCCAAGCAATCTAAAGAGCACATGCCCCTTCTACTCAGCTCCAGGCCAGTGCCACCACACTGGAGCATGGCTCTGCGGATATGAAAGTCTTAGGTTTCTAAAGAAGCCAGGAATCTGGGTTGCTAAATGAGATCTCCTGATTGATTGATTGATTGATTGATTGATTGATTGATTGAGGAGAGTGGGAGTGGGAGTGCAGAGGGAGAAGGAGAGAGAATTTTAAGCAGGCTCCATGCCCAGCACGGAGCCCAATGCAGGGCTCAATCTTACAACCTTGAGATCACGAACTGAGCCAAAATCAAGAGTCAGACATTTAACTGACGGCCACCCAGGTGCCTCTAGATCTCCTGATTTTTAAATACTAGCAATGAATTTTTTTTAATTCTAAATATTACATGGTCCACCAAAATAATCTGCAGGCCAGACTCTGGACAAGACTCTAATATGGAATGAGATCCTACTACGGGATGAACAGACAGGACAACCCATCTCCTACCAGGCACTAAGGACAGAAATGGGCAGATCCAGGAAAAGGACAGGAAGAAGCCCAACAGATCTTCCATACACAAGCAAATGGCACTTACTACATGCTTACTACAGCCCGGATAATGTGTTGGGCACATTTAATCCTCTCGATATATATTCATTTATTTAATTAAATTCAACTCAATTGTTTAACTCAAGTATTACTGAGTCAAGATAACCCATGGAATAAGAGAAAATATTTGCAAATCATCTATTAATAAGGGGGTGGCATCCAGAATACATAAAGGAATCAATAAAAACCAAATATAATTTTTTAAATGATCAAAGGATCTGAATACACAGTTGTCCAAAGAAGGTATACAAATGGCCAACAAGCAATGAAAAGATGTTCAACATCACTAGCCATCAGGGAAATGCAAATTAAAGCCACAATGAGATAGCACCTCACACCCACCATGATGGCTATAATCCAAAAGACAGACAATAACAAGGATTGGTAAGGATGGGGCAGCAGTTTAGTGCCGCCTGCAGCCCAGGGCATGATCCTGGAGACCCGGGATCAAGTCCCGCGTCGGGCTCTCTGCATGGAGCCTGTGTCTCTGCCTCTCTCTCTCTCTGTGTCTCTATGAATAAATAAATAAAATCTTAAAAAAAAAAAAAAAAAGAATTGGTAAGGATGTAGAGAAATTGGATCAGCGTATGCAACTGGTGGGAATGTAACATGGTACAGCTGCTATGGAAAAGAGTCTGGCAGCTCCTCAAAAAACAGAAAGTTACTCTATGACCCAATAATTCCATTCCTAAGTATATACCTAAGGGAATAAAAACACATGTCTACACAAAGACTTGTACACAAATGTTCAGAGCAAGTTTATCCATAATCGCCAAAAAGCAGAAACAATACAAACGTCCTTCAGCTGATAAACGGATTAAGAAGCAATATATCAATACACTGGAATACTATTCAGCCATAAAAAGAATGAAGTACAGCTTGGGGAGGCAGAAGGGAGAATTACTGTTTAATGGATATGGAGTTTCAGTTTTTTAAGATAAAGAGTTCTGAAGATGGATGCCACTGGACTATAACTTTAAAATGGTGAGACAGGGGATCCCTGGGTGGCTCAGTGGTTTGGCGCCTGCCTTTGGCCCAGGGCGCGATCCTGGAGTCCTGGGATCGAGTCCCACATCGGGCTCCAGGCATGGAGTCTGCTTCTCCCTCCTCCTATGTCTCTGCCTCTCTCTCTCTCCCTCTCTCTATGTCTATCATAAATTAATTAATTAATTAATTAATTAAATATTTAAAAATAAAATAAAATGGTGAGACAGTTGCAGTGGCTGACTGGCTCAGTCAGTTAAGCATCTGACTTGATTTTGGCTCAGGTTATGATCTCAGGGTGATGAGATCCAGCTGCAAATCAGGCTCCGTGTTAAGTGTGGAGTCTGGTTGAGAGTCTCTCTCTCCCTCTGCCCCTCCTCACCCCTTCCTCTTTCTCTCTCCCTCTACCTCTTTAAAAAATGGTTAGATGGTAAGTTTTATATAATATTTTCCATAATTAACATTTTAAAATTTGTTTTCTAAAAAAAGAGTTAAGTATATATATTCCATGCTACAGCATGATGAACCCTGAAAGTATCACACTGATTAAAAGAAGATAGATGCAAAAGGCCACATATTGGATGATTCCATTTTTATGAAATGTCCAATAAAGGCAAATCTGTGGACATTAAGTAGATCAGTTGTTGCCTAGGTCTCGGGGAGGGGAGAATGGAGAGTGACTGCTAATGAGTCTGGGTTTTCTTTTGTAGCGATGGAAATATTCTCAACTCAGATTGTGGCAACGACTCTACACAACTCTGGGAATGTACTGAAAACCACCGAAGTGTACATTTGAAATGGGTGCACTTTATGGTATGTGAATATCTCAATAAAAATGTTTACAAATACTACTGAATATCGACTATGTGCAAGGCCCTGGACTGGCCCTAGAGCTACTGGGACAATTCAGATGCTGTCTCTGTCCCTGAGAAGCCTCCAGGCCAATGGGAACACTAGAATAAGCAGAAGCCAGCCATTACAACAGAGCAGGAGAGACAGGAGGTGCCATCTGAGCCGGACCCTAACAGAGCTCATATCTGCTCCTCGCCCCACCCTAAGGCCATCTCAGAAATGCCAGGCTCCGCCTCATGAGGTCACAGGCCTCGGGATTAGTCGGAGCACCAGAGCTACAGACACTGTCACCCTGGGCACTGTCTCAAAGGCCTGCTGGTCAAAGGGAACAGACTCAAGCTCTAAGACAAGGGTGCCTCATCCCTAGGCTGTTAGAGGCTCCAGCCAACAAAAGAATGACTGAGCAGGGAATGTGTCTCAGGGCTTAATTTACGAGTTGTTTCCTGGGATGCCTGCCCAAATCTTGTTCCAACCTGGATGAAGTGATTTTGAAGAAAAACCCAGGAGACAGAGAAGATAGAAAACAAAAGAGATGCTAAGTAAAAAGTTTAAAAGCGATTAATTTTAAATGATTACAGCTTTACCAAAAGCTGTGCCTATGATTTCCTTCTGACTTTGATTATAACCTTCCAGCAAAATATTTGCCTCCAGAAGGCAAAGTCTTTGCATTATTTCTATTCCTAGCATGACTACAAAAATATTCTTTGATTTAACATTTGATATGTTTTGTTCTCAAGGGCAAGCCCCATGAGAAGAAAAATGTACCCCAACAGAATGAAATATGACTACCTGCTTCCATTTTTCTTTCCTGTTGGTTCCTGCTCAAATATTCTGCATTAATTTAAACTCAAGGCTGCGTCTCTGATGTTGTGCTACTTCCACACTGTCACCCAAACCAAAGCAAAGTCACCCGCTGTCTAGCGCCAGGAGAATGTGCTACAGACAAAGCTCAACTTGAGAGTCTCCTAGAGACAGCTAAAGGCACTCCCACTTGGAAGGAGATCAGGAGGGGTCAGAGAGTGATAAGGTAGCAGGCAAGACGGAAAAATTTGTGTTTGAACACAGGCACGGAGTGCAGCCAACTTCCTATTGGACAAAAAGAGGCTTTAAGCACATTAACACAAGAGACACCAGTACTGGCCCCAGCTTTACTTGATGGTACAGAGCATCCCAGAATTGGCACTGCAGAGGAGAATCTTCTGCTATGGTACGCATTTTTTTTTTTTTTTTAAGATTTTTATTTACTCAAGAGAGACACAGAGAGAGGCAGAGACACAGGCAGAGGGAGAAGCAGGCTCTCCGCAAGGAGCCCAATGAAGTACTCGATCCTGGACCAGGATCACACCCTAAGAGGAAGGCAGATGCTCAACCGCTGAGCCACCCAGGCATGCTGGTACACTCCGTTTAACAAAGAAGAGAAAATAAAAGGCAGCTCTCCTTGAGTGAGCATGAAGGTGCAGGGAACCAAAGCCTGACAGATTCCAGGAGCTAAATAAGTTAAGGTTAAAGAAGTATTTCCACTTATATCAACTCCTTTAAGTATGTCTCAATATTTTAGGACACACATATATGAATACCATAATATAACAATGTATTGCTGCACAGATTCATAGAAAGACCAGAGGCAGAGAAAACCAAAATTGGGTTTTTTGTTTGGCTGGCTGGTTTTACATTAGAGTAATGCCCAAATTCCTTGCACAGCAGATCCCCTTAGTTGCCTCTGCTTATACGGCTACCACGAAGCTTTCTGGGCATTGTGTAGATGCTCAATGGGAAAACACACATTTCACTCACATGCCTTGTTTCATGGGTCCAAAGAGAGTATCTCAGACAGACTGCAGAAAAACTGCAGGGCACACTCCTCAATAAACAAGCCAAAGGGACAAGCACTTTCTCCACACTGGCGCCAAGAGCACAGAAAGTTGGAAAAACAGAGAAGGTAAAGTAGCCTAAGTTTTACAAAGAATGTTTTCTCCCAGACAGCAGGGACAAAGATCCCAGAGGCTGCTGTTTTCCCTCCAAAGAGAGTAACCAAGTCAGACTTACAAGGCTTTGGCAGCTCTCATCAGCTCCAGCCAGGGAGGACCCAGAGAGAGTCCAAGCCATGCTGGAAGCACCATTTAAGTGGTGGGCAGAGGAGGCAAGGGATCAGGGCGACAAGTCATAGCAGAAGAGCTGCTATTCATTAACAACTGGAACAAAAGACCAGGAGACAATACACTGTTAATCCTAGCAGCCACAAGAGGACTATAAATTGCCAAGCCAAGATACCAGCATTTTTCAGCTCTCCTCTTTCCTGCCAGAGTTAGATTGAGGATGGGTCCAAGTCCCTCACCCCCACCCAAGTCTTTAAAACATACATTACTGAATCTTTTTGAAGTTCTAACCCTTAAAGATTTATACTCTAAAATGGATTAGAGAAAAATATTGCCCTGAAACACTACTATAGGGGGCTGGAGTGGACGGATACACTTTTTCATTCCCATTGAGAATGCCAGAATAGGAGCTGTGTGGTCAGATCAATACAGGTTCAAACCTAGCCCTCACACTTACAAACTGTGCTGTGCTCCCTGACTGACCTCTCTGAGCC
Organism: Canis lupus familiaris; assembly: GCF_011100685.1. Classification (NCBI taxonomy): domain Eukaryota; kingdom Metazoa; phylum Chordata; class Mammalia; order Carnivora; family Canidae; genus Canis; species Canis lupus. The sequence continues at coordinate 2,190,709 of NC_049241.1, read as the reverse complement.
TTTTTTTGTCCATAAAATGGGAATATCACCTCATACCTCACAAGACTGCTTTGAGTGTTAAAGGGGGGAAAAAAAAAAAGCATAAGGGCAGTATTAAATAAAAGCTAAGTACTACTGCCACTATTAACCTCCCCCACCCCATCCAGTGCCACAGGAGTTTTACCTATGGCCACATGGATCAAGGATATAAAGCCCAATTTTCTCTATGTTAAGAAGGATTCTTTTGGGTAGTGAAAATACTTGGTGGGGGGGGTAGCAATAGAATTAAAAAGAACTGGCTTTAATATAAGATATATTAAACTTCAAAAAAAAAGATATATTAAACTTCAGAGATATCATCATGGAACTCAGACAATCATTCTAATTTTCTTCTACTGGGGATAATGTATTCAGCAAGAGGTCTAAATTATTCACAGCAAGCCAGGAACTCTAACAAGAGCCCAACCCTCCAGCAATCCCAGGTATAGGTGTATTGCCTGCTGCCAGTACAAGTCCCTGTTCGGCAATCTTGCATCGTCCTAAAGCTTGGGCCTGATCTTGTCACAACCCTGTTTAATAGCCTTCCAAGGCTCTTAAGAGAAATCTACACAAAGGGCCTAACCTAAGTTCAACACTTACCACTCTATAGGATCTGGCCCACCAACCCTTCCTTCTACCTTCATCTTTGTCACACCACCCCACACACCAAGCTGATTTCCAGCCACAACTAAATGCTAGCTGTTACCTCTGACTCTAAACAGACAAAAATGCAGATTTAAGCCACAGTGCCCTGCCCAGGCAATTCAATTCCTCTACTAGGAAAGCTCTTCTTTCCCCCATGTACCCTATACCCCACCTCCCAGCAAAGTGAGTTATTCCTGCTTTTGTCCTGTATGCAAAAAAGCTCTGATAGGTCACTCTACGCATCAGACAGTGCCCTCTCCCTAGCTCTGCTGTTAGCTCCTAGAGGGAGGGAAAATAATCAACATGCATAATGCACCTACTCTAGGCCAGGCCCCATGCTGATTGCTTTCTATCCACTAACCCAGGAAGAAAATTCTCTGCTCACTATTACCAGCCAGCCCAGGAAGTAGTACACAGCTTCATCCATTCAAACTTACTGAATGCCTACCACACACTTGGCTCTGGCCCAAACCCTGAGAATACACTGGTAAATAAGACACAAATGATTCCTACTCTGGTCTCGTAGAAGGACAGAGACAATCAACCAGCAAACACATAGAGTATCAGATAGTGAAAAGGGCTGTACAGAAGTAAAACAGGGACATGAGAAAGTACATGGGGGAGAGAGCTGAGGATACTTTAGCTAGACAGCTCAGAGGAGCCCTCTTTGAAGGAACACTCAAGCTGAGATATAAATGAGGAGCCAGACGTATCAAAAAGAGGGAACAGTAGATGCAAAGACTAGCCCATTCAATAAGCAGAAATGAGGCCAGTGAGACTGAAGGTCAGGAGCAAGGGAGGAGGCTCAGAGGAAGACGGAAGCCAGACCATGGGTTCTGCAGCCCACAAAGAGAGTGGATTTTTTTTTTTAAGATTTTATTTATTTATTCATGAGAGAGACAGACAGACAGACAGACACACAGGCAGAGGGCAGAAGCAGGCTCCATGCAGGGAGCTTGACATGGGACTCGATCCCAGGTCTGCAGGATCAAACCCTGGGCTGAAGGCGACGCTAAGCCGCTGAGCCACCCGGGCTGCCCAAAGAGGCTGGACTGTACTCTAAGCACAAAGAGAAGCCACTGGAAAGTGTTGAGGCTGAGGGCCAACGTGACCTTGACGAATCATGACCTGACGAATCCTGTAAAAGGAGTTCACTGCCTACTGTGTGGGAAATGGAGTAGCAGGGAGAGGAGGGCTAGCCATCAGGAGGGAAGAAGGTCCAGCACTGTAGGAGACCAGCAGAGGCAGGGATTTGGCCTCTGGAGCAATCTCAAGAAGGCAAAGATAGCTAGAGATTTATGACTCATGAGGATAATTAAAGATATTAACCAGATCCAGGTTAGGGGCAGCAGAGTTTGGCAGATACCAGCTCAGGGTACTTCTTTACTTTCCAAGCTTCAGCTTCTTTTTCTGAAAAATAGGGCTCACACTCCTGCCACTAGGGGTTGTTGCACAGATGCGAGTTCTTAGCAACTGGTGTGGGCCAGAGCAGGTACTCAAATGTGAGTGCCCTTCCCTCATCGTTCCTCATTTTTCTGAAAAGGGTGGGAATCTGATCTATGCAGGGAAGGAGAGTGGCAGCCCTTAGTCTCACCATTCCACTGTGTTCAGGTCACATTTTAATGCCTGTAAGAAAGTAAGGAAAGTCTTCTCACTCAGGAGGTGAGAGAAAAGTAAGCAGAACCACAATGTATGTACAAGAGGAGAAAAAAACTCCTCTTGTCTTCTAGAGTTTTACAGTCTAAACTAAGGACTTGCCAAATTCTTGGAGGCATTATATTTGGTTACATAGAATAAGGCTCGTGCCTGATATATTTTATCCTACAAAGAGTGTCTCTGTAGATGGATAGATTAGAAGGGGGCCAGGGGTAGTATAAAGTGACTCGGGGGGATCCCTGGGTGGCACAGCGGTTTGGCGCCTGCCTTTGGCCCAGGGTGCGATCCTGGAGACCCGGGATCGAATCCCACGTCAGGCTCCCAGTGCATGGAGCCTGCTTCTCCCTCTGCCTATGTCTCTGCCTTTCTCTCTGTGTGACTATCATAAATAAATTAAAAAAAATTAAAATTAAAAAAAAAAATAAAGTGACTCAGGGAACATGGGAAAGAGCTCTAGCTTTGGGATCAGAGGGACCTGGGCTGTGCCACTTACCAGCAGCCTCCCTACATCCCAATTGCTTCAACTATTAAATAGTAACCACCATGTTCCTTGTAGGGTCTGCCTGGGATGTGGCAAGCATGTGAGAAAAGCAAAGTCAATGAAGAGCTGTGTGGTCACTATCTGCCAGTGTGTGTAAGGTCCAAAATTAGGTTCAAAGGTCATACAGTTGGTAAAGGAAAAACCTAGACCTCAAGCCCAGTTCTGACTCCAAAAGCATATCCTTTGTTACTTACCTACATTATTTACTAAAAAACAAAACACCTAAAAGTGCCTTCTTGTTTTACTTTAACCTATTGCTTCCATCTCCAACCTAGACTGGCTCAGAGTACATGTCTTAAATGTCCTTGCATGTGACTAAACAGAATTCAGTTAAGGGGAGGGTTAGGGACAGGGAAAGGGCAGAGAGGATCACACATGCCCCTTAACATTCATCTGATGACTGAAACACGACTTGAGTGGAGGACTTTAGGCAGTGTGACCTTGGACAGGTCTCTTCTCTTTGAGCCTCTACTTCTACTGTAAAATGGGGAAATGACCTCAGACTGCCTGCAGCATGGAACAGCTAGGAGGTAACGAAGGTAAAAGTACTTAACACACTCATCACTACAGCTGGGACCTAGTATGCCCAGTGACCAATGAGGCCATCCGCCACCAAGCCAATAAAACCATCAGCCCAATATATATTCCTATAATGTGCTTGTAAGTGTACAGAATATCATATAATTGGAAGGAAAGAGAAGGTGATGGAAAACAGGGAAGTAACCAAATATTTGGGTCAGCAGTGAAGAGACTTTTTTAGCTATACACCCTTTTGTGTGAGGTGCTTCTCTTAGTTATCATTTTCCTCTAAAAACAAAGCAAGTTTTAAAGCTCTGTCCATAGATTTAACTGTGGTAAAATGCATCCAGAAAAGTAATCCATAAAGGTGTAATAGTGGCTTCCTCTGAAGAAACAGGAGTGGCAATTAGGGGATGTTGGCCTAATTTGGAACATTCCATTTCTTCACAAGCAGAATGTATTCATGTATTACCTGTATGATTAAAAATTAATTAAACGGTTTATCTTTGGAGGGCATTTTGGCTGTACCCATCATGACTGAAAATCCATGTGCTCTTTGCCCCACGCCAGTTTAGTTCTAGGAGCTCACCCTACATATATATTAGCACCCCCACCAGACTTGTTCTAGAAAATTCACTGAAGCATCCTTAGCAAAAACTGCAAACAACATAAATGTCCATCATCAAGAGTTAATTAAGAAGGGCACCTGGGCGGCTCGGCGATTGAGCATCTGCCTCTGGCTCACGTTGTGATCCTGGGGTTCTGGGATTGCAGGGAGCCTGCTTCTCCCTGTGCCTATGTCTCATGAATAAACAAATAAAATCTTTTTTTTTTTTTTAAGTAAGTTAAGAAAACGTTGGTACAGCTGTACCATGGAGTTCTACATGACTCAAAAATAATATGGCCTTTGGGAGGCCTGGGTGGCTCAGTCCTAGGACTCTTGATTTCTGCTCAGGTCATGGTCTCAGGTCCTGAGGTGGAGCCCCCAGGGCTCTGCGCTGGGCGTGGAGCCTGCTTAGGACTCCGTCTCCCTCTGTCCCTGCAACCCCGCTCACCTCCTCTAAATAACTGGAATGTGTGTGGGGATATGGAGCCCTGGTGGCGACTACCATAGTGTATCGGGTGCACGTTACCATGCCATGAAGACGCGGAAGGGGGTTTACATACGCGCGAGCGTGCCTGTCTTCACGTGGGGTTTTTCTGACATGATACAAGGAACTGGGAACAGCTGGTGACTCTGGAAACGGGAACCAGGAGACCAAAGAAAGGATGAGTGAGACTTATGTTTTTTGGCACTTTTTACGTACGCCCTTTGGGTAGTCTTTGAGTTTTCTTTCTCGTCCGTGTAGCTCAACCTCACCTTGGAAACGAAAACAACTTTACGGCGGCGCCTTGCGCGCGGTTGCGCCGGTGCCCAGCGCTCCGCTCGCGGGCCGCCCTCCGACCCGGGGAGGGCCCCGTGCCCCGGGCCGAGCCCCCGCCGCCCCCCGACCCGGGGACCTCACGGCAGGGCGGGGGCCGTCCCCCGCCCGCGAGCCCGAGCCCGGCTCCCGCCCCGGCCAGCGCTCACCGCCAATGATGGTCCGGATGAGGGAGGCGTGCCCGGGGCAGTCGACCAGCGTGACCTGCAGCTGCGGCTCGCCGGGCTCGGGCTCGGGCTCGGGCTCGGCCCCGGACGCCGCCGGGGGCGCGGGCAGCGCCGGCCGCAGGCGCGCGGGCAGCGGCACCGAGAAGCACGAGAAGCCCAGGTCGAGCGTGATGCCGCGCTCGCGGCTCTGCGGCTGCTTGTCGAAGGCGGCGGTGGAGGCCGTGGTGCTCAGCGCCCGCGCCAGAGCCGTCTTGCCGCTGTCGATGTGGCCCAGCACGCCCACGTTCACGTTCACCCGCCGGCCAGCCATGCCGCCGCCGCCGCCCTCCGCTCCCGCCGCCGCCGCCGCCGCCGCCGCGGTCCGGCGGGTTAAGCCGCCCCCCCCGCAACCCGCGCGCCCGGCACGCGCGTTCCGGCGCCGAAGCTTCCGCCCTCTGGGCGCCCGCGGGCGCTGCCGTTCACCGCGCCGGAGGAGCGTCCCCGGGGTCGGGACTGCACCAAGGTCGCTGTGCAGGGCGCTGCTCTCACGTGGCTCCTGCCACCCGGTGCCTCCAGGAGACCGGGGGGAGGGGACGAGATCCATGGGATCCATGCAACGAGCTCTTATCATGTGCCCCCTGGGTACCAGGCACTGCTTATTCCTGGCCCTGGGATACGGCGCTCTCCCGCCCTTATACTGTCCTGGGCTGGGGTGCGGGTCAGTTAATAAGCAGGTGAGCGAATGTGTGAACCAGACCATTTCAGAGAGGGAGGGACCTTGCAGGAAAAATAAAAGCGGAGATTAAAAGGCCTAGAGTGCGTTCGGGCTCCCTGCTCAGCGGGGAGTCTGCTCCTCCCTCTCTCTCTCTGCCCTTCTCCCCAGGAAACAAAATCTTTAAAAATAAAAGGGCTAGAACACCGGAGAAGGGAGGACAGCTAGTTTACAAGGAATGGTCAGGTAAGGCCTCGGCCAGTTGCTGATTGGGCTGCGGCTGGAATGCGGAGCAGGAGCCAGCCCCAGCCGTGGGGGCGACTGGGAAAGACTGTTGGAGAAGGCCCGGAAGGATGTCACCTCTGACTCGGGAATTCTCGCCCTTCGAGTTTGTGGCCTGGCCTCAGGAGGGGCAGCAGAGCTCCAGATTGTATGTAAAGGGTTGTGTGTATTGTAGTGGAGAGAGAGTACATACGGTACATGTACATGTACAAGAATCTCCGAGATTCGGGAGATTCTTGAAGCATCTGGAGCCACTGAAAAGGTTGTCAACCACAGCCAACAACCAGGAGTCCCAAACAGCCGTCTTCACTGGCTGGACAGATGACTCAAGGAGAGAGATTGGCAGGGCTGAAGATGCCTGCCAGTGTGGACACTGGAGACCTGAAGAGCATCCTGCAAGGAGGAAGCCACTGCTCAGTTCCCAACAATTGATACCGGGCAGGAACGCTAGCCCAAAATTGCCCATCTATCCATTTTTCAAGAGAACAGAGTGTTTCTATATGAAATTTCTTTTTTTTTTTTAATGACTTTATTTATTTGACAGAGAGATAGAGTTAGAGAACGCAAGTTGAGGGAGCAGCAGAGAGAGAGAGAGAAGCAGGCTTCCCACAGAGCAGGGAGCTCCAAAGCGGGGCTCGATACCACGACCCTGGGACCATGACCTGAGCTGAAGGCAGATGTTCACTGACTGAGCCACCCAGGCATCCCTTATATGAAATTTCTGTATGAAATCCTGTACATGTCAGCAACCAGTTTAGCATTTAATTTAAACACTGAATTAGCCAAGGACAAAATCCACTCAATTCTGCCTGGCAGCCAGTTTGCCGTCTATGATGAGCCAGGCCATGTTCTGATGTGGTCACACGTGGCAATGACTGTTCCCTGACTCCTCCTGTGGTCCAGGCTCTGCCCTAGCAACAGAGTCTCCGAGATAATCAGATAATGGTTTTTTCAGCCCCTCTTGCAGCACAGGGAAGAGGAGAGAGGAGGACACATGTTGGGGTAGCTAACACCAAGCAACTGCCGCTCGAGAAGACTCATGTGCAACATAGGATGAAGACTTAGGTGAGGGGTTTAGAGAAGGGCCAGATAGGACACTTCTGCTTTGTTGGGCACATGGCACTCACCTGTGGAAAAGTTACTGCTAGGTGCTTGCGCACAAAATACCCATACAGAAGAAAAGAAGTTGGGGCACCTGGTTGGCTCAGTCAGTTGGGCATCTGCCTTCAGCTCAGGTAATGATCTCCGGGTCCTGGGATCGAGCCCCACATTGGGCTTCCTGCTTAATGGGGAATCTGCTTCTTCCCCTGCCTCTGCCTTTTGCCCTGCTCATGCTTGCTCTCTTTCTCTCTCTCTCTCTGTCTCAAATGAATTAATAAAATCTTTGAAAAAGAGAGCGAGAGAGAGAGAGAGAAAAGACACTGCATGGGATGGGATGCCTGGGTGGCTCAGCAGTTGAGCATCTGCCTTCAGCCCAGAACGTGATCCCAGAGTCCCAGGATCAAGTCCTACATTGGGCTCCCTGCATGGAGCCTGCTTCTCCCTGACTATGTCTCTGCCTCTCTCTCTCTGCCTCTCATGAATAAATAAATAAAATCTTAAAAAAAAAAAAAAAAGCTGCATGGTAAGCTTCCTCTGAAAATGTCTTTCCAAGTATGATTCTAGTCTGAACTATGGGTCTTGTCTGAACATGTGGCCTTCTAAAATGTCACAGGCAAAAGCTCTGGAGAGTTAGCTATAGGCTGTGATATTGTGATTTATAGTAAGAAATATTTATTTGGCCTTCCTCCTGCTCCAGGCACAGGGCTCCAAAAACCCTTGGAATTTCCTGTGATGACAGTGAGAAAGGTGTCTTGGGGGCTGGCTGCCATGGGAGTCAACCAAGTGATTGGAGTTGCAACTCTCAGTTCCACCCCCTGACCTCTGGAGGGGAGAAGAGAGGAGCTAGAGATTGAATCAATCACCAATGGCCAAAGATTGATTCACTGATGCTTGTGTCATGTAGCCTCCCTGAAAACTCAAAAGGACAGAGTTCAGAGAACTCCCACATTCAAGGAAAGTGGCCAGCTCAGATAAGGCATGGAAGCTCCATGTCCCTTCCCACATACCTTGACCCATCCTCTCTCTTCCATTTTGCTGTTCCTGAGTTACATCCTTTTGTAGTAAACTTGTAATCCAGTACGTTGTTTCTCTGAGTTCTGTGAGCTGCTATAGCAAATTCATTGAACCTGAGGAGTGGGTCATTGGAACTTCCAGTGTACAGCTAGCTGGTCCTCAGAAGCACAGGTGACAACCTGGACTTGCATTTGGCTTCTGTAGGAGTTGAGGGCAGTCTCATGTTAAGGATTGAACCCTTAACATGTAGAAGCTGAGGCTATCTCCAGGTAAATAGTGACAGAATTGAGTTGAATTGTAGGACACTGGGGGAGGAAGAACTTTTCCCTTCCTCCTTCCTAGGTTCTGTGCCTGACCTAATAATTAAATTGACATAAGACAGATTCACAGCTTAACTAAGCAAATTTAGTTTTGTACATATGAGAATGCATAAAAATATGAGATACAAAGAAGCAACCAAAGCAGGCAGTTGGTTTTTTTGTTTGTTTGTTTGTTTGTTTTGTTTTTGTTTTTGTTTTACCTTTTAGATAAAGAAATAATAAATCTGTGAAGAATTGACAAGAGAAATAAGTTTGGGCTTGGGGTAGCAAGCAAATTAGTGAATAAGTAAACAAGGTTTATTTATACAGAATCCTGGGCCTGAATTCCCTATCTGGTGATAAGGATGTTTTCTACCCAGGTACCCTTCACATGGAAAATTTATTTCCTGCTTTCAAGGAGATAAAAGAGGGTCACAATGTGCTTATTGCACTGGCTGTTTCTTAGGTAACTTTAATTCGAAATAATCCATATGCCAAAGTGACATGTTTGGGGGCAACCTGCCCTGAACCCCAACAACACTGTTAAAAGCAAGACAACTGGATCAAAATGGAGTCACTTAGGCAAAGCCCTATGTCAACAAACTGAGAATTAACTTAATTACAATTCTGGCTCTCCCAGAAATGGAATCTTCAACCAGTCAATCAGGAATCACCTGATCAGCACTAATAAGGTAATCTGCTTGACAGATTCTTATCCTTTAAAGGAAAGTAATCTTGCCATAACCAATCCACTTTTTTGCCTAGTATCACTTCCTCGTTCCTGTTCCCTTCTGCCAAATACGTCTTTCATACAGCTCCTCAGTACTTTTTTCTTTCTATCTGCTAGATAGGATGCTGCTTGCTTCTGATCAATTTTTGCTCAAACTCTTAAAATTGCTAATACACTTCAGTTTGTCTTTTAGCAACACCCACCTGGTGTTAGACAATTGCTTGGCTGAATGGGAAAACCCATGCACTGGAATTGGGGCCAGAAATGTAAAGGCGTGGGCGCCTGGGTGGCATGGGTGGTTAAACATCTGACTCTTGGTTTGATCCGAGAGAAAGGATCTGGTAATGCTGAGATTTGTGTTCAATGTTCAGGACCCATTCCTCAAGAGAGATTCTTTGAAAGTATTTCAGTTCCCAGCCCCTTGTTCTCTTGGGCACCAGGGAATGTGGTCTTTGTGAAAAGGTACATTATAGTATTTCTTTACTATATTGTTTACAGCGGTAAAATATTATACATACTGAAATATCCTTAAAATAGATGTTATGGTAAGTTCGCAATAACATCAAAATAACAAGTTACCAAGAAACAATAATTTGAAGGAAAGAGAGTGTGTGGTGGTCTAGATGAAATAAAACTGGCCATGAGTTGATCACTGTTGAAGTTGGGTAATGGGTCAGGGTGGGGAGAGGGTCCATTATATTTTTCTACTTTATTTTTTAAAAAATATTTATTTATTTTAGAAAGAGAGTGCACACAAGCAGGGGGAGAGGCAGGAGAGGAGAATCTCAAGCAGACTCTGATTCCCTGCTGAACAGGGCAGAGCCTGATGTGGGGCTTGATCTCACCACCCCGAGATCAGGACCCAAGCAGAAATCCAGAGTTGCCCACTTAACTGACAGAGCCATCCAGGTGCTCTTCTATTTACTTTCTGTATATGTTTGAAATTTTCCAGAGTAAAAAAAAAAAAAAAATTAAGATTTTATTTATTTATTCATGAGAGACACACAGAGAGAGAGGCAGAGACACAGGTAGAGGGAGAAGCAGGCTCCATGCAGGGAGCCTGACATGGGACTTGATCCTGGGTCTCCAGGATCAGGCCCTGGGCTGAAGGCAGCACTAAACCACTGAGCCACCCGGCTACCCCACAGTAAAAAATTTAAATGGGGGGGGGGGAGGGCGCAGGGAAGAGATATGGTATCTCCATAGAGTAGAATATTATATAGCCCTCAAAAATAACAAAGACAGGGATGCCTGGGTGGCTCAGCCGTTGAGCGTCTGCCTTCGGCTCACGGTGTGGTCCCAGGATCCGTGATCAAGTCCCACATCAGGCTCCCTGCATGGAGCCTGCTTCTTCCTCTGCCTGTGTCTCTGTATCTCTCATGAGTAAATAAATAAAATCTTTAAAAAAACAAAAAACAAAAAAAAAAAAACAAAGACAATGTACACCACTTGGGAACAACTTCTAAGATATGTTGGTAATTTTTAAAAAGCAAGGCGCACTTCCATATGTGTAACATGTTTACATGTATGAGAAAAGCACTCCCTCTCTATATTTGCTTGAACAGTGTGGAAGAGCCCTACAAGGGTTACTCACAAGTGTGTCCCAGAAGATGGACCCAGGAAGGCCCCATAGCTCAGTCCTCTTATTTCCTCTCTCTACAATCACTTCCTGGTAATCTCCCCTGAGTCATGGCTTTAGGAGCCATCAGCTCTCAAATGAACATCTCCTAACTGCAGCTTATATATGCAACTTGAATGCCTACCAGGTACCTCAAACTGAATGTAGGGAATGGAATGTCTTATCCTCCCCTCTCCTACCCACCAGCAGCCCTATCTCAGTTAATGAGAACTACATCCTCCCAGTTGCTTGGGCAGCAAACCGCAGCTCAACCCATGAGTCCTCTCTCCCTTTCATACTCTCCATCCAATTCATGAAAACATCCCGAAGTTTTGTGACTAGATTCCAACCACCTGTTAGCATTTGCCTAAAGCCATCATCTCTTACCTGGATTACTGCGACAGGAAAATCACTCTTTTTGGCATATAGTCGTATCAGCTTCAGCAAATGCACAGTCATGTAACCAACACTACAGTCAAAATACAGAACGGTTCGACTGCCCTCTAAGAAACCCCTTTGCGCTGCCCCTTTGTAATCAAACCCTCCCATAATTTCAAACCCTGGAAGCCACTGATCTGTGCTCCTATCCCTACAAGACTTAGTTTCCCAGAATATTATATAAATAGAAGCAGACTGTGGATAGTCTCTAAGCCTAGCTTCTTTCATTTAGTACAATGCATTTGAAATTCATCCATGTTTTTGCATGTAACCACATTGTGAGTTCCTTTTTATTACTGTGTAATATTCCCCTGAGTAGACGGACCATGATTTGTTTGCCCATTCATCTGCTGAAGGACAGGAAGCATTTAACTAGAAATGCATTGATACATTTGACTTTTAAATTATTTCAAAGTATTACTTAATAAATAAGTAAATATGTTTTTAAATGTAAAATAAGGGCACTGGGTGGCTCAGTGGTTGGGCATCTGCCTTTTGTGTGTGTGTGTGTGTGTGTGTGTGTGTGCATCTGCCTTTGGCTCAGGTCGTGATCCTCAGGTCCCAGGATCAAGTCTCGCAAGGTGGTCCCCATGGGGAGCCTGCTTCTCCCTCTGCCTATGTCTCTGCCATTCTCTCTCTCTCTCTCTCTGTGTCTCTCATGAATAAATAAATGAAATATAAATAAATAAATAAATAAATAAATAAATAAATAAATAAATGTAAAATAATGTTCTAAAGGTACCAGTGGAACTAAGATCCTTTTGTTTTTAGTCCTCAGTGGGAAAGTCATAAATACTTTCTCGCTGTTGCCTGTGGATAGACTTCTCACCCCACCCCATGCCCACCACTTGCTGCTCTGGCCATCATGAATCCTGCAAATGGATCCACTTTGCCCTACACTCACCCACCAGCTATGCCCTTTGCCTGGCACACTTTCTGGAAACTTCCTCTATATCATGCCCTGCACTAGTCACAGCTTTAGAAAGTAAATGACAGAAACCCTCCATGAGATTTTGGTTCCGCGTTCCCTACACACCCTTCGCAGAGTTTTTAAAGAATATTTGACTCTGGGTTGGGTAGCAGAATGGATGCCAGTCAATTCAGGCCTCCTTTTTATTCCCTTCAGAAATGCCTGGTGAAGCCACAGAAACCATCCCTGCTACAGAGCAGGAGTTGCCACAGCCTCAGGCTGAGACAAGGTCTGGAAAAGAATCTGACAGTGATGAATCAGAACCAGAGCTTGAGGAACAGGATTCCACACAAGCAACCACACAACAAGCCCAGCTGGCAGCAGTAGCTGAAATCAATGAAGAACCAGTCAGTAGAGCAAAACAGAGCCGGAGTGAAAAGAAGGCACGAAAGGCTATGTCCAAACTGGGTCTTCGACAGGTTACAGGGGTTACAAGAGTCACTATCCGGAAATCTAAGAATATCCTGTTTGTCATCACAAAACCAGATGTCTACAAGAGCCCAGCTTCAGATACCTACATAGTTTTTGGGGAAGCCAAGATTGAGGACTTATCTCAGCAAGCACAACTAGCAACTGCTGAGAAATTCAAAGTTCGAGGTGAAGCTGTCTCAAACATTCAAGAAAACACACAGACTCCAACTGTACAAGAGGAGAGTGAAGAAGCAGAGGTGTAGAGGTTAAGGACATAGAATTGGTCATGTCACAAGCAAATATGTCAAAAGCAAAGGCAGTCTGAGCCCTGGAAAACAACAGTAATGATATTGTAAATGCTATTATGGAATTAACAATGTAACCGTATGAAAATGAGGACTTTTTTGGTGTTTCAAAAGAATAACTGCAGCTCGGTTTGAAATTTGTACTGTTTCTATCATTAATAAAGTTATGGCTTCTTGTTGGATGAAAAAGAAAAAAAAAGAAAGAAACCCTCCATGAAACTGACTGAAGAAAAAAAAAAAAAAAAGGAAATTCACTGGCTTATGGTATAGTTAAAAGCACAGGCTTGGGCAGCCCTGGTGGCTCAGAGGGTTTAGCGCCACCTTCAGCCCAGGGCGTGATCCTGGGGCCCCAGGATCGAGTCCCATTAAAAAAAAAAAAAAAAAAAAAAAAAAGCACGGGCTCTTGTGGCTGTCTGCTTGTGCTTGTATCCTACCTCTCCCATCTGAAAGCTGTGTGTCTTGGGCAAGTTACAAAACCTCTTCATGCCTCTGTTCTTTCATTTGTGAAGGAAGGGGACACAATAGTTCCTAACTCATGGGGTTGCAAGAATTAAATGTAGTAGTATTTGTTTGGCATCTAGGACAAGGCTGGGTGTATAGTAAGTGCTGTATTAGTGTTTGTTAGGTTAGATAAATAAATGTGCCTAAAAGATCAAGAGGAAGCGCCCCTTTTCATGTTGGCTTCATCCAGGGGCTCAGATGATGACATAAAGCCACCGGCTTTGTTCCTCTCCCCTCTGGGTTGCTTCTACTTCCAAGCAGGCTCTCTCCTCATGGTGACAAAATAGCTGCCAGCACCTCCAAGCTTATGATCTCAGCAACTCCACATCCCCACACCAAGTCACCTTGTCTGATGAAGTCATGCATCAAGCAGAGATAGAAAATGCTCTGTCTCTCCAGGTGTAAGTTATTCGCTCACTCCAAGGGCCAGGAGGGAAGTGCAGGTGCTGTTGCCATCAAAATACAGGGGATCCCTGGGTGGCGCAGCGGTTTGGCGCCCGCCTTTGGCCCGGGGCGTGATCCTGGAGACCCGGGATCGAATCCCACGTCAGGCTCCCGGTGCATGGAGCCTGCTTCTCCCTCTCCCTCTGCCTATGTCTCTGCCTCTCTCTCTCTCTCTCTCTCTCTCTGTGTGACTACCATAAATGAAAAAAAAAATACAGATAACATTATGCCTCAACCTTGTGAATTTTGTCTCTAACCTGACATCTATCCCACTGAATTGAGTTTGCTTTAGGCCAGGCTGGTGCTCCAAAGCTCTTCTCCCAATCTTAGTAGGCTGAGGACCCCTTACACATCTTTGATTGCCCAGGGCCTGACCTAGGCAAATGCTCCATAACTGTTTCTGGAGTGGACTCACCCCCAAATCTGTAGCCCACAAATACATCCTTCTCTGCTGCAGACTGCTGATCTCATACAGTTCCACAGGCTGGGCGCGGTCCTTGGGAAATGATTGACAGGAAACAGCCTGCAGAATTGTGATTATTTGGGATTTGTTCTTAATGTTAATGCAATCCTGGTTCCTTTCTGTTTCTTTAATGCCATTTTGTACAAAGGTAGTTCAAAGTTCTTTACAAGCAGCTAGTAATTAATTCAACTTCATTAAGGCCAATTAATCCAGGATTAATTATAAATTTGCCCAGAGGAAGTTATTATACTTTGCTCTTTGATTTAGGTTTTGGCTTCTGAAGATTCTTTTAGGAGTGAAATGGAAATTTCCCTTTTCTCTGAGTGTAACTACCTTGCCGGTGATTTTGTTAACCATGTACCTTCCTCAATATGTCTCATACTAACCTCAGATGAGGCTGTCACTCAGGCCACCAGCTGTGCTACATGGCATTCCCAGCACTAAACAGATCTGCTAATGCCATAGTAGCCACAGGGTGAAGAAGAGGGTGTTCTGGCAAGAGCTGGTCCCACATAGTATCAAATCATAGCCCTACCTCGTGCTGGCTATGTGACTCACCATGTCTTCTGCCTGCATATGGTCATAATAATGTTTTACAAGATCCTTATAGTCTATATTGGTCAGCATCCACTTCCTTTTTCTGAAAGGCTGCTTGATTCTCCTTGGAGGCATCACACCGCCTCTCATCCAGGTCACTATGGGTACTGACTCCCCTCTAGTTCCAGAGTGAGCCTGAGACTCAGGTCCAGTCCAACAGCCATAGCAACTGTTTGGGTAGTGAGTGTGTGATCCAGTAAGCACAATTGAAGGAGAACCTGAAATTGTTTCCAGGGAAAACAATGCAAAAGTGTGCTCTCTGACACTATAGAAATCAATCTGGGCTGATGGGATCCTGGGAGGGGAGCCTGGCCATGACAGAATAATGAGCTTCCAAAGATGCCCCCTCCTGGAATCTGTGAGTGTGTTACCCCACATGGTAAAAAGGGACTTTGTGGGTATGATTGATTTAAGGATCCTGAGATGGAGAGGTTATCCTGGATTGTCCTGTGGGCCTGATGAAATCACAAGGGTCCTTATCTAAGGAGGCAGGAGGGTCAGAATCAGAAAGATGACCTCAGGCAGAAGGCTCCACTGACCATAACTGTCTTTGAATATGGAAGATGGACTTGAGGCCCAGGAATGTGGGCAGCCCATAGAAGCTGGAAAAGGCAGGGCTGTAGATTCTCCCCTAGATCCTCCAGAAAGGAATGAAGTCCTGCCAACACTTGATTTTAGCCCACTGAGACCCATTTTGGGCACTGACCTCCAGAACTGTAAGAGAATAAATGTTGCTTTAAGCCACAAAGTTTGTGCCAATTCGTTACCACAGCAATAGGAAATGAATAAGAGCATTTAAATTGAAGTACTGAGTCTATTTTCAAATGTATTACATAAATGAATATGTCCTTATTCCCTCCCACCTGATCAAAGGTATAGGGGGCTTTTGCCAGGCCTGCTCTACGTCTTAGACCCGAGGATCACTAAGACTTACACTATAAACAACCTCAGTGCCTGTCTTCTGGTCAGACTTACTGCCTCCATCCAGGCTACCCTGACCTCTGAGCGCACTGCCACACCACATCAGTAGGACAGAACCCTTGGAGCCCTCAGGAGCTGCAGGCTCTGGCTGCTTTCCTAGGCTGACACCAGGACTCAGCAGATGCCACCAGATTTCCCTGCTGCAGTGGGACTTGCCTGCTGAAATGGAAATACTGTTTCCCAACAGAGGAGGTTATGGTAGGAGACGTAAACTAGCCCTTGCTAGCCTGACCCTGATGTTTATCTCTGCTCTCCACAGCAGTTCTGTGGGTTCCCTGGGGTACTGTTTCAACTGAAAAAAGCATGATAAAATGACTCACTAAAGCGAGGACACACACAGAAAGAAGGCAAATATTAAGGGGAGGAGAAAGTCCATGTCTTCATATTCCAAGGCTCTGATACCACTTCCTGTGCCCTTTCTGATGCTGGAGCCCCCTGTGAAAGGTCTCATTTAATTTTCTTAGTAATCCTGCACGTGAGTGTTGTTACTGCTGTTTCACAGGACAGGGAAGTGGACCTGAAGAGAGACCTTGCTCAGAAAACATCAGCATTTGAATCTAGGCCATCTGTGCTGGAGTAGGAGGCTTCCATGCTGCCAGGAACTCGGGACCCTTCTGTTCTCGGACAGCTGTTCCATGTTCTGTTAATTTCCTTCAGCCCCAATGATGAGAAGCATCTTCATAGATTATGTCCCATTCAAGTACCACCTACCACTTATATGTTTCTTTAAGGTAACAGGCTTTTCAACTTAAATAAAAGTATTTTCCTATACATAGGAAAACCATCACCTGCAATAAATAGGCCTCAAAAACCTTGGTTTCAGAGTCCTTAGGGAGATTAGCAAGTGCCAGGAAGGTGTTAAAGTGACACCCTGCCCCCTAAGACTTTATTGAAAGAGAATTAGAAAGACAATAATGCTCTTACTATAAAAATCAATATTATTTAATTTTATGTCTTTGTACCACCTTTAAGTTGCTAGCAAAATTATTTCTGCTCTGTCCACAGAAATCAGCCTGGGGCTGAAATAACAAGCATGCCAAATATGTTGCCAATAATCGGAGAGGTGTATAATTCCAAATGCTGGTGAGGATGTGGAAACACAAGATCAGTTAGTAAGCCAATCAGTTTTTAAAAAGTGATTCCTTTACCTGGGTATTTCTTTGACTTATTTGATTTTGATTGGCTGGGATCTTGGGACCATGGCTGTGAACTGCACTCCACACATTGGGAATTGTACTGTTTATAATAAGCATGATAGTCTCCTTGGTGTGCCATATTCTCTCAAAAGTGTTAAGTACATATTCCCAGCCACTGGGACCAAGCAAATGAATCTCCCTACTAGAATGTCAGAAAAGGGACAGAGAGAACAACTGACTTAAAGAATGTTAACCTGACATTTTGCCCTGTGAATACCATACAGGTTCAGCAAAAAAACAGGATTATAGAGCAGTAGCTGGGAGTAGGGCTAATGCTTTACTTTTCTTTCTTTCTTTCTTTCTTTCTTTCTTTCTTTCTTTCTTTCTTTCTTTCTTTCTTTTTTTTTTTTTAGATTTCATTTATGTATTTGAGAAAGGGGGGGGGGCGGAGAGAACAGCAGAGGCAGACTCCCCACTGAACAGGGAGCCAATGCACAGGGCTCGATCCCAGGACCCTGAGATCATGACCTGAGCTGATGACAGATGCTTAGTCCACTGAGCCACCCAGGTGCCCCTACATTGTGATTACATCCTTTGGTTATGCTGAACATCTGATCAAAAGGGGGGGAATTGTTAAAAACATAACAATAAGACCCCAGTGGACTCACTTATTCTAAGCCCCACATCACCAAACCAAGCCTTTTTTTTTTTTTTTTAAGATTTTATTTATTTATTCATGAGAGACACAGAGAGAGAGGTAGAGACATAGGCAGAGGGAGAAGCAGGCTCCCTGTGGGGAGCCCGATGTCGGACTCGATCCCAGGATCCTGGGATCATGACCTAAGCCAAAGGCAGACACTCAACCACTGAACCACCCAGGCATCCCCACCAAACCAAGACTTAATTAATGTTGGTTCTTTAAGAAATAGGATCTTAAATCCGTTATCAGGAATCACCTGATTGGCAGTGCTAGGTAATCTGCCTGATAGACCCTGCGTCCCCTAAATAAAGTAACTTTGCAATAACCAACCCAATTCTTTTGGTCTACTGGAACTTACTTATTCCTGCTCTCTTCTATCTATAAAAGTCTTTCATTTTGTGAGGCTCCTCGCCTATCCTTTCTGCTAATTGGATGCTGCCCAGTTCATGAATTGTTGAATCCAGCCAAAACATCTTTAAAATTTATTCAGTTAAATTTTACTTTTTTTAACATTGCAAAGATATCAAAGGATATGATATCCTCCATACTACCCGATGAAGAGAGATATATAGGGCAAGGTATGGGGAAAGAGTCTGAAGCTCCCATGCTCTCTCTAACCACATTACTCTCCTCAAATCTCCATGTGTTCCTTAACCTCTCTGAACCCTGTCCTTTTGGGTTTCTATGGAGGCTTCATTAATAGGCATGATTGATGAAGTCATTAGCCATTGGCTACTGATCCAATCTCCAGCCCCTCTAATCTCCCTGGAGGCCAGGGAGGAGGGACTGCAAGTGCCAACCCTTTAATCACTTGTTTGGTTCTCTTGGTAACCAGTCCCCATCCTAAGGTGCCGTCCAAAGTCCCCGTATTAACATAATAGACCTTTAGCTCTCTCATGCCTTAGGAAATACCAAGGGCTTTACGAGTTTGATGCCAGAAACAGCGCAAAGACCTATTAAAAAACAAAACTCATGATGATCTAATTGATTTCATTTGATGATTCATGAATTGCGCAGCATCTCATCTTGGCAGATAGAAGGAACCTCCAGGGAGTTGTACGAAATGGAGGGCTTTTATAGGAAGAAAAAGGAAGTTTCTAGCAAAGAGTGGATTGTTTTAGTCTGGTCTCCTTCTTTTGGTAATCTGTCCCCAAAGGAAGGCAGACTACCTCCCTAGTGCTGACCAGATAATTCCAGACTGACTGGTTAAAGTCATATTTCTGGAAGGGGTTGAAACTGCAATTAGGTTAGGTATTAGTCTTGGTTTGCTGCCACGAGACTCAGCACAAGTGACTCCATTTTGAATCTGTTGTTTCTTTTTTAACAGACCAAATATGTATTTTTGTTATGAATCACAGTATCACAGCTCCTGTGAACAATACTGCTATGAACATTGGTCTACAGCTATCTTCTGAATTCCTTTTTCCAGTTCTTTGGAGTATATGTCTAGGAATGGAATTACTTGGTCATATGATAAATTTGTGTTTGACTTTTTGAGGAGCAACAAACTGTTTTCCACAGCAGCTGCATTTTTTACACTTCCATCCACAATGCACAGGGTTTCAAATCTCCACATCCTTGCCAATGCTTATTTTGTTTCTTTCTTTTCCTTCCCTTCTTTCCTTTCTTCCTTCCTCCCCTCTCTCCTCCTCCTCCTCCCCTCTCCCCCTTCTCCTTTTTCTTCTTCTTCTCCTTCTTCTATTTTTAAAAAAGATTTTTATTTATTTGACAGAGGGAGAGAGAGAGAGAGAGAGAGAGAACACAAGCCAGGGAAGTTGCAGGCAGAGGGAGAGGGAGAAGAAGGCTCCTCTTGGAGCAGGAAGCCTGATGTGGGGTTCAATCTGGAACTGAGCCAAAGGCGGTCGCTTAACTGAGCCACCGAAGCACCTCACTCCTCTTCCTTCTTCCTTATAGCCACCCTAATGGGTGTGAAGTAGTATTTCAGTGCTGTTTTGATTTGTATTTTCCTGATGACCAACGATGTTGAGCATCTTTTCATGTGCTTATTGGCCATCTGTATATCTTCTTTGGAGACATGTCTATCAAGTATTTTGCTCATTTTTTAATGGGTTGCTCATTTTTTTGTGTTGAGATGTAGGAGCTTTTTATATTTCCTAGATATTAAACTCTCTCCCAATATACGATTTGTAAATATTTTCTCCCATTTTGTGGGTTATTGTTTCACTTTGTTGAGAGATAGAATCCTTGATGCCCAAAAGTTTTAAATTCTTATCAAGTCCAACTTCTCTAATTTTTCATTAGTTGTGTATGCCTTTAGTGCCAAATTTAAGAAAGCATTGCCAAATCTGGGGCGCCTGGATGCACAATCAGTTGAGCATCCAATTCTTGGCTTCAGCTCAGGTCATGATCTCAGGGTCGTGAAATCAAACCCCAAGTCAGGCTCTGCACTCAGTGTAGAGTCTGCTTAGCGTTTCTCTCTCCCTCTGCCCCTCCCCCTGCTTTCTCTCTATGTATAAATAAATAATTCTAATAATAAAAAAGAGAAACTATTGCCAGATTCAAGTTTATGAAGATTTACCCTTATGTTTTCTTCTAAGAGTTTTTTTTTTATTTTTTTAAGATTTTATTTACTTATTTATGAGAGGCACAGAGAGAAGGCAGAGACATAGGCAGAGAGAGAAGCAAGCTCCATGGAGGGAGCCCGATGTGGGACTCGATCCCAGGATTTCAGGATCATGCCCTGGGCTGAAGACAGATGCCCAACCGCTGAGCCACCCAGGCATCCCTAAGAGTTTTTTTTTATTATTATTATTACAGTTTTATTTATTAATTTGAAAGACAGCGAGTGCTCAAGTAGGGGAAGGGAGTGGGAAGGGACAGAGGGAGAGGAAGAAGCAGGCTCCCCACTGAGCAGGGAGCCTGACATGGGACTTGATTCCAAGACCTGGGAGGATCATGACCTGAGCCATAGGCAGACACTTAACTGACTGAGACACCCAGGTGCCCCTCTTCTAAGAGATTTCTAGGTTAAGTTCCCCAGTGGAAATTTTTGATCCATTTTGAGTTAACTTTTGTATATTGTATAAGATATGGAACCAACTTCTTTCTTTTGCACATGAATATCCAGTTTTCTCAGCACAATTTGTAGAAGAGACTGCTCCTTCCCATTGGCCCATTGAATGGTCTTGGCACCCCTGATCACATAAATGAGGCTTCATTGCTAGGCTCTTTATTCTGCCTACATGAGGCAGTGGTGAAGGCAGAGGTAGGCTTGACCTGGGCTTGTGAGTTCAAAGGTCAGGTGTGAAAGAAGCCAAAGCAAAGAAGCAGCAGAAGGGGTTGAGAAACAAGTGGCTGAAATGACCAAGCTTGGACTGGAGAAACATGGAGTCACGGAACTGGAGATGAAAGAGCAAGGGTCATAGGAGTGAGAGAATGAGAGAGATAGCAGGTCGGGGAGTGTTGCACAGCACACTGCTGGAATGTGGCAGTCCACACAATTACTTGTATATATATCATTACATTGGTAAGGATTTTTAGTACCCATGGATAGAAACCTAACTTACACTATTTTAAGCCACAATATCAGTGCCATTTACAATGCAAGTAGGGCCAGGCTGTATCTGTGAATGTAAAGGATTTCATTAGAAATGTCTGCCATGGGCAGCCCCGGTGGCTCAGCGGTTTAGCCGCCTGCAGCCTGGGGTGTGATCCTGGAGATCCAGGATTGAGTCCCACATCGAGCTCCTTGCATGGAGCCTGCTTCTCCCTCTGCCTGTGTCTCTGTCTCTGTCTCTGTCTCTCTCTCTCTCTGTGTCTCTCATGAATAAATAAATAAAATCTTAAAAAAAAAAAAAAAAAGAAATGTCTGCCAGCTTTCTTTTCCTTTGTGTCGGCTTCACTCCTAGGCAGAGTCTCCTTATGACCTGACAAGGATGACCTGGAAACCCATGACTCAAGTCTTTTTCTTGGCATTTCCAAAAAAAGTACCAGGACACAGTGTCATTGGTCTGTCTGCTTACATTTCTGAACCAATCATCATTTTTTGGGGGAGGGGGGTGGGCATGGGATACTTTGATAGGCCAGGTCAGGCCCATGTCCATTCCTGAAACAAAGTTATGGGTTAGGGTCAACCCATCCAATCCACTCAGACTCAAAGTCAGGGAAAGTTCTCTAAAGAAATTTAGAGACCCAGACTCAAAGTCTTAGACTATAGATTCAGACTCAAAGTCAGGGAACGGTGGTTCTCTAAAGAAAATTAAACTGCTGGTAGCTAGAAGCAGCAGGATGGATGCTGGGTAGCCAAAATATGGCCACTACTGTGGGCCTCACCTACCCTTTACTCACCTTGTGTTTCTTGACACCAGCCTCCTGCATAGTTTTCTATTGAAATTAAAGGAACTGTCCGGCTCTGCAACCACACCTGTCTTTCTCCACTGGATGTGGGGTCTAGGCTCTGTCAGGCATTTGCTCAATTTCTGATCTTGGACAAACTCCGTCCTCTCTGAGGGCCTCAAAATCCTTATTCCCCAGCCTTCACCCCCCATTTCCTCTGGAAGGAAATCCTTTTTGTGCCAAAGTCTGGGGCTTAAAATACTAAATGTAAAAAAGGTCTTCTCTCCTAACTGGACAATACACAAAGCAATTAGTCCAATAAAATGCCTCACTTTGACACCTAATGGGGGAAAGGATTTTTCCTCTACAGGGTGAAAGGCATTGCTCCTTACCTATGGGTAATAATCAGGGAAAAAGTCAATGAGGTGCTAGGCAATCTTCTTGGTGTCCTGGGTTGATGATTCATAGGCCACCAGTATTAACCAAGTCAGCCTTCCAAGGCTTTGCCTCTGCTCTTTCATGCTCTGAAAATGCCAAAACCTTCTAATCACGGACAGAAATCATTACCAAGTCCCATAACACCCAGTGTTTAAGATACATGCAGCAAAACTTCATGACTGAAGTGTGTATGTGGTGGTATAGAATCTTATTTGAATTCATAAGAAGACCTCATTGTGAACCAGGCTATGTGCCAGGCACTTGGGTTAAAATGGTGAATACAAATGTTGTCTACACTCTCATAATGCCTGCAGTTTTGTGGGAGAGACAAACATTGACCCGGTAATCCTGCAAATAGAAAGCTAGATTCAAAAGTAATGGAGAAGTACAAGATGTGAGAGTCAGAAAGCACTACAGTAGGATTTGACTTGAGGCTCTTTCAAACCTGATTCAAGTTCTCTTAAGCTTTAGACAAGTGCCTCCTTTTCTCTAGATTCGTCCGTAAACTAGTAACATACCAACTGCCCCTGAGGAAGTCGGCACTGGCGTTGTCTCCTCATGATGTCTTCTGTGGCTCTCCAGGCTGTTTTTGGTGGCCCTGCTCTGGGCTTGCACACTGGGTAGGTATACCTGTTCCTGAACATCTCATGTTACAAGTTTCCTAACTAAGCGCTTGTCAACTCTGCAGATTTTGTCATACGTAGTGCCTTGTGGTGTCTGGCTGGTAGCAGGTGCTAACAAATGTTTATTGAATGAGTGGATGGCAGTACATTGTGTCACAAGGAGTGTGAATGTCATTATGGAATCTGACAAGGCATATTCGCTGGCTACATCATCTGATGTGTGGGATGGGATGAGGATCACACAGGCTGTGAAGCCGTAAGTCCTCCGCCAAGCTCTCCAGTTAGGCTGATTATCCCATGTGCAGTAATGTGATTATTCTTGGGCAAGTTACTGGGCTTTGGTCTGCATCTTCACCTGCATTAGGACTTGTACTACCTTACAGGGAGGTAGAATTTCGGAAACATAAAATGCTATTCACTGTCAACTTTATTTAAATAAAGAGGGGGTGGGGAGGCCAGGAGAAGGGAAGAAAACAGTTCGAGGGAGCATCCCGAGGGGAGCCAGAGTGGGGGTGGTTGGCCGAGCTGAGCCTCTCTAGGCTTGGGAGTCAGAAAACTGCTTTGCACGCAAAAATCCAAGCTTAAGCTCTAGACCTGTTTTTTCCCCCATCTCCAAATCGGGGGTTCTAATTTGAGCTCCTCAGGAGAGTACGGCGTCCAAGTGGCAACGATTAGGAGCCGGACTCCAGGACCCCCCTCTTGTGCAGCGTCCCAGCCCCAGAGGAAGCGCCGGGCGTTCTCGCTCCGAGACCAGAGCAGGAAGCGCCGGCTGCGGGGGAAGCCGAGCCCGCCACACAGCCGGAAGTGAGTAGGCGGAGCCCTACCGGCAGCCTCGATGGGCGCAGCCAAGAGCCAATGGAGGGCGGAGGCGTTCCCGCCCGCGCCAATGGCACGCCGAGGAAGGCGGGCCTTGACAAAGAGCCCTAGTAACAGCCGCATGGTAACCCAGGCGCCGGGCGTGTGGCGCTGGCTCTCGGTTTTCCGCGCGGGTTTGGGCTCCCGGCGTCCGCAAGATGAAGATTGAGGAGGTGAAGAGCACCACGAAGACGCAGCGCATCGCCTCCCACAGCCACGTGAAGGGGCTGGGGCTGGACGAGAGCGGCCTGGCCAAGCAGGCGGCCTCGGGGCTCGTGGGCCAGGAGAACGCGCGAGAGGTGTGGCGGGCCGGCGGGGAGTGGAGGGGCCGCGGGCGTGGGGAGCTCGGGGAGGGGGGGCGCGCGTGGGCGTCCGCGGGCTTTCCGTGGGGCGGTGGGGCGGTGGGGCCCGCGCTGGGGGCGGCGAGGGAGGCCCGCGCTGGGGCGCGGAGGGCGGCCGCTCGGGGGAACCGGTGCTGCCGGCGCACCTCGCGGCGCCGGGAGAAGCTGGGGAGAAGCTAGTTAGGGCCCTGCTCTCGTGGAGCTTGCATGTTGGACGGGTCAGACCTCAAACGTTTAACCAGTAAATAAAATAATTACTACATTTTGGTGGAGATCGTGCCTGCAGGGCTTTGTCGGACGCGGGAGGGAATCTGGATTTCCGTGAAGGCAGTGAGTGGCTATGGGGATTATAAGAAGGGAGGTGACCAGCCTTAGAAAAATCACCGTGGTTCCCAGGGCTTGGGGCTGAAGGAGGGAAGAGGCAGTCGTGAAGACCACACTCGCGGCATCCTTTTTGACCATTCCGGTCGGATCCACTTGTCTTTTCTTTCTTTAAAAAATATTATTATTTTAAAAGATTTTACTTATTTATTCACGAGAGACAGGCAAGCAGAGACACAGGCAGAGGGAGAAGCAGGCTCCCTGCGGGGCAGCCCGATGCGCAGGTCTCGATTCCAGGACCCCGGGATCACGCCCTGAGCCAAAGGCAGACGCTCAACCCCTGAGCCACCCAGGAGCCCGCAGGTCCACTTTCCTTTTTTTTTTTTTAAACTTTAAAAAAAAATTTTTTTTTAGGTCCACTTAAGTGGCAGTGATGCAAGTCATTTCACCTACATTATAATCACGAAGCTATTCAAGCTCTTTGTATGCTATTTTGCAGATGAAAAAAATTGAGGGTGGGAGAGATCACTTAACCTACTACTTGCCACTCAGTTTAGTAATGATCGTGCTGGGATTTGTACCCACATGTATTCCTGACTCTCAAATCAGTGCTCTCTCTCTGATAGTACGGCCACTTTTCAGCCTGCTGTGCTCTAATGTCAGATCCCTGCCCCTTGGCCTTGCCCTGGCTCGTTAGCTACAGAGACCTGCACATAATACCAGGTTAAGTCTATTGCCTCCTAGCTTGATAGTGCTAAATGACAGGGCCAAAGAAAAGCCTCTGGTTTCTATTTTGAGTATCATTTTCCCAAAATGGAAACTATTGGCAGGCTCAGGGGACTTTGAAATTTCTTTTCATCCACCTTCTGTTTACCAAGAACCTGTTACTGAAAATAGCGGACACTGGCTGAGTGCTTGCTATGTGCCAGGCAGCTTTATCTCGGTTTCCTTGTTTTCACTTCCACACTAGTAATTGTCTGCCTCTTCAGATGTACAAAAAAGTTAAAAGACTTGTATAGCCAGTACCTGTGTGCCTGAATTCTACAATGAACATCTCTGTTGGTTTGTCCTACATCTCATTTATCCATCCACCAATGCACTTTAGACTTTCAAAGTAAGTTCCAGGTAAGTAAGCCAGCGGTTGGCTCAGCGGTTTAGCACCTGCCTTCAGGCCAGGACGTGATCCGGGAACCCAGGATCCAGTCACACGTCTGTCGGGCTCCCTGCATGGAGCCTGCTTCTCCCTCTGCCTGTGTCTCTGCCTCTCTCTGGGTCTCTCATGAATAAATAAATAAAATCTTTAAAAACAAAAACAAAAACAAAAAAAACAAAGTAAGTTGCAGACAGTAGTACACTTCACCTTAAACTCTTTTAGCATGCGTGCCACTATTATGAACAGTGTTTTCAGAGGAGGTGATTTGATTCACAGAGGTTAAGTGAGTAGGTCAAGGTCACTCAGGATAGTGATAGAGACAGGATTTAAACCCCAGCCTGTCTGATTCCAGAATGCATGTTTTTAACTCTGATGCTTTATGCCTCCTTATGAATATGAGCTTCCTGACAATAGAGGTGATTAAATATGATTATATACACCAAACTTCAGTCATTATCAGAGCTCAGTATTTGTTCATTTATTGAATTAATAGGCATCCTACTGCAGCTTCCAGGTCCTTGCATGACTGATCACATCAGCAGTCTGTCTCCCTGGTGCTTAATATCCTCTTACCTGAAAAATGAGAGAATTAGACTAGGTGATCTTTTAAAGGCCTTTCTAGTTCTTTTTAAATTTTAGAATTCAACCGAACATAAATCACTGAGGAGAATTTGGAGCTTAAACTGAGGGAGAGTAAATGGAAGAGGTTCTAGTACATAACCATGGTTTGGAAAGTTTCTTGCCAAAGAGTGCTGAGGATTATGACATCACAAGGTTCTATGGGAAGACCATAGTGGGTGGCTCTATTTTCTTAGAAATGCAGCATCTGAATAGCTTCTGGGCTCTCTTCAGGGCACTGATGCTTTTCCAACTGAGCCAAAAATGGAATGTAGCCCATCTACACGCACATTCTTTGAACATTTTTGGAGTGGCTAAGTGTGTGACCAGGGTACTTCTCCACAGTCCAAAGAAAGTAGTGATAGTGGAGATAGGATATGTTCACAACACCCTGTCACCACCTAGAGAGAAGAGCTATGGCCTCCCCTAAGATCAATATTAGGTTATTAAATCAATGTAAGAAACCATGAAGTCCTGAGATATAAGTGTTGACTAAATGTGACTCTTTATAGTTAAATATCCTAAAATATATAAAAATTAGTAACCCATTTATGGAATTTGCATATACACACATTTATAGATATATATATATATGTGTGTATGTACTGTAAATGGCTTAGTAGTATTTGGAGAGTTAGCGTGAACTTAAGGTATAACAACAAATCATCAAGTAATTTACTCTTGAGGATTCCAAAAGGCATTCAATTAATCTTACTGGTGCACTAGGTTTAACCTCACGTGTGCCATGGCCAACTAGTGGTGTATGCCTTAGTTCTTAACCCTTAATAAGTTAACTTGGGAATCTGATGAAAACTGTTACTCCTCCCTGGAAAAATGCCTATAGACACTTATATACACAATTTTGTTTTCAATTTCATTCCCAGACTTGGGAGGTGTGTAGGCACCTGGAGCCTACCCCGTGTCCCCAAGCTAGAAATCACTGCTCCCATTTGTAACCCTACCAACCATTCTCCACACAGTGCCATCGAGGTTTTTTTTTTTTAAAGATTTATTTATTTGTTTATTCATGAGAGACACAGAGACAGAGGCAGAGACACAGGCAGAGGGAGAAGCAGGCTCCATGCAGGGAGCCCAATGTGGGACTCGATCCTGGGACTCCAGAATGATGCCCTGGGCCTAAGGCAGGCGCTAAACCGCTGAGCCACCCAGGGATCCCCTCATCGAGGTTTTTAAAAAGAAATCATCATGGAACACAAAGCCGAAGACCTTTTCAGTGGCTTCCCATTACATGTAGATTAAAATCCAAACTTTACTATGGACTAAATAAAATACTATTCTGAGTCCTGGCCCCTGCCTGCCTCTTGAAGCTCATGTTCCTATTCTTCTTTTGTCTATGCTTTGGTCACTGCAACCTTTTTGTCCCTTGGATTTGCCAAGCTCATTCCTGCATTTTGAATTTGCTGTTTCCTTTGTCTGCAACACTTCTTCCCCTTTGTCCAGAGCTTCACATACCAAATGTAGTTTCCTCAGAGAGGCTTCCCCAGATCATTACCCTGTTTTTCTTTACAGTAGTTCTACAGTATTTTTGTGTGTGCCCCTTCCACCAGACCACAAGACTTTCTTTTTGTCACCCACTGCCCATCTGCACCTAGAACAGTGCCTGCAGCATAGAGGCACTCATGCTGGCTAAATGAGTATGTGAGTTGTTTGGACTAAAGACTGGACTTTTTCCCCATGTGAAACATTTTAACACTGATTTATTATTTCTTTCCATTGTGGTGTCTAGGCATGTGGTGTGATAGTAGAATTAATCAAAAGCAAGAAAATGGCTGGAAGAGCTGTCTTGTTGGCAGGACCTCCTGGAACTGGCAAGGTACTCCTTTTCTCTCATTTTTTAAATCTACCCAAGAGAATGATCTTAATGTTTAAGCCAAATTGAATTCGTGTCTTAACTAGTCTTTGTTTAGCTAAATTGGTTATACGTATGTTTGAAAAACTAATGTGCAATAAAACAATAGAGTGTCTAAAATCCATACTCCTAAAATTCAAATTATCCTGGCTGACCTCCAAAGAAGAGAGGATGAACTCCTTGGAGGGGTCTCCATTGTGTCTAGAATTTGTCCTTTATCTCTTTCCAGTCTCCTTTACCTTGGAAACACATTTCTGTTGGCCTAGGGCTTCATTAAATCTTGGGGATGACATCTTTTTTGAGGGGGAAAGAAAATCAGTCAGCAACCATTTTCCTGAAGGCTAACTTTACCTAGCACTCTTCTGGCTGTGTAAGAGATGGGGAAAGAAAGGAAGAAGGAAGGAATTAGGTGGTTTTTATCTTTAAGGGGCTTCCAGTCTCTCCAGGGCAGAGAGAGGAAACCATGACAGCACAACATACTTCAGTGGGCCACTAAGCTTTGAGGTACTGACTGGTCTTAAATGCAGCTGGGATTTGAGCTGGATGTGGCACCAAGGGCTGGTAAAGCTGGAAGGGTCGAGACTTGACATTTGCCCTGCAGAGTTGGGGATGAGTTTGGTTTCGGGGGAGAAAAGGGCTTTCAGGCAGAGGAGGCAGTATGGCTTGTTGGGATCTGTGAGAGGACTGTTGAGGTACACAAAATAGATCAGAGCCCACATTCTGAGCCTTGCAAGGTCCTCAGAAGGGCCACTTGGTATGGGAATGTAAGAGCTTGGGATTGTGTGTGTAAAGAAATAGGCTTTACATTTCAGCTTTGGTGTCGACCCCACCATGGGTACCCGATGGAAGTATCTTCACCTTTTCTTTTTTTTAAAGATTTTTATTTTTTCATGAGAGACACAGGGGGTGTGGGGGTGGCAGAGACACAGGCAGAGGGAGAAGCAAGCTCTCCATGCAGGGAGCCTGACGTGGGACTCAATCCTGGGTCTCCAGAATCAGGCCCTGGGCTGAAGGTGGCGCTAAAATGCTGAGCCACCCGGGCTGCCCATTTTCACCTTTTCTGAAGTAGTACACGCCTTATTTCAGACAGTTTTTAAACCAGTCAGTTGTAAGATAATGACTTACCATTTTTTAACCATTTAGTTGAATTGATGGCATATTTTATGTTAGTGTCTTACAATAGAGGATGATGTGGCGTATTCGTGAAGAACTTTTAAAATGCCATATAAATGTGAGCTTTAATTATCTCGCTGGAGGCAACATCAGATTGTCCAGTGTATTTACTGTTACCTTCCCTCTCCTTCCATTTTTCTTCTTTCTAAAGTACATCATATAAAAGTTGCTTCTAGGGCAGCCCGAGGGGCTCAGCAGTTTAGCACCGCCTTCAGCTCAGGGTGTGATCCTGGAGACCTGGGATTGAGTCCCACGTTGGGCTCCCTGCATGGAGCCTGCTTCTCCCTCTGCCTCTCTCTCTCTCTCTCTGTGTATCTCATGAATAAATAAATAAATAAAATCTTAAAAAAATAAAAAATAAAAGTTGCTTCTAGAAGTTTATTGGTGGTCAATTCAGGTTTGCATTTATTTTGTTGCTCTTGTTTGGAAAGATATTTATGTCTGATATATAATTCTGTTGATAACTGTTTTCTCTTGGTGCTATTTCTATTGATACCTGTTGCTTTTGAAAAGTCTAATTTTGAGAATTTTGTCTTTCTGGATGTTTTTGGTATTTCACTATGTGTTTCTTGATACCTCTTCACTGTGATATGTATCACTACAATTTTACCTCTTCAGATGTTGCATTTCCTTATTCTCTTTATACTCTTCTGGAACTCCAGTCAGATGATGTTTAATTGCAGAGGTTCTTAGCCTGGGGCAGTTTTTGCCCCCCAAGTGACATTGGCTATATCTAGAGACATTCTTGGTTGTCACAATTTGTTTGAGCAGGGACCGCTACTGGCATTTTGTTGGGTGGAGGCCACGGGTGCTGCCAAACATCCTATAGCACACGGACCTTACATGAAGGAATTATCCAGTATAAAATATTAGTAGTGCCAACATTGGGAAACCCTGGGCCAGAGCTTCTCATTTTGTATTGTCTTTCAACCTCTTTTTCATATTTTCTCTCTCTTTGGCTCTGCTGCATTCTGAGTGATTTCTTTAGACTTCTGTTCCAGTCTATTTGTTTTATAGGCTATGACTAAGCTGCTGTTTAATCCAACCCAAGAATATTTTTCTTTTTTTCATTTTGAAAAATTTGAAACCTAAAAAGAGTTGGAAGAATGGTATGGTGGGGGATCCCTGGGTGGCACAGTGGTTTGGCGCTTGCCTTTGGCCCAGAGCGCAATCCTGGAGACCAGGGATCGAATCCCACGTCGGGCTCCCGGTGCATGGAGCCTGCTTCTCCCTCTGCCTGTGTCTCTGCCTCTCTCTCTGTGTCTCTCATGAATAAATAAATAAAATCTTAAAAAAAAAAAAAAAAAAAAAAAGAATGGTATGGTGATCCCCTCTATACCCCACATGTAAATAAGTTATTGTAAATATTTTGTGACATTTGCATTTTCTCTATTTCTGAACCATCTGAAAGTCAGTGCAAGAACATTCTCCTAAGGACACCAAGGTACCAGCATCCACCCAAGAAAATTTAATGTTGCTTAACAGTATTACCTGATGTCTAGTGTATATTAAAATTTCTCCAAGTCATTCCAGTCATTTTTTGTATTTTTAAATTCAGAATACAAAGATCACATACTACGGTCATTGCTATGTCTTTAGTCTCTTTTTATCTAAACGGTTGCCCTCTCCAGCCTTTTTTGGTTTTGTTTTCTTTTTTGACATTGACTTTTTTGAAGAGTCCAGGACAGTTGTTTGTAAGAAGATCCTACAGCTGCCCTACAACAATTGTCTGATTGTTCTATCTGTGGGAAACGATAAACACTTGGTGGAACCCTGCGCAGGTATGTTGTCTCCCATTGCATCCCAGCAGGAGGCTAACACAATGGGCCAGAAGCCAAGCTCTGCTTTGAAGGTCCTGGTTCCCTTTGTAATTGATTACTCATCGTAAGTGGCGCGCTGAGATGTTGTGACTATCCTTTCACCTTCATGGTATAGCATTCCCTGATGGTTATTGCACTCTCAGTAAATACATTGGTGGTTGCAAAATGGTGATTTTCTACATCTGTCATTCTACATGTATTAGCTTGCTTTTGGTTTTGTTTTTAGTAAAGAAGGAACATCCCCCACTTAAGTTCAGTTTTTTTCCCTTCAAAATGTGGCTTTTAAAAAAAAAAACTGGCTATTTTTCATAGCCTCTTGTTCCTTGTTCATGACTCAGTATCTTCATTTTTTCTGTATTCTGTCTGCTTGTGAACTTGTGTTTGGCTCATCAACTCTGTGACGCTTCTCTTGAAAGTGCTTGTGAATTGCCCTCCTGCCCTCCTGCCCAGGGCACTTACTATGAATTTTGTGGAGTGGGTTTTCTAGTCCTCAGTATAAAGACTAATCCTCTCCTTATCCATGGCAGGATGGATAAGTTTATACCTTGTATTTCAGGATTTTTTTGGTTATGGCTCGCCTTTTCTACTCATGCATGGCCCTTCGGGGCTCCTTTTTATTCAGGGAGTTTTCTCTTACCACTGTACCTTGCTGAGGTTCCTGTCAAAACCCTCTGGACTTTAAAGGTGATGGTAGTTTTACTACTCTGGATTTTTTTTTAATTTTTTTTTTTTATTTATTTATGATAGTCTCACAGAGAGAGAGAGATCATTAAAACAATCATTAAAATTGTTTTCAAATCGAATCTTTTCCTTTTAATAATCTCTGTATTTTTTGTATTTTTATACTAATAGTAATATAATGCATGTGCTACATTTGTTTTTGTTTTTTTTTAAGATTTATTTATTTATTTATTCATGATAGACATAGAGAGAGGCAGAGACACAGGCAGAGGGAGAAGCAGGCTCCATGCACCGGGAGCCCGACGTGGGACTCGATCCCGGATCTCCAGGATCGCGCCCTGGGCCAAAGGCAGGCGCCAAACCGCTGTGCCACCCAGGGATCCCTACTCTGGATTTTTTATTATTATTTCTTTATGTCCAGGTGTTTTGTAGCAGGAAGGAAGAGCGTGGCTCTTTCTAGTGTACCATATTGCTAGAAGCATAAATTAATTCTTTCTTTCTTTCTTTCTTTCTTTCTTTCTTTCTTTCTTTCTTTCTTTCTTTCTTTCAGAGAGTGTACATGCTATCTGTCAAAACTCTCTGGACTTTAAAGGTGATGGTAGTCTTTCTTTCTTTCTTTCTTTCTTTCTTTCTTTGAGAGAGAGCGTGTACATGCATGTACTAGTGCAGGCTGCAGGAAGGAGCAAAGGGAGAAGGACAAGCAGATACGGGGCTCAGTCTCGTGCCCCTGAGATCATGACCTGAGCCAAAATCAAGAGTCAGATGCTTAACTGCCTGAGCCCCTCAGGTACTCCCTTTATTCCTTTTGTAATATTGTACCATTTTCCTCCTAGGAAATAGAAGTTCTCAGCACTATGGGTTTGTTCAGTCCGTTTCCATGTGTATGAAGGCTTGTGGTAACTCTCCTGCTTTATGGTGTGCTGACGGGATCTATGGTTTACGTGACTTGACTAAGTGGCAGGCAGGAATATGGTGCTTATTTTAGAGATGCAAATATGTGGTTCATATGGCTAATCCACTCTTGAGGATCTCACTCTACTAATAACGGGGTTTTATATTTAGCCTTTAGAGAAAGGAGATGTTCAGATGAGATTGAAAATAGATTTCTTCAGTCTTTTCTTTGCAACAACCTCTTTTTTGTGTGCCACTTGCCACTTAGATGGAGGCTGCTCACAAAGAAATAATGTCTTGGGGGTTGGAGTTTGCA
Source organism: Canis lupus familiaris (assembly GCF_011100685.1). Taxonomy (NCBI): domain Eukaryota; kingdom Metazoa; phylum Chordata; class Mammalia; order Carnivora; family Canidae; genus Canis; species Canis lupus. Next base: position 2,157,665 of record NC_049241.1, on the reverse strand, counting down.
TGCTTTGCTGCTTGGTAATTGACCTTGGGTGAGTTAGTAACTTGTGTGTTTCATTTTCTAAGTCTATCAAATACAATTATCAAATACAGCATCAAATACTAGATCATCAAGTTCATACGCTAGTTGGGAGGATTCAGAGACCTCATACAAGCAATTTATTTTTATTTTTATTTTATTTTTTAAAGATTCCATCCATTCATTCATGAGAGACACACATACACAGAGAGAGGCAGAGACACAGGCAGAGGGAGAAGCAGGCTCCATGCAGGGAGCCCGATGTGGGACTCGATCCCGGGACTCCAGGATCATGCCCTGGGCCGAAGGCAGACTCCAAACCACTGAGCCACCCAGGGATCTCCTCATACAAGCAATTTAGAACTGTGTAACAAATATGGGTGTATTAGCTATACTGTATACCTGCCTCCTGGGAGCCTTTAAATGGAAGAAACTAGGCACACCTGAAGCATTTCTTTTTTTTTTTTTTTTAATTTTTATTTATTTATGATAGTCACACACAGAGAGAGAGAGAGAGGCAGAGACATAGGCAGAGGGAGAAGCAGGCTCCATGCACCGGGAGCCCGACGTGGGATTCGATCCTGGGTCTCCAGGATCACGCCCTGAGCCAAAGGCAGGCGCTAAACCGCTGTACCACCCAGGGATCCCCACACCTGAAGCATTTCTTAACCAAATAATTATCATATTTTATTGGAGGGATATTGATCATCTCTTCTGTCTTAGGTAGAGGTGGGGGTGTGCCATTGAACCATATATAGTTTCTGTCTTTGAAGTTCACAGCTGAATGTGTGGAGTCAGGGCCTGTGGAGATAGCTGGGTGAGAAAGGAATGGCTGAGTAGGTGGTGGGTTTGGATAGAAGGTGGACATGGGGGCAGCCCCAGTGGCTCAGCGGTTTAGCGCCGCCTTTGGCCCAGGGTGGGACCCTGGGGACCTGGGATCAAGTCCCATGGCAGGCTCCCTGCCTGGAGCCTGCTTCTCCCTCTGCCTGTGTCTCTGTGCCTCTCTCTCTCTCTGTGTCTCTCATGCATAAATGAATAAAATCTTAAAAAAAAAAAAAAGGTGGACATGGGGACGCCTGGGTGGCTCAGTGGTTGAGTGTCTGCCTTTTGCTTGGGGTGTAGTCCTGGAGTCCCAGGATCGAGTCCCGCATCGGGCTCCCGGCATGGAGCCTCCTTCTCCCTCTGCCTGTGTCTCTGCATCTCTCTCTCTCTGTTTCTCATGAATAAATAAATAAAATCTTAAAAAGGTGGGCATGGTGCTAGGGTCTGCCCCTCACACTGTACCCTGTCATGCTTCAGAGATTTTCCCTTCCTTTTAGAGTACCAGACAATAACAGTTTTAGAGGCATCAGCCTTGAGGTCCCAAACTCAGCTGCCCACCCACACAGGCCATGGGGATGAGAGAGTGCCTGGATACAAGCCTGAGGGTGTGGGCTGGCTGTGGTGGCCAGAGGGGCGTGCCCTCACTGAAGGTGGCAGCTGTTCTAGAGGTACATACCAGGCGCCACCAAGTGGTAATGAGGGCCCTTTGTGGCCAAACCTTCTGGTTCCTCAAAAGAAGCTAAATACATGAATTTTTATGTGAAATTTCCCAACATTAAAAAATGGGCAATAAATTGAGTTTAAAAACACACAAGACTCAGCAGGGCGAAATGGAACCAGGCTGTGGGCACCAAGTTGGACTTGTGATTTAACCTAGGATTTTGATTTGACAGGTGGGGAAATCTGGCACCAGAGATTTGCCACATGCCCAGGGTCACAGTGAAAATCAGTTGTAGAACCAGGACTGCAACCCAGTTTTTGCCCATCCACCAGTGCTTTTTGTGCTATGCTTTATGCTGATTCTCTAACACATTCTACCATCTTAAAACCATCACCAAAATGGCACTGAAGAGGTTCCTTCTAAGAGGAACCTTACTAGGCTGGTTGTAAAAGACTGTCTCAGAGATCCACTTTGTGTAGAACAAGCTTGCTTTCTTGCTTAGCTCATATATATGCCTTGGGAATTGACCTTACTCAGGCTCTTGTTTCAAAGTTGAGCAAAGATGTATGCATTCAGACACCATGGCATTTCCCTGTCCTGTACCAGCTCTAACGCATTGGCTTTTTATACTTGGTATGTGACCATGCAGCTGTTAAATCTGCTTGTGTTTAGCATTTGCCAGCAATAGCTGTCTTACTAAAAATCAGTTCATAGTTTATGAGAGCATGTTCAATTGTAACTTAGGACCAGCTCATAGCTTTAGAACCTAGCTCCTGCATCGTTCCTCACTGTGGGCAGGCCACTCAATACAAAGCAAATGTCCTGTGATTCGTTCTTTGATTAGTGGTTTTTGAAGGACTGGAGGTTGGTGTTCTCCTGTGCCTGTAAAAACCACCCTGGAGTAGTGTTCTGGGCAATTAGGTCAGGGCCCTGTTTTATTTAAAAAAATTTTTTTTAAGATTTATTTATTTATTCATTCATGAGAGAGAGGGAGAGAGAGAGAGAGGCAGAGACACAGGCAGAGGGAGAAGCAGGCTCCATGCTGGGAGCCTGACGCGGGACTTGATCCCGGGACTCCAGGATCTTACCCTCGGCCAAAGGCAGGCGCCAAACCGCTGAGCCCCCCAGGGATCCCCAGGGCCCTGTTTTAATAGTGAAGGAAGTATTTTAGGAGACTACTGATTACCATGGGAACACGATCTCTGAAGCTCTGCCACCAGACTTAAAGTTCCCACTCTGCCATTTTTGAGATTATTGTTCCCAGGACGTGTTATTTAAGCTCTCCTGTGCCTCAGTTTCCTCATTTGTAAAGTGGGGAGAATTTAGAGTCTACCTCCTAGGGGGAGTGGAGGGTCACATGAAGCACTTACAGTCGGGCCCACACTGGTAAGTGTCAGTAAGTGACAGCTGTTGTAATTATACAGGGATGATTAAAGATGCCATTTGGGTTATAAATTGCCTGTCCACAAAAGTCATTCAGCATCTACTATATGAAGCATGCCAAATGATGTTACAAATAAAAGGACTAGATTTTCAGTTATTCCTGGTTCATGTATTTTTAAATAGCATCTGTTTCTGAATTACTGCATTTTCAAGAATGTAAAACAAGTGATTTCCACTGTTTTCTGTAGACAGCCCTAGCTCTGGCTATCGCTCAGGAGCTGGGTAGTAAGGTCCCTTTCTGCCCAATGGTGGGGAGTGAAGTTTACTCCACGGAGATCAAGAAGACAGAGGTGCTGATGGAGAACTTCCGCAGGGCCATTGGTGAGTATCACTTCTGTGGCAAGAGTTGGTTCTCACTTGCCCAGAGCGCTGAAGCTGTTTGGTTGTGCAAATGCCTTTATGACTTATATTTGTTGTACTACCATTTTTCTTTTGGCACCATTAGTGTTATTTTTGCAAGCCAAACAAGAACCCAGCTTTTCTAATTGAAGTGCTTTAACAATTGGCAAATGTGGTCCCTAGCTATGGGTCTGGGGTTTCTCACTTGACAAAATAAATGTGGCTGTGAAGTGAGTTTTTTTTTTTCTTTTTAAAGCAGATTTTCCTGGCAGCTTTATTATGTTTTTAGAGATGACTGTCCACTGAAAAGGTTTGGACTTAAGCCAAAAGCTTTGTGTGTCATGATGCGGGAATGCCCCTGGTCCTGGATATCGAGCCAGAAGAATTGTGGTCTTTCAGGGAGTGAGGAAACCATGTGAGGATTGGCAGAGATTTGAGGCTTATGGTGCCATTCTCATGGGGCTTGGAGCTACCATATCAAGTAGTTGTTATATGCCAGCTTCCTTCCCTGCCCCTTCCCACCCGATATTGATTACAACCTTTAGTTCCCCTAAGAGAAAGTTCTCTGACTTTTTGCATCTGATGAAACACAGTCTCAGGAAGTTAAATGACTTGCCTACAGTAACCTAGCTAGTAAGTAGCAGGGCTACAGTCTAAACCTATGTCTGTCTGATTCTAGAGCCTATGCTCTGAAGATCTGCTATGAAAAGAAAATGGCCTTTCTCAGATACTTATCTCTTGTCAGCCAGGACGTCTGGGCCAGTCTCCTTGCCCAATTTTTGTTGCCTTGCTCTGGGAAAATCCCAGCTTCCCTCACGTCTACAGGTAGAAATAGCTTATTCCTTTTAAGATATTAAAAACTATGTAATGTGTGTCTGCACATGTGGGAGTCTTATCTCTAGGATACAGTTGCGGAGTCATGGGTTATGAACACTTTTCAGAGTGCCTGTATGGTTTTCTAGGCCCTTTAGTTGTCAAAACAAGGTAAATATTCTTAAGGAAATTTCCTAGAAAACTTGGAGGAAATGAGGAAAGTTTAAGAAAGAGTGCATTTGTCTAGCCCGGAATCCTTCCCTTAAGACTGCTAAAGTCTAGGTCAAGGGTAAGATCATGTAGGGCCTCAGGCTATGATTAGGGCTTTGCATTTTTCGCTGAAAGCGAGGAGAAGCAATTGGAGAGTAGTTTCAGTTGCCCAAGAATCCCTCTGGCTGGGGATGGAAGGTGGAAGGTGAGGAGAGTAAGAGGACAGCAGGGAGACTGTGAAGAGTCTGAGCAGGAAATGTTGGCTTGGGCCAACGTGGTGAAGGCAGAGGTGTTAAGAACTGTCCAGATTCTGGGTATAGTTGGGTCGTAGGGCTGACGGAACTGCTTGAAGGGTTAGATATGGGGCTGTAAGAAAGAGGTGAGCATTCTGACAGATGGGAAAGAATGGAGAGGAGCAGACTGAGTGTTTTAAATATCTACTGTGGATAGAGTGGCCACTGCAGCCCCAGTTCAGGAATGCACTTCTGAATGAGAGAAGGGAGTACCTACTTTAAAGCAGGTAGAAGGAAGACCTTGGCTAAAGAAAGGTAGCCCTCAGTCTGCATCTGGTGATAGATATACTTTGTTTGGTTTACACAGGGTTTTTAAAATTTTGAATCAGTTGCCAGTGTTTAGAAATTGGGAAATAACCTTTAAGATACTTCTTTCTGGCTTCTGGAGAGAAGCTTTCATTTCCACCAGCAACAGCCAGGTTGGGGGTGAGCAGCGCTGCTCTGCAGAGCGGGCTTGCCATGCAGTGTGCCGGAGCTCTGGGGGGACCTGTTGGGCTGCTTGACGTGCCCCATCAAGTGCTTGCCTGCACTGGGTCCTGCAGGCACTGGAGCATGGGACTCTTGTTCTAAGCCAGAGGGATTGTGAGCCATGTGTGTAGGCTAAGCTTTATATTATATAGATAGGGCCTTTCTTTAAACTGCAAAATACTTCTTTTTTTTTTTTTTAAGATTGATTTATTTATGATAGACATAGAGAGAGACAGAGAGGCAGAGACACAGGAGGAGGGAGAAGCAGGCTCCATGCCGGGAGCCTGACGTGGGACTTGATCCCGGGACTCCAGGATCGCGCCCTGGGCCAAAGGCAGGCGCCAAACCGCTGAGCCACCCAGGGAAACTTACTGGAAACACTGGGTTATTTTGGTGGCTGTTTTAAACTGAAATAAAATCTACATATAGAAAAGTAGGTACAGCATCCTGTAGTTTAACAGTTAATGATGAGGTACATACTTCTGTAGTCACCACTCAGCTCCAAGTACAGAGCAGGGCTAGCACCGCAGCTGTCACCATGCCCTGGCCGGCTACAACCCCTCCCCTCTCCCACACCCATCCACAGAGCGCAAGAGCTGTGTGGCCACGACTCATGTGCTTCAGAGCAGGTACAGCAGTATGGCTGAGTTTTGCCTTTTAAGCTTTATCTAAATAGAACCTACTTTAGGTGTTGCTTTTCTAGTAGCATTGTGAGGTTCAGCTGCCGGTGTTCTTATGTGTTTTGCGGTCTTTTGACTTTTGAATCGTACCTGGAATAACAGTGGAAATGGCTCGCAAGACCCTCTTCAGGGTTTAAAATATTTGAGTCTTTAAAAAACTTAATGATTATGTGCCAGAGATTTTATTTGACTCACTAATTAGTGAGATAAACTGTAAGATTATTACAACTGGCTCAAATATCTGAATACATCTAAAATGTATTTTTATTTATTAAAAAAATATTTTTCTGACTGCTAAAATCTGACAAAACTTTTACATAAACATCTGTGTTTAGGTTGCATAAAGGTAATGCTTTAAAGTTGGAAAAAATAGAGGTAAATTTCGTAGGCATCTGCTTTTTGATTTGCCATTTTTGAGGGGAGAGGGCAGTGCAGTTCTTTTGATGGCAGTGAGGTAAAGAGAATTTCTTGATCCTGCCACAGAATAAAAAGGCAGGCCATTGACTATCTTCAAAAAGGAACCCTGCCCATCTTCCTCTGTCTTTGAATTCCTGTGAAGTTGGCAGAGGGGTGGGGAGGAAGCGGTAAGCTGACCAGAAATAAAAAGCAAGGAGTCTGTGCTGTTTCCTTGACGTGATGAAGGTCCCTGTCAGGGATTTAGAAACCTGAGCCAGCAGATGAAACCTGTGTCATTTGTGTTACCGTTGCCAGAGATAGCGCCAGCTCGGCCCCTTCCCTGGCTAACAGCCGCTTTCATTGTCCGTCAACCACATCCCCTGCCTGCTTGTCAGCACAGAGCGACTTCTAAACAAATATGGGGACTAGTGAGAGACTGAGAGATGGGAATGCCTTTCTTCCCCGCTCAAGGAATTTCATGTCATGGTCATTAACAGGAAATAGAGGGAGCATTCCATTGGAAGGAATTTATCCCTGTGAGATATAAAAGTTTTGATTTAAAAAAAAATTGAAGTTCATTTTAAAAGTACAGAATTTTCCAAGTATGTCACAGTCTTCTGATACATTTGTGTAGGTTTGGAAAATTTTTGTCTTGAAGTTTAGGAACTAAGAATTTGGAAAGGCAAAAATGAAACACAACCTCTCTTTTGGGGCCATTCCAAAAGTTCCATTTGTAGGCTATCAGATTGAATAAAGGTAGAGTAGAACTCCTTAACTTTAGTATCTGAGAGTCTTTGTCCTGGTTGGGTTTCTGGGGAAAGAAGGCAACTGACCCAATGATAAGATAATGACCACGTTTAAAAGTGGTAAGTGATTGAAAGTGTCTGACACCATTGGCAGTGTTTCTTTATGCCATTGGGCTATTTCCATATCAGAACAGAGGTGGCTTGATGGTGAGGACACCCAAACCCTATCTGGGCTACCTGTCATCAGAGGTAGTTTATGGCTCTACATTGTGAGTAGGACGGAGTTCTTCATTCCTTCTTAAATGAGTTGTTCTCAGCTGTGGTTGCACTTTGGGATCTCAGGGGGTAGCTTTAAGCTAATGATGATGGCAGTCCCAACCCCTGAGATTCAGAGGCAGATGGTTTGAGTCCAACCAGGGCCTGAAGAATTGTAAATGCCTGTCATGATGCTAAAGTAGATGCTAAAGGAGAACCACGATGTAGACTTCAGCTAAGGTTTAGAATATTGTTTCCTAAACGTAAGCCAGCAGTGTCCCTCTTTTGCCAGGTCTCCCTATTATTTACTTAAATTTTTCTTTTTAAAGTGACTTGGTAATTTTGTGTGCACATAATAAAAGAAGCACATGGAACGTAAGTGTATATAGCTCAGTGAGTTATCATAAACTGAAAACCTGTGCAGTCAGCACCCAGTCAGGAGAGTATTCCCAATACCCCAAAGTACTCTTCATGTCCATCCCCAATCTCTATCCTTCCTTCCCCAAATTAATGAGTGTCTTGCTTCTAAAATTATAGTAGTTATACCTGTTTCTGAACCTCATATATGCAATCAGGCAGTATGTAAGTATATATTCTTCCGTGCTTCGCTTCTTTTCCACAGTTATGTTTGTGAGATTTCATCATTATTGGTGCATGTAGCACACCCACACCTAGTGGGTATATACCTAGGAGCTCAACTACAGGGATACAGGATATTCACATGTTCAACTTTAGGAGACAATATCATGTTGTTTGTAAAGTATTTGTACCAATTATATACCCCCACTAGCAGTGCAAACCTTCCTGCTGTTCTGTGTCCTCACCAACTCTTGATATGGTCAGCTTTTAACTGTAGTGATCCTAGAGGTTGTAGAATAGTATTTCATTGCATTTTTTTCTTTATCCTTTTTTTGTTTTTCATCGTTAATCTTGATTGATCTGTAGCCCCTGTCGTTCCCCTCCCAGATCCTTTGAAGTTAATTGCAGACCTACTTTTTTATCCCTGAATATTTCAGTATATATCTCTGCAAAATAAGGACTTAAAGAAAACCCCACTGTACTGCTATCATGCCTAGAAAAAAGCAAACAATATACTCCTTGATACCATCAAATATCTAATTAGTGTTCAAATTTCCAGTTGTTTCATGTTAGTGTATTTTTTCTTTTTAAATTTTTTTTGAATTATTATTTGAATTAGGATACAAATAAGGGTCTGCATGATAGCTTGGTTGATACATGTCTTATATCTTTTTAACTTACAGGTGTCCCTTACATTTCTGTTTTTTCCTTTGGGCAAAACGTAAATTAGAGACTAGAACAGAGCCAAGCGTGGGAAAGGCTTGTCAGTGAGCTAGGGCCCTGTGGTGTGGTGTGGTATGGTGTGGTGGGAAGAAGCTGTTGTCAGAGCCAGAAGACTTGGATTCTAATCTGGGGTCTACTATGAAGGAGGAAAGGACCCTTTGCTCCACCTCTTGGAGCTGATCTCTTCTCTGTAAAATGACATAAAGAGTACTCACTTTGGCTGTTTTGCAGGGCTAGGTTGGGATGTACTGGCTTCTCCTCTTGTCCTTGCAACTCCAGTGCTGGATCAGATGAGGTGGTTATATGCATGCCCTCTGTAGATTGGGTGGGAGGCTGCTTATACTGGTGAAGAGGCTGCCGCAGTTACAGGTTTATAGTGTGTTCCTCCTGGTGTGGCCTGCACTTTCCTAAGTGTAGGGACTTGTACACATCTTCAGCTAGGATGACCTAAGAATGTTTCTCTCCTTACCTCTGGACTGATGGCAGGTACAGTGACTGGAAATGATTTTCTTGTTGAGGTAGACTTTTTGGAGAAAAGCATTTGTGTCTCTTAACCCAGGCTTTGGGAATTTGGGAGAGCTTGTGTGGGTGCATGTGTTTTCAGAGGAGCTGTGTTCAGTTCAAACAGGGCCCTTGCCTCTGTTTTCCTGTTGCAAGAAAACCTTTACTTACTAGAAATTATCATTGCTTTGTTAGACAAACCCAGTTTTCTTTTTATTATTTTAATGTGTTATTAAAGCATAATATATACGTATATATATGACTATACACACATATACACACAGGGAAAAAAAAAACATAATCATAGGTATTTAGTGAAGCCAAAAGGAGGAAAGTACTTTAGGCAGCAAAAACACTGCATAAAAAGGCACTGAGATCATGTTCTAAAAATTAATTTGCCAACAATTCTTAGTTTGTCTGACTACATTTATTGAACAGCTAATGCAGTTGATGTTTAGAATGAGGAGAGATATTTGCCTTCACTTATAATATTCTGATCTGAAAATTGTGCTTTATTATTGGGGGATTGCTTTGGAAATTGTTGTGGCCTTGGAAAACTTATGAACAACCCACTGCAAGTACTGAATGACCACTGGGTATTTCTTCATCGGGTGTGCACTGATAGCCAGAGGTCCAGAACACCGGCAGGTCAAGAATCACTCACTGTTGGCATGGACCTTTAATTATACCTAGCTTGGGCCTGATGGTGTCACAAGGGATATAGGGAGTTATTCCATCGATTTAAAAAATTTTTTGAGAGTCAAAAATGCAGGAAATGAGGGCATATGTAGTTGCTGCTCCAGTGGAGTAGAATGGTTTGGGTTCAGAGACTATAAAGTTAAATTTCACCCCCTTGGGGTATAGCAGATGTCAGAAACAATTTTGGGAATTATAGCTTGTCTATCTAGTTCTAGATTTGAACCTAGAAAGTCCCTTTGAAAAGTTGAAATAAGATGGTTTTTCCACATTCTGAATACTTCTTCCAGGTTACATTTATGTTTGTAATACCTTTTTACCCAGAGTGATAACCTTGAATGTACATTAGTAAATGACTTGTCAGTCTTTGTGTCACGGAAATTTTGTGGCTAAAAAGGCTATCAAGGAGTAAGAATATGATAATATGTGAGAGAGAATTCTGCTTCTCACCGGGGCTCACCTGCTATCTCTCTCTCTCTCTCTCTTTTTTTTTTTTTATCACCTGCTATCTCTTTCAGGGTTGCGGATAAAGGAGACCAAGGAGGTTTATGAAGGTGAAGTCACAGAGCTGACTCCATGTGAGACAGAGAACCCCATGGGAGGGTATGGCAAAACCATTAGCCATGTGATCATAGGACTTAAAACAGCCAAAGGAACCAAACAGTTGAAAGTGAGTACCTTTTCTCTTTCCTCAGAATCTCTCAGCACTGTGTGGCCTTGGGCAAGTGGTATAACCTCTCTGTGTCTCATTTTTCTCTGTGTGCTTTGGGTGATGATACATCACAGGGCCATCTGAGGATGGTATGTGTATTAAGCAGTACCTAGAATAGGGTGTAAGTACACAAGAAGACCCAATAAAGGTAGCTCTTCCTTTTCTCATTGACTCCCAGGAAACTATGTTAAAATGTGAGTTGTGTGGTTAGTCCTATCTACCTTTTGCCATCCTGTATCCCATATTATGACCATGTGTCAAAGGTCCTGGACTTGTCTCTGAAGCGGATTAGTTTTTCAGATATGAGTGTTCATGCTCACAGAAAGAAGTACCATGGAGTAATCTGGTAAGAGTTGTATAACAGATGATGGATGGACATCCCAAAGGGCCAAATACAGACTCCTGACTGCAGTTCTTTTATGTGTCAGGGCCTAGAAACCTATAGTGGCTTCAGTGGTTGATTCTGCTCTGGCTAAGGCTTTGTGGAGAAGCCATCGTGGTGGCAGTGTGGGAAGCCCTTGATACCCTCCTCAGATTCTTGTCCTGTCAACCCTAAGGATGTGGGGTAGCCGGGGTGCCTGGGGGAAGAGTATGGTTTGGAGTCAGGCAAAGTCTGAAAGAGAGACCAGGCTCCGCGGCTGACAGGTGGCCTTTGGCAAGTGACTTAGTCTCAGAGCAGTAGTTTCTTTATCTGTTAAATAGGGATAATGATTGCCTATCTCTATCTATAGAGTTCTTGGAAGGATATAAAAGTTGTAGCATTGGGGGTAGCTCCTAGTTACCTAAGAAGTGATAGCTGTTGTGCTATTGTGAGAGCCTTCAGTTAGAGAAACGGGGCAATTGGGATTGTAGGCTTTGCCTTATTATTTATAATAAATAATGTCATAATAATTATAATAGCATCATAGCTCTTAATTTATTGGATGTGCTAGGCCTGGGCAAATACTTAAATATTTCATTTGTTATCATTTATAGCTTTCTACATGTATGTGTGCCATTTGTGTAGTTTCCCTCATGTAACAGATAAAGGAACTGAGGTTTCATCAGGAGCTTATCCTGGGATCACACAGCTGGTTAAGTGGCAGACAGGATTCTCTTGAGTCCCAGCCATTATGCTGTTCACCCTCCCACTTGCTGTGTGATCTTTGGGAGTCAGTTGAGCTCTCTGGGCCACCGTTTCCCCATCTGTGAACTGTGGTAGATTGACTATATAATTTCTCCATCTTTGCTCTCCTCCATGATTTTATGGTTCTTTGATCCTGTAAAGTGGTTTCTTGGTCACTGCTTTATGGAGATCATAAAAATGTCACTTCTTCAGAGGGTCATTTTTCTTTTTCCTACCAGGGTTTCCATCTCAGGAGCTTGCCTCTGCAAATACCTCTTTTAAACCTCCCCCTCATTTTTCCCATTCTGTATTAATTAGATTTCTTGGTAGGATCTGCCACCTTTCCAGTAATTACATCTTCAGACAGTTCATTTGGGAAATTAACCAATACTAAAATGCTTGAGGCAAAAAAAAAAAAAGAATACTCCTCAGTGTAAGTTAGCTGAAGTAAGGCATGCAGTTTACATTTACATTTCAGCTCTCCATCAGGCTTCTTTGCACAGTTTCTTCAAGAAAATAACATAAGGGAGAAGATGAATTTTTTTCCTTCCCAAATGAGTACTTCTAGCTACTTTGAGTGTGTGTGTATGTATATATATATATACATACATACATACACACACACACACACACACACAAACACAAGATATTTGGACAAATGGAGCTAAGATACTTGGTGTAGATACTGATTTATGAAGAGAATATCATACTTGCCATCATTATCAGGTGCCTTCCTTGTTCTAGGCCCTGCGTCAGGGGCTTACCAAACACTGTTCCTTGTGCTGCTCTGGGAGGCTGCCAGACCCTACCCTGCCAGTGACACAGAACTCTGGGTTTATTCCTGTGGTTACTGTCTCCAACAGCTTTATTGAAATTTAATTTTAAATAAAATTCACCCATTTTAGGAAGGAATTTTAATCTGTTTACGGAATGGTATGGCTAGCACCACTGTCCAATTCTAGAACATTTTTCATCACCCCAAAAGAAACCTCATGCCCATTGACAGTAGTGCCCATTCCAACCCACACCCTCTGGCAACCACTAATCCACTTTCTGTTTCTATATATTTGTCTTTTCGGAACATTTCATGTAAATGGAGTCATACAGCATGTGGTTTTGTGTGTCTGGCTTCTTTCACGGAGTTCTTAGTTTTTACTCTTTAATTTTGTTTGAGACAAAGCCCGTTTTTTTCACATTATAAAATATAAAGTTAACTAAGGGAAATAGCTCTCCATGAAGTTTTATGGAGAGAAACTTATGTTTAAATCTTGACTCCTGACCAAAGATGGCTGTCCTTGAATACTGAACATCAAGGGTAGCTGAATTTAGACAGGGGAAAAGAAACGGTCCCCAAAACATGCTCCTCTCCTTTCCTGAAGGTATAAGCAGGCAGGCCCCAGAGAGCAGACACGGATTTGAATCAAAAGGCCTGGTTTGTGTTTCCCTCTGGATATTTACACCTGGGTGCTGTTGTACAGATGAGGAAACAGAGGCTCAGAGAGCCTTGTCCAAAATCATAGGACCACCAAGTTCCAACCACGAAGAGCAAGCAGGTTCCATTGGGTGCCTCACATGCAGGAAGTTCTACCCCTACCTGAGGAGGAGTGGAGGAGAAGAATTGAAGCAGAGAGCAATCTCAAAAGGGGTTATTAGGGCCTGTGGTCTCACAGACAGCGTGGGCCTCACCTAAAAGCAGTCAGAGCCATATTTGCCAGTTTGCGACCTCAGGAGTAAAAGGAAAGAGGATAGTAGGTCTCCCCTCACACTCACCCTGGGTGCACTCACTCTCCTGCTGTCTCTAGGACACATCCCCAAAGCTATTCATCTCCTGCATCCACACACACACATCCACAGACACACACACATACCTATACACCCACTCCTGCTCCACTCACTCCCACACAAATACACTTTCTCCATACAGTCATTAGCTACCTCAAGTCTCTTGTGGAAAGGTACTTTACAGTATGTCGGAAATAAATATTATATGTATTTTACAGTTCTCTGGGTCAAATGTTTTTGGGTTTGTTTTTTCTTTTAAGCTGGACCCCAGCATTTTTGAAAGTTTGCAGAAAGAGCGAGTAGAAGCTGGAGATGTGATCTACATTGAAGCCAACAGTGGGGCTGTGAAGGTAACACCATGCCTGGTTTGCATGAGGAGGCCTAAGTGACAAGGGGAGGGTGCTTTCTTCAGGGAGTATGGGATGCGAGGAGAGGCTGGTGTCTGGTGCAATGCTGAGGGAAGGTCAGCAGTTGCCCCTTTATGTTGAATAAAGTTTGCTTTCCCTTTATCTTCATTCTTTAACCTTCTCATGATTAAAACAGACAGTCTGTTCGAAAAATACTAAAGCTTGTTTAGAGGGGGAGTACTGCGTGAGAAAGCAGAACAACTGTAGTCATTTTCAAATTGAAGTGTGCAGTGCGTTTAATCTTCCTTTTATCTCTTTGGTATTTTCTTCCCAAGATATATGCATGTGGAAGGAATGCTGCATTAGTTGGCATTCTTTTTATATCTGATTTTCAGTGTCCTGTACAGTGTTCCTCACTGTTTAATGGATGAGCATAATACTTCATATCATACGATAAATCACCTACCTACAAAAGAGTCTGAACGGCTCCCTCCGTCTCCAGTTAATCTACTGGATTTGCCCTTTATCAGGAATTGCATACAGTTAAAAGAAAGAGGGGGGAAGAGATTCTTGGAGAAAGTATCAGGTGTTTTTCAACTGGGTTTTTGGAGCCCAGTGATGAGCAGATAGCTTCCTTCTCTTGGCAGCGGGGGTGTGGGGTGTGTTTGGAGTTTGTCAAGGAGGCTGTCAGGCCCGCAGTTGGGAACTGAGGCTTTTATCTCACTTAGCACTGTGCCATTTGGAGACTTGGCAGCGAACACTCACCCGGCACTCAGGTTTCTCTTTCTGCAGAGGCAGGGCAGGTGTGATACCTACGCCACAGAATTCGACCTTGAAGCTGAAGAATATGTCCCCTTGCCAAAGGGCGATGTGCATAAGAAGAAAGAAATCATCCAGGATGTGACCTTGCATGATTTGGACGTGGCCAACGCACGGCCCCAGGTACTGCCTCGATGCCGGCATGACCTGGCACACGAGCGCTTTTGTGTGTTCACAGAAGCTTTGGGAATGAATTGTCAGAGTCTTGCTGCCGTTTCTTAGGGCAGACGGTCCTTTTCTATCTGTAATGTTCAGCAATTAACATCGACATGAGCTACTGAGGGACTCCTTTGTTCCAATTCAAATGCTCTAGTCACAGATGATTTCATGTGTATTGTTTCTTATCCCAGCCAAGCCTCTGGCCGTGAGTTAGCCAGCTTCTTCTGTGGCTTCCCTCCAAGCAGCGGGCTCAAGCCTGGGATTCTCTGGGTGTTAATGGTGTAGGGCAGGAGTGTTCTTTGAGCCCTTTGCAGGATTTCAGAAAGCCCGACAAAGCTGTGCCTTTCCCCCTGTTCTAGCAAACTCTTTAGTGTTTTAGCTTTGAGCAGGATTTGTGTCTGTTCCTCATGCTGGCAAGATGAAAACTTAACACCTTGACTAGTAAAATGTGGGAGAAGAACAGTATGACTATGTGACACCTCTGCAAAATGTGTGATTTTAAAACCCTAGTCTTCCCTGCTGGTAGTCTTTCAGTTTGATTTCCTCTTCATCCTGGAAGAGTCCTCCTCTTTACTAGCAGGGAATAGGCTTTCTTACTTGAAATTCGATCCTTGGGTGTTTTGCCCCTTCGAGCATTGGCCAAGACATTGCTGAAGAACTGTCTTGGACCAGCAGGTCCCTCTGTGTGGAACAGCTGTCCCCAAAGCAGCCTCCTGGGAGCTTTCGCCTTGGTTGGAGTGTTTGGCTGAGAGTTGGAAGTCGGGGATTGTGTCATTCCGACACTGATGAGCTTGGTCCATTAGTTGCTTTGCCTCCCTGAGTTTTCTGTGATTTAGGGCTCTTTGGCTTCGAGTTTCCTTCTCTGTGAAGAGGGCAAATAGTGCCTACCCTGTAGGATCAGATGTAGTTTCTCAGGAAACATCTGCTACATTTTACAACTAAACATTTAGTGAGCACCTCTGTGACCCAGCACCTGGCAAAACAGGATCACAAAATGCTAGGCAGGTGACAAAAGAGCACCTCTTCTTGCTGACTGCACTGGGAAGGGCTGGCAGGAGGGTGCAGCAGGTGGTGAGCCTGTTAGCAGCCTGCTGTTCTGTAGGATTGGCTTCCCCGACCAAGCAGCTCTAGACCAGGATGGGATTAATGTGACTGTGCAGTCGAGTCTGGAGACAGGAGATGCAGGAACAGAGATAAGTACGTCCTTACACTTCCCTCAACAGTCCATTCGTCCCCAAGGGAACTGGAGCATCAGCAGAGTGAAGGGCCAGATGCCCCATGAGGGTGTTTGACTTGAACTTGGATGGATAACTAGAGATTCCTGGAAAAGACACCGTGCTTCCTGGCAGGTGGACTAGAATATGCAAAAGCATTGAATCATAAAAGAACATGGGTGTTCAGAGAAGAGTACGGTCCTATGTGGCTACTCAGGGAATACAGGATCGGCAAAGGATATGGCTGAAGAAGGAGATTGGGGTAGGCCCCACAGAACTGGTACTTCCCACGAAGGGATTGTGCTCATTCTTGCAGTCCAAGGGGAACCTCTTAAAACTTCCTCCGTGTTGAGAGTTCCTCACGTTTTCCAGTGAGGGTGCCTGGGGTCTCCACACCTAGGACCCCGTGTCCAGCTGATAGTAAGAACAGTGTGATGGGGGTGGTGGTAGTGAGACTTTTGCAGCTGCCTTAGAAAGTTGGACTGACTCTGGGAATCTTTTGTTTTGCAGGGAGGGCAAGACATCCTGTCCATGATGGGCCAGTTAATGAAGCCAAAGAAGACAGAAATCACAGGTAAGAGAAATAGGCCTGTGAGCAAGAACCAGAACCCTAGAGCCCTGGATTCTGATGTACTGTGTGAGGCTTTTTTTTTTTTTTTTTTTAAGATTTTATTTATTCATGAGAGACACACACAGAGAGAGAGGAGGGGCAGAGACACAGGCAGGCCTCATGCTGGGAACCTGATGTGGGACCCGATCCCGGGTCTCCAGGATCACACCTGGGCTGAAGGCAGTGCTAAACTGTTGAGCCACCCAGGCTGCCGTGTGTGAGGCTTTTTGAGTGAATCCCCAGACCTGAGGAAATGCCTTAGGACAGGTTCGTTCTCCTTTTCAGAGCCTGGCTTTATCCTGGCAGTCGGTGGCTGTTTTAGACAGCTGTAAATAAAGCATACTGTGTGCTTCCAGCCCAGAGTGCTAGTGCATCCTCTTGAATGCATTCAGTATCCTTGCACTCATCTTTGAAGATGGAGGCTGCCAAAACCTCTGGTCCTTTCGAGGTCCAAGAAACATGGATGGTATTGCCCTAGCTGTGCAGGAGAACTCCCGCCAGACTGCTCCTGAGCACAGCAAATTCCACCACCTTGGTACTTGGCCTTCTTGCCCTACAGCCGCAAAGCAGCTCCCAGCCTGCCTGGCTCAGCTTCCTGGGCATGTCCCAGAGCTTGGCAGGAATGTCGCTGTTCCCTTGTGGACCTTTAGTTTACCCTGCTTCTCTTCCCAACTGGTACATCCCTCTTTTTTTCTAAGTATTACCTATAATTCTGTCACCTTAAAATGTTAAACATTAAAGCCTCTGTTTTTTGTTTCATGTTAGCCAGTGGAGTGATCTGAGACCTGTCTAGTAGAGTCTCCAAGAGCAGTTTCTGTGTTTTCACAGTTTTAACCATGAGTTCTCTTTTGACCATCCCTGCCTCATGAGTTTAGTGGACAATGCAGCATCAGATCTTCGTGTTCTGTGTTTGCGAGCAGCTCCCCCCTGATGCTAATCAGGAGCTGGTTTGGAAAATGAGAACTGTGACCTTAGATGGTCTTATGTAACTCTTGTGAGACCCGTCCCTCTAGAACTCTGAGGTTGGACCTTTCCTCAGAACCTGCATTCCTCACAGTTTTCCTTCCAGAGAAGATTCTGCACACACCCTGTTCTTCATCTAGGCACTTGATTGAAAGTTAATTAACCTAAGCTTTGTCACATAGGGCCAAAAGAAAGGGTCACTTAGCGCAGAACAGGAAAATTTGCATATGAAAACTCATTTCACACAGGGCTCCTCAACTTCTGTGTCTCTGCGATGTCACAGGGCACTAAATGGGTTGGTGTGAGTAATAAGGCAGCTGGGGAGTGTGCCCTTGTGAAGACATGCAAAACTATAAAAGCCACTTACAAACTTAACATATCAGCAGGGGAAGCTACCGGTTGTGTGACTTCTATGTGGTGATTATATTCCTATTTCCGGATGATAACACTGAAGTGGGGACATAACCTGCCTGGGTCGTATAGTTAGCAGTACAAGTGGGCTCCACACTTGAGTTAGGATCATATTCGGTTGGGGGAGAGAAGAAAAGGGGACCACTTCCCCACCTGACTATACTTGTCTCCTCTCACTATCTCCTAGACAAACTTCGAGGGGAGATTAACAAGGTGGTGAATAAGTACATTGATCAAGGCATTGCTGAGCTGGTTCCAGGTGTACTCTTTGTTGATGAGGTCCACATGCTGGACATAGAGTGCTTCACCTACCTGCACCGGGCCCTGGAATCTTCCATCGCCCCCATCGTCATCTTTGCATCCAACCGAGGCAACTGTGTCATCAGGTAGGGTGGCTCTTTGCCAGCCTTAAGGCCTTTCCACCTTCCATCTGGGTTCATGTTTTCCTCTGGGATCACTTTTTTTTTTTTTAAATTTTTATTTATTTATGATAGTCACATACAGAGAGAGAGAGAGAGGCAGAGACACAGGCAGAGGGAGAAGCAGGTTCCATGCACCGGGAGCCCGACGTGGGATTCGATCGCGGGTCTCCAGGATCGCGCCCTGGGCCAAAGGCAGGCGCCAAACCGCTGCACCACCCAGGGATCCCGCCTCTGGGATCACTTTAAACCCATAATGTAATAAGTCAAGATGGAGATGAAGGGAGATCATGTTCATTTTGAGAGAAACCTGCCAAAGTAGCTTGTCTTCACAGGTAGATAGTTCATGCATCAGCCTCATTCCATCATGGCACCAGAGGCAACAGCAACCACATTACGGAATCTGAGGGCCTCCCATGTGGGCTCTAGGGTTACAGTGCGGTGTGATTTGGTCATTCAGTTGGGAGAGGGCAAATGTAAGGGCAGATAGGCTGGCCTTGGGCGACCTTACATAGGTTAATTTCTATCCTCATGCTAGCTTTGGGCAGTAAATAATCTTGGCTTCATGTTTTAGATGAAGAAACATAATGGGGATCCCTGGGTGGCGCGGCGGTTTAGCGCCTGCCTTTGGCCCAGGGCGCGATCCTGGAGACCCGGGATCGAATCCCAAATCGGGCTCCCGGTGCATGGAGCCTGCTTCTACCTCTGCCTATGTCTCTGCCTCTCTCTCTCTCTCTCTCTCTGTGACTATCATAAATAAAAATAAAAATTAAAAAAAAAAAAAAAAAGAAACAGAATGGCAGAATAACTTGTCCTTCGTTATAAAGACAGGATGAGAACCCAGATCTTTCTGATAATAAAATCAATGACAAAACCAGTACTTTCTTTCTATCCCAGACCTTTTTGGAGCCACACTGGTGCCTGCCTCCGTAGGCCTGCCTTTGGGAAAGGTAGAGGCTGAGGCCTGGGAGGCACATGCCTGTGTGATGCTCTCATCCTGCAAGGATGGGCCCAGGGCTGGGTTAGGGGACTTTCTTGAGGTTCTTTTTCTCCTGAGTACTCTGCAAACTTCTGAGCCCCAGATAATACACCGTCTTCCCAGCTCTCTTATGGGCCCTGTACTTGGTAGTTTTCTGGTTCTTTTGGTTTTCTGTGTTCCTGTTTGAATGTTGGGGCCTGGTCCCAGCATGGCTGGGCATGAAGTGGGGTGGTGAGGAGCCCTTTTCAAGCCTGCCGGAGAGTAGTGCAGGTAAACAGCGCTGGAGGCTGTGTGCTCCTGGCAGCAAGGGGTGGTAGGAATCTGGAAAATGACCCTAAGGCCCATGAGTATCAGCATAGAGCTGGAGCCAAACCAATTTGGGAACCCAAATTGATGATTCACCTAGGCTTGCATCTGAATGATGGCAGGTAATATCCAGGAGTTTAGCTGGTTCTTGACGGAGCTTTGTCTCCATTGAGATTGTTTAGAAGCAGTGCTGCTGGTGCTGGGACAGCTCCCCTCTCAGGTGATCGTGCTGGCTCAGAATTAGGATTTGCTTGCATGATTCAAGTTCATGTGGCAGCGGCTTGTAGTCGATCTTTGAAACCCTGTGATGGTGTCTTGACAGGTCATCAACACAGGTCTTTTCTGCATTTTTGGGGAAAAAGCAGCTTGTTTCAGGGCCAGGTCAGCCGTTGGTGAGAGGATCTGGCTACCTGGGCAGCATCTGGAAACCAGGCATGTGGCCTGGTGCCTGGTGAGCCTGGCATCCCTAATGCACAGACCCTGTAGGGTTTACTGGACTTAGGCTTGGTTTGGTCAGGCTTGGTTTCCATCTGAAAGTTGGTGAAAGGCTCAGCCTAGACTGCTGGCGCCCCCTGCTGGGAAGCCATGCTAACAGTCTCCTCTCCCTCACAGCAGATAATCCAGCCTGGCTCCCAGTGGAGCCTGGCAGCTTCTGACAGGAGCTGAATCTCTTAGGACTCAGAGTACTTCTCTCAGACCCATCCCACCTAGGAAAAAAGTACAAGATTGGCCCCATCTCCCTCCCCAGACTGATTTCATCGGGCTGCTAGAGGCTGTGGCTGCCCGCTGCTGCCAGCCTGCAATCACCCAAGTGGGAAGAAGATGCTTGGAATGTGACGCTTTCTGCAGTTCTGCTGAAGCAGCCAAAATTGAGACATTTGCTCTAGAAGAGGTTTTTGGGACTAAGCCCTAGTAGGAATTTTGTTGTAGTAGTGAGGTTATACTGCTCAGAAGTCAGGCTGGGATTTGAATCTGGGGTGTTGGATTTAAGAGGCCATGCTCCCAACAAGTTTTGGTTTAGATGTGAAATGATGAAATTTCTGGAACATTGGCACAGTTTTGGCAATATCTGTCTTGCTTCCCAGCCGACTTTACTCCTGGAGGGAGCTGTTGAGCTTCCTCTGACCTCCAGAGCTTGAAAGGAGAGAGAAGAAGAGGGAGTTTGCAGTAACTGAGTACTCTACATACTTCACCCCATGTAATCTCAAGCACCCTGACAATTCTGTGGGCAGGTGACATTATTTCCAGATTAACACAGAGGTGATGTGAGTAGGCCACCAGCCTGAGGGTTGGCTGACTCTAGAGCTCCTGCCACCCCTGTTCTCCTGAACTGTTTCTGGTCAGTGTACAGGGAGGAAGGTGTCTGAGCTGGTGTAGGGAGCTGCTACCACTGTCAGTGAGTGGCTGTGAAAGTGCACACTGCCCCCTTGTGCACAGGGGAGCAGGAACCATTCCTGCAGGAGCCCCTTGAGGCCTTGGGCTCCTCCTCCTGGGAGGAGAGAACACCGCTGGGCACTATGGGAGGTGCAGCTACACTGGCTCTGCCCTCCCTTACCACCCTGAGAAGCCCCTTCTGTGCCAGGACCCTCAGCCAATAGAGGAGAGCCTGGCCTTGATCCCAGCTCGCCAAACTTGGGAGGTCTTCTTTTCCTGTGGGGAATAGCCCCCTGGGATTAAGGAGTCTTTGTAGGAGAGTCCCTCTCCACAAGTCACTTTGTTGTACCAAAGAGCAAGACTTAAACAGTGTGTCCTCCATTCAGTGTATTCCTATGGCAGAAGATGGTACATTTTAAGGAAACAGCTTTATAGAGCTAGAATTCACATACAGTTCCCCATCTAAAGTGTACAATTTAGTGGTTTTTAGTATGGTCACAAAGTTGTGCAACCATCACCACTGTCCATTCTAGAACATTTTCATCAATCCAGAAATAAATCCTATACCTGTCAATAGTTGTTACTCTGCCATGCCTCACTCCCCAACTGTTTTCCCCCCTTCCTCCTCCCTACAGCCCCTAGCAACCACTGGTCTACCTTCTCTATGCATTTGCCTTCTCTGGACAGTTCATAGATATGGCACCACACACCTGTGGTCTCCTGTGCCTGGCTTCTTTCACGGAGCATCATGTTTTCAGGGTCCATCCATGTCGTAAACCTGCGTCACTGTTTATTGGTTTTTAAGGCTGAATAGTATTCCAGAATGTGGAATATTTAACAGGACATTTACCCATTCATTAGTTGATGGACTTTGGGTTGTCAGATTGTTATTACTCTGTGACTGTTATAAATAAGGCTGCAATGAACATTTGTGTACAACTTTTTTTTTTTTTAAGATTTTATTCATTTATTCATGAGAGGCACACAGAGAGAGAGCGAGAGAGAGGCAGAGACACAGGCAGAGGGAGAAGCAGGCTCCACGCAGGGAGCCCGACACGGGACTCGATCCCAGGTCTCCAGGATCACACCCAGGGCCGAAGGCAGCGCTAAACCGCCGAGCCACTGGGGCTGCCCTGTGTACAACTTTTTATGTAGACTTTGGTTTTTATTTCTCTTGGGGACATACCTATCAGTGGATTTGGTGGGTCAGATGGGAACTCTTTTTAACCTTTCAAGGACCTGCCAAACTGCTTTCCACAGTGACTACACCATTTTCACCAGCAGTGTCTGAGGAGTCCTTATCCTCGATGACACTTGTTCCTGTCTGTCTTTTATAGGTAGCTCACTGTGGTTTTGATTTGCATTTGGCTACTGAATTTGAGCATCCTTTCATGGTTTATCAGCCATTTGTTCATCTACTTGGGAGAATTTTCTGTTACTGTCATTTGCCAATTTTTCTTTAAATATTTTATTTATTTATTCATGAGAGAGACAGAGAGAGGCAGAGACACAGGCAGAGGGAGAAGCAGGCTCCATGAAGGGAGCCCGATCTGGGGCTTCATCCTAGGACTCTATGATCATGCCCTGAGCCAAAGGCAGACGCTCAACCACTGAGCCACCCAGGCATCCCTCATTTGCCAATTTTTAAAAAAAATTCAGGTTGTCTTTTAGTGAGTTATAAGAATTCCTTATATATTCTCGATACTAGATCCTTACCAGTTGTATGATTTGCAAATATTTCCTTCCATCCTGTTGGTGGTTTTTTCAGTTTCTTGAGAGTATCTTTAAGTTTTGATACAGTCCAGTTTCCTGTTATTTCTTTGGTTGTGTGTGTTTTTGGTCTCATAGCTGAGATACCATGACTAATTTAAGGCACAAAGATTTATACCTGTGAGCTCTTCTAAGCGTTCTGTAGTCTCTTTTAGCTCTTATACTAAGGTTTATGATCATTTGTGGTTAATTTTGTATATAGTATAGGGGCGCTGGGTGGCTCAGTTGGTTAAGTGTCTGCCTTTGGCTCAGGTCATGATCTCTGGGTCCTCGGATCAAGTCCCACATCGGATGCTGCTCAACAGGGAGTCTGCTTTTCCCTCTCCCTCTGTGCTCACCTGTGATCACTCACTCTCTCCCTCCTTCTACTCCTCCCTCCTCTCTCTCAAATAAATAAAATCTTAAAAAAAAAATTGGTTTGTATATAGTATAAGGAAGAAGTATGTCTAGCTTCACTCTTTTACATGTGGATGTCCAGCTGTCCCAGGACCGTTTGTTTTTCATCGACTGTTGGGTTTTCATTGGGCAACCTCATCAAAAAAGCAAATGGATTTCTTAGTACTCTTGGTCTTGTGTCCACAGAGCCAGGGGGCAGTACATTTAGGGGAGTTACCCTTCATATTACCCAGAGAGGTGTTATCCACTACGCTTCCTGTCATCAGAAAAGCTTTATCTGTGTCCCTCCAGTCACGGGTTATGTAAAGAAGCAGTCAGGCAATGATTCTCAGCCGGGGACATTTATACTTGTTATGACTTTGGGTGCTACTGGCATTTAATGGGTAGAGGCCAGAGATGCTACTGAACATCCTACATGCACAGGAAAATCCCCTCCAAAAAACTTGGTCCATAATGTCAAAGTGTCTCAGTGGAGGAACCCTGAGTTGTAAGATGGAAGCATTCGCAAATGAGTCAACCATTTGCACTTGTAAGTGTAGCTGTATGATAAATTTCAAGAAGTGCAATGACTATGTTCTTGCAGATAGACCATATTGGATCCCCATATTGGATAGAATTAGGCCTATGGCATCATAGCCCAAAACTGTATATCTGGAAGAGGCACAGCATTAACACAGTTTGAACAATTGTCATAATGGCCTAATGGTGAAATCAATATTGGGCTGACACCAGAGCCAGAAAGAAGTCTCTGGGTACAAGAATAAACCTGCAATTTTAGCCAAAATGTAATTATTAGTTTATTATTAGCAATTTTATAATCTAATATGATAGTTACGGCGGCCTTGTCAAATAGTGATTGCTCTGAACAGAGAGCTCCTTCTGGACTCATCACCCACAAGGAGCACTGCTAAGTAGGGCTTCCCTTCCCTGGCTCATTTCACAAGCCATGTGACAGACCCTTTTGTGGGACTCTTGCAGAGTAGAATCCCAGAAACCATTTACTAGCATGTTTTCTAAAAGAAACTTTGTACCTGAGATTCATAGCTTAGACATATGTTTTGGCTTTAATTCCTAAAAAAATGCTTAACAACCTTTGAGCAGACTTTTTTGTTTAAATTTTTAGTTTTGTAGATTCAAAACTATAAGAATTTTTTTCTTTTTTCCTTTTTTTTTTTTGCATTAAAAAAGGAAACATCAAATTCAATTAAAAGAAAAAAATCAGAAATTATCTAGAAAAAAAAAATAATAGAGCAGATGGCCTGAAAAGAGTTCTTTGTTTTTTGGTGAGCACCTTTATTGGAAAGGTTGGAGAAAAACAAAAATGCCCTTTAGCTTAAGAATTTGTAGGTTATCTGCAAATCAGCTCCTTTCAGGAGTGCAAGAATCCTTGGTTCTTAATATCAGAACATACACAGGTTTCTCATCTGAGTGTCTTCTATGTGTAAGGAGGCGATCATACAGAAACTCTCCTGAGTTACATACACAATAAATTCTTCGTTTCAGCCACCTCTCCATGGAGGGGCAACTAGTACAACACCATCTCCCTGGACAAAGGGCTTTGTAATATTCCGTTTTGTTGATTTACATGTCTCTTTGCATGTGTCCTTGTTAATTTCTATAATGGTCACAGTCTCTCCCACATCTCCTAATAGCATATTTCAGTGTTGCTCATAAGCATGTAATCTGCCTCAAAGCTCTGTCATTTCTCATCTTCACATTAAGTTCACACATCCAGGCTGAGCCTGCAGGGACCTGGTGGCTCTTCTGCAGTGTTGAAGTTTGATTAGGGAGTGCTTCGTTTTTCTTCTAACATTTTACGTCTGAATCGAAGATAATTTACCATGAGTGTTACAGAGTTTGGGATATTTTAACATGGCAATGTTAAGATCTTTTAAAGAATTCCCAAGAGAGGGGCGCCTGAGTGGCTCAGTTGGTTAAGCATCTGCCTTCGGCTCAGGTCATGATCTCAGGGTCCTGGGATGGAGCGCCACATCGGGCTCCCTGCTCAGCGGGGAGGCTGCTTCTCCTCCTCCCAGCTCATGTTCTCTCTTGCTATCTGTCTCTCTCTCCCAAATAAATGAATAAAATCTAAAAAAAAGAATTTCCAAGAGAAATTTATACTTCAACTGACTGGATAGGATTTTAACAGCTAGATTTCTTTACTGAAGCTGTATTTCTTGAATGCTCACTTATAATTGAAACTGAATATTCTGATAATATTAACAACTAAATCCAAATGACCTGCCTTATTTGCTGTTCTATTGATAAGTTAGGGCCCTAGGCTCTGCAGTCTGGCCTAAGTGTGGGAATGTCAGAGACAGTGCTGATGTGGATCTGCTGCTATGACTTCTGGACTCTGGAGCAGGAGCCCAGAGCACATTGGGCTTCCAGACACTGTGTGGAAGCCGACCTCGTGTGCTACGAGGTTTGCTCGGCGCACATCCTGTGGGACAGCTGGTGTCTTGTTGGCCTCATGGATTGACAGGGCTCCTCTCTGGGGCCACTCTTCGCGTATGGTTTAGCTATGGATTTGAGAGAAACGGAGACACAAAGGACACGATTAATTCCCAAAAGAAAGAAAATGATTAATGGATATAAGGGAAACATTCAAATGATTCATTAGTAATCAAGGAAATGTGAATTCAGAGTGTCACCCTTTCTTTTTCTAAACCATTAAAGCAGCAAAATATTTAAGAATTAGAATACCCTGTGCTGGTTACAATGCAGTGAGATCAGATCACTCATGTAGCTTGTAAATTAGTTCACTCATTCATTTATTCAAATAGATATTCCAGATTGTGTCAGGCACTCTGAAATTTGCTGAAGAAATGTTCATGCCATGAAATTGCTTATCAAACATCATTAATAATAGCAACAATTGGAAACTACCTAAATGTTCAACAGTTTTGTTAAGGAAAATACTTGATGAGTTATTATTATTTTTAAGGTATTTAATTATGTATGTATGAATGAATGATAGTGAGTGAGAGAGCACATGCATGAGCTGGGGGGTGGGGAAGGGCAAAGGGAGAAACAGACTTCCCGCTGCGCAGGGAGCCTGACACAGGGCTCTATCCCAGGACCCCAAGATAATGACCCAAGTCAAAGGCAAATGCTGTACCAACTGAGCCACCCAGGTGCCCCCTTGATGGATTATTAAGACTGAAAAAACATGGACAAAAGCAAGAAATCTACACACTTAGTGTGACTTAGAAAGCCATCTTTATGAAAATTTGGTAAATATCTATATGAATTTTTTTTTAAAAGATTTATTTATTCAGAGACTGATAGAGGCAGAGACACAGGCAGAGGGGGAGAAGCAGGCTCCATGCCGGAAGCCTGACGCGGGACTCGATCCTGGGTCCCCAGGATCACACCCTGGGCTGCAGGCGGCACTAAACTGCTGCGCCACCGGGGCTGCCCTATATGAATATTTTTAATAGGATTTTAGGTGTTTTTTTTTTTCCTCTTTCCCAAAATTTCCTCTTATATTGATATTTGCTAAAACAATGAAGTTGTTTTTTATACCACCTGAATGTTAGTTTGTTTACTTTGTGGTCATGGCTTAACTCAGGATGTGAATTGGCTGCTTTGTCATTGTGAGTACCTCAGCTATGTTTCCAGTGTCTAGTTTCTGATCTCAGAGAGGCCTGGGTGATGTGATCATTTGGACCCTTGCAGA
Organism: Canis lupus familiaris; assembly: GCF_011100685.1. Lineage (NCBI taxonomy): Eukaryota > Metazoa > Chordata > Mammalia > Carnivora > Canidae > Canis > Canis lupus. Next base: position 2,130,977 of record NC_049241.1, on the reverse strand, counting down.
GGTACTGAGGACATCACTTCTCCTCATGGCATTCCTCTTGACCTTCTGGACCGTGTGATGATCATCCGGACCATGCTGTACACCCCACAGGAAATGAAACAGGTGAGTCTCTCTTCCCTCACCCTTCCCTCTTCTCCCCTCATTTGTTCCCAGCATTCCCTGGTGCTGTGCCAGTATCTACAGCACAGGCCTGGCTCCCACCACATCCCAGCACTTCACCTGCTGGCCTTGGGCAAGTCACAGTCCTCCAGACCTTCAGTCTCCCCATCTGAAAGACGGGTGGGCTGATGAGACATTGCCTGAGGTGTTTCCAAACCTTAGCTGCTTGTGGTCTTGGCTGTTGTCTCCACTACTATATCCATTCTTTAAATTTTAGGAAAGGCATAGTGAAAAAATCAACTTGAGGACAGCCATCATGGAGGGCACCCATGATGTAGGACAGAGCCAGTAAAATAGGATTTAGTGGTAGCTCTTGCTGTCCAGGCCAGGCCCTGTCTGAGGCCTCTTCTGAGTAGGTGAAGCCAAGTGCTCTGTCCCACCAGAACCCATAGCAGGCTGGCTCCAACAGGGCACAAAAGCTGGAGGGGAGCGAGGGCCTACCTGCTGTGACCAGTGTGACTAGTGGTAGGTTTTCTGGGGACTGTGGAGGCCATAGAAATGATGGTGAAGCAGGGTCATACAGCTTAGAGGGGCACCGGGAAGTGGAGGTCCTAAAACCAGCCTGTAAGAGGCTGAAGGAGGTGTATCTGACACAGAGTATATGCTCAAATTCCATGCAAGCTGAATTTGCATTAAGCTTGAGGTGGGAGATGACACGAGTGTCTGAGGTCAGGCCTTACCCCAAGGGGCCCTGTCCCAGGTCTCCCTATGGGACTGTCTTTTGCTTGATCTGGAGTTGAAACACCACATGCGCAGGCACTTTACACTTAGAATTTCTAGTCCTCTTACTGGTACTGCCAGCTAGTCCTTGAACATCCCTCTTCCTGTGGATGGCTTAGTCCCTGAGTGGCAAGTCCAGGATGCAGAACCAGACAGTGATAGGTTATGCCGTAGGTAGGTGTCCCACTGAGCAGCACTGCTGTGCTCCTGCCCTGCCCACCCTTGCCCCAGAGGGTCTTGCTGCCAACTTAGATCTCTCACTGTGGGTCTGGGTGGCTACGGGGCAGGTGGACCAGGGGCGCACTGATGTGTCGACAGGCTGTGCCTTGACCCTCTCCTCTCACATACTGCAGGTCTTCTTTATTGGATGTCATGCTAAAACCATGGGCGTGCTTAGCCAGCATAATTCCATTTGATCCCCAGTACCTGTGAGGTGGGAGAGCTATTATCACTGTATTCTTAAAGATGAGGATGAGGAGACCCAGGCCCACTTATCTGCCCAAGTTCATAAAGCCAGTAGGTGACAGGACTGACAAACTGGAGTCCAGGCTGCCTGGTCTAGAAGCCCATGTTCTTAATCACTGGGGCCACCAGCTCCCACTTGCTAGAAGTAGCTCAGTTAGAGGTGGATTCCCAGTGGCAGTTTGTTAGCAGGGCTTTCTTTTGGGAGCTCAGAGGGCCTGTCCAGGGCACTCCCTGGCAGTCCCACTGCTCCCCGTGGCCCCCTAGCCCGACCCTGCTGCTGTTTATTCTTGACCAGCACTCGCCAGTACTGTGGTGATGCAGGGAGCTGGAGACCAACAGAACACCAGAGTGGTGACAGTACAGGGTGGCCGTGGCACATTGTTTAGGACACAGTGTCCATGGCCGGAGCCTTGTCACCAGATCATGGTCTCCGGCTCCTAGATGAATGCTAGGTTGAAGCCAAGGCATTCACTGAACAGAAGCATAGGCAGAAGCAAAGGAGAGGTTGGTCACATCCCCATCCTTACCGTGGAGGGCAGCCTCATGGTGCTTCATGGCCTAGTGACTTGAGCTATTGGCGTACCTGTGTGGTCCTTGGCTGCCTTCGTCCTCCGGAAGGTCCGCTCTCTCTTTTCCAGGTTGTTTTGAGGACTAAGTGACTAACAGGAGAGAGGGGACTAGGCTGGCCATCCTTTGTCCCAGCGCAGCTATTATTACTGCTACTAATTACTTATAGGTGCTCACTGTCACCTGCTGGGAGCCTTACAGCAGCTCCCAGTAACCGGGCTTTGAAGCTCCCGAACGACGAGGGTCCTGTGGTCACAGAGATAAGCTGCTGAGCTGGGACCCTACTCAGAGCCAGTTCACTTTGGTTGCCTCCAGTTCACCTTTGTTGCCTCACCTTTGTTGAGCGCTCGGTCTGAGCTCTCCTGGACTGTTCTGCAGTATGCCTCTGGCTCCTGGGCTGGTTCCCATCTTTGCTCAATCAGGAGGGCCTCTTTTCAGGCTTTCTCTTGTGTGAGCAGAGGTCAGACCAGCTGCCAGGATGAGCATTGCTTTGTTCTGGTGGGTTCAAGGGATAACCTCAGCATTTTTACTGGAGCCTGAGGTAGATTTTTTAAAAAACAAAGTAAATGTAACTTGTGTACTCTGCCATCAGTGCCGACACCCTCATAAACTATCCTTGCAGGTTATTAAATGATTAAAGATCTAATTTATGAACTGTCCGTTTCTGAGCAGTCTGAAACTGGAGCTCTTGGGATTGCTCTGACCTCGAGAGAGAGAGAGAGAGAGAGAGAGAGAGAGAGAGCGTGGAGTGGCCCTGACATTCCTGAAGCCCAACTTTCAAATGCTGTGCAACTCGCTGAAGGCCAGTTGCTCTGGGCTAAAGCTCTCCCTTGACCAGGCTCCCAGATTTAGTATTTGCATCTCAGAGTTTCGGATGGCCCCTGGAGGACATTTTTCTTGGCAGGAGCTGGAGGTTTCTTTAATTCCAGCTGTCAGTGAAAAGCCCTTTTCTGTTGGAGCACAAACCTACCTGGCTCTGGCTGTTGTGGTCAGAGAGGAGTCCTGTGATTGGAGCCAGGAGCAGGGATCTCTCTCCCAGCTCCTTTTTGTGCCATCCTTATGCCTATCCAGTAACTTCTCTCTTCTTGGCTACATTTAGCTTTCAACCGTAGATGGTGGAACTCCTCATGCACAAGCTAAGAGTCTTGACAGAGGTCGTACCCGCAGCCCACTGGCTGAACAGAAAAGTTCTATGAATTACTTGAGCAAGTTGCCAACATTTAGAAATTGGGGACATTTCACACAGAAGTCTTAAGTTCTGAGTCTCTTTTGACCAAATGAAATTTCCCTGCGGACATCTGCCCTCTGCCCTGGTGGCACCAGTGGCCTGCGGCAGAGGGTCCAACTGCCCTGGCTCATGTGACCTCATCTATCTTGGTCCCTGCCCTGGTCCAGTTCTGCGAATCCTGGCTTTCCTCTGGAGCAGGACGTTCCCATTCACAGCAGCTGATATGCCAAGTGCCCTTGCCAGAGTTCCAGACACTGAGCTGCCTGCCCCCACAGGTGTCTGCCTGAGAGCCGCAGGGCTAGTGCAAAGAGTCCGGCTCCTAAGCCTCTGGTCCCTGTCTTCCCCTTACAAGGCTTTTGCTAGGGGCTCAGTCTTTCCCGTTTCCTATGCCTCTACCTCGGGTGTTTTTACGGCTTTAATTTAAACAAGGGCTTCATGATATCTTGTTTACGAAGCTGCCAAAGTGAAAAATTCCTGTATTATATGAGGCTCGAAGTCCTCGAGTTATCTCGGCTCCCCAACACACAACATCATTATCCCAGCTGCCCCTTATCACTCAGTGCTGGTGCGCCTGCAGGATCCCGGTGCCACTTGTGTTATAGCAGCTCCGCCGCCAGCTTGCCTCCCCTCCAACTTCACCAGGATCTTCAAACTGCAACAAGCATCAGCTTCTTCATGATAGATTAGATATCTCCGAGTGATGTTATGAGGGCTGGTAAATCTTTAAAAGTAACTTTTTTGATTTATTTAACCTTCGTATTTATCAAGCAAATAAAAGATGTCTCTTCCCTGAGTGCTTGTAGGTGGTGGTGCCATGCTGGGGAGGAAGGTTAGAGCCCTTGAGGGAGCCCGTGGCAGGTTTCTGAGGGGCCTGTGTTCTCTAGATCTAGGGACTGCATTAGGGAGGCTGAGGAGGCAGGCACTGAGCCACCCTGGCACATGCTTTGAGGGGTACCAGCCACCTTCTAGTCACTGTGAACTCTGGCTGTAAGCTATTCACACAGAATGTCGTGTGGCTAGTGCCCGGATGTGTGCAAGGCCAGCAGTCCTGGGCGGAGGCCAGCTCTCTGCCCTTCCAGCCTGGATTTGGGCCTCTTTGGCACCGATGATGCAGGACAAGACACATGGGACAAAGTTGTTTTTAAAGCACATGTTAAAGGGGACACTTGGTTGGTCACTGTTGATCATGGTCTTTTTCCTCCAAAAGATCATTAAAATCCGAGCCCAGACAGAAGGAATCAACATCAGTGAGGAGGCACTGAACCACCTGGGGGAGATTGGTACCAAGACGACTCTGAGGTGAGCACATCTGCCTAGAGCTGCTCCCCACCTGCTGGTGCCTGCCCAGCAGCCCTCTGGGGCCACCGTCAGGCCCATTCTGGGGCATAAAGGCAGGTCCCTCTCATAAGGCACAGGACCACGTCTGCTCTCACTGCTTTGACGGAGGTTGTCCTAGGCACTGTGATTTAGAATGCAGAATATTTAGGTGATGGTGCTTATAGAGCTAGAGTGACAGGTTAGGTCCCCTGTCCCGGAGCAGATGGTCCCCTGTGTGGAGAGCTTACCAGCCTCTGTGGTGGAGGAGATGGACAATCCGGAGATCAGGGTCGAAAGCAGATGGCTCACTGGCCAGGGGCTCTTCATGGTGCGGAGGGTGGGAATGGGTTTAGGGGAGGGGGAAGGAGGAATGTGGACACAGATTGCTCTCCTGACTCTTCACCAGTGGCCCAAAGCCAACTGCTTATGCAGACGATGCCCCTCTCAGTGTCCTGACTGATCTCATAGCCCCTAACCAGTCCCTAGTTCCCTGTTTTCCTTTGAGTCTATTCCTTGCTCCAGGTTGAAGCAGAATTGCAAGCTGTTTTATTTGGGGGAACAGGGCTTTAAAAACTCCTCTGAGTTTCATGCCTTTGCAGGGAGAAGGTGCCTTTTTTGACTGTGTGTTCATCTGCCTGCCATGTTCACTTGGCTTGCACCTGTGTGTACCACAGTTTGTGTCCCCCCACCCCCTTTTTAAATATTTTACTTAATATCTAAGGGGGCTCCACATTGGGTATGGAACCTAATATAGGGCTTGAACTCATGCCTCTGAGATCAAAACCTGAGCTGAGATCGAGTTGGATGTTTAACTGATTGAGTCACTCGGGTGCCCCAGAAAGATTTTTTTGTTAAGTAACCTCTACCCCCTATACGGGGCTCAAACAGCCCCAAGATCAAGAGTTGCATGCTCTACCGACTAAGCCAGCCAGACGCCCCTGTGGCCTCTTTCACGTAGCAGTGCAGTTACAGCCTGTCAGAGAACTTGTACACTGACTGAGATTTGGGGCTATGATGTGTCATGCTGGTGACCTGTGGCCCTCCTGATGGGGTCGCGACAACAGGTCTTGCTGGTGTGGCAAGGGGGCTTCCCCTGCGTCCCATCTCACTCCTGCCCTGGCCGCTGTCACTCCAGGTACTCCGTGCAGCTCCTCACCCCCGCCAACTTGCTGGCTAAGATCAATGGGAAGGACAGCATCGAGAAAGAGCACGTCGAGGAGATCAGTGAGCTCTTCTACGATGCCAAGTCCTCGGCCAAGATCCTGGCTGACCAGCAGGATAAGTACATGAAGTGAGACGGCCAAGGTTCCCTTCGAGAGACACCTGGAGGGCTTGGCTGGGTGTAGCCTGTGGGCCGGGGGGGGGGGGGGGGGGGCTCGCACTGCGCTCAGCTCTGTCCCCCTTCGGCCGTGGCTGGCGGCACCACCAGTTCAGTGGGGAAAGGGTCTTTTTAAATTATCGTAACTTCTGCAGTGGCTTTGAAGGAACCCTGCCTCACCTGGCGTGTTTTCTAATAAAATCTTGTAGGTTATTTTGATTACCTGTTTCTCTTAATTTTTTAAAAATAAACTTTGTATTTTAGAACAGATATAGATTTCTAGGATTGTTGCGAAGACCGTACAGGGAGGCCCCGCTTTGCCTGGTTAACGTCCTACTGTACTGTCCGTCTGATGAGCCGGTGTTAATCTGTGGGGCCCTCCCCAATCGTGGTTTTTGCTGACCTGCTGGTGGAGGAGCGCTGTCGAGTTCCTCAGCGGGGTTTGGTGATGTCTTTCTCACAATTACCTGGGGTCGTGGGTTCTTGGCAGACCACAGAGGTGTGGTGCCATTGCTGTCACACCGCATCGAGGGTGTGTGTGTGTGTCAGCATGGCCTCATGCTGTTGACAGCGGGCCGCAGTTACCTGGCTGTGGTACTGGGCGTCAGGTTTTTCTTGTCCCCCAATGTATTGTCCTCTTTGGAAGGAGTCCTAAGTACAACCCCCGTGTAAGGCTGGGGAGTTCTGCTCCATCTCTCTTTTTTATTTTAAGATTTTATTTATTTACTTGGGGGAAAGAAAGAGAGTGCACAGGGGTGAATGGGGGAGAGGTGCAGAGGGAGAGCAGGTTGCCTGCTGAGCAGGGAGCCTGATACAGGACTCGATCTCAGGACCTGGGATCATGACCTGAGCCCAAGGCAGATGCGTAACGGACTGAGCCGCCCAGGCGCCCCCCTGCTCCCTCTCCCCAAAGCCAGGGTATCTACATAAATTCTCCGGGATTCTGTACAGGAGGGATCTGTTCTCCCCATTCTCTCCCATTTGTGTATTTACTCCATCGTGCATATCAGTATGGATCAGGGATACGTATATACTTGGGGTTATAATCCAATACTGTTATTTTCTGTCTTTGGCCATTGAGCGCTCTTTTGGTTGGCTCCTGTGTCCCTCTGACACGTTTGTCCACCGAGTGGGGCTTTCAGCCCCTGGAGAGGAAGGGAAATGGCAGCCCTGACAGACACCACAGTGGAACATTCCATCTGCTAGGATGAGCCACAGCTCCCTCCCTCTGCCCGTCTGGTCCTTGTCATCTGGCATAGCCACCAAGCCTCAGTAAAGGCTCATCATTTGGTTCTCTGCCCACATGGGCAGGGTTTCTGTGCTCTTAATGTGCAGGAGAGGGAACCAACCAAGACAGGGATCTTGATCCAGTCAGGGCTTGCATCCCAGTTAGCCATGAGGGCCTTGTGGGGCAGGCGCTACTGGTGTCCCAGGAGTGATAGCCCACCTGAGCATGTATGGGATGCGGCAGGCAAGAGGGCTGAGGTCATGCTGTGGGCGTCCATCTAGGGCCTCCCAAGAGTTCCCTGGCCACACTTCCGCCCTCAGGAAGCCCCTGCCAGTCCCTGTTGGATCTTCTGTGGCCTGGCCCTTGAGGGAATTGCCCCCATGGGGTCTTGGGGGGGCGGTGAGGAGACCCAAGTTTGCTGGGGGATGGTGGGACGCTTCCTGAAGTCCCGGCTGAGCACTGCAGCCTGCCCGGCTGCCCATGTCCTTTCTGCTGGTGCCTGGGTCTGGTTCCTCCCACCTCAAGGCACATGAGTAAAGAAGAATCACGGGCACCCCGGTGGCTCAGTGGTTTAGCACTGCCTTCAGCCCAGGGCCTGATCCTGGAGACCAGGGATCGAGTCCCACGTCGGGCTCCCTGAATGGAGCCTGCTTCTCCCTCTACCTGCGTCTCTGCCTCTCTCTTTCTCTCTCTCTCTCTCTGTGTCTCTCGTGAATAAATAAAATCTTTAAAAAAAAAAATCACACATCTAAGGTGTGGCAAGAGCTATTAAGTACTAGAGCCTGTGTCACTGCTTTCCGTTTCCTTCTGTGTTCTCACGGTGGCCCTGTGGCCCTAAGAGAGTGGTGCAGGTTTAGTTACCTGCCTAGCTAGTAAGAGGTGGAACCAGGATTTAGTTAGACTGGCTAGACTCCGGGCTCATCACCCCCTGGCCATACCACGTGCCTCAGTGTGTGAGTGGTCGGCAAGGCCTTCGCAGTCCGAGCCCTGTAGCAGACAGGTGAGGTGAGCAGGGTCAGGTGTGAGGACAGTGGCTCTGCCCCAGAGGGATCTCTTCCCGCAGCCCCCAAACCTTCCACAGCATTTGAGGAGCAGGCTAGCGGCAGTGATGCTGGCAAACGTCAAAGGCACAGGTTAGGACAGTCCTTGCAGCTGCTCAGGGATCCCCGATGGCCAGAGCAGTCTTGGTGAGGAGGGGGTGTGTGGTCATAGCCCCTTGGTCCTGCTCCTCAGGGATCCTGGCCTTGGCGGTGCTTAGGGAGCTGGCCCACCTCGCTCATCTGTGCTCCAGTGAGGGAGATGGTTCTGGATAGGTAGGAAGGTTGGGTTATTTTAATTTTCCTTCTATTTTTTCCAGCAAGGCCTGTGATTATTACATTAATCTTCCAGGCGAAGTTTTTACAACCAATCCCTCGCCGACTATGAGAAGTTTCTCCATCCATTACCAAGAGGGAAACAGACCCTGGTGGGGAGGAAAATATTTGTTACATCTTATCAGGCTGACACACAATCTAACAACAATTACAGCAGCCCCATTTTTTGCACTATTTCAGCTCTGGCGTGAAAAATTGTTGTAATATTAAAGTGAGTCAGGGTGGGGGCTGGTCATAGAAGAGGCTGCTGCTATTCCAGGCTCTGGGCCCTGGCTTTCTGGCCTCCCCGGGCAAGCCCACTGGGCTCCGAGGGGGAGTGTTTGCATGTAAATCCCAGCTCGCTTCTTGGGCTAATGGCCCTGAAGCTGCAGAGACGCCTAGGAATGTGGAAGGGCTCCTGAAGGACCCGTGCCCCCAGTCCTGCCCCCAGCCCTTTGCAGCCCAAATGCCTGCTCACCACCACGCCTCTTAGGGTGTTCTCCCTGGACTGCTTAAAACGATGTTGTGTTTTTTAGGACTAAACAGATAGATGGAAGTGTCACACCAGAAAAGGACTTGGCGAGCAAACCTTCCTCAACGTTTTTCTAATAAAACCGAGCTGCCCAGTGGTGGTGTGCTCCCTGCTGGTCTCCGTATCTGACCCCAGGGTCCGTGGGCTTTTGGCCAGGAAAGCAGTAACTGGCCACCCCGCCGCAGTTCTCTGCACCCCCCCCCCGCCCCAGGGCCAGTCCTGGAGATGCGCAGCTGGTCCCTCCTGCTGTTAAAGGGGTCCCAGACTGGTGACAGGTGGGGGACAGGAGCAGCCAGGTTCTGGGCACATGGCCCACAGGGATGTGGTTTTGATTGGGTTTAGCCCTTCCTTGGTCCTGATGAGGCCGCCTCCTTTGAGCTTAGGTTTCCTCATCTATAAGGGGGGGGCAGTTGTATCCCATTAGATGGATGTGGGGACATGGTGAGGTGCTGTGTGGCTGCATCATGCATGCCAAATACTAGAATTCAGCAGAGTTCCCAAGCCTTACCCCACTTGGGAGAAGAGAAGATAGTTCATCCAACAGGAGGCAGAAGCTGGCTGGGCCCCACCCCTCCCTAGCTCAGGCAGTGGGCCCTTGGAAAGGCCTAGAAATCCCAGGTTTCTGGACCCTTCTCTGAGGCCCAGAGGGACAAGCTCCCGCTCAGGGCCACGCAAGGTCTAGAGCAGAGGAGAGAACTGGCCAAGACATGAGCTTTTCCCTCTGTGTCCACAACTTGCAGAACCAATGTGCTGCCCCTCCCATCCCCGAGGCCCAGCCAGGGCTGGAGTGGCTCGAGGGGACGAGTGGCAGCGCCCCGGTTCCAGCCCAGCGGTAGGCAGGGCCCGGCCAGGCCAAGCCCCCCTTTCGGTCTCCGGTCCCCGTCCCCACCTGGGTCCCGCCTGCTGGGCGCTCCCCTCCCCCGCCCAGTCACCCCTGCCGGCGGGCCCCCCGGGAGCCTGCCCCGGGTGCGGGGAAGGGGCGGGGGGGCGGGGGGTGCTGGCTGGCGGCCGGCCCCGTGCCCCTCCCCGTGCCCCTCCCCGTGCCCCTCCCCGTCGCCGGCGGCAGGCGCGGTGATTAATGGCCCGGCCGCGCCGCCCGTGCGGCCATCAGCGCGCGTCTGGGCGGCGATGGATGCGGCTGTCAGGCCGGCCCGGCCCGCGCTGACCCCCGGCCCCGGCCCGCGCGATCAATGGGCGGCGCGCGGCGGGCGGCGGCTGGGCCGGCGCGATAAGATGGGCCGATGGGCGCCCGCCGATTGCCCGCTCCGTCACCCGCCGTCCGCGTCCCCGTCCCCGTCCCCGTCCCCGTCCCCGCCCCCGCCCGCGCGCACATCGGCGCCGTCAGCGCCGCGTGATTAATGGGGACGCGGGCAGCGGCGCGGCGCGGCGGGGCGGGGCGGGGCGGGGCGGGGGGAGGGAAGGGGGAAGGGGGCGGAGGGGAGGGGAGGGGCCACCTGCCGCGGGCCCAGCGCGCCGCGCTCCCGCCCCGGCTGCTCGCCGCGAGCGCGCGTCGGCGGGGACCCCGCGGCGGGTTGGGGGGCGGCGGCCGCGGCTGTGACCCCGACCCCGGCCCCGGCTCCCGCACGGTCCCAGCCGCGGCCGCCCACGCAGAGCCCTGCCCTGGGTCCCCATGGCCCCGGGGCCGCATCCGGCGACTGCCCTGCCCTCCCGCCACCCCGGCGCCCCGGGAGGTGCCTGCGGAGGGGAGGGGCCGGACGCTCGGACGCTCGGTTCACGCTGCTGGCAGGCGCCGAGGGCCGCCCAGAGGAGGTGACGGGCGCGCAGGGCGAGGCCAGCGCCCGGCAGGCCGGGGGAGCGGGCGGGGGCGACGGGCCAGCCGCGGCCCATCCGGTGGGCGGCAGCGGGGCCAGCGCCAGCCGTCGTCCCTGGGGCTCCCCGGGGTCCGCGGGGCCTCGCCCGGACTGCGGAGCCGCAGCGCCCCCGCGCGGCCAGACGCGCCCGCCGCCGCCGCCGCCGCCGCCCTGCGAGACCCGCGCCTGCATAAGTGCCGGTGCGTGCTTAGACGGATCCTTCAGCTCGGGGCTCGAGGTGTAGGACGCAAAGCAGCTGCCCGCTGAGGCGCGCTCGTCTCCCTGCGCGTCCTCGCTCCACGGACCTCCGCGGACGGCCCGCGCGTCCCAGCCAGTGCGCACCCCACGCAGCGGCTCCCAACGGGGCGAAGGGCGCCAGGCCTCCGCGGTTGCGGGAGCTGCGGGGAGCGCCCTGCCCGCTGCCGCCCCCTTCCTCGCCTCCGTCCCTCCAGCCCGCTTCGCCCGCTCTTCACCCCGAAGCTGCAGCCAACAGCGCCGTCATCCCCGAACGCCGCCGCGTACCTCCAGCCACGGGGGGTCCGGTCTCGGTGCTTTTCTTTTCAGGTTACACTCGTCCGCAAGGAAATGCGCTAACCCCAAATGGGCCAAAAACTCACGAGTTTTTGACGAATGAAACCCAGACGCTATCAAAGATGTTACGGTCACCCCGGAAAGTTCCCTTGTGCCCCTTCCCGGTTAGCCCCCGACATACCGGAGAAGACGACACTGTCCTGGATGCTCACCGTGGCCCCAGCGGGCCTGCTCCGGGGGCGGCCGGTCTGCACTCTCTTGCGACCAGCTTCTTTCAGACAGACCCGTGCTCCCGAGTCCTGTCCTGGTTCCCGGGGATGCCGCTGTGCGGTCCCTCGCGCACCCTCCCTTCACCTCCTACTGGCTGTGTGGCCCATCCTCCCTTCCAGCTTTTGTGAATAAGCTAGTTTCTTTTTTTTTAAGACAAAAATGTTAAAGATGCCAGTCGGATTTTTAATTCTTTTCCGATATTTAGCAAATATATTTAAAATTTATTTATCATTATTTTAAAAGATTTTATTTATTCATGAGAGACACACAGAGAGGAAGAGGCAGAGACACAGGCAGAGGGAGAAGCAGGCTCCTTGCAGGGAGCCCGACGCGGGACTCGATCCCGGGATTACACCCTTAGCCTAAGGCAGACGCTCAACCGCTGAACCACCCTGGTGTCCCAGATTTTGAGAGAGAGAGTGAGACAGCACAAGCAGGGGTAGAAGCAGGCAGAGGCAGGGGGAGAAGCAGGCTCCCCGTTGAGCAAGGAGCCTGATGTGGGGCTTGGTCCCAGGATCCCAGGACTGTGACCTGAGCCGAAGGCAGATGGTTAACCCCTGAGCAAATATATTCTTATAAAATAGTGGATGTTGTTACAGAATGTGTGTGATGTACAGTCTTTTTTTTTTTTTTTTTTTAATGTAATCTCTACACCCAATGTGGGGCTTGAACTTACAACCCAGAGATCGAGTTTCATGCTCCCCCAACAGCCAGCCAGGCGCCCCACATTCTTGTGTAGGTCTTTGTAGAGGCACAGATTTGGATCTCTCTTGTGTAAATACCCAGGAGTGGAAGGGCTGGGTGTAGGATGGGCTTGGCTTATGTTCAGATTCATGAGACCTGTTTCCGGGGCACAGCGTTCTTTAGCCCCACCCTCCACCCCAACTTCTTAAACACAGAAAGTAGCACAGGCTCTTCCTGCTGCTTGGCAGTTTTCTTGGAGGTTCTTCTAACAGCATATAAGGAACATCGTCCCAAGTCCCTTCCATGGGAGGAGCTGCTGCAATTTATCTTCTGATGGGCATTTAGACGTCTCTAGCTTTGCTGAGCTGGTCTTTGGAGGATGAACAGGAATTTGTCAGGCACCCCAAGCACTGAGGGGAACCGGGGAGAGCCCAGAGGCTTGGCAGACGCAGCAGAACCAGTGCTAGGGCACGAGCCTGTTAAGGGTAGGATCCACTCCTGACCCCTTCACCCCCAGGGGCCCAATGCTGGATGCTGGATGCAGAGAGTTGTGATGTGGAGGGGTGCTGGCCAAAGGCTCTGGGGCAGGGTGATGGAAAGCCCCAGAATGTTTGGGGCAGGGGAGTGAGGTAGGCACTGCCAATAACGGGCGCTCCTGGGACTCTCCAGAGCCTGGCACGGGGGTGAAGTTCACAGCGAGTGTTGGCTTGGACAGTGGTCGCATGCCCACCCCCCTAGGGCTCGGTCCACCTCCCGGGCAGAGACGGGAGGCTCGAGCACCTCCTCCCCCTGAACCTGAGCTCCTGAGGACTTCTGACCAAGCCACGGTCATGGCCGCGAGAGCATGAGGTGGTGCTTCTCTGGGCGTGGAGCTCCCGACTTGAGTTTCTGGGCATCACCGCCGGGTCTCCTGCCGGCCTGGGCATTCCGCAGTCTACTTGCCTGGCTCCTGCCCTGGGTCTGAGCTGTCCCGGTGGCCAGCAGGCCAGAGGGGGCACGGGGCCGCCTGCCGCACACCTCGTGGGGGTGCAGGCTTGGTGGGGACGGCAGTGCTCGGACACCTGTCCCTCTGGTGGGCCCTGAGGTACGTCCTGCCCCGGCCCAAGGCCACCTCAGAAATCTGAAGTTTTTTAAGACGAAGCCTAAGGCTGTCCCCTGGACCACCCAGCTAGGAAGGCCCACCTGTCTCCTGGGAGTCCCGGGAAGCGCCTGGCTGGGGCTGTGACCGAGCATTTGGGCGAGGCTGTCTGGGACAAGCTTGTTGGCTCCAAAACTCAGGTGAGAGGGGAGTTTTGTCTCCTGTTACCCTGGAAACGTAGTCTGCTGTTCCCCTTGGAGTGGAGACCCTCGGGGAGACTTCTGCATGGCCCATTCCAGGGGAGCACCATCCCGTCTGCTGCCACCACCCACAGGATGCTGGGGTCTGGGGCAGGCTGGAAACACTCCTGGCTTAGCCATGGGTCTGGCTGACCGGTGACTGGATGTACGGGGATGCCGGAGGTCACAGCCAAGGGCAATGGTACCCCGGTCCTCTCCCCCGTTCTTGGCAAGGCCTCAGGGCGGCCTGCACGCCAGCCCAGCCCAGCCTGGCCCCCAAGTTTCCCTTCACTAAGACTCTGGGCACGCAGCTGACCCCACCACCAGGACAAAATGCCTTTGTGAGGAGGACCTTGCACCCAGGTGAGGCCAGGGCTTGATCACGCCCCACACACGCCCGAAGGACACCCAGCTCTTCTCTGGCCAGCCTTCCTGGGAGCTGAGACCCAAGAGAACATAACCAAATGGCTCGTAAACAGTTTCCTTTATTTGTCACTTATTCACCTTCACTCAGTTATGCCGTTTTGGCATCCACAGTGACAGTCCCCTGGAAGCTGGGGTCAGCCCCCCCACCGCGGTCACGGACCACGGACCATGCGGAGCCCCACCGCCGGTGCTGCAGGGAGGCAGTGAGTCTCGCTCAGGACTGGGTCTGACAAGGCCACGTGTGAGCTAGCTGGTGGAGTGCCCTGGACTGGAGGGGGGTCGACAGACCTGTCGGGCCCAGCCTGCTTCTGCTGCTGACTTGCTGGGGGGGCTGTAGGCGGGTCGCTTCTTGCCCTTGGTGGGTGGGTCTGTTTCCTGGTTAGCGCTGCTAGTGAGGTGTCCTAGGAAGTCGGACTTAGGTGGTGCCAGCTTTGCTGCCGCTATGGAGTGGTGACTGTGGCTCTGTGCTTTAAAGGCCACTGTGTGCCTGCTGCTGGTGGGGTCCCAGGTGCTCCCTGCTTAGAACTGGGGCATCCTCCAAGGAGAACTCCTCAGGCTCACAACGCCCGACTGCTGTCCCTGCTGCCCAGCACTGCCTGTCCCCCAAGGAGCCTCCCGACAGGCCTCAGGAAAGGTTCTGATGCCTACAACCTAGGTCTCGATACTACAAACACACAATTCACTTTAGATACAATCATGAGTCTTTTCATATCAAACACTGGAGCAACTTACTAAAAACAAAACAAAAACCTAAGCTTTCTGACCCAGATTTCACCACGGATCTGGGGCCTGCACCCTCCTCTCTGCGGGGCGGTTCTGGTGGAAGTTGAGAGGAGACGGGTGGCATCTGGTCATTTACTTTACCTGCATTTGGGTTGTAGGCACGATAAAAAAAAGTGCTAAAAACACGATGGGAAGTTCTCAGCCTGGGAGGTAGCGGTGACCTGTGAAAGCTAGGCTGCCGTCTTTCCCTCCAGGGGCTAGTGGGAGGCCCGTCCAGCGACAACCAGAAGGACTGGACAGACACACATCATTTCAAGGCTCCTCCATACAATGTCCACTGGGCTTGGCCGAGCGCACCTCTATTAGGCTGGCAAAGCCTGGCCTCGCTCACTCGCTCAGAGGACGCAAACCGATTACAGACAGACATGGGGGAGCCAAGCTAACTCCATGCTTTTCAGCCTCAAAGCCCGACCAGAATAATCAACGACAACAGCCAACAGGCACATGCAGAAAAATCAACAGATGGCCCAGTAGGGTCTTCTGGAAAACTCATCCCTTTCTCTTGGAAGAGGCTTGCTCCTAAAAAAACTACTTATAAAAGGGAAAACAATAGTGTCTTCCAGAGAAACAGTTTGAAGCCAGATATTCTTAGCCCTGATTGTGACAGGGACTCATGACCGAGTCCCCCACGTCCACCAGAAAACATGATTTGCTCTTAGCCTCGTGCCCTATGGCCACGATGGAGACACTGCCACGAGGTTTGTGCTTTTAACCAAAAAGACATCCCCTTGGTGGGGGAACAGCTCAGACCACTGCAGCCGCCTCCGGCACTGAGCAGGTGCAAAGGTTAAAACAAAAGTTACAGGGACACTTGGGGACATTTACCATCCCCACCTCTGGCAGTCAGCTCAAGAAAATCTCTCTTCTACTGTTCTTTTTTGCCAATGCCAGAATAAAAAGCAAAATTTCAAACTTGAAAAATTCTAGCACTTTACAAAGTGGAATGAAAGAATATGAAATTCAAAAACATTATTAAAAGTCCCGGTGCCACGGCAGCACTCCCTGCGATGAGCACCCCACAGTGAGGTGTCGTTGTTCCCCTCCCTTGCAATTCCATGCAGGGCCCCTCTCCTTGGTCCAGGGAGACTTGGCTCAGAACAGAAGGGCGCCCATGCTGCCGACCTCGCTCTGCTCCTTTACGAAGATTTCAAAGTACTGGTAGATGATTGTGACTGCCAGCAGGATCCCGGTTCCAGACCCAATGGCGCCCAGGAAGTCGGCCAGGACGGAGAGGGCCCCGATGCACAGCCCACCGAAGGCTGCAGCTGTGGGGATGTACCTGGGGAGCAGGGGACCCATCAGCCACGGGCCACCATGCAGACCCGTCCCCCGGCCTGGCGATGGGAAGGGGCTGGGCCATCCGATATGCCCGCCGCTTATTAGGAACCTGACTCCAAAGTCACTCTGCTACCTCCCTACACCTGCACCTACACTTCGATGGCCTAGACTAGGGCTGTGCTGTCCAGTAAATGCCACGTGAGCTACACGTGGCTAATCGAATGGGACTAGTCCAGACCAAGATGCTGAACACATCACATGAGGTTTTGAAGACAAGAATGCAAAATACCTCATTATGTTTTATCTTATGTCATCTGCAAGTTAAAATGACATTCTAAACATGTTGATTTAAATAAAATATGATCATTAAATTTAATTCAATCAGTTTCTTATTACTTTCTTTTTAAGATATAACCTACATACAATGTTAGTTTCAGATCTCTCTCTACCTTTTTTCTGTGGCTAGTAGAAAATTTAAAATTTTCTAAGTGGTTTGCAATCTATTACAACTGGAGGTGGTATAAATCTAGAGGCCTCAGAGGAATCTTATGAAGAAACTGAATGAAATTGCCTAATGCCCCTGCTAGAGATCTGAAAACCACCTAAAACTTGCAACACTGGCTTTTCCCTTGGCTGCTTCCTTTAGGTGAGGCAGACAAGCCTGGTCTGCCATCTGACCTGGTCAACAGTTTTATGGGAACACAGCCTCCTTCATTCGTGTGTGTACTGTCTGTGGCTGCTTCCCAGTGGCAGTGGAGGAAACAAATAGTCACGACAGGGGCTGATGGCTTGAAAAGCTTGAGATACTTAGTACTGGCACCCCCGCTGCCCAAGAGGCAGCTCCACGATAAGCGAAAAGGAGGTGCAGACGGCCAAGTGCTACATGAACACCCCAGGGCCCAGCCTGGAGCTTTCTCCTCCCCCATACCCTGACACCTAGCTGTTCACCAAGTGCTTTGGCCAGCCTCTTCTCTGCGTCCCAAGTTCCTGTGGCACTGGGGACACCCCCCATCCCCGACTCCCACAGCAGCCTCTCGGCAGTCAGCCTCCTCTCCTTCTGATGGGTCTGCCTGTAGCAATGAGCTCCTCAAGGGATCCTGGGTGCTGCCGCTTCTCACTAGGCTCACCTTGCCTCGGTGCTCCTCTGCACTCAGGCACCAGCCCCCTGGACACAGGCGTTGGGGGCAGTGAGGCCTGTGCCCCAGGGGCTGGCTCAGAGCCCACACTTTTCCCACACCCTCTTGTGCTCTCCGGTCGTGTGCTGCTTCTCACTCCCTGGCGGCTGCCTCTTCAAGGAGAGAGACTATGCATTTATCCTTCTAGCCTGTCTCCAGCATCTAGCAAGCTCATCAAGAATTAGAGACATGGGAGTCTTTTCTATCCTGTTACCTGGGGGTAGGAGTTAATGACAGAAATCCCTAAGCCAGATCCAGAGGCCTGGTGTGGAAGGAAACCACAGAGCAGAGTCTGGGAACTGGGAGGCCAGCACTCACCGATTGAGTTCATGCACCATGGAAGTCTCTCGATGGCCCCTCATCACCATCTGCTGTTCCTTCAGCTGCTTTGCAACCTGCATGATGCCCACCAAGGAGATGATGTTAGGTCTGAAACCTGAACTCCAAGAGGAGGCAGAAGGCTCCTCAACACTCCCAGCTTTTCCTCTTCCGCACCCCCAATGCTCACATAGGAACTCTGTGCCGCAGTCACGTGACAAAGCCTAACCACACATGGCGGCCCCAGCTTCCCGAACCCAGCGCCAATTTACCACGGGGCTTTATCTTTGGCCACTGATGGTTCAGTGATGAGGATGAAACCTCTGCAGTGTTCACAGCCTGCTTTCTTAGCAAGAGGGTTAGTTAGAATGACACCCCTCAGACCAATCATGGGTCAGGACTATTCCTTCCTGGTTTAACCACCTCTCTAGAAACTTCCTGTTACCTATACTTACATCTTTGGCAGAGGAGCCCGAGACCTCAATCCAGGTTTTGGAGAAGAACGCACACGAGCCGAGCATGAACACTATGTACACCACAGCATGGACAGGGTCTTCTAACACGGAGCCAAAAGATTCTGGAGGGGATAGGTAGTAGCAAAGGCCACCCACTGGGTACGCCCGTGCTGGGCCCCCGGAAGAAGTATCCTGGAAAGGACATGCGGAAAGATTGTGAGGGCCACTTCTTAACATCTCAGCATCAGGACAAAAGTAGCTCTGAGCAGATAACAAAGATGACGATTTTGCTCAAGTGCCCGTAGTACAGTTCCTCACCGAGAAGGGAACTGAACGTGCTGGATTTGTACTAGGTATGACTGGAAAATATCTATGGGTGAAATACTGGGTCATGAGCAAAATGCATGGAGGCACATCATGCAAGCTGCTCAGGTGCTAAAACTGATGGCCTCAAGCAGCCATACTTACAGACCAGGTACCCAGCAGGCTGACCAGCAGGTTGCCACTGAAGCGGGCGGACAGCATCTGGGAGATGACGTACAGGTTGGACACCAGGGCGGACTGCAGGATGATGGGGATGTTGGAAGTGTAGAAGAGCTTGATAGGGTAGGTGTTGTACTGGCCTCGGTAACGGGCTGACTTGATGGGCAGGTCCACACGGAAGCCCTGAGAAGCCAAAAAGAGAATGCCTTTCACTGCCTCATCCGGCCCAAGGCCTAGAAGCCCAGCCCAGCAGGGGACAGTGCCAGGGAGCTGGCTCCAAGCATCGGTTCCAGGGCTCTTGATTGTCTGCCTCACCCATCTCTGCATCTGGGAGCCTATGAACAGAAGGCTCCCAGAAATACTGGCTTAAAAATGCACCAAAGCCCAGCAGAGATCATCCCATTTTTGTCAAAACCCAAAGTCCAGCATGTTATAGCCACGTCTGTGTAGAATATACAGAAAAGCCTGAAGGACACATGCCCAACCTAGCAGTGCTTCCCCGCCTATGCTTTCAGTGGCCCCAAGACGATGCCACTACAGCACCTGCCTCACACTCCAGAATAGCTGTTCAGGAGGTTTCTAATCAAAAGCAGAAAAGCCAAGCTTTTTAAGAATACAACCTCCTCCTCTGAAACCTCTGGAGGAAGAGTGTCTTTTTCACAAACTCCCAGTGTGTAGAACAGGGCTCAGAATATCTAAGATTTAAAATAAAATCTTCATGCTTCAAATGCAAATACTTGCCAAGCCCCTAAAGAGTCCGCTTGTTAGTAATGAGGCATCTCAGTCTTAGCCAAAGGAATGGAACTGTTTGCTCCTCGGACAAACCATTTGCCTGGTTTAAATACCTTTCCAACAAGCATTTAACAAGCGTCTCTCAACTGCTGTCTCTTCTTGCCAATAAATATTAGAATACAAAGTGGCTGATCAAAAAATACAAAGATTGATTCGACAACAGAAAAGCTACCAGCGGTTCAGGTCTCTTGTTCAGAAACAAATGACACACAGACTAATGATTTGAAAGGTAAAAGGAAGGCCTTTCCCAAGATGAGGTTCCTGCCTGCAATGAGGATACAAATTTTGGGGAAGACAGAGACGAGGTGTTACAGTTTGCTTACTTTTCATTTCTCTTGAACTAAGAACTTAAAAATATAGTTTCTCTATCTGCTGATGGGCTCAACCCAAAGAAACACAATTCCAGAAATGTTAGCTCTGCCTCAACTGCGCTTAGTTCTAGCAAGTCCCGACTCAGTGGGAGGCACCTGAGCCGCTCGCATAGGACCTGCATCCTTCAAACTCCATCTCATTTCAGTACGAGATGTGGTGTGGGTGTGGGACCTGTACACCAAGGCACTATGACACTTCAATGCAGACAGTCAAAAGTTGCCATGCTGAGATCTGGGCGCACCTGAAAATAGATCACCACTGCAAAGACAAAGATGGTGGCGATCAGATTCATGAGGTTGGGCAGATTCTGGCGGTAGAAGGCCTCTCGAAGGGCTCGGACCTTGTCTGTGCGTGTGGCCAGGAGATGGAACAGTGCAATGATGGCGCCTTCGAATTCCATTCCTGTTGGCGAAGGAAGACATGAGGCAAAGAAACAAACCACAACTAAATTTAGCTCTAAAGATCTTAGTGGCCAAAAATAGTAAGTCCTACCATTCCCAGAAACGAACCATAACCACAGGGAGAGAGTTCTCTCCTCCCTTCTATTTCTTTTGTAAAGATTGGAACTTGCAGAAATGGGCTCCTCTACCTTTTGGATTAATTGATCTTAATTCTTTGAGTCAATGGCTATCAGCTATGCGGCATGACACGCAATTACAAAATCATAAAGGCAGGGTCTGCTGAACTCCAGTTGAAGCGGACCTCCCCCAGGAGGGGACTCCACGCTGCCACATCCTCTTCCTGGAAACGCTTCGGCAGTCCGAGCATCAGCAGCTCCAAGGTGCAGGCCACCCCTTACAAGGCAGGGCTTGGGCTCTGCTCCCTACACCGATGGCCAAGTAGAATGGACCACATGTGTGCCCACCATATGGCAGATCCAAATTGAGTTTACGCCCTTCCCCGAGAGGGTGTGGAAGGAGGCAGGCCAGTAACAGAGCCAGAAAACCATGGCCGTGAGGCCGACTGAGCTTACCAGAGGCTGAAGGAAGAGAGTGAGAATAGGAATTTGACCTGAGGCGCAAGCAGCAGAGCTGACAAGTGAAAGGACCCTGGGGAGCACAGGGCATGAGGAAGGCCTAGAATTTTTTTTCTTTTTCGTTCTTCCCTTATTTCCTTCTTCCCTATTTTTTTTTTTTTTTAAAGATTTATTTATTTGATACAGAGAGCAAAAGAAGCAGAAGGAGAAGTAGCCTCCCTGCTGAGCAGGGAGCCTGACACAGGCCCAATCCCAGGACGCTGAGATCATGACCTGAGACAAAGGCAGACGCATAACCGAATGAGCTGCCCAGGTGCCCTGAGGTGTCTCAATTTAGGAGAAATTCACCTGAGTTAAACAAAAAAAAGCTAAAGCAAAAAACAAGAGCGCTGCATTACTGCATCATCTTTGCTAACCCAGGACATTCTATCTCTTGACAGAAGTCTGGCACACACCCATGAGGCTAATGCCGTGTCTAGAGCCAAGGTCTCCAAGGGCAGGTACAGGGGTACTGGTAACAGCAGTGGGAGTTCTGCCTTGAGGCTGTCCCGCTATGGCATTGGCTCAAGTTTCTACCATATGACACCTGCTGCTTTTCCTGGACTATCTCAAGACGACACTTTAAGCCAACTATCTAATGGGCACCACCACCAACCTCTTCTGGAATGTGGGTTCTCCGAAAGAGACATGCTGTCCCACCTGTGATTCCTCACCTCATCCCGATGCTGTCCTCAGTCCCCTCTCATCCCTCCTCCCAGGCTCGTGACAGTACTGTCCTGTCTTCCCAGTGTACAGGGTTCAGGGATCTTAGAGCTGGAGCCAGGACAAGCGCTGACTTTACAGAGGATGATGCTGGGGAAGGATAAATTTGTCCCTCATGCCCTCTGTCAGCACCATCCCTACCTACCCCTAGGCCCCCAATCTCAGCTCTGACTCCTCTCCCCTTTAATTCCACACTGGCCTTGAACACCAGCTATATTCCCACCTCAGGGCCTCTGCACCTGCCTCTTCCCTCCACATGGGACATCCCCCCCGCCCCCCACCTCCAGTTGCAAGGCTCTCTCCCCTCTGCAGGACTTTGTTCCAACAGGGAGCGGGGGTGGAGGCTGAGAGGCGGTCTCCCTGAACCCCCAGACTAAGCCCATGTCAACCATCCCGGCATTCCCATCTCTCTCTGCCTTGCTGTCCCCCGTGGTGCCTGCTGTATCACCTGACATGGGGAGCATCCAGCTCACTTCGTACTCCCAGTGCTGAGTATGGCCCCTGGCCCTTCAGAGGTGCTGGGTATGGGTTTGCTAAAAGAAGGGCAATGCCAGGGTTAAGCTCTAATTCTCCTCTTAATTTTTAACATAATCGTTTCTCAAAATTCACCCCTGCTGCATCTCTGGGAACAAGACAGAGCTTCCGAGTGCTTAGAGGTACTTCAGGGGCAGAGGCACATCTGTACCTGTACGGTCCCTGCTACTTCCATTTGCCCAACGAATGGCAGGCTGTTCTCCAGGCCTGAGAGGGTCAGGGTCACGAACGTGTTTCCATGTGCACAAAGCCACACCGCAGCAGGGTTCCAGGTGTGCTGCCATGCTGACTTCTCAGCCCTGTGATCTTCAGGACCTCTGCCCTCCTCCAGGGTTCAGCAATCGTGACCCCAGTCTTCCCTACTCCTTCACCCCACAGCTCTCATGACAACACTTGCTGCCCACACACATGGCTTGGCGTGAGCCTTCTTGGCCATGCCTTCTCTCCGGCTCAGTCCCAAACACTCCCAGTTGACAGTGCCACACTTTTATTTCAAAGCCACAAACAACTTTGCTCTTTGATTTTCCATCACCCTTGAAAAAAACCACCTCCTTTGTCTTGTCTCATATTTTCTCCTCATGCCCTCGCCCTGTGCTTCCCATGAAAGGCTGGTTTGTCAAAGTTGAACAACGGAACAGCTACCGGGCTATGTTGTCTGCCCATACTCCCCTTCAATCCAGGATGAATCATTCCTTCCATGCTCTAAGCCCCACTGCCTCACTGGCCTGCTCCTGAAAGAAGGTGGCACCTTGGCCTTTACGGACTCCTCCTCTCCTGGTCTCCCAGCCCCCACTCCAGTATCCCTCATTCTTCAAGGTGCCCCCAGGCCAGTTATAATGACTGTCTTCACACACCTGAACCCCTACGACCCCTCCTGCCTTTTCACACTCACCCCTAAAAACACCCTGCCTTCCAACCTCTAGGTTCTCCCAATTTGTGCTGGATTTCCTAAAATTCCAGGAAGTGCCCAGGGAGGAACCAAGTTTGCTCCTGTCCCCTCTTTGAGGCTCTTCTGACATTTCCTATGTCAAGCTACACTTTTCCTTGTGATCTATTGGGTGCATGTGGCTTTCATTTGTCCAGGGACCTACTTTGAGTCTCACTAATGAGATCATGTAGTCTCTGGAGGGCTAGGGACTATTTCCAGGAACATTCAATTCAAATAAAAATACTCAAATATGCATGAACCTTGGTTTCTCATGGGACTCTTCAGAGTAAATAACATATTTCATGGTGAAAAAAACTTGATTTTCCTTTCCTAATACATCATACTTCCCTAAGTGCTTAGAAAGTTTTATTAAAAACACTCCCTGTAAAAAAAACAAAAAAAAATACCAAACACTCCCTGTAACAAGATTCCCCTTCTTGGTAGGCATATAACATAGAACACTTACATACAACATGCATCTACTTTGAGCCAGGCATCATAGAATTTTATGTTATTTCTCATTGATCATGGCACCCACGGCTCACAGTCAGAGGAATGGGCCCAAGGCCACAAAACTATCATCAGCAACATTCAGGACTTAAACCCAGTGAGTTCCAAGCTCAGGCCTCTCTCCCAAAACTGTCCCTTGCATGACCAAGTGCACTGGTTCCAGATTCATTTTTAGAAAACTATTCACTATGAGCGACTGCCAGGATATATAAAGATGAACGTGTGAGGATGTGCACTATTTCACTGTTGCAACAAAGATGAACGTGTGAGGATGTGCACTATTTCACTGTTGCAACAACAGTGAAATCAACCTCAATGTCCATCACAAGAAGACTGGTTATAATAAATGTTGCTTCATCTGTGCAATGGAAGTCCATGCTGTGCTGAAGAAAAGGGAGGCATAATTATGTATTCCAGCATGGCAAATGTCCACGAAATATTCACATGAAAAATTCAAGTTATACACCTTTATGAGCACGAACCTATCTATGTTTAAAAAATTCTGTAGAGGTTACTTTAAAAAACAAAAACTGCAGATTCACCCAGGAAAATCAGAAGACAGCAATGTCCACAATAGCCAAACTGTGGAAGGAGCCTCAGTGTCCATCGAAAGATGATGGATAAAGAAGATGTGGTTTATGTATACAATGGAATATTCCTCAGCCATTAGAAACGACAAATACCCACCATTTGCTTCGACGTGGATGGAACTGGAGGATATTATGCTGAGTGAAATAAGTCAAGCGGAAAAGGACAAACATTATATGGTCTCATTCATTTGGGGAATATAAATAATAGTGAAAGGGAATAAAGGTGAAAGGAGAAAAAATGAGTGTTCCCACTCATTTTTACCAGAAATGGAGACAAATATCAGAAAGGGAGACAGAACATGAGAGACTCCTAACTCTGGGAAACAAACTAGGGGTGATAGAAAGGGAGGTGGGTGGGCGGTGGGGGTAACTGGGTGACGGGCACTAAGGGGGGCTCTTGATGGGATGAACACTGGGTGTTATTCTATATGTTGGCAAATTGAACACCAATAAAAAATTTATTAAAAAAAAAAACAGAAATGTTATCATCAATTAAAAAAAAAAATCAGAAGAGATGTACCTAAAACTAAGGAACAGAAGAACTTGTTTCCTGCTTTGTGCATGTTGGTACTTTTTACTAAACCCTGTCCCCAGGGAAGGCCAGGGCCCTTACCTCTGCCGGTGTTGACGGTGGTGGGGCTGAACGCCTTCCAAACAATGGTCTCGCAGATGTTAGTGGCAATGAAGAGGGAGATTCCAGAGCCCAGGCCGTACCCTTTTTGCAGAAGTTCATCCAAAAGCAAGACAATTAAGCCAGCAACAAAGAGCTGTAAAAATTTAAAATGAAAAGGGGAAAAAAAAAGAAAAAAAAGAAATCCAAACAGACTATGTATTACTATTCTTCAAGGGCCTGGGTCCTTCCTTCTGCATTGACGAGCTTCTCCGATCTAAATGCTAGAAGCAGAGCAGACCTCAGAGAGTAGAGCCTTCCTCTGGTGAACTCAGAAAGGCAACCATAGGTACTCTGGTTTCTTCTCATGCTTCTTTTATGCATGCCTCAGATTTGTTATTGGGGAAGTCTGAGTGTGAGGGGGATACATCAGAGCAGCAATTACCTGGATGGTGATTAACAGGCAGATTCCAGCACCCATTTCAGAAGGGTCTCCGTACATTCCCGTCATCACATATACTATGGACTGGCCGATGGTAATGATCATGCCGAATACTGGAAATCACAAGAAAATGGTGTTCTCAAGTGGGATGCCACACGGTTCTGGACAGAACAGTTATGGAACACCTACTGTGGCCAGGCACAAAGGAGGATGACGGGGATGAATATGGACACTGCCCACAAGGAGCTGGGTCAGGGAACACTCAGCAGCCCCGTAGCCAAAGTACAAGAGAACTCATATGCCTTCTAACATTAGCCTGCAAGCTCTTCATTTTCAGCGTCTCCTAAATTCACCTTCCTTTCACTGGCAGCAGGACAAAGAGCTGAAATGTACTAACTGGGATGCATGGGTGGCTCAGTCGGTTAAGTGTCTGCCTTTGGCTCAGGTCATGATCCCAGAGTCCTAGGATCAAGCCCTGCTTTGGGCCCCCTGCTCAGCGAGGAGCCTGCCTCTCCCTCTGCTTTTCCTTCCTCCCTGCTTGTGTTCTCTCTGTCAAGTAAATAAATAAAATCTTTAAAAAAAAACCCAGAAACATACTAATTTGGTTCTTATGAGAGGTGAGTCTGGGCACAAGGGAAGACGACATCCAGACGTATGTGATCTGGTGAGTGCCGATCTGTAGTACCCAAATTCTGGTCAGATCGCTTGGGCTCTGGAGAGCTCCTTGGCTGGGCCTTCTTCAGACCCATCACCCAGGTCTGGGTCCAGAACACTGAACATTAACTCTGAGATGAAGTGATCCCTTCCCAGCTTGTAAGTTAATGTGCTTTTAAAGGAAAAGCCTCACAATGCAGTCAATTTAGTTACTAGTCCCATTTCCTCAGCCATGAAGCTCTTCTGGCTGAAGAGACAGTTTCCTTTCTGCATGTGTCTTTGTTTCTTGTAGCTCATTAGACTCTCTTGTTTGGCACAATGGAATCCACAGGTTTTTACTGGTTCCACAATACTAGATGGATTTAGGATTCAATTTCACCTTTTCTGCTTAGTTTGCACATAACATACAATTTTACTTCAAAGTGTCTATCAGATAGTTTCCATTTGAGTTTTTAAAAAAGTACCTAATAAAACTGATGTCTTAAAACAAAAATTTCAACAAACCATCCAAGACCAAAGAGAAAAGAAAGTAGCTGATCTGTGCTTTTGAAAAGTAACGTGTATCTGTTTTTAAATCCTGATTTGTGCCTGAAATGGACAAGTCTGAATTGAGTTAGTCTTTCTCACTGGGTCACTTACTGACCTTCAGAAGATCTGTAAAACATGCTGGTGTGGAGGGAAACATGGCTGCCTAGGCAACTCTAAGTGTCATTTCCTAATTAATACATTTCACTTCACAGCCAGAGGCCACACATGGTTAATTCTGACTGGTTACTATTACCAGTAACACGTTATTTGCTATAAAGGAAATGCCATTATTAACCTCACTTTTACAGATGAAGAGACTGAAACTTCAGAGCAGTCATCAAACTCTGTCCAATGACAGAGCCAGGGAATAGCAGAGCTGTACAAGAGGATCCCTTTCTCCTGAGCTGAAGCCTTTCAAACTCCCAGAAGAGAGAAAACACCACTTGTTGCATAACTACTGTATGCTAGGCACTGACAGAAATTTTACACACACTGTTCAATAGAATTCTCACAACAACTCTGAAGTTGTCCTTCAAGTGGTTAAGGAAATTGTGGCTAGTGGAGGGGGAGATCTCGAAGCCTTGCTCCTTCCCCTTGATCACACGGCATCTCAGGCCCATGACACCCTCCTCCCTGCCTTGTCCAGCCTGTCCAAGTGCTCCCTCACTAACACAGCCCACAGTACACCTACAGGGTTGGTGGGCCAAGGAGGTTACCATGTACAAAAAAACCTGTTTTGATGCCCTCAACCTGACAGCAAATTTGAATTCTCACCTACAGACATGTGAACATTATTCAAAATCTCACTTACACTTTTGGGCTCCATTGAAGAGGGCTCGGTCTTTTGGGGTGTCACCAACTTCAATTATTTTGGCACCAGCCAAAAGCTGCATGATGAGGCCAGAGGTGACAATGGGAGAGATACCCAGCTCCATCAATGTGCCTTGAAGAAAGGTGAAGGCAAAATACAGCCAGTATGAGCTTGGAAAAGCAACACATTATTAAGAAAATGAACGGGCAAAATTTGACAGTGTACCATGTATACAACTCTAGTTTCAGTTTGCCAGCAGCATTTAATTTCGAGAATAATCCCAAAATATCAACAATTAGAGTATAATTCAATTCATTCTGTTCAGTCTGCTAGGCAACATCTTACTCTGTTTAGGAAATCATGTGGCATTTAAACAGATGACTGCATTTAAATTCAGTCCAAACATACTCATTCTGGTTTTACAGAGATAAGGTTCGTCTCTTCATCACTTAATAAGAAAGGATAACATTCAAATAATTTCCAAAGTTTGGATAGAAGGTCTCTACCATTATATCTAGTTGTGAATAAACCTCTATTTCCTTTATGCTAAAATGAGCTATACTTCCAACTGATTTAGAACTTAATTTGAACTATGTTTAAAAAGCGAGTTAATCAAAAGCAGTATCAACATAAACATTCAAAATCCTCCCCTCATAGGTAATGGGTTAAAGTATACAAAACATCGTTATGTATTTTTTTTGACATGTATACATAAGCTATAGATATGAAAAAGATGTGGTTTGGAAATAAATCACACATTCTAAAGAATGTTATCCAAACAGGAGAAAGATCCATACAAATGTCATCATTTCAGTTGTTTAAAAAACATTCTAGTTTTTCCATGTTCTTTTTATCCTCTACAACCTAGACTTATCTTGTTATTACAGGTTTTGTGTTACAATAAATGCAATTCTGAATGTGATGATATGAATTGGGCATCTGCTCAGGCTATTCAGCACAGCACACGAACTTTCTTCCCTAAGACTCTCTGAATTCCACATAAAGCCAAAGCCTGTAATTTAACTGAAGGAGGCCAGTCAAATCCACATTGCAGAGAGGTGCGGATGGCCAGAGTCCTACCTCTGTTAGAGGCCAGAATCACTCTCATCCAGTAGAAAGGGTCAGCTGAATCTGAAGACATGATACCAAACAGGGGGATCTAGAAACAAGCAGAGAAAAAGAGTCAGCATATTTACCTCCAGCCTGCTCTCATCCCCCCCCCAATTCTGGAAGGGGAACTGTGCTTACCTGGCAGCATACTAAGAATATAAAGAGGGTGATTGCAGTCCATAGCACTTTCTCCTTAAACTGAATCTACAGTGGAAGAGAATACATTAAGGCAGTTATTTACATTAGCAAATTAACAGAAATGATGAATCGGACCCCTTTCTCTGTTCACCAGAGAAGTGAGCCTTGAACACGCCAAACCATGCACCAAAAACAAGCACTGAAACCTAAATCCGTGTATTGCATGCTTTCTACACACAAGGCAGTTAAGCAGAGACCTTCACATGTACCATCTCACTGGATCCTCGTATCACACAGTATTATCTTTACAATAAGAGAGAGTCTTAGGAAAGCTAATGTTTCCCAAATCCCACAGCTGAAATGAATTTTGAGAGCAAGCCCTGTGCTCTTAACCACCAGCACTAACAGTTTGGGATCAGACCCCAGATCAAACAATGTTGCAACAGCAAGGAATTCCTAACCCAGACCAGTCCTTACAATCAGGAAATGATCACTTCTCATTCAAAAAGGTTTTGAAGTTGATAAAACCTTGCAATTCTGTAGTTGACTAATTTGCAACGTGTGATAGGATTGACAGTGTACTTGCTATGAATTAAGAGTAAAACAACATAATAAAAAATACTGGGCGGGGGGTGGGGGGAGGCAAGGAGAGCTGCACCTTTAATGTACTCACTGCCTACTAATAGCACTGATACTTAAGGCTTTTCACATCTCTTGGGTATATAGGTAAGCCAGGTGACTACTGGGCATCATTTTATAGATGGATAGCAAGTGCCATCAGAAAAATCTAGAATGCTCGCCCAAGAGCCTTCTGGTACCACGTAGCACTGGCAGCTTTTCCGGGTGTTCTGCCTCTACAAATGACTGCCTTCCCTACTACTTGCTGCCTATCCTACAAGAAGGGCTTGAAAGAGCTTAAAAACAACGTAATTATTGTGCGGACTGAGGGTTTTTGATACCAGAAATACTTCTGAGCAACAGCGTTAAGTGAACAGAATTGTGCTCTGGAAAAGTACTTTTTAACTGGAGGGGAAGACAACTCTGAAGTCTACGTGGGCTCTGAGTCAGTCTGGCTTTCTGGTCAGAAGTTGAGGTCTTCCGTGACTGCCACTTTAGGCAGGCCCCAGCGAGACTGCTACACAGAGGCGGTGGGCACCCAGGGTCAGACGCTCCACATGAAGCTGGGGTGAGCTCCCAGAACCCCTCTTCCTCTGGAGAATGCTCCCCTTCCCACCTGTCATCTCATGGCACCAAGAATTAGGAGGCCAAGGGAAGGCAACACCACCTCAGGCTAACCAGAACACAAAGGCCTGTGCTGGAAGGATTCGTTATAGGGG
Source organism: Canis lupus familiaris (assembly GCF_011100685.1). NCBI lineage: Eukaryota > Metazoa > Chordata > Mammalia > Carnivora > Canidae > Canis > Canis lupus. Next base: position 2,101,466 of record NC_049241.1, on the reverse strand, counting down.
AAAAAAGCAGCCAATTTTCATAAGACTTCTCATTTCTTAATAACCAAGTCTCCTCTCCCGGATGCAGCCAAATTCACAGCAAAACTTCAAAGTTCTTTATGTCAGGCCTGTCTACATTACCTTTGAAATAGCTTCTGAATCCGTCCTTATCTCCTAGCCCACCCAGACACCCTCTGTTGCAAAAACCTCTAAAACACTCTAAATTTTACCAACTTCCAAAACATTTTCTAATCAGCTGGCCCTTCCCCTGCTCCCCATGACCCTTCAGGTTCTAACAATACAGAACTACAGCTAACACCCTCCCAGCTGCTCGTCTGCTTTGTGCACTGTATATTCCTTATACCTCAAGCTCCTTTCCCTCTCCTCAAAAAACTTCTACTCTTCCACTAAAACCATCAGCAACCATATCTTCCAGAGTTAATCCCTTCCTGAGCCACTGCTAAACTTACTTCCATTGCTCCATCTATCACACTCACTTACAAGGGCAAGGTCAGACAGCTATTAAGAGGTTTGTGATGACTGGGTCCTAGGCTCGTCTACCTACAGAGCTGTACCCTTTCTACTATGCTGGGGGTAGGGCTGGAGGGAACAACTTTGTATTTTGTCCATCAAGGGTAGCATGTATGTGCAGCACTTATACAACATGATTATAAATTTAAAAAAAAGTAGACTTCAAGAACATAAATGTTCATATTGATGTCAAGTAAGGTATGTATATGTGAATGCATGAATAGCCTGAAAAAAAAAACCTAAAGACAAAAATATTTTACTATTCATTCTCTTGAATGCAAGAATCTAAATAAAACTTCCTCGTTGTTTAACAGCTTCACTAACATTGGCGACACTCACTATCCTGGGCTGTAGCAGTGTAGGAGCAGAAATTATGATAAAGGTTCTACATTTTTATCTTCTCATGTTTTAATGTGTCTGCTGTAAAAAGCAGCATTCACAAAATGCCTTTTTTCTCTGTACCATTTATGGAGACTGTCACAGTCCTAATTCATTTGTGCAGGATGAAGTGACGTAGCTTTAGCACATGCATACTAAGAGCTTCCCCTGGAAAAAAACAAAACAAAACAAAACCAACCACGAAGCACTGCTGTTGGAGGTGAAGAAGTAAAGGTAACTCAATCCGGGTGCCCTGAAGCTGTGAGGCCTCATTCATTCACCGCAGAGATCCACTTCTGGGACAGGGCGAACTGGAGGCTTTGTTTGCTGGAGTAACAGCCACAAAAGATGCTCCAAATAAAGCACCATGGTTTTCGTGGAAATTCCCACACAACCAGGTCACCTTCCAACAAGCCCAGGAGTATACACAACTACACTCCAGGAGGGAGGGATGGGAGACAAGTTTCCATCTGGCCTGTGGAAGCCATGTTTAATTGTACTGTAAACTTCCAGCGCCCTGACACTTCACCAAACCTTCTTGGACAGCGATTTGGGGAACTTACCTTCCTCTCCGGCTTCTGAATCTCTGGCAGGATGACACAGAAAGGCTTGATAACTTCCAGAAATTTGACTTTGATGGGAGAGACAAAAGCAGAGTTAGGGCAGGTAGGAACTCTTCCCCCGCCCTGTCCCTGGGGAAGCCTTCGGCCCAGGGTGAGGACGACTCGGGGAGCAGACCGCGCACGGGGTCGTGTGGGACCCCCGCCCCCAGGAGGGAGGGCCGGGGCGCGTGGGGACCCCCGAGGAGGGAGGGCCGGGGCGCGTGGGGACCCCCGAGGAGGGAGGGCCGGGGCGCGCGGGGACCCCCAGGAGGGAGGGCCGGGCGCGTGGGGACCCCCGAGGAGGGAGGGCCGGGGCGCGTGGGGACCCCCGAGGAGGGAGGGCCGGGGCGCGCGGGGACCCCCAGAGGAGGGAGGGCCGGGGCGCGTGGGGACCCCCAGAGGAGGGAGGGCCGGGGCGCGCGGGGACCCCCGAGGAGGGAGGGCCGGGGCCGCGGGACCCCCGAGGAGGAAGGGCCGGGGCCGCGGGGACCCCCAGAGGAGGGAGGGCCGGGGCGCGTGGGGACCCCCGAGGAGGGAGGGCCGGGGCGCGTGGGGACCCCCGAGGAGGGAGGGCCGGGGCCGCGGGGACCCCCGAGGAGGAAGGGCCGGGGCCGCGGGGACCCCCAGAGGAGGGAGGGCCGGGGCGCGCGGGGACCCCCCCGAGGAGGGGGGCGCCTCAGTCCGCTGGGACCTGGGCGGGCCCAGGGGTGGCCACTCGCCCGGACCGGTGCGGGGAAGGGGGATCTGAGCCTTCCCGGCGTTGCCGGGGCCGCCTGGGGAACTCACTCGCCATGGCGGCGGCTGCTAGGACTCCGGGTCCCGCTCCTGCTCCACTCCGTCCCAAGCGAGGCGACGCTGCCCGCGGCCCAGCCCGCGCGGGAGAGCTTCCCCTCGGCCGAGAGACACGTCAGTGCTAGCACCGCGGCGAGCGGCGCGGCGCGGCGCGGGGCGGAGCCGGGGGCGGGCCGCAAGCTGCTTCCGCTTCCTGCCACGCGCTGCGGGCCGTGGCGCGGCGCTGCCGCCGCCGCCGCCGCCGCCGCCGCCTCCGAGACCACAGCTCCCGGCATGCCCCTGGGCGCCCGGGGCCTCGCGGGAAGAGGGTGCGGGGCGCCGGGCGGGGCGCGCCGGGATCGGAAGTGAGCGGCTGAGCCGAGCTGCCGAGCGGAGCGCCGGGGCCCGTGTGTCGCGGCTCTGCGGGCTGGGCGCGTGCGGGCCGGTGGAGAAACTGAGGCAAAGGGCGGAAGCCGGCAGCCCCGCGAGCAAGGCGGTGTCCCCGGTCACTTCTGTGCCCTTCCCAGAACTTAGAACTCTGAGTCAGTGGGTGGAGCGTGAGCTCCCTTGATCAGGAGCCAGCGGCCCGGGGAAAGCCGAAACGCCCGGCTGCTAGCGGGTGCCGGCTGGTGAGGCCCGCGGAGCAGCCCCGTTGGTTGAGTCATTCAGCAAACCCGGAGGCCTGTCCGGGCACGGGGCGCCGGAGATGACTCCTGCCGGGTCCCTGCCGTCTGCGGACCGTGGGATGAGCTCCTGGAGAGACGGCGGGTCGGAGACCTGGGGCAGCTCGGGAAGCAGGAGGAGGAGCCCAGGAGGGCCTCCCGGAAGAGTTGCTTTTGTGTCAGACCTCGCCGGGTTCCGGCGACAAGAAAAGAGGGGGGAGGGTGCTCCCAGGGAAGGAAGACTTTTTGAGCAAGGCCTGGCGTGGAGACCGCCCGAGATCTGTGCTGGAAGGTGCCCTGTTTGGTGGGGCATAGCCCATGTGAAGGGGAAACAGTACGATTTAATGTTCGTGGGGGATAATGATTGGGGCAAGGTATGCTAGACGGGAAGCTTGGAGTTTGTTTTCGAGCCATGTATAATTACAGGGTAGCATGTGAGAAGTAGAAGAGAAACGAGACACTTTATATTGTGGTCATTTAGAGGAAGAGGAGGTGGGCGACGCCGGCTGGGGATTAGAGAAGGTTTCAGGGACCTAAATCATGACCTGAACTGATGTAAGTTGGAGGTGCAGATGTGGCAAGATGCTTTTTTGTAATATTAATTTAGGGATTGCTATTTCTGTTTGCACCCCCCCCCCCTCCCATTTCTAGGATGTAGCCGGGTTTGCAGATCTTTGCCTTAGGGAGTTTGATAGGACAGGAAGTCTTTTTCTGAGAACCAAACCCGGGGGTGGGAAATTACGATGACTACTAGAGGCAGGCAGGTAGCTTCACCGTTAGTGAAGTGGTCCAGGTGTGACATCTCTTGATATCCATCCCGCACACAAAAAAGTGACCATGGACTACTCTTGTAGAGCTGCTTCTGAAATGCAGCCCCATCTTCTGATCCAGGACCCACTGATAATTTCTTCTGGAGTTTTGGTCAGAGGCTAAAACTCGCAGCCCCTGGACTAAATCCAGCAGGTAGACCAGAGCTGATTTCACCAGTACACATCCTGCACCATACTGATGATCAAAATATTGAAATACTTAATGGTAAATAGTATTATAGTAACTGTGGTAAATGTTACAATTAGTTAATATAAATTTTAATGTAAACTTACTGGTGATAGTTTTAGGATTACTAGTGAGATTGAAAATGGGCCTCCTAATATAGCTGTAAATTACGATGTAGCTGTATCCAATATATAATATAGCCGTATCCAAGAAACATTCATGACATAGTTTGACCACTGTCACTGATAGGACTGGCTAAGTTGCTCATGTTAACAAAATACTAATTACTTTAGGAGAATCACTGGCTTAAAATAATTTTATTCTCGGCACTTTGTAATATTTTTGAAAGTAGTTGAATATGTATTTGCTTAAGATTTTATTATAAAATTTAAAAAACAAATACCTAGAATGAAGAGAGAAAATCTTGATAACATTTTTAAGACTTTTAAATATAATAAACAAGAATCCTGTTAATCTGCAGAACAAAGAAGGAATTATAATAGTAGTGTGTCTCAACCTGAGACCTGTTTTCTGTTTTTGATGCTGTGCGAGAATCTGCACAAAATGAAACTTGTATTAAATAAACTCTGTTGGGACGTCTGGGTGGCTCAGTGGTTGAGCATTCGCCTTTGGCTCAGGTCATGATCTGGGGGGGTTCTGGGATCGAGTCCTGCATCGGGCTCTCTGTGCAGAGCCTGCTTCTCCTTTTGCCTATATTTCTGATTCTCTCTCTGTGCTTCTCTCTCCGAATAAATAAGTAAAATCTTTAAAAAAATAAAAATAAACTTTATTATATAAAATCTATAGTTCTGGAATGAAAAATAACTTGATTTTTTTCCAACCAATAATTTGATTTATTGCTAGTGACGGAAATGTTGGATGCAAATAGTGCTCAAAATGTATGTGTTAAAAGATTAGAGTACTAAGTGTGTATTTCATCAGGATGGTGTTAAAACTTGTCCAAGTGCAGGACGCCTGGGTGGCTCAGCGGTTGAGCATCTGCCTTTGGCTCAGGGTGTGATCCTGGGGTCCTGGGATCTCCTGCAGGGAGCCTGCTTCTCCCTCTGCCTGTATGTCTGCCTCTGTGTCGCTCATGAATAAATAAAATCTAAAAACAAAACAAAACCCACTTGTCCAAGTGAAATCTTTGGCACTATATACTTTGGCCATTTTAATCAAAGTATTTAATAGAATTTCTATTCTTTCCCACTCGTTATAAAACATAGTTGAGAAAACAACTTTTTGGAAAACATAAATCAAGGCAGTTCATTTAATTTTTTACTTACTAGATTAGAAAGGCATACTTAGGAACAGCCAGATTGGAACATGCGTAGGGCAAGATATGTGGGAAAGGGCACAGAAGTCTCCAGGTGGGCCACTGTCCCCAAATCTATGCTTCACCAACAGGGAGGCTCTCCAAACCCTTTCCTTTTGGGTTTTTACAGAGACTTCATTACTATTGGCATAATTGATTGAATCATTGGCCACTGGCAACTGTTTCAACCCTTAGCCCCTCTCTCAAGGCAGATAATTTTAAATCACCATCAGAGAAACTTCATTTGTTTTACTTAAAGATGTTTTAATAATTTGCTTAAAATACATATGTCAAGATTTTGAAGATAATGGTTTTTGTTGATCTTAAGGCATTGAGAGCCATATTTTATACAATGTATTGAACCTTCTTGTGGGCAAGAAAAATTATATTCACTGAAAAGTACTTCCATAAAGATGTCATTGGAGTATTTTACAACAATTAAAAAAAAGCCATTGGATTTTGTACAAAAAGTACCAGTGTAATATTAGAGTCTGGGGTTTCAGCCAAAAGTTTAGAAAAAGATTTGGATGTATTTACTTGGCACTAAGTTATCAAATTTAATTAATTTTGGATAAAGCAATACGAGATATAAGTCAAGCAAGTCTCATATTTTTCTCAATATGCTGTATTTACTATCACACATCAAAGATCGGAAAGAACTGCAAATTACATGAAGAAATTCAAACCTTGATGGACAGCTTGAAGTGCTGCTAGAGCTTCAAAAGCAGTTTGAAAATCAGTAAATTCTGTATGTTCACTGTCCTGGAAACAAACAGAGTGGTTAATCATTTCAAAAACATGTTTTAAGCATTTTGGCCTTAATGAATATTTTCACAAAATGTCAACATTTCTTTCAGCTTAATGAGAAAAATGATTTAATTATTTTAGCTGATATTTTAATGAACTATAGAGGAAACAACAGAATGTATGTAAACTGTCATAGTCTGTTTGGGTTGCTATAACAGAATACCACAGACTGGGTGATTTATAAACAACAGAAACTTATTTCTCACAGTTCTGGAGGCTCGGAGTCAGATAGGGTGTCGGCATGGGGTGGGTTCTGGTGCGAGCCCTCCTCTAGGTTGCAGACTGAAGACTTCTCGTTGTGTCCTCACATGGTGGAGAGCAGAGCAGAGGAAGCAAGCTCTCTAGTGACTGCTTTTTTGTTTGTCTTTTTGAGAGAGAAGACAGTACAAGTGGGGTAGGGGACAGAGGGAGAGACAGGCTTCATGCCCAGTGCAGAGCCCAACCGGGGGCTCAATGTCACAACCCTGAGATATCACGACCGTGAGATCATGACCTGAGCCACAATCAGGAGATGGATACTTAACTAACTGAGCCATCCAGGTGCCCCTCTCTAGTGACTCATCTTTTTTTTAAGATTTTATTTATTTATTCATGAGATACACACAGAGAGAGGTAGAGGCAGAGGGAGAAGCTCCCCTGCAGGGAGCCCAATGTGGGACTCAATCCCAGGACCCCGGGATCAGGACCTGAACCAAAGGCAGATGCTCAACCACTGAGGCACCCTCTAGTGACTCTTACAAGAGCATTAATCCTTACAACCTCTACCTTATGACCTTATCTAATACTATTATCACAGAAAGAGGAGTAAGGCTTAAATATGAATTTTGGGGAAACATTCTGTCCGTAACCTAGACAAAAGTTAGAAGTGTATTTCAATAGAAAAACTGATTGCCCAACAGATCATACGAAAAGAAATTTGAGGACAAAAGTGAAAAATGTAATGAACTTTCAATTCTTTGAATTTACTGAGTCCTGAAATTTGGCCAACTGGTTTGTGCAGTCCCACAAATGAGAGTGAACAATGGGGCAGCCCAGGTGGCTCAGCGGTTTAGCGCCGCCAGCAGCCCAGGGCGTGATCCTGGAGACCCTGGATCCAGTCCCACGTCAGGCTCTCTGCATGGAGCCTGTTTCTCCTTCTGCCTGTGTCTCTGCCTCTCTCTCTCTCTCTCTCACGAGTAAATAAATAAAAAATCTTAAAAAAAAAAAGAGAGTGAACAATGAAGCCAACTGGTTAAAAGGTATTTCAACAAATGATTTTTTGTGATTTAGTCACTAGAGAAATACTGAATATATAAAAGCCTCAGACTATAAGTCTGGACAATGTTTAAATGTAATTGCTATTCAGAAGCTGAGGATTCAACACTAAACTATCATTGATGTTCAGAAAAACTGTCTACTTAACTCTTCTAGTGATTATCAATTTAATGAGGAAGATGTTGGAAGAAGTTGATGTTGCTCCATATGTCAAATCATGACTCATATAGGGACAAAATTTGGTGACAGCTGCATCAAAAGGTGAATAATTTCCAAATATAAACAAATGATTTACACTTACTGGAATGATCAGATGAATTATTTTGGCCAGAAATTATATTATTTAACAAATCATTTTATAATACAGTTTATTTAGAAAATGACATAAGACATGTTTTGAAATTTTGATTTACATACTGAACTATATATTAATATTACTAGTTAAATTCTTTTTTAAAAAGATTTATTTATTCATGAGCCACACAGAGAGAAAGCCAGACATACAGGCAGAGGGAGAAGCAGGCTCCCTGTAGGGAGCCTGATGTGGGACTCGATCCCAGATCTTGGGATCATGCCCTGAGCCGAAGGCAGATGCTCAACCGCTGAGCCACCCAGGCGTCCGTAATTCAATACTTTAAAAAAATATTTATTTTGAGAGAGAAACAGAGGGAGAGAGCACGAGCAGGGGGAGGAGCAGAGGGAGAGGGAGAAGCAGACTCCCCACTAAGCAAGGAGCCCAACAGGGGGGCTCCATCCCAGGACCCTGATATCATGACCTGAGCTAAAGGCAGATGCTTAACCGATTGAGCCACCTAGACACTGAACTAAGTGCCCACTAGTTCAATATTTTGAATATCTCTGTGGAAGATAGCTTTTGTTGTCTTTTTTTTTTTAAGATTTTATTTATTTATTCATGAGAGACACACAGAGAGAGGCAGAGGCACAGGCAGAGGGAGAAGCAGGCTCCACGCAGGGAACCTGACATGGGACTCGGTCCCGGGTCTCCAGGATCACGCCCTAGGCCGAAGGCAGGCGCTAAACCGCTGAGCCACCCAGGGATCCCCTTGTTGTCTTTTTACAAATCTAGAGAGATAGCATACAGCATAAAATCTAAGTTTTTTACTCCTTTTGAAAGCAGAAAACCTTACAACATTGCATGTACATTCCTATAGGTAAGAAGTCAGCCACATAGTCGTTACTCTCTTTGGGTTGGTTGTGAGCTCTCCAGCTCCCCATCAACTCCCCTTTTGCCCATTATATCCCTGGTCTCTTCCAAGGGAGCATTTGAATTGCGGCTGCTCCTGTAGTTTTAAGCCTGGGCTCTGGCAGGATGGTGGTTTGCTCCATTTACTAAATCAGAGGAACCAGGAAAAGAAGATTGTCTACCTTTACCTCCGTGGTGAGTGTGTGTGTGTGTGTGTGTAGAATTGTGGGCTTGATGTTAAACATACAGTGTTTGATACGCTGGCGATGCATCAGGGAGGAGAAATTGGTGAGCAGAGCTGACGCTGCGAGATGGGTTAGAGCACGGAGGGTTTGAGGACCTCTTCTCTGAGAGTAGATGAGATTTCCAAGGAAGAAGGTATAGAGAGAAACCAGATGTAAGGAAAGAACTTAAGTGGGAATGTCACCCATATTTAAGGGTGAGGAGAAAGAGGAACAGTTGTTCAAGAAGTAGAAAGGTTGAATGGAGGGGGCTTGCTCTTTTGGCAAATTTGTTGGTGTACTACTTAGGATGTAAATTTGGCTGTTGCTGCAGAGATTCAAAAAAACAGTACAATAAACCAAAGAAAGTCTGGGCAGCAGTACAGAACTCAAGCTCTGTCTTATCACTCCCCTCTCTTTAGGGTGGTGTCCTTGCCCACAAAATCCATCATGGAACATCACTGCAGCGATAGTTGGCATGCCCTTCCTTTTAACACAATCTGGAAGCTGAGCCTGTTACTGCTCACATCCCATTGCCTATCACCTGGTCATGTGACCACACTTATCTGAAAAGGAGGTGGGGAAATGTAGTCTTTTATCCTGGAAAGTTATGTGCTGGCTAACACTCAGGACTACCATGGAACAGGGGGAGAACGGATGTTGTGAGATACACTGGGTGTAGGACGTTAACATAGGAATTGCCATCAGATACAAGTCTAGGAATCAGGTTTTGGATTGCAGAGCTACCAAATGTTCTTTTTCTCTTTTCTAAGGGGGAAATTCTCCTTTATATTTTTATTATTTTTTGTTTTAAAATTTTGTTTATATTTTTAACATTTATTTATTTGAGAGACAGAGTGAGTGAGATAGAGCGAGAGGGAGTGAGGAGAGAGACAGAAGGAGAGGGAGAAACAGGCTCCCCGCTGAGCAGGGAGCCCAACGTGGGACTTGATCCTGGGACCCTGGGATTATGACCTGAGCCAAAGGCAGACCCTTAACCTACTGAGCCATACAGGCACCCCTAAAATTTTTATTTTTATTTATTTACTTTAAAATATTTTTATTTAATTATTCATGAGAGTCACACAGAGAGAGGCAGAGACACAGGCTCAATCCCAGGACCCAGGATCACAACCCAAGCCAAAGGCAGATGCTCAACCACTGAGCCACCCAGATGCCCCTAAAATTTTTATTTTTAAATGCAATTTGTGTTACCTCTTCTAATCTTTTTGTCAAGTTAAAAGAAGGTACATAAAAATTTAATAAAACAAACATCTGTATTCCTACCACCCGCAATTAACATTGTCAAGAGATTGTTCATAGACAAGGCTTGGTGCTTAAGTCGATTTAAAAATTCCCTGCATTAATTTTCTCACTCTCCTGGCTCAGTTAGGGTTCCTTCAATTGTATATGACAAAAACAAAACAAAACAAAAACCCATTTGAAAACATTGGAGAAAAAAGTCCTGGAGTTTTTGGCTGGTGTAGATCTAAGCAAAAGTGGGCCTGAGGGCTCGAAACACATCACCAGACTCCATTTATGTCCATCTCTTCTCTGCTGTCTTTTGTACACAGGCTTCCCCCTTAGAGTGACCCTCAAAAGCCCTGGGCTTCCTACTTCAGTTGCAGGAGAGATTCTCTTTTTCCCACAGTTCTTATAAAAGACCTGAGACTGAGTCTCATTGGATTGATTTGGGCCAAGTGTCTGTTCCTGAGCTATCACTTTAATCATATGGGATGAAATGAATTGATTGGCCAGGCCTGAGATTAATCTCACCCAAATCATATGGATGGATGCCACTTTCAGAAGAAGGAAGAATAGATCCTGGATGAGCAAAAAAGAATGCATATCCCCACCTGTTCATAGCTTGCCACTGGAAAGAACATGGGATACAGAGTCCAACAGACCCACAGTGTCATTCTGGTTCAGATATCTATCTGATAGTCACATATATGAAATCTCTGAGTTTCAGTTTTTAATCAGCCAAAGAGGGTAATAATATTCTTTAAAATTTTTTTTTTTATTTATTTATTCATGGGAGACACACAGAGAGAGAGAGAGAGAGGCAGAGACACAGGCAGAGGGAGAAGCAGGCTCCCTGAAGGGAGCCCAGTGCAGGCCTTGATCCCGGGTCTCCAGGATCACACTCTGGGCTGAAAGCAGGCGTTCAACTGCTGAGCCACCCAGGTGTCCCAGGTGATAATAATTCTTATGGAGTGGTTGTGAAGGTTAAGTGCAATAACACATGTGAGAACACCCAAAAATAACTGGTCTGGGCAGCCTAACATTTGCTAATTTCCTTTTTGCTATTAATCCAAGCCTCTTTGAGGCATCTAGAGGCAAGTTCACCTTTCTTGCAAGAAAATGTGACTATAATAATAATTAGTACACTGGCTACCACTTCCTCTTTGTTGTGCACCATATACATTGTTAGGTAAGACTCCCTCACAGGGCCATGCAGAGTGGGCCTTGCCAGTCCCCATGCGGCCAATCAAGGACTCCAAAGAGAGTGGTGTCACCCGGGGGTGGCAGTGCAGCAGTCCTGCTTCACATGCACTGATCAGTCCTCACGGACACTGTAAAGAAGGTACTATTAACCTATTTTTCAAAGAACTTTGTGACTTAGGTTAAGAATTTTGCCCAGTGTTATTTAATGACTAATGACACAAACCAATGGAAACCGTACCCTTTGGAGATACTTTGCTGGGGCATTAAAAATAATCTGTTTTCCCAGCACCATTATTGAAGAGACTTTTTTCCAGTTGGACATCCACATGCAGAAGAATGAAACTAGACCACTCTCTTTCACCAGACACAAAGATAAACTCAAAATGGACGAAAGATCTAAATGTGAGACAAGATTCCATCAAAATCCTAGAGGAGAACACAGGCAACACCCTTTTTGAACTCGGCCACAGTAACTTCTTGCAAGATACATCCACGAAGGCAAAAGAAACCAAAGCAAAAATGAACTATTGGGACTTCATCAAGATAAGAAGCTTTTGCACAGCAAAGGATACAGTCAACAAATCTAAAAGACAACCTGCAGAATGGGAGAAGATATTTGCAAATGACGTATCAGATAAAGGGCTAGTTTTAAAGATCTATAGAGAACTTCTTAAACTCAACACCAAAGAAACAAACAATCCAATCATGAAATGGGCAAAAGACATGAACAGAAATCTCACAGAGGAAGACATAGACATGGCCAACACGCACACGAGAAAATGCTCTGCATCACTTGCCATCAGGGAAATACAAATCAAAACCACAGTGAGATACCACCTCACACCAGTGAGAATGGGGCAAATTAACAAGGCAGGAAACCACAAATGTTGGAGAGGATGCGGAGAAAAGGGAACCCTCTTACACTGTTGGTGGGAGTGTGATCCGGTGCAGCCACTCTGGAAAACTGTGTGGAGGTTCCTCAAAGAGTTAAAAATAGACCTGCCCTATGACCCAGCAATTGCACTGCTGGGGATTTACCCCCAAAGATACAGATGCAATGAAATGCGGGGACACCTGCACCCCGATGTTTCTAGCAGCAATGTCCACAATAGCCAAACTGTGGAAGGAGCCTCGGTGTCCATCGAAAGATGAATGGATAAAGAAGATGTGGTTTATGTATACAATGGAATATTCCTCAGCCATTAGAAACGACAAATACCCACCATTTGCTTCTATGTGGAGGGAACTGGAGGGTATTATGCTGAGTGAAGTGAGTCAATCGGAGAAGGACAAACATTATATGGTCTCATTCGTTCGGGGAATATAAATAATAGTGAAAGGGAATAGAAGGGAAGGGAGAATAAATGGGTAGGAAATATCAGAAAGGGAGACAGAACATGAGAGACTCCTAACTGTGAAACGAACTAGGGGTGGTGGAAGGGGAGGTGAGCAGGGGGTGGGGGTGAATGGGTGACGGGCACTGAGGGGGGCACATGACGGGATGAGCACTGAGTGTTATTCTGTATGTTGGCAAATTGAACACCAATAAAAAATAAATTTATTATTAAAAAAATAAAAAAAATAAAAATAATCTCAGGACCTACCCTTACTACAGTCCTCCAGTGAGAGGAGGGAAGGCAGAGGGAGAGGACGGGACCCTTTTATTTTTAAAAACCATCTCCAAACCCCGCAAGTAAAAATGCCCACCAGAACCCTGGAGCTGAGAATATCGCCAGCTGTCTCATTTACTATCCTTAGCCCCTAGGAAAGGGACAGATGCAGAAGGAGTCTGGAGCATCTTCCACCTCTTCCAAATAATTTGAAGCAAATATAGCAATCATGAAGTGTGTCAGGTTGACAAGCTTTGGAACGATGTGGTTTATTTGTTTACTCAGTAGATTCAATCCGAGTGTGCCAGCAGAAGTATCTTTGAGGATCCTGTCAAGGTCAGAGGGTGGTGTTTCTTGGATTTTTCCTGTGAAAATAAATTCTCATAATTTTGGAAAGGACTTCAAGCACTTTTGTTCCAACCGTGTTGGCCTCAAAGGGAGTTAGTTGTCTGCTGTCTCTTATTGCAGGATGTTTTGATTAACACCTCATTGAGCGCCAAGAGTCCTCATGACATTTACTTCAAAACAATGAATTCCAGATACTTTTTAAGAAAACATTTTATAAATCACAAAGAAACCCAGTTTTGTATTTGCTAGCCTTTCATGACAGGTTTCGTGAGAACTTGCAGTGATTTTCTCTGGTCTTCAATATTTGGATTTGGGGAAGCACCATCTCGATGTCAGATCCGGGGCAGCAGGCTGGCATGGTACTCAAAATTATTATAAAATGCTCAGTGTGACTCCTTACTTGTCTGGCTAACTTAATGGCAACCTCAGCTCTCAAGAGCACAGCCAAGAGTAGGTCAGAGGTGAGCCCCAGATGGACATGATAGCTGTCCGAGGGCTCACCTTACTCTTGAAAGAAACATCTCAGAACCTATTTGCTCTTGGAGATGTACAGTAGTATGTATGTAGTATTTGTTTTCTGAGATATAATTCAAAGACCATAAAATCCACCCATTTAAGGTGTACAATTCAAGGGCTTTTCATATATTTACATGTTCATACAACCATCACAATTATCTAACTTCAGAACATTTTCATCACCCCCAAAAGAAACCCCATACCATTAGTTGTCATTCTCCATTCTACCACCTTGACACCTACTGGCAACCACTTATTCTGTCTTTATGGATTTACACTTTCTGGATGCTTCACTTAAATAGAATTGTATAATATGTGGCCTTCTGTAACTGGCTCATTTAACTTAGCATAATGTTTTCAGGATTCATCCGTAGTATTACACTCAGCAGGACTTCATTCCTTTCTATGGCTAAATAATAGTCCATTGTATGAGGTATTTAATAGCACCTCCTATTTATCTTTTCATTGTTGGTGGACACTGAATTCCTTCTACTTTGTGACTACTATGAATAATGCTGTTATGATTATTCATGGATAGGCTTTTGTGTTGATATTTGTTTTCAATTCTCTTGGTTATGTATATAGAGCCTGACATTGCTAGGTCATATGGTATCATTATGTTGAACTATTTGGGGAATTGCTGAGCTGTGTTCCAAAGCAGCTGCACCAATTTTCCATTCTTGCCGGCTGGGTGCAAGGGTCCAGTTTCTCCACATCATCTCCAACATACGTTACAGTGTTGTTGTTTTTTTAAATCACCATCTTTATGAGTGTACGGTGATATCTTGTTGAGGTTTTGATTTCCATTTCTTTTTTTTTTAAGATTTTATTTATTTATTCATGAGAGACACAGAGAGAGGCAGAGACATAGCAGAGGGAGAAGCAGGTTCCCTACAGGAAGCCTGATGTGGGATTCGATCCCAGGACCCTGGGATCACAACCTGAGCCAAAGGCAGACACTCAACCACTGAGCCACCCAGGTGTTCCTCTTAAATCATTTTAAATTGTAAAGTATTTTAATATTTGAATAAGTATTCTGAATATTTTCAATAATTCATGTGTTATTTCCCTCCTATCACTAACAGTTTTTCCATTAACATATTAATACTATGCCCATAGGAGGTATATCCAGGGAGACTTCAGGGTTTACATAACGATTTCCCTAAAGTTGTAGATTTAGATTGTTCACATTTTTTCCCTCTTACAAATCACATTGGGATGGATTTCTTTATGACTAAAATGTTTACATATCCTGTTAGTTTTCTTAGGATAGAATCCCCAAAATGAGAATTTCTGATAGTTCAAAGCAATGAACATCTTTTTTTTTGTATTTTAGAGAGAGAGAGAAAGGGAATGAGCATGCATGTGCAAGTGGGGGAAGGGGTAGAGGGAAAGGGAGCCCAACCCAGAGCGCCATCTCATGACCCTGAGAGCCAAAATCAAGAGTGGGACACTCATCTGACTGATCTACTCAGATGCCTCAGCAATGAACACTTTTAAGGGTCTTGAGCTATAGCAACACATTTCTTGAAGACAAATTGTACTTATTTTGACTCTTAACAAACAGTATTAGTCAGATGATATCTTATTTTACTTTTTAAAGATTTTATTTTTAAGTAATCTCTACACCCAGCATGGGGCTCCGACTCATAACCCTGAGATCAAGAGTTGTATGCTCCACCAACTGAGCCAAACACCCCAGCCAGGTGATATTTTAAACAAAAAAGGCCCCAGAATTCTCAGCTAGGTCAAGAGAGAGTCAGGTACATACATCTTGAAATTTGGCTGGCTTTGTTGGTGGAGGCAGCTCCTGGGCCTTCTAGAGTGTTCCCTTACCCAACCACATGGCATTCTCCTGGTGCTTGGGGCCTGTGGTTTTCTGCAGGATGGTGAATGTTCCCTGCTTGCTGGCATTCTACTGGGCTCTGTGGGTAGGAGTTACATGCTCAGGGGACACGAGCCCTCGGCACTGGGGGGGTGAGGTCTCCTGTCTGTCTGTCCATTGTTTGCCTCTCTGAGTGGGACCTCTTTGCTCTGCCCTATGAGCTCTGAGAAACCAGAGTCATCACTCCTTCCTTCATTGACTAGCTTCTGGCAAAGGGCAGGGTGTGAGGTAGCTGCTCAGGCCATGTTTGCCAAAGGAACAACTGCTCCAGTGAAAGGCTGAATAAACCAAGGCTGCTATCAGTTGTAGGGTCAGAGACACAACCCCACTCAGGCTCAGCTCTAGGTTTTCAATGTCCGTTGTCACTTGCCCATCCAAAGGTGACAAAGGTCTGGGGAACAATGGGAAATGTGGCACAGAGGTCATATTTGGAACATTGTTAATGTGTTTGTCTCTCCCCTTTGCCTACTGAGCCCACAGCTTTCTCTCTGGGGAGGGCTGTCTGGGATGACAGTAGGATTCCTACAGAAAGTATCCAAAGGAAAAAGGCTGTTATACTTCTGCTCTGATCTGCAAAATAGACGTTTGCCGTGAGACAATAGGCTTGAAAGCCAGCACTCAGGAGTGAGAAAGGATTTTCTGCTTCAATTTGCTCCTGTGTCACTGATCCAGACTGGCTGGCAGCTGAGAACCTGCTCTGTGTTGGGGGACACCTTCCACCTGCAAAGCTGGGCCAGTCTTCATGCTTAGTCTTTTAATTTAATTTAATTAATTTTTAAAAAATATTTTATTTATTTATTTGAGAGAGAGAGAGAGAGAGCAGGGGGAGATGCAGAGGGAGAAGCCAGCTCCCTGCTGAGTAGGAAGCCGGATGATGGATGATGCGAGACTCAATCCCAGGACCCAGAGATCATGACCTGAGCCGAAGGCAGACGCTTAACCAACTGAGCCACCCAGGTGCCCCTCCATCTAATTTTATTTAAAAGTGGCCCTCCTGCTTTGCAAGGCCTGCAAGGTGGTGGAGAGGAGGGGGATGGAGGGAGGGGTGGGCGATGAGCCAGTTCTATGTCCCCCCAGGGGCTACATCGAGGCACCTGGGTGTAGGGCTGTCCTGTTGTGGGGGTGGGGGTGGGGGGTGGGGTGCCCAGTCTGGTGCCAAGGTGGAGCACACCTCAGGCAGTGCAAGGGCCTCTTCGTGCTCCTGAGCTTTTCTCCTGGCTCACGGGGGAGCGGGCACTGAGTTGAAAGGTAGCAAGCCTGGGCAGGACCCAGGTGACCCCACATCTGAGCAGAGCTGGATGGATGGTGTGGGTGGGAGCTTGGTGGGAGGAGACGGGAGAGACAGGATCTAGGCCCTGCATGGTGGTGAGAGCCAAGGTGAGGGGGGTGAGGCAGCTGAGCAAGGAGGATGGGAGGAGGTGGGGGGGGGGCACAGGGAGGGCCAGGGGAGAGCACGGGAGAAGGGGAGAGAGAGGGGGTGAGGAAGGAGGGGTCTTGCAGGAGATCAGCCAGCCGGAGGCATCCCTCACCTGGACAGCCCCAGGCCGCCTTCCCTCTCGGGGCCCCGCGGGAGCAGGGAAAACAGAACCGGACCCGGTGGCCCAGGGAGTCTACCTAAGGAGCCCAGGGCCCAGAGGAATTGTTTCCACTTGCAGTTCAGAGGAAAACCACCCACTATTCCCAAGGCTTCGCCTGCCCGCGCCCCTCCGCCCCGTGGGCCGGGCTTGTGCAGGTGGGGGATCAGGTCTGGAGAGGAAGATCAAGAGCAGCTTCTCCGTGGGTTTGGGGGCGGTGGGGGCACACGTGGGATCCCAGGCAGCTTGTCCGACTCCCTGCCCTTGTCTCCTGCGCCTTCCTTCCCGCTGCCCCTGCCCCCGCCCGCCCCGACGCCCGGGTTGGGCGACCCCGCCAGGGCAAGGAGAGAAGCCCAGCGGCCTGCGCCTTGCACGAGGGGGCCGAGGGGGCCGAGGGGGCCGCGGGGGCCGAGGGGGCCGAGGGGGCCGGGCCGCGGGCGGGCTGCCGGCAGTTTCTCCTGAGCTGCCCCCAGGACCCACTGGTCCAGGCGGTGCCGAGGCTCCCTCGCGGCCTTACCAGGGACCTCAGTGTCCCGCGCGCGCGGCGATGCAGCCGGGCGCGGTGGGTGGCGGGAGAGGTCACCACGGGGCGGGGGGGCTCAGAGCGAGGCCCACCAAACCCTCATCCTCGCGACTGTTCCCTCTCAGTGTAGCCCGCAAAGCACCCTGGGGGCGGCCGGCGTGGTGTCTTAGTTTATTTTAGATTATGGTAGATACACGCGGCCTGAAGCTCACTACCTGAACCATTTCTTAGGGCCCAGCTCAGTGCCATTAAGCACATCCACGCTGTCGTGCGACCGTCACCACCACCCATCTCCAGGGCTTTCTCACCTTCCCAAACTGAAACCCTGTCCCCATGGAACCCTAACTCCCCTCCCTCCTCACCCCAGCCCACCCTCCCTCTACTTTCCATCTCCAGGAATGTGACCTCTCCAGGCACCTCCTGTGAGTGGGATCATGAGGTGTTGGTCCTTTGGTGACTGACTCCTTTCCCTGAGCATCATGTCCTCGAGGTTCATCCCTGCTGTGACCTGCGTCAGAATTTCCTCCCCTCCCAAGGGTGAACCCTATTCCGTTGTGTGTATAAACCATTTTGTTTATCCCCTCACCTGCCAATGGACACCTGGGGTGTGTCCGCCTTCTGGCTACTGGAATAGCTTTTAAGCCTCCAGCCTCCGAGCGGGCACTGGGGAGTCAGTAGGTCTGGGCCTCCTCACAGTAGCAGAAGGCGGGGACTCCCAGCTGGTCCCGACTGTGCCGAGGAGCACGGATGGCAGAGACGTGTGCTCAGGCCACTGCCCGCCCAGCTGCGGCTGGGTGATGGCCTCCAGCCTGAGCTCCTGCAGAGGCTGCCTCAGCTTCTGAGCCAAGTTGTGGTTTGGGGGGGGGGGGGGTGGCTCCAGTCACTCACCGGGGATGCTGGGTTTTGAGGGCCTTCCATTTCTGCCTCACCTGGGGCTCCTCTGCCAGGTCTGGGGGCACTCCCCGACCCAGCCCAAGAGTTACCCCTCGATAGCACGCTCCCAACTCTGCTTCTGTGTCTGCTTCCTGGAATCCCGGGGGACCCAGCTGATTGGATCAGAGGAAGAGCTAGCCACTTTGGTAGTTAGCAGTGCAGCTGGGACCCAGGCCTGCTGGATCAGAGGTCACAGTTCTTGTTGCCACCATGGCTGTCCCCTTAAAGATGAGGCCCAGAGAGACAATCTAATGGAGAGGTCTCTGATGAACTCTGGCTCTGCAGGCAAGCAGCTCAAGCTGGGAATCATGATCTCCCCAACTACGAAGTAGGAAAAATGGAACAGGACCTTCCTTACCACAGGGCTGTAAGAACTCAGTGAGTGGAAGTGTGTAAAGTATTTGGCACAATGGGAACTTTCTAAGGAAATGCATAATTAATATCTCCCCTCTTTGGTCCCCCAGATTATCCCCCTGCCTCCGGAATTTTGTTAAAAGCACCTCTTTATTAACACAAGCCCCATGGAAATTAGTTGGGTCTAAGAAGAACTCAGAAAATTAGGACGTGAGCAAGAAAGGGAAACCACGGTCATTATCTTGCTTGTCATAAATTTCCTTTTCCAGTTTCCTACTGTGCTTAACCCAGTCATCACTTTCATAATTCCCGAGTTTGGAAACTTGAACCCATCCCTCTCCGTTGTCATCCCCTCCACTCCTACACCAGCCTCTCGATGTTTCTGTGTCTCCCTCCCCCATCCTGCCCTTGTATGGGCATATTGTGGTCTGCCTCTCTAATTGTGGTCATGCCTCTCTAATTGCCCTTTCTCCCTCCCAGATGGCACGTCCAGCCCACCTTCCACAGGCTTCTAAAGCTCTTCTGTCTGCTGCTCAATGGTCCTGGATGGTATCTATGTTCAGTTATGGTTAAGTTTGGCTTCTTATTATAGGAAACCCCAAATAATGGCAGCTTAGCCACGATAAAGTTAATTTCTTTCATTTTTGAGAAGTCTGGAAGTAGCCTTTCCAGGGCCCCTGACATGGTCTGTGGTTTCACAGACTCAGGCTCCTTATATCTTAGGACTCTGCCACATATGGTGCCTCACAGTTCAGTACGACTATGCAAGCACCAGCCCCACATCTATAAAGCTCCTTTTTCATATATATGATAATGCAATTATTTTCTCCTCGACTTTTCATTCTTTAAACAGTGTTATTTGAAGAACATAAATTCTTCATTTTGGTTATTGTCAATTTTTTCTTTTATGGATTGTGCTTTTGCCGTAACATCTAAGAAATTTCTAATGAAAGGTCCCAAAGATTTGGGGTCCTACATTTTGTTCTAGAACTTGTATAGTTTTAATGTATACATTTAGGTCTATGATCTGTCTTGAGTTAGTTTGTGATTATGTGTTAGGTCAGTGACTTTATTTTTAACTGAGTTTATTTTTATGCAAGTATTATAGATACACATTGGAAAAGACTACGTACCTTATGATGAGGTGCAAGACCTCCATGCCCTAACTCCTCTTGAATCCCCACTTTGCAAAGGCAACTATTCTCAACCCATTTACTTTTTTCTTCCCGTGTTTATCTCCACAGAACAGGCTTATACTACTACTTCTTGAGTTTTAACTTCAGACACTTTCTTTTAAAAATTTTTAACTTTATTTTTTTTATTTTTTATTTTTTTATTTTTTAATTTTTTTTATTTTTATTTTTTTTATTTTTTGAGAAAGAGAGAGAGGGAGAGAAAGAGAGTGCACGAGTGGGGGAGGGGAAGAGGGAGAAGGAGAGAATCTTAAGCATACTCAATGCCCAGTGCAGAGCTCAACTTGGGGCTTGATCTTATAACCCTGAGATCATGACCTCACCCGAAATCAAGAGTTAGACACTTAACTGATTGAGCCACCCAGGCACCCCAACTTTCAACACTTTCTACTGACTTGCTCCCATTGGAAATTAGGTTTGCTTTCTTCCACACCCCCCACCAAGCCCCCCATGTTCCCAATGTAGTCATGTCACCATTTTGGTGAATTCAGTGCTAATGTCATTACGACTATGTATGTATCGCTCATAGCAAAATAGCATATTATAATTCCATTTCCTTCCTCACATGTTTTTCCTCTTACATTTAAAAAATTTTTTTAAAAAGATTTTATTTATTTATTCATGAAAGACACAGAGAGAGGCAGAGACACAGGCAGAGGGAGAAGCAGGCTCCATGTAGGGAGCCCGAAGTGGGACTTGATCCCAGGACTCCAGGATCACGCCCTGAGCCGAAGGCAGACGCTAAACTGCTGAGCCACCCAGGGATCCCCTGTTTTTCCTCTTATAGTTAACTATTTTGTTTTTCATTTATTTGACTTTGTAAGTGACAGTCTTTCACTTATCCTCATGTTCTTGGAAAAACTCTATGACACCTCTCAACATAGTGGAAGAAATCAGGTGATCTATAAGTGTCTTTGCTTAGATTCCCTCTTGCTCCTTAGGTTTCTATTTAGACTGCTACTCTCCTGACCTGCAGGCCTGTTGTCCTGGGACTACTCCTCATAAGGATATCCCTCATGCCCCCTCGGTGTTGAGTCTTATTTCCCGGACACCAAACCTTCCTCTTTCCGGATGAACTTTCTGGTTTAGGGGAAGCACTTCCTCTTACACATCCTAAGGCATGCCACGTGGGCCCTTGTGTGACTGAAATGTCTTTATTTTACTTTCACTCTTGTGTGGGAGCTTGGTTGCTACATAGAAATCTAGGTTAGAAATAACTGTTTTCCAAAGTTTTATTTTATTTTTTAAAAAGATTTTATTTATTTATCTGAGAGACAGAGAGAGGGAACACAAGCAGGGGGAAGAGAGGGAGAAAAAGGCTCCCCACTGAGCAGGGAGCTGGAGGCAGGGCTCAATCCCAGGACCAGGATCATGACCTGAGCAAAGGCAGATATTTAACCAACTGAGCCACCCAAATGCCCCTGTTCTTCAAAATTTTAAAGCTGTCACCACTGCTGTTGAGAAGTCTAAAGCCATTCTGATGGCTGATTCTTCATGCATGTCTACTTCTTTTCCTCCCAAATATTTTAGTGGAAGTGGGGTGGGTAGGGTACAGGCCTGGCAGCTGGGGGTCTGGAAGCTGAGTGGGGGAAGAGGCTGGAAGCTTCAGGCTCTCTTAAAATCCCCTGACTTCAGCTGGTCATCAGTGCCCCATCCAGGGTCCCCTGGTTCATTTCTCTACATGTTGAGTGGCCTACAGATAAAGCACTGGATTTCTAGTTCAATTTGAATTTCTGATAAGCAATGATGAATGTTTTAGGGTAAATGTCCTATACAACATTTGGGACACACTTATACTAAAAAAATTATTAGGCGTTTATCAGAAATTCAAATTTAGTTGTGTATCTTATTTTTTATTTGCTAATTAGGGCAACCCTATCCCGAGGCAACCTCTTTTCTCCTGCCAAAGAAGGTCAGTCACCTAGTTGAGAAAGCCAGGGGAGGCATACCTATATAGACTTTGATTTCAACCCAAATTCCTATAGAGGAGTCAAACTCACACAAAGACGACCCCAGATAGAAGACATTTCAGTCACAGGAGCTCGAATGGGCCCAATCCTTCTTGTCTTCAGCCTCTCCCAGGGCAGCCCTGCCTTCTGAAGGACTTGGCACCCCAGCTCTCACGCTTCCCCCTCTGCATGCTCCACCCTTGCAAGCAGTGGGCAGACACAGGAAAACGAAATCACTCCGTGCTTGTCTATTTTCCAAATTCTTAAGTTCCATTCACATCTTTTGCCTGTGACCATCTCTTTCATTTTCTCTTTAGCCTATCAGGTTTTTACCTTTTTATTCTTGGATTCTTATTTCAGAGGAGTGTTCTGAGAGAGCAGAAAGAATTTTTTGGGTGACCTTTTGGTAAAAGATATACAGAAAAGTGTGTAAATCATGGGCTCAGAGTGAAATGAAGTTTTACAAAGTGAACATGACCATGTGAGAAGCACACAGCTCAAGAGAAAGGGTAAATTAGTACCCTAAAAGTCCCCTGAAACCCATTCTAGTCCCTACCGCCTCTTTAAGAATAACTACCCTGCCTCTTGGAAAACATTTGCAAGGCACAAATAGTAAATATCTTAAGCTTTTCAAGCCAGAGGTTCTCTGTTGTAGCTACTGAACACTGTCCTTGTAGCATGAAAGCAGCCACGGACAATAGTAAATGAATGGACTTGCTGGGTGGCAATAAAACTTTATTTATAACAGAGTCTTGGGCAGGATTTGGTCTGTGGGCTGTAGTTTGGCAGTCTCTGTTCTAGATAGAGACCTTACCTATTGTCACACTTTACAGAAACAGAATTATACTGTATATACTCATTTATGTCTGGCTTCTTTCACTCAGCATGTTTGTGAGATTCAAACATGTTTTTGCATGTAGTTATAGTTTATTAATTATTTTTAAAAAGATTTTATTAGTGGGACACCTGGGTGGCTCAGTGGTTGAGGGTCTGCCTTTGGCTCAGGGCATGATCCCGGGGTCCCGGGATCCAATCCCGCATTGGGCTCCCTGCATAGGGAGCCTGCATCTCCTTTTGCCTATGTCTCTGCCTCTCTGTGTCTCTCACAAGTAAAGAAATAAAATCTTACAAATTTTTAAAAATTATTTTTTCTTTTCTTAAACATATTTTATTTTTTAAGTAACCTCTATGCTCAACATGGGGCTTGAACTCACAGCTCTGAGATCAAGAGTCATGTGCTCTACCAACTGAGCCAGCCACGTACCTCTAGTTTCTTAATTCTTTTTACTGTACAGTACTTTGTTGTGTGAAGATATTACATTATATTTATCCATTTTTACCATTTGAGGGCATTTTGGTAGTTTCAGCTTTTGACTATTATGAAGAGTGACATGAACAGTTTTTGTACACGTTTCTTGGTAGAGACACTATTTTCCTTAAAAAACTTCTACTCCTAGGAGTAGAACTATTGGTAGAAGGGCTAAGTAACTATTTTTGTTCAGCTGTATTCAAATGGCAGCTATTAATTGACAGGTGAACTTGGCCCGCTTTGGATTCACATTCTCTTTCCTTCTTCCCAGGGTGCCACTTAAATAACTCATGAGGTATGTGTCCAGTTATTGGCTGGGCTCTGTTCACAGTGGTCTCGCTGGAGCCAACAGCTCCTCCTGGTCCTCAGATTTGTCTACAACAAAATGTGGAAAATGCTATTCAGACCATTGTTGGAAGATTATGTAAGAGGGCTTCAGGTCTGGTCCTAAACCTATAGTGGAAGTAATTGCTGCCACTCCCTTGTAGTGTCTGGGTCCCTTCATAGTTTTGGATGATTGATCGGTTTTGGGATCTTGGTTTTGCTTCCAGGAATTTAAAGAAATCACAGGTGAAAGTATCTACTAGTGTGGACCCTCAGAAGGCACCAACCACCGGGAAGGAGCTCATTACATGTCCTAGTTTGATATAGTGACTCTAGACTCATTGTGGAAACACATAGAGCAGCCTGAGATGCAGAGACCCTACAAGTCAGTGGTCCCCACCTGGGTATTTGTCCTGGAGAAACACCTGCACCTGTGTACCAGGAGGCCTGCTTGAGGATGACCAAGTAGGTAGTTTTGCCAGTACTGGCAGAAAATAGGAAATAAATGAAAAAACCATTGGCAGCCAAATGGATGACTACATTTGGTATGACTGGAGTACTTTATAGTGGTTAAAATAGATTAAGTTAGACCTACGTGGGTTTGCAGGGGTTAACGTGGATAAATCTCAAAAATGCAATGCTGAGTAAAAATAATCAGGTTGCAGATAGGTGTGTAAGGTCTAATAAGATGTATATGAAGTTTAAAACTCAAAATGATACTCTGTGTTGTTGATGGTTATATACACACACACGGATTATATGATATTTATAATATAGATGCAGTAAATGTATAAAAATATGGAAGAGAAGGATTCATAGCAACTTTAGGGGAATGCCTACCTAAGGGAAGGGAGAGAGAAAAATGGGTTTGGGGAAGCCTAGGAATGAAGCTAATGTGGCCAATTGTTCACCTTGTCAAAGATAAGCATTTGTTACACTATTCTCCGCATTTTTATATATATGAGCCCCATTTCAAAAACTTTAAATTATTTTAAAAATGCTCAGAGTTCCATTTCTGGAATGGAAGCTGCAGGAGTGCCAGAGACCCGCTAAACAAGCAAAACTGGTGCAAATTATATAAGAGATCATTTAAAGTCTCTGGAAATTGTCCTAAGGGCACACGGCAAAGGGAGAAATTTTATTCGGGAAAACTTACTGGGTGGCTCAGCGGTTTAGCGCCTGCCTTCGGTCCAGGGTGTGATCCTGGAGTCCCGGGATCAAGTCCCGCATCAGGCTCCTGCATGGAGCCTACTTCTTCCTCTGTCTCTCTCTCTCTCTCTCTGTGTGTCTCTCATGAATAAATAAATAAAGTCTTAAAAAAAAAAAAAAAGAAAACTTACTGAGACATGGTAAGAACAGTGAGTCCATGGCATTTGAACCATGACCTGTCCCCTCCCCCACCCTCTTGGCTTTGACGACAGAAGCTCTGCTCCAGGTGGGGCAGCCAGAGCCCCAGTTCCTCCCAGCTACCAGTTCAAGGTTATGGTTTCTCCCTGGGCGGGGGAGGCTGCCAGCATTTCTCATCACTCCTGTGTCAGAAAAGGTGCTTAAGACCATCCCCAGATTCCATGATTTTCGGGGAGGGCTCCCACAGCTCAGCATGTAGTTGTAGTCATACCATAGCTGTGACTCAGTAGGGGAAGAGCCTGCAAAGCCAAAGCAGCAGAGGGCACAGGCCTGTAGGGGGATCCCAGCGGAAACAGGCCCCAGGGGTGTGAGGTGGCCAGGCCTGCTCCATCCTCAAGGAACTCCTGATCTGGTGGGGACAGGTAGGCCCATACGCAGATGATTCCAGCCCTGTGGCCGGAGTGGGAGTGGCCGCAGGGACCAATCTCTGAGTGTTTCTCAAAGCAGGGACCGTACTACCTACAGGAGAGTCTGGGTAGGGGTGGGGACAGGCAGAGGGGAGAGTGTTGGGGTGGGGAGGGAGGCAGGGTGCACAGGAAAATGCATACTCTCGGGCCTCTTCCTAGACTTTCTGCCGTGGACTCTGCACTGTTACAGCGTCCCCAGGTGGTTTCTAGCAGCCTACTGTCCAGGCCTCCGGGCAAAGATCGCAGTTTTAATGCAATTAAAATGCCTTGTCGTCCTCATCCAAAATGCACATCTCTCTTCCTATTTGTTCAAGTCCTTTTGCCTGGGCCCTTTGGAGAGAGCTTCCTGAAGCCCACGAGTCCCCAGAACTTGATTTGTGTTTTCCTCCTGTGATTTCTACATATTCATTGCACCATCTGAATAATGTTAGGATATTTGGTTTATATTTGCCTTTAAATAATTTTTATATAAATACATTTATTTCAGAGGAAATTGTTATCACAGTAAATGGAAAACCAGTGCCACTTGTCACAATCAAAGGGAACCAAAAATACCAGCTGTGGACCCCAAACAAAGGTGTTCCCACTTTAGAAAGTGCCCGTCGTGCCACTTCACTTTTATGAAAGACCTACTAGATATTAGTATCTGTTTTTGCTAACTGAAAAAAAAAACCCAAAGAGGCTTTTTGCTTTTACGAGAAAGGGTGAAATGTGAAAATCGTGTTCAGCATTTGTCTTGCACTGAGCAATGATAGAGGCCACAGGGATCCAGAGCTGGAGGATGGGCCCGCCAGGCGCCTTCCCAGGAAACACCACTCAGCATCCTGCATCAGGCCTGTATTGCTGAGCTGTCTGTGAGCATCCGTGCCTCGTCTTGGTTCACTTTGTGCATCCGGTAGCAGGATGTACCAGAAAAGCCCCAGAAAGGTTACTTTTTTGAATACGGGTATCCTATTTTAGGGTACCCTAAGAATTTTTCCATATAAATGAATGGTGATTACTAGTCCACTTTATGCCATTTCAGCTTGTGCAAGTGTTGCTTATTTTTTTAAGATTATTTATTCATGAGGGACACAGAGAAAAAGAGGCAGAGACACAGGCAGAAGGAGAAGCAGTCTCTCTTTGGGGAGCCTGATGCAGAACTTGATCCCAGGACCCCTGGATCACGACCTGAGCTGAAGGCAGACGCTCAACCACTGAGCCACCCAGATGCCCTGGAACGCCTTACTTCTGGATATTGGGGGAAACCAGTAGTACCATTATGTTTTCTTTCTTTCTTTCTTTCTTTCTTTCTTTCTTTCTTTCTTTCTTTCTTTTTTTTTTTTTTTTGTACCATTATGTTTTCACTAGATGTCTGCCTACCAAGGCTCCGAGGCTGGGGCCTGCGGTCCTTCTGGTACAAAGGGAGATGAGCTCATTTTGGAGAAATGTAAAGCCACATTAGGCCCATGGAGACGTTTCCCTGACCCATGTGGAAGGATTGTCAGGGAGCTGAAAAAGAAATGACTATTTTGCCAGCAGACTTGATGAGCTTTTATCTTGGGATGCCACCTACTGCTGTTGGTGGGCCCCCGAGGCAGTGGGCTGGGGTTCAGCCACGTGGCCCGCATCCCCTGCATAGCCTCCTGTGGGCTCCTGCTGTCGTGTCCTTTGAGCCAGCCTGGAAGTGTCAGTGCCTACCTTGTAGTGCTCCTGGCCAGTGGCAGGCACCCCATATAATTGGCTGAACAGTCAACTCTTTCATTTCTCTTGACAGAGTAGGTCTAACTATTTTCCTAATACAGAAAAGGAAGCTCAGATTCAGCCAAGTTAAGTGGCTGGGACAAGGTCACACAACCAGTTGGGGGGAAGATGGGGTCGGAGCCAGGGAGTGCTGTGTGGGTCCCACTCCAAAGCAATGTTTTAAAAAAATATTGTATGCTTATATATTTTAAACATGTAGGAAAGAATAGAGAACAATGTAACAGATGCTCGTGTGAACATCTGTTCACAGCTAGGAGAAATCCTGATGTGACGTAGACTTGGGCGGGAATCCCTGAAGTCTAGGAAATATTCTGGTGAACCTGAAGTCCTCTTTGGACTGTTCTCCATTGCGTTTCTCTCTCTCTCTCTCTCTCTCCACATAATCCCGTCTGAGGTCACTGTGAATCTTTGTCATCCACGTTATTTACCTTTATCACACTCGTATGCATCTCCAAATCATACACAGCATCATTCTGCATATTTTAAAGTTTACATAAGTGGTTTCATGCGGGATCTATAATTCTGCTACCTGCTTGTTTTCATTCCATATGTTTCTGAGATTTATCCACACCGATAGATGTATTCTGGTTTGTTCTAACTTCTGCAGAGGGTTCCCCGGCACGGATGCACCTAGAGTAGCCATCTATTCTCCTGTTGAGGGACGTTGGGTCATTTTTGGACACCCTGTCGGTCACTACAAAAAGGGTGTGGTAAATGCGTGGTGTGTGCGTGCACACCCAGCGGCCGTACCTAGGAGGGCTGGCAGGGCATTTGCACCTTCAGGTCTCCCAGGTCATGCCAAACCATTCTCCACGAGGCTGCCCTGAAGTGTCCTCACGGCAGCGTGTCCAGGCCAAACAGGGTCAGGACAGCGCTCCGGGCCTGCCGTCGACTTTCTGCCAAAGGTGGGTGCGCAGGGCTCTCCTCCTGGCTGGAACTGCTTCTCTCTGTGTTCAAGTGAGGCTGAGCACCTTGTCATTTGTTCACTAGCTGTCAGGTCTCCTTTCTGTGAAATGAACTTGTTTCTTCCCCCAGTTTTTTTCTTCTTTCTTTCTTTCTTTTTTTTTTTTTTTTTGGCTTATCACTTTGTAGACCTCCGCGTGCCCTGTTTCTAGACGCTGTCTAAGGGACTTGTCGCTCCTGTTCTTGCTTCTGTGGCTCCCCGCTGTGGCGGTTGTGTTGGGAGCTCTGCACCTGCAAGGTGGCTGCGGGAGCCTGGGGAGCGGCGGGCCCTCCTCGGAGTCGTCGCAGGAAGCCATCCGCTGTGGCCGCCAGGGGGAGGAGGCGCTTCACCGGCAGGTGCCTCTGGCTGCGACCCGGCCTCTGGGATGGGGTGGGAGGGGAGCGGGGCGGGGCTGGTGCCCCGGGTGGGGGATGCTGGAACCCCATCGGAGTAAAACCTCCTCAGCCCCCAGGGGTCTCGGGAGGTGTGGCCGGGCTGAGCTGGCCCCTGCCGCCTGGCACCTGCCGCCTGGGCAGGGCAGCCATGCTCATGGGACAGAGGTCCCTTACCTGCCTGAGGGCCAGGTCTGGGCCGGAGCCACCAGGTCCGCATCTGTTTGCCTTGGGTTGGCAAACACCCACGCATATACATATACACAGCCATACACACATACATGTACACCCATATACACACAGATCCACGTGTTCTTACACACATACTCTCATGCATCTGTAGACACATATATGCACTCATAAACACTCGCATACACGCATGCGTAACACACATATGTGTGTGACTGTGTGTGGTTGTGTGTGTCTTGTGCATGGCAGCGCTCATGGCCTTGTCCACACCCCACCGATGGAACCAGGTTATATACTTAGTTCTCTATCTTGCCTTTTTCACTTGACATTGAGCCACAGAAGTCGTCTCTTCTCGGTAGAGGGAGGATAATGATAATGCAGACTTCTAACTTGCAGGCCTGCCAGTATTCCCCGAGGCACTCCATCTACATGCATGCGTGCTTTTAACCCCCATACCCTAAGAGGTACACACTACTACGTCCCCATTTTACAGACAGGGAAGCAGAGGCCCAGAGAGGCCCAGAGCGCCACAGCTAGTGCCGCTTTGTGCTCCTTATTTTTTTTTTAAAGATTTTTTTATTTATTAATGAGAGACACACACAGAGAGAGGCAGACACAGGCAGAGGGAGAAGCAGGCTCCATGCAGGGAACAGGGAGCCTGATGTGGGACTCGATCCCGAGACTCCAGGACCACACCCTGGGCCAAAGGCAGGCACTAAACCACTGAGTCATCCAGGGATCCCTGCTTTGTGCTCTTTAGGCAGCAATGTTCTCTGCCACCTGTGTGTACCTGAGGAGTGAGAAGGGGAGCGGCCTCAGCTGTGTGGCTTGTGTCTGGTTCTGCTACTAGCTCGGGGTATGGCCTTACCCTAGACCCTTCCAGCTTGGGCCTGGAGTCTCCCTTCTCGTGGATGAGAGGTTGGGCTTGTGGCACATCCAGCCTAGCTCTGAGTTTCGCTGGTTCAGATGCCCCCGAATCCGTGGGCCCGTTAGCTGCTGAGAACCGGGTCCTGCCCCCAGGTTTCTGCAGTGACTTGGGCATCCTGCAATAACGGAGAATGCCTGGCATAGGAGCGGAGGGCGCCTGCCTGGGAGGATCTCTCTTCCCTGTCCTCACCCGTGTCCACGCCCTCCCTCCTCCTCCCCTTCTAGTTATTAATTTCGGCTCAGGCTCTGCATCATAGTAAACTGATGTAAACACCAGTCATAGCTGAGCCCATACTGAGCTCTGGCTACCTTTCCTCTTTTACGGAATGGCTTATTTTCTCTGGGGTTAATACTGCCCTTATTCTTAGGGGCACCTGGGTGGCTCAGTGGTTGAGAATCTGCCTTCGGCTCAAGTCATGATCCCGGGGTCCTTGCATCGAGTTCTGCATCAGGCTCCCGCGGGGAGCCTGCTTCTCCCTCTGCCTCTCTCTGTGTGTCTCTCATGAATAAATAAATAAAATCTTTTAAATCTTTTTAAAAATAAATAAAATCTTCTTCACCTTTTCTTCTCCTCCTCCTCCTCCTCCTCCTCCTCCTCCTCCTCCTCCTCCTCCTCCTCCTCCTCCTTCTTCTTCTTCTTCTTCTTCCTCTTCTTTTCTTCTTAAGTTTTCCTAGCTTTCCATGTTCTGGAGAGACTGAGTGGAGAGTTCCCTGAGCAGTGCCCAGACCATGGTAGATACTCAGCAAATGTGTGTCGCAAGGATGGAGAGTTCATGGTGCTGTGGGGGAGCTGGAGAAATCACAGCAGAGGAAGACTGTTCTCATATCTTCACAGCTCTAAATGTATCTGGCCTTCACAACTATCCTGAGGCGGATGCCATTCTCATCTTTCTTTTTGCATATGGGGAAACAGGCACAGAGCGGTTTCAGGTCACACATGGTGAGTGGTGCCAGGTGTGGCCCTGGAGAGCTAAGGCTAGAGAAAGCCCCAGGGGCCACTCCCCCAGGTTAGGATATGCTTTCCTCCCCAGGGCAGATAGCACGTCATCTCATTCAATTCTCCAACACCCTGCAAGTGAGGGAGGAGTTATTAGTTCTACTGTCTAGATAAGGGCATGAGGGATAAGAGAGGGGAGGATAGGGTGTGGGGCCTGGGATGGGGGCTGGTAGTCCCAAAGGCTCTGCTTCTGTACCAGCTACTTCTCTCCGGGGACTGGATGGTGAGAGAGGCCAGGAGGGTGGTGCTTGGGTGAATCTGCTTTTGAGACAGAAAACTTTTTGGTGAGGCTGGGTAGCTATTAGAGAGTATATGTGCTGGTATAGTAACTTCTTTCATACTTATTTTTTTTTTTTTTTTTTTTAGGAATCTCTATGCCCAATATGGGGCTTGAACTTATGACCCTGAGCTCAAGAGCTGCATGCTCCACCAACTGAGCCAGCCAGGTGCCCCTTAATTTCTTTCTCTTTCTTTCTTTCTTTCTTCTTTCTTTCTTTCTTTCTTTCTTTCTTTCTTTCTTTCTTTCTTTCTTTCTTTTTTTTTTTTTTCTGACTGAAACTTGTGTGCATGATGATTGGAAACCACTTGGTCAGAGGAAGTGCAAAAAGCTATTATCCGACCCCTGCAAAGATGACAACTATTGATGGCTGGGGGCATTCTGCACATGCATAGCTGTTTATACCAGTGCCAGCACACCACTCTGCTCTGCACTGCACCCTCATTCCATACTTAATGATCCATCGCAGTTGGTAAATGCACACTTCATTCTTTTTAACAATTGTATGGTTGTCCACTGAGTGATCAACCTAATTTATTTAGCTAATCTGTTATTGATGCCCATTAGGTGAGAGAAATTCTTTTAAAAGTAGTTCAGCCAAACTCATTAGTAATTAGAGAAATTAAAATAAAAATAACCAGGAGGTATCATCTCACCATATGGGTGAACATTAGAAATTTGGATGATCCGGGGTGGAGGTGGGGATGGTACTGGAGGGTGGGAGGTCCCCGAAAGCCTTGTGTCTGGGGCAGGTGGGGCTGCACAGCCACACTGCACTGTGAGGGAGTGGGCAGAGGCAGGAGAAGTGAGCGTGAGCCAGCAGTGCCTCTGGATGTCCCAGGTAGTGGGGTGGGGGTAGGGTGTGGGTACCTGAGTGCTCATAGTGGCCCTTAAATAGACACAGGTGAGCATGTCTATGTTACATCATCCTTTGGAGACTTGGGGACAGCGTGAGTGGCTGTCAGGAGGGGAAGGAGAGAGGATATTGAGCCTTTGCGGTTTGGCTTGTCCTGAGATGTGCAGCAGGACTAAAATGCACACTGGAGACTTAGTAAAAAAAAAGAGAAAAGTAAAAAATTCCATTAATAATTAATAATTTTTTATATTGGTTATGTGTTGAAATGACAATATTTTTGGATATATTGAGTTAGACAAAAATGTATTATTAAAATTCATTTCTACCCATTTCCTTTTACTTTGTTTAATGAAGCCACTAGGTAATTTAAAATGATGTTGTGCCCAAGATCGCGAATCCAAGAAACCGCCAAGGAGCCGACACTGGTGCAAACACACGAGGGTTTAAATTTTTATTTTTATTTTTATTTATTTTTATTTTTATTTATGATAGTCACAGAGAGAGAGAGAGAGAGAGAGAAAGAGAGGCAGAGACACAGGCAGAGGGAGAGGCAGGTTCCATGCCGGGAGCCTGACGCGGGACTCGATCCCGGGACTCCAGGATCGCGCCCTGGGCCAAAGGCAGGCGCCAAACCGCTGCGCCACCCAGGGATCCCCACACGAGGGTTTATTACAAGCTCGAGCCTGGGTCCAAGTATACCCGACGCAGCGGAGCAGGGACTTGGACCCCGAGACTAAGAGGCGTAGCAGCTTTATTGGGGCCAGTGGCCCATGGGATACGCAGAAAGTTGCACAGTCATGCTGGTCCACTGAGCTGGATTTCCGGTTAGGGTGTGCCCTGGTCTCTGACTAGGGCGGGGCAGTGCCCTAAGTAATAAGCAGGTCAGCCCAAAATAGAGTCAGTCCTGCTCTGCTTGTCCAGGGGTAGGGGATTTTGTTTAATTTCCTGGGTCCCACAATGACAGATGAGCTTGCATTATGTTTGCATCAGCTGATGCTGCTGGGAGTATAGTGCAGGGATTAGGTGCCCTGATTAGATGAGATCTTCTTTCATCTTTTTAGAGTTTGCCTGTGTCTTCTATTTCAAGGTATGTCTTGCTTTCTTTTTATTCAGTCTGACACTCTCTGAATTTTTATTTGAGTGTCTAGCTTATTTATATTTAGTGTAGGTATCCATATGTTTGTGATTACATCTCCCATCTTGCTCTTCATTTCTGATTTGTCTGCTGTTCTTCATGCTTTTTCTTTCTTTTCCTGCCTCCTTTGCATTAGCAATTGTTTTAGTATCCCCTTTAATCATCACCACTGTTAGCTGTATCTTTTTATTTTATTTTGCTGTGGTTGCTCTAGGATTTACAATATGCACCTTCAACTTACTGCATTCTACTTTCCGATAATATTATACCTCTTCCTATACAGCACAAAACCTTCCTAATAGCATATACTTTTGTCTCAATTCTCCTCCTTTGCTCTGTTGGTGTTACATAATTTACTTCTGCATATGTCATAAATCCCACAATAACTGTTATCAGTTTTACTTTAAACAGTCAGTTGTCTTTTATTATTTTTATTTATTATTTTGTTTTATTTCAGAGGTAGAGTTTAGTGATTCATCAGTTGCATATAACTCCCAGTGCTCATTACATCACATACCCTTCTTAATGTCCATCCCCCAGTTACGCCATCCCCCCCACCTCCCTTCCAGTGTATCTTTATCCATTCATCTGTCAATGGACATCTGGGCTCTTTCCATACTTTGGGTATTGTGGACATTGCTGCTACAAACATTGGAGTGCATGTATCCCTTAGAATCACTATACTTTTATCCTTTGGATAAATACCTAGTAGTGAAATTGCTGGGTCATAGGATAGCTCTATTTTTAACTTTTTGAGGAGCCTCCATACTGTTTTCCAGAGTGGCTGCACCAGTTCGCATTCCCACCAACAGTGTAAGTCCCCTTTCTCTGCGTCCTCGCCAACATCTGTTGTTTCCGGACTTGTTAATTTTAGCCATTCCAACTGGCATGAGGTGGTATCTCATTGTGGTTTTGATTTGTATTTCCCTGATGCTGAGTGATGTGGAGCATCTTTTCACGTGTCCATTGGCCATCTGTAGATCTTCCTTGGAGAGATGTCTGTTCATGTCTTCTGCCCATTTCTTGAAACAATGTCTTTAAAAAAATCATTCACTTCAGACCCAAGTGGTACCTTGTAATTACATTTCTACTCATTTACACCATGCAGTTGGTCCTTGAACAATGTGAGGGTCTGTCTTCATCCCCACTGCTCCGCCTTGGTTGGCCTCTTGCTTGGACTCTGCCAGCAGCCTTCTATCAGGTGGGCCATTCCTGTCCATCCTGAGGTATGGCCAGCAAGGTGATCTTTATAAGATCCCATGCTGCCTTCCATGAGTCCACCCCCAGGTTCCCTCCCAGCCTGAAACAGTCTGCCTCTCCAGCCATCAGTCCATATACTGTCGACACAGAGCTTATTTCTGCATCCAGAACACACCAGGCCCTTTCCCAACCTGAGGCCTTTGCCTGGCTGCTCCTGAGCCTAGAATACCCTTTCTCTTTGTCTATCCAGCAAACCTAAGCCTGAGGGTTTCCTGCCCTATGAGCTCCCAGGATCCCCTAAAGTCAAGAGTCCTCTCTCCTGGGCTTCTTCAGCAGTTTCTGTCACTTTGCTTGTACAACACTTGGCTTGTGTTTGGTGGTTACTGCACTTATTTGAGTCTTATGGCTTATATCAGAGGTTTCATGTTAAAGCAGAGTGGAAGTAACCCTGTAGGCAGGGAGGGTCTTTCCTTCTTGCTGACCCTCCCAACTCCCAAAAGGATGTCATGGAGGTCTCTGTAACCACAGCTCTCATGGTCATGCATCTGCATTTATACTTGCCTTCTTACCCCTGGGGCCTCCAACCTTTGGTGTGCCCTGAAATCTTGTACTAGTTGTGCACAGACGTATTCTATGGGTATGTTAGGCATTAGGCAGTGTGGTAGGCAGAATAATGGTTTTCCACAGATGTGTACATCCTAATCCTTCGAACCCCCCCCCCCCTTTTTTTGTGGTCATTTGTTCTGGCAGCTATAGAAAACAAATGCAGGGATACCATGAACCATGCTGCATTTTTCCTGCTGTGGGTGTAGACTCTAACCCCTCGCGAGGTGTCATTTCACTGTGTTTGCATTCTTCCCTCCTCCAGAACGTGAACCCACAGAGGGCAGAGCCCTGCATCACAGCTCAGAAGAGTGGAAAGACCAGGTTCACGGACTACTGGTGCTTTGTGATCCTTCTCATAGGACTCCCCTCTGAGCACCTCCTCCGTGGCAAGGGGCTTCCAGCTTTATTCAGGACACCCTGGTAGTGCCTCGTGCCTAGCTCAGGGCTGGGTCCTCGAGCGTGCCAGATGGAGATGGGGAAAGGCGGAGAGTGGCTCCATCTGAGGAGTGGGGACCTGTCGGATCCATGCCATGGAGACATTCCTCCACCCAGCCCTCTCCCTGGTCTAGCCTCCCCGGGTTGGCCCCTCAGACACTGCATGCTCCCCTTAGAATGTGGCTCCGCAGATGCACAGCACAGCGAAGGCAGAGAAACAGGCGATCAGTGGGGCTGCTGGGCCTTACAGCACACTTCTGACCCAAAGGAAGTGCCCCTGGGGGTGAAGAACCTTGGGTTCGGCATGGTGGCAGAAGCTTTGGTTGCTCCTTCCCACTATACGTTATTCCCGTGCTCCACTGCCAGAGGAGGTGACCCACCGCTGGGTCTCAGTGCTGCAGGATGGGCCTGGCCTCCCACGGAGGGCTGCGGCCACACCTGCACGACCACACCTCCCGGTGAGCTTCTCTGTGCGGCTCAGGCCAGCCTTTGCACAAATCCACTCTGCTTCCCAACCTGACTGCTACCTGTCATATCTCTCAGTAAGCCCAGATACCACTAAGTGGCTTGAGACCATGTGCAACAGGCTGTTGCATCTGTCTCTAAGGCTCCTGGCTTCTACAGAGAACCTATGTGCCAATGAAAGCCCACCTTCCAAACAACCATCAGCCTGGAATTTGGTGCCAGTTCTTGTAGAATCAAAGATCAGATCCGCCCCCCTTCGGATAACAGCTGGGGGAAACAACTGAAATTATGTCAAATCTGTGATGGCATCCTATGCAGCTGGTAAAAAGATAGTGTATGGAATGCTCCCTTTCAGCTATATTGTTGAGTGAAAGCAGAATGGAATGGAACCATGATTAAGAGGTAAAGACAAAGAATAGGCATTTATTTTCCTTTATAATTTATATATTCCCTTAGCTCAGTATTGTTCTTCAAGAAAATTTGATGGAATGCACTGAAAGTTGGCAAATCTTTTCTGTGAAGGGCCAGATCATAAATATTCTAGGCTTTGTGGACCATAGGTCTCCATGACACCCCCTGGGCTCTGCTGCTGCAGTGGGAAAGCCAAACATACATGAGGAACGTGACTGTGCTCAGGTGACATTTTATTCACAGAAACAGGTGGTGGGTGAGATTCCTAGTAAACAAAAAATGTTGAAGTTTTGAGAGGCAAATACTGCAAAGGTAGCTCAGAAACCATTGGCCAGTCATGCAGAACTTAGCTCACTGCGATGAATGAAGTCACCAGACATCCCAGCAACCGGGACTGTTAGAGTCCTCCCCTTTGGCAGAGGTGTCCAATGTCATCCCAAGAGAAAGTGGCTTTGGCGGGGGAAGGTTGGAGTATCAGGAAATCTTGGTTTGTAAGTAACTCAAAGGGGCCTGAACTCTAGGGCATATTTATCATAACAAGTGGCATGGAGCAAAAAGCCTCATGGCTGGGTCATTCAGTGGCTCCAGGGTGTTATCCAGGACCCGGGTCTTTCCATACCCCCATCCTGTCCCCATCTGTGGACCAAATGGTGCTGTCTCCATCTGCTTCCTCGCCACCACAGGGCTGTGGCTGCCCCTCCGGGGGCACTCAGACTTGAAAAGACTCAGCAGAGAAAACCTTTCCAAAAGTCCCTCTGGAGACTTCCCTCTGTGTCCTTTTGGTGGAGATTGTGCCTTATGGCCTGTTAAGTTAGTCATGGTGCAAGGAGAGGCTTTCATAACTGGTTCGTGCAGGGTTTCCTGATGAGCTGGGACAGCCTACTGTTGCTGCAAACAAGGATGGAGACCAGCTGGGGTTGCTAGGGTTAGGAAAGAAGTGGGGTGACTTGACTATAAAGTCTCTCCTCTATCTTGGTGGTCCCCACCCTGGCCTGGTGTGAATGGCTAAAGCCATCTGGGTGGTGGCTGTCTTTAAGGGTCACTGGTGGAGAGGGCATGACCCCTTAGAAGATTTTCTGGTTTTTGGTGTTGGCTAACTGGCCATGCTCCTGTAGTAAAGCCCCCAGTATCTCCCTCCTCTCTGAATCGGCCAGAAAACCACAGACACCCTCCATTTCTGTACAATGGACTCGATGTTCGAACCTGAGGTCAGTTTGGCGTCAGTGACAAGGACTGGTGCCCATGTCTGCTCTTACCCTGCCCATCCACACTGCGCTGTGGAGAGATGTTCCTGTAGGACTTCTTGCCTGAAACCAGGGTGCCCAGGTAGAGACGGGCTCCTTGGTATGACATTTGAGGTCTTTTGTGATTGGCCCCATCCCCTTTTCCTGACATTCTCCTGTGCTTCAACTGTCCCAGCAGTGGGGCACCTCCTGCCCTCCCCCACCCCACCACAGGTCCAAGCTGGGCCTTGCTTGCTTCCTGTGGTTTTCTGGTGGGTCATCCCTCCCTGCCCTCCCTGGGATGCTCAGTAATTCCTGGGCACAGGAACTCCTTCTTCAAGAGAAATCTACATTGGATTGCAACATGAAGAGCAACAAAAGTGATCTTTCATTAGTACATTTTTATTTTGCAAGGTCAAATTGAAAGCATTTGCTCATTATAAAGTCAATTTGGTGAGAACAGTGGCGCTTTGTTGGTGGGCATAGGCAGGACCCAGGTGTACTGACAGCTGCCATCTCTTGCCAGCCTTAGCCTCCAGATCATTTCTCTGCTATGTTCTGTGCTCAGTGTCCAGAAATCCTGCCTTGCAAAGACAAGAACTGGCAAACAGTCGAAGTTTTTTTAAGAGTGGTCCATGACATACATGTCCCCCCATGAAGAAACGAAAACAGGAGTGGTAGGAGTTCGAAGGTGAATCTCTGACAATATCCGACAGCAGGCGGGTAGAGATATCTTGTTTTTAATTACAAATATGAAAGTCAGACAAGAAGCACGCTTAAAATAGATGCTGATGCTTATTTATCTGCACACCACCTGGAGGAGCTGAGTGGCCGAGTCTGGGAAATTAAGAACTATCTCAAATGAAATGCACAGCTCCTCTCCATCCCACGAGAGTCCACTCAAGCAGTGGGTTGTGGGCACTATGCTTTGGACAACGCAGATTACAGTGATAATGATACTAGAAATAATGGCAGCTAAAGGCTGTTTAGTATTTTAGTATCTGACAGGCACTTTGCTCAGCATTCTCTCACTCAGTCCTCATACCAGCTCTAAAATGATTTTTCTTCCCTTTCTGCATATGGAGAAAATAGGCTTTGGAAAGGTTACCTGGCCCAAGATCACAGAGTTAGCTAAGTAGCAACCCTGGCACTAGAGCCTCGATCTCGAACCCAATGCATCTAAAAGATGTATCACTGTAGGTTCCAAGTAGCACAACTGCAAAGTGACAGACACAGCCCTTGACTTTAGGAAGTCTGGCCTACCTGGGGACAACCCGCACTGGGTCTAAGTGGGGATCCTCTTCATGGTGACAGAAGCAGGTTTCCATCTGGCTCCAGCTTCCACAGACCTGCCTCATCTGCCTGGTTTAGCAGCTGGGACCTGGGAGGATGCACTGACGGACATCATGGTCACACAGCTCTGCATCAGAGAAGAGCTATCTCAATCTAGCATTGTCTCCCTCTGGGAAAGTTCTAGGGAATTTACTGACCATTCCTGTTTAAAAAAGAGCCCTGTGCAATGGGAAACTCTGGAGAAGTTATTGAGGAACAGCTACCAAAATGCAGTCTTTGAATCCACTGTGCTTCCAGAAGTATGGATGGCAAGTAAAATAGATGGATTCCTCATGTGTCATTTAAATGTCAACTCCACAATATATTCTGGGAGTGGCTGTTTTCTGATCATGCTCAACTGTGAGCTGAAGCAGGCAGCTCCATTTCTAGTTCCAATCTTGGGGAAGATATTACAAAGGTTGGGTAAGACGGCAGGCAGCAGGCAGCCCAGAGGATGGACCTCCTCTCTCCTCCACTCCAGAGCCTGGTCTATCCATGGCCTAGGCCAGTTGCATGCAGCCAGGGCCAATTTGCAGGAGGTCATGTGTGCTTAAGGGCAGCTTGGATAAGTCTAGTCCAGGACACTTGCAGAGTGGGCCAGGACAGCAGAGCTCCCCATCCCTGTCCCTGACACAGACCTGGCTGAGGGTGCAGTTTCTTTGCTCACTGTGGTCGAGCTTGAGTGCCTGGGCTGTTTGGAACTTGCAGTTCACTGCTAGCCCCATTTTGGGCAACGCCACTGAAGTAGAAGAGTGTCTACACCAGAATAGAAAGTCTCTGTAAGACTGAAACTGGAACAGAACACAAAGAGAAATCTTCTTTTAACTTCAGAAGATGTTGAGATGATTCCCCTGCTTGGAGACCAGGTCCAAAGTCCTTGGTTTTCCAAGTGTTGATCACTTATCTACAACCTCTTTTTCCAGCCTTAGAAGCAGAGCCTATAGCCCAGGCAATCAGACCCAGCTTTAGGCCGTTGCTCAGCTGTCTCTGTGATGTCCCCATGAGCTGCACCCATGGGACTGCTTCTTCCTCACCATTCAAGGCCCCAGTAAAAGGCCTGTTCCTTGGCAATGTTGTCCTTGAGTCCCCAGCAGCGTGAGGTCCCTCCATCTCTTCATTCCTTGTGTGCTCCCTGTGTTGTTGCCACATTTGACCTTGTAATGTCTTGTCCATCCCAGCCAACTGGAGGTCCCTGAGCACAGACTCTGCACACTCCCTATCATAGCACCCAGCATACACTGCTTTGCACATGGGTTGCTAAGTATGCCACACACACGTTCGGGGCGACTGGCTGGTGCCTATGGGCTCTCTCCATCCCTAATGCCTCCTGTGCAAACATAGCAGGAGGTCCTACAGTGAACACTGACTTCAGTGCTCACCGCCTTCTTCCACAAGATCTGAAGGTGGGGGGATGAGGTCTCGGGGGTTCATCCTGGCCACCAGGCAGACATCATAACTGTCATGCATGAGGACATTGATGGCTACAACATTCCATTGGTTTTCCCATGGGTCCAGCTCCAATATTTCTTTGGAGATAACTTCATGTCTATCTGAAAAATAGCAAAGTAGGAAGACAAAATATAGGGGTATGAAATTCAGAGGTCAGCTTCACCCTATTAAACAACTTCCTCTAACAGGCATTAGGAACCAAAAATTGGACAAACAACAGAATAAGCATACTTTAAATGGAAGACACAATGTCTCTGACATTTAAAAAACTAAAAAAGGCCATCTTATAACTCACATTAAAATTTTTTTGAATAATTGACATACCAACAGAGCACACTATTGTCTAAATTTAATAATTTATTAATGTTGGGAGCTAGGGATGAAACTGTCCTTATTTTTACATCTAGAGAGGATATACAGCTTGTGACCTTGTGTTAGTTGCTGACCTCCCTGAGCTTATATTTCCATAAAGGCAGATAGGGATGCTAATACTCAACCAGGGTATTCCTTGCAGGAAACAGATGGCACACCCTAAGTGGGTGATTTTGAGAGAATTTAGTGAAGGGACTGTTGGAAAGGTGTGGGCAGGGTTCAGGAAGACCCACTAAGAATAGCAAGGGCCATTACCACCCGTAGACCTGAGAGGCTGCAAAGGGAGGAGTGGGTACTAGACTTGGAGAAGGCCAATGTCTGGAGTGTACAGCCTGACAGGAGCAGATGTAGGTGGGGAAGATGGAGCAGCCATCCTCAGCAACCACACAGGGAGGGAGTGGGGACAGTAAATGCCCTGACTTTACCCTCCTTTCACTTAACAATCTCTGCTCTTGCCTCCCACTGGCTGACCACAACCAGAAGCTAGAGGAGAAAGGCATCTGTGAATGCACCCAGTATATATGTCAGCTTCTCGGTTGTTGGTGCAATGTTCTATGCGTTCATTAGATCATGTTAGCCAACACTTCTGTGTATTTACTGACTTGTGTACTTGTTCTTCCAGTTACTGAGAGAGCTGTGTTAAAATATCCCACTAAAATTGTGGATTTATCTGTTTCTCCTTTTAGTACTGTCATTTTTTAGTGTATGCATTTTGAGTCTGTTATTAAGTACACATAAATTTACCATTTATAAATTTATCATTGAGTATCCTTGTACTCTAGAATAAGTTCCATTAGCATTCTTTTGACTGATATTATACATACTAAAGAGTAGGATTTTAAAAACCATTCTAATGATCTTTGTCTT
Source organism: Canis lupus familiaris (assembly GCF_011100685.1). Taxonomy (NCBI): domain Eukaryota; kingdom Metazoa; phylum Chordata; class Mammalia; order Carnivora; family Canidae; genus Canis; species Canis lupus. The sequence goes on along the minus strand of NC_049241.1, from coordinate 2,060,147 downwards.
TTAATTGGAGCATTTAGTCCATTTACATTTAATGCAATTACTTATCAGTATTTTAGTTTAAATTTACCCCCTCATTTCTGGATTGTCCTTGTCTCACTTGTTCTTTCTTTCCTCCTTTAATGCTATCTTTTGGATTGGCTGGGTATTTTTTATTGTTCTATTTCCTTCTCTCTACGGTTTAGAAGTTATAAACTCCATTTCTGGGTTTTTTTGTTTGTTTGTTTGTTTTGGTTTTTTTTGGTGGTTATCCTAAAAAGTAAAACATGTATACTTAGCTTATCAAGACCTAAAGATAATCAATACTTGACCTTCTTGGAGGGCTTTAGAACAATTATATTTACTATCCTCCTAATTTATTAGCTACTGTTGATGTGTATTTTATTTTATTTATTTTTTAGATTTATTTATTTATTCATTCACTCATGAGAGAGAGAGAGAGAGAGGCAGAGACACAAGAAGAGGGAGAAGCAGGCTCTATGCAGGGAGCCTGATGTGGGACTTGATCCTGGGTCTCCTGGATCACGTCCTGGGCTGAAGGCAGCGCTAAACTGCTGAGCAACCCGGGCTGCCCGATGTGTATTTTAATTCTATGTAACTTTTCACTCTGCAAGACATTATCATTATTGTCTTACACAGTAAATGCTTACTTAGAATTAACCCACATATTTACACTTTCATTGCTCTTCATTATATCTTGCATCTTAGACTTTTCATCTGAGATACTTTTCCTTGTGCCTCAAGTATATATGTTAGAGGAGGTCTACCATGAACTCTTGCAGATATTGTTTCCCTGAAGATGTCTTTTTTCTCCTGCATTTTCTGACAGAATTTTCACTCCCCAAACATCATAAAATACTAAGAGCTGATATTCATTCTATGCTTACTGTGTACTATGCTTAATGTGCTGGCTGCATTTGAAGCATTATGTTGTATCATCTGCATAATAAGGTGAGCAGGTACTATTGTTTTTCCGGTTTTATGGGTTAGGAAAAATTTACAGCAATTAAATGCTATGCCTACAGGCATATAGTTAGAAGTGGCAGAGCCAGAATATGCACCCAAATATGTGGTTCTTAAGACCTGTGCTCATAACTACTAGGCTGTTGGATGAAGGAGGACATCATGGTATTACTGTATTTTCCACAGCTTATTGAGGAGACCAATAAGTGGGGCCTGAATCTTATACAAATTTGATGGTCCTCTTTAAGGAAAATATCACAAAATTACAAACACAAAATTAGGTATGAAAGTGAATATATACTTTTTTCCAGCTTTACTGAGGTTGATTGACAAAATTGTATATGTTTAAGATATGCATTGTGAAATGAATACCACAATCAACACCCCGATGTTTATAGCAGCAATGGCCACAATAGCCAAACTGTGGAAGGAGCCTTGGTGTCCATTGAAAGATGAATGGATAAAGAAGATGTGGTTTATGTATACAATGGAATATTCCTCAGCCATTAGAAACGACAAATACCCACCGTTTGCTTCAACGTGGATGGAACTGGAGGGTATTATGCTGAGTGAAGTAAGTCAATCGGAGAAGGACAAACATTGTATGTTCTCATTCATTTGGGGAATATAAATAATAGTGAAAGGGAATAGAAGGGAAGGGAGAAGAAATGTGTGGGAAATATCAGAAAGGGAGTCAGAAGATAAAGACTCCTAACTCTGGGAAACGAACTAGGGGTAGTGGAAGGGGAGGAGGGCGGGGGATGGGGGTGAATGGGTGACAGGCACTGAGGAGGGCACTTGACGGGATGAGCACTGGGTGTTATTCTGTATGTTGGTAAATTGAACACCAATAAAAAATAAATTTATTATAAAAAAAGAATACCACAATCAAGCTAATTAACACATCCATAACCCCATAGAGTTACCTTTGTGTGTATATGTGTGTGTGTGTGTGTGCGCGCGCGCGCGTGCGCATGTTGAGAGCACTGAAGCAAATTTCAAGTATACAATACAGGATTGTTAACTATAGTCACCATGCTATGCATTAGATTTTCAGAACTTACTCAGAACTTACAAACTTAAAGTTTGTAGCCTTTGACTACCATCACTATTCCCTCTACCCCAAGCCCTGGTAACCACTATTCCACACTCCACATCTGTAAATTTGAGTATTTTAGATTCCACATATAAGTGATGTGGTATAATATTTGGGATTTTTTGTGTCCAGATTATTTCATTTAGCATAATGTCCTCCAGGTTCATCCTTCTTGTGGAAAATAGCAGGATTTCTTTTTCATGGTTGAATAATATTTCCTTGTATGTGGACAGCCCGGGTGACTCAGTGGTTTAGTGCTGCCTTCAGCCCAGGGCATGATCCTGGGGACCCGGGATCAAGTCCTGCGTCGGGCTCCCTGCATGGAGCCTGCTTCTCCCTCTGCCTGTGTCTCTGCCTCTCTCTCTCTCTCTCTTTCTCTCTCTGTGTGTGTGTCTCTCATGAATAAATAAATAAAATCTTTAAAAAAATTTTCCTTGTGTGTATATCACATTTTCTTTACACCAACTCTGTCCAATAGAACTTTCTGTGATAAAGGAAATGTTATATAATCCATGCTGTCCAATACAGCAACCATTAGGCACGTGGTATTGAGTAATTTGAAATATAGCTAGTGAGATTGAGGAACTGATTTTGAACTTTTATTTAATTATAATTAGCTTAAATTAACATAGCTCTAAATCTCTTTATGTTTTTAAAAAATATCTATTTGATCTGTCAGTTTCTGAGAAAGATACCTTAAAGTCCACGTAATTTTTGTGGATTTATCTACTTACCTTATGTAAAAGTTTCTGTTTTATATATTTCAAAGTTATTAATTGCAAAAGGGTCATGCCTGCTGTATCATTAGGGTTCTTGGTAGCAACAACAGAAACCAATTTTGGCTAGCTTTAGCAAAATGAGGATTTATTGGAAGGAAGGTAGCTCAACAAATTGAGGAGAGCTAGAGGCTTGTCACGAGGCCCTGTCAGGGCAGAGCACTACCACCGCTCCTTCATAGGGTTGGCTGCTGTGGCTGTGGGCACTATTGCAGGAAAGGTGGCCGGTGCCTAAACCATGACAGGTGTCCAGTACAGCTGTTCTGTCTTCTTGCTTGTTACTCCTATTGAGACGAAATAGCCTTTTCTGTCTTTTTTACTGCCATTGTCTTGGAATGCGTCTTTTCCCATTGCCATACCTAGCTTACTGTTTGTGTTTTGCTTTGTTTTAGCTGGATGAAGGCTTCCAGTGTCCTTATTCAAATTAATGCAGGCTGGGGCCTTTTATAATTGCAGAGTGGACAGTTCTCTTCACTAATTTTGCTTCCTTCTGCTCATTTCAGTGTTTATTGAGGAGATATTATTTTTATTTTAAAGATTTTATTTATTTATTCATGAGAGATACACACAGAGAGAGGCAGAGACACAGGCAGAGGGAGAAACAGGCTCCATGCAGGGAGCCCAACGTGGGACTCGATCCCCGGTCTCCAGGATCACACCCTGGGCTGCAGGCGGCGCTAAACCGCTGTGCCACCAGGGCTGACCGAGGAGATATTATTTTAAAGATTTATTTATCTGAGAGACAGAGAGAGAGAGAGAATGGAGGGGGGAGGGGTAGAGAGAGAGAGGGAGAGAGAGAGAATCCTCAAGCCGACTCCCTGCCCAGTATAGAGCCTGATGTAGGATTCAATCCTAGGACCCCGAGTTCAATACCTGAGTTGAAACCAAGATGCTTAACCAACTGTGTCACTCAGGTGCCCCTGGGAGATATTTTTTTTTAAAAACCAAGTATGCATATTACCATCTTTTCTATAAATCTCTTACTTTATGTGGAAGGAAAACAACTGCATTAGTGGCAAAGAAGCGTAGAAGATAACCAGCGAGTTTTCTTGAGTACGAAAGCTCTGAGATAGTGTACTAGAACATAGGCCTGATTGTGGAGTGCAGACTGCCACAGCTGCCACCCAGAATCACCTGGCAGTGCCAAACGTCTCCGTGGGGCTATCCTGGGTGCTGTCCTAAATTTCTACCAACAGAGCTCATAAAGCAAGGAATCAGTGGTTGGCATTTATATTTACCTATTTATGTGAGTTTGGGTTCTGGAAACATTATCAGACTAATAAGGAGAAAGAAACTGGAGGTTGAACTCAGTGTTGGCTCTTTTCAATTTAGTTAATTTTCTAAAAATAGACACACTTAATGCAACAGCATCTTAATTATTAAAGGAGTTAGGAAACTCTCCCTGCATCCTGACACCTCCAATGGTAAGCAATTCAAAACATTCTTTTACATGAAGTAAATAAAAAATTCACATGCTTTTTTTGAAGTAAAAAATGAGATATCAAAGAAACTCCATCTGTGTGGTGGACTGCCTTGGGCTGTACCCCCATGTGTTTTAGGGAGTGCTGTCTGTTTTTGGAGGTACTTCTGTGGAAAAATTTGAGAAGCACACTTTAGTCTAAATTTCTCCCCCCTCCCTAGATTTTTTATTTATTTATTCATGAGAGACACAGAGACACAGGCAGAAGAAGAAGCAGGCTCTCTGTGGGGACCCGATGTGGGACTCGATCCCAGGACCCTGGGAAAATGACCTGAGCCAGAGGCAGATGCTCAACCACTGAACCACTGAGGTGCTCCTAAATTTCATTCTTGAATTCAGACTATCAGAAAACCAAAAACTTAGGATATTTTTAGTCCTTTGTAGAATTGTTTCCTTTTGATTTGCTCTTTAGTGAAATGCCAACTTGCCATTTTACTCATTATAGAATATTATTGAGGGTATTCCCCACTACTCTGCGTGAGGCTACGGGGAGAATTTTCTCCCATGATGAAAAGATGTGTACCTTTCTTCCCTTGAGGACACTGCCAACAGGGCATACTTTCCTTTCTGCTCTGGTCTTTAGTGAGATCAGAGATAAACTGGCAGTCCATATATAGCCAGTGTAAAAGAACTTCAGGCATATTTATGTTCCACCTTCACCTCATTTTGCTTGATTTTATTTTTCTATCTTTATTTTCCCTCCATTCAACTTCCCAATTTATTTTAATTTCTTTTTTAAGAAAGATTTTATTTATTTGACAGAGAGATTGAGAGAGAGAGAACACAAGCAGGGAGAGTGGCAGGCAGAGGGAGAGGGAAAAGCAGACTCCCCACTGAGCAGGGAGCCGGATATGGGGCTCCATTCCAGCACCCTGGGATCATGACCTGAGCTGAAGGCAGACGCTTCACCAACTGAGCCACCCAGGTGCCCCTTTATTTTAATTTCTATCTTAATTGTGGTGTATGCATCTCTATAAGCCAACCCAAATTCTATTTCATTTTGAATGAATGGGGATGTGAATAAATAATAAATCATAGCGTGAGTAACAGACCCCAGGCTAAGTTGGTTTGTCCTCAGCTGAGGAGTGTTACCCGCCCTCTCTAGTAGTGAAGGATCCACATGCCAGTGAAAGGGGCCATTTAAATGCCCCTGACTCGAGCAGGAAAGAGGGTCATGAGTGTCACAGATAGGCAAGACCAGCAACTGATGGCCTCACCTAGTGGAGAAGGCCAAGAGTCCATTCAGATGGGCAAAAAGAAACAAATGAATGGCTGAATATATGTAGTTGTCTATCTGCAAAGGAGGTGGAAGGGGGAGCAACAGCTCTTTACGGCCAGCTAGTGGTAACATGTAATTACAAAATCATGTTGCATAGTTACATTCTTTGTGTATAAATTCAATCAGTTAATCAAAGGCTTTTTATTTTCCACCAAGTTGAAAGAATGGATATGTAAAACCACTTTTGATCAAGGGATCATTGGTATTCTTTGTAATGGATTGTCAATGAACTCCTACTAAGCATTCTGGGTTTATTTATAAGAAATATAGAATACATTTTATGTTTAAAGTTACAAGTAGGAGTTAAAATAGAAAATGATTCTTTCAGTAAATTTTTTGATTTTCATTTTCCCAAAAGGAAGATATTTTTTTTTAAAGAATTTGAGAGAGAGCACATGTAAGAGAGAGCACAAGTGGGGGGCGAGGGAGAGGGAGAAGCAGACTCTGTTGATGATGGGTGGCTCCTTCCCAGGACCCTGAGATTATGACCTGAGCCAAAGGCAGACAAGACACTTAACTGTCTGAGCCACCAAAGTGCTCCAACATTGTTTTTAAAAATGAGATTATATTTAAGTACAAGTGGAAGATCTATGAGATAAGATTACCCGATACAGACCATTATATTTAATGTAAATATTGGTATATTTGGATTCAGGTCACTATTTTATTATTTCTTTTATTTTTGTACCTTTGTTTCTCTTTTCCTTCTTTCTGAATTATTTGAATAGTCTTAGTATTCCATTATAATTTATCTTGAATATTTAGCCACACCACTTTGTATAGTTTTTAAAGTTATTCTAAGGATTAAAATATACATATTTAACTTTTAACAAACTAATGAATATATTGTTTCAAGTGGAATGTAGGAATCTTACAACCATGTAGTTCCTATCTCTACCTCTGTGGAACATTAATATACACTGAAAACACTGTCAGACCATTGGCTGTAGTAACTTCTTTCTAGATATGTCTCCTGAGGCAAGGGAAACAAAAGCAAAAATAAACTATTGGGATTTCATCAAAATAAAAACCTGCACAGTGAAGGAAACAAAACTAACTTAGGCAACCTACAAAATGGCAGATGATATTTGCAAATGACAATACCTGCATTATCTCTCACTGCAAATGACATATCTGACAAACGGTCAGGATCCACAACATATAAAGAAGTTATCAAACTAACATCCAAAAAACAAAAACCTAACTAAAAAATGGGCAGAAGACATGAACAGACATTTCTCCAAAGAACACATCCAGTTGGCCAACAGACACATGAAAAGATGCTCATCATCGCCGATCAGGGAAATGCAAGTCAAAACTACACCTCACACCTGTCAGAATGGCTAAATCAACAACATAAGAAACAACAGGTGTTGGTGAGGATTTGGAGAAATAGGAACACTCGTGCTCTGTTGGTAGGAATGCAAACTGGTGCAGCTTCTGTGAAAAGCAGTATGGAGGTCCCTCAAAAAGTTAAAAAACAGAATTATCTTATGATCCAGTAATTGCACTACTAGGTATTTATCCAATGAATACAAAAAGACTAATCCAAAAGGGATACATGCACCCCTATGTTTATAGCAGCATTATTTATAATAGCCAACATATGGAAGCAGCCCAAGTATCTATCAATAGATAGATGAATGGAATACACACACACACACACACACACACACACACACACACACACACACACACATAATACTTAGCCATAGAAAAGAATGAAATCTTGCCATTTGCAACGACATGGATGGAACTAGAGAGTATCAAGCTGAATGAAATAAGTCAGTCAGAGAAAGACAAAATATATGATTTTACTCATATATGGTATTCAAAAAAATAAGGGAAAAGAGAGAGACAGAGAGAGAGAGAGAGAGAGACAGAGACAGAGATATCAAGAAACAGACCCTTATCTATAGAGAACAAACTGATGATTGATTACCAGAGGGGAAGTGAGTTGGGGGATGGGTGAAATAGGTGACGGGGATTGCTCTTGTAATGAGGAATGCATTTGTTGTAAGAACACAGGGTGATGTATGGAAGTGTTGAATCACTATATTATACACCTGAAACTAATGTAACACTGTGTGTTAACTAACTGGAATTAAAATAGAAACTTAAAAAAAAAAAAAACACTGTCAAAGTTAAAATTCTTGTTGTCTGCTATCAAACATACTCTAAAGAACTGAAGAGAAAAGTAGTCCATTATATTTATCCAGGTATTTACCATTTGTTTGTCTTCCTTGATTTCTGAGGTTCCAACTTTCTCTATATCATTTGCCTTCTATCTGAGGAATTTTCTTTAACTTTTTGTTGGCAGATCTGTTGGTCATAAATTCTCTTAATTCTTTTCCATCACAGTATGCCTTAATTTTACTCTCATTTCTGAAGGATATTTTTGCTCATATAGAATTCCAGATAATTTTTTTTCAGAGCTTAAAAATTTTGTTCCATTGCCTTCTGACCTAACTTGAGAAATCCACACTCATTCTAATACTTTCCCTTCATATGTTATCTGTTATTCTTCTCTGGCTTCTTCAAGATATTTTCTCTATCTTTAGTTTTTAGAAGTTTGGTTATGATGTGTTGGGGTGTGGGTTTTTTCAAGTATACCCTGTTTTTAGTTTGGTGAATTTTTTGAATCTGTAAGTATATTTTATTAACCAAATTTGGCAAGTTTTCAGCCATTATTCCTTTAAATATTTTTTTTCTTTGCCCATGTTCCTTCTCCTTTACTTCTGGGATCACGGCATGAGTATTAGATCCTTTAACATTGTTTCATAGGTCCCCAAGACTGCTCACTTTTTTCCAATTTTTTTTCTCTTTGTTATTTCAATTGGATAATTTTATTTGTCTAGATTCAAAAGTACTCACTTTTCACTCTTTCTTGTCATCTCCATTGTGATATTGATCCCAGTTGGTAATCTATTTGTTATTTCATTTCTCACTTCCAAAATTTCCATTTGGTTCTTTTCTTTTTTAAAATTAATTCTAGGGACACCTGGGTGGCTCAGTGATTGAGAGTCTGCCTTTGGCTCAGGACATGATCCCAGAATCCTGGGATCCAATCCTGCATCAGGCTCCTTGCATGGAGCCTGCTTCTCCCTCTGCCTGTCTCTGCCTCTCTCTCTCTCTCTGCCTCTCTCTGTGTCCCTCATGAAAAGATAGATAAAATCTTTAAATACTTTTTTTATTTTTTTAGTATTTTATTTATTTATTCATGGTAGACATAGAGAGAGAGAGGCAGAGACACAGGCAGAGGGAGAAGCAGGCCTCATGCCAGGAGCCCAACACGGGACTCGATCCCGGGACTCCAAGATCGCGCCCTGGGCCAAAGGCAGGTGCTAAACCGCTGAGCCACCCAGGGATTCCAAGATAGATAAAATCTTTAGAAAAAAAATTTTAAGTTACTTCCATTTCTCTACTGAGACTTTCTATCTTTACATACCTTTCAAAAGTAGTCACTTCTTGGAGCCCTATTATAATTACCGCTTTAATGTGTTTGCCTAGTTATTTCAAAATCCGTCTCATCCCAGAGCTGGCATGTTGTCTTGTCTTCTCTGTTGTGAGATGTTGATATTTTCTTGGTGCTTGGTATGTCAAAAATTCTGAATTACATATAGGCATTGTGAATATTATGAATCTGGGTCTTGTTTAAATCTTATGAAAAAATATTGATTTTTTTTTAAAGTAGAAAACTGACCCAGTGAGGTATATTGCCAGTACCTACCTACCTTTTGTGGGCTGTGCTCCCACAAACTGTCAGCTCAGTTTTCAAAGCTCTTGCAATGTCATTGGGCTCTCTCATGGGTGTATTACACAGTGGCCAGGCAGGGACTGAGCAGTGATTATTATTCAGATCAGTTCTCAAAGACTTTGGTATACCATTTAGGGCTAAATCATCCATATGCAGGTGGAGCATGAGCCCAGGAACTCATAACCAACTTTATGGGATCTTTTTATTTGATTGTCAAATGATCCTTTATTGAAATATTTTCCTTTGTGGTTCTAACTAACCAGCATTCCACTGCACCACTACTGATACCATCTATGATGTCATGAGGCTGGTGACCATCAACACTGCAGCCCACAGAGTGGGCAGTCTCCAGGATCTCTTCAGTTCCATCTCAGAGATGGAACCTGGCTAAAGCTCAGTGGCTTTAGTGGCTAAAGCACAGTGCCGCCATCTCTCAGGCAATGTTGACGATCTCATCAAATGTGATTATTTCCACTGTGCTTAATATTTTTCTGCTTCTTTCTGTCTTCTGGTGTTCCTTAAGGCCTTAGATAGTCAGGGCAGAGGTGGAAAGTACCACTTCCATCTGGGTCTGTTTGTTCTGAATGGTCAGTTTCACTGAAATCCTTAGACCCTTCCAACAACCGGTTGCCTTGGCTATGTGATCATCAATGTTTTTTTGGGAAAGACCCAGGGTCTGATCTTCGGGGCTAGGACAAATGTGGCAGGCATATGACTTTGATCTCCTTGAGGTTGAACCTAGGTGGCATGGTGGAGATGGCTGGTGTCAGATGAACCCGGATTTGGGGTGACTTAACACAGTAGCACCTTTACTTCCTCTGAGCCAAAAGCCAAAAGCTATGGGATGGTTTTCTTGAGCTCGCTCCTATCTGCAATCTTCCTGACACTTTTTGCCCCTAGGAAGTCTCTAGGTTCCATTCCTAGTCTTTTAGCTAAAAAGCTGGGGTTTTAGATTCCCTACACTCCTGCACACTTTCCTTGAGTGTGTTTGCTTCCAGGTCTCAGTGCCAATAGATTGAGAGAGAAAAGCAATGGGCTCTTTCTTCACACTCTTGGGACCAAAGTTCCTCTGGTCAAGAGAGCAGGGTGCCAGCCCAGACCCTGCTGCTGCCAGTCACGACCTCTCATTTCCTGAAGGTTGGGGTGGGAAAGAATGAAGTGGGAAAGAATGAAGAAGAAGAAAATACCTTCCATTTTCTCTGACCCATGTCGTCCTCTCTCTTGTTTCTTGAAAAAGAAGTAGAGGGCTTCTCTTGGAGCTCTTTCTGTTCACCGTTGGTGCGAAGTTCGAGGTTTCTGGCAGGCTTTGAGTCTTGGCCAATGGGTACCAGGGGAAACAAATGGGGGAACTTATTGATTTGCTGATACTGCAAGTTCTGGTTTTCTTCTTCAATCTGCCCATGACCTTTTAGTTTCAGAGTTCTCAGGTAGCTGCCCCAAGCATTCTGCCCAGGGGTGCTTTCATTCAGTGGGAGAGATAGGGTGACAGGTGCTTACTCCATCTTGACTGGGACCCCGTTTACAGTCTCTTGTTAAAATCAGGGAGCTGGCCCTAGCTTTTGGTCCAAAGAGATGTTGGGGAGTTACCTTGGCAAAAAAATAAAGAACAGAGTTCCTATGATACATACACACAATGGAACACTACCCAGCTGTTAAAATGAGACAGGATGATCTCTATTACCTGATATGGAGTGATTTCTGGGAGATATTAAGTGAAAAAATGAGAATGCGTGGTTTTAAAGCATCTCCTCACAGATTGCCTATCAGTTGCGAGGAAAAAATAGTAACCATACAATGGTGAAGTTAGACAATACCTTGACCAGGTAAATAAAAATAACACTGCCAGGGAAGGCCAATGGGCTTGATTTGCCTCTAGATGTCATGTCCTGAGAAGAACACAGCAGGAATGTGATATTCTAGCCAGGAATACATAACCTGGGTTTAATCACAAGGAAACATTGGCTGGATCTCAGAAGAGGAATATTTTATTTAAAAGGAGGGGAAGACCATATTATTTTACAATGCCAATGTTATACAAGGCAAAAAATGTATGTAGAAATATTTCTGATTTAAGGAAACTGAAGAGACATATCAACAAAATGCAATGCCTGATCATAGATGGGTATGGAGAGGAAAAAATGCTGTAAAGGACATTATTGGGTCAATTGGCAAAACTAGAATACTAAGAGTAAATGAAAGTATGAATCAATGTTAAAACTCCTAAAATTGTTAGTTACACTGTGGTTATGTAAGAGAGTATTCTTTTTGTTCCCCAGACTCCGATATTTAGGGGTGGACTTGATGTATGTAACTTACTCGCATATGATTAGAACAAAGTTCTGTATCTGTCCACATGTATGAATATATACATACCTACGGCCAGATGGCTTCAGTGACTAAGCAAATGCTAAATAAAGCAAAAGGGGCAACTTGTTAAATAGGTGAATCTGTGTATTGATTATGCTATTTTCATTTTTATGACTTTTCTGTAAGCTTGAAATTATTTCTGAGTAAGTTTTATTAAGAACAGAGTTCCCTAAATTCGATTCTGTCATGGCCATTGTGATGTCAATGTTGAAAATAGTATGCAATCCTGGCCTTCCCTGCTGCCTGTAGTCCAGCAGACTTGTCCAACCTTTCCCAGCTTGGAGATAGGAGAGAAAATTGTCATGCTTACGAATCAATCAATGTCAACCATTCAAGTTTGCAAAAACTTATAAAGCATGCATAGATCTGTATGCCAGCTCAGCACAGAGCACTGAGGCTGCATTCCTATTCTTGGATGCATTCTAGAAAAAAGAATGCAAAACCAGTGATTACATGATAAGAAGAAGCTGGTGCAAGATGAAAACGGTGACAGTCGGCTAAAACCACAAGAAGCTGAATCTGTTCAGTTGCATCTTTTTAGTTAGAAGTAATAAACCCTCTTTGTTTAAAGGTGGGTGGTTAGGATGCTGTAGAAGGCACCGTCAGTGATATCCTTGATGGATCAGCTGTCAGCCATATCCTCTTTGTGACGTTTGTTCCAGAACATGCTGATTATATCCACCTGCTACTCTTTGCCTGAGGATTTTTCTCAGTTAAAGTGGGGCAGGTTGGGAGTGCCAAGAAGTCAATCTGAGGATAAATACCTCAGATTCTCCAGCATAGGGAACAACCCAGAGGCTGATCCATACTGTCTCTGAGTTTTCCAATGGGGTTGAATGCCAGTGGCCCACGGTGGTAATCTGCCAATTAATTCTTCCTCCTGGCCACCTTTCTTTCCTGTCTTTCTCTCTTCCCTTCTCTTAATGTCTCCCAGAACCATGTAACTCAAATCCTGTATCAGTGTCTATTTTTGGAGGAGCTCAGCCTAAGGCAGATGGTTACTTTTATTTATTGGAAACTTAATTGGAAAATGAGGCCAATTGGTGTGGAGGGAAAAGCTGGTGTGGAACAGGGAGTTAGTTCCTTAGCAGTCAGGACAGGAACAGATGCAGTGAGGCCACAGGATTTCAGAAGGGCAAGCTAGCCTCTCACTCTCTACTGACAGGAGGTCCTGGTTGTTGGAGGATATTACCTTCCTGATCTCCTGCACATGAACTGATCCTCACTCCACTGCTCTAGCCTCTTGTTGCGCCATCTTGCCCTGCATCATGGAAGGTCTCTGGGAAGAACACAGATGGAAGTGAGAAAAGAATGAGGCCGACTTGGTTGAGAAGCAGTATAAGGAGACACTTGTATGCTTCCCTCAACAGAAGCTTTAGAACCCATTGTTTTTCCTTCTTTGCCTTGGTGGCCAGGAAGCTGAGCTAAATTCTGGACTTTTTCTTAGCTTAGGTTTTCTGATAAAATTAACAGTTAATCCTTCCACTTAATACAAAGCATGTTTTTAGTTTCATTGCACATATGCTTATTCTTTAAACGATCTCCATTATTTTTGGAAATACAAACAATATATACAACATATAAAAAACAAAAGTAGCAACTCTCCTTCAGGATATTACAATTTTTAGTACAATTTCTCTGGGAACACTGAAATTACAATGGTAAAACAGACAAATTCAATTGTACTATATTTCTCTCTGTGACCAACAGTCCTAGGATAAAACAGAAGTTGATCATGTAGTTGCCACCAAAGCTTTTTGCTCCTTTCTCAATTTTTTATTTTGAGAAATTTGAAACAGTTGAAAGAATACAATGAATACCTGCAGACTTTAAACCTAGATTCAATAATAGTTAACATGTTTCCATATTTTTACTGCCTCCCTCATGGGTACACATGAACACAAATTTTCTTTTTCTCAAACCCTTAAAAATTCATTGCAGACATGACACTTCATCCCTAGATACTCAGCATGCTTCTTCTAAGAATAAAGATATTTCTTTACATAATTACAATACCATTATCACACCTAAGGAAAAACCTTAATTCTATCACATTAAATAATATCCTGTCCATGTTCTGATTTCCCTAGTTGTCCCAAAAATGTCTTACATGACTGGTCTTTTCAATCAGAATCCAATAAACAGGGATCCCTGGGTGGCGCAGCGGTTTGGCGCCTGCCTTTGGCCCAGGGCGCGATCCTGGAGACCCGGGATCGAATCCCACGTCGGGCTCCCGGTGCATGGAGCCTGCTTCTCCCTCTGCCTGTGTCTCTGCCTCTCTCTCTCTCTCTCTGTGTGACTATCATAAATAAATAAAAATTTAAAAAAAAGAATCCAATAAACACACTTTATATTTGATTTTTTATGTCTCTCTGATCTCTCTCTCTCTCTCTTTTTTTTTTTATCTCTTTTTATTTAGAATGGCACCACCATTTTTTCCCCTTGATGGTAACTTTTTTTTTTTAAGGTCTGGGCCAGTTTTCTTGTTTGAATATCCACATCCTGAATCTGTCTGTTTCCTCATAGGGTCATTTAACTTGTTCCTCTTTTTTGTATTCCCTATAATTTGGAAGTCTAGAGGCTTGATTAGACACAAGTTTATCATTTTGGTGGTGGTAGGTGGGCAAGAATCCTTCCTACTGTATTACAGAGAAAGAAAATACAGCTGATCCTTAAATGACATGGGTTTGAATCGCATGAGTCTGCTGATATGCCGATTTGTTTCAGTATATATGGTATAGTACTGTAAATATATTTTCTCCTTCCTATGATTTTAACATTTTCTTTTCTCTAGCTTATTTTAATGTAACTATTTTAGTATATAATACACATAACATAGAAAATATGTGTTAATTGACTGTTTATGTTATCGGTAAGGCTTCTGGTCAAGAGTAGACTATTAAGTTTTTGGAGAGTCAAAAGCTGTATGTGGATTTTTGACTGCATGAGGAGGTCAAGGGTCAATTGTACTATATGATTATCACATTTTTAATGATGATTATTTGGTTACTATGGTGACCATCCTATTTCACCACTGAAAAAGTATGTATTTTTCCTCATTGTAGTTACTATTAGTATTGTAGTTAATATTGGGTAATACTTTGGTGCCATGTGCATATCCTGTGCATAACCTTTGATGATTTGCCTGAACCAATTACTATATTAGGAGTTGAAAAATGAGAATTCTATATATTCTTTAGCATTCCTTCTACATTTGTTATATATTCAATCAATATTTAATAATGATTTTTGAGGTTTTTTTTTAGAAGTTTCCCTTTATTCTTTTTAAATTTTTATTTATTTATTCATGAGAGACAGAGAGAGAGAGGCAGAGACATAGGCAGAGGGAGAAGCAGGCTCCACGCAGGGAGCCTGACATGGGACTCAATCCCAGGTCTCCAGGATCACACCCTGGGCTGAAGATGGCACTAAACTGCTGCCCTGATTTTTGATGTTTAAATGATTCCAAATTTGGCCACTGACTGCTCCTTTAGGCTGGCTTCTCTGTCTTTTGATATGGCTCCCTTATAAGTCTCTGACAGTTCACTTGCTTTCTGGTATAACAAGGTATCCTAAGCTCACCTCACAGTTTTTGTGCTCCAAACCTAGAATCAGCTATTTCTCTTAGGAACACAGCTACACTCTTCTCTGGCTGAAAGCATTAGTCCACTCATGTAGTAACTTCCTGTTTTGCCCTCACTTTGCTCCTTCAGGGATGGGGCTGCATATATTTTTTCTCCAGGGCTTGACATAGGCTTATTACCTTGAAGTCATTCAATAAAGCTTTGTTGAATGAATGAACAACGGACATTAGCCAGGGCAGTGGTTCTCAATCCTGACCACATATTAGAGGAATCTAAAGAGCTTTGAAAAAATATTGATGCCCAGGCCCCATACCCAAATATTCTGATTTAATTTGTCTGGTATGGAGAGACAATTTAGCCTCCTGGTTAAAAAATACAGACTTTGGGGCCAGACTATCTGGATTTTGAGTCTCAGATTCAGCATTTACCCTCTGTGTGACCTCTTTAGGTGGCTTCTGTTTCTGCCATAGTCTGTAAAGGTAATTAGAGCATCTACCTCACAGGCTCTTGTGATAATTAAATAAATTAACATAGGCAAAGTGCTCAGAACAGCTCCTAGCAGAGACAACACCACGTAACTGTTACTCTACATTTGTTCGTGAGGTAATTAATTTTTTGAAATACTTTCCAATGTGTTTTCTCTTTTTGATAATTCAGGTTTGTCCTCGGCAGCCTCTCGACCTTTAGGACTAGGCCCCAGGCTGAATGAGAAAGACAGAGAGGTGGTTTGAGAGAAATTCTTGCTGGGGATGGAGAGGAAGAGAGCTTCTCTGGTCCTGGGGGGAGGACAGACAGATTCCTGGGTCTCCTAGAATTATCCAAGGAAGATGGTGAAAATATGTCAGATGGTTAAGGAGGACTGGAAGCAGAAGGGACTTAGGGCTGGACTCTGGAGGAACCTCTCTGCCCAGAGTCCCACTCATTGGGTAGCCAGGTAGAGCTAAAATGGAGAAACGAGAGTTCACTCAGCTTGCTCAAGGAGTTCCTGTGTTCCATTCTTTGGAAGGAATTTTCCACAGATTGGAAATATTGTGTGTGACAACTGGCTGCTGCAGGGGTGGGAGATGAGGGGATCCTGCACCAGAGGCTTAGGCAGAAACAGGCTAAAACCAGGGGCTAGAAGGAAGACACAGCCGAGTCTTAAAGATCCAGTAGCTGGAATAAGAGCCAAAGTGGGGGCTTTGTCAGCAGGAAGCCAGCTGAGTCCTTTGGGAGGAGCCCCTTCCTTGTGGGATATTCAAGAATCCTGGAGGCTCACTGCAGCTAGAAAAGCCCCAGGAGGGGGGTTTTGGTAGTCAGTTCATTATAACTATCACCAAGATGCCTGCTCTCCAAGCTCAGCTGGTCCCTCAAAAGGCAAGATTTCTGTGTGTCAAGCATATTGACACAGGAATCTCTTGCAAGTTCCTTTGGCCACTATGTTGTCATCTCCTCCTGGAGCCTTTTATGAGCAGGGAATAGATTCCTGCCACTAGGTGTCACCTGCCACCACCATCTCTCGCTCTTTGTCTCTAGAAACCTATATCTACATTTCTGTTTCTCCTTTGAACCATTTCTGCTTCTTCTGAGCAAAGAACTCATCTCCACGCACTCTCCCTGTGGGCAATTCAGTGAATTCTCCTCATGAGTGTCAAACACAAAAGCTGATTACTTTGGGGGCAGAAAAGGGAAGAGTTCCCTTTATTAAAACTTCTTTATTGAGATATAATCTACATGCCATAAAATTAATCTTTTAAAAAATATGTAATTCAGTGTGTTTTAGTATGTTCACAGAGCTGTGGAACCATTACCACCATCTAATTTCATGACATTTCTGTTTCCTTAAAAAGCAACCCTGTACCCTGTACCCATTAGCAGTCATTTCTTGTCTCTGATTCCCCCTGACAACCACAAATCTACTTCCTATCTCTATGCATTTGCCTTTTCTGTACATTTCACATAAATAGAATCATGCAAGGTCTTTTGTGACAGCTTCTTTTCACTTAGCATAATGTTTTCAGGGTTTATTTACATGGTAGTTTGTGTTAGTACTCCATTCCTTTTTACTGGCAAATAATATTCCATTGTATGAATGTACCATATTTCCTTTGTGTATTCATTAATAAGTAGAGACTTGTGTTGTTTCTACTTTTGGGCTGTTAAAAAATAGACAATATTTCTAAATTTTGAAATTAGGAAATGTGAGTCTTCTAATTTTGTTCCTTTTTAAGATTTTTGCATATTCTAGGACTCTTGCATTTCCACATGCATTTTAGGATAAGCATGTCAATTTTTGGGTGCAATATCTCATATTTTATTTAAGTTTTCAGTTTCTTTTCATGATGCTTTGGAGTTTTCACAATAGAAGTCCTGCACTTTTGGAGTCACATTTATTCCTAAGTATTTTATTCTTTTTGATACTATTATAAATGGAATTGTTTTCTTAATTTCATTTTCAGATTGTTCATTGTGAGTGCATAGAAATACAATTTTTTTTTTGTACACTGATCTTGCATCCTGTGGCCTTGCTGAATTCATTTATTAGCTCTAAAAGCTTTTTTTGGTGCTTGTATTCTTTAGGATTTTCTAAATAAAAGATCATGTCATACGCAACTATTTATTCTTGTCTCACCTGGATGTCTTTTATTTTTCTTTCCTAATTGCCCTGATTGGAACCTCCAGTATAATGTTGAATAGAAGTGGAAAAAACAGACATTCTTGTCTTGTTCTTGATTTTAGGGGTTTCAGTCCTTGACCACTAAGTCTGATGTTAGCTGTGGGGTTTTCACAGATGCTTCTAATCATGTTGTGGAAGTTCCCTTCTATTTGCAGTTTTCTGGGTGTTACTGTCATGGATGGGTGTTGGATTCTGACATATTTTTTCTGCATATATTGAAATGATCAGCTTGGTTTTTTGTCCTTCATACTAGCAATACAGTGTATTGCATTGGTTACTTTTCATATGGTGAACTAACTCTGCATTCTTGGGATAAGTTCTGCTTGGAATGGTGTATAAGTTTTTTTTGTTGCTGGATTCAGTTTCCTAGTATTTTGTTGAGGATTTTTGCTTCCTTATTCATAACGAATACTGGCCTGTAGTTGTCTTGCAATGTCTTTGTGTTTAGTTTTGGTATCAGAATGAATTGGAAAGTGTTCTTTCCTCTTCTTTATTTTGTAAGTTTGTGAAGGATTGGTGTTAATGAGCTCTGATGTTTTTGAAACATCATTTTGGTTTCCTCACTCTGTGTTGGAGGTGGAGAAAGAGGTTTTGTTTTTGTTTTTTTGTACCCACCCCCCTCTCCCCGGTGAGTCCCAGGTCTCTATCAAGAACTGTGCAGAGTCTGAGATTTTGCAGGTTAGCTTGTTACAGTTTTGTGGACACTGAGAGATAATGTGAAACTCCTAGGTCTGAGATGAAGGACAATGTCATTCATAGCAATAGCATTAGCCAGTGCATCAGCATTAGTTATTTGAGACCCAGTTCCCACAGGGCAACATGAAAAGTGACAGGTGATACCTCTACAGTAGGTAGGCTGCATTGTAGGAGAGGAACCTTGAGCTTAAGACCCCAAATCTTTTTTTTTTTTTAAGATTTATTTATTTATTTATTTATTTGGTGGGGAGAGGCAGAGAGAGAGAGGGAGAGGGAGATAGCCGACTCCCCCCGAGCACAGAGCTAATGCAGGGCTGGATCCCACAACCCTGAGATCATGACCTGAGTCACAATCAACATCGGGTGCCTAACCGACTGAGCCACCCAGGCCTCATGGCCCTTATATAATGGCCAGTAATGCCTGCCTTTTGCTATGGAAGGGGGAACACTGTTTCTGTCTTCTGGGCTGTCTGCTCTATAAACATGCTTAAAAAGGTAGTCCAGGTCAAAGACATCAGTGTTTCTGCTCATAAGACATGCAGAAATGCCTGAGACTCATGGAGAATTATCTCCTAACAGATGTACTCATTAATATTTTCCTTCATACTCCCTTGTTATTCCTCCATCAGATGTACTATTATTTATACATTTTATTTTTTATTTTTTTTTTAAGTTTATACATTTTAAATTTAGTTTTTATCAGTTGTACATGCAATGATGTAAAAGGTCAAATAGCTTTTGGCCTACTCCTTAAAAATAGTTCTCTCCTCCCCTCCTCGCCATGGACTGCTCCTCTTTCAACTCCAGCTGAGCCTTCCAGCATCGAGCACTATATTTCTAAATAACATTTTTATATTACTGCTACTTCCTCGTTTCTAAGATGAAGGCATTGACTCTTGATGTCCACTGTAGAAAATGTGGTTTCACCTTTCTTTCACAGGCCCACATTTGCCTACCTTCTGGTTTCTCATTTTTTCCAGGATAGTTAAGGTGTAATTTTGGTTCCCTTAATATTTAATATTTGCATTATTATTATTTTTTAAATTTTTATTTATTTATGATAGTCACACACACAGAGAGAGAGAGGCAGAGACACAGGCAGAGGGAGAAGCAGGCTCCATGCACCGGGAGCCCGATGTGGGACTCGATCCTGGGTCTCCAGGATCGCGCCCTGGGCCAAAGGCAGGCGCTAAACCGCTGCGCCACCCAGGGATCCCCAATATTTGCATTATTAGACATTATTATTATAAAAGCTATTCACAGATAAGTCGTGTGCCATAAATTTTCTTTTCCTGTGCAACTTTTTGTTCTCTCAAAGTCAATTGTTTTATTTTGTTAGTTTTCATTGTTCTTCTTCAAATGTCTAAATGCCTAAATCTTACAAAACATTAAGATTCAGTTTTCCCTTCTGGAACTCTTCTCCTGCAGAGCCCTTTGACCAGCTCCATTCTGTGGGGGTTGCTCCTCAGGCATGCCATGCAGGTGGCCATTCTCAACATCTCCTGGGAATTTCTTCCTCTCTACTGTGTTTGATTCTGTTCCCTGGATCCCATGTCTACTCTTTTTTTGGTTTACATGTCCATTTTTGGCAAATCATATCCTAATAAACGGGCACATAGGAGATACGTGTTTTGAGACATTGCTTGATGAATTTGTGCCCTCACACTTAATTAATAGTTAGGCAGGTATAGCAGTGTAGGTGGAAAATAATTTCCCCATAGAATCTTTGAAGGCATTTGCTTCATTTTCTTCTAGCTTCCAATGTCATGGTTCAGAATCTGATGCCATTCTGATTCTCGACACTTGTATGAAACTTTTTCCCTCTCTCCAGAAGCTTTTGAGATCTCTTGTTTGCTCCAGTGTTCTGTAAGGTCGCAGCGATATGCTTTCATTTGGGTTTGTTTCCATTCACTGTGTATCTTTCACATGGTGTATCCTTTCGATCTGGTGACTTCAAGCTCTGGGAAAATTTCTTAATTTATTTCACAGGTGATTTTATCCCCCCACCCCCACCCCCAGTTTCTCTGCTCTTTTTTTTTTTTTTTTTTTTTTTTTACTGGAACTATCATTCAAACATTGGCTTTTGGACTTGTTTTCTCTCTCACTTTCTATCTAATTGCTTTTTGCTCTGCTTTCTGAGACATTCCTCCCATCATACCCTCCAAATTTCCTATTGTATATTTAATTTCTGCTACCATATTTTTAATTTCCAAGAACTCCTTTAAATTTGCTTTTCTGTTCCCTTGATGCAATGTTTTCTCTTATGTCTCTGAGGATACTTCTCCTGTTGCAGTTTCTGTTTCCTCCAGGTTATTTTTCTTTATTTGTTTTGATTTTTGTCTCTGATGTACATACTTTCCTCAAGTCTCTGATAGTCTCCAGCTGTTTGCTCATCTTTAAGAGTGGGATGCCATGGAAGCTTTCTCTGTGAGGTTCTCCAGAGGGTGATTTGGCTTTGCCTGATTTCAGGGCTGGTTGGGTCCCCAAAGATGAGCCTTCTAGTCCCCCACCTGGAGGGTATGGTTGCCCACATTCTAGGAGCCAAGGAAGGAAGAGAGGTGGGGATCTCAATATTCCATGTGCAATTGTTCACTTACTCTGCCTGCTTAAGTCCTGAGTACCTGCCTTCCACTCCTGGCCTCAGCTTTGGTCTCTACTAGGGTGGATGAGGGGCTCTGTGTCACTACTGAGAGTGGGGCAGGAGATTCAGGTCTTCTTCTCTTTCAACAAGCATCACCTTCATTCCATCCTCCTGATGTACTTGTTGTTGCCAATTCCTGAGGCTGCCTGGGGTTCTGTGCTACAAATCTGAGGGTTTTGTTTATGTGTTTGCTTGTTTTTCTTGTGGCCAGTTTAGGATTGAACTTTCTCAGGTCTGGCTAATTACTACTTATTCATCTGCCCTCCAGCTTCCAAAATTTGGTTGCTCTTGTCCACCCTCTTCTTTCCTTTGTACAACTGAGTTTATTCCTTTTACTGTCATTTTAGTGGGACTTGGGGGAGAAAATATATGTATTCCAACGTGCATTTTAACCAAAACCAAATCACTGTATTTATTACATGTTTTTGTATCTGTCTTTCCTACCACATGTTGAATATCTCAATGGCATCCCAAATGCTTATAAAAAGTTATGTTTCAATCACCTTTTTATTGAATTAACTAAATAGATTATAAGAGATTTTTTTCTTGATTGTGGTTTTCTGAATAAATAAATGGAATGACTAGGTTTGTGTCACACAAGGAGAGAAGATTCACTGCCTGTTTTTAGGTCTGATGCTGTGGTTGTTGGTTCATAATGGGCATGCTATTATACAATTGCTCTATTTTTCATAAAACCCCAGTGATGATTCATTCAGCTAATCCCAGAAAATCCACCATGTTAGAACCAAATAATTAAAATGGACTTTGAGAGCTCACATGATAAATCCCTTTCCCTCTGGCTGAAAGCATTGTTAGTCTACTACAGTACCAAGAAAAGAGGTTGTCTCATAGTATGAGTGTAGACATGTTTGAAAAGCTGGAGGATATAAGTTCACTAACTCAATATTATACCAGGAAAGATAAGATAAAGAAACAAGACAAAACAGAATACCTTGCGGGTCCTCAGATACTAATTGCCACTCAACACTCTGGATGTCCTTAGGCTACCCTCTCTCTGTATTCTCTGTCCTCTTCTGGTCAAGAGAAAGCCAAAAGCCAGAGGATGGAGAGGAGGTGTGTGATCACAGCTGGAAGAGAGCTCTGGTGTATGTATGGGTCCAGCAGCTGGGATCTCTCTCCTGACTCCTCGTATCCAGCCTTATACATAGAGTGTGAACCAGGGGCACTGGTTATTAGATCTCCTTCCTGAGCCAGATTTCTGGCTACTATGATAGATTACTTTACACAAGCATATGATGTTTAATATAAAAGATATTAAAACAGTTTTTTAAAAACCTCTTTGGAAAGTCCTCTGAAGAAAGAGAAAGGAAAATGAAAGCTTTTTATTATGGCAATGTTCAAGCATACACAAAGGTAGTGAAATAATGCCCCGATGCATCCATTATCCAACTTGAACAATTATCAACATTTTACTAATGCTATAAAGTCTGCTCTTGCCCCCCTTACCCCATTCACTTTTTTAACAAGTATTTGCTGGAGTACATGAAAGCAAATTTCAGATAGCATATCACTGTCAACCACAAATACTTCTAAATGATCTGTAATTGTTCACGTTCTTCTTTTTTCTTTCTCCTTTATACAAAACCACAATGCCATTATTATTATAACCTGACAATGAACAATTCCCTACTATCATCTAATACTCTAGTCCATATTAAAATTTTCCGGATTATCTGAAAAATATCTTTTTGCAGAGGATTTGTTTGAATCAAGAACTAAATAAGGCCCACTCATTGTATTGGGTTCATTTATCTCCCGTCTCTTTTAATTCATAATGATAACTTTATTCTTTAACTTCCATATAATGGTGTGCATTAAAAATTAAGGTGGGCTTATAAAAGCCTTTGCTTTGCTGCAGTGTCAGCTTTATTTTAATCTGGCACCCTTCCAAATTTTAAGTGCTCTCAAGGCATGCTTTTCATGGATATGTACTGGCCTACTGCTTCTATTAGTCAGGTTAGAATTGAACAGTTAGTCATCTTAATACAACTGTATTCTGCCTTATTTATTGATGCAACTACTCAAGCTTTGGAGAGAGCTGCTCATTAGATTTGTGTATATTTAAAAATTTCCCTGTTATGTTAAAAATTATAAATCCATACTGTGTATTGCAAAGATGGTACAATTTGATACATGGGAACTAAATGTAGTAATAGATATATACATTAGGTATTATTCTAGAAATGATTTAAAGCAATTTATTTTAAATGGTAATAGTGGAGAAGGAATAAGAGCGTCCTCTTAGATCAGGGTCTCTTGGTCAATAAAGACCATGCTAAACCCCAACACTTCTGTTCATTATTCTATTTCTACCTGTTCTTCATGTTTTCAAATCTCCTCTTAGCCCTGCAATCAGGATTAGACTTGCTTCTCCCATTTCTTGACTCTTCATATTCAATTAATAGTTATTGAGTGACTGCTATATGTCAGACATATTATAAACTAGATATCATTTAACTCTTACTATAGCCTGTGGAGGTAGCAACTCCATTTTGCAGACATGGAAACTCAAGTTCAGAGCTTTGGTGAGGTACTCAGTCACTAAACTCTAAAGTCAATGCCGAGGGAAGTTATAAAGCATTTAAAATTGAATCAATACCTGCTCCGTGGAATCCCCCGCAGACATAGAGCTTCCCATCTACTGTTCCTGCATTGGTAGAATTGGTTCGAAGGGAGAGTAGGGGACTTGGCATAGGTGGGCCCTCTCTCCAGAAGTCCCCGTCAGGGTTATAGATCTCCACCACATCAAGGCACTTTCGAACCTGGCCTTTGTCCCGACCTACACAGCCAATTCCACCTATAGAGAATGATAAACAGAAATGAGATGATCAAGAATTGCAACTTTTCTGTGGCAAGCACCCCCTTCCTCCAACAGTTTGTATCACATATTTATGGGCCTCTGACTTTTCTCTTTCTTGCCTGGTGCTACTTCTCTGATAATTTCTAAGCAATAGTGATGTCTGCTCTGTACTCCATACCCAAATTTAATATATTTTTTTTCCCAGAGTATTCTATCTTTTGTGCTTATGCATGAAGCTGATTCCACTGCAGGCTTTATGTTCTGAAACATCCAACTCCGGTTCACACAATGAGCCTCTAGGATAAGAATTTCACATTTGAATGTGAGGACAACTCAACCCTGACATCTGTCTTTCAGTTTTTTGTTAGCAATGATTTCGCCGACCTGCCAGTAGGGATGTGTCCTTCCTGTTCCTCATCATTGTAAGCCCGTCTCTTCCTCTTAAGCACTGTTTTTTTTTTTTTTTCTTAAAGATTTTATTTATTTATTCATGAGAGACAAAGAGAGAGAGAGAGGTAGAGACACAGAGGGAGAAGCAGGCTCCATGCAGGGAGCCCCATGTGGGACTCGATCCTTGAACCCTGGGATCACACCCTGAGCCAAAGGCAGATGCTCAACTACTGAGCCACCCAGGCATTCCTCTCTTAAGCATTGTTGCGTGAACTTTACCCCATTAAGAAAGGGCCATTCTTTGAAAAATTTCAGGTTTGAGGTCAAAGGAAGCCTCCAAACTGGGATGCCCAGTTCGTCTTCCATTTTTGGATGATATAGTTCATTCAACAGATATTCACTGGTTGCCGTTTTATCAAGGCAATGTGCTGAATGATAAGAAGTTTAGGAAGATGAATAAGGCATGTTTCTTGCCATTAAGAAATTAATTCGGTGGGGGCAACCTGGGTGGCTCAGTGGTTTAGCGCCTGCCTTCGGCCCAGGGTATGGTTCCGGAGACAGGGATCGAGTCCCACGTCAGGCTCCCTGCAGGGAGCCTGCTTCTCCCTCTGCCTGTGTCTCTGCCTCTCTCTCTCTGTCTCTCATGAATAAATTAATTAATTAATTAATTAAAAAAAAGAAATTAATTCGGTGGAAAAGGGTCATATATGTAAATAAATAGGCAACATGGTAACAGGTAACTTAAAAGAGAAAACAAATTAGCCTCGGAAGTCCAGAAACTATAACAGGTAACAGAAATATCATTTATATAACCATGATTTTAAGTAAAATTCTCCATGGGAAATGTAATTGCATAAGAATTTCTAATCCACTCTAATAAGAAACACACGTTTTAGGTGATCTTATTTGTTCTCTCTTCCGAAGTCTCACAGTGAAAGGTCTTAAGCATTGGGGCCATATTTTCTGACCTAAGGATGGCTCCTGAAGTAGAGGTGAAGTCCCTGGAAGGAGAGACATTTCTCTCATGGGTGACCTCCTTCCATCGCTGACCCAATCTGATGACCCTGCTCTGCATAGCCAATCTCTTCGCTATTGAGAGGGTCCTAGAGGATTCATTGCACTTGCCGCATGTTGAATGGGGCAAGGCTGTGTTGTTTGCAGCCACATCCAACACCTAAACTAAGCTGCTCTGATCTCTTGGCATTTATTGTGTGGACCATGTACTGAGAAATTAATCAGATACCGTCTCATGACATTTCTTGTTCCACTGTTACTTAACACCTGTTGTCCAACATTGTACCAGTCTGATGGTGTTTTCATCATTGCCAGTTTTTCATTCTTTCTTACCTACACAGGGTCTGACCCATTTGTGTGCCTGGAATGAATGAAAGAATGGGCAGTTTAACTCTCCCAATGCTTTCTCTGTCCAAGTGGATGTACCGTAAGCTCATTGAAGGCAAAGGCTGCTTTTCATATCTCTTATATCTCACACTGCCTCACACACAGTGCTCAATGAATTCAAGAAGATTGATGGGAACAGCTTATATTCACCATGGTTGGGACTTATGCCAGGCATAAGTGGTGATGTCAGAGGACTTCAGAGGAAGTCTTTTTATTTTCTCCCCCCTCTTTGCTGATGGAACCTGGCTGATTTCCTGTCTCAGCATGGATCCAAGGACTGAGGCTATCAACTCAGGAAGCTCTTAACTGCTTTCTCTTATCGGATTGGATAAATAATTTAGCCCATTTACAATGCCAAGTCTGAGCTGTGGTGTTTCAGAGGAGGGAACACACTGGCCTCAGTTAACTGCACAGCTCTGCTGTCCATGGCCATCTTTCAGTGTGGTAGCTAGAGGCTTTCTAGTCCAACAAAAAGTGGAATTTACTATTTGTGGGGCAAGACGGCTTTTAAGAAGAGGATTTATCACCAGCAGCTAAACCTGGCAAATACTCATCAGGTAAGAACAAGATGATTTAGTTACCTGCTCCCCAAAACCCAGGAGAGATATTCTTAGGCTGGATTATACTACAACCACTTTGGAAGACCTATTAACAAGCAGAAGCAAAAAGGTTAAATGCAAGTCACTGGGAGTCAGGCTGGGGCATGCCAAGTAACCAGCATTCTGAACATAACTTGGAAGTTTCAATAAAAGTCCATTAGAAAAGCTTCCCCAACATAATGCATATAAAGAATGGGTATTAATCTCTTGGTTTTTGAAATAATTAGAGCGCTTGCCATTTTTGTTTCTCTGTTACTAAGTGTATTTAATTATAATGTTTAGTCCTTACTCTGCTCTTTGAAACATGTGCCCTTTCTGTTTGGTTGGCAGACAGCGCACATGCTCCACTCGAGGGTGCCATGGCTGGCAGGGCATTGTCTCTGCTCCTGACCATTAACGCCTGAGTGCATTCTCCGTCGCACTTGGATGTAATCCCAACATCAAGTACACTTAGAGCGTCACTCTGTAACAGCAGACTAATGAGCTTAAACTGAAGGTGAATCCTGATTAGATAAATAATCAAATAAAAGTGTGATCTTTATTAATAAGTCAGCAGCAGCACTACAAGAGAATTCTTTTGATGAGAGAAATCTAGGGTAGGATCAGTACATCTTTAGAATTTCAATGAGATACCTCTATATCTTTAATTTATAAGCTATAAAAATCACTCAGCCTGACTTTTCTTTATTCACAATAGACCAATGAATAGAAATAATCTTTGCAATCAAACCAAAATCGACCTTGGATGCAAGCTATATACCTTAGGGGTTTTTTGGTGGGGGGGGGGGTGAGGGAGGGAGAAAATTATAGGACATTGCCTCCCTCTCCTCGTTTTTGTTTCTACAAGGATGAAGACCTACTCTTTTTTTTTTTAATATATTTTTTAAGACCTTCTCTTCTTGTGTTTGGCTGCTATAGATTCTTTCCAGACTGTGGGTGTGCACACACAGGCAGCTGACTGAGGGTAGAGGTGAGGGCACTTCTCTGGTACCCTCCTAGGGCTCCCAGTCCACAGCATCCTGCTTACAATGGTATTGGCTTCCTGCTTCTGCCTGCTGGGCTGCCTTCAGGTGGCAGGCTTACTCTATTCTTCCCTGGGCTGGATCCAAAAGAGGAAGGGGATTGTGTCTTCGCTCTGAGAAGCCTCCAGAGTTACTTGACTTGCTAAAGAAGCTTTAGAAACAAGCTTTAGTAAGTATCTTTACTGTTGTAGTCTCCCTTGTGATACAGAAAAAGCAGGTGGGCTTTTGGAAACAGACAGACCCTGGTTCATATGCTTGTGTCATCATCACTTACTAACTTGGGTTCATATAATCTCTCTAAGCCTCAATTCCCTCAATCTGTAAATTAAAGATGATGATGCTATTTTCTTAAGTTGTGGCAAAGATGAAGTTATTACATAACTGTAATGAGACAAAAGGGTAAGGGGGTACTCACATTAGCTGTCTATCCTTTCACAAACATTATTGTGGGAATTTCTTTGTTCTTAGGTACTTTGTGTATACAAGGTAGCTAGCATGTAGTAGGTACTTCGCCATGTTAATTCGTCCTCCTGTATGTTCCAGACTGTTGGGTAAGTAAGCCAATGTTCACTGAAGTGGCTGAAATCTGACATTTGCTTAACTTTAATTTAACTATTTGCTAGGTTAATAGTTGATGGCTTACTGACTGTATGATCAAATCTCTCATAAAAGTTTCTTCTAAGGTTGCATAGAGACAACCAGAAGGTCAAAGGGCTGTCAATTAGGCCAAGCCTCCACCTCAGCCATCAGGTGGGGAGAAAAGCTCCCTGACAAGATTTAGAGGAATTCATTTGGTCATGAACATCTGAGAGAGGTGGAAGCTGTCAGGTGACATCCTAAAAAGCCAGAAAAGGATTTTGCAATCTGTAGGCTTCCGGGAGTGAAGCTGGCCTACCCATCTGAGTGGATGGGCTACTTTCTGACTTGCATGTCAAATGCAATCTAGCCACTACTAATATAATGCTTGTGACAATTTTGTTCTCACTTGAGTTGTCTGCTGAGTTTTTTCAATTCTCATTTTACAGTTCCCGATGTGGAGCCCAAGACCCTAGAAGACATGATCTTGTCCCTTTCTTAGTCTAACACAGGCATCTCAGGTATTTTCAGAAAAAAAGTCTTTGAGGACTGGGTTGAAAGCTTATCTGCTGTTTACAAAATTTCAGATGATGCTGTAAAAGGCCTTTCTGCCATTTATAAAATTCTGGGTGATGCTGGCACTGCTTGTCTACAGTGTGTCTTGGCTCACAGAACATAGGCTGAGAGTCCTCATTTATAATAAGGTTATTTCTCTTCACCTGCTAACCCTTTATTGTCCTTTGTCAGTTTTTTCTCACCAGACTAAGAAAATAATCATCTGTCTGCATATTATTCACTCCTCAAAACATATTACCCTGAAAATCAAATAAAAGGAAGACCAAGTTCCTTTTGTTAAAGCTTGATTTTGGAGGGAAAATCATGTGTTTGAAACATTTTACATTTCCACTGTGGAATTTCCAAGTGGAAATGTAGGCGGCTGAATAGTAAGTTCTGGCACTGAGCCCTTGGGTGCCAAATAATCTGCAGTTACAAAATTGCTGTCCCATCTGATTCTGAATGGCCCCTGGGCTTTATGTCTTGACCTAGTATTGGGTATCAGTGTATTTCAACATGTGAGTGAAGTCTGGCCTCACTGTGTCAGTTCTTTCAGGCCCTGGGCCTGTCTTTCCCTCATTCCTTCCCTGTTCCTCTTCACTAGCTTGTTCTGCAGGCCCTGGCAGGTCTGAAGGCTGAGCTCATATAGGGAGAACAAGGGAGAGCCTGAGAAAAGAGGGTAGGAGCAAGCTTAGGGGATGACCTAGAGATGTTACAACAAGCCACAGGTGACAAGTCACAGGTACTCAGCTTCATATGAATATATCACCACTATCCAACTTGATTTAGCACCCTCCATATCTGTCACCCAATTCTGTTGGTTGCACCTCCTCAACACTTCTCATGTCTATCCCTTCCTTGAAAGGTATACAAGACCCAGCCACTGACTGGAGCTTCACCTTTCCTCTCACACACTCCACTACTGTATGCTTCAGGCATGTGGAACTACTTGCAGTTCCCCAATCAGATGAGGCTATTCAGCTCCTGGCCTTTGCATAGGCTGGTCTCTGCCTAGAATGGCCTCTCCTCCTCCTCTACTTCATAAACTCCTACTTCTCTTTTAAGGCTCAGTTCAACAGTCATCATCAAGAAATCTTTCATGTCTAGGGGTGCTTGGGTGGTTCAGTTAGTAGACTATGTGACTCGATCCCAGGGTTGTGAATTTTTTTTTTAAAAGATTTTATTTATTTATTCATGAGAGAGAGAGAGAGAGAGAGAGGCAGAGACACAGGCAGAGGAAGAAGCAGGCCCCATGCAGGAAGCCCAATGCAGGACTCGATCCAGGGTCTCCAGGATCACACCCCGGGCCGAAGGCAGCATTAAACCACAGAGCCACCCAGGGATCCCCAGGGTTGTGAATTTAAGCCCCATTTTGGATGTAGAGATTACTTAAAAATTAAAAAATCTTTTAAAAAAAGAAATCTTTCATGTCTCTCTACACAAAACTAGCCATTCCTTTCTTTAGGCTTCCACTGTCCTTTAGACAGAAATCAGATTCCTATAAAATATATTGTTCTTATTTATCTTTGTTTGTCTCCCTGTTAGATTAGATTGTAAATCTCATGAGGGCAGAATAGTGTCTAATTCAAATCTGTGTCCTCAACATTTTTTATAAATAAAAAAATAAAAATAAAAATAAAAATAAAAAATAAAAATAAAAATTTAATTATATGCATACATGGATCACCTCCTCACCCTTACCCTCTCTCTTTTTCTTACACTTTTTTGTCAAACCAAAAATTGACGACTGGCTTCCCAGAACGTGGCAAGCACTGAGTCCAAAGAGCTGAAAACTCACTTCCTGTTGTTTAATAAAAGTCATCTTCTTAAGGATATAGGGATGTTGGCCCAGGTATTGGGAAAAATTGTTGGTTTGTAAGTCTGTTGTTGGGCTCATCTCTTCCCCCAGGTTGGTCTGCCTAAAGAATCAGTAACTTCTCTTAACCTGGGCTGGTCCTAACCAGACACAGGTCAACACTCTGCTAGTACTTCTCTAAAGGGGCCTGTGAGAACTATGAATCCAAATATATTCCACAGCTGAAAAATGTAGACACACAGGAAAAAATCCTTGAAGGCAAGGTATGCATCATTATATTCTCTGAGGTGATAAGTATAATGTCTATTTCCAAAGGATCTTAACAACATGTATTGACTATTAATCTTTGGCATATTTATCTCATGTAAATAAAATGATTTGCAGAAAGCCATAATTTTGTGCTAATTTCCATATTTACCCAAGAACTAGTAGAGAAAGAGTGATAAAAAATGATCACATCTATTAATTAGGATAAATTAGTTGAAGATAACACATTCTATTCTTTTATGATGTTTTAAAACATATGTTATTCTCTGCCTTAGTTAATTGAAGATACCAAATGTAATTAAACACTTTCTTAAGGATTCAGGAGTAACAATAAGACCTGTTGTCACAATATATCATAGATATATAGCTGACTCCATACATCAGTCTGTGTGAAAACAGACGTAAAATTTACTTTCTTGAACAAATGCTTGCTCTTGGTGTGACTTTTAGCAATTTATCTCTTTTCATAGGAACAAAGCATAGAATGTAGTTGCATAATCCTTTGGCTGTGGAATACCATGCTTTTCTGCAAACATATACCAGTAAGTCAGTGGATAAGATAACATTCTCTAAAGATATTTCTCATTCATTTTCAAGATCATTATCATCACTGTTCATCAAGCTCTTTCATTGTAAAAGCTTCCAACTTTAACTTCAGAATAGAAAGCACTCTAAACTTCTAGTTAATTTTAAGCAGTGTACATTTTGGATATCCACTTTGTGTTTGCACTAGGAATCAGAATACCTTTAAGATTCTTTTTTTTTTTTTTTTTTTTGTCCTTAAGACACAGTCTACTGGGAAACCATATGGCAAATATGAAACCATAAGTAATATAGCATTAGAATGATATGCAGATTAAATAAAGTACAATTTCTAACTGATGGTCATAATGAAATGTGGGACTGCCAACTCTCCATGAACTTTTAGGATATCAATGGTAAAAATTACTATAGCTAAGTTGAAATTTGGGAGTCATAAGAAGTCTTTGGTCTCTTAGAGTACTTATTTCAGGGCTCTCTTTTGAGAGTGCCAGATAATCAAGGTTAAAATCCTTCATGTGGACAGCCTGGGTGGCTCAGCGGTTTAGTGCCACCTCCAGCCCAGGGCCTGATCCCAGAGACCCAGGATCGAGTCCTGTATTGGGCTTCCTGCATGGAGCCTGCTTCTTCCTCTGCCTATGTCTCTGCCTCTCTCTGTGTGTGTCTTTCATGAATAAATAAATAAAAATCTTAAAAAAAAAAAAAAAAACAGTATGTGGCCCTTAAAAAAAAATCCTTCATACGGGGGCACCTGGGTGGCTCAGCCAGTTAAGCATCCAACTCTTGATTTCAGCTCAGGTCATGATCTCATGGGTCATGAGGTCAAGCCCAAAGTGGGCTCTTCGCTCAGCATGGAGTCTGCTTGAGATTCTCTCCCTTTCCCTCTGTTCCTCCTCCTGCTGGTATGCTCTCTCTTTCTTTCAAATAAACTTTTAAAAATCTTTAAAAAAAAATCCTTCACATGATTTACTGGAAATACATTTCATGGACACCCACAAAAAAAAGAGGACAAGCCATTCAGTCTAGTTCAAAGCCACCTGAACTGATGAATCTCTAAATCCAAGCCTTTTCTCTAAGAAAGATGGCATTAGGAATACCTCACTTGACATCTTTGGCCATTGTAAAAGCATAGTGCTTTTTTTTGTCCAGCATGAACTTAAGAAATGTCTATCTAAGTTCAGAACACTTCTGGAATTTGATCAGACCACATTTGATAGCCTGCTCTGATAATTTGTGAATTTGGGATACTTTGACTGAATAAACTTGCCATCCTCCTAGAGTACCTGACTATCCAGTGCCGCCCAGGGGAAGGGAGGTTGTCTCATTCATCTCTGCATTCCCTCTAAGAGCTGGCCTGGTGCTTTGCTTGTGCCATGAATGTGTAGTAAATATTCTGGGCATATCATCCCTCCACCTCTTCACTGTCTTCACCATTATTTGTATTTCTCAAAGTGCAGTCCTATGATTACTCATACCACAACTGCCAGGATGCTTCCTATAATTTAGATTCCTAAGTTCCACCTACTCAGAGTTTTCCAAAGGTGAGGGCCAGGGAGCTTCCACTTTTAATAAACAACAGAGGTAATTTAAGAAACACTTAAAAAGTTGCTTAGAGTTTTATAAAAAAAAAAAAAAAGATAAAGGCAAAATCTTGCCATAATGAAACTTCTTTCATCTCATACATTCACCTCTAGAGAGTGATCTTTGAAGTGCATTTACTCTTGTAATTGGAACCTTCTGTGTGATGTCCCTTTCTGTCATCCTCAGTGGCACTCCAGCTGAGAAGCAGATCACAGTGTGACTGCTTTGGTATGCCAGTGAAGCTCAGAGTGGTCTCCTGGAGAAAGTGACACCAATGGTTTGGGGCATCAGCTGTGTGGGAAGACTTCTTGTTGGCTGGCTCCCCAGACAGAGAAATGAAAAGTCCTACTTTAAAAAATTACCCATAGTACCTGTAACTCTGATTATTTCTGTGGCTTTTTATAGGGTAGCAGAACAGGATAGGCTACAGAGATGAGAGACATCATTTCAGTAAAGCAATATTTACCAACATTCTATCACAGAAGCCAGGTCCTGGGCTGGCTCTTGGAAGGGACACAGACACGAAAGAGACAAGACGTCTTCCCCTAGGTGGTCTGAGTTTAGTGTGAGGAGGGCAGTGACAGACTCAGAGTAGTGTGCTGCAGGGAACCAGTGCAATTAACCCTGACCCAGTGGTGACACAATCACCAAGGTCATTTTTTGCTGGATGTTGATGGGTGTGTAGGAGTTAGCTAAACAGATAAGAGGCATTAAAAGCAGAGGGAGGAGAGTAATCAAAGGTACAGAATGGAGTTGTGTGCAGTTAATGACTGTCAGTTCCTGTGGCTGGAACTGGGGTTTAGGTTTCATGGGGTTGGGAGGGAAGAAGATGAGGAGATGAGGCTACATAGGCAGGCTGGGGCCAGGTTGGGAAAGGTCTAAATATTTCCACAAACAGATATTGGTGCTCATTTTCTACATTTGATTTTCCTGACCTATCAAGCTGAAGCAACTTCTGAATACAATTTGACTTTTTAATAACACTTGCTAGAAATCCATATTTATGAGTATCCATTGTCATTTCTGAAGCAAGCATAATTAATTCAAAAGCATAACTAATAGTAGGAGATCTAAAATATTTGCTAGTTTATTTCACAAAAGCTTTTTTCCAAAGAGAACCCCTGGTACCATATTTAAAATCAAAATTTTTTTGTAATACCAATACTCAACAAGAGCTCATGACTAGGGTTTAATAAGATAGAACCCAGAAAGTTCAATTTTTCTTAAAACTTTACTAATAGGAGTCTGCATTTAATTCATCTCCTTCATTATTACTCATAAAAATATGATTTTAAACCTTGAAAACAAGGAGTTAACATTTTTTTTCTCACAGTACTGGGATGTATTAACCTAAATTTTTTAAGCTACCTATTTAAAAGACTGTTTTTGAAGATTAGGATATATTTTGGGTTAAAGTAGCTTAACTATCTTCTTGTAATGAGCTTTCACAGTACAAATGACAAAAGATTGCCCTTAAAAAATCAAGCATTTAAAAATGCATGGCTTTCCACAGCACCCACTGGTCTCTTCCCCGAGAGTTTCAGTTGGTTCTGCCATTGAACCCATGACCTCTCCTTCCTGCACGTCCCAGTGAAAATGGCTACACTCTTGAGAGAGCCCTCAGAAAAAAAAGAAAATCAGTTTTAAGTACCTGGGTTTTCAATAGAGTGTCATTTACTCATAAGGCTTATATAGGCTCTTTAATTTTTTTTTTTTTTTTTGATAGTCACAGAGAGAGAGAGAGAGAGGCAGAGACACAGGCAGAGGGAGAAGCAGGCTCCATGCACCGGGAGCCTGATGTGGGATTTGATCCCGGGTCTCCAGGATCGCGCCCTGGGCCAAAGGCAGGCGCCAAACCGCTGCGCCACCCAGGGATCCCTATATAGGCTCTTTAAATTCTTTTAAGCTCTCCAAGAAGTTGTGCAACAGAAGAGCCTACTACAGTATGGAAAACTCATAATATAGACACGTAACTGAGTGAACAGTGGAATCACTTAAGCAAACAATCAAGCTGTATCTTTTCCTGTATTTTTATGTTAAGAAGGCACTTGTTAACTTCCGAGGAAAAACTATCCAATATCCGGCTAACATGCCTCTTGGTTAGTTTGCCATAATCCCAGGAGTCATTTTCATATAAATTCATTATCTGTGCCAAGACACTTTTCAAAGACATTTCCGCAGGAATTTGGCACAGATGTTAACTGAAGCTAATATTCTAACACCTTGACTGTGGGACCCAGGAAATTTAACAAAAATCCCCTACCCCTGGACAAGCAGAGCAGGACTGATTCCATTTTGTGCTACACCTGCCACCTCCTGTATGATCCCCACATGACCTGCTTATTGTTTAAGGCGCTGCCCCACCCTAGTCAAGCCGCTGGGCACACCCTAATCAGAATCGGCTCATAACAATGTAACCCCGCCTTGTGCCCGCCAAAACTGCGAGCCGATTCTGACCAAAGTAATAGGCCAGCTCAAGTGGATACTATAGGGTAAGATGTAATTCAATCAGCCACCTGCGTGTGGACTGACATGACTGTGCAACTATCTGCGTATCCCATGGGCCACTGGCCCCTATAAAGCTGCTACGCCTCTTAGTCTCCGGGGCCAAGTCCCTGCTCCGCTGTGTCGGGTATACTTGGACCCAAGCTTGAGCTTGTAAATAAACCCTCGTGTGTTTGCATCGGTGTTGGCTCCTTGGTGGTTTCTCGGATTCACA
This sequence comes from Canis lupus familiaris, assembly GCF_011100685.1. Lineage (NCBI taxonomy): Eukaryota > Metazoa > Chordata > Mammalia > Carnivora > Canidae > Canis > Canis lupus. Next base: position 2,024,568 of record NC_049241.1, on the reverse strand, counting down.
ATCTTGGGCACAACATTGACAACTCATATCAAACCTCAAGGGTCAGCCGTGGCTACAGGGTCCAGTAGTTCAAATGGAAAGAACACATTCCAGACTATATTTCCAAGAGTTCCTCACATGAAAATGTGTATCTTTTCTGCACAGAAAGGCAGGCTGTGTGAGCGTGCAGTATGTTATTAGTGCATGTTTACAATGGGAGGGAAAAGAAAAAAGTGGATGGGCTGAACATTTTCAAAGAGCTTTAGTAAGAGCAGTAGAACTGGATACACAGCCATTGGGGATCTTAAACTGAGGTTCTCCAGACAACCCCCACCTCCACCCCGCAGTCCCAGAAGCATTTACTGGATGGGGCATCCTTAGACTGAGGAGACCATCAGAAGAGGATTCTGATAGAACCACTGTCATTCTTTTCATTGTGTAATTTTATCCTTTACCCCTTTGGTCATGTTTTTTCTCTTTACTGGTTTACTAAGGGCTGACGACCATCCTCACTTTTCTTTTCTTTTCTTTTTTTTTAAGATTTTATTTATTTATTCACAAGAGACACAGAGAGAGAGAGAGGCAGAGACACAGGCAGAGGGAGAAGCAGGCTCCATGCAAGGATCCCAATGTGGGACTTGATCCCGGGACTCCAGGATCACGCCCTGGGCCAAACAAAGGCAGGTGGTAAACCGCTGAGCCACCCAGGGATCCCCCATCCTCACTTTTCAATTTGCCTCTCCTAAACCCTTGCCTGTGCAGCTAATTTGAAGTATGGTATAGAGATATGTCAAACTGATGTGACCAATAACGACACAATACAAAAATGGAAAAAATATCCCTGCACTGAGAGAGAACAATTTTCTTGAGATTGTTTAAAAAAAAAAGAATAGCCCACAAAAAATACAGACTCAAAATGGTGTAATTTACAACAAGTTCTCACACCATTGCTTACTACATAACCTAATTGCAGTTTCAACCTACCCCAGAAATGTGGTCTTAACTGGTCAGTCAGGAAATTTTCAATCCGTGCCCGCCAAGTCTGCACCTGAGCCCTCTCCAGCGCCCTAGGAAAGATGAGGTCATCTGCATGATCAGACACCTTGCTTTTCCTCTTGGAAAGCAGCCTTGCCTAGAATAATCTTTTCTTTTTGCTAATAACTTTCTTGCCCCTACCCTCTGTCTATAGCAATTTTTCATTTTGTACAACTCCTTGGAGCATCTCGCTACTTGCTGGATGAGGTGTGCTGCCCGATTCATGAACTGTTAAATAAAGCCAATTAGATCTTCAGATTTGCTTGGTTGGATTTTGTTATTTAACAGGATATAATAGTGACTGTTCATCACAAGCCCTAGAGACAATATACCTCCAGGTCCAGTAGAGTTGCTCATGAATCCATTGTAGTGCTCAGGTTCTTTTTTTTCTTTGTAGGAGCCAGGCTCTTTGATGCCAACCCAGGACCAGGACCAATTGTTCTATCAGTCAATTAGTTAGACCAGGTGTTGGACTCTCTAATACTCTCTGGGGGCTGTGTCTTCTTATAGAGTCTGAAGGGATAAAACCCTTCTCATGCTGGTGGGACAGATTCCTGAGGATAACAATTCCACCCCCAGGTGCTGCTCAACTCAGGTCATCCTTGAAAAATTATCCCTTGCTTTGGCTGATATACAAAATAGTAAACCAGTTAAAATTCCTTTGCCCAAATAACTATGGAAATTTGGCACAGCCTTTGATTTTTCCATTGCTAACTCAAAAGATTCTCTGCTATTGTTGATACTTCATTTTGTACCTAGATTAATACCACAGAGGGGAATAGAACAATTTCTATCTTTATAAAAAGAAGAGGCAAACTATTAAGGAAGACTCAGGGAACTGCTGGGCTTTATTTTGATGATGAGACCTGGAAAAGTCCAGAGAGTGCCATCAGAGTGCCCTCCACTCCCTTCTTGTGATACTTTGTTATACTTGTATATCACACAGCTTGATTTATTTCTCCAGAGTCTTAAATCTACAAGGCCACTGTCCTAACAGATGTTTCAACAAATGACTTGAAGACAAAAGCAGGATGAACTCATGCTAATCGACAAGCAAATTAAAAATCAGACCCACAGGGCACCTGGGTAGCTCAGGGGTTGAGCGCCTGCCTTTGGCTCAGGGCGCGATCCCGGGGTCACAGGATGGAGTCCCACATCGGGCTTCCTGCAGGGAGCCTGATTCTCCCTCTGCCTGTGTCTCTGCCTCTCTGTGTGTCTCTCATGAATAAATAAATAAAATCTTTAAAAAAAGAAAAAAAGAAAAATAAAAAAATAATTTACTTATATTCATGAGAAACACAGAGAGAGGCAGAGACACAGGCAGAGGGAGAAGCAGGCTCCCTGCAGGAAGCCCGATATGGGACTTGATCCTGGGTCTCCAGGATCAAGCCCTGGGCCAAAGGTGGTGCTAAACCGCTGAGTCACCCGGGCTGCCCTAAAATCTTTATTTTTTTATTTTTATTTTTAATAATAAATTTATTTTTTATTGGTGTTCAATTTACCAACATACAGAATAACACCCAGTGCTCATCCCGTCAAGTGCCCCCCTCAGTGCCTGTCACCCATTCACCCCCACCCCCCCACCCTCCTCCCCTTCCACCACCCCTAGTTCGTTTCCCAGAGTTAGGAGTCTTTATGTTCTGTCTCCCTTTCTGATATTTCCCACACATTTCTTCTCCCTTCCCTTATTGCCCTAAAATCTTTAAAAGCAAAACAAAACAAAAGCAGGACAAACTCATGCTAATCCTCATGCTAATCAACAAGCAAATTAAAAATCAGGCCCACAAGTAAAACCTTGTCTTCAAGAAGAATCAACAATAGTGGAGAGCATCTGAACAAACCCAATGGTGTCTCCTGTTGCTTAGGTTAATAAAAGACTAGAAGGGGAAAATGAGAATACATCAAAGTTCCACACTCCTAGGAAAAGCCTAGTTGTTCTATAGACATGGTAACAGATCAATATCAGAAGTAGTTTTCAACCTGATTAATCAATCAATGACAACTTGCTTCAGTGAATGTGTTTCTAGAACCAGTCAGATGGAGCTGCAGACTCTGAAAGGGAGCCAATTGGCAGCTGATTCGCTCCACTGACTCCTCTATTAAGACTGACTTGACCCATCCCTGCCTCAATAATGAATACAAACCACACTTCTAAAGTTGACAGCAACCTACTTTCTTTGTACCAAACACTAAACTGTCCACAGCCCTAACTTTGCTCAGAGTGTCTCTGACCAGTTAACCATTCCTACATGTAAGTAAGAAATATTCTTGTCCACATGTTCCTTCTGGGCATAGAGTGTGTCTTTCATTTCTAGATCCTCAGCACTAAGCCCAGGGTCTGACATATCATATGGCCAATAAGTATTTGTTGAATCAAATTATAGTATAAGAAAATACAGTATCTCTACAATGAAAATTATTAGTCTATCTGACATCAGTATTACTCAATTGAACCTTGACTGCTTACCTTACCTTCTACTAAATTATTATTCCCCTCAATTCAGAAAGGCCAAATTTTGCTCATTTTCATTCATCTAGTTCCTAAGAACTGTTTTTTATTCCTAAGGCTCTCAATGCTTCTTCTTCCCCACTAGCCCAGGCCCTGCTACCTCCTTCGTCCCACTTTCCTCACTGCAAATTTTAAATTTCTACACCATATTTTCTTTCCTTACTATGTGTGTTTCCTGTTTCCCCTACCCCTTTACAACTTTCTTAGCTCAGTGCATGTTTTGTTCTTTTAATTTTTAAAAATTTTATTGTGGTAAGAATACTTGACATGAGATCTATTCTCAACACATTTTTCAATGTACAATGACTCTAGATACAATGTTGTACAGTAGCTCTCTATACCATATTCATCTTGCTGAGACTTTATGCCCATTGATTAAAAACCCCCACTTCCACCTCCCCCAGTCCTTAGCAACACCATTCCACTTTTGATTCTGTGAATTTTACTTTTAGACACTCAGATGAGTGAAAGCATGCCATTTTTGTCTTTCTGTGACCAGCTTATTTCACTTAGCATAATATCCTCAAGGTTCATCCATATTTTTGCATATTACAGAATTTCCTTCTTTTTTTTAAGGATGAAGTATTCCATTGCATATACATGCTACATTTTGTCCGTTCATCTGTCAATGAACCCTTGGGTTGTTTTCACACCTTGGCTATTTGAATAGTGCTTCAATGAACATGGGAGTGCTAATATTTCTTTGAGATTCTAATTTCAAATATTTGGATAAATACCCTTCTGGGGTATTGGATCACATAGTATTCCTATTTTTAATTTTTTGAGGAGCCCCTGTACTATTTTCCATAGTGACTACACTATTTTGCATTCTTACTAACAGCATGCAAGTGTTCCGATTACTTCACATCCTTGCAAACACTTATCTACATGCAAAAAAATTGCAGTTGAACCGTTATCTCAAAAACCAACTCAAAATGGATGACAGACTTAAATATAAGACATAAAACTATAAAACTCTAGAAGAATACTTAGGAGAAAAGCTTCATGATACTGGTTTTACAATGGTTCCATGGATATAACACCAAAAGCACGGACGACAGAAACAAAAATAAACAAATGGGACTACATCAAACTATAAGTTTCTGCACAACAAAGGAAATAATTAACAGAGTGAAAAGGCATGCTATGGAATGGGAGGAAATATTTGCAAACCATATGTCTGATAAGGGGTTTGTAATTCTAATTTTTATTCATATTGCCAATATTACTATAAGTTTAGGCAGCAATAAACAAAATTTAAAAACTACAAATATAACAAAAATCACATTATGTTCTTATCCAAACACAACAGGTTAAACTATAAAGCCAATTCTTAAATTCTCATGCTAAAAGGGAAGAAAGCATAGATAACAAAACTCACATTTTACCCAAGCCGTAATTTAGCTACTGCCCTGGCAAACCACTTATAAAAGTTATTATGTCAGATGGCAAAATGAGCTAATTTGAGTTTTCAGCTCCTTTCCTTTCTCTGGTTAAACCATCCAGCTCATACATCAATTGTGCAGTGACTAAAATGCAGGTAATGGAAAGAAGCAGAGACCTTGCTTGCTTCAGTCTCTAAAGAGTGAGAATTTCTTCAAAGACCCAGTTAGAATTTTAACCTCAAACATTCAACCATTCTGTTTCTCAACTTGGATTTTGTGAGAAGGCCCTACGGATCCCGTTAATTCAGGACTTATAGACAAGATGTCATGACCTTGGCTAGAGTATGTGAGTTTCTGCTTTATCTCATTCTCCCAGTTATGAAAAAACCTCACAGAAATTACATGCTTACATATTGGTTAACCAGATTTCCCAAGTCAGCCTCCGTAGAGAGGGTCTAGCTCATGATTTTTGGCAAGAGATAAGGAAATAGTGAAACCTTAAAGCCCTAATCTTGAAGGCAGAGAGTTGCAGGGCCAGCACCATCTAATATATAACTCAGTGGGGTTACTGACCCCCACCCTCGGCTGACTCAAGGTAGAGACAGAACCAAGTACTTCCCTAAGGGCCTCTGTAAATGCCTGATGATGGCTACTGAAGCAGCCTTCATTGAATGGCAGGATCGAAATCAGTAACTGTGCTATAAGGAAGGTAGAAAGTAAGGCTTTATTGCCAGATGACTAGTATGCATTTAATGACTGTAAATTTGAATAAGGTACTTAGCCTGAGATCTTATTCTTTCCCTTTTTTCCCTTTATAAAATCATAAAACAAACATATCATACAAAAAGAATTGTGTCTAAAAAATGAAGTACAGCAATCATTTTTCCATTTCTTGGTAAGATGTAGTAGTAGGTCTAGGCAGGCTAGTGACCCTAAGCAACTAGAGAAAAATGGGTAGGTTGAAAAAAAATCACATTTTAATAGATGTTAGAGAGGTGTGGAAATAATAAGGATCAAATGAACTAAAATTCCAGAGAAGAAAGAGCCCTTTCTGGGTCATTATCTGAACCTGGGATATGTACTAATTCTGGATCAAGGCAAAGAACTGGACTGGACACAGGCAGAGGGACTCTAGTGAGGGAAGGATAAACTGGGCAGGGGGTGGGGGGAGTTGTGTGGGGCTGGTGTGACAGACTGAGAACTAGAGGATCTGCAAAGAGGAACTTCCCACCTGTGGTCAGTTTTTTACTCAAAAATGCTGAGTTATCGAGGCAATTTGGGATTCTGGGCCAAATAGTTTTAATGGTCAGAGGAAAATCTCCCAGAGTTTCATGGCATGCAGAAGACCAAAACTGATTAAAGTGAGGGGTCCTGCCACAAACCAAGAGAGCTCTCTCTTTTGAGATATTGTCAAGTTTTGAAGCTGTTCAGGAAGGCTAATGAGCAAAGCTAAAAATAATCTGAAGGGAAGAACTGAATCCCTACAGTCTTTCAGGAGAGAGGGCATGAGATCCATGAAGTTCTCAGTCCAAAGCCTAAAAGAACCATGACCAGGGAACAGGGACAAACAACAGGTATACTGAGTGTTACCCAGCCCTGGCCCAGCTCAACCCTTGACTGGATTGAAGTGACTAGTCCCTTGCTCTGTCTTACCAATAAAAGGCAGAATCTTCTCTGGTGGAAGGACAGCACTGGGAACCTTTTTGGTGTTTTCCCATTGTTCAGCATATAATGAAAAACTACTAGACATGTGAGTAGGCAGAGAAATAGGACTAGGAAAAAAAACATTAATAGAAGCAGACTCATCAATTATCCAAATATTGGAATTAGCAGGCCAATAAAATAACTGATTAATGGGATAAAATAGAGGAAAAGATGGACAAAGAGGAATGAAAAAAATTAGAGAAATTCACCAAAGAATTGGAATCTATGAAAAAAAAATACAGTGCATGTTCTGGAAACAAAAAAAAATCACATCTGAAAATTAGAACTGATGGGGTAGTTAACAGCAGTTTGGACACAGAAGATGGGATAAGTGAATCTGAAGATAGCTCAGTAAAAAATATTCAATCTGAAGTATAGGAAGAAAAACATATGAGAGGAGAGTCAAGATAAGATCATGTCCTACATCTAAAGGTCTAACATATAGCTAATTAGAGTCTCACAGAAAGAAAGAAGGGAGAGAATAAAGTAGAAGCAATATTCAATAAGATAACAGCCGAAGACTTCCCCCATACTGATGAAAACATCAATCTATAAATTCCAAAAGCTCAGTCAACACCAAACAGAACAAAACCAAAGATATCACACTTGGGACTCCTGGGTGGCTCAGCAGTTGTGTCTGCCTTTGGCTCAGGGCATGATCCCGGGGTCAAGTTCCACATCGGGCTTCTTGCAGGGAGCCTGCTTCTCCCTCTGCTATGTCTCTCTCTCTCTCTCTCTCTCTCTCTTTCTTTCTGTGTGTGTCTCTCAGAAATAAATAAATAAAATCTTTTTTAAAAAAATCACACTTAAGCAGATCTTATTGAAATTGCTGAAAACAAAGGTGAAGAGAAAGTCTTAAAGGAAAGTCTTCAAGGACCCACAATAAGGCTATGGGTTTTTAAACAGAAACTATGAAAGTCAGATGCAACAGACTGTCATATTTAAAGTGCTAAAAGGAAAATATGCTACCAACCTAGAATTCTATAACCAGCAAAAAATTTGCTTCAAAAACGAAGACAAAATAAAGCCACTTGCAGACAGTCAAAAGTTAAGAGAATTCATTACCAGCAGTCTTACACTAACAGATATATTAAAGACAATTCCTTATTCTTTACTTACTTATCTAAAACCAATTAACATACAATGTATTATTAGTTTCAGAGGTAGAGGTCAGCAATTCATCATTTGCATATAACACCCAGTGCTCATTCCATTACGTGCTCTCCTTAATGCTCATCACTCAGTTACCCCATGCCCCCCCACCTCCCATCCAGTAACCCTCAGTTTGTTTCCTAGAGTTAAGAGTCTCTTATGGTTTATCTTCCTCGATTTCTTCCTATTTTATTTTTCCCTCCCTTCCCCTATGTTCATTTATTTCTTAAATATGAGTGAATGAGTGAAAAATCATGATATTTGTCTTTCTCTGATTGACTTACTTCATTTAGCCTAATACCTTTTAGTTTGTCCATGTTGTTGCAAATGGTAAGATTTCATCCTTTCTGATGGCTGAGTAATATTCCAATATATGTACACACACACACATATCACATCTTCTTTATCCATTCATCTGTTGATGGATACCTGGGCTCTTTCCTACTTTGGCTATTGTGAACATTGCTGCTATAAACAGTGAGGTGTCTGTGCTCCTTTGAGTCACTATGTTTGCATCCTTTGCATAAATACCTAGTAGTGTAATTGCTGGGTCATAGGGCAGCTCTATTTTTAATTTCTTGAGGAACCTCCATACCATTTTCCTGAGTGGCTGCACGAGTTTGCATTCCTACCAACAATGTAAGGGGGTTCCACTTTCCCTGCATCGATGCCAACATCTGTCATATCCTGACTTGTTAATTTTAGGCATTCTGACTGGTATGAGGTGGCATCTCATTGTGGTTTTGATTTGGACTCTGTATTCCATTCCATAGATCGATTGATCGATCTATCATCTTTGTGCAAATGCCACACAGTCTTTTTAGCTTTATAGAAAACCTTACAGGGATCCCTGGGTGGCGCAGTGGTTTAGCACCTGCCTTTGGCCCAGGGCGCGATCCTGGAGACCGGGGATCGAATCCCACGTCGGGCTCCCGGTGCATGTGCACGGAGCCTGCTTCTCCCTCTGCCTGTGTCTCTGCCTCTCTCTCTCTCTCTCTGTGTGACTATCATAAATAAATAAAAATTAAAAAAAAAAGAAAAAAAAGAAAACCTTACAATCAGTATGATTCTTTCAACTTTATTCTTTTCCAAAATGGTTTTAGCTACTCTAGTTTGTCTTCCCATATAAATCTTAGACCAGATTGTCTATAGCTACAAAAGAATTCTTGGCATTTTGATTGGCATCACATTAAGTTTATAGATCAATTTGGAGAGAAATGACATTTTCCTAGTTTGAGTCTTCCAATCCTCTTTGATTTCATCAGTATTTTATAATTTTATCATTTTGGTCTTCTACATGTTTTGTTAGATTTATTTATTTTTTTTTAAGTGTTTTGTTAGATTTATATATAAATACTTCATTTTCTTTGGAGCAATTGCAAATAGTTTTAATTTTTTGTACTTTGCTAATGCATAGCAATAAGATGGACCTTTTGTATTCTTTGGCAACACTAAAGTCATTAATTCTAAGAATTTAAAAAATGGATTCTTTGAGATTTTCTGCACAGATAATTCTATGTAGATGTCATTTGAAAATGGAATTTTATTTTTCTTTTGCCTAACTTTTGTTTCTTCTTCTTTCCTTATTGCATTAAGATTCCTAGTGTGATGTTGAATATCATAGTGGACATCCTTATCTTATGCATGAACTTAGGAGAAAAGCTTTCAATTTTTCCATTAAGAATAATGTTAACTTGGGGGATCCCTGGGTGGCTCAGCGGTTTAGCACCTGCCTTTGGCCCAGGGCGTGATTCTGGAGTCCCGGGATGGAGCCTGCTTCTCCCTCTGCCTGTGTCTCTGCCTCTCTTTCTCTCTGTGTATCTCTCATGAATAAATAAATAAAAATCTCAAAAAAATAATGTCAACTGTAACTTTTTCACAGGTCCCCTTTAACAGATTGAGAAGTTGAGGAAGTTCCTTTTCTTCCTAGTTTGCTGGGAGTTTCTTTTTTTTTTTTTTTTTTTCATTTATTTATGATAGTCACACAGAGAGAGAGAGAGAGAGAGGCAGAGACATAGGCAGAGGGAGAAGCAGACTCCATGCACCGGGAGCCCGACATGGGATTCGATCCCGGGTCTCCAGGATCGCGCCCTGGGCCAAAGGCAGGCGCCAAACCGCTGCGCCACCCAGGGATCCCTGCTGGGAGTTTCTAATCATGAATGGGTGTTATATTTTTTCAAGTGATTTTTCTGTATTAATTGATGTGATTATGTGGTTTCTTCTATATACTTAATATGGTAGATTACACTGATTAATTTACGAATATTGAACCAATTTTGCATTCCCAGGATAAAACTCATTTTTAGTTGTGGTGTGTTATTCTTTTAATATATTGCTGGGTTGAACTTGCCAATATTTTCTTGAGGATTTTTTTTAAAGATTTTATTTATTTATTTATTTGAGAGAGAGAGAGAGAGAACAAGCAGGTAGGGAGGAGAGGGAGAAGCAGGTTCCCTGCTGAGCCAGGAACACCATCCTCCCCACATGGGGCTCCACCCCGGGACCCTGGGATCATGACCTGAGCTATAAAGGCAGATGCTTCACCGACTGATCCACTCAGGCACCCCAAGGATTTTGTGTCTATGTTCATGAGGGATATTGGTCTGTATTTTTCTTTTTCTGTACAATCTTGGTTTCAGATCAGGTAATGCTGCCTTATAAAATGAGTTGTTGAGTGTTTCCTCCTCCTATTTGTTCTGATAGAAGTCACAGAATTGGTGTTATTTCTTTCTTAAGTGTTTGATTAAATTTACCAGTGAAAACTTCTAAGTCTGACAACTTTTTTTTTTTGGAGTTTTATAAACTAAAAATTCAATGCATTTAATAGTTTTGAGTTACTGATTTCATCTTGAGTGGCTTTATGTAGTTTGTGGTTTTTAAGGAATTCGTCCATTTCATTAAAGTTGTTGAATATATGTGTGTAGAGTTGTTAGTAGCACTGCTCTATTACCCTTTTAACGTCTGTGGAGACTGTAGTGACATGCCTTTTCTCATTTCTGATATTGGTAGTTTGCACCTCATTTCTCTTTTTGTCACTCTTGCTAGAAGTTTATCAATTGTATTGATCTTCTCAAAGAAACAGCTTTGGTTTCATTGTCTCTATATTTATTTATTTGCTTTCAATTTCATTGTTTTCTTCCCTTATTTCCTTCCTTCTGCTTGATTTGGATTTACGTTGCTCTTTTTTTTTCTAATTTCCTAAGGTGAGTGTTTAGAGATTTGAGACCTTTCTTCTTTTTTAATGTAAACACTCAATGCTACAAATTAACTTCCAAGCACTACTTCTGCAGCATTCTATAATTTTTTATGCATTTTTTAAAAAGATGTTACTTATTTATTCATGAGGCACACACACACACACACACACAGAGAGGCAGAGGCAGAGGCATAGGGAGAAGCAGCCTCCGTGCAGGGAGTCTGATGTGGGACTCAATCCTGGGACTCTGGGATCATGCCCTGAGCCAAAGGCAAAACACTCAACTGCTGGGCCACCCAAGCATCCCTTTTATATATTTTCATTCAGCTCATCATGCTTTCTTTTTTTTTAGTTTTTATTTAAATTCTAGTTAACATACATGTAATATTAGTTTGAGGTATATAATAATAGTGATTCAACAGTTCCATACAACGCCTGGTGCTTATCAAGACAAGTGCACTCCTCAATCCCCATCACCTATTTAACCCAAGCCCCCACCTCCTTTCTGGTAACCACCAGTTTATTCTGTATAGTTGAGTGTCTGTTTATTACTGAGAGAGGAATGTTGAAATAAATCTTTGTTGTCTATTTCACCTTTCAGTTCTGTCAGTTTTTTCCTTCATGTATTTGGAAGTTCTATTGTTACATGCATACATATTTACTGTTTTAGGTCTTCTTGATAAATCAATCATTTTATCATTATGTAATCTCCTTCTTTGTCCCTGGTAATTTTCCTTCCACTGAAGTTTACTCTGACATGAATATAGCCACTCCAGCTTTCGCTTCATTAATTTTGCATCATATACTTTTTTTCCGTATCCTTTTACTCTCAAATTATCTACATCATTATAGTTGTAGTGGATTTCTTGTAGGCAGCATATTATTAGATCATTCTATTTTTAATCCATCCTGACAGTTTCTGTCTTCTGATTGGTATCATTATACCATTTGTATTTAAGGTAAGTATTTTTACGGCTGAAATAAGGTCTATCATTTTATTGTCTGTATTCTGTTTATTCCCTCTGCTCTTTGCTGTAATTCTTTTTTTTCCCCTTGTCTACTCTTGGATTACTTGAACATTTTTTAGTTTTCTATTTTAATGTATTCATTGTAATTTGGCTATATCCCTAACTATAGTTCTTCCAGTGGTTGGTTTGGGGATTAATAAATCACTGAGCATTTCATAGTCTATCTAGAATCAATATTTTGCCACTGTAAGTGGAACGCAGAAAACTTGCCACCTTCTAAGTCATGATACTCTTCTCTCCATGCTATATAAATATGTCTCATACATCACACATTGAAAACCCCATCAGAAAATGTTTTTTTTTTTTACTTTCAATCACTAAAGGCATTCTAATGAACCTAAAAGGAAAAGAATTTTCTATTATATTTATCCAGATATTTACCATTTCTATTGGTTTTATTCATTCCTCATGTTCCCACATTCCTTCTGTCATCATTTCCCTCTGACTGAAGAACTTCCTTAAACAATTCTTTTGGGTAAATCTACTTGATACTTGCTAGAATAAATTCTTGTAGAGTAAATCTATTCCCATGTATTTTAGTTTTTTTGAAAGTATTTTGTTTCCACTTCTGAAAAATATTTTCATTCCATACAATTCCAAGCTGACAGTTCTTTTAACACTTTAAAAATGTTTTTTCACTGTCTATTTGCTTGTATGGTTTTTGATGAGAAATCATCATCTTTTTATGTGCTTACCAGATAGGCATACCTCTTCTTACATGAAATGTCTATTCAACCCTTTTGTTCATCTTAAACTGGAATGTTTTCTTACTGAGTTGCCAAAATTATTTACAGGTTATTTATATTATAAATACAAATATATTTATAAAAGATTTTATTGGGGGGGGAGAGAGAGAGCACACAAGAGTAGAGGGAGGGAGAAGTAGACTCCCTGCTAAGCGGGGAGCCCAATGTGGGGCTCGTTCCCAAGGTGCTGAGGTCAGATGCTTAACTGACTGAGCCACCCAGGCACCCCTACAAATATATTTTTCTAGTATTTTATTTATTTATTTGAGATAGAGCAAGTGGGGAGGGGTTGAGGGAGAGGGAGAAAGAATCTGAGGCAGACTCCACACTGAGTGCAGAGCCTGATGTGGGCTTGATCCCACAACTGTGAGATCATGACATGAGCCAAAACCAAGAATTGGACATTCAACCAACTGAGCCACCCAGGCACCTCCTGAATACAAATCTTTTATCAGATATATGATTTGTAAATATTTTCTCCCAGTTTCTGGCATGTCTTTTCCTTTTTCTTAATGTTGCCCTTTGAAGTGCAACATTTTAAAAATTTTAATAAAATCCAATCCAACACTTTTCCTCTATGGATCATGCTTTTAGTTTCCTATCTTTGCTAATCCAAAGTCACTACATTCTCTCCTATGTTTTCTTAAGTCTGGGATCCATATTGAGATTTTTGTGTTTTTTTTTTTTCTTTTTTTTAAAATTGAAAATTTTTTGCTGTGGTGTGAGGTAATGGGCTAAAAATTGGTTGCATATAGATATCTAATTGTCTTGGCATATTTGCTGAAAAGTTCATCTTTCCCCACTGAATTGCCTTGACACCTTTGTCAAAGACCAGTTGATTATAAATATAAAAATGTATTACTAGATTCTCATTTCTGTTCTATTGATTTAGCTGCCTGTCCTTAGGCCAATACCAATATATCTGAATTACTATAGCTCTACAATAGTTTTTTAAAAGGAGTTAAATCATCAAACTTTCTTCTTTTTCAAAATTGTTTTGGTTATTCTACATCCCTTATGTTTTCACATAATTTTAGAATCAACTTGTCAATTAAAAAAAAAACAATGAAAAAAAAAAAAAATGTTTGTTATTTACAACAGCCAAATTATGGAAACAGCCCAAAGTGTCTACTGATGGATGAATGGAGATTATATATATAATATATATATATATATTATATATATAATGGAATATATATTATATATTATATATTATATATTATATATTATATATATAATGGAATATTATTCAGCCATAAAAAGGAAATCTTGCCTTTTGCAACAAGTTATAGAGTATAATGTTAAGCAAAATAAGTCAGAGAAAGACAAATACCATATGATTTCACTCATACATGGATTTTAAGAAAATGGACAAAGGAAAAAAAAAAGAGACAACCCCTCAAACAGACTTTTAATTATAGAGAACAAACATGGTTACTAGAGGGGAGGTGGGTGGAGGGATGGGTGAAATAGGTGAAAGGGATTAAGAGTAAGTATACTCATCTTGTTGAGAATTGGTGAATCACTATATTGTACACTTGAAACTAATATAACATTATAACTATACTGGAATTTTAAAAATTTAAAAAGATTTAAGACTCAAAACATAAAAATAGAAATAAAAACAATGCTGCAATATTATAAGGGTTGTAGGGATCCCTGGGTGGCGCAGCGGTTTGGCGCCTGCCTTTGGCCCAGGGCACAATCCTGGAGACCCAGGATCGAATCCCACGTCAGGCTCCCGGTGCATGGAGCCTGCTTCTCCCTCTGCCTGTGTCTCTGCCTCTCTCTCCCTCTCTCTGTGTGACTATCATAAATAAATAAAAATTAAAAAAAATATATATAAGGGTTGTATTGAATATATAGCTCAATTTGGGGACATTTGCTATCCTAACCACACTGAGTCTTTGAATACATAATCAAGGAATATATCTCCATTTATTTAGATCTTTAACTCTCGGGAGTGTTTTATAGTTTTCTGCATATAATTCTCACAGTTTGGGGGTTAAATGTATTTATATATTTCTCCTTAAGTAGGCTTCATGCCAGAGTGGAGCCCAATGCAGGGCTTAAACTGTGATTCTAAGATAAAGACGAGCTGAGATAAAGAGTTGGATGCTTAACTGAGTCACCCAGGTGCTCCTCTTCTTCTTTTTGATACTATTGGAATGGAACTGTTTTCTCAATTTCATTTTTGGAGTGTTCATTGCTAGTTCATAGAAATAAAATTAATTTTTTGTATACTGATCTCATATCCCGTGATCTCTTTAGTTTGTGATCTTGGCTAAAATTAATTATTAGCTCTAGTAGTCTTTTTTATTTATTTACTTCTTGGAGCTTCATTAGGATTTTCTACACCCAAGAATATATAATCTGTGAATAAGGACTTTAGAATTCTTCCTTTCTAATCCATATACCTTTCACTTCTTTTTCTTGCTTTATAGCGTGGGTTGGAACCTCTGGTTCAATGTTGAATAGGAGGAACAAGACTAGCATCCTTTCCTGTTCCTAATTTTAGGTAGAAAGATTGCCATCAAGTATCATGTTAGCTGTAGGTTTTTCATAGACATTTTTTAACAAGTTAAAGAAATACCCTTCTATTCCTAATTTGTTGAGATTTTTATCAAGAATGTGGGTTGAATTTTGTCAAATGCTTTTTCTACATCTTTTGAGGTGATCATTTGGATTTTGTACTTTACTAGTATGGTGAATTACTCTATTTTGGATATTGAACCAATCAATGTTGCATTCCTGCATTTCAGGGATAAATCCCACTTGGCCATGGCATATAATCATTTTTTATGTTGCTGGATTCAGTTTGCTTATTGTGTCTTAAGGATTTTTTATGACACATAAGCATTTTTTTATGTTGCTAGATTCAATTTGCCAATTGTTTCCTAAAGATTTTTGAATCTATGGTCATGAGGGATATATACCTATAGTTTTTATTCAATTCAAAGTATTTTTTTGTGATTTTTTTTTTTTACTCAAAGGTTATTTAGAAGTATGCTATTTAATTTCCATATATTTGAGGATTTCCTTTTTCTTTGATTTATGATTTAATAATTTTATGGTCAGAAAATATAGTTTTAATAACACCAATTTAAAAAATCTGTTGGGGGTGCCTGGGTGGCTCAGTAATTGGGCATCTGCCTTTGGCTCAGGTAATGATCCTGGGGTCCTGGGATCAAGCCCTGCATCAGGCTCCCTGCTCAGTGGGGAGTTTGATTATCACTCTCCCTCCTTCCCTCCCTCTGCTTGTGCTCTCTCAAATGAATATATAAAATCCTTTTTAAAAAATCTATTCAGACTTGTTTTATGACCTGGCATATGATTAAGCCTGGAGAAATGTTTCATGTACATTTGAAAAGAATGTGTATTTTGCTATTATATGTGTGTACTGTATTTTGCTATTATATGTGTGTACTATAAATGTCACATATAAGTTGGTTGATAGTGTTATTCACTATCTGATTTTCTGTCTTGTTGTTCAATTATTGAAGGTGAGATACAAATCTCCAATGGTGATTTTCTATTTCTCATTTTAGTTGTTGTCTCCTGTTTTTTAGATCTCTGTTGTTGGATGTGAAATATGTGTGTGTGTGTATAATATATGTATATATATTATATGTATATATATTCCTGGTTGTATTGATCATTTTATTACAAAATTTCTTTATAGTAATAGTTCTTTCCTTAAAGTCTATTTTGTAGGATAATGATAGACTACTTTCAATTCTCTTAAAGTTAATTTGCATGGTAGGTCTTTTTCTACAAAACAATATAAAACATTCAACTTATTTATGTATTTGAATATGAAGTATGTCTCTTATAGACAGCATATACTTGGTCTTATTTTCTTAGTCTGAAACTCTGCCTTTTGATGGCAGTATTTGGTCCATTCCCATTTAATGTAATTTTTTTTTTAAAGATTATTTATTTATTTATTCATGAGAGATACAGAGAAAGAGAGAGAGAGGCAGAGACACAGGCAGAGGGAGAAGCAGGCTCCAAGCAGGGAGCCCGACGTGGGACTCGATCCCAGGTCTCCAGGACCATGCCCTGGGCTGAAGGCAGTGCTAAACCGCTGAGCCACCGGGGCTGCCCTTAATGTAATTTTTAAAAATATAGTTGGATTTGTAATTACTATCTTACTATTTGTTTTCTGTTTCATACTATTTTTGTTCCTCTGTTCCTCCTTCACTGTCTTCTTTTGTGTTATCATTTTCTAAGTGTACCATTTTAATTATTTTGATTTTTAAATTATTTGAATTTTCTTAGTAGTTGCTCTAGAAATTCTAATATGCATGTTACTTTATCACAATCTACTTCAGGTTAATACTGCCTTAATTTTATTAGAACATAGCAACATTGTTCCAATATGTCTCTTGTTCCTCTCCCTCTAATTTTGGTACCATTATATGTACTATATCTACATATTTAATAAATCCAACATAGTTCCATAATTATCTGCTCTTATATCATTTAAAAAATTGAGATGAAAAAATAGAAATATGTATGAAGTCTTTTATATTTACCTATATGTTTGTCATTTCCACTGATTTTAATTTCTTCCTGTGGATTAGAGGTACTCTGGTATATTTCTTTTTAATCTAAAGGATTTCAGTATTTCTTTTTTTTTATTTAAAGGTTTTATTTATTTATTCATAGAGACAGAGAGAGAGGCAGAGGGAGAAGCAGGCACCATACAGAGAGCCTGACGTGGGACTCAATCCAGGGTCTCCAGGATCACGCCCTGGGCTGCAGGCAGTGCTAAACCGCTGCGCCACCGGGGCTGCCCGATTTCAGTATTTCTTTAGTACTTCTTGTAAATCTGCTAGCCATAAATTACTTTGGTCTTTATATATCTGAGAATGTCTTTGCTGCACTTTCATTTTAAAAAGATAGTTTTGCTGAACATAGAAGATGGACACAGAAACATTTTTGGTTGAGTATTTTTCCTTGCAGCACTTTGAATATATTATTCCAGTGCCTTCTTGCCTGTTTCTGATAAGTTGCCTGTTGAGCATATTATTGTTCCTCTCTCTATATGATGTCATTTTTTTTCTTGCTGCTTTTAATTTTTTGTCCATGATGTGTTTCAATGACTAGTTTACAGTGTGCTTAGGTGAGGATCTCCATGAACTTATTTTACTTGGGAGTTTGATGAACTTCTTGGATTTGTAGATTAAAGTTTTTCCATCAAGTCTGAGACATTTTTGACCATTATTATTTGAAAAAAATTCTGTTCCTTTCTGTCTTCTTTTGGGAATCATCCCTATATTGGTAGGCTTGATGATATTTCATATTGCCTCTGAGGCTTTGCTAATTTTTCTTCAATTTTCTCCCTCTCATCTTCAGATTAATATTTTCCATTGATCTATTTCAAGGTCACTGATTCTTTCTTCCAACAATTGAAATCTGTTTTTCAACTCATTATGTACATTTTGCATTTGGGTTATTTATACTTTACAACTTTAGAATTTTCATTTGGTTCTTTTATTTTTTATTTATTTTTATTTTATTTTATTTTTTGTTTTATTATTTTTTAATAATAAATTTATTTTTTATTGGTGTTCCATTTGCCAACATACAGAATAACACCCAGTGGTCATCCCGTCAAGTGCTCCCCTCAGTGCCTGCCACCCAGTCACCCCCATCCCCCGCCCTCCTCCCCTTCCACCACCCCTAGTTCGTTTCCCAGAGTTAAGAGTCTTCCATGTTCTGTCTCCCTTTCTGATATTTCCTACCATTTGGTTCTTTTAGATAATTTCTATTTATTGATAGCACTGGGGAGTCACTGTCATTTTATTTTAATTCTTTAAAAATTCTTTAAAAATGATTTTTATTCATTCTATGAACATGTATTTAATAGCTACTTTGATGTTTATGCCTGCTAAATCCAACATTTGGAGCCCCTCAAAGACCGATTTTATTGAATGCTTCCCTGTCCCCACCCCAGCATGTGTTATTCCCTGTTTATTTTCCTTTACATGTATTATAAATTTTTGTTGGCACTAGACATTTAAAATAATACAGCTGATCCGGTGCAACTTTTAATTTTGATTTTGTTTTTCTCCCTAGGGTATTTTTTCTTTTTTGTTATTGTTGCTGTTGTTTTTCAGTGATTTGCTTAGATTTAATATGCCTCTCCTGTGGTTTGCTTCTGTCACTGCTCCATTTTTAAAAATTCTCTCTTTCTCTCTCTCTTAGCATAGGGTTACTCTTATTTCTTCATGGTTCAGGTCTAGTCAATGACTAGTTTTTTGTACTCAAACACTAGTAAGGCTTCCAGCCTTGTTCGGTGGGTCTAAGTGTAGGTTGGGAGCACACTCAAAGCTCAGGCAAGTTTTCAAGTCCACCATGACTTTTACCTTTTGCCTAGCCTTCTCAGATCTCTGCAATGTGCTCAGACTTCCAGCTACCCAGGATTGTGTAAAGAGCTTATATCCTCTTATGGGCTCCATGTCTGTACAGCTTCACTAGTCTCCGGGGATATGTGGAGAATTTATCAAGCCCCACTAGGACTCTCATTTCCAGGTTCCTATTAAATTTCTGGCTAATTCTCCTGTCTGCTACTGTCCCAAGCAGGACTAAAAACTCAGGTTAGGAGACATGCAGGCTTTTCCCATTTGTCACTGTGAATGTGGGTTTCCCATCCTTCACTCTGAAACTTGTCAGCCCCCTTTGACAAACAAAGATGCTGGTTTTCACAGCTAGCCCACCCTGCTAGAACTCCCATGCTGGATCAACTGGAGCAGCTCAGGAAAGAATGCCAAGGATTGCCTGAGGACTTACTTCAAGTTCAGCAGTTTTGAGAAGCTAATTCTTCTCAATTTGTTGTTTTTGGTTGGTTTCTAGAGACCTGAAATGGTTGTTTTTGAAAAATCTGTCCAGTTTTATGGTTGCTTTTTGGGGAGAGGACGTCAACTCATTCACTTCTTCATAGTTGGATCCTTCTGCTTTCACTTACCTTTTGGCCTGCTAAATTTCTACTGCCATAACACATCTTATAAGCTTTTCAGAGAAGTTTTAAAAATGTATTCCCAACATCTTTTGCTTTTTTTTTTTTTGGATTTTCAGTGGGAGGATCAGACTAGATATCTAGTCTGCCATACAAAAGAGTTAATATTTTATCAGTTTCTTATGACCATTAAATGCATTTCTTTATGCAAAGAATTCAGCAAAGTGTCTGTACCACAAAGGGGCTCAAAAAACAGTAGTTATAATGTCTGAACACTTACACTGTAGGGATTTTACATACTTTGTTCTATTTAATCCTAACTCTAAGAGGTAGGCATTCCAATTTTAATATTAGCCAAAAGAAAAAAAAAAAAAAGATTTACTATACCAAGGACATGCAGGTAGTAAATGGTGGAAACAAGATTTCAATCCAAATCTAAGTAACTCCAAAGTTGGTAGCTTCCCCACTTTACCACTCTACTTCCATGGTGAAGGATATTTCAGAGGCTGTTATTTTGGCATAGCCTCTAGAGTAACTAGGAGATAGTAAGAAATTAAACCTATTACAGGAATCAGGAAGAAGGGTTATTGTAATAATTGGCAGTGATCCCCATCACAGCAGGGCATACTTCAAATCCCAAAAGCAGACTGGAATTTTGCTAAGACAACTAACAAATGACTGTAATCCTCTGGGTGAATCCTCAAAACTGGTAAGGTCTTGGGGGTTCTATATGGTATTTGCCCCAATTCCAATTATACATACAATGAAAAACAAAATCTGAACTAAGGCTACCACAAAAATACCTGAAAACTGAACCTCATTTCATTTCAAAGCTTCTAAGCATATTTGGGGATTAAGGAACAAATGTTGGGAATATGGTCTCTTTTGGACTGAATCTGACAACATGGTGGCTTTTATTTGAGTGATTATGAATCCGGTCCTCAGTTCTGAATAACCAGAAACTAGATTCTAAGCTACTACAAAAGCCTTCTTGACTGCTGTGTCCATTTCCAATCTTTCTTTACCTTTGATCTGTTATTTAATCCTCACCTCACCAATACTTCCAAACATTCTTTAATCATGTTGCTTTTGCATAGTTTCTCAGTACTTACTATTGTTCTTTTGGTTCTCCACCATAGACCTTTGTAACTTGGCTGCCGGTTTATCTATAAACTCTTGTCTCCTGCAGCTCCCTACACCTGGTAGGTTCATTTATTCACTATCCTGTTATTCTCTATTCTTACTACATTCATTCTTACCTCCAAGTCTCTGCTTGAGCTTTCTCCCTCCTCATTTTTTCCCCTGCCACTTCACACCATCTCCCTTCCTAGGTGAACTCTTTTTTCTCTGTCACCTACCCAAATCTTATGTGTCACTTAGCATCTCCCTCCTTTCATTCACCTAGGAGACATTTGTTCATGCCAATAAGTGTAAGCTCTAAAGGCTGTCACTAAGGTGGCTTTCCCCATATGATTTATCAAAACCCACATCTAGTGTAGCTGTGGCTCCACATTAGGTGGAAATCTCATTTTTGTTCAACTGATGAATCACTTTTATCACACTTTTGACTACTTCCAACTTTAATATAATTAGGAGATCAGCCCTTCCCTCCCAGGAGTTATACATCTATCCTAGGCAATCTAGCCCAGTTTAGATATTGTCTCTTCTGGGCCTAAGACACAGCATATGGTTATAACCAAGTAACAAATGTATTTCCAGAGGAAAAACTTAATTATAATTATGAGTCTCAGAACTGAGGTAGTCATAAATTATGTTGCATAATGTTCTTAAAATTATAAAACTATTAATATTTGACTGCATTAATTATTTTGCTCCATGCTGTGCAGGCAGCCAAGAGATAATGGCTTCCCTTTAGCAAAAAAAAAAAAAGCTATTCAAATGCTTGATTTGCTCTCAGCCTGTATCTCCTGCTTTTTCTTTGCTATCTTTTTGGTACCCATCATCTTCCCTATGTTTTTGTCAGTTAGTCATGGGATAAAGTAAAGAATACTGGAATATTTATCAGTTTACCAGCTGGTCAGCCTCCTTGTCCCAGTCTCATCCTTTCCCACATAGGAGAGGGACAGCAGGAAAAGGAGGGAAGGTGATGGAATGTGTTTAGAAGAACGAAGGACTTAATAAAAGAGAAAAAAATAAGAAGTGAAGAAGGATAAGGGAAGCATAGATGTTTTAGGACTTTAGTGGAAATGAACAAGTCTTTCATCAATCCCTACTGGTTAGTATAAGACCACACATATTTAAGAAAGAAGAAAAAAATGCATTCAGAAGAGAATTATTTGCTAACACCTCTATAGAAATTTGGTAGGTGATACAAAATGAAGAGGATTGGCATAATCCGTGCCTTACCTATGGGTGGCTTACTCTACTAGCACAATCACAGTTGGTTGCAAAACCCACATTTCATCAACTAACGGTGGCCAAAGGCTTATTCCCATTTCAAAATATTGTACTTGATACTATATATAAAGATGTATCACTATTGTTCTTGCATTCCAAGACACCTGAAAATTCCATATAAATAATTTTGTTTTCAATAAGTCAATGGACTTTCATTTAATCTTATCTGACTGTGCTCTGGAAAAACAAGAAACAAAAGAACATTTTTGGCTAGTTACAAATACATCTGAACTGGGATGCAATAGGAAGGGAGAATCTGTCATTTTTACTGAGGCAAACTGCTGAGAAAAATAAAAGTAGTTATACTCTTTTCGCAATATGCTTCTTCTTACCTAAAACATAAATCTCACTGTTGACTACAGCTGTACTGAATCGGTACTTAGAGAACTTCATGGGCGCCCGGTCTGTCCATTGATCTTGGCTGGGGTCATACTGCAACAGTCTGTTGCTGAGTCGATCTGGTTCTTCATCAGGAAGATCCATCTGTGTGAAATATGACAGCTGATATAATAACATACCACTCAGAAATCTGAGTACATGAATGCAATTAATCCAAGCATGACAGCTAAGGAGATGAATAGGAGTTAGCTGTTGAGACTCACACTCAAAAACACACCAGATCCCGTGACTTGGGGGTGATAAGTATGCCGTCAATGTCAGAGGAATTTATATTCTTTAATAATGGAGTTAGGGTGTCGGCTTATAGCAAACAATCTGTGATCTGAGCAAAGAGACAAGACAGCACTTTTTAAAAAATGAAGCAACTGCAGAGCCTTAAAAATGAAACCCAACTTTCTTGAACAGTATTTAAAGTGCTATTTCAGCAAACTTTATAGTGCTAGAGTTTAATATTTGTGAGAAATTTTAAAAATTCATAAGGCATTTTTCTCTGTAATATTTTTCTAATCCAGACAGAACAAAATTAAGAAAATGTTTTAGTGTTTCAGTAATCAGAGTATGACCTATAGGAATAGTCTGAACTTAATTTTCAAGATTGATGGATTAATACACATTATTTGCAGTTTTTATGTATTTATTTATATGCATTTTAATTAATAGAGGCAGTAAAAACTGAACTATTTATTCTTACACACATGAAATAGCTTCCCCTAATCGTAAACTTCAGGTGAAGTAGTGTCGTCTTTGATGTATCAAGAACTTTTATGACATCAAAGGATGCTTTTTAAGTGTCTTTTGTTTTGGATGCAGGTGTTTCACACAGAAATAATTGCCATCCTTAGGAAAATTGTAATTAATTTAATTACTTTAAATACACCAGGGATTATGGTCGCTATGATGCAATTGCAACCCCAGGTTATCTTGGAATTTAATGTATTGTATTAGGTAGGGACCAGCTAAAGCTTTTGTTACACAATAAATATTCATGTGTCATTTGTTCAAAGACATTATACAGTAACATATATTGATTTTATTAATTTTCCTTCTAATTTTTAAGTATTTGATCTTTATTTTAGTGGAAAGAAAACCAAAGAAAAGCCCCTCTGGAGCTTATTTATGCAAAATTAACTCTGTAATGGACAGCTCTGAAAATGCTTAATTACAAATAACTGGTCAGGTTTCAGCTACTAGCTGTGATTAAATCTGTACTACTTTTTGATACACAGGAAACATTTCAAAATGTATTAAATGTGAAGTTTAAGTTTTAGAAACAGGTATGATAGGCAATAAATGGTAAAATCCAAGCTTATGAAATGAATGCAAAAAGCATTGGTTTTATTAGTTTGATCATGAAGCAAATTTCCAAAACAAGAAATTATATAGGCAAAGATAAGTATACTTTTTGTCATGGGGATGGACAATGAGCCAGTAAGATTCATCTCATGAGAAAAACTGGCAGACCAGGGCAGAAGGCAGCTGGCATGCTACTGAGAGCTCAAGGCATTTGGAGAGAGAAGACGGAGGGCTACTGTGGTCATGCTCTACTGACTTTGCAATCTTGGCTTGCCATGTCTTTGCTGGGCTTCAATGCAAATGGTATCCTGGTTTCTCTTTCTGCTGGTGCCCAGCAAAGACATTAAATGTTTAAAATCACAATATAATATACTTTTGTGAAAATGATTGTGCCATCACAGGCGGAATATTCTGGTTTCCCACTAAGACTAAGAACTTCATTTTTTAAGATTTTTATTTATTTATAAAGACATGAGAGACATAGAGAGAGGCAGAGACACAGGCAGAGGGAGAAGCAGATTCCCTACGGGGAACCCGATGCAGGACTCGATCCCAGGACCCCAGAATCACAACCTGAGCCAAAGGCATATGCTCCACCACTGAGCCACGCAGGTGCCCCTAGACTAAGAACTTTAAATTTGGAAAAGACCTAGGAGCTACTTGCCTCAGCTCAGACAACTATTAAGCAGACAGAAGTGGGATGAAGATCCAGTGTCTCTTATCTCTTACTTAGATGCTCCCCACAAATCATTCCCCAGCAGAAGCCTCATTCATAATTAGCAAGAATGGGAAGGATTATAAAGAGCATAGCATGAATACTGAATGAAGTTGTGTCTATGAATAACACACTTTAAAATTCATTCTCCTAAACTGCCTTAACACTTTACAATCTTAAGTTTAATATCCTATAAAAGGCATTTTACCAAGATGTAAGTCATGCTCTTTTAGTGTTCAATAACTACAATATTTTTCAACACAGCAGCCAGATGTAGCACAGCCATGCCAATTACATGTACAGGACATCTCTTAACCTGAGGGGTCCAGCCTCCGATCACATAAAGCTTATTATTCACTGTTACTACGGCATGACATGCCAACTGCAGTGGAAGGGGAGACATCCTTCTCCAACTGTCCCGTTCTACAGAATACTTATCGACACAGTTTGTAATGAGATACTGGTTTTTAACTTTCATCTGTCCTCCTATAACATAGAGGTCATTATGGACACTGCCCAGAGCATATAGCTCTCGAAATTCAGCTGTGCATAACTTTTCCCAAAACTGGTTTCCTCTATCATGATACCTGCAAATTAAAAGAGAGAACCCAGGATTAGTGTTAACTGGAAAACAACTTATCCAAGAAACACACTTAAGTTTCTTCTCCAGCTAGAAACAACACCATTTGGTTCTTCTAATTGGAGAGGAAGAAACATTAAGATAGTAATAGAGGTTTGTGCTTCTTTTTTGGCAAGGATTAATGAACAAACTATAATGTTCACAGAAATAATTAACCGTATCTCTCTGCAGAATTTTAGAAAATATATTGACAAAGTATAGATTATCCAGGACTAGCTTTCATTTCCTAATTCTGAGACAGAAAATCAAGAACAAATAGGAAATCTTGCAACAAATCATTTGTAATTTTACTATACTATAAAAGAGGAAGGAATAAAAATGAAATACAAAAATGTCTTATTCTGTAGACTAGAAGTCTCATTTTAATACTACATTAAAGCGATCAGCTTTCCAGTAGAGAATCTCAAAATATCTCAATTCAGATATTTCTAATGGGACAAATTAGAATGCACAGAATTTTAAGGATTGTTCTTGTAGTTGTAACTAGCTTAGAACAGAGTCAGGAGCACCTGTAGATGTTTGCTGCTACATTTAACATCTGTTTTAATGCTATAGGTATGATCATTTTGCCAATTTCTTCTATGAAAAAGTATGTCAGTCTGAGAAGGGTTTTGGAAAGTAGGCACACCAGGATATATGGTCTCTCAGTACCTCCTAGAGTCCAGCACATTAACTATGTATGTGGTGGGGCAGGGGGGGGAATTCTGTAGTCACTAAATATATGATTTTATGGGTATCTTTTGTCTTGCCTCTTGATAATGGTAAGTCTGTTTTCTCCAATCATGATTTGGGACACATTGTCTAAGAAGAACAAAAGTACTTATGGGGACATTGGGATGTGAAATTAGATCTGTCCCAGAAAATCCAGAATATATTCTGGAATTCAAAACTAAAACAAAACCAGGAAAATATAGAAAATAAGAAAAAAAAAGGTGTTCTGCTTGGAAACAAATGAAGAAATTATGAATGTTCTATATGGGGTAAAATTTTAAAGTACAGACTACTTATTTTGTATCAAACATTATTTTGTATCGGATTATAGTAGTTTTTGCTTGTTCCGGGGAGCCAACTCTTATACTCTTCCCTAGAGATAACTCCTTGCTTCAGGCTTGACAGGGAAGTTGGAAGATAATGTTTCTTTCCTGGAGGGCATGTCTGGCTTGTCACACACTGAGCGCAGAAACTGAACAAACTCAGTGATCGTTGTCTTCTATGTAATTCTAGGTAGGGAGCCAGTCCCTGGAATCACAGATGATATTTTCACCACTAGTTTTAATTGGACTGGATTTTAGAAGAGGAAGGAGGGTTGATGGAATTTGGTGGCATCAATGGTGGTGTGGGGTGGGTACTGAAGTAAAGCCAGTGGATGAGGATATCAAGAGAACTAAAAAATAGGTTTAAGAAAACAGGCCAAGATTGAAATACATCCCATGAAGATTGGGAAGTTATGTGTTTGCTGGGCAATCACGCTAATATGATTTTAACCCTTTGAACTAAAAATGGGGAGAGAAAATGTCCAGATAAAACTATAAAACATATTAAGAAAAATGGATATGACATAAAATGCAATAGTGACAAAAGCGGTTCAACATTCACAGAGGTTGATCGTGTACATATCTTCAGCTGTCTGTACCCCCAAGTATGAGAAAGAATTACAGGAGATGGAAAGGTATATCTTTTCTGAAAAGAAATGACCTACTAGAGTACAGGTCTACTTCCTCTTTTAAGCCAAGAAATATATCTGTATAGAAGTCTACGAACTATATAGAGTAGAGGCAAGTTGAAGAGTATCCAGGCAAAGATAAAAGGGGTAAGAACAGAAATATTATTATAGGAATGTACCACGAGATGATCATTTCTCACACATATAATAAACTGGAACTAACATGACCTTCAGTAGTGCTATAAGACTTTAATTATCTAGATATCTGCTGGAAGTCTGTCTTATTTAAGCCCAAAGCAATGCTTCTTATATTTCCATTATTTGCCTTGCTGACCATTTCATTATTGGAGGAAGTAATAAGTAATAATAATAAGTAATAATAAGTGTATGTCATCAGAAAGGGAAGTAGGCTTTCAAAAAAAAGAGGAAAGATGTCTGAGGATCATAACAGAAAGACACCTGGACAAGGTTGGATGTTTATTAAAAATAATGGCAGTCAAGAATTAGGCAGGAGACATGAATAGACATTTCTCTAAAGAAGACATACAAATGGCCAACAGACACATGAAAAAATATTCAACATCACTCAGCGTCAGGGAAATACAAATCAAAACCACAATGAGATGCTACCTCTCACCAGTCAGAATGGCTAAAATCAACAAGACAAAGAAACAACAGGTGTTGGTAAGGATGTGGAGAAAAAGGAACCCTTGTGCACTGTGGGTGGGAATGCAAACTCGTGCAGCCACTCAGGAAAACAGTATGGAGGTTCCTCAAGAAGTTAAAAATAGCGCTACCCTATGACCCAGCAATTACACTAGGTATTTATCCAAAGGATACAAACATAGTGACTCAAAGGAGCACAGACACCTCATGTTTATAGCAGCAATATTCACAATAGTCAAAGTAGGAAAGAGCCCAGATGTCCATCAACAGATGAATGGATAAAGATGTGGTGTGTGTGTGTGTATGTGTATACATATATAGTGGAATATTACTCAGCCATTAGAAAGGATGAAATCTTCATTTGCAACAACATGGGCGAACTAAAAGGTATTATGCCAAATGAAGTAAGTCAATCAGAGAAAGACAAATATCATGATTTCACTCATATGTGGAATTTAAGAAATAAAACAAATGAACAAAGGGGAAGGGAGGGAAAAATAAAATAGGACGAAATCAAAGTGGGAGACAAACCATAAGAGACTCTTAACTCTAGGAAACAAACTGAGGGTTGCTGGATGGGAAGTGGTGGGGGGGGGGGCCATGGGGTATGGGAATGGGGAATAGGAATGCTGGGTGAGGAGTATTAAGGAAGGTGTGTGATGTAATGAACTTTGGGTATTCTATGCAACTGATGAATCACTAAACTCTACCTCTGAAATTAATAATGCACTATATGTTAATTAATTGAATTTAAATACAATAAAAAATAAAAATAATGGCAGAACCATGGACTGTCCTGATGAGGAAGAAAAAGAGCTATGTAAAGAACCTGAGGTATTTGTAGAAGAGGCCCTACAATGAAAAGAAGGGCACCTAGGGGTCTGACATCCTGGCTCTGTAGTCATAATTGTTCTGAGGGAGACTGTGCTTGCTGCCCAGGGACACGTTCTGCCCTCAAGGGCACAGGGCCAGGTCTCACCCAGAGCTCTACAGTCCCTCCCCTATCACTACTAAGGGGGATGAAGGTAAAAGGGGGAAAGGCCTATAGCTGAAAGCAGATAATGGAATGTTAAGAGAGGACAAAAAAATAGTAGACCTCTTAACCCTTTCTTTGTCCCAACTTTGCCGGCAATAATTCCTTTCTCACTGAAAAGTCTTAACAAATCCTCATAAGGGGGAAATGAGAGGGAGAGGATACCGAAGGAGAGCTTTACTACCTAGTGCTTATTCTATATACATATTTTTTATTTACCAAATTAGACTGAAGCCCTGAAAGCTCACTGAATACTTGCTGAATAAACAGTAAACGAATGTATGCTCCTCATATTTGAGACCTAGATAATATGCTATTTAGCAGATACTCATGTCTCCTATGATTCTAGAATTTGAACCATTCTTAGGCCACAGGCATTTTATGCTACTGGAGGTTTAGAAGATCTACAAATTAAGGATGTAGAATGAAAGCCAACAGATAATTAGTAATTCTTGGTTGAGAAAAAAAATTATTTACTACTCTGAATTATGAGCTAAAGATATCAGTTCAAAGGGATCAGTATTAATAAACTTTTCTTCTTGTTAAAAGTCATATCAAGCTCTTCAAAACTTGTAACTAAGCAATTACATTCTTTCATATGGATCAATAATGAAAGCTAAGCATGAAACTACAAATAGAATCATAACATATACACATTTAACTTATGGAAATCCAACTGTATGCTCTTAACAAATAAAAGGAAAAAACAAATTTTAAAATGTGGGTGATTTCATTATGAATTTTATATATATATAAAACATGTAATTATAGATAATTCTGACTACATGTAATTGAAGATATGAGCACTCTTTCCAGAGTACTTTCTTCTACCGTTGCTAATGTCAAAGCAAGATAATTAAAACCAATTTACAAATATTTGCGGGATACAAACCTATAGATTTCAACATTCTTGTTTTTTTGTCTAGAGAGTTTAGAGGCACTTGCTTCTCCAGCCACAATTATGGTGTTGTTTTCCATGACCACACCAGCACACACGGTTCCCAAGCCCTCTCCATACTTGGGAGAGGAGACAAAATAGGTCTTCCGTGAAACAGGATCAAAACAAAAACTGGCGTCCCCATAGTTCCTATGTCGTGACCTGATTCCTGAAGAATTGTTGCCAATGCAAAGCAACAGACTAGTAGTCTCCATGCCATAACGAAGATTTAGAGAGTGCTGCTGGGGAGTCTTGATGGCTTTGAATGCATTTTGAATTATGTCAATGCAATTTGCATCACATAGAAGCATTGTGTTCCTTTTTAGGGCTTGTCTTAAAAAAGAAGGATTTATAAGTTCCAATCTGACCTGCTTCAAAAGCTCAACAAGATGCTCTGTGCGCATTTCTTGGTTATGATTTACCCACCTCAGGACTAAGTCCAGAATGCTCTCTTCTCTCGATATGTTAAGGTCATCTGATTTGATAAGTTTCAGAAATTGGTGTGCTTCGATTTCTAGTATTTCTTCATGTAAGCTTACCTCAGCAAAGTGCTGATATAAATATTTCTTCGATTGATCAGATAAATCTTCAGCTCCTATCTGCTTTGCAAAATAATAGATACCTACACAGTTTGAGGCATCCATATGGTCCATCATATATTTTTGACACACACTAAAGATTTCTTCCATCTGCATAAAATAGGCAGCCATAGCTACAGTCTGTACATTGGCATTATTGATTTCTAAAGCTGCGTTGTACATATAATTCAATATCACGGACACACTTTCTGCTGTGATGTCATAAAGTATGACTTCCCTCTGAGTACATTCAAGTAGTCCACAGGTGAACATAGCTTTGAAATAGGGACTAAATGCAGACAGGACCAGCCGGTGGCAAGGAAATTTCTCCCCTTCTGCTATCAGTACTACATCGATCATTTCTGCTAATTCTCTCATGTTCTTAACTTGATTCAGTAAGTTCAAACTATGTTGGTATTTTTCTTTTCCCTCAGTCTTGCACTCCATGATACACTTTTCAATGTTTCTAAGTACGACGTCTTCAAATTTAGCTGGATTCTTGAGGGGCTATTTGCATGTCTGATTATTCACAAAGCAACAGAGATGTCCTGGAACACTCCTGATGGAAAGAAAAGAATCCTGTTTCCTGTAAGAAAAAGATTTTCTGTGATTTAAATATGCAGCATTAGTACTAAGAAGTATTTATAAATAAGTGTTATGCATTCCAAATGCAGTAAAGACAACCACTTTTGTATCTAAAAATAATGTGAGAGTATAAACAAGTAAATTATTAACTACTAACACTATTAACCTAATCTGCAGCAGAGATTTTTCTAGGAGGGCTGGTAAATCCTCCCTGGCAAGGTGAATGAAGAGAAGTGATAAGATGGTACATTTTGCAATTCCATTTGCAAAATACAAATACCAAATACAGCGGGCTCACAGGCCAAGGAGCAGGGGCATTAGGTAACCTGCTCTCCGAGGAGATGCATCACTGAAAATGTCATGTGCACCTGCCCCCAAAAACACACTCGAATATTATAATGGCCACAGAACCACACAGGAGGACTAAGGGGAAAAAAGTCCATTAAAATTCTGTTCAAACTTCTCCTCTGGGGGAAATAATTCAAAATGGTGCTTTGGAAAGCACCACCAAATGACTGTTGATCTGAGAATTCATAACACTCGAAACATACAACTAAACCATTCTAAACTTAGAAAGTGCACAAAAGCCATCCCATTCTTCCATCCCCACTTCTTGTTAAGCTTCTCTTCGCTCCCTACTTCACAGCAGCTGCGATGGACTCCCTTCTCCCCTTAAAAAGCACTGGTCTAATCAAAAGTCTCTTGAACCTAGTTGTCTCTCTTCACCTTGCCCTGGGGAATGGAAACAGGGCCCTTCAAGGACATTAATTAGCTATTTTGATTTAAAGAAAGACATTCCTGGAGTCAGCAACCTTCAGGGGAGAAGCAGATCTCCAGGCCCTGTCACCCTGTCTAGTTCTTACTTGGTTATAAGTTGCACACAGAATAAATGATGGTAGAAAAGTCAGTACTAAGTACTAGGAATTAAGAGAGGAAGACAGGCAGTAATTTCAATCAGACAAAAGCTAATTTTTCAGCTGTAAAAGTAGAACATTTAGATGTTCTACATCTCTGTAATCCTATCAAGATTAGAATGCTCAGTGAGATTTCTCCATTTCAATTCTCAGTGTATTACAATGAGAGATGGCACTTTTTTTGGTGTTGAATTAAAGTTCATTTCAGGAAACAAGGGTTAGGCACCACAGGAAGATTTAAGTATATAATGGCAACTATAAGACCTAAAAATCACTGCACTGGAGCATGTAGAATGATAATAACTAGCCAATCTCAGAACCTGTATACCTGAATCAGGAATAAAACCCTGCTTGTCAGATGTGCCAGCATTAATGGCTCAGCTTTATTTCAATAAAAGCTTAAGTCTTTGTGAGGCCTTGCAGGTTAAAAGTGAACCTTTGCTTTTTTACTTTCATCTGTTTTAGACTTTAACAAAGAGAATCCAATTGTGGGTAATTAAGAGGTCATTATATTTCTGAGCTCTCCTACAACACATTAGGAGTAGCCCAAGTCATATCATGTGGACCTCTTTGTACATAAACACATCAATCAACTTTATAGATGGCAGCTGTTACTTTGAGCTGAAAACCAGAAGTTTCCTTATAAGGAAATAAATATTAACAAATTTCTACTATTCCATTTGTACTGATACCTAAAAATCACTTAGAGGATATTGGTACCAGTGCTAGAAAGCCAAGAGCAGTTTCCAGATAGGATCACTAGATCCAGTATGATGTAGGCAGTTCAGACTCATTAGTTCCTAAAGTGTTGACCTTGATGCTGCTAGGAAGAAATGAGATGCTAGGGACCCCAACGTTATGACAGCAAACCTAGGATTTTGTATCTTTTTTTTTTTTTTTTTAAGATTTATTTATTTAGGGGTATGGGGGGTGGCTCAGTGGTTGAACATCTGCCTTTGGCTCAGGTCATGATCCTGGGGTCCTGGGATTGAGCCCCACATCAGGCTCCCTGCATGGAGCCTGCTTCTCCTCTGCCTGTGTCTCTGCCTCTCTGTGTCTCTCATGAAAAAATAAGTAAAATCTTTTTAAAAAACGATTTATTTATTTGAGAGAATGAGAGAGAGCATAAGCCGGGTTGCAGGACAGAGGGAGAAGCAGACTCTCCACTGAGCTGGGAGCCCAATGTGGGGCTTGATCCCAGGACCCTGGGGTCATGAGCTGAGCCAAAGGGGGACGCTTAACCAATTGAGCCACCCAGGTGCCTCAGGATTTCATATATTTAAGATAGGAACCAAACCACCCTTGTTGAACTTTGTGGCATAGGGCTAGCTTAATAAAAACACAGGGAGCATCAGTTTCAAAGAGAAGTTAAAAATGGAATAACTAGTAGAATACGTGCTTCTTTTCTTTATAAATATAGTAGTACCTTGTAAACAACTTTGCAGTGGACAATGTTGGGTTTCCCCCAGAGTCCAACCTGCCTTCTCTTGGAGCAGATAGAGTAGGACCACTGTGGCTGGTTCAAGGACAGATGTGAGACCTGATATCTCACATTCTGGCTAAATCAGAGTGAAGTTCAGGTCTCTGGTTCAATGGCTGGGGTGTCCATGTGTTATGTAGATGAGAGGTCTGGAACTGCTACAGCTGTGTCCCCATAAGCCAGCGTGAGGACATAGTTAATATAGGGAAGAAGGCAGAGAATCCAGAGCATGGGTTTGAAACATGCTTTACATCTCTATTTTTCAGTTTTCAGTGACAAACCATTTCCTTTATTGTTTAAGCTAGTTTGAATTGGGATTGCTGTAACTGACACTCAAGAGTCCTTACTGGTACAAAGTGGCATATGCAAAAAAGGTTGAGGAAAGGTTGCTAAAGGTAATTGCAATTACATATTTTGCAAAATTACACTTCCGTTATATTCTTATGTTTTCTGATAGTATACTGTCAAGTAAAAGAACTAGAGAAGCTTCTAATTATTCTTTAAAAAAAAAAGATTTTATTTATTTATTTGAGAGAGAAAGAGTGAGAGAGTGTGTGAGAGACTCTGAAGGAGAGAAAGTGACCAGGGAGGACGAAAGAGGGAGGTAGTGGGAGGGGAAAAAGAATCTCAAGCACACAGCCAATACAGGGCTCAATCTCATGACCTCGAGATCATGACTTGAGCTGAAACCAAAAGCTTGATGCTTAACCAACTGAGCCAGCCAGGCGCCCCTTCGTTTCTTCTTGATCGAAGGCAATAATCACTAAGTGATTCTGAGTTTACCTCTTCTCATTCAATGGCCACATTTTACAGGTGCAGGAATTGAGTTTTAAACTCAGTTCTGACTCCAAAATCTGCAGTCTTAACCATTCACTCTCAAGCAAGAGTGGGCAAAGTAGGGCCAGAGAGTAAATATTTCAGGTTCTTGGGCTCTAGGGTCTCATTCCTAACAACTCAACTCTGCTGTTGTAATGCAAAATGTATGTATGTATGTAATACATAAACAAATGAGCATGGCTGTGTGCTAATGAAATGTTTTAGGGCTACTGAAACTTGAATTTCATATCTTTTCTTGTGTCACGAAACAGTATTCTTCTTTTGATTTTTAAAAGCTATTTAGAATTAAATCCATTCCTAGCTTTGGCTATACAAAAACAGGCCACAGGACAACGACTCTTGCTCTACTGTTACAAATAAGTCCATTTTCTAGATCATGAAAAGGACAATATCCCATCTGCGTGGCTAACCTCCACTTCTCTGCTTAAGCCCCGCTGAAGAGTTTTGATTCAAAAAGATTAAAAAAGATCATCTGGTTGCCCCCAAGGATCCCAAATATAAGTCAATTTCTTGAACACACACTTTATTTGGATGCAGTTTGTCTGCACCAAATATTGGCTTCAACAACAAACACTTTTAAAACAAATAACTGGGGATCCCTGGGTGGCGCAGTGGTTTGGCACCTGCCTTTGGCCCAGGGCGCGATCCTGGAGACCCGGGATCGAATCCCACGTCGGGCTCCCGGTGCATGGAGCCTGCTTCTCCCTCTGCCTGTGTCTCTGCCTCTCTCTCTCTCTGTGTGACTATCATAAATAAATAAAGAAAAAAATATAAAAAAAAAAGGGAAAAAAAAAATAAAAAATAAAACAAATAACTGTTTCCAACATTCTGAAGAAACATTTATGAATTTTTTAGAGGGTGTATATATTTGTTAAGTATCCCCTCCTCCCACTTGTTTTATACACCTCTTGAAAGCTACTCAAGATTTCAATGGATTTATGGACCAAATGAATTTACTGATGGAAATCCTGGAAAATATCCAGGCAGTTAAATGTACCACCATACTTTCAAAGACGTTCTCAGCATTGTGTCCTGTACCTATAAGGTCCAGAGAAGATACTGGCATTGTAGATGGGGGCTTTGAAGTGAGTGTGTGCTGGATTTGAATCTCAGTTTAGCCACTTACTTGCTATAATCCTAAAATGACTTAACCTTTCCAAACCTTGGTTTGTTCATCTGTAAAATGGGGAGAATGTATATAAAAGTAGGTCAGTTCTTGGCATCAATAAATGGAAATCATTGTTATTTTATAGTAGCATAGAAGAGTGTAGCTCAGAGTCTAGACACATGGGCTTTGGCTGGGTTACTGAGGTCTGGGTTTGAATCCTTGCGCTACTATCTAGTGACATGAGCAAGTTTCTTAGCCTTTCCTAGCCTTGTTCAGTTTTCTCATCTTTGAGAATTATTTAAGAATAGTTGGGAGAATTCAAGAAGACCATGCATGTACAATACATCATTTGCTTGGTAAAATCTGTTTGGTACAACTGAAGCAGGATACACCTGTATAAATGATTTTCTAATAATAACAATGTTTGGGTCCATATACAAACTGCTTGTGGGTACAGACACAGCTTATAAATAAAAGAGAGCTGACAGCAACTTTTTCTTATAATGAGGGCAGAGAGGGCAATCTCCTTTCATCAGCAAAACAAAACTGTATAAATGTTCTCAATGGTATCAATGGGAAGTTATTCTCTGTTCCAATTTATAGAAGACTGAACTGGTGCATTCATATTAATAGTACCCATAATAACAGAGAAAAAATGAGTAGCAAAGATAAATACAAATCACAAGAATAAAGCCTAATTACTTTGCAAATCCAAAATGCAGTTATACCCATGTCCAGTGTATTTAGTTTTGAAAGATAAACTGCTACAAATTTTAATGTGGCATAAAAATGTTAAACTGCCAAGGATTTGCTTTTATAATGTTTACTTTTATAATCTTTGCATTATCTTTAAGGTTGCTACTTTTTCTACATAACGAATGATACATGAGTTTGCTTCCATGCTTTGCTGAAGTCAAAACTAGTTTAAATTCATAGCAGCACTGTTTGAAATAGCAAAAAACTGGAAGTAACCTAAATATTGATTAACATGAGAACAGATAAACTAGAGGATATTCACTCAAGAGAATACTGTACAGCATAAACAATGAACTAGAGCTACATATATCAACATGAATTTCACAAACATAATGTGTGCAAAAGACTGCAGAAGAATAGATGCTATCTATATACCATTGATCTCATGTTTAAAATATGCAAAGTAGTTATGTTCTAACAGAGTAAATATAGATGATATATTCTGACAAAATATAAACAATTGGTAAATCTGGGAAAGGGTATATGGGAGTTTTTTATACCATTCTCGGAAGTGTTCTGTGAATTTCAAGTTACATCATAATAAAAAAATGAAGGGCGCCTGAGTGGCTCAGTTGGTTAAGCATCCGACTCTTGATTTTGGCTCAGGTCATGATCTCAGGGTCCTGAGATGGAGCCCAGAGGCGGGAGGCTCCATGCTCAGCAGGGAGTCTGCTGGAGATTCTCTCTCCCTCTGTCCCTAACCCCCTTCACACTCTCATTCTCTCTTTAATAAATAAATCTTTTTAAAAAAAGATAAAAAGTTTAACAAATTATATATTCTTTAAGGATACATACAACTGTGGCGGAATACAGAGGAATGAAGGGTAAGTATAAAAAACATCAAATTTAGGATAGGGTTGCCTTCAGGAAGTGTGAAAGGAGGGAATACAATTGGAGAACTGTACTTACCATAGTGAGCACTGCATACTTTCTGAAATTGTCCAGTTCACTTATGTTGTTCACCTGAAACATAACATTGCATGTCAAATACATTTCACTAATACAGATTTTAAAAAAAGAGCCTATTTTCACCAACACCACCCCTCATTCAAACACCACAAGGCTCTTCACAATCTGGCATCTCCCTACCTTTCCTGCCTCAGCTCCTGGCTTTCCTTCCTTGTATCTTTCAGTTTTTTAGTATTACTGAACTAACAATTCTTTTTTTTTTAAAGATTTATTTATTTATTTATTTATTTATTTATTTATTTATTTATTTATTTATTTATGATAGACATAGAGAGAGAGAGAGAGAGAGGCAGAGACACAGGAGGAGGGAGAAGCAGGCTCCATGCCAGGAGCCTGACATGGGACTCGATCCTGGGACTCTAGGATCGAGCCCTGGGCCAAAGGCAGGCACTAAACCGCTGAGCCACCCAGGGATCCCCTGAACTAACAATTCTAATGCATACGTTGCCTTTACACATGTTGTTCTGTCTGGAAAATCTTTCTCCCCATTCCGCCTGGGTGGCTCAGTGGTTGAGCATCTGCCTTTGGCCCAGATCGTGATCCTGGGGTTTTGGGATCGAGTCCCACATCGGGCTCCCTGAGAGAAGGCTGCTTCTTCCTCTATGTCTCTGCCTCTCTGTGTCTCTCATGAATAAATAAAATCTTTAAAAAAAATGCAAGTGGCTCTTCAAAATTCAGCTCAG
Source organism: Canis lupus familiaris (assembly GCF_011100685.1). NCBI lineage: Eukaryota > Metazoa > Chordata > Mammalia > Carnivora > Canidae > Canis > Canis lupus. The sequence goes on along the minus strand of NC_049241.1, from coordinate 1,987,196 downwards.
GGCACTTGGGTGGCTCAGTGGTTGAGCATCTGTCTTTGGCTCAGGTTGTAATCCTGGGGTCTGGGATGGAGTCCCCAGACGGGCTCCTCACAGGGAGCCTACTTCTCCCTCCACCCATGCCTCTGCCTTTCTGTGTTTCTCATGACTAAATAAATAAAATCTTAAAAAAAAAAATTCAGCTCATACATCACTTTCCCCATGAAACCTTCTCTGCTCTTCCTTGCTTATACCTTGAAATGGTGATTGTTGCATCTGCCTGCCTCCCCTTTCAATGATGAACACATTGAGGGTAGGGGGCTCATGTTTCAATCATTTCCATATTCTTAACATCTGTCTGTGATGATGCCTGCTACATTGGAGCTGCTAAATAAGGTCTGTGCAATTAAATGTTTTGTTTAGTCCTAAATTACAAGTTCATGATAACTTTTTTCTTCTCGTTTTATACATGTTAATAAACCACGCTTTTGAGTTTTTCTACATTTAAAAGTTGTGCTTGATTCTTCAAGTTGCTATTTTTCCCAAGTCAAACAAATAACCCAGAACCCTTATGTTGACTTCTTTGTAGCTTGATGCACTGTGACACCCACTTCTCACTTTTACTTTCAAAGTTAATTCCCAGTCACCATGTGCTCTCAGGAATTAGGCCCCAATTTTTAGGGAACTGAAGCCAGAGATCACAAACTGGCTGCTCACAGACTTTTTTTTTTTTTTTTTTTTTAAGTAATTATCAAAACTGACACACGGTAGCATCTACTGAAAAAAAAAAAAAATGGAGGGTGTGGCAACAGTGGACCATTAATTCCCATGGTGACAAATGTGCATGACCTGAGCCCACGGTTGCCACCTCTTAGATGGCACATCTATTCTCTTTTCTCCTTTCTCCAGCCCCCATTATCCTGCAGTGAGACCTGAGTGTCAGTCCTCATTTATAATTCTTCTCATGCTCTTGCTTTTCTCCCCCTGCCTTTTTAGTTACCCTACAGCCATTTATTTGTGACCTCTGGTTTTCACCATTCCATTCCCACATCTTATTTTACTTATCACATATTGGACAGACACTGGTAGAAAATGGCCCAGAATCCCACCACCCTAAATGCACTGAGTTTCCCACTAGTATGGAAAAACACCGGATTCATTTAATAGTAATAATCCATCCCCATCCCCCACACTAGGTGTTTCATAACGGCCAGGCTTGTAAATGATAAAGCTCAATAAGACAAGTTTCCTTTTTGCTTTCCTTTGAGGCATTCACACTGTTTTGCATTCTCAGGGTGCTTTATACTTTTCAAAGTGCTTTAACATGCATTATACAGTAGCTCATTAGCTCCTCTTAGGAATCAAGTAGGGGGGAAATGCAAGGCAATTATATTCCTGGCTTTTAAGCTAAGGGAGCTGCCTGGGGATACTTTCCATGCTTACTGAAGCTTTTTAAAGCGCCAGGCCCTACTCAAGGCCCGGGGCTGAGGCCAGGAGCGGAGAGACAGGGCCCTCCTACCTATATGGAGCTTACAGTCTAGTGAAGGAGGCAAGCGTTAATGCAGATGAGGCTACGGCAGTGAATACTGCCACGTCAGGGAGAGAGGGGACCCCCGGCTGGGCAAGGATGGCCTCTGGAAGGAAGGCACTGCTGGGCTGGGCAGGGCTGGGCAGGGCTGGGCAGGCAGGAGCCGGGCCCCAGGACCAGGGAGGCAAGCGCAGTGGGCCAGCAAGTGCTGAGGGCCGGGAGGCCGCCCCACCGGCCCGGCCCCAGGGCTCAGACAAGGCCCTCGACAGGGGCCCGCGTCTCCTCGGTCACCGTACTTACTAGCTGCTGATCCCCGGCGCGAGGCACGGCCCCACGGCTCCGCAGAGGCCGCAGCGATGGCGCCGTGACCTGGCCCGGTGGCCGCGCAGACCGGGCCGGCCGGGGCGGGGCAGGGCAGCTAGCGGGCTGGACGGCGGGCACTGCCCAATATGGGCCTGTCTGGGCCCAGCGATATAAATAGAGCGCGCTGCGCCAGCCGGGGACCGAGGGCCCGGGCCGCGCGGGGGGGCGGGGAGGCCGCTGGCAGCTCCCCTGCAGCGACAGGTGCGGGCCCTCGGCGCCCGCCTGGGAGCCCAGGACGCGGCCGCTCTGCGCCTGCGCGGGTCGTCCGAGCGGGCCCCCGCGACGGCAGTCGGCTCTGCGCCTGCGCGGGTCGTCCGAGCGGGCCCCGGTGAAGGCCCAGGGTGCGGCGCTGGTGCAGGCGCAGGCGCAGAGCGGCCGGCGGGCCAGGGCGGCTGAAGGTCCAGTTGGAGCCGGCAAGGAGCTCTTTTAAAGAGAATATAGAAGTTGGATTTTGATAAATGACATATCTGTACCCCGAATATTTTTTTAAAAAAATACAAAATGACCAAAACCCAGTATGTGTGGGCTCACTGAAAGTGAAATTTACCGAAAGTAAATACAAATTTCAGATAAGTAACCGACAGTTTTTAAGTATATGCCCCAAATACTGCACGGTCACTTCACTTTTAAGTGAATGTGGGTGCTGGCAAGTCTACCATCACCTTTGGCCTTAGGTGGGAGGTCCCCTAAAACCTGGGAAAAGACTGATCAGTTATGCCCAGGTGTGGGATGGTGCAGGGAAGAGGAATGTTCCCTGGAGGGAAGTGGAACAACATCTACTGTGTGGATAAGGCTGTGCTATTAGGTCAGGTAACACAAAATTGTTATCTTATACAAGTTTATTTCTTATATTCTGGAGGTCAGAAGTCCAAAAAGAGTATCCCTGGGGTAAAAACAGAGTGTCTGCAGGGCTGCTCCCCCCCTTCTTTTTTTGGAGGCCCTAGGGGAGATCTGTTTCCTTGCCTTTCCAGCTTCTATGAACTGTACTCATTCTGCAACTCATGGCCCTTTCCTCCATCTTCAGAGCAGGAAACAGGCAATTCTTTCCCAGATTGCACTTTGTACTAATTTTCCTCTTCCCTCTTCTTTTAAAAATTTAAATTGTGGTTAAATAAACATAAAATTTTACCAATTTTTAAGTGTATGATTCAGTGGCATTAAATACATCCACAATGGTGTGCAGCCATCCCTACTACCCATTTCCAGAATTTTGTCATCAGAAAGAAAACAACAGTTTCTCAAATAGGAACTTTGTAGGCATTAAATAATAACTCTCTTTGCCCCCCTGGTTTGCCTCTTCCCCCAGCACCTGGAGACTTCTATTCCAATTTCTGTCTCTATGAATTTGCTTACTTCAGATGCTTCATATAAGTAGAATCTACAGTATTTGTCCATATGTGTCTGGCTTATTTTAGTTAGCATGATGTCCTCAAGATTTATCCACATCATGGTATGTATCAGTATTTCATTCCTTTTTAAAGTTGAGTAACATTCCATTGTGCATGCACATGTGCATGTGTGTATACATACATACCATATTTAAAACAAAACACATTCCATGTTGGTAAAATTCCTTAAAGCATTTGAGAAGCTTATGTCAGTCCTTGCATGCATTTATGTTTACATGTACATATTACAGTTGTTTGACAAAACTCCTCTCTCCCTTTCCCACAAACATCTGATCTGTTAGCCCACTTTAAGTCCTTCTACACCTGATTCTTTTCCTGCTTCTGGTTTTGTTTACCAGATGATTGTGCCAAGCTAATGAATCTTTCTCAGCTTGCTCTGAAGACTATGTTTGATTTCCCGTGTGGCTACTTTATTTCACCTTTTCTAGAGGAAGTGAAACACATGTCAAGGGCTAAGGCTTCCTGTGGGTGGAGAGGCTAAGTTGGAAGCTGAGCTCTTGGGGAGTTTAGCGGATTCTCAGATGATTTGCCAGATATTAATGAAGGATTAATATTGTCAAATATACTGATATGCCAAAAACTTGTTTTAAGGCACATGCTTTTTGAATAGATTATACATAAATATGTACTTTACTCAGTAGTGGCTTACTGCTTCATTTTCAGCCTTCATTTTCTTACAATGTTGAGTTGCTTTCCTGTATTCCTTCGGGTGTATTTTGCCATTTTGGTTTAATTTAGTCCTCCTCCCGCCGCCTTGAAGCTAATCTACCCCATGTCTGACTCCTTTTTATTGTGATTTGCCTCCAGGCAGCTTTTCCTTGATAAAGAAGTCACTTTTCTCTCCACATATCCATTCCTGCCCCATGACATCTCCACCTTTTAAAGGAAAAATACACACCTCGGAACTATTCCCGACACAGCACACTGGTTCCTATCTTGAACTATTATCTGTCACTTGGCTTGGCAACCAGGCTTCTAAGTGAAAAAATGAACAACCAACCTGATCATTTCAAACTTAATTCAACCCCAAAACAGCCTACCACAGAATGACAAATGGATACACACTAGTGGAATCAGCTTCTTTGTCTTCATTCTTGCTCTCCTGCCGTACTTCTGCTACATCTTCTTATCTATGGAGTGATATTTTTGAAATATTATCTTTCTTCCCACCCTCCTTCCTTCAGCATATATTTCCTTATGATGCTTTGCTTCTCTGTGCCATTTCAAATTTGCAGCTGCTCTAGCTCATTGCCTCTGGGGGGGGGCGGGTATGGAAAAATCAGGACCTCAGAAAACCTGGCAGGTGGGGAACAGAAGAAATACTCTCTTCTGATTCCAGAAGCCTTGGCTCTTTCAAAACAGGAATGAATTATTGGTATGTGTAATACATTTGGGAGGAAACCAAAATTACGGCAATGATCTTCTATCCATACCTCTTTCCCCAGCTGAGAAGAAGGGGGTCTCTGGAGGAGAGATAATAAGGAAGAAGACCCATGCCCTGTTCAGCCGAACTAAGTGTGGGGTAGTTTGGCAGCCAGAACCCAAAGAGAGGAAATGATTCCATAGTGTCTTTGCCAGTGACGGCTTCAGGTAACCATTCGAGAGGCTTGCGTACTCACCCAGGGCCCCAGTGAGGCCCAGAGAGCCACTGAACCAGAGAGGCCCCTGCAGAGAGGTACATGGAGACTCTTGCAAGACCAAAGACCTAGGGGCAATGCAGACAGAGGACAGCCATTGAGCATGGGAAGGCTTGCCCCTTAGCCTGACTCCAGTGTGTTGGTTAGATATCCTGCCCCCCCCCAAACTCAGATGCAACTCTGAGGAAGAGGAAGGCTTGGCCATCCTGGTGGCAGGGAACTTCAACTATTAGTGTTGACCCTAGTAAAGTAGTATTTCACTCACACTGTAGTTTGTGGACTGTGGAAATAGAGGACTTGACACACCCAAAGTCTGGTACAGAAGCATGAGCAGCAGCAGAAGTGGTTTGTCACTCTATGGGGGATGGGATGCAGGGAGCCTAGGGATTCTTTCAACTTTAGTTTCAGCAAGCAATGAGAGCAACTTGAAAGAGAGAGATAAGAAACAGGAACTAAAATTATCACTACCAAGTCTTTTGTCTGTAGCTGGTTCTCTTCCCATCCTGAATGTTAGTCTTTCTTGTTCATGGCTGGATCCTCAGAACCTGGAAAAGTGCCTGGCACAAAGGCAGTGCTCAAAAATCATTAGGGGGGGGCAGCCCAGCCCGGTGGCTCAGCCGTTTAGTGGCACCTTCAGCCCAGGGCCTGATCCTGGAGACCCAGGATCGAGTCCCACATCGGGCTCCCTGCATGGAGCCTGCTTCTCCCTCTGCCTGTGTCTCTGTCTCTGTCTCTCTCTGTGTGTCTCTCATGGGTGAATAAATAAAATCTTTTTTAAAAAATTAAAAAAAAATCATTAGGGAGTGAACCAGCAAGTGGGTCAGAGCAGTTTTTTGAAGGTACTGGGTGGGATTCAGTCTGGCTAGTGTGGGATGCCCCTGAACCAGGCTTGGATGTGAGAGCACTGGGGGCGCTGTATCCCAGGGCAACAGAAGAAATGCCCCTATCCCTGCTGCTCTGCCGGGTGAAGAGATGGACTTCAGAAACTTCCACAGCTGCCTCACACTCTCTCTTCACAGAGCAGTCAGAGGTCTTTGATTCACCTTTGGGTGACTTGACTCACCTCTACCTCCAGGTGTCCTGTGGGTGCCTCTGACTGATGGAAGCCAGGTCACCAATCCACACCCTGGCTTTGAGAACGTCTAAGGGACAGAACTTCAAGAAAAACAATTTTTTGTACTTTCTAGTTCTTAGAGTTGGAGGGTTGGGTTGGGAGGCATGTTGCCACACCTCCATCATTTTCAGGTTTGTGGGCTGTGGGAAGCTAGGCCACCACCACCTGACAGAGCCAGAGGTAAGTGTGGGGGGCAGGCAGGGTTTTCATGCCCAGCACTTGTGGGTGTGGGGGGGTCAGGGGTTCCAGCAGTTGCAGCGCTTCATTTTTATATCTTTATTGGCTGTTTTGCTCTGAAGGGCTCAGGGCATTATTGCCTGTGGCTGTCATGTGGTGCTCAACCTACAGAGCTTCCTATTGTAGCAGGTGCACACACCTGTTGTAGTTTCCCATCAAGCCCGAAGGCTTCTAGAGACCAAGGGCTTTGTCCTGTTCACCTTTGTGGTGCATTCTCATGCCTGCCTCAGGCCCCAGAGAACAGATGGTCAGGGAACATTTACTGATTTGGGTGACCAGGAGGCAGAGCTGGTAAGTGACAGGAGAGTGAGGCGGGGCTGAGACACCTGGTATCCTAACCTGGCACTGCTCCTGAAGACTTCCTGGCCTCCTGTAACTCAGCTCTGGGAGTTTAACAGGCAAAGTGATAAAGCACCTACCTCACACCCGAGTTTTAGGAGGATGAGCTAGGAGAAGGAACAGATGTGGAAAGGGCTTTGATAAACTATCAAGTAACTCAACTTCATTTGCCCTGATGAGGCTGGAAACTCCTTTCCCCAAAGATCATGAAAATGGGACAGAAAGCCATTTCTTCCTGATAATATTTATTGTATCCTGTCTTGAGGCAGAGGTATGGACTGTACTTCTTTTGAAGGCTCTTCCACTTTCAGAATCCATCACAGGGAAGCACGGGGAAGGGAGTTATCTACCTACTAAGCCATGTTTTCCCACTGCTATGACGGTAAACCATGCTCATATGTGCAGCCTTCAACCTGCAGGTGTTCAAGGCTATGCACCAAATCTAATAGATCTGAGGGTTTTTGAAAGATCATGAACTTTCTGGAAGCCACATTTCTCTCTCTATACCAAGATTATTTCATTTTCCCCAGCAATGAAATTCTTAAATCCTGACTATGTGAATAATCAAATCTTGCTTTTTAAGCAGACTCCAAGTAGTTTACTAACAAAGGTATGGCTAATTATTATTATTGTCTGTTGCATTATTATGCTGTGACCACTATTTATGGTGGTAAATTAAGTAATAAATTACCACCATAAATAGTGGTGGTAATAAATTAAGGTATATAGGTTTGGCTGCTCTAAAAAGAATTTGAATGATAGTTCCCTACAGAAAAAAGGAAGTTTCTTTTTCTTTCATGCAGAATTACAGGGAGTAAAGAAGCAAATGGGGCAGTGTCAGTGAGGCTACAATCTAACAGGCCTCAACATTTCATGGCTTAACATAATAGAAAAGATCTTTTGCTTATGCAAAGCCTGAGGCAGGTATTCAGACCATCACAGTAGCTGTCCTTCATCTAGTGGTTCAGGGACTCTGGCTGACAGTGGCCCTACTGAGGGCCCCCAGGTGTTCATCTCCAGGCCAGCCAGAAGGGAAAGGATGTGGAAAGAGGTACACAGCAGGTTTGTGGGTTGGGCCCAGGAGGAGCAAATCTCACACCTGCTCACATCCCATTGGAAAGGCTGAGGGTGCATGGTCACACCTAGCTTTGAGGAAGGGTGGGAAGTGAGGTCTAGTTCCATGTCAAAAAAGATTGGAAAAAGGATTTTGGTGGGTAGCTGTCTGTTGTGGACCAACTTGAAACAGAGACACTGAGTGAAAACTAGAACTTATGAAAGCAGGACATTAGTCCCTCCAGATGTTTGGAAAATGGAGTTCTGAGAACAATTTGGGAAATTCTGTGTTCTATATCCCTTGTTGGAGAATCAGAATGCAGAATTAAAGGTTCTGATGAATCCCGCAGTAAAAATGCAAAGCATTTCCTACACATTCTTGACTCTGGATCTACGATGTGAATATGGGTCTGTGTATTATGCATGCTGAGACTTGTGTGGGGCATACCTGGGAAGCAGTGACTGGGTGGAAGAGGACCTCAGAGCAAGTTAAGAATATGTTTAGATAGAAGCTTTAAGTCTATTAAAGGCAAGAACTGAGAGATACCCCTGGGAAGGAGGAGATTCCAAATATCAGAGAGGTGGAAGGTTATGGAATCAAGGCAGGGAGGTGGGAAGGAGCCAGAAACCAAAGTGGCAGAAACACGTCCCCATCTCTCAGACCCACTGGAGACAGCTGTAGAGGAAATGACAGAGTGCTGTTGCTCATGTATGTTGATGATCTCTTCCGTTGCTCCTGGCGCTCCTGCTACCTGGGGCTCTGACTCCGTCTTCCAGCGGGTGATGGTGCCAGTGGTGTCACGTGAGTCTTGCAGTGTAATGCCTCTTGCCCAGTTCTCATTTAATCCTCACGCCACCCAAAAGATCGTGTGTGGAGAATGACAGGGTAGTGCCACCGGCTGGTGAGGGATCTGGCCACGGAACCCCACCCCTTAATTCTATACCTGTTACACCAGCTGCTTCATCATTCTACTGATCATTTGACCCTTGTGTCTTTGGATAGTCTCCAGGTGTGAAGAGAGGGTCTCCTGTTGTCTTTTCTTGGAGAGTTTAACAGAGCAAGGCTTTGTGGCACTTTGCTAGAGATGCCCCACCACCTCTACTGTTACGGGTTGAATTGTGTCCCTTCAATGCATATGTGGGAGTCCTAATTCCCTGGCAACTCAGAATGTGACCTTATTCGGGATGGAGTCTATACAGAGGTAATCAAGTTAAAATGAGGTAGGTCATGAGTGTGGGTCCCAAACCAATATGATCGGTGTCCTTATCAAAAGGGGAGACTTGGGGGATCCCTGGGTGGCGCAGCGGTTTGGTGCCTGCCTTTGGCCCAGGGCGCGATCCTGGAGACCCAGGATCGAATCCCACGTCGGGCTCCTGGTGCATGGAGCCTGCTTCTTCTCCCTCTGCCTGTGTCTCTGCCTCTCTCTCTCTCTCTCTGTGTGACTATCATAAATAAATAAAAAGTAAAAAAAAATTAAAAAACAACAACAAAAAAAAGGGGAGACTTGGAGACAGACATGCATATAGGGTGGTCACCTGTGAAAGTGAAGTTGGCCATCTACAAAGCAAGAAAAGAGGACTGAAATAGACCTTTCCTTCCCAGCCCTCAGAAAGAAGCTGCTGCCCCTGCCATCACCTTACTTTCAGACTTCCAGCCCCCAGTACTGTGAGATGAATTTCATGCTGGTACCAGTGTGTGGTGCTTTGTTACAATAGCCCTAAGAAACTAGACCACCACCCCACTCACCCCCAAGCAGATTCAGTCTATGTTGGTAGTGCTGGTGTTCAGGTTGCTGTAAAAATGCCTGCAAAGGTTGTATTGTCTTCTTATCCATGAAGATATTATACACAACTTAGTCAATAACTTGGCAAAATCAGGATACACTGTGCAGATGATCATTTCTTTAACTTATTTTACAAAAGAAAATGAGGTTAATTTGATCTAATTTGCATGTATTTACTTTGTGGGTGAGTTCATATTGACTGCTAGAGACCACAGTCTTTTCTAAATGTTCATAGTCCATACATTTGAAAATACATTCCAGAATTTTTCCAAGGATCAAGTTCAAGTTTGTCAGTCAATAATGATCATAATCCACTTTTTATCAATTGCAACACTTGCCCATCAGGAGACTTACCAGATCTGAGTTCCTTTAGCATCTTTCATCCTACTAGCTCTCCTGTCTTGGGGATCTTTTTCCTTCTCCTTTTATTTTGAAAGAATTTCAAACATACAAAACAGTTGCGAGAATACTAGTTTTTAAAAAGGTTTTTTTTTTGGTGGGGGGAGAGGGCACCTGGGTGGCTCAGTTAGTTGAGTGTCTGCCTTTGGCTTGGGTCATGATCTCAGGGTCCTAGAATAGAGCCCTGGGTCAGGCTCCCTACTCAATGGGGAGTCTACTTCTCCCTCTCCCTCTACCGCTAAGGTACATTCAATAACAAAAATAAAGAAAATGCAAAATATTATGAAGAAGGAAATAAAGATCACCACAGTTAATATGTTGGTTATATCTTTGTAGACAGAATTTGTAGTATTAATAGTAAATACTATGTTTTTCTTTTGTGTGAGATTTGTGTTTGAGCTTTGTTTAAGGTACATTTCACTGTAGGAATTTTTTTTTAAGATTTTATTTATTTATTCATGAGATACACAGAGAGAGGGAGAGAGAGGCAGAGACACAAGCAGAGGGAGAAGCAGGCAGGGAGCCCGACATGGGACTTGATCCCGGGACTCCAGGATCACACCCTGGGCCGAAGGCAGGCTCCAAACCCCTGAGCCACCCAGGGATCCCCCTCACTGTAGGAATTTAAATTTGTTCTGTGATTGAATTCATCCATCTTCTCTTTTTCTGGGTCTCTGGGATTTACATACTTAGAAGACCCTTCCACCAACATTCACACCTAAAGAATGTAAAAACATCCTCCTGTTATGTTTTCTAGTTGTCTTCGTCTTTGTTTTTTACACTTAAATTTTAAGGCATCTGGGATCAATCATGGTGAAAGGGGAGTCCCTCTACCCTCAATGATGCAGTACTTTCTCCACCACCATTTACACATAACTCATCTCTTTCTTACTAATTTGAAGTGCTACTTTAATCGTAAACTAAACTTCCCTCTGTAACTGGATCACTTTCTCGACATTCTGTTAGCTCTCTGCATTTCAAATTTCTGCTGGCACTTGTAGCTTTACCGTCCTGTTCTAATGGTTACATCTTTAGAATATGCTTTACCACGAGCAAGGGCAAATGCCCGTTTATGACATTAAAAACAATTCTTGGCTTTCATAGCCCATCTGGTCATAACTTTTTTCTCTTTTGAAACATTGGTTATAGAAAATTTTATGTAAACATAGTAAACTAATTGAAACTATACCCCAAAGAATAACAATAACAAAAGCCTTTTGATAAGCATTGTTCTAGACAACAGCACCATGTACTTGTTTTGATAAATGTACACACTGTTTGCCAAAAGGAAACTTCCTTTTCTGTAACTTGGTTTGATGCTTTGACAGCTGATAGACATAGTCAATCATATCAGTCAATCATAGCTGATAGATAGTCAATAACATAGACCATCACTTCTGGCGTCTGCATGGTACAAGTGCGTGGAGTGTAATTTACATAACTGCTTCTCACTGATCTCATACCATTTCGGTTCTTTCCTTTTTTTCTCTTCTCTTATAAATATGGTGACAAATTTCCTTTTACATCCAGCTTTTGAGCTTCTAATAATTTTCTTCTTCTGATGTATTCTTAGAAGTAGGATTTCTTGGGCAAAAGATGTACATACTTTTCTTGGTTTTACACTTTTTTATAGTTTTTTTTTAAGTTTTTTTTTTAATTTTTTTAATTTATTTATGATAGTCACAGAGAGAGAGAGAGAGGGGCAGAGACACAGGCAGAGGGAGAAGCAGGCTCCATGCACCGGGAGCCCGACGTGGGATTCGATTCCGGGTCTCCAGGATCGCGCCCTGGGCCAAAGACAGGCGCTAAACTGCTGCGCCACCCAGGGATCCCTGTTTTTTTTTTAAGTTTTAATTTTAATTCCAGCTAGTTAATACATGGGGTAATGTCAGTTTTAGGTGTATAATATGTTCTGTATATCACCCAATGCTCATCACAAATCCACAAATCCACTTCTTAATCCCTATCACCTATTTCACCCACTTCCCACTCATCTCACCTCTGCTAACCATCATTGTGTTCTCTATAGTTAAGGAGACTGTTTTTTGGTTTGCTCCATTCTCTTTTTTTTCCCCTTTGCTTGTTTGTTTTGTGTCTTAAATTTCACATATGAGTGAAAGCATATAGTATTTGGTTTTCTATGGTTGACTTATTTCACTTAACATTATACTGTCTAGCTCCATCCATGTCATGGCAAATGGCAAGATTTCATTCTTTTTTATGGCTGAGTAATATTCTAATATATGTATGTAGTGGAATATACACACATATATAATGGCATATATACATATATGCACACACCACATCTTCTTTACCCATTTATTAATTGATGGACACTTGAGCTACTTCCATAGTTTGTTATAAATAATGCTGCTATAAGTATAGGGGTGTGTGTATCCCTTTGAATTAGTGTTTTTGTATTCTTTGGGTAAATATGCAATAATACGATTGCTGGATTGTATTTTTGAGTAGAGTAGTTGTATTTTTAACTTTTTGAGGAACCTCCATACTGTTTTCCACAGTGGCTGCCCCGGTTTGCATTCCCACCCACAGAGCAGGAGGGTTCCTTTTTCTCCAGATCCTCACCAACACCTGTTGTTTCTTTTGTGTTGTTGATTTTAGCCATTCTGACAGGTGTGAGGTGATATCTCATTGTAGTTTTGATTTGCATTTCCCTGATGATGAGTGACGATGAGCATCTTTTCATGTGTTTATTAGTCATCTGGATGTCTTCTTTGAAGAAATGTCTGTTCATATCTTCTGCCCATTTTAAAATTGGATTATTTATTTTGGGGGTGTTGAGTTATATAAGTTCTTTATATGTTTTGGATACGAACCCTTTATTGGTTATGTCATTTGCAAATATCTTCTCCCATTCCATAGATTTCCTTTTAGCTTTGTTGATTGTTTCCTTCATTGTGCAGAAGCTTTTAATGATGATGTAGTCCCAATAGTGTATTTTTGCTTTTGTTTCTCTTGCTAGGAGATATATCTAGAAAAAAAGCTTCTGTGGTTGATGTCAAAGAAGTTACTGCCTGTGTTCTCTTCTATGGTTTTTATGATTTCAGGTCTCACATTTAGATCTTTATTCCATTTTGAATTTATTTTTGTGTATGGCGTAAGAAGGTTGTTTCTTTCTTTGCATATTATTATCTAGTTTCCCCAACACCATTTGTTAAAGAAACTGTCCTTTTCTGATTGGATATTTTTAAGGTGTGCTCTTACACTCAGAGTTTTTCCCAGCAGCCTGCACGCACAGAGTGTTTCCCACCCAACATCTGCATCTTGGCCAGCTCCGGACTTTGTGGTCTTTCATCTGCGCTATTCTGTTAGGTGAGAATTATTATTCTGATTATATTTTTGCTTTGTATTGTTAATAAAGTTAAACATCTTTGCATATGATTACTGTTCATCTGTATTCTTTTGTAACTTTTCTTGTCCAATTACCTTGCCTATTTTCCTTGTATGGGTTTGCTTTATTTTATTATTGGCTTGAGATAGAAATGATGTTAAACATTAATTTTTTTCCTGTAATACATTACAAATATTCTCCCCCTCCCCCTTTGTCTTTCAACTTCATGGAGTTCTTAAAAGTTCTTTTGTTTTCTGGGTTTTGCAATATTGTTAGAAATGTTTTTCCCAATCCCAAGATTATTTTTTAAAAATGCATCAATATTTCTTCTAGTGTGTTTGTGGCTTTGTCTATTTAAAATCCTTAAATTTGTGACCCATTTGGGATTTATTTTGGTGTCAAGAATGACGTGGGGATCCAGATTTATTATTATTTTTTTCCCAAGTGTTGAGTTAGTTATTCCAATTCTATTTATTGATCACTCCATCTGGAGTGTTCTGATTTGAAATTCTAACTTTCTCCTATATCAAATTTCCTTATTTACTTGTGTCCATTTCTGTACTCTCTTTTTTCCTACCGGGCTGTCTGTTTGTCCTGTCACAGTAACATAATGTTTTAATTCTCCTAGCTTTATAATATTCTTATTTAACTCATGCTGGAATAACTTTCTCTTCATTTTCAATATTTTCTTGACTATCCTTATGTAACTTTTTCTCTTCAATTTTAGCATCATTTTGGCAGGTGTCCAAGAAAAAGCACTTTAATTTTATTTAGAATTGCAAAAAAGCCCAATATATTATTTGGGGAAACAAAATAATTTTATCATGTTGAGTATTTTGTTCAAGATTCAGGCATGCCTTTCCATTTGTTGCAGACTTCCGTTATGTCCTTTGGTAGCATTATATCTTTCCTCATGAAAAATGCCTCTAGTTCTTGGCCTGGGTGGATCTCACTACGGGGAACATCCCATGTGTCATGCACCTTAGAAAAAATTTAAGATTTCTTTTTTTTTAATTTAAGATTTTTAAAGTCAATTTGGACTATCACTAATTTTTCCATACATGCAGACTTTATTTTTTTAAGATTTTATTTATTTGTTTGAGAGAGAGAGGGAGAGAAAGCATGAGCAGGGAGAGGGGTAAAGGGAGGGGCAGAGAGAAAAGCAGGCTCCCCACTGAGCAGGGGCCCCAATGCGAGGCTCAATCCCGAGAACTCTGGGATCATGACCTGAGCCAGAGGCAGACGCTTAAACCACTGAGCCACCCAGGAGACCCCTACATGCAGACTTTAGAACCCAACCCAAGTGAGTACAAGATCATGCATGCTGTTCCAGTGACTTCTGGAGGGCCAAGTGGACTAGAGGCATTTTCATTCTTGTTTTTATTTTTGTGTTTGTTTGTTTTGAAATAACTAAACAGAGTACAATTGGGGAAAATAGTGTTCTATTTGGATACCATTTAACCAGAAGTACTTCTGTAGTTTTTGGTGGTATATAACTTGTCATCTTTGGTTTCTGGGAACTTGCTACAGAAGTACTGTGGCTTTGGAGGACAGGTGTCTGTTAAATTTTGAACCTGGGCAAATTTGTTATACTCCAAGTGAGTCCATATGCCGATGTAAGCGTATGATCAGGTTGTAAAATGCAAGATACCGCTTTTTACCAATAAGAGTTAAAGGGTGTCTGGTAACCTTGGTTGGTGCCAAAAAACAAAAAAACAAAAAACAAAACAAAACAAAAAAAAACAGCTTTCCCTGGAACCTTTCAAAACTTTTCCATATTAGGGCAGGTCCAGTCACAAGCTTCGTTCAAAGATTCAGTGTTGTAGGGTGAATAGCGAGATAACCGTGGACTCTTTTATGGACCTGTGAGACTTTGTTCAACTGAAAAAGTGTTTTCACTGTAATTATTTCTGACCTGTTTTGTGGTTTCCTACCCGCCCCCTGCCTTGATCCTTTATTTGCTCCAGTGTATTATAGCCTTAAAGAAGTTACTGAGGAGGGGAGGGGTAGCCAATTTAGGGCCAGGAAGGTGGGATTTAAATATAACTGTGTAGCTGACAAAATGATTTATTACTTTGTAGGTCATTGGAAAAAAGCAGAATTTCTCAAACTGTGTTCCATGGGCTGATATTAATCATACAAATGCCCTAAGCACAAAAAGTTCTCAGGGTTCCAGGGCCAAGTTGGCTTAGGAAATGCTGCCTGCTAATTCCCCTCTCAGAGCTCTACAATGTGCATTAGCATATTAAAAGTTCTGAGAAGTACAGCAGGAAAGAATCCAGTTTTAATTCTGCTGTGTGATTAAGCAAGTATATTAGTGCAAGGGGTGGTTTCCTTTTAGGCCAAACGAGTTTCCCTTAACACCAGCTTTGGAAGGGCTAGAGGAAATTTAATGGAATTTACCCCCACTTTTGTCGGAGGGTCCCAGCAGCCCACTAAAATGTGTGTCAGTGTCAGAATATTAGGCTAGATTTTAAATAAAATGCAGTCAAAATCAAATTCCACTGAAATACAACTTTGCTTATTTATTCATAATATCAGTGGTATATTTAAGTTTATTAGACATGGTAAATGGTGGACCTTTTAAATCACATGACACTTTCAGAAAATGACCTTCTAATGTATTCATTGATTAATTTATTCAAATAATAGGCATTAAAGGACTCCTGAATCTTAAACACTGTGCTGAGAGTGAAGAGTGGGAGATACTTTCGAGTCTGGGAGTGGTAAGGAATAAGAGAACTCAGAGAATATGAGAAACTCATATCATTTGTGTGGCTCCTGGCTGGCTAATCCTTGGGTAGAATTCTATCATCAGCTTTCAGTGGCTGTGGGAGGAGAAGTTCCAGCTTGAGCCTGGGAGGGGAGGTGGCTCAAGCCAGAAAGTAGGTCACCTTTCTTTATTGAGGCCTCTGAGGGTTTTGCCAGGGACACTGACACTCACAAATGAAATTCTGACATGCATCAGTTAGTTCACAATGATGACATTGCTGCATAACAAACCACCTCAAAACTCACTTACTTAAAACAATATTCATTTATTATCACAGATTGGCTTTGGGTTGATCCAATCCAGGCTCAGCAGGTGGCCCTGCTTCAGGTGGCAGACAGGGCAGCTCTGCTTCCTACTTCCAGTCTGTGAGTCAACTGGAGCATCTCTGGTTACGTGTCTCTCATCTTCTTTGGGCCAGAGGACTCATCAGGAATGTTCTTCCTATGGCTGTGACAGAGGCAAAGATAGCAAGCCCAACCATGCAAGCACTTTCAAGCCTTTGCTTGCATCTCATCTGCTAACATCTCCTCAACCAAAGCATGTCAAAGGATAGGAAAGCATACCTGACTCCTACTGGGTGGAAGTTATATAGCAACAGGTGTGGATGTCTACTCTTGTAACTGGGGAGCAAGTAAATAGCTAGAACAACAATCCAGTCTAACATATCATGCGAAGGGCCCCCTCTAGGACCGGGAGTGATGATGCCAGCTCCCTCCCCTTCTGAATGTAAATTCCACTCAAGGTATCTGAGCCCTGAGTTCTGGCTCTTGGATATGAAAGTCTGCCTGCATCCAATGAGACCTGAGGGCTGGCAGCTGACTTTGAATAACATATAGCAGCCCAGGAATAGAAATTTGGCCAGATGAGCAGACTGATCCCCCAGCCTGTATATTCTAGCCACATAGACCTCCTCTTTTTCAAACCCGGACCCTGGCTGTAGCCAGCACAAACAGTGCCATTGTGGAGGTTGGAAGAAGGAGGTTCATGAGCCCTTCTTTAGGGAACCACTGGACGATGCACTCCAACCACCAAGAGATGGCAGAGGAAAGTTCACAAAAGGATTGAACACTGGAAATATTTGACAAGAGACATAAGGCAAAAGCAAAGAAGGGGACAAGATGAATGGAATTGAGTGTGGGGTAGACAGTGCAAAATGGCCTTTCTTCCACACTGACTCTGTAACTGGCTTGGCCACATGACTTGTTTGGTCAATAGAGTGAGAGTAGGTGTAGTGCAAGTGGAGACTTGAAAAGTGCTGGGGTGTTGGGACTTGCCTCTCTTGCCACCAGAAGTGCTTCTGCTGCATCTGAACAAGCCCAGACTAGCTTACTGGATGATTAGAGGTGTATAGCTGTTGCCTCAGCTGACATCCAGCCATTGCCAGACCCCTGAGTGAGGCCCCTCAGGAACAATCTTACTGCCAGTCCCTCAATTAGACCATGTCGCCAAACTGGCCCTGAGGAGCTGGCTGCTCGGCCAACCCACAGGACTGTGACAAATAATGAAGGTTCATTGCTTTAAGCCTCTCTATTCTGAGGTGTTTTGTTAAACAGAGAGAACTAAATGATACATTATGTAATTGTTATATGCCCTGGCAATGTATAAATAAGATAGCATAAGCTTGTGGATTGCCTTGCCTTTAATGCTGACAAAGGTGTTGTCCAAATTTAAGAATATTTAAGAATAAAAAAAGACAAACATTAAGAAAAACAGTATTATTGACTAAAATTGGGTAAGAAAAGATAGGAAGAGACAGGTAAAGAGGTAAAGGAAGAAGAGACAGGGATCCCCGGGTGGCTCAGTGGTTTAGTGCCTGCCTTCAGCCCAGGGTGTGATCCTGGAGACCTGGGATTGAGTCAGGTTCACTGCATGGAGCCTGCTTCTCCCTCTGCCTGTGTCTCTGCCTCTCACTCTCTCTCTCTCTCTCTCTCTGTGTCTCTCTTGAATAAATAAATAAAATCTTTTTTTTTTAAAGGAAGAAGAGACAGAAGCTAATTCTATTATTCACTTTTAAGACAAAACAAAGATGACGTGACAGGTGTTATATAAACATATAAATGTAGAGATAACTGCTAGAACAGAGCACAAATCTGCCTTAATAGATGAAGCACTGCAATAAAACATAGAGAAATATATCACATATATATTAAGATATATACCAAGTTTTATTAGACCTTAAGATTGTATCAATTGTAAGATCACTATGATTTAATCATCACTGTTGCCAGTTAAACCATGAGGCCCCTTAGCTATAAGACACATCCCAATTTCAAAAATGTTAAAATGGGAAAAAAGTGACCAGGAATTTCTACAATGCAGCATTTAAAAACAGAAAAACATATAAAATATGACAAAATAAAGACCAAACACATGTCATACTAATAAATGTAAATGTAATTCTCCCATTAGAAGAAAAAGTTCTTCATATTGATTCACAAAGCAAACTAGAAAAACAAACTATTTGTAACAACATGGATGGACCTAGAGGGTATATGCTAAGTGAAATAAGTCAGTCCGAGAAAGACAAATAACACAAGATTTCGCCCATACTTGGAATTTAAGAAACAAAATGAATGTACAAACAAAGGAAAAAAGAGACAAAAAAACAGACTCTTAAACACAGAGAACAAGCTGATGGTTACCAGAGGTGGGTGGGAGGAGCAATGAAGTAGGTGAAGGGGATTTAGAGTATACTTATGATGATGAGCCCTGAGTAAAATACAGAATTGTTGAATCACTATGTAATCACTAATATAACACTGTGTGTTAATTGTGCTTCAACTTTAAAAAAGAAATAAAGAGCATAGACAAAGACACACCATCAAAAAAACAGTGGGGGTAAGGGGGAATCATAATCCTAGTATAAAACAAGGTGTAATTCGGGCCCCAAAGTATTAAACAAGACAAAAGCTGGCACTTTATCATGCCACAGACCACCATGGAAATACAACAGTTACACATATCAGTGCATTGAATCATAGTATCTTTCATTAAGCATGAACTAAGGAGACATAAGGAGAAATAGACAAAACATGCTTATCATAGGCCTTGACTCATTTATTTCAGTGGAAGACAGATAAAGCTGACAAAAAAATGTTATATCAACTCCATTAAATATTTTGTGGCCATCGCAAATGAAGATTATATAGTTCTAGAGGAAAAGTGTGCAACATACGAGAAAAAAATACATCACATGTGTGTAACTATGTTATCTCGTTATAGCTTGCAAATTGGGTGTTCAGAGGTGTGTAAAGATTGGAAGAGCCGTAGGGAAGTGTGATGCATTGTTTGAGCAGAAAGATTTGTGAATTTATAGATTTTATCAAATTGTTTTGGTGATTTCAGTACTTTAAGGAAAATGCTAATTAATTATTTAGCACAAATCTGCATATTCCTTGTAGAGAACAGCTACGGCAACACTGGCCCACGTGAGGGTACGTGTGGAGACATCCAAAACATGAAACACAGTCATTTACGAATTAATTCATCATATGACTAACCCCAGAGCATCTGACTTAAAACCAAATTTAGGGCAGCCTGGGTGGTTCAGCGGTTTGGCGCCGCCTTCAGCCCAGGGTGCGATCCTGGGGACCCGGAATCGAGTCCCACATCAGGCTCCCTGCATGGAGCCTGCTTCTCCCTCTGCCTGTGTCTCTGCCTCTCTCTGTCTCTCTCTGTGTCTTTCATGAATAAATAAATAAAATCTTAGAAAAACAAAAACCAAATTTAAAAGGTTAGGCTTAACAAAGACAGTGTAATCAGAACACTGAGTGGGACATTTGGTGGTTGCTTTCTGTGCTCTAAGCATTAGCTTTGACATGTGACAAATACTACCTACCAACCATTCTTTCACTGCAATCCGTAACACTTAGCTAAAGGAACGTAAGTATCTGAAACAAATAAGATTACGTTCCCTGAGAATCAGAGATTTGCAGGAGCACAGGATAGGGAGGGAAGAAGGGCACAATAATGAAATTCTGCAGAATTGTTGGTTTCAAACAAGGAAACTAAGACAACAGATTTTTGAAACCACTCACTATGGTCACTCAGCTACGTGGAAGCAGAGTTAAGATTAGAACAAAATTACTGCCTTCCAGAAAGAAAAATGTTAAATTTCTTCCAGCTCCACCACCTGAATATTCATCGACTTAGAATGAGGCATAGTTTAAGATAAATGTTATAGTTCATGTAATATACTATATTTGTGTTAATATCCTCATATATTTTTTATTTTTCTGAGCCTTTAAGAAGTCTTGTATGGAAGTCTCATATGTTAGTCTTTTTTTTTTTTAAGATTTTATTTATTTATTCATGAGAGACACACAGAGAGGCAGAGACATAGGCAGAGGGAGGAAGAAGCAGGCTCCATGCAGGGAGCCCGATGTGGGACTTGATCTTGATTCTGATCCCAGGTTCACTCCCTGAGCCAAAGGCAGACGTCCAACCGCTGAGCCACCCAGGCGTCCCTACCTTAGTCTTTCATACCTTCACACGGTTGCTCTTCCCACAACATGATGTCAGTACAGTAGCAGACTTTGTTATTAGCTCTGTTTCCTGGCCGCGGGTCCCCTTGTACGTGGCAGCTGTTTTGCCCATCTCCTTTCCTAACTGGGAGTGTGCCCAGTCAGCCATGGAAAACAAAACCCAAGAAGCACAAAATCTATCAGTTGCATACATTTATTTAAAAATAACAATGCATGCCGGGCTTCTTATGTTAAAAATCTCTGTACACATGTTTCAAAGACAAAGTGCACCGAATTTCCAAAATAAAGCATGTGGAAACATTAGGAGGCGTGAGTGCACTCAACAAGCTGATGGTCCCCAAAGCCAGATGTGAGGCTAGAATGCTGTGGAGAGATGTGACAGTGGTTTCCAAGCTAAACAAATTTTCAAAAACAGTAAACAGGGTGAGTGGATAAGATCTTGGGTCAACAGAGGGAACCAGGGAAGAATCTAAGCATGGCCTGTGAAGGGAAGTCTTTGAATGAATGCTTAAAGATTTGAGTTATATATGTTTATTCAAAAATACTTTAAAGCACCTGTAATGTGCCCAGTATTGCATAGAATGGGTTGTTAATGTTGTCAATTGTCTATATGTTTATTTCCATCTTATAGATTCTTTGTAATAAATCTTCAGTCCCAGTATTGACTGGCTACAGCAGGTACCCAGAATATGTCTAGGACCTTCCTGACTGCCTACCTGAAACATGCCTTTTTTTTTTTTTTTTTTTAAGATTTTGATCTATTCTTTTGAGAGAGAGAAAGAGAGAGAGAGAGAGCGAGCATGATTGGGGGAAGACAGAAGCAGAGGGAGAAACAGTCTCCCTGCTAAGCTGGGAGCCCCATGCAGGGCTCAATCCCAGGACTCTGGGACCATGACCTGAACTGAAGGCAGATGCTTAACCCACTGAGCCACCCAGGAACATGCCTTTTTATTTGTCTATTTAACCTCAGCTGGAGATTAGAAATGGGCCATCATTCAGTACCACTTCAAGTGTAAGATATATATATATATATATATATATATGATCTGTTTTTCATATTTTGTATTGAAGAGCTGTTTTGAGTGTTGAATTGTCATTGCTGTTCCTCTATTAGGGCATATTATCCAGAGTATTTTCTGTTTTGTTAAAATGCAATACAAGTCAACAGCTATTCAGGGGTTTCTAATTTCTCATGTTGTATTTGGTCTTCAATAGAATACATTCCTATGTTTAGAAGCCATTGTTCTGTTTCATATTATGTTATATGGTGTTTGTATTTCGAGACCTTTTGGAGCTTTTCCTTGAATTTCACTTATCTCCAAATAATGGCTGTTTTGTAATTCCTATGTCTCAGGAAAGGCTCAGGATGGAAGGAGAGAGGTAAAGGATAGCATGTCATCTTGAATGAGACCAGCTGTAGGGCATGCTGGTGAGAAAGAGGAGACTGGGACCTGAGAAAGAAGCTCAGCTATAGGATGGCCCAGCGGGAGACAGCCAGGAAGTTAGTTTTCAGTGTTCAGTTATGTAGGTAATTTTGAGCTCTCCTATTTTCGTGTGGATATTTACTTATTCAACAGACTTCCACTGTGGTCACGATGGAGTAGCTGGTATTAGATATAACCTCCTACCACTAATAACTATTTTAAAAATGGACAAAACTTGGGACACCTGGGTGGCTTAGTGGCTTAGCATCTGCCTTTGGCTCAGGTTGTGATCCCGGGGTCCTGGGATCGAGTTCCACATCAGGCTCCCCTCAGGGAGCTTCTCCCTCTGCCTGTGTCTCTGCCTCTCTCTCTGTGTCTCTCATGAATAAATAAATAAAATCTATTTTTAAGATTTTTAAAAAATCTTAAAGAGAGAGAGAGAAAGAGAGAGAGAGAGAGAGGCAAAGACACAGGCAGAGGGAGAAGCAGGCTCCATGCAGGGAGCCTGACATGAGACTTGATCCCAGAACCCCAGGATCATGCCTTGGGCCAAAGGCAGATGCTTAACCGCTGAGCCACCCAGGTGTCCCTAAATAAAATATTTTTTTAAAAAATGGACAAAACTTAAGTAATACTTCTCAGGCATTGGACAGTGAGTAGCTTAGAGCCATGATCTCTGAGCCAAGGGAAGCCCTTGAGATGACCTCCACGTTTACCCTGGGCTTCCACCTGGGCATAATTCGCAAATCACAGTGCAGGAAAATAATACCCTAACTACATAATTTTTTTTGTGGTGAGAACACTTAGGATCTACTTTCTTAGCAAATTTCAAGTTTCAAGTACATAACACAGTGTTATAAGCTGTAGTCCCCATGCTGAATGTTGGCTCTCCAGGACTCAGTCTCGCAAGCTGGAGGCTTCCACCTTCCACCAATATCTCCCAACTTCCCCTGGACCTCAGCCCCTTGTGACTGTCACTCTACTCACTGTTTCTCTGGGTTCTGGTTTTTAGATCCCACATATCAGTAAGATCATACAGTATTTGTCTTTCTCTCTCTCTGACTTGTCTCCTTAGCATCATGTCCTCCAGGTCCATCCATGTTGTCACAAAGGACAGCATTGCCTGCTTTCTCATGGCTGAATAGAACTCTTTGGTATGAATGCCACATCTCTGTGATCCATTCGCCCTTTGATGGATGCTTAGGTTGTCTCAGTGTCTTGCCTACTATGAATCTTGTTGTGATGAACGTGAGGCGTTGAATTGTCAAATTCAAGAGACATCTCTGAGATCGCTCCCCCTTCTTGTCACAGTTTTGAAATAGTAATTTTACTTTTCTCTCTGTTTATAAAATTGTTTCCCTCTTCCCTGGTTTTATTGATGTATAACTGACATACAGGACTGTGTCAGTTTAGGTCATTGTAGCATCATTGTTTGACTTACATATTTTGTGATGGTGACTACTATAAGTTTAGTTAGCAACAGTCATCTCATAGAGACACAATAAAAAGAGAAAGCAAAAAGAGAAAAGAAAATAATTTCCCCTTGTGATGAAAACCATTAGGACATACTGTCTTAACACCTTTCCTGTATATTACATGGCAGTGTTGGCTGTAGTTGTCATGTTGTACATCATGTCCCCAGGACTTATTCATCTTAAAATTACAAGTTTCTACCTTTCCACCACCTTCTCCTATCCTCTCTCCCCCTGCCCTCTGCCTCTGGGGACCACAAGTCTAATCTCTCTTTTTCTATAAGTTTGGAGACTTGTTTTGTTTTTAGACTACACATAAAAAGAGATCATACAGGGCAGCCCAGTGGCTCAGCGGTTTAGCGCCGCCTTCAGCCCAGGGTGTGATCCTGGAGACCTGGGATCGAGCCCCATGTCAGCTCCCTGCATGGAGCCTGCTTCTCCCTCTGCCTGTGTCTCTGCCTCTCTCTCTCTCTCTCTGTCTCTCATGAATAAATAAATAAAATCTTTTTTTTTTAAAGACCATACAGTATTAGTCTTTCTCTGCCTTCTTCACTTAGTGTAATATCCTCAGAGTCCATCATGTTGTTGCAAATGGCAAGATTTCCTTGTATTCTGTGGCTGAATAGTATTCTGTGTGTGTGTACATGTGTGTATATATATACATATATATACACACACATTTATATATAAGTTGTGTGTATATATATTGTGTATACATCGTGTGTGTATATATATGTGTGTGTATATCTATATCTATATATCTCACTACTTCTTTATCCATTCATCCTCCAGTGGACACTTAGGTTGTTTCCATGTCTTGGTTATCATAAGTAATGCTACAATGATATCTTTTCAAGTTAGTGATTTCATTTCCTTTGGATATATTCCCAGAAGTGGGATTGCTGGATCATATGGTGGTTCTATATTTAATTTTGTGAGGAAACTCCATACTTTTTTCCCTAGTGGCTGCACCTGTTTACATTCCCATCCACAGTGTATGAGGGCTCTTTCCTCTGCTGCATCCATGCCAGCATGCATTATCTTTTGTCTTTCTGATGATGGCCATACTAACAGGTGTGAGGTGGTATCTCATTTTGGCTTTAGTTTGCACCTTTCCCTGATGTTGAACATCTTTTCATGTACTTGTTGGCCTTTTGTGTATCTTCTTTGAAAAAAATGTTTATCTGGGTGTTTTGTCCATTTTTAATTGGATGATGTTGATGATGATGATGATTAGCTATTATCACTCCGTTTTTAAAGCCATTGCCCAGGGGCACTGGACTGGCTCAGTTGGTAGAACACAAGACTCTTGATCTTAGGGTTGTGAGTTTGAGCCCCATCTTGGGTGTAGAGATTACTTTAGAATAAAATCTTAAAAAAAACAAACAAACAATAAAACTGTAGCCCAAATACGATTTCCCATAGCATAGCCAAAGCAGGACAGAGATTTTTTTTAAAGACCTTTTTAAATACCAAGGAGAACAAAAGAGAAAATCAGAAATATACAAGAAGCACGAAAAGAGTTTGGCTTACAAAAGATAGATCTTAGTGAACTTGATTGGGACACAGGCCTTGTGCCACTCACTTCTTTCCTCCCCAGCCCCCAGAGACTGATACAACCAGACAGGCTCTTCATGGCTTCTGATTTCTCTGCTCTTGGCTGTGTCTACACGAAAGGTATCACCAACGGCCCACAGACTCAGCCTCTCAGACATGGTAAGTCGCTCATTGACCGGTCAAGAGACTGATTCTGTTACCCGTCTTTATAAAGCCCTTCTTCTTGGTTCTTGTTTCTGGACTGATAGACTCTTCTCAGTCCCCAGATAATAGGCAGATTTCAGATAACTGATATAATCGATTATCTCTTCAAGTCAGACCCAGTCCAACATGTAACATTGCCTATGCACGTACTAACCCCAGCCCCAATGCGACAGAGGTTATGAGTTCATCATAGTTGTGAGTCCTTCTACAAACATTTGGTTAAAATGTGAACCTGCTGGGTTTTTTTTTTTTCTCCCATATGTTCTCTGCTGCTATTTTGCCTGGTGTTTTAGTTATCTATGGCTGCATAACAAGGCACCCCAAAACTGGCCTAAAAAGTAGCAAAAGTCTGAGTTGGGGGGTTGACTGTGTCAGCTGGGTAGTCCCAGCTTGGGATCTCTTATGAGGTTGCAGGCAGTTGGTGACTGGGGCTGGGTTATCTTGAAAGCTTCTTTAGTATCACATGTGGCATCTGGGCTGGGACAAATGACTGGCAGTCTGCATGCATCTGTCTCTGATCTTCCCACAAGTGGTCTCACCAGTATGAAGCCTTCTTACATGACCACTGAAGCTTCCATTCACTAGTAGCTTATGAATCTCTGCATTTCCCATTCAGTACCACCACATGGGGATGAAAGGAAACTCTTAACACTCAGATAAATAGTGTGCAACCAGGACCATAGCCATTTAAATTCTGTATAAATCAGGAAGAGAACTTTCACAAAGACATCTAGCATGCAAAATATAACCAGTCTTTGAATGGCTATCAGGTTTTCAGCATCATTGTACTACTTCCTGAGGAACAAACCTAGGAGGGAATAACTCTGGGCCTCCTTTGTTTGGGGAACCGGTGATGACCACCATGGAAGGTAGGAGGACAAGGTGTGTGAGTTAGGTTCTGACTGGATTTAACTCCCAGCACAACCACACCTGCTGTTGGCTCTGCAGCAAGTATCTCCAACCCCTCTTGGCCTATTTCCTCTCCTCTGAAAAATGAGAATCATAGTAGCACCTATCTCACGATTTTTGTGAAGCATAGATTAGATATTTCAACAAAAACATTTAGAACATCTGTTACAGAGTAACACTCAAAAACAACAACAACAACAACAACAACAACAACAAAAAATGGTTAGCTATTATTACCATTCACACAAGATCTTAGAATTTTTGCCATGAAGCATCGGACTTTTACTGACAGGCTTTTGGCCTGACATCCCCATCTCTCAGAAAATGTTGATGTGAGTATACATGAGTAGACATAAATAGAAAGAAGAATAAAAATGTTCAGATGGATTTGACACAAAGACAATTCTCCTTTAGCAATTACAAAGCTATAAAAAGAATGAGAGCAGCTAGTGTTCTCAACACATTTCCAAACAACTTGGCTCAAGGATCAATTACAGTACAGACAAGTACCAAGTCCCCTGGAAGCTCCTTTGCACAGCTCTGTGAAAGTTTCAGGGCTGATTGCATTTTATTTTATTTTTATTTTTGGCAGCAAGAAAATTTGTCAAGCAGGAGTGTGAAAATTGGAATTGTCAAGACTGCAACAAAAAGCAAGCACATTTGACCATTTTGAGGAAGCATCAAGGTTGAGATTCGCAGCTGCTGTCCTGGATAAAACAAAACACAAGCCCCTGGCTAGAAAAAAAAAAAAAAAAAAGGAACCTAATTATGTCATGATGAGCTGGGAGAAAATGGCAAATAAAAATTGCAATGCAAAGCATGATGGATGCTATTTTGTCGATCGGAACTGCTGGAATGTAGTGGTAGAGCAGGGTGGCATAATAACTCTGTTTTCTTCTTTCCCAACTTGGCAAGCAAGCAGAAACACAGCGGCAGACCACATCTTTTTGTTTTGTATTTTTTTCTCAACATAATTATGTCAGGTTTGCAGAATGGATTGTAGAGTCATCAATAATGAAAATAAAGCGGACACACCACTTTAAGGCACAAAGCTGTCATTCTATTGAGTAGGAATTTCTTGTTGCTTATTTAGATTTTGAAAAATCCATGGGGGGCTTCTCTGAGGATAATTTACATTATGGCAAACCATCCATCTTTGAATATATGACTTCCAGATAGTGTGGATTTTATTCACATCCGGTCAGCACTAATTGCATTTTAAATTATGATTTATGTCACAATCATGAAGATTCAATTCAAATCATCAATCAAGGAGACTCAATTTCTATTTGTTCTTCTGCAAAGTGTTCATTCTAGTGGTTTGGTTTGCTGGTAAGTTAATGGGTGTTCTGCATAGAGGTGGAAGGTGCATTCTGTTTTAATGGAGTATTTAGATTTCGTATGTTTTCATAACCAAGAAATCAAAGTGATGATTCAGGTGTTTTAACAACCAAATTATTCATAGCATATACTTTTAATTAATTTACTGGGGGATTAATCATTTCCTTTTTTTAAAAGATTTTTATTTACTTATTTGACAGAGAGAGAGAGAGAGAGAGAGAGCACAAGTTAGCCCAAGCAGGGAGAGGAGGAGAGGGAGAAGCAGATTCCCCACTGAGAGGGATTCAATTCCAGGACCCTGGGATCATGACCTGAGCCGAAGGCAAACATTTAACTGACTGAGTCACCCAGGCACCCCAATCATTTCTAATTTAACTGAATAACCTTAGATATACGGAGAATATATTTGGCATGCCACATTAAAAAAGTAACAACAACAAAGTGTGTATGAGCCATTTTATTTAACATAAATAACAAACATATATTAAATGTGTAGGTGTATGTTTTTATTTATTTAAGATTTATTTATTGATTGATTTTATTTATTTATTTATTCATGAGAGACATACAGAGAGGCAGAGACACAGGCAGAGGGAGAAGCAGGCTCCATGCAGGGAGCCCGATGTGGGACTCAATCCTGGGACTCCAGGACCACACTCTGAGCTGAAGGCAGACGCTTAACCGCTGAGCCACCCAGACGTCCCTAGGTGTATGTTTTTAAAAGTAGCTTTGGAGTCCGGCATGTGGGGTGAATTGGCAGCTGGAAGACTGGAGGCATGGAGACCAGTTAAGACATTATTTCAATGGTCTGAGAAGGAGATGAGGAGCACCCAACCCCAGGCAGTGGCATTCAGTTGGAAGCAAAAGGACAGCCTTGGTGGCAATGACAAGGAGAGACCTCTGGGAGGAGCGATGATGAGCAGGGCAACAAGTCATGGGAAGTAAGTTCTGGAGGAGATGTTTTACACAAGGCTACATCGAAACTAATGTCTTCTTTCCAATATCATTTTCCTTCACTAAGAGCTGCTACCATCTTTATAAATCAAATTATCATTATTATAGTAGTACTTAAAAATTCTCTATGGTTTTCACTGAGTGCTTTCTTCCGTGGTGAGTCTTTTATCAGTTCATTTAGAACTCTGGAATTTAAAAAAAATCACACATAGTTTTGTTGACAATTTGTATATAAATTATTCATTATATATAGATATAGATATGTCTCAAATATACTTGCATATAAGGCAGAGAGAAGTTAAAGATCTAAGTAAGGGGGGAAATATACCATGCTTATGAATTGGAAGACTCAATTTAGTTAAAATGTAAAACCTCCCCAAACTGGTCTTTAGCTTTAATCTGATCTCAACTGAAAGCTCAGAAAAAAAATTGGTAAATGAATTCTAAAACCTATGTGAAGTGCAAAGAACACAGAGTAGCCAAAATAGCCTTTTAAAAAGTACAACAAAAGACTCACATAGTCTGATTTCAGGACCTACTATAAAGCTAAAGTAATAAAAAAAAAAAAACCCAGCATGATATTGGTGTAAAAATGGACAAATGGATTATTGAAATATAACAGAGTCCAGAAACAGACTTACACATAGTCAATATAGTCAATTGATTCTTCAGCAAACAGCACTGGAACCCACCTTTTTAAAATGGGCAAAAGACTTAAACAGGTACTTCAAAAAGGAGAAATGGAAATAGCCAATGAGCACATGAAGAGATGCTCACATCTTAGTCACCAAAGAAATGCAATTTGAAACCTGAAATGAGGTCCTGTTATGTATCCAACCACGGGGTGAATATTAAAAAAGATGGACAATATCAAGTGTTGACAAGGATATGGAGGAACTAGAAGTCTCATATATGACTGGTGGGAGTATAAAATGGTGTAACAACTTTGGAAAACTGGTGTTTTCCAATACAGTTAATACAGTTCCCAGAAATGCTCACTTATAAGTGTTATCAAAGTAAAACAAAAATGTAGGTTCACATGAAGAAACACAGAAAAAAATAGTGAAAAACTGAAAACAACACAAATGTCCAAAAGTATCAGAATAGATACACAATTTGCAGCATATCCATAGAATGGAAAAAATCATTAATAAAGAGGATCAAACCACTGATACATATAACAGCATGAATGAATCTCAAAAATAGTATGAACAAACATCTCAACAATAATGTGAGTAAAAGAAGCTAGATACAAAAACAGTACATACACATGATTCCATTTATATGGTATTCTAGAAGAAGCAAAATGATCTACAGTGACAGAAATCAGAGAAGGGGTTACTCTGAGTGGGGAGAGTTGACTAGAAGTGGGTACAAGGGAATTTTCTGGGGGTGATGTTCTATATCTTGACCAAGTATTAGTTATATGTGGATAGATATTTTTCAAAATGTATGGCATTGCACACTATGATCTGTGCATTTCACTGTATATAAATTTTAATTTTATGAAAAAAAGGCAAAAGTTTCATCTAATATTTACATATGAAAGGTCTTTGGAAGTCTTTTGATGCAGTCCCACATCCATAACATACAAAGCACTAAAAACTACAATTCCACATTATCAAAATTCAGAAATCATGGATGTGACCAAAGCTGTTTCCAGGGCAATTTGTAACTCTTATTATTAAACATTTGTAAGTGTGTCAGTATCTTGGATGTCACCCCGTCCTCCCTTTGGCTGGTAAGAAATCTTCAAACCTGCTTTCCCCTGGCAATATTTCTGTGGCTTAATAAGGGAGGAGGACTTACAATTCTCTTGATCACTGCTGACTTAAAGTCTCTGCTTCTACTGATTTTGTGATTTGTGTTCTAGATTTTTGATACCTTTGCTCTTTTAACACTGCTACTTTTCCTGGGATAACATCCATAAAACCAGCATGATGTTTTCACTCACAACCTTGAGTGAAAAGGTTGGTTGTGTGCGGATGTGTGGTTGTGTGTCCATATGGCTGAAATTTTGAAGCCATGGAGCAGTTTAATATTGCAACAGAACACATCAAATGGCGCATACACTTCTGCGGATCTTTCATTGGTCACTTTTTACATTTGCTATCCAGTGTCTGGTCATATAGCTGGGCTCTCTCCTTTCTGCTTTTCCTCTTTCCCTCCTTGGCTTGCTGCAATCCCCAGTGCTCCTCCTCATTTAGTAGTTATTTGTAGTTTCCCTCCTCAATCTAGGCTGGACTCTGAGGTCTAACTCAGATGGTCAGATGGTCCTCAGGTAATTTACGGGGATTGAGAGGGATTTCAAACTCACGAATATCCTCCCTTTCACTTAGTGCCACACGAAGAAATATGGAAATCCTCCCCATCCCCCAACAGGAAGAAAGGTGGATGGAGTGTATAGCTATGCAGCCCTGGGAAGAAAGAAGGAGAATCTTTGAAAGTGGGACATCTCACACATCAGCACAGATTATAGAGGAGGCCAGAAAGGGCCATTTTCTAGAATTCTTTGATGCTTTGCCCAGAACATGAAGAAAATGACTCAATGCCTGTGAGAGGAGGACACATCTCTGTGAGGATGGTTGTCCCAGATACAAGGCACTGAATAAATGCTCAGAAGAGAGAGTGATGGTCAGTGCCCTGGTAGGGGCTTTAGGCACCTCCAGCTACTTCAACATTGCCCCTCACCCACACGGCACATGCCTTCAAGTCACGCACAATTTAATACAGAACAACTCTTGGGCTATAGATTGTGGTTCAAGAGGGGAAGACAAATGAGTGTCAGGTCAGGTGGAAAAATATCAAGGGGAATTTATCCACACAATAGTGGAGCAAATAGAAGATCGGAACAGATGGATACCATCATTGGCATATGCAAGATGTAAAGAAATGGCATGTAGCTATGCAAGTTTGTAACAACAAAAATGCATAAAATACTGCATAGAAATAACAACCTAGTCTGGAAGCAAACATAATCTAAGGAACAGAAAGAAACTTCCAGATGTTTTTCACAATAACTGAAAGTGTAGCAACTCAAAAGAACTAGCTTGATACTGGTGTAATAAAATAATAGCGATGCAAAGGAAATTGTGGAAGAACAATGAGACTCCAAGCACCATTACAGATCTGACACATAATTTAGAAAGAGCCAGAAATCAAATTCCTAATATAGAAAAAAGTTCGAGATAATCACAGTAACGTGAAAGGAAAAATACAAAAAGACTAAAGCAATTAACAAGGTGATGGAGAGGCCCCTGAGTGGATCTGTCTGTTAAGCATCCAACTCTTGGTTTGGCTCTGGTCATGGATCTCAGGGTTGTGGGGTGGAGCCTCACGTGGGGCACTGTGCTGGGCAGGGAGTCGCTTGGGAATTCTCTCCCTTTGCTCCTCCCCTACTCACTCTCTCACGTTCTCTCTTCCTCTACCTCTCTGAAATAAGTAAATAAATCTTTTTAAAAAGGTCTTAATTTTAAAAAGGTGATGGATTTGAAGGAATGGTAAAATGAACCAACATAAAGATAGCTAGACTTAGTAAAATATAGAACTCAAGACATTGACCAGAAAGAATTTTCATAAATATGATAGAGAAAAACATTCCTGTAATGAAAGAACAATAACATCTTTGGCTCATAGGCCCATATTACCTAGGGGAAAATTTATACAGAACAATTAATACCTTACACATTGTCAAGTTATTGGACTTTGAGACAAAAGACACAATTTTTCAGGCATCCAAATGCATAAAGAAGTCATTTATGTGGGAAGACATCACTCTTGATTTCTCCACAACATTCATTTCCAGGAGACATTGAAGTGGAGTAATACTGGCAGCATTCTGAGGGGAAGAAGGTGTCACCTAAGAAGATGACAACCAGCCAGAGTTCTTCTAGTAGAAAAGAAGCAGGAAGTCACACTCAAACATGAGGGTCTTAAGTCTAAGTGCATATGGCACTTATTGTAAAAAAAAAAAAAAAAAAGACTTGACAATAAATAGAACCAATGATGAGATTACTTTTTTTACTTTTATTCAATAAAAAAAGAAAAGGTCAACATTATGCATTAAATTCATATAAAAACACATACTAAAACTGAGCAACCGGGGAAATGTTTATTGAACTAACTGTGTTACAACACTTGACAAAATGAAAACATAGCTAACAAGATAAGATGCTAGTGGGTGAAAGAAGTGTAAGAATAAAAATCTCATATTTCATAGAAGGGAATCAATCATTTATTTATTTATAAAGATTTTATTTATTTTTTCATGAGAGACACAGAGAGAGGCAGAGACAAAGGCAGAGGGAGAAGTAGGCTCCACGCAGGGAGTCCGATATGGGATTTGAGTCTGGGACTCCAGGATCATGCCCCAGGCCAAAGGCAGGCGCTAAATCGCTGAGCCACCCAGGGATCCTCCAAGGGAATCAATCATTTATATCCAAAATTGAGACATGTAAAAAAGACATACAATAAATTCAACATTTCAATTGTTTTACAAACTTTGAGAAATCTTTTAGGGACATCTTATAAAAAACATTTTTCTGAAGTTCAGAGATTTCTTAGATTTCACACTAGTTTCTATTCTTTTGGTAAAATCAAATATTAAGTACAAATCCTTCTATTTGTATCTATCTTCCAATGTAGGTCTGGAATGGTACTAATGCCATGCTTAACACTGTTTTCTTTTCCTGGTTAGTGGAATTTGGGGCATTTTTTTGTTTTGTTGTCTTTTGCTTTTTGCTTTCTTTTAAAATTTTTTCTTATTTTTAAAATTGTTTAATTAAAAATTTAATTTTAATTTTTATTTTTCATTTAATGGAAACTTTAATAAGTGTTTGAAGTAAATATGAGAATGGCCAATACAATTTAGAAAAGACAGCAGCTGGGGCACCTGTGTGGCTCAGTCAGTTAAGCATCTGGCTTTTGATCTCAAGGTTCTGGTTTCAAGGCCTGTATTGGGCCCCACACGGCATGGAGCCTACTTAAAACAAAACAAAACAAAATAAAAACAAAAACACAGCATAGAAGAATGACTTGCCCTATTGAATACTGAAACATTATAATGTAATTGCAGGAAGTAAAGCAATGTAGTGCAGAGGGAAGAACAGTTAGCTATTTCACTGGAACAGATTGGAGTCTATATCCTGACTCCTGTAAAAGAATTGGTGTCTGTTAGATGTAGTGCCTTAAATTGGTGGCATTATATAATAAATTCTGTTAGGTATTTGAAGAATAAGTTGAAATACTATCTCATAACATGTAACAAAATAGATCTTTAATACTTGAAGAATTAAAGAGTTTTAAAAAGGAAGAATAAGAGGAAAATTGTAAGATGAGAAAATTGTAGCTGATTTCTGGGTAGGGAAAGACTTTGTCTTTTTGATCCCTCAAGAAGAAAAACAAATGAAAATGGTGATAAAATTGACTACTTGAAATTTTACATATTTGTATGTGACAAACCACCACACAAATGATTAAAATCAAATGTGAACTGGGGAAAATTTGGCTATCTATATATGTATCTGTCTAATAGGCAACTAATTAATATCTTTAACATATAAGCACTTGTACAAATGAATAAGAAATGAATGTCATGAACAGACCAATCACAAAGACAAGAAATACTTTTTTAAAAAAGTAAAAAATGAAGCAAATATTTCTTTTCACTTGTTGACAAATAAATATAATTTACAAACTGTGGGATGTTATGGGTTTTTTTGTATATATAGCAAGTAAGAAATTTTTAAAATTGGAGAAAACTCAAAATAGGTGAAGTCAGGTAGTGTGTACATTCTTGTACTCTTAGTGGAACTATAAAGTAGTACAGTATTTCTTTTTATGGTTGAAGCTGCCCATATTATTCTTTTCTTCTTGTTTCAAGTAGAGTCCACATACAATATTATATTGGTTTCCGGTGTACACCATAGCGATTCAACAATCCTATACATGATGAAATGCTCATCATGATCAGGTGTAGTCACTGTCACCACACAACCTTATTAGAATATTATTGATTCTAGTTCCTATGTGGTAGTTTTTAACTCCGTGGCTTATTTATTTTATAACTTTGTATCAAAACCTTTCACTCAACAATTTTTTCTTTTAGGATTTATTCTAAAGAAATAGTTGAATACCATTCAATAGTTGAATGCTAAAAAATTAGCAGCATTGTTCATGGCAATTGAGAACTTCTCCTCCCCAACTGTTTCATAAAAATTTCTCACCCTCACCCCTCTGAATGCCACCATGAGAGATGATGAAATGTGTGATTACTTTTCCTCATCCACTTATCCCTTATCATATAATTTTGTGTAAGTCCTATTATTTTTAGGTTGCCAGGGTTTGTATTATTTACATCTGTTTTATCATTATGAATAAGTCTTCCATGCTCTGATTCTAAAATTGGAAAGGCAATAAACTTCATTTACCAGACAATGATTATGGAAGTGTTCCTTCTGGAATTTAGAAAAAGCACCGTAGCTAGGGATTTTCATCTGTTTGACATGAATATAGCCCAAAAACCTATAAGAGAACAGTGCCTTGGAATATAGTAAGCATTGAATAAATATTTGCTGAATAAGTGAAAATGTTAAATGGTATGATTGGATCCATAGAAAGGAAAATGTCATTTTTTTTGTCATTAGAGCTGTGACTGGCAAGAGCCCTGAGTGCTGTGCAGCTCCTCCAAGAGAACTAAGGAAGTAACTGGGGAGCTTGCTTAAAATCCATCGTCTTATCCCAGACTACCACACTGGGATCTCTGGAAGAGCACACGGAAATGTGCATCTTTCATATGCACTCAGTGTGGTTTTCCCACACATTAAAGATGGAGACCCCTCATCCTGCTGGATGCTTTTTATTTTCATTCTGGCTCATTTATTCTTTCTGGATCACATACAGATGCCACAATTTGCTATATCCTGTCTGGTCCTTTTATTCGAGACTTATTTATTTGTTTTGCTAGAATACCTAGGATAGATTTTTTTAAAATATAAAGACTGTGGCCAATAAATTATGAGTTCCTGTCTTTCTACATGTCTTTCTCTCACCTTCACATTGATATAAGGTGTAGATGGGTCTAGAATTCTAGGTTCTGAAGTCTTACCCCAGAGTTTTGAAACATGGCTGCAGGGTAGTCTTGTGTCTCCTATTGCCAGTGAAAAGTCTGGTGGAAAAGTCTAATTTCCTCACCTTCTACAAGGCCTGCTTTATCTCTGTGGGCCTTAGAATCGCTTCTTGACCTTAGTTCTGAATTTTCAGAATGTGTCTGCCTGTGAGTTTCACATAATTTCCTGCTTGGCCCTCAGCACTCTCGTAGCTTGAAGAGTGTCTTCATTAGAGCACTGAGCCGAAGGGGAGGTTGTGCTACCACACTCTCTAGGCCAGAGGCTGGCAAATTTTTTCTGAAAAAGTGAGCCATGCTGCCAGAATGGAAAGGAAAGTCAGTGGCTGTGTCCCAGTGAAACCTGACTTATGCATGCTAAAATTTGAATTGCATATATTTTCACATGTCACAAAATATTACTTTCATTTGGATTTCCCCCCAGCCATTGAAGAGCAATTTGGAGCTTGCAGACTACAAAAAAACAGGCAGAATTGGATTTGGTTTGCAGACCTGATTTTGTCCACCTCTGCTCTGGGCCAACAGAGAAAACACAAGACAGTATTTTTCCTAGTTTGAGTCTCTCTGCAGTGTATTTGTTTTGTTTGTTCTGTATGTTCTTTTTTTTCCTACCATTAACATTCCCTTTCCTAACAGGAGGTACTTTGATTCTCAGAAAATAGATTGTCT
This sequence comes from Canis lupus familiaris, assembly GCF_011100685.1. Lineage (NCBI taxonomy): Eukaryota > Metazoa > Chordata > Mammalia > Carnivora > Canidae > Canis > Canis lupus. Next base: position 1,951,095 of record NC_049241.1, on the reverse strand, counting down.
TTCAAAAGATAAACCAGCTTGCTGCTGGGGTTATTTTGTTACTCCAAGGGAGGGACCTTATATGAATAAGGATTCAACTCAGGTAGAACTGGGTCCTCTAATTTTACAGGATTACATAAATTATTATGATAAACAAAAGAAGATAAAGATGTAACTGTATGCTGATCCCAGATAATAAATTAGTTCACCAGAAACACATCTCCACAGAATCTACATTTTTTTCTCCTACATTTTCATGATGAAGCTGATTCAGTTACCTTTCTCATTTCTAAGATGGTGCCCATTGGCCTAACAGCATTCACAATTATCATTTTAAATTATTTTAATTTAATTTATTTTAATTATTTTCTTGGGTCGCCTGGGTGGCTCAGTGGTTGAGCATCTTCCTTTGACTCAGGGCGTGATCCCAGGGTCCAGGATCAAGTCTCACATTGGGCCTGCTTCTCCCTCTGTCTATATCTCTGCCTCTGTGTCTCTCATGAATAAACAATAAAATCTTAAAAAAAAACAAAACTATTTTCCCTATGTCATTGTCCTAGAATTCCTAATAGTTGAGTTTTGAACCTTGGATCCATCTTCTATGTCTCTAAATTTTCTTTTGTCATCTTTTTCATCTCTGCCTCTTTGCTCTTAGATTTATTTGGCTTTATTTTCCAGATCACAAACTTGGTATTTCTCTATGTCCAGGACATTCTCTGTACCCACTGAATGTCTTATTTCAAGAAGCATGTTCTGATTTCCAAGAACTTTGGGGTTCAGATTATTCCTTTTATGCAGCAGTAAATAATATTGTATGCAGTAAATGAAATAGATTATATCATAAGTATTCCATATTGTGGTCTCTAAATACCATTCCCACAAAAAGGAAAGCAGTCTGCTTGTACTGAACACTGATTCCAGGTGTGGAGCAAGAAATAAGCAAGATGAACCACAACAGCTTATTAGACTGAACATCTGGGGAAGTCACGATGAGAACTGAAATTACATCTGAAGTTCTCAGGAGCCAACCTCGAGAGGCTCCCATGGGCCAAAAATGGGACAAATGGAGCATCAAGAAGGATAATGACTACAATGGATGGAAGCAAAATAAGTTAAAAGAAATGAGTTCATAATGGCAAGCAGACCATATCCTCCTTTGTAGTATCCTAGGAAACCAGTCATTATTTTTTAAAGTGGCAGTAGAGGAAAGGAAATAGATACTTATTTTGCCTCTATCACATAAATGGCTCTAGTTAAGTGAATAGATGATAAGGGGAAGTTTCTCACTATAGGTGTTATTCCAGTAAATAAATGAGGAAGGGTTGCTAGAATCTGAAAGGCATCATTTTGCAACATCTAATGTACCAGTGGATTTAGGCAATGATCATCAATAGCTGCCAACATCACAGAGAGACAACCAGACACGAAGTGCCTCTTGCAGAAAGTTCACAACACTTCCTATGAAGTTGTCATGTCCTCTCCCACTCCCTGCCCCCAGCCAAAATCAAATCAAAATCTGATAATGCATCTAAATCTAGCTACCAATTTACAGAAGATGCAGACAACAGAGGAACATGTTCAGAGGCACCATGAAGACACACTTAGCAAAATCCAGACTGCAGAGGGTTCTGTGAGACCTACAACCCAATTGATTCTTCAAAAATTAATTTCACAGGAAAAAACAGTGACAGAGGCTGAACCTATAGATTGAAAGGGACTTAAGAGACATATTAATTAATCGTGATGTATGTTCAGGGAAATTTGAACACCAATTGGTTATCCGATGATGTTAAGGAAACATTAATTTTGCATATGTGATAATGGTATTGTGATTATATTGTTTTTTTATTTTTATTTTTTAAATTTTTATTTATTTATGATAGTCACACACAGAGAGAGAGGCAGAGACAAAGGCAGAGGGAGAAGCAGGCTCCATGCACTGGGAGCCTGATGTGGGATTCGATCCCGGGTCTCCAGGATCGTGCCCTGGGCCAAAGGCAGGCGCCAAACTGCTGCGCCACCCAGGGATCCCTGTTGTTGTTTGTTTAAGAGATACAAACAGAATCTTTTACAGATTGGGCTACTTATGAATGAAAGCTATGATGAGTGGGATGTACTTTAAAATATTCTGGGACAGGAGGTGCCTGGGTGTAGTCAGTTAAGCATCTGACTCTTGATTTCATCTTAGGCTGTGATCTCAGGGTCATGAGTTTGAGCCTACACAGGGCTCTGAGCTCAGTAGGGAGTCTGCTTGAGTTTCTCTCTCTCTCTTCCTCTCCCTCTCCTCTTCCCACTTGTACTCTCTCTCTCTCTAAAATAAATAAATCTTTTTAAAAAAATAATCTGGGATGGGAGTCAGTGGAATTATAGACAGAAGAAAGTTGGCCATGCATTAGTAATAGTGCATTTGAGTGATGGGTATGTGGGGTTCACTCTATAATCTCTCTACCTATGTCAGTATTTGAAATTTTCCAGATAAAAAGTTAAAAAAGCAAGGGATCCCTGGGTGGCTCAGTGGTTTAGCGCCTGCCTTTGGCCCAGGGCGCGATCCTGGAGTCCCGGGATCGGGTCCCGCGTCGGGCTCCCAACATGGAGCCTGCTTCTCCCTCCTCCTGTGTCTCTGCTTCTCTCTCTCTCTCTCTCTCATAAATAAATAAATAAATAAATAAATAAATAAATAAATAAATAAATCTTTTAAAAAAGTTAAAAAAGCAAAGCGAAATGCAAATGATAAATTTGTGGAAATACTTTCATCATACATCACAGACACAGGGTTAATCTGGTTAATGTATGGTGTGGCTAGGAATCTAGAACAAAATGAGGTGACAACCCAATAGAAAATTGCCAATTTGCAGAAAAAGAAATCTAAAATGGCCCTAAAATATATGAAATATGCTTAACCTCACTCATGAGAGAAATGAGAATGAAACTGTATGAAGAAAGCATCTTTTAACTATGGGATAGCCAAACCCCCAAAGATTACCAATATAGTCTGTTGGTGAGGCTCTGAGGGAAACGAGCCCTCTCATACAATGTTGGGTGAAATGCAAAATAGCATAGCCCCCGTGGAGAGCCTTTTGGCAATATCTCTCAGGATTGCAAACACCTTTACCTTTTGGCCAAGCAAAGCCATGGTTATGATCATATTATATAGACAAGCTCAACACACTTATGAAGTAAAGCTTAGTTTATAATAGTGGCTGATTGAAAAAGCAACCCAAGTATTCATGTATGGAGAACTGACCAGATACACCACAGTACATTCTTTGAATGAAGTAAGGTACAGCCATGAAAAAAATGAAAAACTCTCCATGTATTGATGTGGGGAGGTCTCCAGGGGCATATTAATAAGTGAAAAAAAAAAAAAGCAGAATGGCATGGTAGTGGCAGGGGTTGAATTGTGTCCCTTCGAAATTCATATGTTGGTCCTCAGAATGTCACCTTATTTGGGGTCTTTAAAGAGGTAACCGAGTGCAGATGAGGTCATTAGAATGAGCCCTAACCCAACTGGTGTCCTTATAAAAAGGTGACATCTGGAGGCAGACATGTATATAGAAAGAGCACCATCTGAACAAGAAGTCCCTCCCAGTCCACCTTGATTTTGGACTTCTAGGCTCCAGAACAGAGACGGTAGATTTCTGTTGTTGAAGCCACCCTGGTGTGTTACGGCAGCCCTAGCCCATGCAGGTAGTATGCCATGTTCTGGGTAAGACAGGAAGGAAACTAAGTAGATTATTTTTCACATGTGTTTGCATTTGCACATAAAGTAAGGCTGAAGGACAAGGGTGGGAGCGAAACTTCTCAATGTATCCCTTCCTATTTTTCTTTGATTTTTAAATCATGCCAATGGAGCACAGATTTTAAAAGTTAAAAATGCCAAATAAGGTGAGGATTTATTCTATCTTTCTCGAGTGTTCTGAATCTCCTCCGATTCCTTCAGGATCTGCTGTCCTTCAGGTTTCTGCTCATCATCCTCTTCCTCGGTGGTAGTTCTCCTGGCACATCTGGTGACCACTCGCCGCCGCATGTATTTCTTCAGCAGGGACCATCCTGGCCAGCATTGGTTCCTGTGCTGTGGACCTCTGTCCCCCCACTCCCAGCCCCGTGCTGGATCTTCTGATGGCAGGTTGTGTGTGAACTGGAAGTAGAAGCCTTCATGGACAGAAGTCCCCTGGAGGGGAGCTGGCTGGCTATCTGGGAGCCCACGGGCACCAGGGCAAGAAGGGCTTGTTCTGCTGTATCCCAGTCCTTGGCAGAGCAATTCCCTTTCTCCCTCCCTTATCCTTCCTGTGTCTGCCTGTGCTCTGCTCTGCTTCTCTCATCGGGGACCTCAGCCCTTTCTCTGGAGCACCTTTACTGCGAGGAACTGAATTTACAGAGAGAGGAGGACTTGGATTTCCCCAGCAGTTCTGGTGTGGCTCGGATCCCCAAGCCTCTGTACTCTCTGCACCTAATGATGACACCCATCAGAGGGCTTCCCCAGGGCTCCCTTGGGAAGAAGGCCTTTACCCTCTGCCCTGATGTCTCCACCCATCAAGCTCCAGCTGCTTTCTCCTTTCCCCAAATTCCTCCATAGTCCGGTCTGCAGGGGGCACCCTTTCTTGCCTTCCAATGTTATTATAGCTCATAAATGGAAAAATAATTTTTTTCTCCCATCATTACAAAATGATGTTGGCAAGCAGGGGCGGCAGATGTGCCTGTTCCTGAAATAGGTCCCAGGGATCTCGCTGTTACCGCATTTTGATTTGTCGAGTCGAGGGTACACGAGTTCATTATATTCATTTCAGAAGATGGGGAAATGTAATACATTTAAGGAAGGTGTCAGAATCAATCAGTATTCCAGAAAAAAAAAATTGACCTACATATTTCAAGCAGAGAGGGATTATACGGAGGAAATTGGCTGGAGGTGTGTTAAGAGGGGAAGTCGCTGGTGCCCACAGACCAGGGTGTAAATGAATGCGCTGATGGCCCCACCGCTGTCCACCGTGTTGTCACTGCGGAGTCTGCCTGTTGCTTGCCTCTGGAGATGCTGAGGCTCTCTTGGCTGCTGCGGAGGGCAGGAACCTGCCCTCGGCATCTGGGTGGTGTGAGTGCCTCCCACTGGAAAAGCCCAGCTGGATCCCTGCTCTTAGGGGCATCTGGACGGAGTGTTTCTTGCTTCCATTGCCTGCAGCATAAGGGGGAAAAGGAAAGGATAATGTTGAAATTATCAACATTACCAAAAAGGACCAGCTTCCCCCCAAGCAACTAAGTTGCAGTGGGATTGATAATAAGACCTTACTGAGTGGCTTGCATTGGAGGTTCCACAAATAGCTCAGGAACCAGACTGCCTGATTCAATCTCTGCCTCTTAGCAGGGCAGGAATCACTGTGCCTCAGCTTTTCCTCTAGAGCCGTGATAAAAGCAGCACCTCATGGGGTTGTCATAAGGATACATGAGTTAATGCATGCATAGCCCTCAGAACATGGCCTAGAACATTTGTCCCTTTGGTTGCCTTGTGAACGATAGGGCACTCAGAGAAGTCACCCTGTCTTAAATTTTTTTCTCATTTGGTGGAACCTGACTTTATAGAAGGATATTTTACACTTTAGTGAGGTGGTTCATGTTTTCAAAATCCATAAATTGCTGGGAAATTTCTCTCTGAACAGAGACCCATGTGATGTGAAATGTGCATGACTGAATTGTATAATCAATTGTGAGCTTTAACCATCTTTTTGTATTTAAATTTTTTAAAATTTAAATTCAATTTCATTAACATATAGTATATTATTAGCTTCAGAGATAGAATTTAGTGATTCATCATTGCATAGAACACCCAGTGCTCATTATATCAAGTGCCCTTATGATTTCACTCATATATGCAATTTATAAGCTTTAACCATTTTGAATAATTATTTCTCCTCAAATATTTTTTCTTACAAGAACTTTTAAAATAGTAGAAAATTTAAAAATAAGTTTTAATTTATACCCGTTCCTCAAGAAATGTGAAAAGTATGGGTTAAGTAAAAATAAGGAACAGACAATGGTGAAGGTTTTATGATAGCTGATTGACTATGTGATCATTGAATTTGGAATTAGAAAACTTGGACCTGAGTCTCAGTCTTGCCTCTCAACAGCCATTGTAGCTCTGAGTCATCTTCTTTCTCCAAAAAGTGAAGAGGCATTGGACCAGGTGCTTACTACAGCCCTCCTAACCTCAATAGGTTGTGGTCCTGTGTTAAACTATTAAGTGTTGAGATCAAATCAATTCAACCAAGAGATTGGGTCCCATGCATATCTAATCAGATTACCCACAGATGTAATAAAGACCATGTGAGGGTAGGGGTCTTATAATTAGTACACTTCACTTTTTTTTTTTAAAGATTTTATTTATTTATTCATGAGAGACACACAGAGAGAGAGAGAGAGAGACAGAGAGAGAGAGGCAGAGACACAAGCAGAGGGAGAAGCAGGCTCCATGCAGGGAGCCCGACGTGGGACTCGATCCTGGGTCTCCAGGATCACACCCCGGGCTGAAGGTGGCGCTAAACCGCTGAGCCACCAGGGCTGCCCTACACTTCACTTTAAGGCAAGGTATAGGATATATTTTCAAATTTGAAATGAAAAAAAAAAAAGTAAAATTGAACATTTTCAATATCAAATAATTTTTCATTTCCAAAAATATCTCTCCCATTGTTTTTTTAAAAAGATTTATTTATTTATTTATTTATGATAGACATAGAGAGAGAGAGAGGCAGAGACACAGGAGGAGGGAGAAGCAGGCTCCATGCAGGGAGTCCGACGTGGGACTCAATCCCGGGACTCCAGGATCGTGCCCTGGGCCAAAGGCAGGCGCTAAACCGCTGAGCCACCCAGGGATCCCCTGTTTTTTAAAATTTCAGAATCTCCTGCACATTTCTGTAAAATGTTCAAAACATGAAACGATTTCCACACAGCTTTTCAGGAGGGCTTGGAGAGCTCTGCTACTTTGTGAATAGATTTTGAACCTCTCGGCATCACAATAAAAGATGAGATAATGGTCTGGCGTAGGTTCTCCATCCCTTCTCTCCATCCACTCCTTCCCCACCTCCAAAACTTCCTATTCTGGCCATTAAGGCAACTCCTCACCATTTCTTAATGTCTTCTGCATCACCACTGTCTAGCATTTGGTAGACGCTCAACAAATTCTTGTTAAATGGACATCTCAATTTTGCTCTGATTTACATCCAAAAGATAAATAGAGGGGGATCCCTGGGTGGCACAGCGGTTTGGTGCCTGCCTTTGCCCAGGGCGTGATCCTGGAGACCCAGGATCGAATCCCACATCGGGCTCCCGGTGCATGGAGCCTGCCTCTCCCTCTGCCTATGTTTCTGCCTCTCTCTCTCTCTCTCTCTCTCTCTCTGTGACTATAGTAAATAAATTAAAAAAAAAGTAAAACAAAAAACAAAAAACAAAACAAAAACAAAAGATAAATAGACGTTCCAAAGAGGGAGGTGAATTCACAAACTAGAGGGCTCAGAAAGACTAGCGTTACTTCCAAGGGCTGCCAGGTAACTTTAATGAGATTATCTCAGTGAACAATGTGTCTGTTATCCTACAGATGCCTCAGGATAGACTGAGGAGGGAGGCAGCATGACCCAGTGGGCAGAGGGCAGCAATTTGAACTGGGACAGCTCTGATTGCACAAGTATTTAACATCTGGTCAGTAAGTGTTACAGCAGGGACATTTGAGTAGGACACCTGAGTGGGCTCCTGGAAGCTCCTATCCACACCTCCTTGGTTTGTTAACCTACAAATTTCCCTCCAGCGCTTTATTATGAAACTATTTCAACATGCAGAAAAGTGGAAAGAACTGTACAGTGAATTTTTATGTACCTATCACCTAGATCTTTAAATATATACTGTACACTTGTTTCATCACCAATCTGTCCATCTATCTGTACCTCTAAACATATCCAGCTTATACTGATGCGTTTCAAAGTAGGTTGTGGGCATCAGGACTTTACCCCTAAACACATGGGTGTGAATATCATTCAGCAGGTTTCCATGTTTGTTTCCTTTTTTCCCTTGGAGGTAAAATTTACATCCAGTGAAATGCCCCAATTTCAAACTGAGTTCTGACAAATGTGCATACCTCTGTAACCCAGACCATCATGAAGATACCACCACCCAGGGGGTCCAAAGGTACAAACTTCTAGTTCTAAAATGAATATGTCATGGGGACGTCATGCACAACAACATAGTGACCATAGTTAATAATACAGTATTGTATATTTGAAATTGCTAAGAGAGTAGTTCTTAAAATTTCTCATCACTAGAGAAATACTTCTGTAACTATGTGTGGTGATGGATGGCAACTCAACCTGTTGTGGTCATTTTGCAATACATACAAATTATGAATCATTATGTTGTACATCTGAAACAAATGTAACATGTCAATTATGCTTCAATTTTCAAAAAAGAGGGATACCGTCACCCCAGGAATCCCCTCTTGCTGGCTCTAAGTCAAGTCTGGCCCTACCCTCTCCCTCCAGAGGCAAGCACTGTCTGACTTCACCATAGATGAGTTTTGCCTGTTCTAGAACAATGGAATCACTGCATGTGTACTTTTTTTGTCCAAGGCTGTTCACTCACTCAAAAAGGCACCACAAGCTATGTACCCAGTTCCCAGTTGACCACATGTGGGTCGCTTCCAGTTTGGGGCCATTAGGAATAGTGCTGCTGTGAATATTCTTGCACTAATCTTTGTGTGGACATGTTTTCATTTCTTTTGGAAAACACCCAGATGTTGCCGGGTCATGGGTGAGGTACGTGTTTTGTTTTGTTTTGTTTTCATGTTTTGTTTTGTAAGAAGCCTTTGGACGTTTTTCTAAAGTGGTCATATCATTCGACACTCTGGCCAACAAAGTGTGAGATTTCCAGTCATCCTATACCCTGGCTAGCATTAGGTGCCATCTGTCTTTTAAAGTTTAGCTGTTCTGATAGATAGGTTTATAGGTTTTGGACCCTAGACATGTCTGGAAGGCTATAGGGGAGGAGATAGGGAAGCTGGGATGGGCTGTGGGCCCTTGGAGGGCTCAGGGAAAGAGCTATTTACTAGGGCAGAAGGGGATCCCATCCCAGCTAAAGATTAGCTCCATCTGGAGTTGAAGAACTACATATTTTACCCTTGCTCTGCCACCAACTTGGGGTGCGACCTTGAGATTTTCTGTCATTGAATCCCCATTGTCACTTCTGACATGTGAGGGGATTGAAAGAGGTGGTTTCCAAGGTTCCTATCTGGTTTTTAAATGTAATATATACACACTGATAGAATACATTGGTTTCCCAGTGTGGTTTTTAGCTGCACCTCTCATGTTAGAGCAAGGTAGGCTTTGCAGAACCTGTTTATTGGCAGCTTTTGAGACACTTTTATTTTTATTTTTAAAGATTTTATTTACTTATTCATCACACACACACACACACACACACACACACACACACACAGAGGTAGAGACACAGGTGGAGGGAGAAGCAGGCTCCCTGCAGGAACACTGATGTGGGACTTGATCCCAGGACCCCGGGGTCACACCCTGAGCTGAAGGCAGACACTTTAACCGCTGAGCCACCCAGGCGCCCCTTGAGAGTACTTTAGAGGCAGATGGGCAGTTTAATATACTCCAACCTGGGGGCACCTCTGCCCAGTGCAATGGCAACTAGGCGGGGCTACAGCCGCCCAGGCTGCAGTGAGATATATTTTAACATTTTGGATCCTGGAGAGTCAGGAAATCACAGTTTTGTTTGTGCTGCCTTTTTGGGAGTGGGACTAGAGTACCTTTGCCTTTTCTTTCTACCTCACTATGAACAAACCCTCCATGAATTTTAAGGCACCCCTCAACAGGCACCCCCTCCATTAAAACTGATTGAATCTCTCCCTCCCCTACAAGACACTCCCCTTGACCTTACTTCGGGCACTTACCATTCTCCACGTGTAGGCTCCTTTTCTGGACACGTTTTATGTTTTGTGGGCTGTGAGCTCCTGCGAGGGCAGGCACCCTCCCCTTTGTGTCCTGGGCTCTCCCGGGCACCTGGCAGGAAGCAAGGACTGCAAATCTGTGCGGCGGGGACTGTGCAGGAGATGCGTGTCTGGGAAGGGACCTGTTCAGTAGGAGCTGGTGAGAGCCGCAGCTCTGGCGTGCACCTGCTCTCCTGAGCTGTAAAAATAGCCACAAATAAAGCCTATCATCAACCTGCCCAGGAAGCCACCTCAGGAACACGCAGAAAGCCACCTGCTGAGAATGTCACACCAAATGGGGGTGTTGAAAGAGTAGGTGTTGTTAGGAATGTGAGAGTCAGAAATCTGATCTATATGGAAAACAGCAGCTCATTAGCATGTGTCAAGTGTGGACCAGGGCCACTGGAGGCTTTCTCAACATCCCTGGATGTTCAGGTCACTGGGCAGAACTGCACCCTCCCCCGCACTGCAAAATGACGTGATTGCACACCCCTGAAGCCTGGGGGTCCTTTTCTTAGAACCCATATTCACCAAGATCCCCTCTGATTTCTACTGGTTTTCAAGCAAGCTTTTGCACTGGGAAGAAAACCTGGCAGCCCGCCGACATGAATACCGCAGTATACTTGGCAATTACTTTTAGTTTTTTTTTTTTAATGGTGCTTATTTTTTCAATTATAAAAATAATACAAGCTTATAATAGAAAATTGGGAAGTATTAAAAACTAGAAAAGAAGAAATAATTATTCATGATTTCACTGACTAGAACACCCACTGTTAGCATTTTAGTGGATTTCCTTCCATTTTCTATGAATATTTATATAGTTGGATTTATTTTCTGGGACACTCTTTTTCTTGCACTTTTAACTTGAAGTTATAACATGAACATTTGTCCATGATGGATGACTATTGTAGATATTTACTCTCTAGCTTCTTACTTTTTTTTTTCTTTTAGCTATTTGCTTAAACTCTCCAGAAACATCAGTAAAACTAAAAGTATATATACCTTTTGGGGTGACTGGGTGGCTCTGTCAGTTAAGCATCCAACTCTTGCTTTTGGCTTAGGTCATGATCTCAGGGTCATGGGATTGAGTCCCACATCAGGCTCTGGGCTTAGCTCTCCCTCTGCCCCTCCCCTACTCACTCACTCTCTCTAAAAACAAACAAACAAAAAACACAGAAAAAAAGTATATATCTTTTCTGCTCACCACACCAATAGAAGCTCATTGTAGCAAAAAATATCAAAGATGACAGGAAAATGTAATTTGGAAAGAGAAAGTTCCTTACACTTCCTCTCCTTAGGAATAATCACCATCATGGGCTGAGCATCTCTATACATATATTAACATTCATATATTTATATACATGTACAATTTAAATTTTTTTATTACTCAATCAGTACATTAAGAAGTAATCAGACCAGTGAGTATGCAGAATAAAATGTGGATGGGCATGCCCAGCCTCTGCCCCTACTTCCCCAGAAATTTGAAATGTGTTTTTCCAGTTCTTTCCCTAAGCATTTGTGTTCCTATGAACATGTTCATTTACATTTTGCTGGGGGCTGCTTTTGCACCAAAGCAGTGGAATTGAGTAGGTGAAACAAGCATTGAGAATTTGACCTTCACCACCTGGCATTACTCCCATCGACATGTTACCTTGCTTGGCAAAGGTTTATTAAGGTTACCTATCAGTTATCCTGGATTACCTGGGTAGGTCCAATGGAAGCACATGGGTCCTTAAAAGCAGAAGAGGAAGTAGATCCACTTTTAAGTGGATCATGAAAGTTCTCATCACAAGAAAAAAATATTTTTAGTAACTATGTAAGGTGATGGATGTTAACCAGACTTACCGTGGTGGCCATTTCACAATGTATGCACATATGAATCATTATGTTGTACACCTGAAACGAATATAATGTTGCATCTCAATTATACCTCAACTGGGGCAGGGGTGGGGGAGAAAGTGGACAAGGAAAGTAGAGAAATCCAAGCACAAGGGTGCTTGGAGGTAGAGGAGGCCATGTGGCTGGAAATAGGACCCTCCGTTCTACAACCAAAAGGAGCTGGATTCTGGAAGCAGGTTCTTCCCCCAGAGACTCTAGATAAGAGGCTGGCAGCCAACACCTTCATTTCTGGTTTGTGAGCCCTGAACAGAAAATCTAGGCGTGTTGTGACTCCTGAACTACAGAACTGAGAGCTAATAAACAGGTGTTTTAAGTCACTATGTTTAAAATCATCTGTTATGCAGGCCAGAGAATGGATACAAATTTGTGTTGTATTGTAGATATTTACTATCTGGTTATTTGCAGTAAAAGTTTGCTGACCTTGTACTAGACAGCCCCCTTTTCTCTTTCTTGATCAAATTTTCCTTAGCCTTCACCTCTTCCGGATGATTATTCTGGAATATGCCTCCAGGTCACTAAAAAACATTTTTACATTACTCCTTCCTTTTCAGTTTTTAGATCCTCACTCTGGAACTCAAGGTGAGCTCTGCTTCCCACTCTGGCCCATCCCTCACCCTCCCATAGTTTTAGCTTGATTAAGCAAGTGGCCAATGTTCACACTATCATAGCTATGGAAATAACTATTTGCAGCTAAGAAACTGTCAAATGTAGTAAACTATGATTACTTTTTCTTTTTCCCCACACAACTTTTGTTTTCCCTGGAGTTAATATTTGTCTTTTGTTTTCATGAATTTATTGTTAATTCAATCTCAAAGCCCTTACCTGTTGTCTATATTTTTCTCACAATCAGATTGTATGCATCAGATCATAATGCTAACAGTTCATCTTCTCAAGGAAGTCTCTTCTGGAATTTTCGAACCATTCCAACTCGGACTGCTGCACAGCTGTCCTGCTGGAATGCCACTTCAACATCATCTTGCCTGTACCCTTTCTTTTGTCCCTATGTGGGATCTACTATTTCCTGGATCCCTAGTGCCTTCTCTTTCTTGGTTGAGTCATTTGTTTGAGAACATCCTCCAGGAGCTTCCTCGGATAGGATGTGTGGGAGGCAAATTTCTTGAGGATCTTACATCTGAAAAAAAATTTTTTTTCTCTCACACTTGACTGATAGTTTGGCTGAGGAGAGAGGTCTTCCAGGCAGGAAAAGAGGGTTGCTTCATTGCCAGCCAGTTTCTCGTTTTGCTCTTTAGAAATTCAATGCTGTGGTGGGTAGAATAATGCCCCTATCCCAAAGATACCCTGGCCATAAGTCCTGGAACCTGTGAATCTGTTATTTCAAGTGACAAAAGGGAGTTTGCAGGTGTGATTAAATTAAGAATTTTGAAACAGGGAGATTATCCTGGTGGGCTGAATATAGCCATAAAGGGTCTTCATAAGAGAGAGGCCAGAGGGTTGTAGTCAGAGAAGATGTGAGAGTGGAGGCAGAGGTGGGGCAGGGGACAGAGAGGCAGAGACTTGAAGATGCTACTCCGATGCCTTTCCAGACAGAGGGGCCATGAGCCAGAGAATACATGTGACCTCTAAAAGCTAGAAAAGGCAAAGTAGCAGATTCTCCCTCAGACTCCCCAGAAGGAATGCAGCTCAGCCTGCTGGTTGACTTCAGCCTAGCAAGACCTGTTTGGGATCCTTGACCTCTAGAACTATAACATACTAAGTTTACATTGTCATAAGGCACTTAAGTTGTGGTTATTTTTTGTAACAGCAGCGGGGAAATGAATACAAATGCCCTTCAGTGATAGTGTGATAGCTGCTTATAGGTGAATAACAGTCTGATTCTTGATCTTTTCCCCTCAGCCTTTCTCTGTCTCTGGAAACTTATAGGACCTTTTCTGCCTCCTGCATACTGAAGTTTTGGGATACCGTGCCTCAGTGGGCACTTGGTGGGTCTTTGCGATGGGGCAATTTATCTTCTGGGGTGTTTTAGACTCCTTCTGCCTGTGTTCCCACCTATCCTCTATTTGATTATCTTTTTTTCCAAAATGCCTATTATTTGAATGCTGGACCTCACGGACCAGTCCTTTAATTTTCTTAACTTTTCTCCTTACCTTCCTGCTTTTTGTCTTTTTGTCTACTTATGTGTCCTTTTATCTTCGTAACTTTCTATTGAGCTTTTCATTTCAGCTATTATGATGTTAATTTCTAGGATTCTTTTTGTTCTCTGAATATTACTTTTTATGACATCTTGTCTGTTTCACGGTTGCACTATCTTCTTTTATCTTTCTGAGGCTATTAATAATCTTTTTGTTCTAAACATTCTTCTTGCAAAAATCTCTGTTTTCTCCAAATTCCCATTCTCTGTCTCCATCTTGGTCCATCTCCACTTGCACCTTGGTGTCCATCTTTTGTGTTAGAGCTTTTCCCTCTGATGTGCCCTGATGTCTCTTCATATTCAGGAATGGGACACTGAAACGATTATCGGGAACTGAGGTCTTAAGCAAGGCCTGCCAACTTTCAGCTTCACTGCAGGGTGGTGTGGCTAGGTCACTTAGTCAGGGATGTCCCAATGTCACTCCACAGCTTCCATCCAGAAAGATCTTCTGGTCTCCTGCCTCAAGGGGAAGGTTTCTGGAAACTGAGTCTGGAGGCGGGTTGGGGATTTCACCATCCAATATACACATAATCTTTTTGTTTTTTCGGCACGACAACGCTGGCCTCCACTTTGCCTTGTGTTTCTGAGTCCAGAAGACTTGCTTTTATTATTCTCCCCTCCCAGAACATTTCTCATGCTTTGTTAGGTTGGGAGGAAGGCAATAACATGATGTGGAGTGGAGGAGTCTCAGGGGCTGACTACCCCTGAAACCACTCGTTATCACCGTTGTGGTCACCCCTAGAGGAGTTCAGTGCCTCGTTTCATTGGCGTCTGGGGATTCTGCAGGGTAAATCCTGGTTTCTCCACTGCCAGCTTAGCACTTGGTTTTTCCAGGGCAGCTACGTGTGTCATTCACCCCTTTCCCTTTTGCACTTCAGCTGCCAAAGCTGGGTCGCAATTGTCCCTTTTCTTCCTCCTCTCCCTGAGGTTCTGGCTTTAAAGCAACTCTCTTCTTGGCATCTGAAAGAGGTTTTGGAAGGGAGCAAAAGAGATGCCTATGTTCCATCTGCTCTCTCTATGTTGTGTGACTTATTGGGCACCCTAGGAAAATATTTAACAGCTCTCTCCTTACACAATAAAATTCTTTTCAATAACAATCATGAAGTAGTAATAATAATGATGAAGAAGAATATCTAGAAGAGAAATGCTGCAGCGAAATTTTTCTTTTATTGAACTTCATGGTAAAGTCATGTCAGCACACATAAACACGAACAAAGAAAAAATAATGGATTAATATTTTAAATTACATTAATTTAATTTTATTTTATTTTAAAGATTTTATTTATTTATTCATTCATGAGAGATACACAGAGAGAGAGGCAGAGACACAGGCAGAGGGAGAAGCAGGCTCCATGCAGGGAGCCCAACGTGGGACTCAATCCCGGGTCTCCAGGGTCACGCCCTGGGCTGACGGCGGCACTAAACCGCTGAGCCACCCAGGCTGCCCAATTACATTAATTTTAAAGGGGAGAATTTACACTGCACTCATACTCTCTTTCAGAGTCTTACATTTTAAGCAGAAATAAAAATTCCAAAGGGTGCCTGGGTGGTACAGTCTGTTGAGTGCTGACTCTTGGTTTTGGCTTAGGTCATCATCTCAGGGTTCTGAGATCAAGCCCCGCATGTGGCTCTATGCTCAGTGTGGAGTCTGCTTAGGACTCTTTCTCCCTCTCCCTTCCCCCCGCCTCTCTCGCTTTCTCTCTCTCTCAAATAAATAAATATAAATCTTAAAAAAAATAAAAACTCCAAATCATCATGTAAAAGAATAGCAGAACTGAGGTAGCTTAAGTTCCCTTTTCTCTGTAAAATCACTGTGCCATCACTGTTCATTTTGAATCTACTGCTTAAAAACAGAACTTTCCATACTGTGGATACACTGGAGGTAGGAGGCGAGAGGGAACACAAATGATTCCAGACTTGCAGTGACTGCATGCAGCTGGACCTGCCTGCCACTGGGACCTGGGAGTTCTCTGAAGGAACTGGGTGATCTGCTCCCGCTACCCTTGAGATATACATCACATTCGAGAAGTTTCTTAAATTATTTTTAACGTAAAATTTGTTGACCACCTACTGTACTCCACATACTGATAGGAACTTTCGTCTGTGTTCTTTTTATACAGATGTATTTAATTGAGTCATCTTCCGATGATTTCAGCAATGCTCACTGCCTGCTAGGTCAGGCAGTTCCACATCAGCCGTGCCTGCAGTTCAGCACTAAGATGGAAAATCCTCCTCTAATGAAGTTGGGTTGTGGGTTACTGTGCCATCCAGCTGCATTAGTAAATGATTTCTACAAACGTGCGGAGAAATTAAGGGAAGGATTTCCAATGCCCTTGAGAAGCTTGGTTCTCTTCCCATGCAGCATTCCTGACTCATTCATAAGGAGTCTGTCACTGGCTTAGGCTTGTCATCGGCCACTTGACGGCTTTTGGTGTCACTTGCAGAAGTTCATGTTTGTGTGAATATATTTTGCAAGGCAGTTGTCCCCTTACTTTTCTGCTTCAGCTTGTGAACCTCATTGTGTGTGTTATCAGTGACAAACCTGACGATGTCCCAGAGTGGGGGTGAGCTGATGGGTCTCTTCCGTTCTATGTCATTCACTGCCCACTGACAGTGACAAACCCATTGTGAACAAGGGACCCTTGTGCTACAGACTGAATGTTCATGTCCCCAAATATCTTATGTTGAAACCTCCCCCCCCATGGGATGGTATTAGGAGGCAGGACCAGGTGATGACGAGGGAGCCCTCATGAATGGAATTAGTGCCCTTAATGAAAGAGACCTGAGAGAATTTTCTAGCCCCCTTTCTGCCATGTGAGGACACAATGAGAAGTAAGCCACCTGCAGCCACAAAGAGGGTTCTCACCAGAACCTGACCAGGCTGGGTCCCTGAACTCAGACTTCCAGCCTCCAGAACTGTGAGAAACAAATTTTTGTTGTTTATAAGTCACCCTATCTATACAGTACCTTTTTATGCAGCCAAAATGAACTAAAATTTCTTGTTTTTTTCTTTTTTTTAATGTAAATATTTTTATTTATTTTCTACACTGTCATTGAAAGAAGGTCAGTAAGATCCAGTTTCTCTCTTGAATACGTTGTCTCAAGGTGACCCCCTCATATGTAACTCAGATTCTTTCCCTTCATAACATCTTATTTTTCTTCTCCAACTTTTATTTTGACAAATTTCAAATTCATCCCAAAAGTTAAAAGAATAACACAATGAAAAAGTAGGTGCTCTGAATCAATTTGCCTATTAATGTTTTGCAACTTTTTGTTTAAGCATTCTCCCTCCCTCCCTCTTGTACTTTCTCTTTCTTTATACACTTACATACACAAATACACATTTAAAAAAATCATTGAAAAGTAAATTTCGTCATTGTGACATTTCACTTCTAAATACATCAGCATGTATTTACTAGAAGAGAGGGCATTCTCCTACGTAATCACCACACAGTCATCTTAGCCAATGAATTTAACATTGATATACACTATTATTTAGCATAGGGCTTGCAGTCACATTTCTCCAATTGTCCCAACAATGTCCTTTACAGGTTTTTTTTGATTGAAGATTTAATCAAATATTTGCATTAATTGGTTCTGTTTCTTCATCTCCTTTAAGCTGGAAGTTTCCTTTCCTTTGCGTGTTCATGTGTGTGCTTCTGTGCATACGTGTATGTGCATTTAATGACATCGATATTATTAAAGATTTTATTTATTTGAGAGAGGGAGAGAGAGCATGAGCAACAGGAGGAGCAGAGAAAGAAGGAGAAGCAGACTCCCCACTGAGCAGGTCTCGATCCCAGGACCCTGATATCATGACTGGAGCTGAAAGCAGATACTTAACCTACGGAGCCACCCAGATGCCCTTGACATCGATATTACTGAGTCCAGTCCATTTTTGTTCAGAATGTCCCTTGATTTCAGTTTGTTTCTTTATACTTAAATTTGGGTCACGTATTTTGAAGGAATACCATAGAAGTGATGCTCTATCTCCAGGGCAACACATTGGGTGGCACATGATGTCACTTTTTACTTTTACTGCTCATGTTAGGACTGATCATTTGGCTAAGGTATCGCTCTACAGGTGTCCTTATCTCTTTAGAAGAAACTGGATTTATTTTTAATTAATTAAATTTATTTTATTCAAATATAATTAACATACTGTGTTATGTGGGAAACTGGGTTTTTCAATCCTTTCTTGGGGTGTATGTACTCTCTACCCATGTGCTGTACACATAGTACCCACAGTTAGTCGATGTCCTGAGGAGGACAGCACATTTGTTGGAAAGCAAACATTTGTTGAGCTCCCTCTATGGGTCACATGTAGTATCTCATTTAATTTTGCTTGGGAATGTCATCATTATTCCCATTTATAGACAAGGCAGTTGAGAACTAGAGAGATAAGTTATGTATTCCAAGTGGCACCTAGGTGACACACTGGGATTCAGACTCAAAGTGGTATAAAGTTGACATCTGCCTTCTTTCTCTGCCCTAGTTGCCTAGAAGTCTGTTCCTGTCTTCTTACTCTGAGGGGTGGAAATGCTCATGACACATGGGCAGTAGGTGCAGCAGAGCTTTTAAAACTTCTGCAGGCCAGAGATGTTAGAAAATATCCTTCAAAACAATGCCAGAATCAGTGCTTGCAAAGCACATGTGATTGGGGCAGCACTCATTTATTACTTCCTGGCATTGAATAATCTCTCACATCCTGACAATTCTACTTTCAAGAAAAAAAAATCACTCTCAAGCCAGCATGTCAGAATAAATCAAGCATAAGATGCAAGCCTGTTACATCAGTCTTTCCTGAAAACATTCCAGAGATCACTGGTACAGCATGCAAACGCAGAGGCTGCTAAAAGCCCCTATAGTCTCCAGTCTCCCCTTCGTTGAAGTAGGACCTCCCACTTTTAACTTGGCAGATGGCTGCCATATGGTTGCTCAGAACAAGGACTACATTTCCCAGGCTTCCCTGCAGCTAGGTTCTTACCATGTCAGTAAGACACATGAGCGAGCCATGGGTGCAATTTCCAAATTGCACCCTTAGAAGGAAGAGGCTTCTGCTCTGCATGCCCTTTCCAGATAGACTATGGGATGTGAAAATATAAAAGTGGTCAGCATGAACAGACAGTGCATTCTGATATAGCTGTGGTAGGGGTAGACTATGGATGTGGCAAGTGAACAGAGAACATGCTGGCACCACATAGGGATGAATGGAGAGTGCCCAGGGACTATAGCCATGGCAAGGGGCGAGGGCAGAGGTGGCCAGAGTAGAACACTGAGGCTCAGAGGCAAGTGTGCTGTACCTGTGGACAAGGGGCCAGCCCTTGGCTTGATGACACCGAGATAAAAGGAGCTGGGGTCTCTCACACCGAGAAGCCTTCCTGCCAGCCCTACTCTGTGCATGGTCATATGATCATATGAGGAAAAAAACTAAACAACTTCATTTTTATTTCTTTTTTTCTCATTTTTTTCATTTTTATTTCTTTTAATTTTTAAAATATTTTATTTATTTGAGAATGGGAGAGAGAGAGAGAGATAGAAGGCATGGGTGGGGGAGGGACACAGGGAGAGGGAGAAGCAGACTCCCTGATGAGCAGGGAGCCTGATGTGGGGCTTGATCCCAGTACCCTGAGATCATGACCTGAGCCAAAGGCAGATGCTTAACCGACTGAGCCACCCAGGTGTCCCACAACTTCATTTTTAAAGTCACTTTTATTTGGTGACTTCTTTTTTTAGGAAGCTGAATCTATTCCCAAAGTAACAGCTAAGGCCACACTCAACTTCATGCTACCTGGCCTCCCTGTCTTCTTTCACACCAGAGCTCCCTGAGGACACCCTGCACTTACACATGCATGCTCCTACCCACCCTCCAATACCCCACTCAGAGTGGAGGATCTTCTCCCCTGGGAACCTTCCCTGACGCCCATCCCTTACCTGGCAGGTTTCATTATTTTCTCTTCTTTGAGCCCGTAAGAAAGTGACTAAATTGCTATTGGCACCTACCCTGTGCTACCATAATGATTTGCTCACATGTTGATCTCTCGAACTAGACTGTCATTTTCTTAAAGCCAGGAGCCATATTTTATTCATTTTTGTATCTCCAACGCTGGATTTGTAAAAGGTACTAATAGATCTTTTGTGAATGGATGAATGAACACAGATGATATAATTACACGTATACCCATACAAACCCTCATTCTTTACAAAAGTGTTTCCTTCTTTACATGACACCTCTTGCGAATAGCACACCCATTCCTCCCACAGAAATTCAATGAGCATACATTCACTATTATGTAATTTACAAACCAGGGCACTGATTATACATTGCCTGAAAGCTTGCACGATAGATTTGTCAGGTGTCCTTAGCTACAATCCCGGGAATGGGCTCCCCCGCCGCAGCATTGCAGTGACTGCAGAATACTAGTTAAATCAATGCCTTTGCTCTGTTTGTTTCTGTCTCTTTTCAGCTCAGAGTCGGCGATCGGGTTTGCAGTACTAGCAGTTTCCAGAAAATGCTCAGGCGTGCTCAGAGCTAACAAAGAGACTGGCGTGTTTTCCTGCCCTGGAACACTATGGAGTTCAAGGGCTTTTCAGGCTAGCATGTTCTGTTCCAGTGGGTGTCATGTATTGCCTTTCTTTTATTCTGTGCCAAATATCCTACCATCTCTAGCAACACTGCAGGTGCTTCTGGCACTACTTTTGTGCTAATGCTAATACTGGTATTAAAATTAATTTTCTCCTCTCTGGAAAGACAATGTTAGTGTTTTCCAGGTTGCAACAGGCAATATTGTGTGACGAGTCTTGCAGCTATCCCTGGCTGATGGCTGTATGCTGGGACCGAATCTCCACCCATCTGAATGCCTCTTAGGTATTAGGTGGTGGCCTGTGTGTTCTTCTATCTGGCCTGGGTTTTATTTTTGCAGAGATTTATCTTAAATATCCTTCCTTTGTAAAAGTCCTAAAATTAGTATTTGAAAAAATTCCACTGCCCAGTTTTATCTTCCAAGCTGTGGATTTTAAAAATTAATCGACAGCATGGATTCTCTTCTCTGAACATGCAATAATAAAGTATATAGAAAGCATATATTAATTTGTGGTCTTAATTTGCTTGTTTTCTGTCTCCCCCAGACAGGACATAAGCTCCAATAAGAGAGGCATCCTGTCGGTTTTATTCTGGCTGTATCCTCAGCACCTGGCACATACTCGGGAGGTGCTCGGTGCATCTGTGCAATGGCTGAATGGATTGCGTCTCTTCTTTCATAGACACATTCGCTGCATTAGCAGCTGCTCTTGCAGCTTCATCGGCACGCGCCACCTTTCTGACCCGCAGGCCTGCTGCTTTGCCACGCTGTCTCCCATGGGAGGAGGGCTTGTTTGTGTTTTCTTTTGCTTTCTTCCAGGTGCTCTCTCAGTTTAATTACATTGACTAATTCGCCCAGAAGACGAGCCATTCAAAATGCAATAACTGTTTTGGAAAAGAACTGAGCTTATTTTCAGAAGATAGGGTTTTCAAAACATGTTTTGGACCTAACCAAGAAGGAGCTAAATCAGGGCAGGGGCTTAAGTAAGCAGACAAGGAAGGCTGCCAGTTTCATACGTAACGATGATGTCAGAGGGCAAGGAGCAGAGAGAGAAAGACAGAGATTGAGGGCAGAGGGAGAGAGTGTGTATCACTAAGTTTTCCACAGTCAGAGTTCCATTCAACAAACGTGTACTAAGCTTGTCCTATGTGCCAGGTGCTCTTCTGGAGGCCAGAAGACGACAGACAAGGTCCCTACTCTCACGGACTGTTCATCCTAGATGGTCTCTACCCAATGGAAACAGAATGAAAATCACAAATGCAAGCCACATGTGGAATTCTAAATTTTCTAGTAGACTCACTGATAAAGTAAAAACAAGTAAATGAAATTAATTTCAATATTGGGTTCACATAATCAATCATGCAATCCATATATAATTATTAATGATCTATGTTGTTTCTTTTTTTAGGCCACATCTTTGAAATCCAGTGTGTATTTTACATTTACCACCCTTTTCAGTTCAGATGAGCCATGTTTCAAGGGCTCCACAGCCACATGTGGCCAGTGGCTACCAGATTGAACGGTGCCATTCTAGATAATAAAGATGTAATATATAATAAGTATATGTATAAATCATGTAATTTTAGTATCAAGTATTGTGATATATTATCATTCTTAACAGTAACGGTATTAGGAAGAAAACCAAGAGCAATAGCGGAAAAGGAGGCCATCTGGCCAGGCTGCTCTCCGAGGAGCTGATGCTTATGCAGAGATAGGAGTGAGGGAGTGAGCCATGCTAAGACTGGGGGAAGAGCTTCTAGGTTGAGGGCTCAGCAAGAGCAAAGGCCCTAAGTCAGGATCCTATGTAGAGTGGTCAAGCCTTGGCAAGATGGCAGGTGTGCTGGAGCAAAGGAAGGGTGATTGATAACTGGGCAAACCAGTTTGAAGCCATCGAGGCTCCTGGTCCCAGGAGCCCTGCAGACCAGGCAAGGAGTTTGGCCTTGCTCCTTACCATGCTCCTGTCTTCTCTTTGGGTACATGAATCCATGCTCATGGTTCCTAGATGTTCCGGTTTTCTTTCTCCCATGTTGAAGGGTAAAAGTCAAAAAGCCTCTCTCTGATGCTGTCTTAGGACCACTTTAAATATAGTAGCTGGCATGTTTTCTCTTTCAGGGTGCCTAACGGTTTCTGTACTATTCCCACCTGTGCCCTGGACCCGTGCACAGCGTGTCTGGGGTTTGGAGGGAAGCACATGCCAACACACACCTGTTTAAAGGCACTTTTACTTGCAAGGTGTCACAAGTCACTAGCACACCCTTTGAACGGCTTTATTTCGCACGTATCACAGTCATGCTTAGAAAGAAGGTTACAAACGCATTATCAGCTTTTTTCCAGGGCCAGACTTTCGGAGGAGTTTTATCCCTCCTAACCAGAGGAAGCCTGACTTAGCCAGCTCACCTTCGTGCCACTAATCAACTCAAGTCCCCACACTCTGGACACCGCTGGCATTTGTAGTGCTCCCCAAGGGCAGAGACCCCTTGGCAGAGCCTTCAAGGCTGTGCATCAGGTGAGGTCAGCAGGTGGGGGAGCATGCGTCCCTAAGATGGTCTGAGGAGCCCCTTCTGTTGCTTTCTGCAGACTTCTCCAGGTGCATTGTGGTCACCCTTTCTCTCTTCCCTTCCCCCTTCTCCACTCCCTTCATCTCTCTAGCTCTCTGGGAGGTCAGTGTGGTATGGCCACCTTCTCTTCCTGCTTTCAGGCAAGTTCTGATCCATCCTGAGGGAGTTGGCCAAGTTATGTTCATCGCTTTTAGAAAATTATTTAAGATGTTGGGGCCATGCCCTCTCCCCATCTGATGGGGAGACCTAGGGCTCATATTATAGCAGGTGTACATGAAAAACAATGTTTTTTTAACCTCTCACAAAGAAATGCTGTTACTACCACCTATAGTAGCTTTGTGTGACTGGTGGCCCCCTTCCTGAGCCAGACCATCTATCTCTTCCTGATCTGACATGGCTGTGATACTTCATCATGGTTCTGTTTGGAGAACTATAATGCTCCCTATTATTTTGGCTGAATTGCTAAACAAACATAGGAGAATTTTAACTTAGGGATAGAACCACACGTTATTTCCAATATTTTTGAACTTGGTCTTTGTGCTGTGCTTCAAGTATCAGAGTTTAAAGGGTTTTGTCTCTTCCAGCATTTTGTTCCCCTTTGTCACATGCCCGTGTCCTCCCTTTCTTCTTGTTTCCTGAGCATAGAGGAGCAGTTGGTTCATAGCTACCTATTCAGCTTCAAATATGTGTGTTCTTGTGTTGACATGTCACACATATATACAGAGGCAGGAAAGACCGGAAAGGTTTTAAAGGACTGGAAGGGTCTCCTGCTGGGATAGTGACAATTCAGATCCCATATTAGTCAGAGCAAGTAGTGCCAGCTGCTGTAACAGACAAAAACCCAAGTCTCAGTGGCCTCATGCAGCAGGAGGTTATTATTTCTCCTTTGCTTCATGACCCAATGCAAGTTGCTGGTGGTGGGGGTTTCTCTGCCCCATGTGGCCGCTCAGGAGCCTAGGCTCTTTCAATCATGTGGCTCCATGCCATCTTATAGATATCCTTCACTCTTCACCTGGCTGACAGGGAAAGGGAGATAGATTCAATAGGGTAGGTCTGGCCATGGTGCAGATCACTTCCCCCCACATTCCATTGGCCAGGAGCTCCGGAAGCTGCAAGGCTGTCTGGGAAGTGAAGTGTAGGTGTGTGCCCACGAAATGCTGGCAGTCTTTACCACAAATATGACTTAAATACCTTGTGTACCTCACAGACTTGTCCCATGCTGCACTGGTAGATGAGCCAGAGGGAGCTTGAAAATTGTAAAGAATATGGTTTGTTCTCAGGGGAACACTCTGCTTAGGCCAATTTGCTGGAGAGTCGAAATCCCAGCAGCTGACCATCAGGGGCCTGAGAACCCCTCTAGAACCAGTGGTTTTCTACTAGCTTTGTGGTTTAAAGTCTGGATCCCTGATCCCTTTGGAATTAGTTCTTGGGTAAAGTGTGAGCTGTGTTACCTTTTCGCAAACAACTAACCAGTTGTCCAGGGCTGTTTGTTAAAAAGCCCCAGTGATTTGAGATGCCATCTTTATCAAACACAGAATCCCTTTATGTGGCTGGGTCTATTTTTGGACTTTCTGTTCTTTTCCACTGGTCTGCTGGTCTTTTTATGTGCCAGTACCACACTGTCTAAAAAGGTATGCTTTAACATCTGGTAAGATATTCTTGCCTCTCAGACATTCAGTGCTATTCTTGCATTTTTCAAATTAAGAGCTTTAGTATCAATTGTCTAACTCTACGAAGAAGCTTGTTGCTATTTTTATGGGGATTGTTTAAACTTTATAAATTAATTTAAGGAAAACTGGCATCTTTATGATGCTGTCATTCCATCCAAGAGCAAGGAATGTCTTTCCATTTCTTCATATGTTTTCCTGTCTTTCAAAGGTATTTAATATGGGTCTTATATATTTCTTCTTGAATTTATTCCTAAATATTTTGCTTTCTTTGTTGTTTTTATAAAGGGGATTTTTCTCTTCCTTAATATCCTCTGTTTTATGTATACAAATACAAATACATATACATATGTATTTCAGGGCTATTGATTTCTACGCACTAATTTTGTTTCCTGCTGTCTTACAATTTTTTTTTTTTAAACATCAGTAGTTTTCAACCTGCAAAGCTCCTGAGAGCCACCTGAAGAATACTTTCCAATAGAGATGCTGAGAATCCCTCCCTGACCCATGGTTGCAAAAGGATGTCAATGAAGAAGAGTTTTAGTGGTGCTCTGCTTCTCTGGTCAAAATCCATTGATTAAGACCCTGAATGTGAGTAGCTCAGATCATAAGCTAAACATCCAAGCATGAACATTCAAACTGCAGAGACACACAGCTGAAAAAGGTACAGCACCCTTGGGCAGCAGTCCTGGAGGCTGAACAGAACGAAGCACCAGGGCCCAGGGGGCTGGCACTCCAAGTCCTGGGGAGAAGGGAGGACCTCAGATTGAGCCCCAAAGGGGACCAGTACCAGGACGCTGACTGTAGACACCTGTCATTACTTGTTTATAGATTTACGTGTTTATTCTTGAACTTCAGGTGTACAGAACTGAGCCAGTCATCCCCTCACTTCATGCTACTTAATCATGGCTGGTTCTTTCTTCTTTTACTTACATTTTCTCCTTTCTTCATATTATTTTATTATTCACTGTTTATTACTTTTTAGTATTCGTCATTTTCTGTATCTCCCACCCCTCTCCCCAGTCTCCTGCCGAGCAAATACAGCCCTCCTATTCTGTTTATAGTTCATGTTTTAAAAATATGTGGTTTATGGAGTGTCTATGGTTTTAAACACATAAATGGATGTGTGTTCTAAATTTCATTGTTCTTCACTTTGTTCACCACATACTCTGTAAGATCCAACCTATGACTTTGGGTGGGTCTGACCATGGCTTGAAATTCCATGTGACTTTCTGTGGTATGGCCACTGCCCCAGTGATGGCCACTCTGGATGTGTGGACAGCCCTCCACAAAAGATTGTGTGGCCCCCACTGGATCTGTGAGAACTGGAACATGAGAGGCTGGCTATGGGATGCATGCACCTCCCTGAGAGTGGCTATTCATTCCTACCAGCCAGGCAGAAGCTTTACTACAGCCCCACCCTGTCCCTGTCCACTTCCCATGGGTTGGCTTTCACTTGGTGCCAAGCTAATGATGTGCTAACGCTATCTAATTGTGTAATTCTCTGATGGCTAATGATTTGGAGCATCTCTTCAATATGCCTGTTAGCTTTTTGAGATTCTGTTTTCAGAAATTCCCTGTTCGTATCTTTTGCTCATTTTTTCATTTTTTAAAGATTTTATTTATGCATAAAAGACACACAGAGAGGGGCAGAGACCCAGGCAGAGGAAGAAACAGGCTCCCAGCAGGGAGCCCCATGTGGGACTCAATCCCGGGACCCCAGGATCACGACCCAAGCCAAAGGCAGACACTCAACCTCTGAGCCACCTACGTTTCCCATCTTTTGCCCATTTTTTAAAAATGAGGACAGTTGTATTTTTCTTGTTGATTTGCAAGAGTTCCAGGTAACTTTTGGAAATTAATCCCTAATTTGTCTTTGGCAAATATTCTCACCTTTTCTTTGTTTCCTCCTATTTGTCCTTGGTATCCCTTGTTGGAAGAAAATCCTTAATTTTGATGTAATCAAATCCTTTTCTTTCTTTCTTTCTTTCTTTCTTTCTTTCTTTCTTTCTTTCTTTCTTTCTTTCTCTCTTCTTCCTTTCTTTCTTTCTTTCTTTCTTTCTTTCTTTCTTTCTTTCTTTCTTTCTTTCTTTTTTCTTCCTTTTTCCCTTCCTTCCTTTCTTTCAGTTTGTATTTTTAAAAATTTAATTGAAGACATTCCTTCCCTCACCTGGGTAATTAATTTTTTAAGTCCATCTTTCACTTTTAGGCCTCCAGTCCATGTGATAGTAGGTAGAGATTCAGCGTTATTTTTTGAATACCATTTACTAAGCCCTTTGCCACCTCTGGTTCTTACTCATTTGTGGTGAGAAGGTGGTGATTCATCTGCATTCCTATCTGGGTTGAAAATATTATAATTAATTATACACACATCCCTAAATTTAAGTCACTCATTCTATCCTTTTGGATCTTCTTAATCCCTTTATTTTAATAGGTTGAAGCCCTTTTAGATGTTGCGAGGTAACACCGGGTCCTTGTAGACTAGGGTTGCCAGATTTGGCAACTAAAAGTACAGGTTGCTTTTATGTTATGTTTGAATTTCAAATAAATAACAAGTAATTTTTAGTATAACTATGTCCTAAATATTGCATGGGACATGCTAATACTGAAAATTAAGTCACTGTTTATCTGAAATTTAGATGGAATGATTAGAAAAGGAACAGCAAATAAAGCCTAAAGCCAGTGGAAGGGAAATAAGGTTAGAGCAGAAATAAACGAGATAGATACCAACAAACAAACAAAAAGTGGTAGAACAGATCAACGAAACTAAAGAGCTGGTTCTTTGAAAGAATTAGTAAAATTGATAAACCTTTAGCCAGACTTGTCAAAAAGAAAACAAAAGATCCAAATAAATAGATGGAACTGGCTTCCTACATCTTATCGGACAACTCTATGACACATTCAGCCCATAGAAACGTGTCTTGACTGAGTCTTCCTGCCCTCCCTCATCCCTCTGCCATTGTCCCCACTAGTCAGAAGGACATTAGTTACACACTATTCCTGGCTGGCATGGCTCAGGTCCTGACCTGATTCCTTCCAAATAAAGTATCCTTAAATGGATATCTCAGTATTTCACCTAAGGGTTTAACTAATACTTCTCAAATGTTAATATGCCTATGAATTACCTGGGAACTTTGTTAAACTATAGACTGGTTTGGTGGGTCTGGGGTGAGGCACGGCATTCCCTATTTCTAACAAGCTCCTAGGACAGGTTGATGCTGCTGGTCGGTGGACCACACTCTGGAAGTAAGGAACCAAGGGATTCCTGTGCACATCCCTAGGGCGCCTGGGTGTTAAACCATCAAGACTTGGGGAACCAGAGTAAAGCCTAACTTGACAGTTGCCCCAAGAATTAGCATGGTGGTAGAAGGTTCCTTCAAAGGAAACAGAGCTGTTGTTAGAAAGGAGCAACGATTGCCTGGTGGTCAGCAAACAAACAAATCAAAGAAAACCAATGTCCGCATAGACCTCTTCCAGATTTGAAGGAAATGAGGGGAAATCTGACACAGGTCTGTGGTAGGGTATGGGTGAGAGACCCCCAAGTATCTACATTACTGGTTTCCAGTTGCTTTTCACATTAGAAACACGAAGAACCCATTAGAAATGTAGTTCCCTGAGACATAAAAGGTGGGGCCTGGACTCTTTTTCTAATTCAGATTTGACCACCAACTTCCTGTGCAACCTTGGGCAAGTCACCTCACGCTCTGGTCTCAGTTGCTTTGCCTATAAAATGATGGCTTTAGATTCCATGATATCTAGGATCTCTTCCAGCTACAAAATCCTCCCCAAGGCTTGCCAATTTTGCTTGATGTACACTGAAGTACAATTTAAAATTGTATAAGGTATTGTGATTTCAGAAGACACAGAGTTCTTAGGTGTGTGGTATTTACAAAGGCAACTTACAGGGGAGAGTTGATGCTGTGTTACAAATAATAATAACAATATTAATAATAATGTAGATCATATAAAAAGCATTTATTATATGCCAAGCATTATTCTAAGCACATTAATGTGTTAATTCATTGAATCTTCACAATTCTGTGAAGCAGGTTCTATTATTACCTCCATTTTACTGATAAGGAAATGGAAGCAGAGAGACTAAGTAATTTGCCCAAGGTCACGCAGCTTCTAAGTCCAAGAGCTGAGTCAGACCCAGGGTCTGTGCCTTTAACAAGCACACCACATGGCCTCTTTGACAAAAGCCACCAATTAAAAACAGACCAGAGAAAGAAAAAAAAAGAGCTACTGTTGAGAAAAACTATGCAGTGTGTTCCTCCTCCTCCCCAACCTTGCCTAGATTATCTGGAAATATCTATACATATGTAGCAGTTTCTGCAGTTACTCAACCCACCATTGGACTTTCCCTGCATAATCATAACCACTACCTCATTTGCCTTCAAAGACCAAAATTTAGCATTAGGTCAGTCGCATCTATTTCAAAAGAAGCCAAAAAAATTTTCTTTTTTGCAAAAAACAAAGTCGAAAGATACACATCTGTGATCTGCCACTGTTACTCGCTAGCAGGGGTCCATTTTATTTGCGCTTATATTGACCCCAAAGGAATATTTTTCAGCATGAATAACTTTTAACTGCTCCATTAACCAGATTAGTCAGTGCAGGAATTTCTCCTTTAGGCTGAGAGCAGATCTCCTTATAGTGATTGGGCCCACTTACTAATTGCGGGCTTTCTGGACTTGCCAATGCATTTAAAGAAGGTGGTGTGTGGGTGGGGACCAGTATTTTCATCTTAGTAGATCTGATTGTGTTTAACGGCCTTTCCTAATAGGGCTGGCCCTGGTGCTTAAAGACGTAGCAAAAATAGTCATCCACAGAATGTTTCTGAGAGCTGGAAGAGAGCCTTAGAGACCATCTGGGCCAATCCTATGCTGACCCACGGGAAGCTGGAGCCCAGAAGTGCAGTAGCAGGCTGGTATGGAAGGATCAGTCTCTAGGAAATGCACATTAGAGGCAGAGCTGGTGGGGGTGGGGGGCAGGCCTACACCAGCCCCCCCCACCAGGACTCCGCCCCTGTGTCCCCACCACTGACAGGACTTTGCATTATCTATGTTCCATGTGCTCTGTACTTTACCTATGTCTTTCTTTAAATCAACCCATGTTTTAACTCCGTGTCTTTTTGAAAGGTTTCTTTCAATAGAACATGAACACTTGCCACACATTTAAGGTGATCCTACAAATAAAACGAATGATAATAACAAAGCCAAGTGGCTAAAAGGGGAGACACACAGACATTGGAATGTTACGGGCACATAACAACCTAACAAAGACTTTGCTTTTTACTCATCAGAAAGATGAAAGAGAAGAGGGACTTTCTCACCATGGAGCTGAGTGTCGTTTAATACCCAAATATTGAGCACCTGCATCCATTTCCCCAGCAGCCTGGGTGCGCCCACCAGCCCGCAGCAGAGGATGGGACACCGGAGGTGCATGGATCAGGTCCAGAGGCTGGCCCTGCCACTCCCGCCCAGACGGCCTTGGGCAAGTCAAGGGACCCACAGTTTCTTCAGTTGCAGGATCCCCCGTGGGGGCCCACACACAGGGCAGTGTTGGTAAAGAGACCTATTCATTGACCTCCCTATTTTGATTCAAGCAAATGCAACTTCTGTGGGAACCACACTAAAAGGATTAGAAATTCCCTGTTTTGTTTCATGATTCCTAGTGGTTGAGGAAAGGCAGGAAAGTGCTTCTGACAGTCACACCTGCCATTCTGGAATAACTGCTTGTAATAATATTTGACCCTTCCGTGTCAATGGAAGACTGAGGGTGGAGCCAGGTTTCCTGAGCTTTCCTGCACCTGCACATGTGTTAGAACTTGTTTCACACTTAATACCCAGCAGCCCTCTCTTAACCATGGAGATCAGTGGCCCCAAATCTCTACAGGAAGAATTTATTTTTATTTTAATGTTTATTTTTTAGATTTTATTTATTTATCCATGACAGACACAGAGAGAGAGAGAGGCAGAGACATAGGCAGAGGGAGAAGCAGGCTCCATGCGGGGAGCCCGATGCGGGACTCGATCCCGGGACCCTGGGGTCACGCCCTGAGCCGAAGGCAGACACTCAGCCGCTGAACCACCCAGTCGTCCCTATTTTTATTTTTTTTAAAGATTGTGTTTATTTATTTGAGAGAGAGAAATCATGAGTGGGAAGAGGAGCAGAGCGAAAGACAGAAGCAGACCCCCCACTGAGCAGGGAGCCCTAGGTAGGGCTCTATCCCAGGACCCCAGGATCATGACCTGAGCCGAAGGCAGGTACTTAACAAACTGAGCCATCCAGGTGCCCCTGCGGGAAGAATTTAATGGAAAAAAATAGTGAAAGGGGCCAAGGCAGAAATGATTTGAGGACAATTTTTATAACTGTTTCAATAAGGCAGAACAGCAGAATCAACATACTTGTCACAGCAACATTAAGAGTATTTGTGACCTCTCTGTAACAGCACTGGGTACATGACTTTGTTGGTTCTGTTCTCCAGGAAATTCTTTTCTGTAGGACAGAACAAAGTGTTTCTTTTTGCCTTTCTCTTTGTTTTGGAAAAGCCCAGGAGTCTTCTTGAGTAGGGGAAACCCCAGTTTTTCTCCCCAGTAATGTCTCCTTTACTCTTACACAGAACACTTCCCTTCTGATGCTCCAGGTCCCCAAACGTGGGGTTTTTCCCACCCCCAAACAATTCTGTGACAACAGCTGGGTGTTCTGTGATCAAAGTCAGTGCTGATGCTGTCTACTTGGAAGCAGTGGAAACCTGCAAAGTCACAATGCAGATGGCCATCCATTGAGTTCTGCTGAGGTAACAGACGTCCTCGCCATGCTGAGGAGATGTTTCCCAAGCCCTGCCCTGAACACTCACACTCAGTAGTTTGGTCCTGCCTCTTGAAGCCCAGCAGGGTGGAGCCAGCAGAGATGAAGTTATTTCCCTGTAGTTGCCCTTGGATCTTACTTTCTCCCTTCCACCTCAAGGTATTTCTGGCATGTTCCACTCTCCTCAGACCTCAGAACATGTACAGAAAGCCTGCGGGGGTGATTGTCTCCAGGGACAGGAACAAGGGTGGAGGAGTGGCAAGAAGACTCACAATTCACTGTTAACTCTGGTCTGCATTGGAACTTCTCACACATGCATCGATTCACTTAGCTTAATCATAGTGACATTGTCTTGCACCCTGCCTACCCCGTGCCAGACTCTGTGCTACGCATCCAACCTGCTCTATCCCAGTCAGCCCCGTGAGCTAGATAGGATTCTTAATTACCCTTCTTTTGCAGAGACATAAAGAAGGTAAACCAACTGCCCAAGATTGTGTAGTTCAAGTCACCAGAGCCAGGGATCGAATCCAGGTCGTCTGGCTCCAAAACGTAGAGATTTCGCCACTGCACACCACTGCCTCTTGTTAACACAAAACATCTTGAAAGAGTTGTTGCCACTTATTTCCCACCCACTTCATAGCTCAGTGCAGTCTGTTTTCTGTTCTGGTTAATCCGTGAACTGGGTTCTCTCCAAGGTAATAAATGGCCTCCTTGTCATTAAATCTATTGAACACGTTCCAGTCCTCTTGTTTGACTTCTGGACAGCATTCCACTCTTGGTCCTTCTTATAACATGCCATACTTTTAGAGTCTGTGAAATACACCTTCCAAGTGGTCTTCTTCTGTCTCTTTCACCTTGGTAAAGTCTCTTGTCCCCATCCTCCTCCATCACCTCCTCCTTCCCCTCACAAAGATCTCTCCTGGGTTCACTTCTCCCTCCAGTTCATGGTTCCTGGGCAATCTAATCCATCCTTATGACATCGAGTAGACCACTTATGTCCAAGCCCTTATTTGGGGCTTGTCCTGACTCTCCTATTGCATCAGCTACAACCCATCAGGCTTTGGCTTGGATGTCCCAGAGAGGCAAAAAGTCTAGAACTACACATCACACCTCACTTGCCACCACCAAAACCTACCTGCTCCCTCATGTTCTGACCCAGTGAAACAAATCAGACACTCAAGGGTTAGCTTCTAAAAATGTTTATTTTTTTAATGATTGATTGATTGATTGATTGATTTACGAGACAGAGGGAGAGAGAGAGCCGAAGAGAGCTAGAGAGAGAGCACAAGCAGGGATAGGGAGAGGGAAAAGCAGACTCTGCCCTAAGCAGGGAGCCCAGGATCCTGGAATCATGACATGAGCATGATGCTTAACTGACTGAACCACCCAGGTGTCTCTAAAATATTTTTTAAATTTTGATTCCAGTATGGGTACCATACAGTGTTATATTGGCTTCAGGTGTACAATATAGTCATTCAACACACAACACCCAGTGCTCATCACAACAGGTGCTTTTCTTAATCTGCATCACCTATTTCACCCATCCCCCCACCCACCTCCCCTCTGCTAACCATCAGTTTGTTCTCTATAGGTAAGGAGACTATTTTTTTGGTTTGCCCCCCTCTTTTTTATCCTCTTTGCTTGTTTTGTTTCTTAAATTCCACACATGAGTGAAAGCATATGGCATTTGTCTTTCTCTGACTGATTTCGCTTAACATTATACTCTCTAGCTCCATTGCAAATGGCAAGATCTCACTCTTTTTTATGGCTCCATAATATTCCACATATATATGTATATATACAAATACATATATATACATACCATATATTCTTTATCCTTTCATGCCCAAATGATGGACACTTGGGCTGCTTCCATATCTTAGCTGTTGTCAATGATGCTGCTATAGGGACCCCTGGGTGGCTCAGTGGTTAAGCATCTACCTTTGGCTCAGGGCATGATCCTGGGGTCCTGGGACTGAGTCCTATATCAGGTCCCCGCGGGGAGCCTGTTTCTCCCTCTGCCTATGTCTCTGCTTCTCTCTGTGTGTCTCTCATGAATAAATAAGTAAAATCTTTTTTTAAAATAATGCTGCTATAAACATAGGGGTGTATGTATACCTCTGAATTAGTGTTTTTGAATTCTTTAGGTAAATACATAGTAGTGTGATTACTGGATCATAGGGTAGTTCTATTTTTACCTTCTTTTTTTTTTAATTTTTATTTATTTATGATAGTCACACAGAGAGAGAGAGAGAGAGAGGCAGAGACACAGGCAGAGGGAGAAGCAGGCTCCATGCCCGGGAGCCCGATGTGGGATTCGATCCCGGGTCTCCAGGATCGCGCCCTGGGCCAAAGGCAGGCGCTAAACCACTGCGCCACCCAGGGATCCCTATTTTTACCTTCTTGAGGGAACTCCATGCTGTTTTCCACAGTGCCTGCCCAGTTTGAATTCCCACCAACAGTGCACAAATGTTCCTTTTCCTCCACATCCTCACCAACACTTGTGTCTTTGTGCTTTTGATTTTAACCATTCTGACAGATGTAAGGTGATACTTCATTGTAGCTTTGATTTACATGATGATGAGTGATGTTGAGCATCTTCCCATGTGTCTGTTGGCCATCTGGATATCTTCTTTGGGGAAATATCTGTTTATGTCTTCTATCCATTTTAATCAGATTATTTGTTTTGGGGGTGTTGAGTTGCCTAAGTTCTTTATATATTTGGATACTAATCCTTTATTGGATATGTAGATCTGCAAATATCTTCTCCCATTCTGTAAGTTGTCTTTTAATATTGTTAACTGTTTCCTCCACTGTGCAGAAGTTTTTATTTTTGCTTTCATTTCCCTGGCCTCGGGAGACCTATCCAGAAAAATGTTGGCATGGCTGATGTCAAAGAAATAACTGCTTGTGCTCTCTTCAAGGATTTTTATGGCTTCAGATCTCCATTTAGGACCTAATCTCTTTGACTTTATTTTTGTATATGGTGTAAAAAAGTGGTCCAGTTTCATTCTTTGGCATGTAGTTGTCCAGTATTCCCAACACCAGTTGTTGAAGAGACTTTTTCCCACTGCATATTCTTGCTTCCTTTGTTGAAGATTAATTGACTATATAATCATGGGTTTGTTTCTGAGCTTTCTATCCTGTTCTATTGATCTATGTGTCTATTTTTGTGCCAGTAACATACTATCTTGATTACTACAGCTTTATAGTATAACTTGAAATGTAGAATTGTTGATACCTCCAGGTTTGTTTCTCTTTTTCAGGATTGTTTTGGCTGTTCAGGGTCTTTTGTGATTTTATACAAGTTTTTGGATTATTTGTTCTAGTTCTGTGAAAAATGCTGTTGCTATTTTGACACGAATTGCATTAAATCTGTAGATTGCTTTGGGTAGTATAGACATTTTAACAATATTTGTTCTTCTAATCTATGTGCATGGAATATCTTTCCATTTGCTTATGTTGTCTTCAATTTCTTTCATTAATGCATTAATGTCTTATAGTGTTCAGAGCATGTCTTTTACCTCTTTGGTTAAGTTTATTCCTAGATATTTTATCTTTTTTTTTTTTTTTTTTTTTTTTTTTTTTTTTTTTTTTTTGGTGCAGTTGTAAATGGGCTTGCTTTCTTGCCTTCTCTCTCTTTGCTTCATTATCAGTGTATGGAAATACAATGGATTTCTGTGCATTGATTTTGTATCCTGTGACCTTACTAAATTCTAGTGGGCTTTTTGGTGGAGTCTTTAGGGTTTTCTATATATAGCATCATGTCATCCTCAAATAGTGAAAGTTTTACTTCTTCCTTACTAATCGGAATGCCTTTTATTCCTTTTTCTTGTCTGATTGCTGTGGCTTGGATTTCCAGTCCTATGTTGAATAGAAGTGGTAAGACTGGATGTCCTGGTCTTCTTTCTGACCTAAGGGAAAAGCTCTCAGTTTGTCTCCATTGAGTATGATGTTAGCTGTGGATTTTTCATATATGTATGGCCTTTATTATATTGGGGTATATTCCCTCAAAGCCTATTACATTGAGGGTTTTTATCATGAACAGATGTTGTATTTTGTCAAATGCTTTTCTGTATCTATTAAAGTGACTAGATGGTTTTTATCCTTTCTCTAATCGATATGATGTGTCACGCTGACTGATTTGCAAATATTGAACTACCCTCACTCCCAGGAATAAAGTCCACTTGGTTGTGGTGAATGATTCTTTCAAATATGTTACTGAATTTTGTTTGCTAATATTTTGTTGAGGATTTTTAAATTTATGTTCATCAAAGATATTGACCTACAGTTCTCCTTTTTGTATTTTGTCTCTATCTGGTTTTAGTATCAGGGTAATGCTGGCCTCAGAGAATGAATTTGGAGAGTTAGGTTTTCTTTAGGTGGGTGCAGTAGAAGGCTGGCAGATGGGCAGGGGCACACACCACCCCAAGAGGGCTGCTTCCATCCAGCCATAGTGTTGATCATTGTCAGGTACAGATGTGGCCCATGTTGCCAGGATTTTTGCCTTTGACCCGAAGTCCAGAAATCAGCACTATCATGTGAAATGTCCTAATTTTCAAATGTTGGCTACTTATTCAGGTATTTTGAATGTTGGCATCAACCAAACTCAACCTCCTGCTAACCAGATGCAGTGCATAGCCTGCCAAGATATACCTCTACCTGCCCACTCTCCTGAGGTGCATGTGCTCTATTCCATGGATACAGGGATTATTTCTGGGCCAACTCCCATGTCTCTGACCTGACCTTTCTCTTCACTTCTAGATCCACAGATCCAGCCTCCCTACAGGCACCTCATGCTCAACACATCCAACACTGCAGGCCCTTATGACCATATCTCTCTGCTCTTTGAGAGAAGCTGGGAATCTGGATTTGCATGTAAAATTACCAATTTAAAAAATTCACATTAAAAGTTTTTTTCAGACAAAAATGTACCTTTTCTTGGGCTGCCAAGCTGCCACCCCTGATTTAGTGCAAGCTGGCTGCCCACAGGCACTGTGTTTAGTACTGCGTAGATATGATCTACACTGACTATGGCCAAGCCAGGAGTGAGTATTCATATCCCCCTGATTCAGGTGAGGAGACAGTCTTAGCAAGGCCAAGTAAGTTGCTGAAAGCTACACAGCTGGTCAGTGGAGCATATCTCAGAGTTTAGGTATTTTTGCTCAACTTAGTTTTCCCTCTAAGTTTGTACAAAGTCTTACCTCTTCTCTATTATTCACTCTAATTACCATCTCCATTCCCAACCTCCACTTCTCTCTGTCCAGGAGTGATTCAGAGTTGAAATGTACAACAACCCAAATTCCTATGATTGCAAATGGCTGTAGAAGTTAACTTGCACATACCAAGATTTCTAATGAGGGAAACTCCTGGCTTTCTTATTGTCTCCTAGTTTGCTCCTACTGCCTTTCTCCCCACAGTATTTCCAGCATGTTCTGCCCAGCACAAACCTTAGAGTATCTCTAGAAGGCCACACAAGACCTCAGTGGGAATAGAAAGATACTCCTTTTACTTAAATTTCTGCCCTGCCTTTTTATCACAGGCTGTAGGGACAGATCCTGCCAACTGGCACTCTTCTGAAAGATGACTGTCTCTAGAGTGGTCCAGTCTAGAGAGACTGAGTCCCTATATCTCTGTGGGCACATGAGTAGGCAGGGATTGCTGGATTATATTACCAGATATAGGATATCTGCATCTGCAATGGCACAGGAGATATGCTTTTCCCTATTACTCCCACTAAGTTCAACTAAAAACCCTGAACATCATATATAAGACAAACTGAAGGAAACTCTAAAAGAGGAGACAAAAGGCAGACCAGCTAGGGACTTCAGGAGCCAAGGAACAACATGGTGGCAAGCTCCTGGGTTTTTTGTGTTGCCTTAGATATTGTAGTCTTTGAGCTAGAGAAGCCAACAATCCAGAAATGTCATGGGCACACACCAAGCGATACCCAACCAAAGCCTGTTTTTCCACCTAAAGAACCAGGAGAGAGAAAGCTGAACAAGACAGAAAAGCTTCAGACATTGACCTTCCACACTAATCAAACAACACAGAAGTAAAACATTGCTCACTCCCACACCCACCAAGGCTGAGTAGGCAAGCTGGGTTTCTCGCTCTACCTGGGAGTAATGAAGCCACACTGCCACCTGCCCATCCCCTGGCCTACAGCAGTATTAGAGAGGACCAGCAAAGACAGAAGCTTTAAATAAGATCCAGAGTCTCACCATACAATACAAGACCAGACTATCTGGGTTTCCATAGAAAAACACACATCTCAGCAAGAACCAGAAATACCTGAAGTTGGATGGGAAAACACTGTATAGGAACGCCTGGGTAGCTCAGTGGTTGGGCGCCTGCCTTCAGCTTAGGTCATGATCCTGGGATCCGGGATCCAGTCCCACATCAGGCTCCCTGTGAGGAGGCTCCCTCTGCCTATGTCTCTGCCTCTCTCTCTCTCTCTCTGTGCCTCTCATGAATAAATAAATAATTTTGTAAGACAGTATATAGATGCCAACAGAAAGAGCAGTGATTTTAAGGCAGCCATGATAAAAATACTTCAAGGGGTGATTACAAACATGGCTGAAACTAATGGAAAATAGAAGGTCTCAGCCAAGGAGGAGAAGATCTACTAAAGAACCAAAGGGGAATTGGAGAACTGAAAAATTAGACAGCTGAATTTAAAAAGCTCAGAGGATGGGTTCAGAGGCAGAATGCAGGGGAGAGAGGAAAGAAGCAGTGAACTGGAAGACAGGGCACTAGAAATTACCCCATCTGGACAATGGAAAGAAAATAGGAAAACAAATGGAGTGGGCCTCAGAGACCAATGGGACTTTAACAAGAGATCTAACATCATACCATCGAGTCCCAGAGGGAGGGGAGGAGCAAAGATGCTGGGGAGGACAAGGCTAAAAGTCAAGAAAGAGCCACAACACTGAAGGTTGACAAGGGTGCTGAGTAGCTGGATGTCTCACCCATTCTGGGTGTTCATGTGAAATGGCATAGACTCAGATTCACACAAAAATCTCTAGGTGAGCACTGAAAGCAGCTTTATTTGTGATAGCCCCAAACAGGTAATGACCCAAAGTCCCTCAATGAACTGTGATTCAAGTTATAGAACATTCTCGAAATGAGAAAATTTTAGAAACAGGAGAACAAATTAGAGCCTGGCAGGGGTTATGGAAAAGATGGGGGTGGGAGGGAAGTATCTCTGCCTAGAAAAGACAACAGGATGTGCTGGAATGTTCTGCATCTTGACTTTATCAACGTCAATATCCTGGTTGTGATATTTTCCTACAGTTTCCCAAGACGTTACCAATGGGAACCTGGGTAGAGGACGCATAGCATTTCTCTGTGTTAGGTGTTAACAAGTGCATGTGAATCTACCAGTATCTCAAAATAAAAAGTTTACTGGGAAAAAAAAGAAAAAGAAAAACCAGATATACAACAGCACAGTCTCAATCTCTAACCTGCTGGTTTCCCAATCTGCTGACCACATACCACACTCTCATTTATGTTGGTAACCGAGCAAGCAAAACTTCAAGCTCACTACCCCCATTTCCACAGAGGCTCTGCTGACAACTTCAGCAAAATCTGTCCTCCAAACTTTCACACTGTCTATTTAAAGTTTTGGAATGTTGGAGCTGGAAAAAACTGAAACAACAGCTGCATACACAAGATGGACTGGTGGGCTCCGGGCCCCCCATAACATCTTTCAGATCCCCAACTGCCCGGCTTTGAAGAAATTACCATCCCAGTAAATACAATGTACTTAGCAGGGCCCCTGCCCCAGGGCCGCTGCCTCTAGACCCTGCCTGCACGGATGTTGCAAAACAGCCCCTCAGAGAAGTCATTTAGCTACGGCTTCTGTATAGCAGGCCTGGTGAACTGCTGGAGGCCAGAGAGCTGGCCAAGCCACTGGGCGGCACTTAGGACCCATAGCTTCTCAAAGGCTATTGTTTTATTTCTTAAGTTAGATCACAGGCTCTAAGCAGCCTTGGCCCCCTGCACGCAGACAATGTGACATTGAGATACCAGTTTCTGGAGGACAGCAGTTCTTTTCACCATTGGTATGGCATACAGTTATGTGAGAAAGAAGGAGAGGCACAAAGGCCAGCTGAGGTCAATGTGAGCTGGGGACGTTTGTCACACTCCTTGGGGACATAGGTATTGTTGCATTCCGGCTGCAGGTGAGGAGATTAAGGCTCACAGGACAAACGGAGAAGCTGGAGCAGGTGGTCTGGACTCTAAGTCCAGTGCTGGTTCCTGGACCTCCACAAGCTGCATTGCGAGTCATTCCAGATAGTGTTCAGATCTTCCTTGGCCTGTGTGGATGCACCAGAGATTTCCTTTCAGGGCCCACCTCTTGGGACCTGGGCACATTGCTGGGGACGGCGGTAGAGGGACAGGCCTACAGTCTGCTTCTAGCCCACCTCCTGGGAGGTGTGCACTCCCACCCCAGCTTTTTATGTGTGTGTCTCCCTGGGGGTGTGAATGTGTGTGTACGCGATATGAGTGTGTCTGCCCATATGTGCATGTCATGTTTGTATGCTTGTCGCTCTGTGTCTGTGTTCCTTTCTCTGTGTGTCTATGTGGGTTTGTGTATCTCTGTGGGTGTCATGTGTGTCTTCGTGTACTGAGCACCTATGTGTTTGTGTGTCTGAGGGGAGGTCTATGCACATGCCTGCATGTGTGAACACGCAGCGTCTACATGTATCTGCATATGCTCCTGTATCATCTGGGTGTGGGTCTGCGCGCACATGTGGTCTGCGTGCGTGTGCAGGCTGTAGCTGCGGTGTGCGCGTGTGTCCCTAATGGTGCACGAGGTGTGCTGCGCGTGGGTGTGGCGAGTCCTCCCCCCGCTGATCCTCGGGAGAGCCCGGCTGGGTTCCAGGCCTCGTGACGGTCGGGGCGGCCACCCCGGGGCGCGGCCTCCCGCCAGGCCGGGCGGGGAGGAGCGCGTGGCCGGGTCCGCGGGCTGTGCCCCCGCTCCTCCCCTCGGGCCGGGCACACGTGGGCCCCGGGCGCCGCCTCCCCGCGCCGCCCGCCGGTCCCGCGTCCCCACCCCCCGGGCCGCCCCCGCCGCCGAGCCGGCCCGGGATAAAGTGGCAGCGCGGACGCCGCGCCCTGTCGCCGCGGAGCCGGCGGCGCGCACTCGGCCCGGCACCGGCCCGCCGCAGACGAGGACCCGCGGCGCTCGGGGAACGCGACAGCGGCGCTCGTGCTCGTGGCCCCGGTAACTGCCTCCGGCCCCCGCCCCAGCCACCGGCGCCGTCCCCGGGGGTGGGGAGCAGCCCCGGGACCCCGCACGCTCCGCGTGGGCTCCCGCGGCCCCCGGGGCGCGCGCGTGTGTGCGCGCGCGTGTGCGGGCGCGTGTGCAGGCGCGTGTGCGGGCGCCCCCCCGCTCCTCGCAGCAGCCCCCAAACCAACTTGTCCCCGTCCACTCCGCCTTCCCGGTCCCCGCCGTCCCCGGCACCGCCCGGCGAGCCTCCCGGTCGGTTTCCCGTGGCTTCTCCAGTGACAGCTGCGGGGCTCCGTTCCCGGCGCCGCCGGAGACGGGCAGGAAGCAAAGTTTGTCCGGAGCCCCGGGGGCGACTTTGCTCGGGGACCCGCCTGTGTGCGTGTGCGGAGCTTCTCGGGGCGCGCGGGGCAGGTTGCCCGGCTGCCCCGGGCGGGGGTGCGCGCCGGCGAGCCCTCCGCGGGTCTGCGTAGGGAAAGCGGTGACCTGGGCTAGTGTGGGGCGTCGCAGGCGCCGCGTCCCGCCCCCGGGCAAGGAGCCGAGCCCCGGAGAGCGCGCCCGTGCCCGCTGCAGGCAGGCTCCGGGCTCCCGGCTCCCGGCTCGGGGGCGCGGGGCGCGGGGCGCGGGGACAGGGGCTCGGGCGCTGCTCGGATGCCGCCCTGCGACCGCCTGGCTCTGATCCTCCATGCTGCCGCGGTTGTGGAATGCAAAAGCCAGGACATGATGGAAACAGGTTTGTCATGGAATCTTTGGAATTTCAGGCAGGAGGAATTAATTGGAGTATCATCCACCTCATTATTGTGCCCCTTTGAAACTTCCTTGGGGATTTTAAGATAGATGGGTCTTCTTGCAGCTGGGTCTTTATACCCACAGAGCTGACTGTAATTTCCACTTGATTACAGCTAAAATAGTCTTTAAGATGAAGTTTCCTGAAATGATTTAAAATAAACACAGATGGGAAGGGGGGAAAAGCTGTAATGAGGCACTTAAAAAATAAAGTGAGCATTTTCTGAAGAACAAATGGGATTTTTCAGTCTTGGAGAGATTGCAAGAAATATATGGGTTTTTAAAAAATCTTTGAAATGGAGGGTTTTTTTTCTTTTTTAACTGCTTAAAAAAATATGACTGACACTGAATGAGGCTTTTCTCCCCATCCCTGTGTGTTTTGCCATATTTTTGAGTTTGGAACATGTCCTCTTTTTCCTTTCAAGGACCTGAAGATCCTTTCAGGATGCCGGAGGAAAGTTCCCCCAGACGGACCCCACAGAGCGTTCCGTACCAGAACTTGCCTCACCTGGTCAATGCCGACGGGCAGTACCTCTTCTGCAGGTACTGGAAACCTCCAGGCACACCCAAGTAAGTCTGCCCCAGAGTGCTGCCCGAGACGCACGGGGGATTGTTCTCGCCTGCCTCTCCTCCCACATCATGTAGCATCTCCTCCGGGGCCACTTTCTTCATGACCTACTTCACATGCATTTTCACATCAGGCACAGCACTGCTAACAAAGCTGAGATTTATACTTGATCTTTTTTTTTTTTTTTTTAATTAAGAAGCAAGAGTTATGTTTTCATGATAACCACCAGGATACGGATATCTACCTTCCGGCAGTTTTCAAGAATTCCACATGACTTTATTTTTTGTGCTGGAGTGAATTTCCTGTGGTACAGGCATTCCTTTAAAATCAAACCCAACAACTCAAACCACCTCAGCAGATAGGAAAATCAAAACTGTATCTCTAGAGTAACCTTTGTTTTCTTTTCCTGTGACTGTGGGTTTCAGAGGTGTCATATGTGTACAAGGAGGAAGAAAGGGGTCTGGGTATCTCCTTCTGCTTTCTGGCCAGCTCCATTACTTTGTACATTTTCCATCAAGGATTTGTCTTGCTATTAGAAACAGGCGTTGGGACTATACACCATAAGACAGCTGGTCTCCTGCTGCTTCCCTCCTCTTGTACAAAACAGGGAAAACCCTCCTTGTTTGTGTTATTCAGGGAAAGAAATTATTTGTGGGGACCAATTTGCCCAGTGATGAGTGAGCGTCTCCTGTCCCATGGATATTTTACCTGCCTCGCAGGCCTCTGGTCTCCCAGGGGACACGGTCTGATGTGAATTATGTCTCTCCCTTTGTGTTTCAGTAATCACCCAACCCTAGCACAGCTGTAGAGTCTTTCTTACATTTTCAGCAAGGTGTAGGTAATCCAGGTAGCTAGCTGCACATTAAAGATATAGAGATAGACACTTTTAAAGCCCTGGTTTAAAATCATAGCTTCAGGGCAGCTGTACAAACTAGCTATCATAATGGGCTGGTGAGGGTTCCTACCACTTCTGGCAATATCTTTCTTGAAGGTTTCCTCGAGAAGAGAGTGTGTATGTCTGTGTATGTGTCAGATGGAGAGAGTGGGGTAGGGAGGGAAGGAGGGAGGGAGGAAGTGGGAAGGAGGGGAAGGGTTATCAAGCATTGTCATTAATTCTCCATTCTGACTTCTCCACTCTGACTTAACTAGCTGTAGAATTGCATGGTCTTGGTTCAATTCCTAAGAACTCTGTTATATATTTGATCAATATACAAAAACAGGACATAGAATTGAAAGTACACATTTTTAAACATCCAGGTCCTGGACTTTGGGGTTCCTTGGTTGAGTGGGGAGACTGTCTTAGTTCGAGGCCAATGAAATA
Source organism: Canis lupus familiaris (assembly GCF_011100685.1). NCBI lineage: Eukaryota > Metazoa > Chordata > Mammalia > Carnivora > Canidae > Canis > Canis lupus. Next base: position 1,907,566 of record NC_049241.1, on the reverse strand, counting down.
AGGGTAAGGAGGGCCTTGGGTCTCCCACGGGGGCCATGCAGGGCGGTGGGCGGGTGGTTGGGTGCGAACGGCCGAACTGGCTGCCCTTTCTTGGCTGTGAGTGGTTTTCACAATCTCCACGCTGATGTGGTACTGTGGGCAGTTCTCTCTACTTCTTTGCTTTTGCTCCAGTTAGCCGAACAAACCCCTCCCCCCCTCCCCAGGGGGTAGTTTGAACTGAGCTATCTGGGAAGTCAGGGTTTATGTTGTGGTGGCCAATGGCAGTAAGAACATGGGTGGGTGGCCAAGGCAGTTGGGCCCTGGGAGCTGTGGAAGGAATGTGACCGGGAGGCCACTCCCTGTGTACGCCACCCCCCCAACACCCCCCCCCCCCACTACATTTACCTTCTGAAGGTCATACAGATCATAGGGAGCTGGGGCCAATGTCAGGAGTGATCTTCAAACCATCTTACCAGCAGTCCTGACCAATCAGAAAGTCTTGGAGGCCCCAATGTGGTAGCTGTTGACCCCATGGCAAGCAGCCCTGGATTTTGAGGAGGTTAGAGCTTCCCGGAGGAGGAAGCGGAGTGTGGGGAGATGTGAGGGCCTCAGGGCAGAGGTCTGTGCCAACTGGTGTGAGAGTATGTCCGTGTCTTCATAACTGGGAACAGCTGCTCGGGCAGCGAGCAGCTACTGTGCAGGCCTGCCTTCCTTCGTGGCCTGGGACATCTCCGTTGTTGAGTTTCAAGGCTGTAGCCTATTGCTGTCAGAAGGGGGAGGGACCTTAGGTCACCACTGGCCTCAGTGTATTCTCTCCAGGGAGTGTCCTTAAGGCCCTTTCCCCGGTTAAGCTCAGAGCTCTCTATGCCCTACCATCTGCAGGGAAAACCCAGACACATGGCACCTCCTCTCTGTCCTTCCACTCTGCTCCATTAAAAAAAAAAAAAAAAAAAATTTTGTTCTCACAGAGGACCTTGAGACCTCAGGAGCCACCCCGGGTGTCATCTGACGCAGAGAGTCTGCGTGCGCCACTCTAAGTTGCACTGCTTTGGGCTGGTTTTTCGGTCAGTGAGTTGCCTCCAGCTCCTGGGGCCTGCCTCCGAGCACCTGGAACGTTCTGCTGTCCTGCTCTTTTCGCTCCAGTCAGGCCTGCTGGGCTCCAACACCAGCGCTAGCGCTGCAGGTGGCTCAGAGCAACACTGGGTCACAGGTGTCAGCCTTAGCTGGGAAACCGGCCTAACCTGCTTGTGGAAACAGATTGTGTGTTTATAAATTCTGTCCAGCCTCTCACACTGGACCCTGAGAAAGAAGAAGACACTCCTTGGGATTGTTGTTCTAACGTGTGTGTGTGTGTCCAAACACGACACTGTTTTTAATACACGAGCCAAAGGCTCAGCTTTGAATCATTTCGCGCTGGAGACTTTTAAGCCTCCGTTTGGTAGTGTCAAGGCAAATGCATGTCCCTCTGGTAGTATTTACCGGGATAACAAGTGTTAGACTTGAGGTAGGGTGGAATTATCTCGTGTCAATCGAGTATCTCCTCTTAGTTGAGTATCAAATGTGTTCCCGGGTTTGGATTAGACTCTGCACACACCATCTCATTCAGACTTCACATTTGCCTCTATTTCCCCTTTACATGAGAGAACAGGCCCAAGATGACCGTAGCTGGATTCAGATCTGATTCCTCTGCTCCAAGGCAGCTGCTCTTCTTAACACATCCCAGTGAAACTCAGACTTCTGTCTTTATGAGCAGCGACTTCTCAATATGCTTCCATCTCTTATTAGGGCTGAAGATCACTTCACCCTGTGGGAAGAGTAATGGAATGATGGGTTCAACCTGTTTGCTCAGCGTTACTAGAAGTGGGAAGTGGGTCCGGATCCATTCCGAAACCAAAGTCTTGGGAGGCCCTGGGCGTGGCTGCTTCATCCTGATTGGGTGTCTGGGACCTTTCCAGGGCTGGTTCTTCAGCAGATTTCCAGCCCAGATGCCAGCAGGGAGACAGATGACCTGCCGCGGCAGGGAGGTGGGTTGCCTCGGGAGCTCCAATGCCCCTGTCAGGACACCACGGGGCCCTTAGGCCATGAGAGGACAACTGTCTGTGTAAAGCTCTGCGATGGTGGCCAGCCCCAAGTGCAGGTGTGGCTGCTCCACATGGTGGGAAACCGGACTCAGCAGGAGGATTCCCAGGCTTCCCCGGTTCTGGGGGCCCGATGAGGGCCAGGGCACCCCCCTGCAGCTGCATGACTGCAGCTGTGACCCAGCACATGGTTGGTGCCTGACTGCTCATTGGCAGAGCCGCCTGGCGGGGGGGGGGGCGGCGGCGGGGGGGGGGGGGGGCGTGGGCGTGGGCTGATCCACAGGTCCCTGCCCTTCACCTGCCTTTAGAGCCGCCACTTCCCTCCCATGCACTTGGTCCCTGGGCAGCCCCTCAACCCTGAAGGGCTGATGAGCTTTCCTGTCCGCAGCGTCCGTGCTGATGACAGCTGGTTGCTGGGGGAGCTGTTTCACGGTGCAGTTGTCTCTTGTCCCTCTGCTGCCCGGGGTCCTGCCCCACGCAGCCCTGCCTGGACAATCTCTGGGATTCACAAGGGACTTGATTTTGCATTTCCTTTGGCATTTTGTTCCAAACTCACCTACATGTTCAGAGACCTTCCAGAACATAAGCTGCTGGAGTTCCTTCTCCAGACCTTGCTGGCTCTGTGCCCTTGCCCTGTCTTGCATTTGACTGCAGTTTTGGTAACCTGGCTTCTCCCTCCAGTGACCCCACAGCCCCACCTGCCCGGGGCACTGCTGCCTCTCCCCTCCCAGTTCTACCAGTCTGAGCTGTGTCCCAGGCCATGTGCAGGTAACACTACCTGCAGTGTGGTTTTCAGGACTTTCCTCTTGGTGACACAGAGTGGAGCACATGGCAGGAAAGGGACTCTCAAGCATCATGGGGCATTGTTTCTAGAACCTCCCCAAGTTCTCAGCCTTGGTCATTGTTGGTGGATCTAGAATCAATAAACTATCTCTTATTCCCCAAAGCGGGGCTCAGCTGACATCCCCTACCTCTGGCCTGGGTCACACTGATCCCTTTCCCCATGAAGCCTTCAGAACCTATAGCTGTACTGTTGAGCAATGCCACCTTAGGACACTTCCTCCCACCTATGCACATGTACCTGGAGATGAAGGGAGTCCTTGAAGCTGGGATATATTTAAATGCTGCAAAACACACTCCCTTCCCGCCGTCTTCATACTATCCTCCTCACATCAGCCACCAGCCCCTTTTCATGTGGCACCAGTGGCTCCAGAAGATAAGGGCTCCTCCCAGTCAGCTGGATCCAGGCCACAGCGATGCAGTCTCCACCATCTGGCTGGACATCATTTTGATCCCTACCGCCTCTGGGATTTTGTTCTTATAGATCAGATGGGCTTTCTCTGTGTTCCGGTCCCCCTTCGGTTTTCTAATCAGGTTGTAAGTCAGTTATTTAGTCCTCCCCTCCTGACCCTCTCCACCCCCCCCCCCCCCCACAGCCTACAGCATTGGTCCAGTGTTCTGGGCAACGTTCCATGAGTTTTGCTTACATCTTTGAGTGTTTCCACTCCTATATCTTGTGCTGACTCCTGCAGCCCTGATGACCTCTCCCCACTCTGAACTCCTGCCACCTGTGTGACTAGGTGTTACTGCATCACTTAGCTTTGGTGGCTGCATCCTCAGGGTGGGCCCAATCACATCCCTTCTTTGTTCTTAAAAGGAGCCATTTTGAACTCCATTCTGTTGGTCTCCATGGGTGTGACAACAGTCAAGCTCCCCCCACCAGGCCCAGCCCCTTAGACCTGCTCTCTAGTTGTGTTGGCATAGCTCTTGGGCTCTTCGGAAGCCTCTGTAGCAAGACAGGCTCTTAGGGCTTACCTGCCTGCTCCCCATGCTCAGCCATAGTCATGCTCCCGTTCACCAGCCAGTTCAGCCAACACCTAGTTATTGGCATCTACATGTTCCAGGCATTGTGTTGGGTACCAGGATGGGGAGAGGGTGGCAAAGACCTCTCCGTTTGATGAAAGGATCGGGGTAGATGAATACCTGGATAGTCATGATGTTATGTGGTCAGCCCCTAGGGATAAGACGACTGCTAAGCCCTGGAGAGCCTTTGTGCAAATGAGGAAAAGGAGTCCTCCCAGGCAGACCCAGCCCCTCAGGTATGTGGCTTGAGAAGCAGAACGTGGGCTGGGTTTCAGCTCCTACTCTTCATCTCAGCCAGTGCCCTTGACCTGCAGGAAGAGCATGTCAGGGGCAGGAACTGAGGCAGGAACAGGTGGACTGCACAAGGTGTTCTGTTTGGGAGCCTCAGCAGTGGTATTGCTGGGGCGGAAAGCTCCAGGAAGAAAGTGGCAGGAGCCTAATGAAGCCAGAGGGGGCCGGGCCCTGGGGGCAGGGTGGACAGGGAGGCTGCAGGCTGAGCCAGAGGCTTGGCCTTGAACTTTCATTCAGGGTGTGGGAGCCCCGTGGATAGGTTTTAAGAAGGGCTGTAGTCAGACTTGTAACTTGGACAGCCATCTGGTTGGAGGGATTTGCCATCATCCAGGGGACAGTTGAAGAGGGCTGATGTGATAGTGGCTCCTGTGATAGCAGTAGAAGGACTGAAGTTGCCTGCTCCTGATGATGCTGGCAGTAAAGGCGGGCAAGGACCCGTCCCAGGTCCTTGGGACCCCTCCAAACGACAGGTGCACAGGGAATGGAGGGTTCTCCTTCCCCACACTCCCCTTTATTATCTCTGTTCCGAAGATGTCCTCTCTGCTCTCTGATGGTGAGGACGGGGTGCAGGGGGGTACCCACCCCGTGGGACATCTCCTTGGAACATCCCTGGAATAAACCAGCAGGAGAAATGGAGGACAGAGGGCATGGCCAAGCCAACTGAATTCCCAGTAAAAGATTAATGGCAGGGACAAGTTCATTTTCAGGAAAGTGAGAAAGGAATCGTGTCTCACATTGGCTCTCCCCAAGGAGGGCTCTAAGAGGAAGCACCTTTGACTTAACGTGTTGTTTTACGAAATCTACACCTGAGCCCTGAGAAAGTAGACCTCACTCTGCATTTATAGCAACGACACTATTTTCAATCAGATTAATCTGTTTCTCAGTAGCAATTTGATTGTCTATTGCCTATTTTAAGAATTTCCAAAAGTCTCTTTCTCTTGTATGAGCTTTTGTTTCTCCTTCCAATGCTTGTGCCTAGTTTTAGTGTAGCAAACTGCCTTATTTTTAAATAGGGCATTTCTCCTGGGTGGGTGTGTTGTTGTTGTTGTTGTTGTTTAAGACTCTTCAAATAGCAAAGATCTTTTGACCAGAGGAAGGGCAGGCTGCTACTCTTACAGTTGATTTTTCTAACAGCTTCGTTAAGGGATAATTTCTTCCAGTTGCTATAAGAATGTTCTGCAGATACAAATCTGGCTTTGTTTTGCAGTGGAATCTAAGAAAGAAATAGCAAAATAAGCTGCCTTCTGAATAGCACTCGTTGTCCACCACTGTCTATTTATCGGCACCTTCGAAGTTTAGATCTTAATGCCAGAGGCACTTTGTCCGTGAATGCAAGCCAAACCATCACTTATTGTGTAAATGGAAGAAATGGTCTTGAGTGGTGCGAATTTTTACAGCTGAGATTACAAGACGACCCTTGTCCCTTATTTTAGGGTCATTCAAGGTTCTTGTTGGTAGGAGGTTCTTTTCATTTCCCACAGCCTTATTCCTTGGAGGTGGGGGTGGGGATGCTGATGGTGGTAGCTGAGGCACTGGGGGGTGACACTGTTCTCTCTGTGTTGGAGACACACTCAGCAGGGGGCTGTGTGGAGCCAGGAGGGTGGTGACAAGAGCTGTGAGCCGGGTCAGTCCATTTGCAGTTGCCCGATTTCACAGGCATCATGCCTCTCTCCCATGGGCTGACCGTTCAGTTTTACTCTTGGCATCCAGAAAATACTGTGAGCAGTGATGAAAACCTGTGCCTCCCCTTCCTCAAAAAGGTGTAAAGGAGCTGTTTCTCACCAGGATCACAGCTCTATCAATATTCTGGAGGGAAGGAAAGGAAGGAGGGAAGGTGGGAGCGAGGAGGGAAGAGGAAGAGGGGGATGGACAAAAGGAAAGAAAAGGTTTGGGAAACTGTATTTTCAGCTGGTGTTAGGGTTCAGGGGACCTGGACCTTCTGTGTCCTTGACAAAGTTTCCTAAAACAGAAGTGTTTATGTTTCACAGAGCAGGATTAATAGAGATGAGGATGGAAACGGATCATTTTGTGAAATCGCACCTGTGCTACTTTGAGGGCCCTGGTGCATCTGTCCCCTCATGCTGCCACCTTTAGAGAGCAGACATCCATGGAATGGCCCAGCGCAAGGCTTAGATTACTGAGATGGTGCACGCTTCCCCCACCAAATTGCATGCTAGCCAGTATCTTGTTTCTCGGCACACGCGTGTCATGTCCCTGGTGCCTAGAATAATGGCCAGCCCTCCGCAGGAGCTTCATGAATGTGTGTTCATGAGTGAACAATCTTCTCTGAGAGAGGAGAGAGCGTGTGAGCATGTGACTACCAGAGCTCTCTCTCTTCTGGTGGAGGAAGTCAGACTTGAGCGCTAAGGTTTTCTTAGAGTTCCCCAGCTCGCCACAGCCCTGGGACTTTACCCAGGTAGGTGGTGGAGACTTTCAGGGGGTTAGAGTCTGACATCATGGGTAGGTTTTCTTTTGACATCATGGGTAGGTTTTCTGGAAAGGAAGATGGATCACAGGCTCCAGCAGACTCTTCCCCAGCAGACTGGAGTTCAGAGGGCAAACATGAGGTCACCTAGGGGGCTGCATGGGCCCAGGGCCCCAAGTTCTGACCATGCTCTCTCCTCTGTACCATACTGTCTCCCAGCAGTTGCTCCCACACCTTCTTCTTATGGATTTAAGTCACAAGGTAGCCCTTCGCAGTAGAGATTTCAACAGATGTCCAGTTTGGGGCAAGGCTTGGAGGGAGAGGTCTTGATTGGCCCCCTCCTGGCTCACTGCTGGAAGCCATTTGACGACATCTGCATTCTGTTTTCAGTGGTTAGAAGCGTGTGGGCACCTAGGTGATGCCCCAGGATGCTTAGTAATGGGGGTTGATGGACTTCCAAAAGATGGCAGGAGACTCACTGAGAGGCCCTACGGGAAGGGGAATAAATTCGAGGAGGAAGAGAAGCCCAGGAAGCCTCTAGGAGAATAAGAGAAGGATGTGGTGGAGGAGGTGTGGGGCCCCCCAGTACAGGGGAGGTGGGAGGAGGAGGAACAGAAGGAGAAAAGCTTGAAGGCAAGGAGAAAACTGAGTCTTTGATCTTGCATAGCCTCTGGTTAATCCCATCTTGTCAAGGCAGGTCAGTTTCCCCAGGCCACTTGCATGCATCTGGGTTAGAGAGGAAAGATCTTGGCTAGGAAATTGCTGCCCTTAGATATTTTGGAAGTTTTGCTCTGTTTATCCTGTTCAGTTGATCTTGAAAAGACATGTTTCAGGGAAAGCTGGTCTTTCTGGGATGCAAAGCAGGATAGCCCAGTGGAGAACAGTATAGACCATGGAGCCAGACCGCGGAGAGCATCCATGTGGATGAGGTGTGGGGCTGTGTATATTTCTTGACCAATTTCTGCACGTTTAAAATGGGGAGCACTAGTACCTTTGCCCTACGGTGGTTGCACAGGTCAGGTTTAAGTGTCAGAGTTCATGCCTGGCACATAGTAAATGAGGTGTGAGGGTGGGCTCTTATTACTTAACTTGATCTCTTTGGCTGCCTCTATCATCAGTCTGGCGGGCTGTGAGGAAGGACTATGTCCTGGGCTTGTCTGTTACCCACCATTAGCCCCTACATCCCACCATCCTGGTAAGCATCAGCCACATAAGCCTTACAGGGAAAGCAATAATGATCCTTATTTTTTTTTTTTTTTAAAGATTTTTTACTTATTTCTTTAAGAGCGAGAGAGAGCAAGCAGGAGGGGGACAGGGTGTCAGGGGCAGACAGAGAGGAGAAGCAGACTCCCTGCTGAGCACAGAGCCCGAAATGGGGCTCCACCCCAGGACCCTGAGATCATGACCTGAGCCAAAGGCAGATGCCTAACTGACTGAGCTGCCCATGTGCCACGTGATAATGATCTTTACAGATTCCACTTTTACTGCTCTCCCTCATGACCTTAGGCTGCATGCTTTCCCCCAGTGTTCAGCCTATTTATTATTTTCTTTTTCTTAACAGATAAAATAAAGTTCTGTTTTGGAGCACCTGGCTGGCTCAGTCAGTGGAGCATGCAATTCTTGATCAAGGGGTCTTGAGTTGGAGCCCAAGTTGGGTGTAGAGACGACTTAAAACAAAAATGCTTTAGTTCCATTTCAGTGAGATTTCAAACCCCCTAAATAACAGAACGTTAGTAGAAATAGATACTGGCTGCTTCATTTACAAGGTAAAGGAAACAAGAAAGCTGTAAGGAGCCGTTGGTGGTGAAATTCTTTTTGAGATAACAGGACAATGAGACACTTTTATCTCATGCAAAACCTCTGTGACAGTGTGTGAGGTGCACTCTCAATTGGCCAGGAAACCAAACAAGTCTTAGCAAGTAGGGCTGGGAGTCAGTGCCAGCAAACCTGAGTACAAGCATCCACTCCATTTCCAGTAGGCTGTGTCTCAAGATATGTCATCTTGGGCGTGTATGTCTCCTTTGGTCCTAATAGTGTATCAGGTTGTGTGGAAATTTTCTATTGCAACAAATGTGACTAACTGGTACAAGTGCTGTCCTGCCATTTATTGCATCTGGAGTGAGCAGGGCAGTCTGGGGTGCAGTAGTAACCTATGTTACTACTGTATGCTGTGTAACAGCATTTCCTTAGCTCATGAGTCTGTGACTGGCAATTTGCTCTGGGCTCAGCCAGACAGTTCTTCTGCTGACCTTGGCTGGGCTTCCTTATGCATCTGTGGTCAGCTGCTGCCCCTTCAGCACTGACGCGCCAGCGAGGGACTTACTGGTCTTGGATGGTTTTCCTCACATGTCAGGTATCCGTGCACTGCTGGCAGGAGCACCTCGGTTCTGCTGCATGTGGTTTGACACCCTTTGTCAGGCTAGCTCAGATCTGTTCTGGGGGTGGCAATGTTTCAAGAGCAACAGGAGAGCAAACCCCAGTGTGCAAGTGCTTTTCAAGTCTCTGCTTGGGTGAAGTGTGCAAGTGTCCCGCTGTCAGAGCAAGTCAGTCGGGAGGCGGTGTGCAAGGGCACATCCAAGGAGCAAGGACGAAGGAAGGACATGTTTTGAGGTCACTTTTGAGATTCTATCACATGGGGAAAAGATCTTTGTCCTTAGAGTCAGGAAACCAGCCTTAAAGTTTTATTTCTGCCTCTGCTTGTGAGTAACTTTAGACAAGGTATCATCCCTTTGTCCTTTAGGCAAGTTCTCGGAGGGTTTTGCATTTTATACAACTCTAGGACACCTTGCATCTTATGATGATGGAACAACTCCTGAGCTTCTCCAGGGTAGAAGTCACAGTAATTTTTTTTTGTTACAGAATTTATTTATTTATTTATTTATTTATTTATTTATTTGAGAGTGCGCGCGTGCACGCACATGAATAAGGGGAGGGGCAGAGGGAGAGAGAGAAGAGAGAAGAGAGAAAATCTCAAGCAGACTCCATACTGAGTAGGAAGCCTGGCCAGGGGCTTGATCTCATGACCCTGATTTTATGACCTGAGCCGAAACCAAGAGTCGGTTGCTCAGCCGACTGCGCCCCCCAGGCGTCACCCCCCCAGTCATGTTCAGTGTTATTCTCTCTTCTCCAGTGCTCCTGCCTTGTAGAATTTCATTCTTAGTACAAAATAAGGGATTTAAACATGTTTTTTGAATAAATAAATGAACTTCTTATATTTAGAGTCAGATGATTAGGTTAGATGATTCTCCAAAATTCTTTCTGGCATGGTTTTCTAGGAAAAGAACAGAATATTTCCACTGAGTATAGATCAGAAGGGCTAACTTTTTGTTCAGGCAATGGAGCACCAAAGTCCAGATGTGTCCCCGAAGGAGCTGGTAAAACCTAGATTAAGAATATTCCTTCTAGGTAATCTCCTGAGATACTTGATCACAGTGTTGTAGCCAATTTAACTTGGAGGTGAGATTCTGTATGTGAAAACGCATATATGAGTGGGGCCTGCAGGACGGCAGAAAGAGTTTTCCATTTTTAGCATCAAAGTCAGAGGGGACACCAGGATCTGGACATGAGGACGGCCTCCTTGTTTGATGTGGGAGATGATTCAGCAGTATTAACTGAGCTCCAGATGTAAGCTCAGTGGCTTGCTAGACAGCATTGGAGAGTCCACGGTACGGCCCAGAGACTCGGGCCTGTTTGAGTGCGCACCTCCGATGCCACAAGTTCCTTCTGAACACCTTGCATGAGTGTACCCCATTCTAGTTTGGCGGTACAGAAATGAAGTGGCTCTGTCTCTGCCTTCAAAGACACCTGTGCACATGTATTGAGGCAGTTCTAGGCACTGTGGGAGTTTGTGGGGGCCATGCACCCTGTTTGGGGATTTCAGAGGAAAGTGTAGGTGGTGACTTTAAGCTGTCTTTTGAAGGTGGAAAGAGACAGTCCAGGTGGGAGGGAGCGCTTTTGTACAGGCATGGAGGTATGCTCTGAAAATGGCAGGTGTTCTTCAGAAACTGTAGCCTAAAGCAGAAGATGAAGATGGAATGGTTTGTTTGGGAGTCTGGATATGAATGGCTACTGTGCCTACTGGCTAAGGATACCACAGCAGAATACCACAGACCCAGTGGTAGAAACAACAGAAATTTATATTCTCACAGTCCTGGAGATTGGAAGTCTAAGACCAAGTGCTGGTATCCTGGTTCCTGTTGAGAGCTCTCTTCTTGGCTTGTAGGCGGCCACTTTCATGCTTTATCTTCACGTGGTCTTCCTTCTATGTGTGCGCATTCCTGGTGTCTCTCTTCTTATAAGGGCACCAGTCCTACTGGATTAGGGCCCCATCCTTATGATCTCATGGAACCTGAATTACCTTCCTAAGAACCTTATCTCTAAATACACTTATACTGGAAGTTAGGGCTTCAACATATAAATTCTGGGGGGATGCAATTGTAACAGCTGTATTTGCCATGCTAAGGGATTTGGGTCTTATTGTGTGGGCCGTGTGGGAACCATTATAGAGACAGAGATTCAGTGAACGTGGTTATTGTTTACCATCTAGTACATTCAGAGCAACTGGAAAATCTTCCATGGCTGAATTTGGATGTGGATCCTAGCTTTTCACATTTTTGCTTCTCTGTGGTTTCATGGTGGAGGCCTCAGCCTGTCTGAAGTTGCTGTGGATTCATCCTTCTCCTTGATATGTACTACCTAAGACCTTCTAGTCTCAGCTGACCCCATTGGCCAGCTGGCTCAGACATAGGAGTGGGAGCAGGCCAGGGATAAACTCTGTCTTTACAGAGTCAGGGCACTGTACAGAGCCAGTATTTTACCCTCTCTGTAGCCATTCCTGCTTCTTCTTTACTGATTGCTGTCCCCAGGGGTACAATTCATGATTGCTTTCTATCAGCAGCAACTATTCCATTCTCCTTACCCAGGGTCATTTGCAGCCAGGGCTGGCTATAGGCCCGGTCTTCCATCTATGACACAAGAAAAAGCAGGGCAAATTAAACCTAAAGCAAGCAGAAGGAAGGAAATAATAAAGATCACAGCAGAAACAAATAAATTAGAGAGTAGAAAAACAAATAGATAAAATAAACGAGTTCAAATTTGGGGTGTTTAAAAAGATCAGCAAAAGTGACTGATCTTTAGCTAGACTGATCAAGAAAGAGAAGACTTGAATGGCGAGGATCAGATATGAAAGAGGGACCATTACCAATCTTTCATGATTACAAAAGATTGTAGACGAATACTATGAACAATTGTCTGCTGATCAATCAGATAACTTAGGTGAAGTGGACTAATTTCTAGAAAGATGCAAACTCCTGAAACTGACCTGAGAGAAATAGAAAATCTGAATCAACTTACAAGAGACTGAATTAGTAAGTGGAAAACTACCCACAAAGAGAAGCCCAGGCCCAGGTGGCTTCACTGTTGAAATCTACCAAGCATGTAAAGAATGAATATCAATTCTTCACATAACTTTCTAAGAGAAGATGAAATATTTCTTGTTCTAAGTGGCTAGTATCACCGGGATACCAAAAGCAAACAAAGACATACAATAACATAAAATAAACAGGGGTGCCTGGGTGGCTCAATTGGTTAAGCACCTGCCTTCAGCTCAGGTCATGATCCCAGGGTCCTGGGATTGAGCCCCACATTGGGCTCCCTGCTCAGTGGAGAGCCTGCTTCTCCCTCCCCCGTGGGCCCCTCTCCATGCCTGGTTCTCTCTCTGTCTCAAATAAATAAATAAATAAATAAATAAATAAATAAATAAATAAATAAACTTAAAAAAAAAAGAAAACAAAAAAAAACTATAAGCCAATATTTCATATGCATATAGATGCAAAAATCTTCAGTAAAATACTTGCAAATGGAACCCAGCACCATTACACAGAATTATGCACCATTACCAAGGGAGGTTTATCCCCAGAATGCAAGGGTGGTTTAATATCTGAAAAGTAATTACTGTAACACACCATATTGATAGAATAAAGAAAAAAGATAATCAAAAATATGTAGGAAGGGCAGCCCCAGTGGCGCAGCAGTTTAGCGCTGCCTGCAGCCCGGGGTGTGATCCCGGAGACCGGGGATTGAGTCCCACATCAGGCTCCCTGCATGGAGCCTGCTTCTCCCTCTGCCTGTGTCTCTGCCTCTCTCTCTCTCTCTCTCTCTCTCTCTGCATAAATAAATAAATATATTTAAAAAATATGTAGGAAAAGTAGTTGATAAAATCCAGCACACTCTCATGATGAAAATCTGTAACCAACTAGAAGGGACTTTCCTTCTAGTTGGTGAAGGACAAACTAGCATCAGACTCAATGATGAAAGATGATATGCTTTTCCCTAAGGTCAGGAACAAGATGAGAATGGCCATCTCCTCACTGCTCTTCAGCAGTGTATTGGAGGATCTAGTCAGGGCGGACAGGCAAGAAAAGGAAATAAAAGGCATCCAGGTTGGAAAGGAAGAAATCAAACTATATTTGCAGATGACATGATCTTGTATATGGAAAATCCTAAGGAATCCACTAAAAAACCATAAATGCATGCGACAAGGTTGCAAGATACAGGCTGAATAGACACAAATCAGCTGAATTTCTACACACTTGGAGTGAACAATCGGAAAATGAAATTAAGAAAACAACTCCATCTACAAGAGTATCCAAGAGAGTAGAAACACTTAGGCCTAAATTGAACAAAAGAAATGTAAAATTTAGGGCAGCCTGGGTGGCTTAGCTTAGCAGGATCCGCCTTCGGCCCAGGGCGTGATCCTGGAGACCTGGGATTGAGTCCCATGTCAGGCTCCCTGCATGGAGCCTGCTTCTCCCTCTGCCTGTGTCTCTCGCTGTGTGTCTCTCATGAATAAATAAATAAAATCTTTTTTAAAAAATGTGAAATTTATATTCTGGAAACTGCAAAACATTCTCAGGGAAATTAAAGAAAATCCAAACTAGTAGAAAATATCAATGGACTAGAAGAAAATATTGTTAAGATGGCAATACTCCCCAAATTGATCAACAGATTTAGGGCAATCTCTATCAGAATCCCAGGTGGCTTCTTTCTAGAAAAAGCACAAGTAACAAAAGAAAAAATTGATAAGTTGGACTTCATCAGAATTTCAAAGCTTTGTGCTTCAAAGTACACTCTTAAGAAAGTGAATAGAATTAGGAGAAAATATTTACAAATCATCTATCTTATAAGGGAATTGTATCTAAAATATAAAAAGAACACTTACAACTCTTGAAAAAAGGCAAATGACCCAATTAAAAAATGGGCAAAGACCTGAAAACATGTGACTAAATGGCCAATGGGCACATGAAAAGATGCTGACCATCAGTTGTCATCAGGGACATGTGAGTCAAAACCACATGGGCTATCACTTCACACCCACGAGGGTGGCTAGAATTTAAAAGACAGTAACAACTATTGGCGAGTGGAAAAATCGGGATCCTCACACACTGCTGGAGGGAATTTAAATGGTGCAGCCAGGTTGGAAAAACAGTCTGACAGTTATTCAGAGGTAAAATGCAGTTACCGTATGACCCACCTGTTCCATTCCCAGTTATATACAAAGGCGACTGAAAATGTAGGTTCACCTAAACACTTGTACATGAATACTCATAGCAGCATTATTCCTAATAGTCAAAATGTAGGAACAATCCAAATGTCTGTCAGCTAATGAATGGATGAACAAAATGTAGCATATCTAGACAGTGGAATATTATTTGGGCATAGAAAGGAATAAAATACTGATACATAGGACAACAGCAGCCTAGTCACCAAAGACCACAGATTATATGATTATATGATTATATTATATGATTTCACTTATACAAAGTATCCAGCATAGGCAAATCTACTGAGAAAGTAGATTAGTGAAGTAGATTAGTGATTCTCGAGAGCTGGAGTGGAGGTCGGGGAAGTAAGGGGTGATAGTTAATGAGTGTAGGGTTTCTTTTTTGGGTCAATGAAAATGTTCTAAGATCGATTATGGTGATGCTTGCATTATTGTGTGAATATATTAAAAAGTGTTGAATTTTACACTTTATGAGTGAATTGTATGGTCTGTGAATTACATCTTAATAAACCTGTTACCAAAAAATGCAAATACCTAGGGAAATGAGTTAAGGAACATTATGCAAATATTTTAAGTGATGTTTACCATAAAAATCCAATAGTAGGGAAAGTTGTTTAGGAGATAACGATACATGGGAATAACAATACAAAACTGTGAACTCAGCCATATTAAAAATATCATCATGGAAAAACGACTAGGAATATGAATTGCAGTCATTGCTAGGTTGTGGAATTGTGATGGGCAATTTTCATTCTATTCTTCAGACTTTTCTTGTTTTCTTCACATTTTCTAAAAGAAGCAGTTTGTGAGAAGGCTGTGGAGGACTTCAAAACTGAACCAGGTCTTGAAGGGTGATAGATCTGAACAAAGAGGAAAATATGACCCTGGCAGGACTGGGTAGCCTCACAAGGCATAGTGTGGACAGAGAAAATGGCTGGAGCCCTGAAGGACAAGGCTCTAAAGGCAGGTGGCTGTCCCATTGGGAAGGGCTCATGTGCCTTGTTTGGACTCTAACTTGCAGGCAGCGAGGAGGCTCTGAGACTCCCTTGTTGGGAAACGGTGGGAGTTAATACAGGGAGAAGAGTGGAGACTGCTGCTGAGACATCCATAGCAGATCCAGCAGCAGGAAGTATGTAGAGACCAAAAATAGTAGGTAGTCAGAGAGCACTGTCGTCACAGGGGGAACAGCAGGCCCCTGGCTTTGGCCCCTGTGGACAAGCAGCTGGCCTGAGAGTCCCCTCTCCCCAGCTTGGGTGGAATCAGCCACAAAGTGTGGAGATTGAGGAGACATAACTCCACCATGACATTCCTTCCTCTTCCTTTTTTTAAAGATTTTATTTATTTATTAGAAAGAGAGAGAGTATGAATGGGGGAGGCACAGAGGAAGGAGAAGTAGACTCCTTGTTGAGCAGGGAGCCCAATGTGGGGCTCAATCCCAGGACCCTGGGATCATGACCTGAGCCAAAGGCAGATGCTTAACGGACTGAGCCACCCAGGCGTCCCATGGCACTCCTTATAGCTCTTCTGAAAATGATTTGGAGACTCCCAGAGAGAGGGGTGTTGGATGTCAGTAGGCCCCTGGCTTTCATGCCTCAGAGAGAAAGCCTGCATGTCCTGCAGCATCTGTGAGGGAAGAGACAAACATGTAGCTATAACTGTCCATCCATGCAGCCAGCCACCCACCCTTCCATCCTCCCATCCATCCCCTCGTGCGTCCATCCATCTGTATGCCTCCATCATCCATCCGTCATCTATCTACCCATCAGATTCACTCAGCAAACATTCACTGAGCACCAACTTTGTGCCAGGCCTTTTGCTGGGCCTTGAGAGAGAGAGAAACCATTGAGACCCCATGGTCCCCGCCTTTGGAGGACCCACAGGACAGAGAGAAAGGCAGGAAGGCAAACCACTTGTACATGTGCCAAGGCCCAGTGGGATCTGGGCTCCAGGCCAGGTGCTTTGCTTGGAGAAGCTTAAGAGCTTCACCGAGTGTTCTCCCCTCACAGCCCCAGCTCATATCCTGCCTGGCTGTTGGGTGCATTCAGAACTCCACACACCACATCAAAGATGGGCATTGTCAGCTTCCATCTCGACTGGCACCCGCCAAGAGTTGGGGAGAGAGCCTGACTCATCTCTGTGGCTAAACCTAAAAGTGCAGCAGTGAACTTACTTGAACACTCTTTGAGCCCATATCATCTTTGGAAAGAGGAAGGAAACAGATCTACAGAAAGGTCCAAGCCTGAGTCTGATGCCTTGCTAGATACTTTTTTAGGCTTTATCTCCCTGAATCTCGTATCACTGTAGATGTTTAGAATCATCCCTGCTGCGTTATTGATTGAGAAACTGAGTCTCAGAGAGCTGCATGCTCATAAATGGCAGAACCAGCATCTGAACCAATATGTTTCCTTTAACAGCTGCCTAACATGCAGCTCTGCCTCATGAAACCCTTCCAGAGCCATTCCTATAATCCCACCATGTGCATAGGTCCTATTCAGTGTTCACCATGACCCATGGAGGTAGGGATGATGATCCCATTTTACAGACAAAAAGATTGAGGCTCAGAAGGCCACAGTGGCTCTGATGAAGTCCCACGGTGGGATGACTGGTCTGTTGTGTGAGCCCATGGTCCATGGTCCATCTACCCCCTCCCGCCACACCCCACAGATGTCCAACTCCAGCGTGTGCTCTAATCAGGCCAGCCTGGCTGCAGCTGCCTGTTAGGATCATAGCTCAGAAGCCTCATGGTGCCTGCAAAATTGTGACTGTTTCCCTTAAATCCATCACTGTGTGCCTGTCTCACCTCTCCTGCATTCTCAATAAACGATCTCCTGATCGTTTATTGCCATCCGTTTGGCATTTCACCACCCAAAAGAACTTAGAGCCATCTGCATACTTGGAAAGTTCATGCTGTTCTCCTTCCAGGAAAAAAAAAAAAAGTGTTACATAAGATGGAGCCCAGCACACTGGTATAGGAAGGTCGGGGAGCCTGTTTCTGATTAAAAAATCTACTACCTCCACTCGCTGTTTTCTGCTTCATCCAGGTCCAAAACCACATCACAGTGGTCTCTTTAAATATTTTCCCTTGCAAAGCCTTTAAGAAAAATCGAAATGTTATCCCCATGCCCACATAGAAATCCTTTCTCTCCAAGGTCTCCTTTGGGTTCTGTGAGGAGAAGCTTCTTCCAGAGAAATCTCGGGCCTTCCTCCTGGCAGTCAGCGCTGGCCACTTTGTCCTTTGGGTGGTGATAGGGGACATCTCTGGGGGCTGAAGATCCCTGTGGACCCTCTCCAGGGTTATTGGCTGGCTGGCCCAACTCTTGCCATTTCTCCCTCATAGAACAGGCTCTTCCTCCACTCATTCACCTTAGTCATTTCATTTTGTGGTTGTACATAAAATGAAGACATTGAGTAATTAAGGGAAAGCAGAAAGCTAGGACACGTGACCACCACAGGACAATCATGTTAACAGTCACAGACTCTGAGAAGTTGGGAAGCATTCTAAGGATGATCTAGTTCTACCCCCGTGGCTCTACAGATGGGGGAACTGAGGCACAGGGAGTTAGGGTCATGCATTCCCTCTCAGAGAGGTAGGCGGCAGTGACAGGTGTTGGGGAGTCTGAGCTGAGTGAGCCAAGGTCCTGGTTCCCAGGGAAGCCAGAAGTCGGCTGGCAAGCAAGAAAACAGTGGAGGGAGAGGTGACCAGTGGGGGGAATGTGGGTCAGGTGACAAGTCAGCAGAGGAATGGGCTTTGAGCTGGGTGGGGACTGGAACCTGCTGGCCAAGGACAGGGTGGGCCTGGAGCTCCCTCGGGGGCTTGCCTCACTGGGCACACAGCTTTTTGCTGCTTCTTCTTCCTTCCAAGACTACTTTGGAGGTTTGCCTCTCCTTTCTAGTCTCCAGTGAGTCCTCAGATGCTTCCCAGGCGCTGGGCAGGGCCCGGGGGCCCAGAGACCCCGTACAGTCCGGGCAGTTTTGCTGGCCCAGCACCGAGAAGGAGCTGCACGTCCTCCTCAGACCCGTGTCCCCCACACCTTGCTTGTTCACAGGCCACCTGTGGGATTTTCATGGCAGCCCTTTGAGTTGAATATGATTTCTTCATAGTCTTTGACTCACTTTCGTTTTCACTTCAAATCTATTTTAAGAGGTAACGTTATTCTAACTCAGGAAATAGAAAACCGGTATCAGATGCCATCAATAGCCGGAGAGACCACAGGAGAAAACCAAGCCATAGTGCTAAAACTGGGCTTGCCCCCCGGAACCCTGAGCCCGTGGCTTCTCTCTCTGTCCTGGAGATGGGCTCCTATTCGAGACCTTATTTAAGACAGATCAGGGCCTCAGAGCCCCTCCCTTCTGTACTCACAGACCAGAATAAATAACATTCTCCCCATGCGCTTCCATGCTATTTAAGGTGGTGTCATCCCACGTGCCACCAGCGTGGGCATCTCACAGGTTGAAAGCTTGTAACGTGGTACCTTGGCACCTCCAAGGTTCATTGCCCCAGTTACTAACTGTTGATGGTTTGTACTCTCCCTCCAGGAGACTGATGGTCTAGTTCTCAGCAATTTTTTTTTTCTGCACAGGTGTATACACACACCTGCAGTCAGGAGTCAGGCTCTGAATAAATGAGCATGCCTCCCCCCTTCCTGAATGGCACAGGCCAGCACAGCAAAACTGTCCCAGATGGCAGGAGCTCGCATGCAGCAGCCACCATGGGGAGTCTGGTTGGCACCTGGGAGGATGCTGGGGAGCCGAGGGTCCTCCCCTGGCACCTTCTGGGGCCTGCACCCCCGTCTTGGGAACTAGGGCAAATCCAGGCCCTTTACTTTGCTGTAAGAAAGAGACCCAGGCTTGGAAGACAGAGCCTGGAACTCCTTTGCACAGATGAGCCCAGTCAGTCGCACCAACATCTGGCCCCTTGGCCTGCCTTTTCTGGAATCGTGGGACAGCTGTGAAGCTCTTCATTAATGGACTGTCCTAAAAATCATGCCCTGTGCCTTCCAAAGACCATTAGTGATTTCCCAGAAGGCCTGTTCCAAATATTGATCTGGACGATGGCCTCCGAGGAGCCCTTTGGCACAAGGACCTATTCGGGGCTGGCCACCCCTGTGGCGGCCAGAAGAGGCCTCTGAAGAGACTGCGCATGTTAATGAAGGGTCTTAATCTCTTAGCCTTTTACAGAACTGCTTTGTGATGAAAAATAAATCATTCCTGGAGGTTGCATCCCTCTATGTGGAGGAAATTATTTTAAGGCAGGACAGACCTGGTGGGAGAGGAATAATCATTCTTTTTTTTTTTTTTTTTTTTTTTTAAGGAATAATCATTCTATAGAAGCTTCTGACTTCATTCGTATAAGGCAGTTAGTTACCTGTCTCACTGGCTCGGAATCGACAGGTTTCCTGAACCTCCAGGAAATCAGCGGAAGGGGGGAGAGGCTGATCGAGCTTAATTAGGGAAGCCAGAATGTCACTTCAGCTCCTTATTGGATTCTGAGCGCTAGAGCTGCCAGCTGCTGAGTGCCTCGGTGGGCCCCTCTGTGTGGTCGCTTTTGCATTTTATTGGCAGCAATCAGGCACTTAAGTTCTGGAGTCCTCTCCGACCAAACTCTGGCTGTCGCTCTCTGGATCTCGTCCATGCCATTGACACGCAGCACTGTCCAAGTTGGAGATGGAGCGTGGTGTTTGACTTCCCTGTATTGTGAAACCATGACCGCAGTTCAGCTGGCATCCAGCCCCTCATACAACAACAACAACAAAAGTACAATAGGAAAGGTCTTTTCCTTGTGCCTTTCCCGTATGCACACAGCAGCATTAGCTGTAGCCACCACCCTGTGTGTGACGTCCCTGGGACTTAGCTTTCTTATAACTGGAAATGTGTACATTTTGACCTCCTTCCTCGGTTCCCCCTTTTCTCTGGTGACCACAAGTCTGATCTCTTTTTTCTAGAAGTTTGGGTTTTTTTCTTTTTCTTTCTTAGCTTCCACATATGAGTGAGATGTTGCCGTATTTAGCTCAGTGCCCACCAAGTCTATCCATGTTATCACAAATGGCAGGATTAAATGATGTTCCATTGTGTTTGTAGATATATACACACCATGTCGTCTTTATCCATTCATCCATCGGCGGACTCTTAGGTTGCTTCCGTGTCTTGGCTATTGTGAATAATGCTGCAGTGAACATGGGTGGGGGGTGCAGATGTCTCTTCAACATACGTCTTCATTTCCTTTGGATATATTTCCAGAACTGGAATTTCTGGATCCTATGGGAGCTCTATTTTTAGCCTTACTGTTTTCCTTAGTGGCTGCACCAATTTCCATTCCCACCAACAGCACACGAGGTTCTGTTTTCTTGACATCCACTCCACCTGTTGTCACTTGTCTTTTTGAGATTAGCCATTCTGGGTGGTGTGAGGTAATAGCTCTTTGTATTTTCATTTGCATTTCCCTGATGACTGTGACATTGGACATCTTTTCATGCATCTCTCAGCCATTCATAATCTTCAGGAGTATGTTTCACCGGAGTCTTGAACCTAGTATCTAGTGTGATGAGTACTGTAGGAAGCAATTCTGTGTCATTAGGGATAAAGCAGAATGTCCTTCTGACCCTCCACCTTGACTGTTTTTCTCCAAAGTGCTTGACACAGCTCAGAATATGTTTATTTACTAAGTGTTCTGGCTCTGGCACTAGAATGAAATCCCCATAAGGGTAGAGACTTCATTTAATTCACATGTGTCCCTGATCCTCAATGAGTGCATGGCCCAGACAAAGTGCTCGAGAGCTCTGTTAGTGAAGAAATGAAGGGCTGAGAGTTGCGTGGGCATCAGGCTGATGGCAGGCAGTCCTTCTGTTCCCTTGTGTTGCATTATGGGTGTGATCATAGCAGCCTTCCAGGCTTGTGGGGCTTCATCTTTTCTCTCTCTCTCTCTCTCTCTTTCTATATATATATATATATTTTTTTTTTCTCTCTCTCTCTCTCTCTCTCCTTAATAGACGTTTGGGATGCCTGGGTGGCTCAGTGGTTGAGCATCTGCCTTCAGCTCAGGTCATGATCCCGGAATCCTGGGATCAAATCCTGCATCAGGGTTCCCACAGGGAGCCTGCTTCTCCCTCTGCCTATGTCTCCACCTCTCTCTGTGTCTCTCATGAATAAATAAATAAGATCTTTTTTAAATAATTAAAAAATAAAAATAGATGCTTTGGGGAATATTCCCGAACTTTGCATGCTTCTGAACTTTCCTCTGCAGTTCTTACCCCCATGCTTTTTAGGGTTCTTGCATTAAAATGGATGTGAGGACAGGAAAATCAGTTGTGGCAGGAAGATAATAGTTAACCACACAGGGGACCAACATAAAAGCTACTTCCTCTGGCACAGGATGACAGGCCCAGGGTGGCCTGGCTGAGGCTTTCTGAGTAGGAGAATATTTTGATGTGATAATGACAATAGCCAGCTTTGTTGTGCATATTTGATGTCATTTAATTCTCCCTGCAAGTCTTGTTGTTTCCCCATTTCCCAGAGGAGGAAACAGGGAAGACTTGCCCAAAGTCACAGAGTTAGGAAGGAAGAGAGTCTGGATCTGAACCCAGATCTGCTTGCTGCTGCACACCTGAGGGATGTTGGTAATGAGTCTGCATTTGTTACGGTACAGACTGAGCAATGTTTAAAAGAGACCTCCAAGCTTAGTGGCTTATCTAAGGTGAAGATATAGACTCCCCCTTCCTTACCAGTCTAGGGGTGAGTGGGCCAATTGGGCGGGTCGGTCTGCTTCACACGGTCATTCAGGGGCCCAGGTTTCCTTCCATCTCATTGCTCCACCACCTCTGTGTGTGGTCACATGACCAAAGCTGGGTCATTGCCGTTTCTGTCTTCTAGACCTGGGGAAGGAGGAAGAGAGTGAGTGTAAAACAAGCAAATTGTTTTAAAGTGGGTGTCGTGGAAATTACATGCATCACTTCCACTCATATTCCATTGGTGCAAATCAGTGATGTGGCCATACCTAGCTGCAGGGAAGCCTGGAGAAGATGGTCTCTGCCTGGGCAGCCTTGTGCCCAGGTTAGGTTCCATCACTCTGCCCCCTGATGGAGTTGGGGGCAGCCCATTTGCAGTCTGCCGTGAAGACCGTCGTCTCCTCTTTCGTGACCGTTAATGCTGGTCTGTTGTAAGGAGGTTGCTATGTATGTTCCTTATTGTCACGCAGGCATGTGGTCCTTTATTCATTTAATAAATGTTCTTAAGACCCTCTTCGGTGGGCAGCTCTGGGGTGAGCGGTTTGGGGGCCACCAGGAAGCGGGATTCACTGTTTCTCCTTGTGGCATAGTGAGGAGGTGAGACACCAGCCGTGAAGCACTGGGGAGCGGAGAGAGTGGATTCATGACTGCATTCATTCACTCCCATTTATTCACATGTGTGTCTTTCTAAGAAGGGACTGAGGTAGTGTAACTATAGCAATGGACAGTTGGCAAATGCTGTTGACACCCACCATCTCTTTCGTCTTCTCCCCCACCCTGGGAGACGCAGGGGCAGGTTCAGAGAAATCACATGACTGGTGGGGAATGGAGCCAGGGTTAGGAGCCAGGCCTGTAGGGGAGCATGGCGAAGTAGGCACAGCACAAATTCAAGGTCAGGTATATCCAAAGTCTAGTTCTGTCCCCTCTGCTAGCAAACAGCTCACTTCCTTGAGCCTTAGTGTCCTCATCTTTAGAAGTGGTGCTATGCTTTCTTATGTCAGAGAGCTACCCCTAAGAATCTCCTGGCAGAATGGATTAGTCTTTGGTTAAATAGATGCTTCCTAGGTATGTTTGTCCTTCTCTTCTGGCTTCTTTGGGGCATTTGATCTCTGACAGTTTGTCCTGCATGCTGGATGAGGTCCTGGGAATGCACTGGGAGAATGCTGAGGCCACAGACCCCGAGAAGCTGGGCAGGTGGCCCTGCCTGTCCCTCCCAGTCCTCGCTTCTCCGTGGGAGCTGTGTTGCTCTCCCATCCTGACCCTTGTTATCTGCGGCCCTTCTTTGGAACTGTTCCCACCTCCTACTTCTCTGTCCCAGATTTCTCTCGGTGCTCCCTGGCTTGGCCACATCATCCATGACCCTCAGCTCACTGTGGGAATGCTGACCACCTTCACACTCGCCAGGGCTCCGGTGGCCGGAGCATTCTGAGAGGACCCCAGAGCAGAGCCTGTAGAGTAAAGAGGCTAGGAGGGACAGGAGA
Organism: Canis lupus familiaris; assembly: GCF_011100685.1. Classification (NCBI taxonomy): domain Eukaryota; kingdom Metazoa; phylum Chordata; class Mammalia; order Carnivora; family Canidae; genus Canis; species Canis lupus. The sequence continues at coordinate 1,884,167 of NC_049241.1, read as the reverse complement.
GGGGCCAGCAAGGTGAGGGCCGAGGGGGGATGAGTCAGTGGTGGGAGCAGAGCAGTGGACGACTTTTGGCTGTGAACAATAGAAAGCTGGGGTTTGTGTCAGCACAGATTTGAGTGGGAGAGACTGGGGGCAGGGTGTTGAGCTAGAGGCTGTTACAAGCATCCGGGTCTGGGGTAGCACGAGCGGGGGTGGCAGCAGAGGGAATGGTGAGAACAAACAGGAGAGGGGTGGGCCCTGGAGGAGGGGCCTGTCTGAGGAGTTGGTCCTGGGACTCCGTGTCTGGGGCCAGCTGCTGGAGCCACAGGCATGGTCACAGGAGTGAGAATGAGGCAGGAGTCCAAACCAGGCCCTCAGAGCCAGAGGGGACCTGGGATGTGGAGCCTGAAGCCAGAGCGGGGAGCCCACAGAGATGAGTGTCCAGCATTCCAGGAATTCACCTTGGGCGCTAGTCTGACGCACACAGATCTGGTAAGGAATCCAGATCTGTCTTTTTATCTGAATCCAAACTTCCTTTCCCCCTAAGTTTAAACTAACCTATACTAGAAGGAATCCATTCTTCTCTAAACCTGATGAAATCCATCGGCGAACATAATGAGCAGCCATTCTGTGCCAGATGTTGTTCTGCATGATGGAAACGAGGGGAAATAGGGAGGCTGTCGTTTTCTGGCAGGAACAACAAGGGAACAGGTTATTGCAGCCCAGCATGATCAGAGACTGTGACACAGCTGAGCCCAGGGCTGTGGGAACCCAGTGGGAAGCCTGACTAATCCTGGCTCAGGGAACCGAAGGGAACTGTCACCCAGAAGGTCCCATTTGAATTGGGTGTTGCAGACTGAATAGGAGTTCATCGGCAGAGAGGAGGGAGAGAGGACTCCAGAATGTATGTGGTCATGGTGGTGTGAGGCAGCATAGCTCAGAAGCCTTATATGTGCCAGTGGTGCTCAAGCTCATCAATCATTAGGAAAATGGGAATTAAAACCACAACAAGATACCATTTCACACCCATTTGATTGGCAAATCTGAAGTCTGACATTGTTACCAGGGGGTGGTGAGGCTGTGGACAAAGGAATGCTCACAGCTATAAGGAAGAGTGTGAAATGGCCCCACCTCTTTGGAAAACAATTTGTCATCACCTGGTAGAAGCTGAACATCTTCAAACTCTATTCAGTGACTCTATTATCAGATATACATGCTGGAAACACTCTTGCCCATGAGTACCAGGAGACACATGAGAATGGCCAGAGCAACATGACTTACACCCAAACCGGAAACAACCTGAATGCCCATCTGTAGGAGGCTAGATTAACACATTATAAAATATCTTATGGTGGAATATCATACAGTAGTCAGAAAGGACCCTGTGGCTGCTCATCCAGGTGGATGAGATCCCAAAGTGTACTGAATAAAAGAAACAATCAACACCCAGAAAAAAAATGTTAGGATGAGTCTATTCACATGAAAGTTCGAACACAGGCAAAACTAAACACATCAGTGTTTACCTACACACATAGGTGGTTAAGCTGTGAAGAAAAGCAAAGGAATAAATTATCCCAGGAATCAGGAGAAGTGGTGACTTCTGGAGGGAGGAAGAGGCGCACATGCACTTCCTCAGTGCCAGTGATGTTCTGTACATGCATGTCCACTTTGGTACGACTATTTAAATTCACAATGAGAAATCATGCCAGCCTGCTGACCTGGAAATACTGATCTCAGTGTAATTGTTAAAGGGATTGGGATGCGCCTGGAGACGAAGTTTGGAGACATGTTGGGAAGGCTCCTCTGTGCAACATAAAGAGTTTGATTTTGTGTTGTTTTTGATTTTATGTTTTCCCCATCTGGAATATTTTAGGATATGAGTGATACTCAGAATATACAACATCTCAGATAAATAATAAGGAGTTGTAGATAACCCTAATAAAAGAATGTCGTAGGTCTCAATCCTTTCCCTGGATTTCTGCTTTCAGAGGCCTTCTAGCTCAGAAAATAGGCCGTGTGCAGAGGAAGGCTAGACCGAGTATTGAAAGGTCAAGAGGAAGTGTTATCTAGGAGAGATGTTACTCTCATACATCAGGGGGACATTATCCTTTGACTACAAAGAGTGAGTGTGTGACTGTAGGTCTAGGAGGAGACTCCGCCTTGCTCCGCTCCACCCGGGTCTGCTTGGGACAGCCATATGCGATGCAGGAGTAAGAGGAGCCAGCAGGGAGTGACTGTCCCAGAGGCTGAGCGGTGAACCATCCTGGGACATGTCCTCTGCAGAGAAACAAGGACAGTGGGGATGGGGGATGATATAGACGTAGTCATGCAGCCCGCAGCCCGTGACATGCCAGCGACAGAGTGGCATCGCATGCTTCTCGTCTGCCAGCTCTGACTGCAGGCACAACAGTTGCTCACCGTCTCCCATGAGACTCTGCAGAGTGAATAAGGCATTGCCTTCCAGAACCTCTTGACTTAGCAGGCTAGATAAGGCAGGCGTCTGGGTGGCCCAGGGAGAGGAATGTGCTAAGTGCCCAAAGAGAGATGTTAGCAGTATGATAAATTAGGTGTTAAAATGCATCAAATTGTTTATCCCCTCTCTGCTTCAAGCTGGTTGATGCTGGATTTGCTTTTGCACATTTATATGAAAATACATCGTTGCTGTGGCTTATAATTTTCTAGTTGAATGACTTTGGGGCAGGCCCACTTTGGAATTTAATTATCCTTACACTGGGAAGCTTTGCTGAGATTCCGTGCTCAGGAGACTGGATGGCCCCAGGCATCCTGTGATACTTATCAAGGAGCCCCTGTGGCTTTAGTATGTCGCAGTGTTGAGGGTTGTGTGATGACATTCCTTTGATGGCCCAGGAAGCGAGATGGACCAGTCTTAAACTAAATTCAGCCCGACCACTATTGTGTAGCAGAGTGAGGCTCTCATCTGCTGGACACCTAACTAGAACTTTTGAAGCCAGACCCTGATTTTGGCAACCCGAATGCATTAGCTCCATGGTGCTTCGTAGGGGAGGTCCCAGCTAAATGTAAAAGAGTCAACTACTGATTCATGGAATGCAAGAGGCTGGCAGCTCCAAGTAGCCGTGACATCGTCCTAGGGGGAAATTGGGGATTGAAGCTATGCAAAACCAGCCTTCTCAAAACCAGGAAATATAACATGGATAGGAAGATAATATGTGGCTGTCCAGAATGTGGTGCTGAAAAAGGCTCACAGGCTGCCTGGGGTTCAGCAGAGCAGGGAGCCACGACTGATTAGTAATGTCTGCTCTGGGTTCAGGAGGGGACTGGGGGTCCGGGTGCCATGGGTTTGTCATCTAATCACTTCCTAGATATCTCCCAGGTACTGGGCCCTGTGCTGGGGGCTTCCTCAGACATTCCCCTCATTCACTCTCAGAGTGACTCTCGAAGGAGGTGACAGTGCTCTTCCTGTGGGCAGCTGTTCATGGAAAGATGTTAAGGAATCCAAAGGAGGATCCTAAATGAAACATGAGGTGTGATGATAGTTATAAGTTATAATTACAATTAAAAGTCATAACTATACATTGATAAGTAAACTGTAAGCAATGACAAACAGATATTAATATATGTGGAAAGGAAGAACCTGGGAGGAAATAAAATGTTCACACTGGTTATCACTGGATAGTGAGGTTATGGATGGATTTCATTTTCCTTTAGGCTTGTCTGTATTTTTCCATTTTTCAGAATGACCCACATTCCCTTTTCAAAATACATAAATTATGTGTGTGGGCGTGGGTGTGTGCATTTTAAAATATTATATATAAAGAAAGATTTGGTGGCATGATTTTTCACTTCACAGATACACCAGGAACACTAATTACTCCTTACCAATGTACTAAGGTAGCTGCTTAGAGTAATGCTAAGCCTTTTGCTTCATCTGGACTGAAACCTTTGGGCAAGAACCCCCACAATCATCTCCCAGTCTCCAACACTGAACAAGTCTTGGCCTTCTTTGGAAAGGCTGAGCAAAAGATAAAAAATCGCCAGAGATCCAAAAGACTTAGCAGCCCCAAAGAAGGCCATCCTTCTCAGGAATCACAGGAACGAGTATCTTATGAGGTGGTATTGCTACAAGAAATTTAGAAACTTGCCAATAACTCCTGGCAAGATCCAGGAAGACTTGGCTTTTTTTTTTTTTTTTTTTAAAGACTTGGCTTTTATAAGCGAAGAATGAACACTTATGAAGAGGGAAGAAGCGGACATCTGAAAAGACTCCATGGTAGCTAGAGCTCTGAGCTTTTCCAGTCGGGGGGGATGAGATTCTGCATATAGAGCACGAAGCCCAGCACCTGGCCCAAGACACGGAAAATATGTGGTTATAATTTTTTTACTTTTTTATTGAAATTCCAGGTCGTTAACATACAGGGTAATATTAGTTTCAGGTGTACAGTTTAGTGATTCAACACTTCCACACAACACCCGGTGTGCATCACAAGTATACTCCTGAATCCCTATCACTCATCACTTATTTTACTCATCCCCCACCCATGTTGTTAAAATTTTTAGAAAGTAAAATTATAGTTACATGATAGCCTACATACTCGTTACCTATTTTTCTAATGATTTAGTAACTTTGGCTTATTAGGAATTATGCTAAGTGGGGCTTTTGAAACCACCCAGTTCGTGCGCCTCCCAAACCACCCAGTTCGTGCGCCTCCCAAGCCAGCGTCTGCCTTCCTTCTCCGTAGACATGGGCGGAGTGCAGACCGAGCCCTGACAGTGGCCGTGGGAGCTGTTGAGCCAGCCAGGGTCCAAGGTGGCTGCTGTCCTGCCACGTGCCTGGTGCTACCCTGACTGCTTTATTTCCCTGGGGGAGCCATTGTAGTTAGCATGTCAGAGCTGGGAAGAGTTCCATCTGGCTCACGGCCGGAAGGATGGAGAATTCCTTCAGCCTTAGGTAGGCTGACAGTCATCATCCTTGTTCCAAATAAAAATGTTTCAAGTACGACCTCCCCGCCCCCGGGCAGATGAAGCCCAGTTCATTTCTGACACAGGTGTGCCTGCCTGATGTGAGTCAGAGGTATAAAAACCCAAATACACTGATCAGAAAACCAGTGGGTGACCTGGCACGTAACTCAGCAGTTGTCTGGAGCATTCTTGCAAAGTGCCAGCCTCCTTTGCATGTTCTCAAATGACTTGACTCACACAATCCTGGCATGCACGTAAGGAGAAGAGGAAGCCAAAAGAAGGGAGCTGGCATTCAGGCAGGTGCAACACTAGACATTTTGAGAACATGGTCATTTAAACTTCAAAACACCTGTGCACGGAAGAGATTCTTGTTATTCTTTCACTAGTAAGGCACTTGAGGCAGTGAGTGACTTTCTCAAAAACCAGAGGATGGGGCAGCCCGGGTGGCTCAGCGGTTTAGCGCCGCCTTCGGCCCAGGGCATGATCCTGGAGTCCCAGGATTGAGTCCCACATCGGGCTCCCTGCATGGAGCCTGCTTCTCCCTCTGCCTGTGTCTCTGCCTCTCTCTGTGTCTCTCATGAATAAATAAAATCTTAAAAAACAAAACAAAACAAAAAAATACAGAGGATGGGTTTGGCCTATGCTGCTATTGAAATGCCCTGGTCCTGGTCCGGGTCCTGGGAGGAGGCTGGGGGTGGGATAATCAGCAGTAAAACATATACATACGTAACCACAGTGGGCCCTGGGGAGGCAGTGGGGCATGGGGGAGCACACATGCGAGAAGGATTATAGGTTGGAGTCACACAGGAAACGGGCAGGCAGCTGGGACCAGGACAGAGAAAGGGCAGCGAAGTAGAGAGCCAGGCATTCTGTCTGGGGTGGAGTAGGGAGGCTGTGCTGTGGACACGGGGAGGTGCCAGGAGTTGTTTCCACTCTGACCCCCCTGGAGCAATGGAACTCTTATTCATAGGATCCTTAGATGAGTTGACCCATAGCTGGTCCCGCAAATCATTGATAAATGAACAGATGACTCAGTACATTTATTTCAGGGTTCTGGAATAGAAGCAGATCCTTGATAGGTACTCTCTAGCCAGTTTGGGGTTACTCGTGTCCTTTGTGGTGGCCTCTCCCAGGAGAAGCCGCCTATAGCCCATCGCCTCTCCGAAACACAAAGAGCACCCAGTTTCCCTCTCCTGCAAGACATCGGCATCGAACATACTGGTTATGAAAGAGGATCCTCCAATCGAATTTTCCTCCCTCAAAGATGGGCATCTGAGTTAACATCTCTGTGCCTGCTCCCTAATGTGTGAAATGGTGTGTAGCAGTAAGGAATGTTTAAGTCATGCCTGGAAGGAACCAGGGGCTTGCAAAATAGTTGTAGGGCATACAGGAGTGGCCCATGGGCCTCCAGGCATGCTCCCCCCCAACGTGGGTTGGTGTCCGCCTCCTCTGAGCCACTTCATTTCCTCATTCATTCATTCTTTCCTTCATCATTTGTGATTTCTAGAATGGAGGCCATCCTAGCTGCTAGGGACCAGACACCAGGACAAATCAATAAAACATGGCCCTTGTCTTCAAAGAACTCGTGGCTATCTACTCACGCTAGCTGTTGATGAGTCCTGGATAAAAGAGATGTGAACAGAGTGTTCTTAGGGCTTCAGGAGGGAGCAGCTAACGGGCTGGGAGATGCCAGGAAAGGCTTCAGAGTTCGGAGAAGGCAGGAGACAGACCTGAGCCCAATCGCAGGCATGGGCAGAGGTGGTGAGCTGGAGAACGAGATGCCCTTCTTTGGTTGGTGTACAGGGTGGGAGAAGGGGTGGGCTGGGGCAGGAGGCCAGAGCGAGAAGCTGGTCAGGGCGAGGGGCTCGGGGACCATGTGACCACACCCGGTGACATGATCACTCGGCCGCTCCCTGCTGCCGTGCCATCACGCCGTGGGCCACAACGCACCCCTGAGAGCCAGCCTGGCTGCGTTCAGGTTCTACTGAGTTCTAAGCCTCAGGCAAGCTGTGTAGCCTCTCCGGGCCTCACTCTTCTCCTTGGAAAAATGGGTCTGAAGAGCCGGAACCACCTCACGGGGGTTGTGAGGGTGAAACGAGTTAGCACGTAACATGCTTAGACCGACATGGAGCCAGTAAATCTCAGCTGTCAGCATTGGCTATTATGTAATGCCTGACTCGGCACCAACGTGCTGCAGGGTTATTTTCCATAAATTCTCTCAATCAACCCTCACAAAGACCCCGGGAGATAAGCATTATCGATCTGTTTCACAAATGAGTCTATTTCTAGCTCCCCCTATGCAGTTGTATAACCCTCTGTGGGTTTTGCTCTATATCGGTCCCCGCCACACACTATTTGGCTGTGGGAGCCCTGCCAGAGACGGAGAGGAGCGAAGTCTGCCTGGCGCTCTGGAAGAGGAGGGGAAATGGTTAAATTTGGCTCCCAGCAGAGCCCATCATGCCTCTGCTTTAGTGATGGGAAACGGGTCCAGCGGAGCCTGGCAGTCCCACTCATGGGCCCCATGACAAAACGTGCCGGGCGGATTTTTTTTTCAAGTTATAAAATTTGGCAGGAAGGAGTTTGGTGGATGTGGATGAAGGAGTGAGCTGCCTGAGTGGGATGGCTCGGGGGTAAGTGAGAACTCCTAGCACATACTGCCCCCAGAACGGGCAGGCGGATGCCCTCCTGCCCCCTTCGTTTGAGGACATTCTAAGGGCTCGTGGGGCTAGTGTCCTTCCCCTCCCTGGGTCAGATGCCCCCACCTTGCCACCTGAGCTGCTGCCTGCTGGTAGGAACATCCACTGTGATCATCCGACATATGGGTTTCCTCCCACAAATCCTGGGTTTCCTGAATTTTTCCTAATAAAATGAACAGAGCATTGCTTCAGTTGGGCATCCAGCAACTCCTTTGATGAAGCTTTCTGTGGCTTTGGAAAGGGCAGGGCAAGCACGAGGCTAATGTTTTCTACTGGATGCCAGACCATGCTAAGTCCTTGAGGTAGGTTCATCTAAACCTTCCAACAGCGTCTCGGGGGAGGTGTTGTGATACCTGCCACATGTGTGCACATGGAGAGGTCCCAGCCAAGTCCACAGTCCTGTACGTGACAAATGGGGGACATCCTTGATAGAGGGGAGTGCTTTTCATTCTAGCACCCGCCCCTGCCTTTCAAGGTGTTGGTGGCTGCAGGCTTGTTTTCCGCCCAGCCTTCCTGGGTCTCTGCCTGGTGTTGGTCCATGATCGGGCCTCACCTTCTGGGCACAGGCAGGCAGAGTGTGTGGCAGCAGAGTCAGAGCTTTCAGCCTTGGGCTGCATGCCTTCACATACATCCTCTCATTTCATCTCAAAATCCCAGCGAGGAGGTACCATGACCCCATTTCACAGGTAGAGAAACTGAGGCCCACAGAGATCTGGAAGCCAGTTTATGGGAGGGCTGGAGTGTAAAGCCAGGGCTCTAGACCACAGGCAGACTGTCTGTGCCATCAGAGGAAACATCTTCAAGGCAGGCAGTTACAGAGAGCTGTCTATATGCTGGGAAGGCCCAGAGCATCCCATATACCTTTGGTCATTTATGTCACAATGCCCTCTGAGGTTGGCGGTGGTAGGATTATCCCCATTTTACAGATGAGCAAACTAAGACCTAGAAAGTTTGATCACTGAAATAATGACTAAGCAAAGGATTAAAGGGAGAAATCGTTTTTCAATGTGGGGGGAAATTCCACTTTGTCAAACCTGGGGCATGGCCACACCAGGCCCAGTTTATAAATTCTGAGAAGTTCTGCAGCATATTCATGTCAAGGGCTGCATATGCTATGCTGGGAGCTGCCCCGCCTCCCAGGGCCGGATGCCAGGCAGGCCATCTGCTCCTGGGGCTGGGCCTCCCCCTCTGACAGTCATTGCCTCCTCCCAGAATGACTGTCTCCCAACTGGCTGCAGCCATTAAAGAAGTTCCAGGAAAAAGATCTTCGCCAGCCTCTTCTGCAACCTGATTTCTGCTGCTGTGGATATTGCCTTGTCTGCGTAAATGTCCCTGCTAATTTTCTGCCGCTGTTCTCTGCGGAGGCTGCGGGATGCCAGGGCAGGAGGGGAGGGAGAGAACCTCTGTGCCTGGCACCCGCTGAGAGCCCAGCTTGCAGGTGCCCTGACAAACAGCATCCTCTGTCTCTCCTTCCATTCTCCATGGCAGCCCTGGAAGCTTCCGAAGGTCAGATCCAATCACTGTCCTATGCAGAGCCATCCTCTGTAAGGAGAAACCCCTTAGTTCCCCTACAGGCTCTGGCTGCCTCACTTCTTAGAACTCTTACTAGCCACTCCCTCCTGTCCAAAGAAGGCTCCCTGTGCTCCCTTCTCTTTGTGTCCCCGGGGCCTCTCACAATACATGCCCACAGGTGTATTCTCTGTGTCTGTCCGTCCCGCTGGAGTGTGACCTGTGCGAGGGCAGGGACCATGCTGTTTGTCCCTGTCTGGGGCCCTGGCGCCTAGCACGCAATAAACCTGGCGTCAGTATTTCTGGACGACCTCAGTCAAGGTTGCTGGTTGCTGCCTTCCTGTAAGTGCAGGCTCAGAGCTACCAACCAGGTGACTTGCCCAGGGCCCCACATGGTGATGTCAGGAACCAAACCCAGTCATCCTGACTTCAGTTTGCTCTAGTCCCAGCCACCCAGCAACTGTGGTGTTTATTTAAGCACCTCTCGATTCCTTGGTGCCGAATGTTTTCAGAGCAGAAACAGCAAGAATCACAACATCTTGTGCAACCGCAAAGGGGAAGTTCCAAGTGGAGGTCAGCCTCCAGCGGTGGAGGAGGGAGCTCAGACAGCCTCAGGCTGGGGGTTCCCCTTCTCCTAGGGAGACGGAGCCTAAATACACACAGCTGGCATGCCCCTGACACCAGAAGGGGTAGGACATGGGGGTGACAGGGGAGCAGATCAACAGATGGTGCCGCACCTACAGCAGGTGTGCGGGGACAGGGCAGGCGGGTCCTGGCAGGTGAGCGGAGTGAAGCGATGGAAAACCCCATGCCAGCCTGACTTCCTGACGTGCCTGCCCCTGGCTGTGAACTCCAAACCTGGGGGCTGTGAGGTGGGGGGCAGAGGGATCCAGGCCCTGGGGCTCCTCCAGTCAGCCAACTAGTCCTTCCTAAGCTCCTGTGATGCCCCAACATTTTCACCTGCTGAGGATATAGTAGGGAGCACTGTAGATGACACCTTTGTTGCCTTCATAGAACGCAGCCTAGTTAGAGGCAGAAAGAGGTGTGGTAGTGGACAAGTGGTTTTGGACGGTGACCCGGGCCTCTTTCTACTGCAGTGGTTGCAGAAGGCCTGAGATCGATGACATGAAGCCAAAGTCACTGTGTGCAGACTGAGGGGGCATCCCCATTGGACGCCTTGGCAGGGGCAGAGGCTCCCAGGTGGGAATCGGCTTGCTGGGCTTGCTGGGCATCCGCACCCTCCCACCCCATGCCCAGTGACAGCACACTAACCTGCCGTCAGCCGGGAGAGAGCACGTACACTGTGGAAACTAGCCAACACTGCATATCGGGACTCCCTTCTCCCTCGCCCCAGTTGTGCAACATGTCGGAAAGGAGGCCGCAGGCAGAGGAGAGGAGGGAGGTGAGGATGTCATCACAGAGGCAATAGCTCTGTTCTCTTGCGGTGAGAAGTCTCTGAAGGGATTAAGGCGGAGGAGTAATGTGATTTGATGTTCACTTTGCCAGACAGATTCTACAAAACAAAGACTCGAGTCCAGGGAACAGATACATGCAGGGAGGGGGAGGCACTGATGTATCAGAACCGGGGCCCAGGCCAGAGCTGAATGCACAGACTAAGAGAACCCCACTTACCACAGGGGCAGCTTCAGGGCATGCATCTGTTGGTTTGGGGGAGGCTGGGGTTGGGGAGGGGGCTGAGCCCATACAGAGAAGGGCCCAGAAGCTTCTGCAACCTGCCAGGGGACAGGGAAGGGGTCCCTGCCAGCCTGCTTCATTTCTGGAAGTGTCTGCATCTCTACAGATAGAAACTGTGGTTTACCCAGCATGGTCCCTGGGGAGATAAGTGGCTGTAGGTCTCCAGGCCTAAATGGTGGCATTCTTGCCACTGGCGAGTTCCACGCGACCTCTGAGCAGGACTGCCGTCCGAGCCGCACGCTGTGATGGGAGCAGGTGCTTCTCCACCTCAGCTGCACACCAGAACCCTGGAGAGCTTTCCCCACCCTGCACCAATTAAACCCAGGGGTTCTTCTGGGGGTGGGACCCAGCCTCAGCATCTGTGAAAGCTCTCCAGGCGATTTCAAGTTGCAGACCAAGTTGAGAACCACTGGATTGGAAGAAATTTCTATGGAGTCAGAGGCCAAGTATTTTTCCACATGATCTCTCAGGGGTAGATTCTATTAACAAGCAATTTCAGGAATAATGGCAGTGCCTTGCGTCGCTCCTCCAGGTGCTAAGTGAAACCCTGAAGGGCTCCTCTGCCAAGCAGGAGCCCGACCGCAGCAAGAGGCTGCCTGTAGTGTGACCGGCTCGAGCACTTGTTCACCTGCATTAACTGTGGGCTGAATTAATACAGCACCTGCCGCATCCCCAGAGGATGCTAAAGTGCTTGTGCCGTCCGTTCTCGAAGCCCTGCCCCTTTTGCAGATGGGAGCTGACTATTTAGAGGTTCCGGCATCATCCTCAGCTGACCCCAGAAGTGGCAGGTGGGCAGGTGGGGTCTGCCCGGATGAGCATTGGTCAGGAGCAGGTGGCTGCGTGTTCCATGGAGCAGCGGAGAGGGTGCGCAACGTTTGTCCTACGTTTCTAGGAAGAGGGTAGGGAGGACAGATACCAAAGGCCAGCGAAGTTCATGCAGATTTTTTGTGCACTGCTCAGAGAAGAAATGGGTAGTGTGGCGAGACGAACCTGTGCCGTCCTGTCCCGACACACCCTGGCAGAGAGGAGTTGTTGCAGGCTTTGGGATGAGGCGCTTGTTCCCTTCACATGCATCTGCTTGTCCCTGTTGAGTGCCACAGGCTGGGATACAGCACTGGGCCTCTGCTGGCAGCAAGCGGACAAGGCTGCTGGCCTCTTGAGCTGAACCTGGAAGTGAGGGGAGAGAGCCAGGGCCCGAGCAGGCAAGTGAATGGCAAAGCAACGGCATCCAGTGATGAGCAGTTACAGACCTGTGTAAGTGACGGGGCCAGTGTGGCTCAAAAAGGCCCAAGTAGGGGGGCCACCCCAGGTGATCGGTGGAGAGGCCTCTTTGTGGTGATGTGGGTCCCAAGACAGGGGCATGAGGAGCAGCTATAGCAGAGCATTCAGAGAGAGGGGGTTGGCTGGGTCAAAGGCCCTGGGGCAGGAAGAAGCAGGTGCTGCTGGAGTGACGCTGGAAGGCCTGGTGAGGACAGGGAGGTAAACTGGCCAGAGGGAGTGTCCAGGCAGGCAAGGGACAGGGTGACTTGTATTCTAGCCCCACTGGTGACCGGTGGGTGACCCGAGAGCCACCAGCAACACACTCAGATCTACATTTTACCACCTTGCTGGATGACTTGGGCCGTAAACTGAACTTCTCTGATTTTCATTTTCAGCTGTAAAGAAAACAAAGCATAAGATGACGATAAAGGTTAGAAATCTTATATGTGGATTAACAGAGGAACTGAGGCATAGTAAATGCTCAGGAACTGGCAGTGGTGGCTCTCCCTTTCTTCCTTCTCCTCCTCCCGCCCCCCCCCCATCCCCTCATTATTGGCAGAAATTGGATGGGTGTTGCTCACAGCATTCACTCTGCCCAAAGGGGAATCAGGTACTCCCATGGGTCTTATGCCAAGAAGATGAGTCTTGAAAACTATCTGTTTGAGAATCTAAATGCCCTTTCACTAGCCCCCCCTGTGGGCAGGCTGGCTCTGGCTGGTGCAGGTGGGCCGAGCCATAGCACGGTGGCACTAGTGTTCAGGCCACAGAGTAGCCCTGCCACATTGGAGGTCTTCCGGGGTGACTGAGTGCCCAGCCGAGCTCTGCTTCTGGACGCTAGGGCTTCTCCTACACAGACTTAAGGTGCAAAATATAGCTGTTTCTTGTAAAACCTACAACCCTCCTTCCTTCAGAATGTCCACTGTGAGCTCATAACCGTGCTAGCTACTAAAGAAAAAGCAGTGTTTGCATGTCCTGGAGAAGGTTGTAAGTGGTGGTGGAGGTAAGCAGAAGGCAGCTGTCGCCCCTGCATCAACAGAGGGATTACAGAAGCCCTGAGGAGAGAGGAGGCTTAGAAGAGCCTGCTAGAGGCTGTGAAATCTTCCTCAGAGGAGGGAACCTTCAGGAAGGGGAGGGATTTGCCAGCTGGAGAAAGGGGGAAGAGAATACAAGGCGCCCTCGTGATGGGCATTCCAGCAGCCCATAGAAGGATGGGAATAGAGGTAAAACCATCCACAATGGGAAGAGCTGGATGTCACTTAGGATTCTTCTGATCACAAGTGACAGACACCAGCACAGCAGGTTGGGGGGACAGTTCTGGCTTCAGGTCGGGCTGGCTCCAGGGCCCCCACACCACCTTTAGGGCTTGCCATCCCTTCCCAGAGCATTGGCCCAGGTAGCCAGGAGAAGGCATCTTCAGCCTCTTGCCAGGTGTGAGCCACACAGGCTGTGGGCCTCAAGGATGAGTCAGCCCGACAGAGCCCTGGGGTCTGCTCAGATCGACTTGAGGCCCCTGCCTGTCCCTGGGGCAATCACTGTGGCCACGGCCAAGGTGTGTCCTGGGTGGCTGAGGGCTGGCTCACCTGGGTGGCTGGCTAGGGAGGACCTGGCACATGCACTGGGCCTGCGGCGTTGGCAGAAAGTAGCTCCTGGATCCTCACGAGCCCCCTCATCTCCACGGAGGGAGGTACTATTCTCGTTAGTATCCTACAGGGGAAGGAGTGAAGTGGGATGGGGAGTTCCCAGGGGAGTTCCTAGGACAGCCTGGATTTGGGCTCCGTTCTGTGTGGCCTGGAGCTAGCATTTTAACAGCAGTGCCTCTCACTAATGCATCTAGCCTGTAAATCTGTCTTCCACTTGATGCTGGTGTCTTGAAAGTTCTGTATTGCTCAAGCCATGCTCAGTGGTCTGTTGCCTTCCTAACCTGGTTCCCTCTCACCCCTGCAGGGCCCTCATCTTTGTGTCCCATGGAGCTGGGGAGCACTGCGGCCGCTATGATGAGCTGGCTCAGATGCTGGTGGGGCTGGAGCTGCTGGTGTTTGCCCACGACCATGGTGAGTACCCCCCAGGGGACAGGGCCCGCTGCTGGGGACCCCACCCTCCCATCACCTCACCTCCCTCATCCCTCTGCCTCTGTTATTCTCCTGTGATTCCTGCGGTGACACTGAGAAAAGACATTCTCCATGGGATGTCTCTGAGTTTAAAAAAAAAAAACAAAACTGTAGTCATGTAAACAAAAAAATGTGTCTGACCAGCAGTTTCTGTTGAGTCTGGGATTGAATGAAGACTGATTAGAAATCTCAACTGAAAAAAAAAACCAAAGCCAGAATCTGTTTATGTAAGAACTTGCCCCAGGCCAAGGAATCCTCTCTTGCATTTATAAAGTGCTTTCTGTACAAAACAGGCCCTGGTTTTCTCCCAAGGGACTTCAGATAGATGTGGTATAGGCAGTGCAAATACAATTCAACCCCACTTTCACTGCAAGACATTTACAAAGCATTTCAAACCAGGAGAATAGTAAAAATCTCAAAGGCCGTGTTGGTCACAAGAAAGCCCCAAACACACACATGCATGTGCACGCACACACACACATATGCATGCATACACATTCTTGCACACATACACACACACACACACACACGTCCCCAGGCCGATGCTTTGATTCTTTGTCCTGTAACAAAATCCACAATCACCGTCAAAATGCAGTGTTTATTGCCTAAGTCAGTATGTCATCCCTTCATTTTTGTGATATTTTTCATGGTTTGGAAAGCTCCCAATTTAGATCCTTCCTTGCCTAACAGTCTTTAAAAACAAGGTGTTCCCCCATGACTGAACATGGTGATTTCTCCACTGCTTCAGTGTAGAAATCTATCGTCCTGGCTCAGATCCAGCAAGGTGGTTTCTATTTTATGGGATTTGAAAAACAGATAATTAAGTGGCATTGCTGAAAAGAGGGAGGTGGGGAGCAGAGATGGGGCCAAGGAGTCCTTGAGAGAGGGAAAGCATATCTGTGCAGACAGACGATGAGCAGGGGATGAGAAGCTTGCTGGGGCATTTTGTGTAAAAAGAAGTATAAATGTGGATTACCAAGAGCCCCTTTTAAGCCAGATATGTGCAAACGTCTTTGTAACTGGGAATATTGATTAAATCCTTTCTTGTTATGGTTGTAATGTTCTTTAGTGCTTTGCAAATGGTCCCAGTAATATTTGTGAGGCTGTTTGAGACATGATATTTGAGGACTATCCTGATTTTCACTATGGGGGCTGTGTCATTATGAACCTTGGCAATGTGTGCTGCGTGTAAAGGCCGAGGATGGGAATGCCTCTCTTCCTGTTGTCTTTGTTTCCATTAACATTTGTTGCAGTCATCCCCTCCATCTTCAAACTGAACAACATAGGGACATTCTGGAGGAAAAAAATTATCATACTTTGCAAACACTAAACACCTTTATCCAGAAACTCAAGTGTTTGTTGTGAATCTTGGCGTCAGTTACCTTCCTACCAGCCCCTCTTGGCCACACCTGTGGGGATGAGTACCTATTGTGCACTATTTATTTTGTCTGACTGTGGAACTTTGAAAAACAATTTTTAAAGGCTTCCTTTTTTTGAGTAAAAGGAGAAAAGAAACAGCCCACCTTTTGATGTTTCCAAAATAACATGTAGGATTGAGGCATAGCTTTCTGTGATGTTCTAAAGATCATTCAAAACCGGTTGTTTATGTTCACCTGTTCCAAGTATCTTGATTTATTGGTTTTTTCCTGTGACTCATTGGAAATCTCTCTGGCAAGTGCTAGAGGGAGGCATTATTCAAGAAATGAATCCAGTTGAATGTGTGTGTGACTTTGTTGGTCATGTATAGATGAAAGCAACTGTGGCTTACTTAGTGGGAGAAAGCCCCATGAGTGGGCCGTCATAGTGGGGTCTCGTGCAGGCTGGAGAGGTGGATCCTGGTGGTCAGTGATCTATTCTTGCTGAGACTTCTTGCTGAGACATGTGGAAAAGGAGGGATTCGAACCAAGAACTGCAGATTCTGAAACCTGGCCTCCCTGATGACAAGATATGGATGATTTGGTATTCATACCAGGCACAAATACATGCAGAGACAGGCAGACTTTATTCTTTCCTACATAGATTTTCAATTTAAATAGAGCAGAAATGGGGAGAATGTCGGGCATTTACTGGGCCTGTTGGAGGTACACAAAGGATTAAAAATGCAGAGCTGAGGAAGACTATTCTAGGGCCTGTGGCCACTCCAGGGCCAGTGGGGCCCCAACCCCCTGTGTATTCAGACACATTGTCATCCTGCGCTCCCATGCATCAGCAGAGGTGTGCTGCTAGAACCTTCACCCCAGACAGCAAGAGCGCGCAGGTGCAAACACACCTGGTCCAAGTGCCCACGAGGCTGCAACTGAAGCCTGAGATCTCAGAGACCATATTGAACCATTCCCAGCCTCTGTTTTCTCATCTGCCAGATGGGGAGGACAGCCAGGATTGTGATGGCATAATGTAAGGAGAGGGCCCAGCAGAGTATGGTAACGTCTCCCTCTGCCATCTCCCAGACCACCCCTCAGCCACCGTGCAGACTGCCTCGTGGGCCGCGCACCCACACAGCAGACTCCAAGGCTCTGAGCTGAACCAGCGAAGCCAAGGCCGGGGGCCGGGGCTGCTGGGTTCTGAAGCCACTGTTGCTGCCCCGAGCCTGGTCCTCCGTGTGGCCCAGAGAGGCTGGCGTGAGGATAGAATGAAGCAGTAGATGTGCAAATGCTTTACAAAGTAAACAGAACTGCCGCTGCTGGGTTTCGCAACATAATTTATAGAAATAAAGGTTTCTATAAATCTGCTGCTAACTTGACTTCAGGTTGAATCTCGTTGCCCAACTACATTATAATATCTCATCGTTTAGGCAGAAATCTTGACACACAGTGCTTGCAGCAGTCTGGCTGTGTTTCCCAGCATGCCCGGTGGACTGGCAAGCACAGAGCCGTGCTCAATTAGGATCTCGTTTAACTTTGCTTCTTTAGGGTTTTACGAGATGACCACACAGGCATTAACAGCTCGCCAGAAATGAGAATTATGATTCCTGCCATTGGTTGAGTGCCAGCTGCACATCAAGCTCTGCTCTAGGCACTTTTTGTACATTCTATATGATTAATGTTATTACCCCGATTTAGGGGCGAGGATTCTGAGGCTCTATAGCCAAGGGAGCCCATTCTCATCGCACCAAAGCCCTCATATGAGTCAGACACAGTTTGCATGCAACAGAGGCCTGACCACAGTAACTTCACACACACAAAAAAGGTTTCTTTTTCTCCCATACCATACAAAGTCTGAGGCAGGTATGAGAACAGTGCTGCCGCCACCACCAGAGCCCCAAGCTCCATGTGCACTTTAGCTCAGCTGTTCTTAGTCTGTGGCTTTCCTGCCCATGGGTGCCAGCTCCAGCCTCCTGTTCTCAGCAGGAAGGAGATGTGAGACACCACATGGAGGAGGGGGCTGGGCTTATACCAGGGAAGCTCACCGGCATATTCCAGCTACATCTCATTGGCCGGCACAGCGTCACATGGTTACACCTAGCTGCAAGGGAGGCGGGGAAATCACGTTTGTTCCATGTGCATTCGCTGCTACAAACAAAACAGGGTTCTGTTAGTAAGAAGGAAGTGGAGAAAGGATGCTGCCAGTAGCCACCTATCCCCTGCCATGCCACGCTCCCAGGTTTGTCACTGCAAGGGGCATTTCCCAACCATTTCTACTTCATGTGTTTTCTGGATTTAACAGCATCTCCTGTCTGTCTTATCCATCCTTCTATTCTTTCATAAGGTTTTGATGCAAAGGTCATTATTAGCATCATCAATAAGTAGTGATTAACATTCCTAATTGTGGGTTAGCCCTGCATTAAGTGCCATTTAAGGACAGATTCCTGGACATGAGAACTGACATGCTAATGGTGCAATGACCTGTCTGCCCCAGAAAAATTAAAGGACCCCTATTAAGTGCTGAACGTCATTATAGTAGTTAGTATCCTAAGCAGTAACTCCTTCCTTTGGAGGAGACTGTCTTACCTGTCATCCTGTGTCAGCCCTCCTGTCCTCCACAACCTTCTCATCTGCTGTGTGGAGCCCAGCACCAAGCAGAGGGGAGGTATCACCAGTGTTGGCCGAATAGAGGAAGGAGTTTATTTATTTATTTTAAAGATTTTTATTTATTTGTTCATGAGAGCCCCAGAGAGAGAGTTAGAGACCCAGGCAGAGGGAGAAGCAGGCTCCCTGCAGGGGGCCCGATGTGAGACGTGATCCCAGGACCCCGGGATCATGCTCTGAGCTGAAGGGCAGATGCTCAACCACCGAGCCACCCAGGCATCCCAAGGAGGAAGGAGTATATGATTCAAAATCCACAAGACCAGAAATGTCTTAAACATCTGCAATAGAACATACACATAGAAGTATCCATAGCATCAGGGCACTGGTGGGTCTCATCCTCATGGAGGGGGCCCAACAGAGTGGCCATGAGAACTCTGAGTCTGGTGGCCAAGATTGGGGCAACTTGTCCAGTGAAGCCTGAAACATGGTTGGAGGCTGGAATAGAGGTGGCCTGTATCTCGGGTGTGCGAGGAGAGCATGGTCCCTCAGAGGTACACAGGCATCCCCACGCCTGGAGCACTGTCAGGGTGGCTGGATCTTGCTGGATGAGTCAGAGCATCCCAGGAGAAGAAAGGGTGTGGAGAGAGGCACCCATCATTGAAAGCAGTGGCTCTGACCTCTGCTGCCCATTGAAATCGCTGGAGAGGGGTGGCCCGGGTGGCTCAGCAGTTTAGCGCCGCCTTCGGTCCAAGGCGTGATCCTGGAGTCCCAGGATCGAGTCCCACATTGAGCTCCCTGCATGGAGCCTGCTTCTCCCTCTGCCTGTGTCTCTGCCTCCTGCCTCTCTCTCTCTCTCTCTCTCTCTCTCTCTCTCTCTCATAAATAAATAAGTAAATAAATAAATAAATAAATAAATAAATAAATAAATAAAACCTTAAAAAAAAAAAAAAGAAATCCCTGGAGAATCCTGAAAAATACTGATGCCTGGGCCCCCTCTCCAGAGGGACTTGGATTTCTTAGGTCTTCGGTATATCTGGGGCATCGAGACTTTTGAAAATCACCCCAGGTGTTAGAACCACAGTTCCGGGCAAGGAGACCATAGGGACAAAAAGTGGATGCACGATATGGTGTGCTTGTGTCATGTGCAGGTGGACATCCAGGCCCAAGGATTCACGGACTCTGAAGCGTAGTGGCAGCTACCAGGGGGCGGGAGAGCTCGGGGTTCTGTTGTGAGTCCCTTTGGGTACTTGGAGCTCACGAGGGAATGGAAGCAGGGAAGGCCACCAGGGGACTTCAGGAGCTGTCAGGAGATGGGACCCACGGCAGGGTTCAGCGAGAGAGAGGCAGGAGCAGAGGAGCTTCTGGGATGTCTGAACAGGTGGAAACACCAGAGGATGGAATTTTCTGTGCCATTCTAAATATAGTGCAGAGAAAACCAGGGCTGATGCTTACGTCGTCCCTCGGTCACCAGCTGCTCACGGTGACTCACTGGAAACCCCTCAGCCTTCCACGCAAGCTGAGCGGCTGGTGTGACCAGAAGAGAGGGTCAAGGCCCTGGGGTGGGAAGCACCCTGCAGGTGGAAGGACTCGGAGATGGACACAGGATCCTGCCTGGCATGTGGGCATCTTGGTGGGCTCCAGGTGACAGGGCTGCTACAAGGGGACCCTCCCCAGGGAGCAGCCTCCTGACTCTGGACCTGGCACACCGAGAAATACATTTGCTGAGGCCAGAGCTGCTCTCTTTCTATTTACAAAGTATAAAAGAACCATTCTCAACTGATTAACAGTGAATTAATTATCTGCAAATATTTAAGGGAAAGTGTTAAAAGGAGTTTGTTTGTTTTATTTTTTCTAACTCAGCTGGGGCGTGAGAGAAGAGGAAGTTCTGAGGGAATGTTTGTGGGTGGGGTTCTGCTCGTGAGGGGGTTCCATCCAGGCCCATGAAGGGTATTTAGGAAATTCAGGGGTGGGGGGAAGATGATATGCGTGTTTTCCATACAAGGATAGTTTTGACTCAAGTCCCTTGCTGGACCTATCGAAAAGATTGTCACCATCCGTTACAGTAATGTATTTTTGTCTGAAATGTTTGAAAAATGTGTCAGCTTTTAATGCCTTTAGTAAATGTGAAAGTGAGAATAATGGAGTGAGCTGCCCTTTGATGCTTCAGGAGTTTGGGGAGCCAGCTCCAGGGACAGGGGTAGCAGGTATAGGAGGGTGGGCTATGCACCTGCTGTGTCCCGAGAGCTTTTTGGGTCCCTTCCTCCTTAGTTCACAGGTAAGCACACCCAAACCTTCCATCTCGGATAGAAATATCTGAGTTTATTTGGTCACTTGCCTCTTTCTTGAACAGAACAAACTTCCATGGCCTCTGTTTGCTCATCTATAAAATGATGTAATAGTACTAATATAGTTATATTGTGGTTGTGGGATAGAGCGAGAGGGTTCTCAACTCCAGTGGACAGCAGGGTCCCCAGAAGGCTTGTGGAAATCCAGATGGCTGAACCCCACCCCCAGATCTTGATTCAAGGGAGCAGATTGCAAGGAGAAAGGAGCCAGGTTCACCACAGGTATTTCTTATGTAGAATCTCCTTTAAGCTACAGTGTAGATGTAGTTAAAATTGGAAATGTAATATTTTCTTTTTTTAAAAAAAAGATTTTATTTATTTATAAGAGAGAGAGAGTGCACAAGCAAGGTGAGGGGCAGAGGGAGAGAGAGAAGCAGACTCCCCACTGAGCAAGGGAGCCCAATGTGGGACTCGATCCCAGGACCCCAGGATCATGACCTGAGCTGAAGGCAGACGTTAGCCAACTGAGCCACCCAGGTGCCCTGGAAATGTAATATTTTCAACAAACAGATTCAGTATCTCAAAAACCAGATGTGGTATGAGAACCTATTGCTGGGTCTGCAGGGGGTTCGGGAATATGGAGGGCAGAGAGCTAGCGACTGCCTCCAAGAACCCCAGGACAGTGAAGGAGACAGGCATGTCTTAAAAGAACAGTGGGCAGAGGAGCTTGTTCTGGGGCCGTGGTGGAAACGTGCCTACGGATAGAGGAAGGGAGGGGTTGAGCCTGCCTTGGGGAGTGATCATCGGGGGAATCTTCATTGTCCGAGACACAGTGACCTCGGACAAGTCACTAAACCTCAGTGAGCACCAGCTTCCCCCTGCCCGACCCGTGACGGAGCCACAGTGTCTAGCTGGCGAGGATTACATGAATGTCGTACCTGCTGGGCACAGAGCAGGTGCCGCGCCACCCTCCCCACCCACAGACCCCTTTTCTCGTTGGCACTGCGTACTGTCTTCCTTTTGCAGTTCCTCACGGTTAAATGGACAGTTTCTATCTTTTCCGAAGCAAGTTGCTCACACTTGCCAGGTGTGTTAATCCAAACGCGATTCAGCCCATGCTGACAGGTCTAACCTCCAGCTCCCCATCTCTTCATTGGCATCAGCATCAGTGGCTTCCTTTTGATGGCATCAGGTGTCCTCGCCTCTGGTCTTTTACCTACCCTTGAATTCATTCCCTAAGAAAGCAGGAAGTGATTGCTGGGGGGGGCGGGGGGGAGGGATTCGCCAGGAGCACTGACTTATTTGCGTCTGAATCAGGCATGTTGTTTACTCCACTTTGTGGAAGCAACAAAAGGCGTTGCCCTTTTGAGGCCTACAAGCCGGTTGGTAGTCTGAAATCCTGAATCAGGAGTTTGCGTTAGGGCCTTGGAAAGCCAAATAGATGCATCCAGAAAGTCGGTGCCACCTTTCTCCTTTCGATGCTGGAGTTTGCCTGATACTTTGCCACCTGATTATATTTCAAAAGGAATTTACCCAAGGGCGTATTCATTCATTCAAAATTATTCACATGCCCACAAAGATGGAAATATTTAAGGTTTTCTGGTAAGGAGAAAACAGACATCATTCTGTGTCTTCTGGAAGACACAGTGTCTGAAGTGTTCAAATGAGTCACTTGGAGGAGGAAAAAAAAAGTCAAATTACTTATATGTGATGCTGGGTTTAAAAAAAAAAGACTGAATAATTCTAGGGAAGGAAATTCTTCTCAGCACCATCGACGCTCTTTGTTGTGGTTCAGGAACTGAGGAAAGATGTACGTAATTAGGGTGTATACATAGGTTATATTTGGAAATAGAACAAAAATGTAGACCTTGGTGTCTGCAAGACCCCGGTTAGTTCAACCACTTGCTTGCTGTGTGGCCCTGGGCAAGTTACTTAATCTCTCTGAATCTCCATTTTCTCATCTCCACAGAAATGAATCAAAGTCTCTGCTTACCCCAGCATCGGGAGTGGGGGGATTGAGTGAGCTAGATGGTCCATGCAGAGTGGTGGGCTCACTTTCAGTACTCCGTAGACACTGGCTATGGGGGAGGGACTACTTATTAGTCATAGAAAAACCTGAGTTTGACACTGGTTGCAGTGTCACATGACTGAGTGTGGCTTCCAGATCTGAAAAATGGATGTCACTTTACTTGTCTCAGGGGGTATTTAGGAGAGTCATTCCAGGATGCGATGATATTTGCATTCAATTAATATCTATTAATAGTTACTGTACCCCTGACTGTCCACACAAAAGGCTTTTGAAACACTGCCTGTTGGACCCTCGTGACAGCCTGGAAGTAGGTGCCATTATCACAGGTGAGGACAGCGTGTGAGCACCCAAGCACCACCCGCCGCCCAACGCAGGACCAGGAGTTACCATTTGGACACTAACTGTGGGCAGAGACCGTCCTGGGCATTTCGTCTCACTTACTGTGCATGGCAGACTGATAGCATCCGGAGGCCCCTTCTCCAGCCCAGGAAGCAGAGGAAAGGTCCACAGGTAACAGAGGCCCACAGTCCCGGAGCCCCTCTCCCACAAATGTGCCAGACCTGCTCTTCGTCCTCAGGCTTCACAGCGCCCAATTATCTGCTGTGTGCACACGTTCCCCCCGAGTTCCTCCCTCATCAGGTCAGAGCGGGGTTCCCGCATGAGGATAGGGAAGGGAGGACAGCTAGCCCAGGTACACCCAGGATGGATGGTGCTTGGTCACCTCAGCACACAGGCATGGGCACTACCCAGAAGGCCCTGGTGGGGGATGGGACACCCGACGCTCAGACCCTACCCTTGCTGGGGCACAGCTCATCAGGGTGGGGCCATGGACACTGCCGACTCCAAGAGAGGCAGGTGGCATTCCAGATAGCCAGGAGGGAGGAAGACTGCAGGAGGGAGCGCAGTCCTTGCGAAGGAGGCCCCATGAGGGCTGAGGCTTGTACTGCCTTGGGAGGCCCCTGGCAGGATGGGGGTGGGAGAACAGGCACCCCAGGGACAGGGACAGAGGCAGGGGCAGGACCCCGGAGCAAGCCTCCCCATCATGGGCTGGCACCACGAGGCATGGCCCTGTTGTCCCTCCTTAAAGATGGTAATATTGAGCTTTGGGGAAGCAGAGCACCAGGCACGTGGTAGGAAGGACACACTGGATTCCTTCCATTGTCCAGGGTGTTCATAGGTGAGAGAAGTCACGGTTGAGTCAGGTGGCCAAAGCCAGGGAGCCAGCTGACTGGGTGTGGGCAGCATTTGGGGGATGACAGTCCAGCCACATAGGAGGAGGGGCAGTGGGCTGCCGCTGAGAGCCTCACTAAGGGCCAGGACCGGGGCAGGGGTTGGCAGCTGTGCAGTAGATCAGCTCCTGGGCTTTTATCACCATCGTCAAGCAGCTCAGTGTTGCCCACAGTGGCCACGAGTATTTCAAGGGCCCGGAAGCATCAGCTGCCTCCTAACGTACAACTTTGTGCCCTGGTGGCACAGCGGTTTAGCGCCGCCTGCAGCCCAGGGCATAATCCTAGAGACCTGGGATCGAGTCCCACGTCAGGCTCCCTGCATGGTGCCTGCTTCTCCCTCTACCTGTGTCTCTGCCTCTCTCTCTCTGTCTCTCTCTGCATCTCTATGAATAAATAAATAAAATCTTAAAAAAAAAAAAAAAAGCAACTCTGTGCAGACACTGGCCAACGGCTGTGCTCCGCCGTGCTGCAGCCTCCCCAGGGACCTGGCTGCCTTCCATGGCCACCACCCACCTGCCCGTCCCCAGCCAGTCTGGCTTGTGTCCCCAGCTCAGGTCTCCCTGCTGCCTTCCTTCCCCTCTGTGCCCTCCATGCTCCTGTGCCATCTTTCACTTGCTTGAGGATAGCTCTTCTCCCACTGGGTATTTTTAGTGATTTGTTGATACATTTGCCTCCCCTGCTAGACTCCTAGTTCCTCCAGCAGTGGAACTTTGTCTTTGTTTTCTTCCTGTTTCCCTAGCACAGCTGAGATTCTGGCCACTTGCTGGGGGGAGGTGTAATGGTTTTGTGAAATAAAGGAGCTTTAGCAGTTCCCAGAAGACCGCGTTCTCCCCCGTTCTCCCCCGTTCTTCCCCCGTCCAGGAGGGTTCCATCTCTGGGAGATTACTGGATGGGGGACAAGGGGATGGACATGGGTGTGGAAGGGGGGAAGGAATGAAATTCAAAGAGACTCCGTGGAAGGCAAGGTCATGCTGGCAGAGCTCAGAGCAGAGGAAGAGATGGACACTCCCCAGGGTCTGCACCTGGTCAGCAGCAGGACATGTCGAGGTGTGCCCCATGCTTGGACAGCAGGGGTCCCCACCTGGATCGAGGCAGGAGCCACACCCCAGGCAGTTTTGGCCACAGCAGAGGGCACACTCCTGAGTGTGCCTGGAGGCCTTGGGTGCATCCCAGAGGTTCCCATTCCAGCTGAGTCAGAGCTGGCCTTGAGCTTGGAGAGCCCACGACAACGGGATGCTGGCCAGGCATTTCTAGTGTCCAGGGTAGCTCCACACTGTCAGGAGACCTGATGCCCTTAGTCAGGCCGGATGCCTCCACTGGTGCCTCAAAAGCCAGCTTTGGAGATGGCATGCCTTCTAGAGCCTATTCGTCCCTGGTGCACCTGTTCCCCGGCTGTATCCCCGTGCAGGCAGGCCCAGCAGAGCACCGAGGGTGCATTGCACGTGCCCTGCAGCATGCACCACGAGGCCAGCTCCCTTCTGCCAGGCGCCAGACACCTTCTAAATTTAAACAGTCTGCCCCCGGACTCAAGTAACAATTACCTTGGATTATAAAAATAATCCCATCTGCAAATACTGAGGATTGGCCTAAAGATATTCAAGTCAGGTGAAACACACACAGGTCCCCAATCAGTAGCGGGGACATGGAGTCCTTGAGGCACACATGGAGACCAAGGGCATGCCCAGGGGAGTGACCTAACGTGGCTGCCCAGGGTGAGAGGGACCCCAGAGTGACCGCCGGGGTGCACATCCCAGCTGCTCTGGCACTCACCAACTGCAGGGATGGCCAAGGACCTGACCCCCAGGAACCCCCATTTCCTTACCTGTGAGGTGGAACTAGTGATATGGGTCCTGGCTGAGCTCCTGTGAGTTATCATCTGAGAAGCACACAGGGCGGGACGGCCTGGGGAGCGCGTGGGCAGGCAGTGCCTCTTAGAGCATGCTCCTAACAGGAGCTGAAATAATGACCCTAATTGCAGCCACTTAGCGGTCACTGGCAAAGCCGCAGGCGGCCCAGAGAAGGTGCCTCTTCTCTTCTAGGGGGACGGGGTAGGTACAGGCTTCAGGCGCCTGCCACCAAATGGCAGGCTGGGCCGGGCCTCTGGTGTCCCAGGAGCGGGTCCTCCTGTAGCTCCCAGCCTTGGAAGTGGCCACCCCCCGCCGTTTGGTGAATTAACATTCAAAATAACTCTGGCTGCAGATGGACCAGGAAAAGGAGCTCCTCGGAGAGACTTGAAAACAGGTAGAGCCAGGGCTGACCGCATTTGAACCCGTCCCTGGGGGAGGCCTGGTGGCTCCATAGGCCCACAAGCCTTTGGGGGGGGGGGGTGCGCCTGGGGGGGCGCGTCTCTGGTTTGTGAGCTTCCTGAAGTGGGAGCTCAGTCGGCACTTGAGCAGGAAATGGCAGGCCCACCGAGAACTAAAAATAGACACTGCCGTGCTGCCAACTGGCAGGCCAGGCCGGGAGCACCACGGCGAGGGAGCGAGGCGTGGAAAGGGACCCCGTGACAGCAGGCGAGGGGCTTCAGAGCCGTACATGCTGGCAGCTTGGAAAAAACAAGCAACTAGCTGCACAGTTACCACACCCTTCTTGAGGGTTCTCATGGCCTTTGCTTAACTTCATTTTCCCAAGTTGCTTCCAAGGCTCCTAGAGCGGTCTCTGGCTTTGCTCAGGGACCCTGGCCCAAGCTGGGAGCGGAGGGCCCAGGGCAGGGGTCTAGCTCCAGCGCCGCGCAGCTTTGCTCTCGGTGCCTTGATTTCTCTCCTACTAGTGGTAAAGGAAAAAAATGTAAAGCCTGGGACCCCCACCTTGCCTGGGATGCTGAGGCGCATTTGGATCTCCTCGGCAAGCACCCTGGGGTGCCGTGCATGGTCGGTGCTGGTCTGGATGTTGGAGAGTAAGGAGCCCCGTGTGTGAAGATGGGGCCTGGAGAGCTGGGCCCCCAGAGGGCAGCCTGGGGAAGTGAGCGGGCAGGGCATTAGAGACCAAGGTGGCCTGGTGGCCGTGCCTCCATCTCTGGAGCTGAGCCTGGCTCTGCCTCTACAGGCCTCCATATCCTCATCTGCAGACAGAGAGACCAACCACACCTCTGTCCCGGGCTGTTGTAGCTGAGTGACTGTGACAACACATGGATGGATGCATGTGGAAAGTGCTGGAATGCGGCTGGACAGTCTGTGCAGTCAGTGTTCCAGGCCATTCTACAGAACCACGGGTGCAGGATGTTGCTTCCCCTGCAGCTCCACGGGTTTCTACCCCAAACCTGGAGGCAGAGGTTAAGCAGTTGACACTGCCTGGAGCATCTCACCCCAGCCCTGAACCAAGCCAGCAACCCCGGCACAGAGGCTCCAAGAAGTCATCAGCCACAAGGAGGGAGCCAGTCTGCCTGGGGAGCTCCAGAAAACAGGGCAGTCTGGCCACTGGTTCCCCACGGTTCCCTCCCTCACCATGGGTCCCTCTCTTCGCACAGTCAGGACTCAGAGAACAAACTAAGGCTTGCAGATCTCTGCATCCTTCTGGGTGCCCAGGCTATAATGGCCACTCCATGAATGCCTGCTGAATTTCAAGGCGTTTGCTAGAAACAGTGATTTCTCTGGGTTCACCCAAGTTCAGACCCGATAATTGTATATGCACGTGTATGAATTTGGATCAGAGGATGGGTCCTATTTAAAGAAAATCAAATAGGGCGCCTGGGTGGCTCAGCACTGCCTTCAGCTCAGGTCATGATCTCAGGGTCCTGGGATCGAGTCCCAAGTTGGGTTCTTTGCTCAGCAGGGGAGTTTGCTTCTCCCTCTCCCTCTGCTTCTCCCCCAGTTCATGTTCTCTCTCTTTCTGTCTCTCAAATAAATAAATAAAATCTTTTTTTTTAAATAAATAAATAAAATCTTAAAAAAATAACACCTTACCATTTGGGAAAATCTGTCATCTCTATGTGAGTAATTTTTCCATGGATCAGTGCCCCATTTAATCCTTGCAACAATGTGGCAGGGCAGGCACTGTGCCCATCTAGGAAGCAAGAGCAGACCTGCAGAGTAACTTGCCCAAGGCTACATAGCCCTGAGCGCCAAAGCCGATTCAGGTCCCTGTGCTCTTTCACCTTGCTAACATCTTCACTTTTGGAAGACTGTTTTGGGATGGGGTGCCTGTGCACGCTCTGTCTGACCAGTGAGGCGCCTCTTGGTGCTGCGCCTCTGAGCAGCCTGGCTGGTAGTGCAGCCTCCCCACAAATGGCCCTAGGTCTCTGCACCATCTGACAGAAGCACCAGAGCAGCTCTAGGAATAGCTTGAGACGTGCAGTCTATCGGGGTGCAGTGCCAGCTCCCCAGTGTGCACCTTCTGCCAAAGTTCTGCTCAGAGATGCTCAGGCTCCCAGAGGTGGCACCTGAGCCCAGCCAATGGGCCAACACAGTGTCAAGGGCTGAATCCAAGAGTAGAAGCACAGAGCTTTCACTCCAGTGCCTTGGCTCACACCCTGGCAGCCGTGCTGAGTACATCCTGTGAGCCTGTCACGGGAGTTGGCTCCCCGGCTTCAGCTTGAGCTCAGCCACAGGGCTTCTGTTATGTGACTCCCCTGGAGGGAGGCAGAGGGCCTGGCCCTCTGTTTCTGGTTGTGTGGCTGAGATGGGTCAGTTGACCTATCCGAGCCTCGGTTTTCCCATCTGTGTAATGAGCCTGAGGGTTCCACAGGCTTCTACCTTGAACAAAGAACCCAGAGCAGACTCTGCATGCAATAAACATAGGCTTCTGTGCCCAGGTGCTTCTGTCTTTCCCTCTGCTCTGCTCCCATCTGAAAGGTGGCACTCCCAAAAGGCAGCTCTCTCTTCCACGCCACTGGCTTCCTTTCTTCAATGTCAAAAACCAGGCATACGGGGCAGGGTTGCCAGCAAAGACTGTGAGTGTGAGAGGCAGGGGCCAGCTGTCTCTTTTCGTGGACTTGGGGAGAAATGCTGGATCATTTAGGCACCATAATAATAATTAATTATTTCCCCGGTTATTGTACAGATGTCACCAGATCAGAAAAATTGCTTAGAGGGTTTATGTGGTGGAAACTTTCTCTTTTACTAAAAAAGGAGAGGAATCATCCACAGCTCTTCATTTGAAGGCCAGAAGGACAGATTCCAAGGCCCTGGGTGCAGGGAGGGAGGGCTGGGCTGCTCAGCAGCAGGTGGGGCTCTAGGGCAGGCTCCCCTTCTTACCAGCTGACCTGTCAGCCAACAGCCCCTGAGGTCATCAGGCACCCTAAGGCTCGAGCATCTTGTTAAAACGATAAAACGGCACCATTTCTATGAACTAAAAAAGCCTCTCTGAGCAAAAGGTGAGATGAGGGATGCCTGGGTGGCTCAGTGGTTGAGCGTCTGCCTTCGGGTCAGGGCGTGATCCCGGGTTCCTGGGATCGAGTCCCACATTGAGCTCCCTGCTGGGAGCCGGCATCTCTCTCTGCCTGTGTCTCTGCTTCTCTCTCTGTGTGTCTCTCATGAATAAATAAATAAAATCTTTTAGAGAGAGAGAGAGAGAGATGAGATGTAAGAACATACCCATGGTCAAGATTTCCCAATGACATCCCTTTGGGCACGTGACTCACAGGGAGGTGAACCTTCACTGAACATCTGCTATGTGCCAGGCACAGTGCTCGGCTTTGTCACAAGTACTTGTGTGGCACAGGGCCAAGAGAGGGGTGAGGATAGGCCTGGAGAGGTTTGAGACGTTGGCCCATCAGCCGGGGACCTGAAGACCTGCCTGGC
This sequence comes from Canis lupus familiaris, assembly GCF_011100685.1. Classification (NCBI taxonomy): domain Eukaryota; kingdom Metazoa; phylum Chordata; class Mammalia; order Carnivora; family Canidae; genus Canis; species Canis lupus. The sequence goes on along the minus strand of NC_049241.1, from coordinate 1,854,739 downwards.
CTGTGCATTATGGCTGCTGCAGTCACAGAATAGGGCACTGGTTTGTAGTGAGGGGAACCCTTCAAAATAGCTGCCCGGACCTCCCAAATCATCCTCACCTGCACACATTACGTTCACATTTTCAAGGATGGTATTTCCTCTTTAGTAATAGCTTGTCATTGACATGATAGATCGACTGGTTTTCCCCAAAAAATTTTATCTGATTTTTAAGGCCTTTTTTAAAAAGCAAGAGAGAAAAGAAAATTATAACTTCCCCCATTCTCTTCCCTCCACATAGCAGGATTGTTAGGAAAAGAGACTGACACTTTGTCTTTCAGAGCTAACAATGAAATGCGCCCAAAGCGAGAAGTGTGGCTGTAGGTTTAATTGTGCAAGGCCGCACGCACTGTGTGAGGCCGCCAGGCAGATGGGGTGGAGGTGGGGGGGTTCAGGGTGCTCAGAAAACTTCTTGCTGTTGACAGTTTGCAATTTCCTTCACATCCCTGAGCCTCACCAATTCTATAATTTGTGGAGCACCTGCCATGGCCCGGCTTGGTCTTGAAGCACAGCAAGTACTGCTGTGAATGAGACTGACCAAAATCCCTGCCCTGGTTAGACCATAAGCAGGAAAGAATGACTTGAGGGTATATAACCTGGAGATGAGCGTCACGGAGAAATATAAAAAGAGGGGTGGAGCAGGGCAGTGCAGTGGGGGCTGGGTAGCGTTTTAAATAGGCTGGTCACGCTGAGAAAGTGGCAACAAGCAAAGACCTGAGGAAAAGGAGGAGGAACAATGGATATTGGAGGGGAAGAGGGAATAGCCAGTACAAAGGTCCTGAGGTGGGAGAGTGCCTGGCTCAGGGAGGAGCAGTCAGTGACAGGGGACACGGGAAAGAAAGGAGCGGCGGATGTGGCAGGGGAGATAGGAGCAGCACAAGCGGGGCCCAGGGAACCCCAGAGTCCTCATCCATAAAAGACCCACGTGGCCGTCTTACAGATTTGATGGGATGGCACACACCAAGCACCTGCACCTATTGTAGGCATTGACCAAGTGTGGGCAAGTGTGCACTCGTCTCCTACCTCAGAGATGCAGGAAGCCAGCTCTCTGTCCATTCACAGGTGTCAGCACCGAGTGGCCAATGCAGCCCAGTGCAGGTGAGCTCGGGTTCAGACCTACCCTGACTGGCATCAAGGGGTGCTCTCTTATTAGCAGAACCCCACCCCACCCCAGCTTTGCAGCACCCTTGCAGCTTCTTCAGTTGTCCCCAAAGCTCCTCGGGGCTTTCTCTTTCGGAGAGCTCCATACAAAGCCGCTCTCTCTGAGAGAATCAATTCACCGGGGAATGATGACACAGCCCTGCTGGAGCTTGCCGTGGGCATCGGGCTAATCTCATCTTTAATCTCGTCTTTAAAAGTGGAGAGTTCCAAAGCTGAGATAAAGTCCTTGAAGCCAGGAACCGTGTGGCTGATTGCGAGTGCGTGTGTTGTGTGTTATGTGTTAGTGTATTTTATGTATGCTGCATCCAGGCCCTGGGATCTGCCCCAGGCCGCTTCTCGGCTTCCCCGACTGAACCGGTCCCAGCTGCCGCGAGGATACTGTGTAACGAGGTCTCCCAAGGCTGAGAGGCTAAGACACTTTGTCTTTCTCACGTAGTTGCAGGTCAGCCCACTTCCAGTTCTCTCCCCCGCCTCCTCTCCTCTGCAGGCCACTGTGCCGGCTGAGGGCTGTTCCTCCCAAGGTGCTGTCAGAGGCACAGAGAGTGGGAGAACCACGCGATGCTTCTTGAAGTCCAGGCTCAGGGCGCCCGGGTGGCTCAGCCGCTGAGCATCTGCCTTTGGCTCAGGTCGTGATTCCAAGGTCCTGGGATCAAGTCCTGCGTCAGGCTCCCTGCGTGGAGCCTGCTTCTCCCTCTGCCTGTGTCTCTGCCTCTCTCTCTGTGTCTTTCATGAATAAACAAAATCTTAAAAAAAAAAAATGTCTAGGCTCAGACTGTCCCATTATCAGTTCTGCCCAGAACCAGTCATGTGGCCAAGCCTGACATTCACAGGTTGGGGACGTTATATTCCTCCCCCCGTGGGAAGATTCATAATAATGTGGTAAAGAACAGGGATGAGGGAAAGTCTCCCTGGAAAAGACCTAGGACCTATTCTGCATATTGACCTAGGCCTGAACCATTAGGGGTGGAACCCAACGTGATTTTAAATCGCACATAGGCAATCTCTTTTTTATTTTTTTTTAAAAACGACTTTATTTATTTATTTGATAGAGCACATAAGCAGGGGGAGTGGCAGGCAGAGGCAGAGGCAGAGGGGGAAGCCTGATGCAGGACTCGATCCCAGGATCCTGAGATTAGAACCTGAGCCAAAGGCAGACACTTAACTGACTGAGAGGTGCCCTCTCTTTTTGATTTAAATTATATATGTTTATGTTATGATTTCTGTATCAGTTAGGAATTCAGTCCAGGTGCTAAACAGAGATTAGTCATGGCAGCGGATTAAGCAAGAAAAAAGTTAATGTCCCTCTCGCTGCAAAGAAGTCAAGATATTCTGAGCCTATGTTGTAAGTGTGGGTTTTATTATTCCTCAGGTGTGGTGGGGTCAACAGATCAGGAGATCACCACCGTTGAAAAGATAGTTTTTCCCTCACAGTTCCCAGAGGACGGGATGCTCTGCACCAGGTAGGGCGGCAGTGCGGAAGCAGCATGTGGGTCAGGAGGCAGAGGGAGCTAGGGAGCGGTGGGCAGGAGCCTTTATCGTGGTTTTCTTGGGAAGGAATGGGTGAGGCAGGGTAAAGTGGGTTTAGGATTGGACAATTTTCATGACCCTGGGGCATAGGGGTGGTCCCTAGTTGTCTGATACCTGACCCTGGAGTGATTAGGGCAGGGGCATATTGGCCTGGAGTAGGAGAGCCTGATAGAGGAGATTGGGGGTAGTAGCAGGGAGTGGGCTCTGGATCGGTTAGTTTGCATATGAAAGGCGCCTTCAAAACCACCTTTTCTCCAGGAATTGGCTAGCGAGAGGAAGGGCAGTTTCCCCTGGGTTAGTAAGGCTCCAGATGTCAAAATAGCCGCAGAAAAGATGTGCTTAACATACCCTGAGATGATGGCTTCATTGTGTTATAAAGAAACCAGCTTTCTTCTATCTGCTCTGCTCCCCTTAGAGCATCCAGCCTCAAGTTTCCCTCTTGGTCCAGAATAGCTGTTGGAGTTCCAGCCATCACATCTCATGTATATTTCAGACATCAGAAATAATGTCCACCTTCTTATTAAGAGGGTTTTCTGGAAGTTCCACTGTCAACATCCTCTTATATATTAATGGCTAGAACTTGGTCCATGGCCACACCTGATTGCTAGGGAGGCTGGGAGATAGAGTACATCTATCTGTAGCCGAGTACATTGCCAAATTGAATAAAATTGGGTTTAAGTCACTAAGGCGGAGAGACTAGATATGGGGTCCCTAAATAGGAGTCTCTGCCAGTTACTCTGTTTAGGGGAGGTGACTCTGGTTTTCCATTAACAGTGAGAAAAAGTATCTTTTTTTTTTTTTTTTTTAAGATTTATTTATTTTAGAGAGAAAGCATGTGAGCAGGGAAGGGGGCAGAAGGACCGAGAGGGAGAGAATCTCAAACAGATTCCCTGCTGAGCGTGGAGCTGGACACAGGGCTCAATCTCACAACCCTGAGATCATGACCTGAGCCAAAATCAGAGTTGGACGCTTAACCAACTGAGCCACCCAGGCACCCTTGAAAGTACCTTTGATAAATACATTGATAATAAGGAAAAGAAGTGAGTCCATATATTATACATTCATTAAATATATTTGATAAATAATGGTATGGGTGACCAGGACAGAATCGCGCAGGTGGTAGCTTGTGGTGCAGATTGAGCCACTCTGCCTGCAGGAGAGGCCGCTGTGCTCACTGGGGCCCACAGGGGTTCCCATCACCCTGGGTTCAGAGCTTGGGGCTGCCCTCGTGCCTGTCCACGGCCTGGACGTGCCTCCCGACCCACACGTTTACTCTCATGCCTGGGGCACCACGGTGGTGGTTGGTGGGGAGGAGATGAGACATGGGAAGGTGGGCTGGGCTGGAGAGCAGTCTTATCCTTTGGGAACCTGTGAGCAAATATTTAAACCATTCTTTTTCTTTTTCTTTTCTTTCTTTTTTTTTTAACCAACTGCTTTTGCAAAGGACAGAGTTTTTAACTTTGGTTTTTCCCGTGTTTCCAGGTCACAGTGGCTCATGAGAAGTGAAATTGTTTGAATTAAAGTTTTATCTTCTGCTTTTCTTTTAAGTGTTGAGCAACTTATAGGACTTCCTTGTGCAGATGGGGCCATGTAGGCCCAAAGAACAGCCTCCATGTCTGAGGGGCCCCTCCCAGCACAGTCCCTCCTGGACGCCACTGCTAGGTGACCCCCCCCCAAACTATGTGACATTGCTCAGAAGCCTGGGGAAGCCAAAAAACACTGATAAAAACAAAGAGAGCACCCCACCATATTGTCAATTCCACGTGCCTCCTAGATGGTCTTCTCCCATGGGTTCAAGGTGGATTTATAACAGAGGGAGTCCAGGGAATGTTACCGTCTAAGGGGCTAAGGTATGAGAACCAGAGGACACATAGTTAAAAATACATCTTACAAGATGCCTTCCCAAAACGCCTTTCATTCTGACAGTTCTCCCCTGTTCCCCCTCCCCCTGGTTGTCAGCTGCCGATGGGGGAGTGTGCTGGGGCCGGCTGGGGAGGCAGTCCAGGCATGCCTCCCACCTCCCAGGCCTGCAGGGCTGGCAGCCTCAGGTGCTCTGCACAAAGCCAGCAGCTGTGGATTCTGCTGGCCATGTCAGCCATCCGTGCCTCAGTTTCCAGCCTGGTAAAACAGATCAGAAGTGCCGCCTCTGTGAGGATTAATCCAGCAGGTGTTCATGAAACATATGAGGCTCTGAGTGGATACGGGATGTTTCTGAGTCTCCCAATAGCTCTCAGCAAGAGGCTGCAGATTTCTCATCTTACAGGCGAGGAAACTGGAACAGAAGTAAAGCATTTCTTATAGTCTTGGAACATACTGGCGCTGAGCTTTTTATATATTTTTTTCCTCCTTTTTTTTGCCTTTTATGGTTGTGAGGGGAACGGCAGGACTGATTCCCTAAAAGGGAGAGACTCTCTCTTTCCGTCTAGGCACCTCCTCCTTGCAAGGGGATCTGAGGAGCTTTGCCTAGGATCTTTGTGGGAACGTGGGACCTGGCAGGTGCCAGGATTTGGGGGTCAGCAGTGGGTACCTCATGCAGGCTGGGGGCTGAGTCCGCAAAAGGAAGCACCAGCAGGAGAAGGAAGCTCAGAGAAGCAGAGTGAAACCAGGGCTTGGGGAGGAGGGAGAGTGTGGTCTCTTCTCCAGGGCACAAAGTCCACCCTGAAGTGCTGACCTGGCCACCTACCAGAGATGACCAAAACAGCAGGCCGCATGTGGGAGACTAGTCCCCGCCCATCCACATTGGCATGCCAAGTCAAGGGTGGGGGTGGAGATGGAGAGCCATCACCCAGCAGAGGGTGTGGAGCCCTGCTGGGTGGGGTCATACCCACATGCCCTGCGTGTCCCCCTGGACCAGGTTCTTTGCCACCTTGAAGCATGTGACCTTGATTAAGTCATCGGGTGGCTTCTGGGCCTCACGTTGGCAGAAGGAACTGTCCTCCTCGAGGACTACATGCTATCCTTATTAGTGTCACCATTTTCAACGAGGACAGTAAAGGTCAGAGGGCATTTGTGCACTGCTCCCCAAGGACAGAGGCAAAACATAGGCCCAGGAATGTCTGATGTCATAGACACCTGTGTCCTGTTCACCACCACTGCAGGGGTCAGGGGAACATGACTATGGAAACAGAGCTCTGTCCCCTTGGGCCATTCTGTGTGGGGGCACATGGCCTCATGCCTGACCCCAGAACCCCTGAGGACATTGCTGGGTTCTCAGGCCTGCCAGAAAAAGAGTACCTTGGCTTCCACATCATCAGCAGCCTATACCTGCAACCCTCACTGGTCCAGAGCCCTGGCCCATCTGGACAACGGGAGCAGCAGTGGGGCAGCCTTCTGGCGTCCAGGGGGGGCGGTGCTCTGTGCTTCTCCACTGTTCTGTTACTCCTTGTCTATTCTTCTTCTTTCTGGGTTTATGTACTTACTTCTGTACATACTGTGTTTCTCATTTTTGCAGTAATTCCTTTTATAGTCTTCTTCCCATAAGAATCTGGAGTTTATTTTATAATGCAACATTAGAATTTTTCTTAATGCAAAATAGCTAACTCAGAAAAAAAAAATTAAGGGCACGAGAATAAGTAAATGGGTAGTGATTTTTTTCCCCCTTGAGAAAAATATAGCAACTTCAGGGCACATGCTTTTTAGATTAAGGCAGGAAAGATAACACTATTTGACAAGTCTCATGCTAAGTACACTTGAGGCTGTGGGAAAAGAGGAAAGGGAAGGAGCCCAGGAGAGGAGGGAGGTGACAGAAAGGAGAAAACACAGGACAAGGGGGGGTGGGGCTTAGCTGGGTTTTGCAAGAAGGGTGGTTCATTGGTCTGTGGGTTTGGGGGTCTCTTTCTGCCATTATCTTCCCTGTAAAATGCTCACTTGGCCAGAGATTCCACATTTCTGCTTCCACCCTGGAGGGACCCATCAGGTCTGCACAGAGAGACAAACCTTGTTATTGAGAACAGTCCAGAACAACCCACATGCCTATCCACAGAGAAATAGGTAGAGAGACTGGGGCACATTCACATGTTGCCAGTGAAAAGGGAGGAGAGAGATCTATAATTTTGGCTTTGGAAAGGTCTCCAAGATATGTTATTAAGGGTAAAGATAGCTGTCTATGGAAAGGAAAAGAAGATTGTAACACCAAATTATATGGAGGTACAGACCTAAGAATGTGAGTATGTAGAAACACCCAAAGTGATCGGGTTAGCAGATCTGAGATTGCATTCACATCTCTTGTAATTTAGAATAAATAATCTTCTTAAGATTTTATTTATTCATGAGACACACAGAGAGAGGCAGAGACACAGGCAGAGGGAGAAGCAGGCTCCCTGCGGGGAGCCCGACACGGGGCTTAATCCCGGGACCCCTGGATCACAACCTGAGCCAAAGACAGATGCTCAACCACTGAGCCACCCAGGTGCCCCTAGAATAAATAACCGTTTTAACAATAATCCATAGATGCAATGCTTGTTGACCGAGTTATTATTTGTGGTCTTCACCTGCCATCACGCCTGACCTCTGAAAGGCCCCACTGTGGCCTGGGAGACCCCAGACGTCCAGCACAGAAGAACAGTTCTCTCAGCCAGAGCCTCGTGGTCTAACGCAAAATTCTCTGAGGGCCTGTTTCAATTGAGCCAAGGTTGGGGCACCTGAGTGGCTCAGTCACTTAAGCATCCCACTCTTGATTTTGGCTCAGGTCTTGATCTCAGGTTCCTGAGATGGAGCCCTGCATCAGGCTCCATGCTCAGCTGAGAGTCTGCTTGAGATTCTCTCTCCCTCTCCCTCTCCCTGTCTCCGCACTCGCCGTCCCCCAGCTCCTCAAATGAAAAAGTCTTAAAAAAATTTAAAGATTGAGCCAAGGTTTTCTTGCCCAGGGATGTCTGTGAGAGCAGCCCATTAGCTACTGCTCTGTAACAAACCACCCCTCAGCGGAGGAGCTTGAGACTACAGCCATTTCTCTAGCTCACGATCTCTAGAGTCAAGGTATCAGGCCGGGCTTGGCCACAGGTCCTTGGTGGGACACCTGTAGCCTAAAGGTCACCGGCTACAGGCTGGCGTAGCTGAGGTGGTAGAGGTGACTGGGCTGGTCTCCCCTGTCAGCCGGCAGGTGAAAAAGGTTTCCAGAAGCTGCAAGACCTTTTGAGCCTAGGCTCAGATCTGGCCACACATCACCTTCACTGCATGGTGTTGGTCAAAGCAAGGCCTGAGCCGGGATGCAGGCCTGACCAGGGGGGGCTGCAGGGCCCCTGGGAGGACAGGAGGCGGTGGGGGCAGATTTGCAGCCACCTATCTGGTCAGCCCACCACGTGACCAAGATCAGCTTCCAGGTGTGTTTCTGAGAGGCCGGAGTAAGCAGGAGAGAAAGGGAAGCCTATCTTGGAGCTGTTTCTGGTAAGTGCCTTTTTCTATCCCACGGTGCCCCATGGAGGTTAAGGTCCTGTCTTTTTTTTTTTTTTTTTTTAAGGTCTTGTCTTGATGGCACTGGTGCAAGCCAGCAGCAGCCTCATTGCTGCATGAAAGGGCTCTTCAGATTGATTGTCACTGTATCCTCCCCCTGGCCCCCGCTCATTAATTTTCACATCCTCACCACCTAGCCAGGTCCCCGCGCGTTGGCTTAATGCACGGATGCACTGACTCCAATTACAGTCACTTCTCAAGAGCAGATATGATTGTAGGCTGATTGCAGAGCTGGGTGATTTTGTTTTCATGCTTTATGTGTCTGTGCATAGGTATGAGCTGATTTCAAAAAAGAAAAGCAGCCTTTATTGTTGTCCTCCAATGGCAAAATACCGGTTCATTATACAGATTTTGGAAAATGTTAAAAAAAAAAAAAAAAAGGAAAAACAGTTAAAATAACCTTAATCAGACTACCCAGAAGTAACCAGTACACTGTTTTGTGGTATATCCTTTTAGCTGTGTGCACGTGTTTGGGGAGGGGGGTGCACACTCTCGCACTTGCGCAGGTGTGTACATGTGTGTACATGTGCGTGCATGTGTGCATGTTTGTGCGCACCCGCGCGCGCGCGTGTGTGTGTGTGTGTGTGTGTGAATGCCTGAGGCCGGTGGTTTTTCCAGCAGAACAGGCTGGTGTCCCCCAGAGTCCTTGCCTCCCACTTGCCGCTTGGGTCATTCTCTGTTCCCCTCTGCCAAGGGCCCTGGGGCTCACTCCCTGGTTGTGTATATCCCTCTACTTTTTTGTTAGTTGTTTCTGACACTGGAAAAGGGGAGTGCAGCAGATTGAAGCTTGAGGGGAGCAGATATGGAGGCTCTCTCCTTCCCTGCACAGATGAGGAAGGGAAGGCCCGGGGAGGGTCAGAGTCTTGCTCAGAGCCACCTGACAGGCTGTGGGCAGAATGGGGACTCTTGATTCTGTGTCCACACCAAACCCAAAGGAAAAAGGGCCCTGAGTTTCACTGGGAAGCAAGCTGGACACAGAGGTGGCTTCTCAACAGAGAGCCTCTGCTCCTACTCCACTCTTGCCTCTGTAGGAATCTCTTTCAGGGGCCCTCCCCTCCCGGCCCTGCTCCAGATCACTGGCCTCCCTGTGCTCCCCATCCACAGGGTCCCCATCTAGAGCCGCCAGGCCGGCCCCTCTGCCATGGGAAATAGGAGCATGTGTCCCTAGACGTCTGTGTGGCTTCCTGTGTCACCTCCTTCCCTTTACTGAAGCATCACCTTCTCCACGGCTCTGAAATTGTCACCCTCCCCCATTCCCACACGCACATGCGCACTGCCCACCACCCCTTGCTCCCCACCCCCCCAGCAGAACCTGCTCTACATCTTCTGTCTCTTGCCTGACTCCCCTGGAATGGCAACAGGTCTGCTTGGGGTGTGGAGGGGGCTCCTCACTCACCTCCTCCACTGCCCACCCCCACCCCCAGCATGCAGCAAGTGCTCAGGGAACATCTACGTGAATAAGAGATGAATGGAATTTACTTTTAAAACAGACATTATCTGAATTTATATATTCTAAAGGCATTATCACAGGAAAGCCCTCTGAAACCTTCGCTTTGGTCCTGTGCAGCTGGAGAAGGGTGGGAACCCCATGGTGTCTGGTGATCGGACTTGGCACCAGATCACAGGCATCTCAGCGCAGGGCCATCTGCAGGCTGCTGGAGCCTTCTGCAGGCGAGGAGGGAGCAGCTCTGGGGGTGGGGGCAAGGGTGCCGAGGAGCAACAGGTCATGGTGTCTACAGGGAGTGTGGATGTTAAGGGTAAACGGGGGTAGGGGGATGGGGGGTCTCCGACAACAGACATTGGCTTCCTCATGGCCCTGGAAGTCCTAGATCTGTAGGGTTGGTTTCCTCTGAGACCCCTCTCCTTGGCGTGCAGGTGGCCGTCTTCTCCCTGTGTCCTCACGTGGTCACCCATCTGTGCGTGTCTGTGTCCTAGTCTCCCCCCGCTGCAATGACACCAGTCAGATAGGAGAGGGTGTGCCCCTGTGCCCTCAGTTTAACTTAATCACCTCTTGTAAGGCCCTGTCTCCAAACACAGTCACATTCTGGTGCTGGGCTTTAGGACTGAGGATATGAACTAGTGGGGGCCACAGCCTAGCCCCTAGCACCATGACACAAGTGACCGCCCTAGGGGCTGTGGCCAGGACTTTGGGCTCTATCCCGGGAGTTACCGAGGAATGCATAGTGACAACAGATTGTGGTGTACAGTCCTGAATTCAGAAGAACTCAGATTGGACTCGGATGTTCCTTTGAATGCCAGATGCCTCTTCGTGGTGTAGAGGGGAAAACATCCGAGCCCACAGAGGGCAGGCCCGCTTTTATGGAAGAAACTAAAATTGCCCTCTGTGTACCATACCAGTGAGATCTACAAAGTATGATCACAAGTTGTTTGACATTTGCTTGCAATTACTTTTAACACTTGGCACTTCGGAGAATACCTCTGATTCTTGTCACCAATTATTCTTTACTCTGTGTGATACCTTTGGAGCCCCTCCCCTCATGAAATCCTGCTCCTGCAGGGAATGCTCTCCCTTCTGGGATGTGACTGGGTCACAGGCTCAGCAGCGCATGAGCCAGTCCCAGGGACCTCGGGTGTGCAGCCAGGCTCCAGCCCCATCACAGTTTCTGGGTGTTTTCCTTTGAAGAGCTGGACAGGTGTCATTGTGGAGGCTGGTGCCCCCAGGGAGCCTGGGATCAGGTTTCATAAGTCTTTGGACAGCCATCTGATGGAAGACACTGGGACTGTACCCATTTGGGGCCAGGCTGGACTCGAGACCCTGCAGTCAGTTCTCCTGGAATGAGCCTCTAAGTTGTGACCCAATAAACCACAATCTCTGGTTCTCATTAGTTCTCTCACTCTTGAGAATTCACTGTGGGTCTGGAACTTTCTAGATGCCTGAGACACAAAGATAAGGCATCCTGGGGCACACCATCTCTGGGGGGGGGGTTTCCACGGTGTGGAGCATAATTCCACTGTGGAGTGAGGACACTGGGGCTGGGGAGCCTGGGGACACAAGGAGTAGTTGGGGGCCTTCCAGGGCACAGACAGGATGAGCCGGGTTCCACACAGTGTGAGGGAATGGGAGGGGTGACAAAGGACCCTCTGGGCCGGGAAGCGGGAGGACCCAGCAGGTCTGCGAGCCCGGGGAGGAGGGAGTTTGACTCTCAGAAGGAGGGGGCCGCGGTCTGCACCCTGCACCGGGCTGACGCACAGCTTGGAGAGATTTGGAGAAACGTAGCAACCGTGACGTGTGGGGCCCCCGTAAAAGAAAACTCAGTGCATGTGGTTGCCTGTATTTTTGTTCGGGTTTTTTCCCTGAACCAGAGACGGGAAGGCTTTCCCCTTTAGAGGGACGTGGGTTCGTGTCAGCAGCCCTGGGAGCCCGTCTCTTCAGCCTGCCGCGGCCCTGCTGGCACATCTGCCATTTCGGCCTGTCCCGCCCGGGCCGCCCTCTCCCGGGCTCCTGGCTGCTGCTGTCCCTTCCGTCTGAGCCTGGACAGCCACCGGCTCCTCTGTTAACATAGTGGGCAGGGCCAGGCGGCCTCACAGCTGCTCCTGTAGGAAGGCAGTGCCCCGGTAGCCTTCTCGGCTTGTCCTCGAGGCTCCGCTGGCCCGCTCGCAGGGACAGCTTGTGGCAGCCGTCTGTGAGGGGAGCTTGCTCTGGGTGCAGCGTCCCCTGCTTGGCCCGAGGGCGCCAGGCTGCGCCGCAGAGGCTGGACAGATGCCAGGCTGCCAACAGCCAGCCACCTTCACCTGCTCCCTCTCGTTTAACCCTCAGCCACCCGCCAGCCACACACACCTGTCCCCGAGGGCAGTTTTAACCCATGGGAAGCTGAGGTCACAGCAGCGAGGTGGCTGGCCCACACTCACACAGCCACTAGGCAGCAGTGGGGATTTGAATTTTTTTTTTAAGATTTTATTTATCGGGATCCCTGGGTGGCGCAGCGGTTTAGCGCCTGCCTTTGGCCCAGGGCGCGATCCTGGAGACCCGGGATCGAGTCCCACATCGGGCTCCCGGTGCATGGAGCCTGCTTCTCCCTCTGCCTATCTATGTCTCTGCCTCTCTCTCTCTCTCTCTGTGACTATCATAAATTAAAAAAAAAAAAAAAAAGATTTTATTTATCCATGAGAGACTCAGAGAGAGAGAGACAGAGAGACAGAGAGACAGAGAGACAGAGAGACAGGCAGAGGGAAAAGCAGGCTCCATGCAGGGAGCCCGACGTGGGACTTGGTCCCGGGACTCCAGGATCACGCCCTGGGCCGAAGGCAGCACTAAACCACTGAGCCACCCAGGGATCCCTAGCAGTGGGGATTTGAACCCCGGTCCTTCCTATGATCTTCCAGGATTGATGTACAGTCACATCCATGAGTCAAAAACATAGTCTGTTTAATCTGCTCCCTAAAATATAAAGATGGTCTGAAGGACATGAAGGAAATAGTTTTAGCATGAAGTCTTCTGTGAAAGCTGGGTCAGGTCAGGAATTTGTCTGGTTGGGCACGTTGTTGCCTATGCCTTTGACCCTTTCCCCTGTATTTGTCTCTAAATATAGGAAGGTTTTTAAAAATATATTTAACATTTTTCTGAGCTTTCAAACCCTTGGGATTGCTGATCTCATGGAGTAATCTCGGGCTGTGCTGTGATTGCTGCAAGCATGATTGGGAAGGTGCAGAGCGTCCTGTTATGTTCTCACAGACTTTTTATTCCTTGATCTCATCGCATCCTGGAAGTTTCTGGGAGTCAACGCCTTGCCCCGCCCCACAGCTGTTGCCGGTTTATAAACTTTCTGTATATTCAGAATTTTTATCAGACAGATCTGGGTGAAAGGTCTAGTATTTCTGGATGATTTCGACTAATCCAGAATCTGTTCGCAAGGCAGAAAACGAACAGGAGAATGGCCCCCACAGGCATGACACGTGGGAGGTGATCGCTACTCCCAGAGTGGGAATCAGCCTCCCTCAGCTGTCCAAACCAGAGCCGTCATCCTATAGCATGATGCAAAAGGAAGATCCTCTTGCTCGATGCCAAGAACCTTAGTTATGACACTTTTTGTCATGCTGTTTTCTCTTATTTATACAGTAGAGAGGAGGATATTTTCAAATAAATCCTCTAAACATGAAATCCTGAAAGTGCATTCTTTCTAAAATGCCACACCGTTAACTGCCTTTTAGCTGGTTACATTATAAAGGATGTTGTAACAGCTACAAAAAAAAAAAAAAAAAAAAAAAAAAAAAAAAATTCTGAGCCAAAATGTGTTTCCATAGGCCATATGCTGAATCCTGGCATCTTTATACCTTTTTCAAGCTGTTGTCAATTAGTAAAGAAATTAATTTCTGTCTTTATGTCCTTTGTAAAGCCGAGTGTGTACGTGGATGCTGCAGAGAGTGGCGGTGGGAGGTGGTCTCCTTTGGTGGCAGGTAGCTCGGTGTGGGGGCAGCTGGGAGGACAGACACATGCTGCTCGAAGGGTCCGTGCAAGGAGGCCTGGACCGTCAGCAAACACATGAGGAGGAAATGGCTTTTGTTGAGGGAAACAAACTATTTTTCAGGCCAACAAGCTGTGATCTTGGACTTCTTGCCATACACACGTTTTGTGAAAGAGAGAAAGAGCAGGAGACAGGAGCACGCAGAACCTGCCTGGTCACACGCTCATTGCAGCCCCAGCTGGGGACAGACGCAGGGCGAGGTGGCACACAGCCCCCGTCCCGCCTGGATGCCCACTCCCTGGAGGGTCCTGGGCCCTCGGACTCTGTCCCCCTCTGTTCCCACACTCTGCTCCTAGAAGCTAACGAGGGCGTTGGGAGCACAAGTGGGGTGTGTAGGCTGTGACTGAACAGGGTTTGCTTTTTCTATTTTGTTTTGTGTTTGGTGGCAGCAAACAGACATATGGCCTTCAGCTTAAGGATGCAATTCTTTTACTTTTAACTGGTCGTTGGTCTTACGTCCTTCCACTTTGGTAATATGCCGTTGCCGAGGGGGTTTCTGCTATGGGAGGTCACAGAGCACAGCACACAAGCCAGACCTTCATTGGAAAACAGGCTTTGAAACCATGATCTCTAAAGTAGGAAGGAAATATGGGGGTGCGGGCATCCTGCACTGAGGTTAAACACTGGAAGTAGATGGCACAGCATGGCCGTGGGGAACCGGACAGCTGTGGCTTGCTGGTGTAGGCGACCTTTGGGCTGGTTTCCTGTTGCCTCACCTTTGGGTGCATTCCCTGTGGCTCATGCAGTCACACAGAGCTGCCTACACCAGGGCTTTTAAATGAGTCATCCCTGAGCCTGGATTATTTTATGAACCATTGTTTGGGTCACATTTGTATTCTATGCTCACTCCCCACCAAAGGTGGAGAAGAAAAACCATGACTTGAGCTACGTCATCTTTAGACCAAAACAATAGCTTTCCCTACGCATTTGCCTGGAAACAAAGTAGGTTTTCCACCTCCCATAAAATAAACAAAGGCACAGCTCCTTGTGGAAAGAAAGATGTAATGAGACTCACATTTCCATACTTTGCTGGGGACAACGAGAACTGTCCATTGGGAAAGCATTTTCGGTTCTACTAATGGGGACTCCCCCAGATAGTCATATCTTTGGATCCGGAAACCCCATCTTGGCAAGTTAGTCCTAACAATCCTATAAACATCTGTAACACGGTGCTCATCCCAGTGTTATTTACAGCAGCAAAGATTGAAGGTGATCATTGAGAATAGTTAAGTGAGTCTTGATTTGATTCTCCTGATGGAATACCGTGCAGTCAGTGGAAATCATGAGTACAGATTACGTAACAATGCAGGGGTGGGGGGGCGGGATATTCATATATCATATATTAAATTACAAATCAACTCGAGGCTCCCAGTACGAAGCCATGACCAGGCACACAGCAGGTATGTAAGAAACATTTATTTGGTTGACGTGAGCTGCTTTTCCATCTTCCTGCAGCAGCTCTGTTAGAGAAGGTAGGCCTCGTCGGTTAGCAGGATTGACCTCCTCCCCACCCCATGTTCTAGTACGTGTCCCTAGGGACTGGACATGGGATGGTGGTGTTGACTGAACAAGGAGTCAACTTATGCTCCTTGGCTGTTCTTGCTGGAAGGCGTGTCCATGGCCACCTCCACCTAAACCTTCTGTGCCTTTGTAAGGCATGTGCATCCTGGGTGTCCTAGCAGGAGGCCCTTGCCTGATGAAGGGCAGAGCCCCTGAATCTCAGGCTGGGAAGAGCCTGAGGGGCCCAGGCCAGCCTGCTCTGGCCCAGCCAAGGTAGTGTCCAGAGCCACACGAGGGCAGATGGCCATTCCCAGGGGCCATAGGGAATGGTATGATTTTGTGGGTTATTAAAAACATAAGTGGTGAGCTCTTTAGGCAGCATGCCACAATTTGAGGTTTTTTTCTCCCAGCGATGTGTCTTAGAGGCCATCCTAGGTCAGTTCACACAGTTCATGTTGACAAGCCATTGGAGTGAGACCAAACTTGAGTAATGCTCATTTCTGCTTGGTGAGGGCAGAGGTGGTTTGTTGTTTTTCGTTTGTTTGTTTAGTTTCTTATTTCTGCAGCTAGAACTTACTGATCTTTTTGTGCCCAGCATTGACCTACCTGGCACTTTGTGCACATTATCTCCATTAATCTTACCAACAATCCAAGTCGAGAAGGGCTATTTTTACCCACACTTTGCAGCTCAAAGAAGTTGCAAACCCTATATGATGCTTTAGTATAATGAAGCCAGATTGGACCTGAGGATGTCTAACTGCAGAGTTGCCCCCACCTAACCCCACACTCTGTGGCTACCTCGATGCTTGTCTGGTTTTCTCCAGAGAGCTGCCTTGAACATGTATTACTTTACCTTCAACTGATACATGTGGCCAGTGGCTAGCGTACAGATTAGCACCCTGCTACAGTCCTACCACCTGATGGCACAAAGTGCCTTGGCGCCCTACAGCTGGGTGGCTGGGGAATGCTCACTCCACAGAGGGGCTGGGCCACAGCCGCAGGACCGTGCTCCATCCCTCTGTGCCGGGAGATCACTGTGTCCCGGTGGTGAGGGTGGGCAGAGAGCCAGGTGGCCAGTCTCTAACCTCTTCACAGACAGGGCCATCAGGGATCTGGGGCTCAAGCTAGCAGAGCCCCTAGAACCCTGGCAGATGGCTTCTGCTAAAGGCCTCCCTTTGCTTCATCCCCTGTTCTGACACGACTGAGTTGGTGGGGAATGCCTGAGGTTGGCCTCCAGGCCCCCAGCCTCCACCCCTCCACCCTTATCATGTGGGACTCCTACCCAGCTTACTCCTTAGGGAAACAAAGCTTCCTGGGGTGTGGCTTGCCCCCACATCTGCTTGAGGAATCTACAGGAAAGATCTAAGTCATCGTTCACAAATTTCTAGGACTCATGGGCACTCTTGACATAATTCTCACTTGCTACCCTCTTGTGTCATGTTATTACATAATTAATGCCAGTTTTGAGGAGCAGATGACTTCCCTGTATCCTGGCAGTGGTCAGTGATGTGCTGGAACTGAAAATGACACAGCAGATGTTCCAGTGCAATGAATGCAGGGCTGCTTTGGGTCCAGACCCTGGGTTCATAATAACCTAATAACAACAGTAGGCATTTATGGAGCACTTACTGCGTGCCATGCACAGCGCTAACCACCTCACCCTCAGGCTCTCACTTAATCCTCACAGTGCCCCATGGAGTGGGCTTTGTGAGTGAGTGCCCATTGCTGCAGGGGAGGAAGCTGAGCTTTTGGGGGTGAGGCCACCTGCCCCAGGTCACATGGAGACAGAGCCAACTCCACCCTTAACCCCAGTCCTCTGGTGCCTGGTCTTCTCTGGCTTTTGCCTCCTGTCTTTGCATTAGATGGTGATCCTCCAGTGAGAGTTGTTATCACCATACAAGAGGAATCACAGGCCCGGGAGGCTGGCATAGGCACAGGCATATAATAAAAACTTAACAAATGGGTCTCTTTAATTTTTGCCTTCATAACATCTTATGTGTGTATCTTGAATTTGCACCTCATTTACATTGTGCTGCTGGGAACATGTTGGCCACTTCTCGCCTTCTCTGAAAGCTCTGGGACCCTGATCTCAGCTGGTCTTGGGCGCTTGCACCTCTCCAAGGCTTTAAGTAAGCTTCACTTTATGTATATTGAAAAGATAGCATCTCACATCTTGGCAAAATGAATCTGCGCTTGTTTTAAAGCAATCCTCCTTTACCATGTGCGTACCGCTGTTTTTTCTGTTAGCGCGTGAAAGAGGTTCGACAGAAGCTGAACTTGGGTGCAGCATTTCTGTTTTTGTCATGTTTACCTGACCCTAAGCTCCAAGCAGCTGAAGAGCATCACATGGGAACTTCTGGAATTGGGTGGAGGACATGACAGATCCAACTTAATGTTTTGGAAGGGGGAGAAAGGTCTGTTACATGTTAAACCTGGGGAGTTTTAATTCTCAGGAAACTGAGCTGAAAGGTTATTTAATGCCTTGTCTCTAAGAAGGCCATGGTTGTCCTGAGGATGTAGACCAGCTGTCCTCCATCTCTTTGGGAGCTGGACAAGACAAAACTCTTATAAGTGTGAGAAATACAGGTTAGACACGCGGAAGAGCTCTGGCATGGACGAGTGCTGACCCCCGAGACAGTTTACGAGTTTTCTCATCTGAAACTGTATGTAGGGCAAGGGGGGGTGGGTGACAGCTAGCATATGCCAGTGACCTCCTGTATGCCCGGTAGGTTATTCGATTTCATTTATCCCCCCAACTTTAGGAGACATGCCTTCCAGTTTTACACTTGGGCAAGTAATCGAGGTAGCCACCATCTTAAAATTCCCTCGCTTTGTTATTTTTTGCTTTTATCACATTGGTATGGCACTCTCAAAAAATACATTGTTTGTAGGGCACGTAGGTGGCTCAGTTAGTTAAATGTCTGCCTTTGGTCAGGATCCCGAGGTCCTGGGATCGAGCCCCACATCAGGCTCCCTCTCAGCGGGGAAGTCTGCTTCTCTTTCTGCTTGTGCTCTCTCTCTCTCTCTCTTTCTCTGTCAGATAAATAAATAAAATCTTTTAAAAATATATGTATTGTTTGCTTTTGCTTGGGTTTTTTTTTTAGCTTTATATAAAATGGCTAAACTGCACACTTACACAGTCTTCTGTGACTTGCTTTTGTTCACTTTATGTTTGTTACTAAGATTCATCCGTGTTGCAGGATGTAGCTTTAGCTTATAACACCTGTAGAGTAATCCCCTTTGCTACAAGTTGTCCATCTCTGGCTGAGAAACAGGCTGCTCCGGTCATATGCCTGTGCCCTGGTGTGTGCACAAGAATTTCTCTTGGGCATATTTATACCTGGGGTGGAATTGTTGGGTTGTAAAGTATGGAATCTCAACCCTATGAGGCACCAGAATGTTTTCCACAGTGGCTGTACCAGTTTCTCTCCTTCAGTTATCATGTATGAGTTGCTGATTATGTTAGACCTAGAAGTGGGGGCTCCATTATGGCCTTCACCTTGCTCCTGCCAATGCCTATTTCACTCTGGCGCTCATCCACAGCTAATTCTCCCTCTGGATTTGAGAAGCTGTGACTCCCACAACTGGCTGCTGCTGGTCCAGTCACATGATTCTCACGGCCAGAAGCTCCACGATGACTGATGATCGTCTGTCTGGTTGGCCTGACCACACATCATGTAGGGGTCCCCCCCAACCTGGTGCTTCTCAATCTCCTGGGGTAAGCCAGAAATGCAGAGGCAACACCCTAATTGGGGAGGAAGTGCCTGTCCTCTTACCAGTGGATGTCCCCAAGGAAATCATAGCCAGCTTCCCAGAGCCTAGGCCAAGTTAGCTCCACATCCCCTCCCATGGCTGCCTTGCCCATGGGAAGAAAGGTCCTCTAGAAAATCAAGAACAGAGGACCTCAGCGGTTCTCACTGGGCTGCTGCGAAGAAATACAACAGAGCTAATTGCACCTTGGATCTCCATGGGTGTGTTGTGAAGTTGAGCCAAAGCCAAGACCAGAGCCTTTTTCCTTGTTCTTTCATCTTTTCAGAGTTGGTTTCTTTGGCAGGACACCTGTGTGGTCTGTGGGAAGGCAGCCAGCTTGGAGGGCAGGGAGGCACTTCCAGAGGAGCAGAGGTGAGAAAGCAGGAGAGATTTCTGCTCTCACAGAAACCCTCACACAGGGTAGGAGCTAGGAAAACTGAAGTCCCGGGCCCCCACCACACACCCCTCACCAGAGACGCCAGGGCACTGCTTTCACAGGGCAGATGGCAAAGTTGGGATGTGGGCACCCTGAGGTCTCATGGAAATGGTGTCATCATTCTAGACTTGCCTCGCTGACCTGTACCTTTCAGAAGACAGAGGAACTGGTGCAGGTAAGCACTGGTCTGATGTTAACACCTGTACTCACAGACCTGCATTTTATTTTATTTTTTTAAAGGTTTTATTTATTTATTCATGAGAGACACACAGAGAGAGAGGCAGAGAGAGACACAGGCAGAGGGAGAAGCAGGATGTGGGACTCAATCCAGGGACTCCAGGATCATGCCCTGAGCCAAAGGCAGACACTGAGCCACTGAGCCACCCAGGGATCCCAGGCCTGCATTTTAAATACCACATGCTACATCTCTTCCCTGATGGTAGAGGTAAGATGTGGCTTACTAGCTCTGCCACCCTAAGGCTTTTTGTGGACTTCAAAGCTTCTGTGGGTCTCTAGGTCTACAGAGAAGGTCAGTGTTGCTGCAGGCCAGCCTCTGAGCTGGGGGCTGCTCTCCTCCATAGGGGGGCCTAGTGGGTGGAGGCAGGACCAGAGATCAAGACCAGGACCTCGGCCAGGGCTACATGTCCTTCTGCATTGAGGAAGGTCTCTGACTCACCATGTCTTCAGTCCACTCCACCCCAAGGGCCACTGCACACCCTGATGGCTCCATCCCTCCTCCCAGAGATGAAGTTCCCTCCTAACTCCTGGCAGCCAGAGCAAAAGCTGTGTCAGGGTTCCCTATACCTAGGGGGCAGGGCATAGATGTAGGCAGTGGACAAAGCCTTGGGCAAGACTTTCTGTGATGGTCTCATGGCAAAAGTGATCAAGTGAAGCCAGTTTTTAAACAAATGCACATGTCACTCTTTGTTAGACTGTCTCGGGTGCCCCTTCTCTCTAGATAGATGCCAACAGCCAGACTATGGCCCCAAACCCAAGGCAGCACACTCCCTCCCACCTGGGATCCTGGTCCATCCACTCTGTGCCTGGGGCAGAGGCCCGCGCACCCTGCCCATCGTGGACCCGGCCGTTCTTCCCAGCTTAGCTCAGAGAGCACGTCCTCAAGGGGACCCTGGCCCAGGGAGGCTGCTGAACCTCCCAGATGGGTCATCGTGTCCGTGCTGACACCTTTGAACACTGTGCACTCACAGTCATGAGGTCTTCAGTGAGTGTCTGTTGCTGTGTGCTGTGGTTCATTTTGGATGTTGGTCTCTGCCTGGCCTGTATGTTTATACTGTACCCCGCGCTCAAATATTTGAGAAGGCTCTCAAAGGGTGCTTCCCAGGGCCCGTGTTTGTACATGTGCAGGCATTAAAGAGCTCAGCCACGTGGCGAGTGTGACCTGCTCCACATGAGTCACTGCCGATCGACCCTTGCCCGCGCTTGCCTCATGGGTGAGCAGCTCCTGGCACAAGGGCACAGGCTCGGAGGCCAGAGGCCAGCTGTGTGTTCTCACAGCGGCTTCTTCATCCTGTTTGGAGGGGTTTTGCTTTTCATTCCACCAGCTTCCCAGCCTCCTGCCTCCTGCTCATGCTTCCCACAGAGCTGTGACAGTAAAACACTGGACCTGGAGTCTGCAGGGCCGAGCCCCATCCGTCTACCTGAGGGTCACTGTTCTCTGCTAAAAATTAGGGAATGGAACCCTAACTCACAGAATTGGAAGGATCAGATGGATTAAACCCTGGGAAAGGGCTTTGTAAATTATACACTGCCACTCAAATATCAGGTGGTGTTATTCCTGCTTTGTACACTCCCTCTTCCCTTAAGACTGAATTTTACCAGCTTTTTAAAAAAAAATTTATTTATTTATTTGAGAGAGAGAGCAAGCATGAGGGAGGGGGTAGGGGATGGGGTAACTGGGTGATGAGCATTAAGAAGGGCACGTGATGGGATGAGCACTGGGTGTTATACACTACTAATGAATTATTGCACACTGTATCTGAAATTAAGTATGTACTTTATGTTGGCAAATTGAATTTAAATAATAATAATAATAATAAAAAGATATGAGGGAAAGAAGAATCTGAGTTGTACGTGCAGACTGTTGCTCCATAGGCTCCGTCTACAGGGTGGGAAAGGAAATGTATCACATCCACTGTGACTGGAGTCATGGGGTTAAATCTCTTTGATGAGTGGCCATTATGAAAATACTGCCTACAATCCATTTCAACAGGCATTAATCAAGCACCTACCCACCGCCAGGCCTGTGTACAGAGCCCCAAAGCATGTGCAGATGAATAAAATAGGCTTGCCAGGATAGCCTGGCAAATATGGGGTGCACACATGCTGAACCTCCTCCTTCCTGTCCATAGCACACATCACTAATCATTCGCTATGCTCCTTTCTGCCCAGTCCAGCCAGACTAGCCTCAGAATCCTCCACGACACAGTACAGTGGGGCTCAAGAGCCACTAACCAAAGCTTTTGTCACCCTGGATCCAAGGACCCTCAGGCCATGGGGGGCAGATGGTGCTAGGGGAGAGAAAGAGGGCAAGTCTCATCAGCTCAGGTGTGATAGAGACAAGAAGTGCTTTGGGGTATGGAAGGGAAAAAAATCACACTTGCATCTGGAGGGCTACAGCTGACTTCATGGAAGTGGTCAGATTTGTACCTGGTCTTAAAGGACTTTGCTTCTGGCCTGGTGAAGGAGTGAGGGCACTGCCCCAGAGGGGCCAGCTGTTCCATGACAGGGACAATATAGATATGCTTTGACAAACAGTGGGCAGGTGGGTGTCAGTGTGCCTTAGAATGTTTCTATTGGGATGTCTGGGTGGCTCAGTGGTTGAGCATCTGCCTTTGGCTCAGGGCATGATCTGGGATCAAGTCCCATATTGGGCTCCCCATGGAGAACTTGCTTCTCTCTCTGTCTGTGTCTCTGCCTCTCTGTGTCTCTCATAAATAAGCAAGTAAGTAAATAAATAAATAAATCTTAAAAAAAAAAAAAAGTTTCTACCAAGGCAGAGGGACGAGTAAGAGCCTTTAGGGAAGGTCCCAAATCCTGGGCTGGAATGTGCAGACCGAGTTCTGGAAAGTGGGGGAGGTCTGGCTACGTGAGGATTGAGCAGCTCCCAGAAGCAGAGCAGGGCAGTGCCGAGCAGGTTAGAGCGCGGAGAGCTTGTGGGGGGCAGGAAGGCCGGACAAGAGACTGTGGCCTGTGACACCCAATGAGGGCCTCACCCCCTTCAAATGACAGATTCAGGAGGCTATGTATGCCTCAGGAAATCCAGAAGGAATTGGGCATCAGCTGGATGTAGGGATAGAATGAAAGTCCAAGACAACAGCCCTGTTTTGGCCTGAATGATTTGGAGAGACGATGGGGCCATGAACCAAAATGTAGAAGCCAGGAGGAGAGCCGGTTTGGAACCAGTTTAAGGAGCCATGGGACAGATGGGAATTTTTCAGACCAGGGACCGGCAAGATGGATCTGCAGCTCTGGAAAGAGCCAGGAGCCAGAGACTGTGTGGCCCGGAGACCTCTACACCAGGAGGAGAGTCAGAGGAGCCACAGACAGGAGCAAGGGGGAGCTGGGGAGTGCTGGGGCCTCCCTCCTGCCTGCTCTTAATCCACAGGAAGGATAGGAAGATACTGTAATGCTTAATAACAGGGAGATAGCTCCCGAAGAAGAAGCAGATGGGAGGACTTGAGCAGAAATTCAGAAATAGACTAGATTCAAGTGAAAATGGGAACTTCCATGTATTGCAATGATGACCTCACCATTTGATGAAGTAATGATGGACTTTTTTATGACTTTTGTTAAGACAGTGAAGACCCATCTGCATTTTGCAGCTCAACAGACATGGCAGGCACACAACACCATGAGTGTCCTTGATGCCACGGAGCTCGACACTTAGAAGTGATTCGTGTGAACTTCACGTTATATACGTGTTACCACAAAAAAAGAAATGAAACAATAAAATAACTCATAACGTATGACTGACAGCATCCTTTAGAACCCTGAAGTAGGGAAATCCTATATGACCAAGAATCAAAATTCAGAAGCCATAGAAAGAAAGGAATTATTATTTGGCTCTTTAAAAGTAAGACGCACCCGCACAGCTAAACACAACATAAATGAAGTCAAAGGGCAAAAGAGCAACTAATATAGAAAAAGTTCTTAAGGGACGCCTGGGTGGCTCAGTAGTTGAGCGTCTGCCTTTGGCTCAGGTTGTGATCCTGGGGTCCTGGGATTAAGTTCTGCATCAGGCTCCCCACTGGGAGCCTGCTTCTCCCTCAGCCTATGTCTCTGCCTCTCTCTGTGTATCTCTTATGAATAAATGCATAAAAATCTTTAAAAATAAGACAGAGAAGAAGAAGGAGGAGAAGGAGAAGAAGGAGGAGAAGGAGGAGGAGGAGAAGCAGCTCTTAAATATCAAGACAAAATGCAAGACCCTGATAGGAAAAAGAAGAAGAAGGAGAAGGAGAAGGAGAAGAAGAAGGAGAAGGAGAAGGAGAAGGAGAAGGAGAAGAAGAAGAAGAAAATATAGCTGGCTCTTGGAGAATAAGAAGGAAGTGTAGAAAAACTACACTTTCTCCCCTATCTTATGGGTAGAAACTCAAATGCAGTTGGCATGCTTTGTTGGTAAGGCTGAGAGAAACGGCCTTCTCCCCTACCTGGCTCATCAAGTCAATACAGGATATCTCACGTGGAGGGGAATTTGGCAAAAAATACCAAAGTGACATAGGCATGTTCCTTTCAACCAAGTGACCCCCATCTAGACATAGACCCCGAAGGCACACCTTCACCAAGGTGAAATTAGGCATCCCCTGGTTATTTGTTACAGCCAACTGTTTGATAAACAAGAGATTGACTAGCACACAAATAGCTTTCAATGTGGGGCACCTGGTGGCTCAGTGGTTGAGCATCTGCCTTCAGCTCAGGGCATGATCCCAGGGTCCTGGGATCGAGTTCCGCATCGGGTTCCCCACAGGGAGCCTCCTTCTCCCTCTGCCTATGTCTCTGCCTCTCTCTCTGTGTTTCTCATGAATAAATAAATAAAATCTATAAAAAAATAGCTTTCAGTGAGAGACTGCTTGAAGGAACTTCCATTCACTCAGGCAATGTCGTATCACACAGCAGTTCAACAAGATGAAGAAGAGTTCTGTAGCCTGGTTGTAATGAAATAATCTCCAGAATATGCTAAAAGTGAAAGAAAAGCCTATTGTAGAATAGAAGCATTGTATGGCATGTGACCTTTAATGCAAGAAAGGAGGGAAAATGCGAGTAGACAATTTTCATATTTTTTGCAAAAAGAAGTGCTTCAAGAAGAAAACAGAAAATAACGAAGATGGTTAACCATAGGGAGCAAGAGAGGAGAGGTAGAATAGATAGGCATAGAAGTGAGACTTCCTTGGATGAAGCTTCCTATAAATTTCCAATCATTGTATGAGGTCAATGTGTATGTATTCAGAAGAGAAAATTAAATTGAAAAGCATAACTTATAGCTGGAAACAAATTTCTTGAAATGTGAAATTAACAAGTCTAATAGTATATCAAATTAGTGACATAAACACACAGGGGAAATGATTATGACATATTTGTAATAACTTAAACTTTAAACATAAGACTGGCCCATAGCATTACTGAACTACAGTCTGCGGACATGGGGGGAGAGGTGAGTGGGGAATTGTTATGGGATGGGTGTATCAGACCTCTGGCTGCTGTGGCAAAACACTGTAGATGGGGTGGCTTAAATAGCACCCACTGATTTTCTGGCGCTTTGGAGGCTGGAAGCCCAGGATTGAGGTGTTGGCAGGGCTGTCTGAGGTGCCTCTCCTTGGCCTGCAGATCGTCCCCATTTCCCTGTGTCCTCACATGGTCTTTCCCCTGTGGGCATGCCCTTTAAGTCTCTGTGTCCTAACCTCCTTTGCTTATCAAGACACCAGTAGATTAAGGTTAAGACCCACCATATGGGCCTCGTTTTAGGCCTCCCCAAAGGCCCTGTCTCCAAATAAAGTCACATTCTGAGCCATAAGGATTTAGGACTTCGACATAGGAATTTGGGGATGGGAGGAGGAAGGGACACAGTTCAGACCATAACAATAGGTATGGAGTTTCAGTTTGGGGAACTTCTGTAGGTGGATGGTGGTGGTAGCAGCACAACTACGTGAATGTACTCAAGTCCACTGAACTCTATGCTGAAAGGTAGTTAAGAGGGTAAAACTTGTGTTATGTATGTTTTACCAAAATAAAAATAATAAAAATGGGGAGCTTGAGTGGCTCAATGGTTGAGCATCCACCTTCAGCTCAGGGTGTGATCCTGGGGTCCTTGCATCAGGCTCCCCGATGTCTCTGCCTCTCTCTCTATGTCTCTCATAAATAAATAAATAAAATCTTAAAAAATAAAATAAAATAAATTTAAAGAGGAGACAAAAATCCTCAGGGGGCAAGGGAGCAGAGGGTGCCATCGGGAAGGTGACAGAGCTGGTGGCACTGGGCTGCATATGACGGCAGGGCCAGAGCAGGGCAGCATGGCAGACAGGACAGTGGGAAATGGGGGCTTGCCGATGGCCCAACAATGTGGGTTCTGGGTTGGAGGTGTGGGCCGCCTGTCAGTTCTAGGCAGTAAGTCCTTGCCATCCATGAAAGGAGTGTTGCCATCATTATTCCCGTGACAGGTGCCTCACAGAGGTGGCGGGAGGGGTTTGGACAGATGCCCTGGCTGTGTGGCCCCTGTTCTCTGGGAGCTCTTTCTTTTTTGTGATTTTCAAACAGTTGCATGAGCTGCTTACAGCCTGAATAAGAAAGCCAGCGCGCTGTTTCTATAGCGACTGATGTCCTTCAGAGAGGGGAATACGTGGAGAGACCCTAAGAAAAGAACAAGGGGAAATGTGCAGTACAGAAATGTGACAGATCATAAAATCCAGGAGGAATACACTGTGACCTAGTTTTATTGCGGCTTTGTTGAGATCTCTGGCAAACACACTATTTCTCATTGTGTGTTTGTCATATTATCGTCACTGAAAGCTGTAAAATGGGGTGACAGCCTGCAACCCTTTGCCTGGCAAAAGGCTAACCTTGAAACACAACTGTGAGGATCAAAGAGCTGAGAAAAACCCAGAAAATTCTGAGCCCCATCACTTTTACTCCTGCCCACTTGGTAGATAATCAGGCTTGGTGAGACTCTGTGCACCTGTGCCTTCTTCCTTCCTTGGAAACGGCACACGGAGAGCCTCCTGGCTGTGTGGACAGCCTTTGCAATGTTTACATCCTGGCTTACCACTTCCAGCTGTGTGACCTAGGCCAAGTTCCTTGACCAGTCTGTGTTTCAAGTTCCTAAGCTGGAAAATGGGGAGAGAAGTCCCCCATGGGAGAGTGGTGGGAAAAAAAGGATTCGATGAGATGCTACACTCAGGTCCTCAGTAAAGAGCCACCTGTCATTCTGGTGGGGAAATCACTGAGCTTGAGCAGCAGACAGACTCCTGGTGACTGCGATTCTCATCTCCTGTTCACTTCCAGTTGGCCATGGACAGAGCGAAGGGGAAAGGATGGTGGTGTCTGACTTCCACGTTTTCATCAGGGACGTGTTACAGCACGTGGATTTCATGCAGAAAGACTACCCAGGGCTTCCTGTCTTCCTTCTGGGCCACTCCATGGTAAGTAGACCCCAGAAGACCTGATCCCCAGCCTCGCAGTGGGTGGCAGATGTGAGAAGGCCGTGATGAAGAAGAGGTGCTCCCCACCCCATCTGCTCTCTGCCTTTGTAGCATGTGCCCCCCCCCCCCGCCCCCGCATGCCCTATACTTGGAGCTCCCAGGCAATTTAGCTGGGGACGAGCCAGGTTTGGAATTCAGGAGACAGCCCCAGAGGGAGCTAGCTTCCCTTCGGGGCCCAAGTCCCAGGAGGCTTCCTGTCCATCCCTACTGGGACCTCAGCTATGGGGCCTCTTGGGAAATCAGTCTCTTTTTCAAGCTCTGCTGACCCCTTAGTGCCATTTCTCATGAGCTTCCCAAGGGCACTTCTCCCTGTAGAGCTGTTTCTCGGGGCAGGAACGTGCCCAAACCCTATGTGTACAAACGGGAACTAGAGACACAGCCTCCCCAGGGCAACCATTCCGTAAAGGTCATTCGAAATCCTTTTCACCTTGCAAATGTATGAAATCCCCTAAGAATCAACCAAGTGTCATCTTCAGACCTGTGGTCCTCAAATGGGCGGGCCCCAGGGCATATCTAGCTCCCAACAAGCTGACAAGTTGGCTGGCAGAGAATCTTGAACTGATGAAATTTGAATGTGGGGTGCAGGGGGAGGGTACTCTTCACTCTGGGGCAGGACTTCTGCCCCTCTTGTCACCACCTGTCCGGCTTCCTGGGTCTCTCTTACCCGCCTGGCCTCTGTAAGCACACGTGGTTTCAACTCTTGGTTCCAGTTACCCGCAGCTTCAGACAAACAACCAAGGCCCCAGGCTTTCAGCACCATCCACGTTCACTCAGTATTTTTCTTGGAACCTAAATTTCTGGGAGCCTGACCGAACCGGGAAAAAGAAAAAAAAGTATAGCGATCTGTCCATATAATCCGATTACAAAAACAAAAATCTCCTATTAAGGCTGACGGGATGGAGGAATTGGGGGCCTGCCAGCTTTTGGCTTGAAACGAAGTAGGAATGTGTTGTTTAACTTGCAGCCTACAAGCAGGAGCCTTATTTATATCTCTCTGAAATGTTTGCTCTTGGAAAACCCAGAGAAAAAACATGTGTAATAAAATAATTTCAGATCCAGTTTATCCAACATTCCATGGTGCCTATTCCAAGGTAGACCTCCCCAGGGCTCCAGGCCAGGACTGCAGCTTAGGAGGAGCGTGTAGATGGTGCTTAGTAGGAAGCTGTGCGCTGCTGGAAGCTGGCACGTGGCAACCCTGCCCGTTTTGCTTTGCAGGGAGGTGCCATCGCCATCCTCACAGCCGCGGAGAGGCCGAGCCACTTCTCTGGCATGGTCCTGATTTCACCTTTGGTTCTTGCCAATCCTGAGTCTGCAACAACTTTCAAGGTAAACGGACTTCCAGTTCTGTGCAAGTCTTGCAGTTCCCAAGACCCAGGGTGTCGATTTATGGCTAGAGTCTGGGGAAGAGGGCCGAAGTCTGTTTTTGGACTTCATGATCTGCTACGTGAAGGTTTGGACAAATAACAAACATTGTTGCCACTGGGGTTCTATAATTTCCAAAGCCAGGTGTGGTTGTTTTTTTTTTCCCCTAGAGATGAAAGAAAAATGATTTCCTGTTTATGCATGTTTTATTGGTGAGAGTTAAAAAAAGGGGAAAGGTGACAGGAATGCAGCAAAATAACCTTTGTTAACAATTTATGTTCAAGGCTTGAGCTGATTTTCATTGAATATTTGCCAACTTCAGCCAAAAGTGCCCAGTGAGTGGAACTGCAGGCCATTTGTAACGGTGCCGTAGAAGCATACTCACTGTAGCTCTGCTCCAGCCCAGAGCACTTTTCCCTCTGACTCTATTGATCCATCACTCTGTTTTATCCATCATTTTGGTTTTTGGTTACACTGTTATGGAGTAGCATGTGTGTACATGCTCTTGGTTCTGGGGCTTCCAGTGACTCTGACAAGGCAAATAAGCTAATAACAAATACAGTTGACCCTTGAACAACACAGATATGAACTCCATGAGCCCACTTAAACACGGATTTTTTTCAATAAATGTCGTACTATATTTTCTCTTCCTTATGATTTTTTCTTCCTTATGATTTTCTTAATAACATTATTTCTTTAGTGTACTTTATTGTAAGAATATAGTGTATGATACATACAAAATATGTGCTGATCAACTATGTTATCAGTAAGGTTTCCAGTCAACAGTAGGCTATTAGGAGCTAGGTTTGGGGGGAGGAGGTTGTCAGAGTTCTACATGATTTTCCACTACCCGGTGGTTTGGCACCCCTAGCCCTGGAATTATTCAAGGGTCAACTGTAAGATCTAGGAGTAGAACAGGTGCTTTCTCTGAGAAAGGAGATGAAACCATGGCCTCGCAGGACTGCTTGCTGTGAACATGAGTTGTGAATGTTACAGACCCTTTAGCGGCGTGGGGTTTAAGAGAGCACATAGCCACACACGAGAGCGGAGATCCCAACCCCGTGGATCCCCAGGGTAGGGTCAATCTTATGGGGCTGCTGCCTGAGCCAGTTATCAGAACTCTCAAAGGATGTGGGGGTGAGATGGGGAGTCAGGGGGCCCTGAGGAACTGGGCGGCCATCAGCCCATGGCTTAGCCTACTTTCCCTGGCCTCACCATCAAATGATGGCAGGACATTTAAATAATTGCCTTAGCTTGATTCCTCCAGTATTCTCCTGAGAATCCAAACGGGGGAGCGCAGTGCAGGGAATGAAACCTTATGAAAATGTTTTCAAAGTGTTTCCTCCAGCCCACAGCCAGAGATGGGTGGGCAGGTCCTGTGTCCAGGCTTTCGCTTAGATACAGGAATGTCACCAAATTGAAATGGAGGCAGGCTGAGTAAAAGAGAAACCTGGAACTGTCTGATGGTTTAACCAGAGAACAACGATTTACTTAATTGGCTGAAGAACAGAGATGCACAAGCTTCTTCGAATTTTACCCCATTTTAAGGAAACCGCCACTGACTTATTGAAATCAACTATCATTAGTAAATTTCAGGGCTGTGTGGAGGCCACCCTGGCTCTGCCATGGAAAGAAATAAAGGTAATTCATAGAACCACAGGGAAAATGCACGGATGAGCTACTTCATGGTCAATGAAACGTGCAAGAGGAGGTAGGACTGTGGGGACAGCTCCCATCATGAGTGTGATTATATGAAGCCAAATCACTCAAATCAAGGTTATTTTCTAAGTAGAATAAGCAAGACCAGGATCACCACAGTGGAGAGGGGAGTTCTCACTGCATCCATATTCTCTGACTCAGGAAGATTTACTCAGTTCACCGATTGCCAAGCATGGGCACTTTCTTGTGCACTATCGCCCTAGGGAGAGGTTGTGACCTTGCTTTGTGAATGGGAACACTGAGGCTTGGGCAGGGTGAGTGACTCTCCAGGATCACACAACTTGTGTGATTGATTTGGATCTGGGGCTGACCACTCTCCGTCTAGGATGCTTTCCCTTAGAGATAAGTGGAGACCATGAGGCTCACCAGATACAATGCACATGGGGGTCATGGTAGCAGGGCCCGGAGGTGGGCCACAAGGCTTCCCCTCAGGGTCACTGGCAGAGGTGGAACTCTCGGGCAAGGCTGCCAGCGTGACCTCTCGGGGCTCTGTGCTAATAGATCACCTTGTCAAATCAGGAACCAGCCATCCCTGGGGGGTGCTGGTCTCCAATTATTAACCAAGACAAATTGGATTTCCTGTTGCCCCCAGACCTGAGGACACATCTTCCCCACCATGAAATCTGTTGCTGCCTCTGGGTCTTGGGCAATTTTGACTGACAGAGTCTCTGATTCGTTTGCCTACCCGCCCCCGGGGTGACTTGATTACCCCTGCACGCATCAGGTCTTGTCTAACAACCTTCCTGACAGAGTCTCATAGAATGTTTAAAATTTAAACATCTTTAGAATAATTCATTCATATCGTTCAAACTCTGGACGACGAGAGAGGATAGACAGCACGGGGTCTCTCTGCCCGGAGGTGGGCAGCCGGAGTGTCCGTCCAGCTGGGACACGCAGGCACCCTCCATCCGGTCCTGTGTTTTTGCACAAATGAAAATACCCCCTTTGTGCTTTCTGTCGGCTTGTTCCTTTTTGAGGGTTTGGCTTTAATTCAGTTATTTTACTTTGAGATACCTCTTGCAGCTCCCTCCCCAGCAGGATTAGCAAAAATAGTTCAGGATGGGGCCTGGATCAGGTAAGATCTGTGAGCCCCACTACAGACCTCAGACATGAGGTGGAGGAGGGGGCCTTCCCGGGGCCGCGGAGCACAAAGCCGGAGTCCTGGCCCTGGGCCTCCTCTCCCGGAGCTCAGCCCATGGACTGTTGCGACCATTTGTTTTATGGGACCAAACTCCTGCTGGAGACACTCCCCAAATCATCAAAGCGGGCAGCATGAGGCATCTGAGTCTTTGAGTAGACAGGCATGTGGAAGATGACAGCCCCCACCCCCTGGAATGGGGAATGCTGATCCCCCCACCAGACTACAGCCTTTGCCACCCCCACCCCGGTCCCCCACACCCCGCCAGACCTGCATACATCTGGTCTTAACCTCCATGCTCCCTTTTCCTTTTTTTTTTCCTTTTCCTTTTTTCCAACAAATTGGGGTATATCGAGCCCAGAGAACAGACAAAGGAGACTTCTGGCCCCCAAACCCTGTCTGTGTTTAGAATGTGGTTGCACAAGGGAAGTGACAGCAGGAGAAATTTGGAAACAATATCCAGTGTATCAGAATGAGTCTCAGCTGCTTATGAGGCCATTTCATGGGGAATTATCTCCATGTCTCACCCCCTGAGAGCAGCAGGGCTAGAGTCATTCCGGGGTACAGAGATGACACCCTTGGCTGCCCTGCTAGAGGGTGTATGTGTTAGACTCTGGTCTCCTTACTTAGCCTTGCCCTGGAACAGCGTGCAGGAACTCAGGGCAGGTTGCAGAGCCATTAGCTTTTCTAGGAGGGGGTGGTGAGGTAGGGTGAAGAACACCAGAAATCCCCCTGGGCCGTGCTTGGGGTCAGGATGGGGGCTCACAGCCTGCAGGAAGGGTAGTCCTCTAAATGATCTTCTCTGCCTCTTTCCTGAAGGTTGTCCCCTGGGATCCAGGGTCAGGGATGCAGGAGCCAGCCCAGCACTTCCAGATGCTTCCATTCCCCATCAACCAAGGCAGCTGGCCAAGTAGAGAGAGGAGGGCTGCCATGAACCTAGCCCTCAGTGAAACACTGTTTCAATTCCTTTCCGTCACCGCCCAGTAAAGAGGGAAAAATAATTCCCAATTCACAGACAAGGACACGAGGCCAATTGTCTTGCTCAAGGTCAGCTTGGGCCCCAGCCCAGGCCAGTGAGCAAGACAGGATGCTCTCTTTCATCCCAGAATATCCTGCCATCAGCTTCTCTTGACTTGAGCACATTCTCATCTGTTTGTAGTCACTGGGCTCCAGAAGGCCCTGGGGATGATCTGGGGGCCAGGGATGGAGGGCAGGTGGGTGGCAGCAGGGGAAATTGCTACTCTTTCTCACTTGCTGTAAAGTTAGAGCCAGAAACCAGGACCTAATAAGGTTCTGTGGCTTAGTTGGTTAAAGCACCTGCCTAATAAACAGAAATCAGGACCTAAACTACGGTCATGAACTGGCCCGTGAATCTGGCAGCTGTGATGTACCTTGGTGGAGGTGGGGTGTACCTCTGTCCTGCAAGCACCTGGGCTGCCCTAGCTAGAGGTTCAGACCCCTAGACACTTGACATTCAAGGAATGAGTCATCTCCCCAGCACATCTTTGGGGAGCCCCTGCTGTATGTCAGGCATGGGGCGTGCAGCGGTGAGCAGCTGCGCCCTCCTTCCCAGCTCAGCTTATAGAAAAGGCACAAGGCACTTTCCAGTCTCGGCTGGCCTGAGGGTACATCCCTCCCCCACCAAGAAATTCTAAGCTGACCCTTGCACAGACGCCTCCTTCACAGGAGGCCTGGGGTTCTGGCCCCTTTTGCACAGGGCTCCTGCTGGAGCCACTTTAGAAGATAGCGATTGTCATTCCCTCCCTCGTGTCAAGTCTTTCAGTGGCAGAAGCTTAAAAATGATCTTAGGGAGCCATTAAAACCTTTTGGATCAATAGAGGCATTTGTGCAAGTCACTAGTATTTAAAGTGATGGGCGCTGCACTTCATTCAGGAATGCCCCCGAGGGTGTGTCACAGGCCAGTGACACACTCTGGCCTCTTGCTCATCAGGAGGTGCACCTCACTTCTGAGAGAGTTGTCCTTTTTTGTGGGTGCAGTAGGTTGGGTTTTTAGCTGTGACCGTGACGTTCATTGCACAGCCGCAGGCCACATGCTTTTCCTGAAGTCTTTGCTCTGAAAAACATCAGCAGATGCTCTGTCTTCAAACAGCCATGGAGTATTTGTTGAGCTTCTCCTGGGGCCAGAAGGCAGGAGGGTGGTTAAGGATGAGCTCCGTGGGACCTGGGTCCCGGGTAACCTCCCCAGCCAGGCTTTGAGGGTCACTGCATTATCCCCATTTGAGGGATGAAGACACTGAGGACCGGAGACTTTCTTGGTGATGCGGAACCAGAGTTCGAATCCAGATTTGCCTGGCTCTCAGCCTCCTTTTTCTGGGGCTGGCAACTTGGTGCCCATTAGCTGTAGGTCTCGGTCCCCAAATTATCCTCCGATGATGAGACCTGCGGTTCCTGCTGAGTCAGCACCTCTGGGAGCTCCTGTGGGGGCACAAACCTTTGGGGAGGGGGGTCATGGATGGTGGGGGTGGTCTGTGGTCATCCCTCCCCTGAGCTGGATCTGAGGCGATCTCCATACTCCTGCAGGATTATCCGAAGAGCCTGAGCGAACTGGCAACAAGAAGGTTATTCTCTTCTATTCCAACTTCTTTATGGGTGAGCTGCACCCCTCCTTGGCACCTCTCCCAGCTTCCTTTGCCTTCTCTTGGAAGGAGCTGGGGGGCTCTTGCTGCTGATGGTGGAGGCTGAGGGAGATGATGGTGGAGGCTGAGGAAGATGATGGTGGAGGCTGAGGGAGATGATGGTGGAGGCTGAGGAAGATGATGGTGGAGGCTGAGGGAGATGATGGTGGAGGCTGAGGGAGATGATGGTGTGGCAAGGCAGCCACCTGGGCAGCCTGAACAGACTTGATCCTCAGGGTGTGGGCTCTGTCTGTCAGGCCCTTGCCACTGCCGCTCTTTCCTTACTACGTGCCCTTCCTACCCTCATACCCCCTTCTCAGCTTGTCTGACTCTCTGCATCACCATAATCAACCCGCTTAGTTCTTTCTGCCCTATTGGCTGATGGAATAAACAACCCATAAAAGAAGGGCAGGGAAAGGGAATATCTTTTGCAACTGTTTAAGGCATCCTGCCCCTGCAACCTTCTTGGATTTTTTTTGTGGGGAAGATGCTAAGCACCTAATTCTTTTTAAAATTTTTTAATCTGCATATTGTCAGCCAAAGATTTGCCTCAACCCAATTACATCTTGTTAGAAATGTGGTTTGGGACTTTGCAGCTTTAGAAAAAGAGCTAAGGGTCAGTCCTGTCCAAACATCTTTTATCCTGGCTCCTTCAAAAGGGCAGCATGCCTTTTAGAGACATCCGTGTGCCAGCCTCAACTCTGTCCATACCCGGACCCATCCGGGAGTGGATGAGAGCATTTTTTCTACTCTGGTTGAACGCTGGAATCACCCAGGGAGCTTAAAAGAAAAAAAAAAAAATGATTGACTCCAGGGCCCCACCTCAGACTAATTCCATCAGAATCTCTCAGGGTGGGACCTGGGAAGAGGCATTTGTGATGCTTCCCCGAGACATACCTGCATCCCCACCCTGTCAGCCTTCACAGTGCACAAGAATGCCCCGGGGTCTGTGGAAATGTTGACCTTGGTCCAATTAGGCCAGAGTCCCTAGGAGCTGCTGGTGCTGCTCATGCTGCTGGTGTGAGGACCACACTTACAGGAGGCAGGGAGAGGGCTGGCTGGGGGCGCTGCTCCCACTACCCTTACTACACTAATGGGATGGAAGGAACAGAAGGTTCCAACAACAGTGCTGTCTTCCTGGGAAGGCAAGGTGCCCATGTCACTCCAAGGGACTCCCTGAAGTCAAGAAGCCTCCCTCAGTTTTCCCTCCCTGGGCCTGTCCCGTGAATGGGGTGCCAGGCATCTCTGCGGGCTCTCTCTGGTGTTGACTCACACCCAGGGCTTAGCAGTCTCCCGGTGCCGAGGCCCTGTGGAGGTCTGTGGGGTTGAGAGCCAAGACACCACCAGGCTGACGAGAGAGAAGGCTAGTCTGTGCCCCCTGCCTTCCTGGAGGGTCTGCAGCCTCCTCTGTGTGTGTGCCTGAATCACCGGCTCTCCTTGCTCCCACCCCAGTGTCTGCCTCTGCGCCCTGTCACGGGACTCATACTGTCCTGAGCTGCTCCTTTAGGTGCATTCGCCCAACCTGGACCCCCGGTTCCGCTCCCTCAGAGGAGCAAGAGTGGCTGCTGCCCTGTGAATCCTTGTGGAGGGAGGTGCACAGCTGGTCACATCAGTGGCCCAGCCACCCACCACCTCCAGTCCTGAGCATGACGCACCCTTGCCATGTCTCTTTCTGCTTGTTCTTTGGGGGAGAAGGCCTTTGGCAGCTGTGGGAGGGACCAGTCTCCCCAGCACTTGGCTCACTGTACTGAGGAGGGGGAGGCACGGCGGCCAACTCATCTGCCCTGTTTAGTTTCCTCCAGAGACCAAACCTGGCCATTATGCATTTTGGGATTTTTTTGCTTTTTAAAAACATTTTGTTTATTTATTTGAGAGAGAGCGAGAGCATGGTGAGGGGGCAGGAGACAGAAGCAGACTCCCCGCTGAGCACAGAGGCCCATGTGGGGCTCCATCCCAGGACCCCGAGATCATGACCTGAGCTGAAGGCAGCCACTTAACTGGCTGAGCCACCCAGGTGCCCCTGGCATTGTTCATTTTGTACAAAGCAAATTCTTGTCCAGAAATAGCCCTCCTCTTTTATTTCTCCTCCAAGACTCTTTTCCTAAAAGCTCCCTGTAGCTGCAGAAAGTTTTTCTGTTAAGAGAAAGAAAAGTTGTGGCTCAGAGAGACGACTGTCATCCTCTCCAGCAACTACAGTCTTTCCTGGCCCTCTGTGGAAGCGGAGCAAGGATGGTTCGAGCCACTGCTCTGCCTTTTCTGATCCTTGTCAAACCTAAACTGTCAGCATCTTCTTCTAGAAATAGGGGTCTTGGCACTTTGGGGTATAAATGTTTTGGTTTAAGAAGCATGAAGGGCAGAAATATAGATTCAAGGATGAAGGTAAGTGTGTCTTGTCACCAATGGCTGGCATCTGATTCAGGTCCATGCAGAATCAGGTGACGGGCAACAGAATGTAAATTGTTGGCCACTGAGCAATCTGGTGGTGGGCTTCGGAGCTCTGGGATGGATGCGGGGTGGTCTCTCCCCCTCACCTTATTGTAGGATGGCTACTGAGGTTGTATGCCCCCGCACCTTTTCCTGGCTATCTGCCATTCTAATCTGGGAATGGGTAGGAAACTGAAGCACAGAAAACTAGCGGTGTCCTTGAGGGTCGGACCAGATGGGCACATGGGCCACACACCGTCAACCGTAAGCCCTCACACCACTCAGGGAGCTGCGGCAAGAGTCACTGAGGATGGCAAAATGTCTAGACACCAGTTGTGCAAACTTTGGGATGCACATTAAATTCTTCCTGCCAATGGCTCCTTGGGGAGGTAAGTCCCACGGAGTCCACCCTCCCGATGCAGTTGACCACGGGGTACGGCACATTGCTTCCCTGCTTATGGCAATATGCTCCTTATCTGCCGTATTTTCCTTTTATTTATACTTTTTTTTAACCTTTATTATTTTTTTTAAGATTTTATTTATTCATTCATGACAGACAGACACACAGACACACACACACACACACACACACACACACACACACACAGAGAGGCAGAGACACAGGCAGAGGGAGAAGCAGGCTCCATGCAGGGAGCCTGACATGAGACTTGATCCCGGGTCTCCAGGATTAGGCCCTGGGCTGAAGCCTGAGCCACTCAGGCTGCCCAATACCTTTTTTTAACCTTTAAAAGCCCAGATCCCAACTCCTGAATTTAGGTTACCAGAGGAGTGAACTGTGTCTGTGAACTATTCCTGGAGTTCACAGACATTTGATCTGTGTTTGGAAACACCCAAACCTGTTCCCAGGACCCTGAGCTCCCAGGACCCTGAGGCCTCCCAGTCCTGTGTTGTCCGTGGGGCTGGCCCATGACCCCACCTTGACTCTTGACACTGTCCAACAGGTCATGTCCACCCCATGAGGCTCCAGACCGTGTGGCCAAGTCCAGGCCCCCACACAGTGCCGCAAGCTGGATCCCCTTATATTTCCGTGCTAGACTGTCACAAGCACACTCAGGGCTGGCGTGATGCCTGGTACCTCGACGGCAGTGAGTGGACAGGGGTGGGGTTTGCTGGCCTAGACCTCGGGCAAGGGGTGTAGGGAGAGAGGCTAGTCTTACACGCAGGGGGCTCCCATCCTGGCCCGAAGCATGGGCAGCTGACCTTGTGGGTGTCAGAGTGGCTTCACGCACTGGAGTTCCTTCAGGAGCGAGGCCCTTTTCTCTTCTGTGTCTGATCCCTGGCCGCCTGTGAGATGGTTGTCATGTGAGGTGACATCCTGCTTGTACGACACACTGGAGACTGTCACTCGGTAGACGTTGGTGCCCTCGCCCCCACCGAGGGTACTGAGGGGACGTCACTTCTTAGCTCCGTGATGGGCCCCCCTTCCACACAGACCGAGAATTCACTGCTCACCACCTTCCATGCGACTCTAATTTCAGTATGTCACAGCTCGCTTGTGAAACAGCATCCTTCACCCCCAAGTGACTGTGCACAGTGCAGAAATGAGAAGAGCCCCACTCTGCAGGCAGGAGTGGGAGATCCAGGCTCACTCCATCCCTCCGTAAACACCAGATCCTGCAGGAGTGATGGGGTGGGGCGAGGAGGCTTGTTCCTGCATCGGGCTCAAGTTCAAGGAGCATGGGTTAAGCACCTACTGCGCGCCTGGTGCTTTTGCACACAGTGGTCCTCTGGGGAGAGTGCCAAGGTCCCCACTGGCAGCTAAGGAAGCGGAGGCTCTGTGATGCTCAGGTCTTGTGCCCAAGTGCGCCAGACAGCACAGCCAGGGGTCAAGTGAGGTCTCTTTCTCTCTGCCACGCATCTCCTGATCTGACCGGTGACTCTTTCTGTTTCCCTCCAAGAGAAAACCAGGCAATCAAGTGATTTTTTCTGAGCAGCCTTCTCTGGGGGCCTCCGCACTATCCCGCCTCACAGGTGATCTGGGCAATTCAGCTCCGGCTGTGTATTTTTAGGAACCCCAGGGCAGAGACTCGAGCCTAAGAACTCAGCTAGGCCACTCTGCAGAGAATTCAGAACCACAGCCTATGCGTGCCTGCAGGGGAGGTGACCACACAGGATCTGGAGCAGGCCGAAAATAGACGTGGCCCTCCTGCGGCCTGCCATGGCGGCCCACCTCCCGCCCGCTCACCCTCGGCGCAGGCCCGAGCCAGACTAACTGGAGGCCGTCTGAGTCAGAGCAGAGGGAGTCGGGGTGTTCAGCCCTGGGAAGCAAACCTGGCTGATGCTCAGCTGGGCCATCACCTGCCTTAATTTACTGTAAACTGTCCCGTGGAAGGAACTGAGCATGGATGCCACCGAACTCACGCCCCTTGTGTTCCCCTCCCCCCTAGGTCTTGGCTGCGAAGGTTCTCAACCTTGTCCTTCCAAACATGTCCCTGGGCCCAATCGACTCCAGCGTGCTCTCTCGGAATAAGACGGAGGTGAGTCTTGCTGAAAACCTGGGGACCTGGCCACGCCTTTCACTGAGGCCCTGCATGAAGTGATGGGGACATAAAGATGCATGAGGTGCTGTGCGGCCTCAGGATTGGGTGGGAAGGCACAAATGGTTATGATGCCTGAGCTGTGCCTTGAACATGCAAAGGAGCAAACCAAATGAAGTTGTGTGAATCAGCCAGGTCTCTTGTGGCTGCCAGGGACAGAAACCTAACTCAGAGTGATTCAAGCAAAAGGAGGTATTTATCGGTGAATGGAACCAAAGGCTTCAGGCATGGCTGGATCCAGGGGCTTGAAAGTCTTGTTCAACATCTGTCTCTTCCCAGCTCTCACATCCTCTGGTTTGGCTTCATTCCCAGGCAAACTTTCCCCAAGTGCAAGCAAAGAGGGTCACCAGCAGCTTGACCTCAGCAACCCCAGCAGAAAGACAGTTGGTGGAAAAGCCAAAAAACGTCTCAGGGCTGATGCTTATTGGCAGACTGTCCAGGCCTAAATTATTATCCAGGGAAAGAACTGGTATCAACCCCACCCAAACTCATGGGCTCAGCTTTACAGAAGGGAAGTTCCTGGGGGGCAAATTGGGATGGTGGTAGCAGATAGGATCCGGGCCAGGCCAAAGGTCATAGGTCCATGGCTCGGGAGGTGGGAGCTGGTGCCGGAGCTGAGGAAGAGGGTTCCCAACAAAGGTAACTGTGCTGATAAAGACTTGGCACGAAGGAAGGACAGCCCACGTGTAGAACAGTCAGTTGTTAGGTTCAGCCACAGCATAGAGGGCAGCAGGTGACTGGCAAGGGGTAAACAGGTCAGATCATAAGGCACCTCGTGAACCCCTTCTCCTATGAGCCAGGAAATACATCACAGCTCACCAGACAGAGCTGTGCTATCTTCTGTAAAAGCAAAACCAGCTGAAAGAAGCTCAGAAAAGGCAAGGTGGCTCCTGGTTTAATGTCATAATCCAGGGACCAGGCATCAAAGTCAGCAGGGACAAGTGGTCAAGGTCAACTCACGTGCCTGAGATGCTGGGCCTGAGTACAGTCCAGTATGCCAGAGATGTGGGTCGGTCTGTTAAGATACTGCTCAGCGAGCCAGCCCACTTTCCATCTAGCTCAAGTCCAGCACCTTGCATTCTGCCTTTGACTGGGTGCCAGGCAGGTGCCACGTGAGCCACTGGCTGCTCATGTTGCAGATGAGCAGTCTGAGACTGCACATGTCGAGAGGACTTGCCTTGGCCCAGGCGCTGCAGGGGCTAGCCTGAGAGCTTAGGGGGTGTGCTCCTCAGCCTGCTCTGTCTGGGGGGGGGGGGCAAGGACCCCTGTGGGCTTATGGCCAGTGGACAGGAGGCATCCCTGCGCATCTGGAAGATACTGGAATTATCTTCAGGGTTAAGCAAATCATTTTGCTACTCTTCTGCCTCAGTTTCCCCTCTTGCTTAGGAGTTTGAAACTGTGGAATCATTGGCTCCCCAAGGACCCTGGAAAATGGAGTGGGGTGCTCTGGTATTCCAGTGGCCTTCCTGGATTTCCTTGGGACCTGAGCACTCAGGTTGTAGCTTCATTATAAAATGTGATCTCCTGGCCCTCTGAGTCAGAGAGTGAACAACTAAATGGGAATAGGCCTTAATGTGTGGGAAAGAGAGGTCTTGATCAGAGGTCTGACTCCCAGGCCTCTGAGGGACACCTCTTTGTGAATGATGCTGGCAAGAGACCCCAGGGGGTGCTGGGGCCTGTGGGGGACCCCAGGGATATCCCATAACCCAAGTCATCCACATTTCAATTGAAATTTTTAATCCATTTTTAAAACCCATGATGCTTCCCAAAGCCACATCTTGGGGCCACATTTGACCACCAGGATCAAAGAATATTTGGGTAAAGAAGACAAATGTCATTTCAAAAGGCCCATCTATGCAGTAAAAAGGCATCCTTTAGGTCCCAGAAACACCAAAGTCAAACTCAGTGCTGTTCCCTCTAATGTGTGTGGATGAGAGCCACAACAGCCCGGTTTCACAGATGAGAAGACTGAGGCTCAAGGGTTAAGTAGGGGGTTTAAGCTCTCTGAGGTGCACGACTCATCGGGGCCAGAGCTGAACCCATCTCATTGAGAAGCCCGTGCCTGGTTGCCTGCTTCCGGCACCATCTACAGTCACTAAGCTCTTTTTCCTGCTTTACACTGACTGGTACCCATGGCCATGGTTGGGGGCCATTGCCTGTGTGCAGACAGGATTTGAGAGGGAGACACCCCCCACCCACCCCCACCCCCACCCCGGGGGCAGGGGCTCTTCCACCTGCTGGCATCCCGAATAATGGGTCTGGCTTGCATGTGCAATCTCTAGTAAAACCAATTATCTTTGCCTCAGCTGCGCTAGTACAACAATAAGGGAGAGAGAGGGGGGGAGAGAGGGAGAACGATGCTCCCTTTGACATCTTTGCAATGAAACATCCAGGTGCAAATCCAAATTGTTTATCTTACCACCTGAAGGTACTGAGGCAGAAAGGAAGGGAAGAAGATAATGCAGTGATTCCAAACCATCTTTGTTCAAAAGTAGCAAATTTCAGAGCTTTTATCTCATTTTTGAGATAATGGAAACTTCCACTGAAGGCCTTAGGGAAGCCTGGGAGTGTGGTGTGAGCGCGGGGCAAGCAGGCTCTTTCCCTGCCTGTTCCCTCCAGCCCGCGCCCCTGGAGGTTGCACACCCTCATTCCTCGGGTTTCTGAGCGTCAGACAAATGGGGTGATGCTTTAGAAATGCTACTGTATCTCCCCGCTGGGAAGACTCGGAGGAAGGAGGCAGCGGGCTGCCTGAAGGCTGGACTCCAGTTGGAATAACCAAGAAGCCTGTTTCCATTCGGCCACGTGGAGAGAGCCAGCCCCGTGCTTGTCCCTGCTCGGAGACTCCCTTTGAACACTCTGCTGAGCCTTAAAAATAGCGACGCCCAGGGGGGACATGTGTTCAGAAAAGGCACCTCGCCGGATCTAACATCAGGGTGTCCTAAGGCACATCTTTAGCTAATATATTTCCCACAGAACCCTGCAGCTATGAAAGCCCCAAAACGAAAAGAAACGTTCCCCTCCCTAACAAGCTCCCGAACGCAGGACCAGGTGGAAGGGGCTGCAGGCTCTTGGAAGATCTGAAGTGTGTCTCTGGGGAAGCAGGCTGGCTCTGTGGTTGGAATGTCAAAAGCCCCATGTGCAATGTGTGTTTGGGCCTTGCTGTGGCAAGTGTTCTTACCGCCCACCGGCCTGTTAGCAGGACCCTCCGCTGAGCGGCACCGCCTCACCGCCGCCGGCCCACAGAGGCACGTCCTCCCGGCCTGTGCGGAGCACCCAGGAATACAGGCCCTAATGCCTTATGTTGGCCAACACCGGCCAGTGCATGGTGGTCAGACCCTTCTTCCGAGCCCCACGCCCTAGGCTTCTGCTCCGCCAGCTCCCGCAGTCGGTCTTACCACCAGTATTTGCATCTCTGGAAGCGCAGGCCCAGAGAGGGCGAGTCACTTACCCAAGGACACACAGCTACCAAGTAAGGATTTGTGCCCAGATCTCTCTGCTCTGAGTCAAGTGCCCTTGGCACTAAAATCCTGAGAACAAAGAAGTTGCCATTTGGGCATTTTTTATGTGTGTCTACACATTTAGCATCCTTGGCCAGAACATCGGAGTGCTGACATATTCACCATTCCTCCCTCAACAGTGGGGTTTTCACAATGTGATGAATCCCTCCCACTCTGAGAAGCCTTGAATGTTCTAAATAGTTCTCCGGCCAAGGACACTGGGGCAAGAGGTAAAGAGAGGAGATGGCTGAGGATCTCAAACCACTGACAACCGCCTGATTCCAAAAACAGAATGCACTGCTTTCTCTGAGCTCCATCCAGCCTCTGAACAGGGTGGAGACGGCGAGGAAGATGTGGCTGATTCTGGTCAGACCGTCTACGAGGGGCATCCGCTGTATATACAACTGAGGCGATTGGTCTTATTGAACCAAGTCTCTGTTTTCTATAAATACGCTGGCCGGCCCCTGGGCGCATCCCGGCTAGCTCGCGCTCCTGCCGGCCGGCCATATGGTGAGATCCAGGCACCCGGAGAGCTGTGAGCAGTGGCCAGCTCGCTTCCTTCTGTTCCTCTAGGCGGGGGCGCCGCTCCAGACCCTTGCCTAACATTTCAGAGGTGCCCAGTGTTGAGGGTGGGACTCCCTTGCCCCTCTTGCCTGCATGTCTCCCACCCTGCCCCCTCTCTCTGCTGCAGGGAGGCTACATCTGCCCGAGGCCCTGGGAAGGCTCCTGCCAGGCCTTGGAAAGCTCGGCCATCACTGAGGCTTTTGACTAATTGTAACCACAGCTAAAGATAGGCCCCAGCCTCCCACTCTGTCCTCAGGACACAGCCTCCCACAGAAATCCCCTCTGAGAACCGGTTATTAGCTTTCCAGTGTGCCCGATTTGGTTAGCTGATTTTATTTTGCGACTCTCCATCATTTCTAGCTTACATTCCCTGCAGATGACATGCCTATTTGAAGCAGCTGATAATTTACTGACGCCTTAAAAAAAAAACCACGGGCCATTAGAATGTCTTTCGGTATGTCTGTCTCCATATGGGAGTGGCCAGCGGGCAGCACGCGAATGGGTTTGCTTGGGGCCTGTGCCCTGCACGCCAGGGGTCCGCCACCTGCCCCTTGCTGCGCCCCTCCCCCCACCGCATGTTTCCTGCTCCCTGCTCTACTCCTGCCACTGCCACCGATGGGAGAGGCAGCTCTGAGCACACCAGAGGCAGGTTCCTGAAGGCAGTGGCTCTAATGGCAGCGGAAAAGTCAGTGACTCTACAGAGAGACTGTCAGAGATAATCCCAGCTGCCAGCCAGACCCAAGACCACAGGGTGCCCTCCCTACCCTGCAGCTTCCCTCCCAAGTACCCACACATAGTCCAGGAGGAGAGAAGCCACACGCTCGGCTGGGTCCGCGTGGGGGTGCCACCTGTCTCTCAAAGACCTGGGCGGGAGCTAAGATTTGGACCTCCATTTATATGAGGAGTGGATGCGGCTGACTTGCCAAGGCTTGGCATAAGTGGCCCAGCGAGACACCAGCCCCGAGCGGGGGGCTCTGCCCACGGGGGTCTTCCTGCCCCAAGCATCCCCAAGGGATGTTTGGCTCCTACTGGCAAAGGGAAACCAAATAAAGAACCTGGAAACTGGTATTGTGGGGAAAGGAGCGTTCTCCTCCAATTTTATTTATGGAAAATTTCAAACCTACAGAAAAGTCAACGTGGTGGTGCAATGCACTCCCATATACTCTTCCCTGGGATTCACCAATTGAAAATATTCTGCAGGCATTTAAAATCTGTGCTGAAGTATGAAAATATCAATATGGATATATATTTTAAACCTTTTATTTTTTTTTGTTGGTAAGGGATGTTTATTTTTTTTAATAAATTAATTTTTTATTGGTGTTCAATTTACCAACATACAGAATAACACCCAGTGCTCATCCCGTCAAGTGTCCCCCTCAGTGCCCGTCACCCACTCACCCCCACCCCCCGCCCTCCTCCCCTTCCATCACCCCTAGTTCGTTTCCCAGAGTCAGGAGTCTTCATGTTCTGTCTCCCTTTCTGATATTTCCCACACATTTCTTCTCCCTTCCCTTATTATATTCCCTTTCACTATATTTTAAACCTTTTAAAATCGATTGTGGTTGTATACACAGAACATAAAATTTAGCGTCTTAACCATCTTTAAACGTTTAGTTCAGGGGCATGAAGTACACTCACAATGTGGTTCAGCCATATCCACCACCATCTCCAGAACTTTCTCATCTTCCCAAACCGAAACTCTGTCCTGAGTAAATAATAACTCTCTGCTCCCGGCCCTCTGCAGCCACTGGCACCCACCATCATACTTTCTGTCTCTGTGAATTGGATGATTCTAGGGACGTCATATGAGTGTGATCATATAGTAGTTGTCCTTTTGTGACTGGCTCATTTCACTCAGCACCACGTCCTCAAGGCTTATCCATGTGGTGGCATGTGTCAGAACTTCCTTTATAAGCCTGGAGGATATTCCATCGTATGGGCAGACCACACTTTGTTAACCCATTCATCCATTGATGGGCACCTAGGTGGCTTCCCCCT
Organism: Canis lupus familiaris; assembly: GCF_011100685.1. Lineage (NCBI taxonomy): Eukaryota > Metazoa > Chordata > Mammalia > Carnivora > Canidae > Canis > Canis lupus. The sequence continues at coordinate 1,809,793 of NC_049241.1, read as the reverse complement.
CTTGGCTCTTGTGAATAATGCTGCTGTGAACGTGCATGTGCAAGTATCTCTTCAAGACCCTGCTTTTGATAATTCTGGGTTTATGCCCAAAAGGGATTTATATTTCCCTAATGACAAATGATGCTGAGCATCTTTTCATGTATTTTTCAGCTATTTATGTATCTTCCTGGAGAAGTGTCTCTTTATCCCTTTTTAAAAAATGTTTTAATCAGACTTTCTGCATTTTTTTATTGTTGTTGGGTTGTAGGAGCTCTTTATATGTTCTAGATCAGTATATGATTTAAAAGTATTTTCTCCCACTCTGTGGCTTGCTTTGTACTATGTTGATCATGTTCTTTGATGCACAAGAGGTTTTCGTTCTGATGTAATCCAATTTACCCACTTTCTGCTTATATAGCCTGTACTTCTGGTGTCATATTCAAGGAATCATTGCCCAATTCAATGTCATGAAGTAGATGCATTTTTTTGGCTAAACCTTTTGAAAGTGAAATTTCAAACACCAGAATCCTCAACTCCTGCATAGTTCAGTGTGTGTTGCCCAAGAGGAAGGAACCAGAAGGAGGATGTTCACACATAATCCCATGCCATTATCACACTCTGGAAAAGTGACAGTAATTCCCTACCTCGTTCTCTGTCTGGTCCATATTCTGATTTCCTTAGTTGCTGCCAACTTTTGATGTTAAGACTTGTGATAACATGAGCAGCAATGATGGAGGTGGCCTTGGAAGATTCCTGTAATTCTTTCTTGTTCCTCTTACTATTTATTCAGTCCCCGGGGCCTATGAGAAGGTGGCTATGGCCAGTGGGACTGGGCAAAGAATGTGGGGGCTGCTTTTCCCCTTCTTTAGGTGACCACTCAGGAGCTGGGTTTGGCGTCACAATTCCGGGAGCTCCACCCCAGAAGAGCGGGCAGGGCTGCCTGTCTGCATCACTTTTGGTTGTGAAGATCCCCCTGCCCTCCAGAATGAAGCCCCAGAGATTTGTGTAAACCACCTGCACCCACACGCCTAGGGTCATGACCCGCCAGAGCTCATGGCTTAGAAAGGCAGAGACCAGGGGCGCCTGGGTGGCTCAGTGGGTTAAGTGGCTGCCTTTGGCTCAGCTCATGATCTCAGGGTCCTGGGATCAAGACCCATGTCGGGTTCCTTGCTCAACAGGGGGCCTGCTTCTCCCACTTGCTCTGTTCCTACTTGTGCTCTGTCTCTTTGTCAAATGAATAAATAAAATCTTTAAAAAGGGTGGGGGTGTGTGCAGAGACCAGAACATCCAGGAGTTTGAGCTTTAATAGAAAAAGTCATTCTTGGGAAGTAATGTTCAGTAATTCACATGTTCTTGATTAAGTGGTAACTCATATATATAGGCTAATCCTGATTCATCCTTTTTATATCCAGAATGGAACCGCAGCGTCCTTGTTTCTGGTGGTTCTTGTCTAGCTCCAGAATTTCAACCACCAAGGTCGGGCTCCTGTTCCGGTAGTCATAGCCTTGGGCCTCCTGGTACACAGGGCTTGCCTCTAGCCAACTACGTTGGGGAGACTTTGTGCCGAGTTAGGCAAGACCCGTCTCCCTTGTGCCATCCTGCAAGTGGCACATCAATAGACTTGCATGGAGCCCCTGCTTCGGGCCAAGCCCTGAGCCAGAGGCTGGGAATACCTGCCTAGCCACCCTGTCCTCCGGGGTCCCAGTCACAGGGACAGAAAGGTGGTTCTGGTAGAGGACAAAAAAGCAGGCAGTGGGCCCAGTGGGGAGAGCACGGCCCGTCTTTCCAACTGTCTCTTTCTTTGTGCCACAGCATGACCTTGAGAACCACACTCAGTGTCACTGGTCCCCAGACCCCTTGCGGGGCCAGGCTGCAGCCTGGTACAGTGTAGACACCACGGGGATGGGAGCTGTCATTATTACATCTTCCATTAAAGATACAGGAGCCTTGGGGACAGAAGCACCCGTTTCCCCAACAGTGTCTAGGCACCTGTCAATGGGAGGAAACACTTGAACTGGCCCTGAAGAGGGAACAGGGCTTCTCCAGCAGACGGGAGGAAGGACATAGGAAGCGGGATTCTGGAAACCGGGAATGTCCGGGACAGCCCTGGCCTATAGGTACAGAAGATGGGCACGTGAAGGAAAGACAGGAGCTGCAGTGGCTCCTGGTGTCCCAGGGGAGGAAGGTTTCCCGGAAGAAGGGGCAGCTGAGCTGAGCGTGGAAAGAGAGGAGAAGCTCTGCAGGCGGCCAGGCCGAGGAGACAGGTATACACTAGGCCTAGAGGGAGTGAGGCAGCGGGGTGGGGATGACGGCGTGTTGAGGAGGGCCACGGGGCAGTGGCTGGAGCCCATGGCTTGTGGCCTCACAGGCCCCTGCGGGAGTTTGTTGGACTTGACCCTACTGCCGCAGGAAGTGGGGCGCTCTGGGGTGGGTTCTGAGGGTGCTGCAAGCCAGCTGAGTCCCAACAGGAGAGGACACATGGACAGGGGAGCTTGCGCTGGGAGCCCCAGGCAAGAAGGCCGTCTTCAGCGTTCAGTGTGTTCTGCATTCCCGCCAGTTTCTGTGGTCGATTCTTACTTGTGTTTAGGATATTCCATAAGCCTGGCATTCATGAGAACACAGCCCTACGAGCCACAGGGAAAGCAAGAGCAAGCAGCTCCAGAGAGCTGACCTTCCGTGGAGGGATGGGGCCCCTCTCTCGTGAACAGCCCGTTCTTTGTGAGATGAGGCGAGGGAGGGACCTTTCCCTCCGGGCCTCCCGGTGGAGGCCGCCACCTGAGTGCTGCGCAAGGCGTGCAAACACCTGGCCACACACGGCAGCATGTGTGCAGCTGGCGGAGAGCTGCTAGCCTGAGAGTCTGGGAGCCTGGGAGCCCTCCCTGAAGGGGTGAAGTCTGACCTGAGGCCTGGAAGCCGAGTAGACATCAACCAGACGAAGAGCATCAGGCTGGAAAAGCATTTGGGACAGGAGATGGAAACCAATGCACGTAGGACAGGATTTTCCGTGATCCAACTCTGCACTATAAATTGTCCCCCCCTTGCCCTTCAGGGCAGGGGTGGAAAATGAACAGATTGTCTCTGCAAAGACCTGCCAGTTCACTTTAGGCTTCCCAAGGGTTTCACAGACATCCCTTGGATAGAGTTGCTGCTCTCTCTCCAGCACACTAGACAAGGTGATCTGCTTTTTCCTGGGAAGAAAATGGATGGACTAACAGAGACCTAAACAATGGAGGAGGGAGGTGGGAAGCCCAGGATGGCTGGGCTCTAAAGCATAGAGGAAAAGGGAGGGATTTGATGGGAGGAGCATCAAAAAATCCCAGCTGTAGACACATCTATAGGAACCTGAGGGGAAATCGCAGAACATGAGGCCTGTTGGACCACATTTCTCTGAGAAGTAGGGGACAGGGTCAGGTGGGAGGGCATGTGTGTCTGTACCCAGAGGGTGGCCCCCAACCCCTTTGGCAGTCTGTGAAGGAAGGCAACCCCTGGGATCCCCCCAGGTCACCTCATTATCTGTCAGGCCCAGGTGTTTCTGGTCTTCACCAGGGACTCACCCCTTTCTTTTCTGGGAGGGCCGGCTCCACAGCTCCTGGCCATCTGAGTCCACAGGACCTGCCTTTCCTTTCTCTCCCTCTAGACAGGTAGCATAGCCTGGTGAGCAGTTAGGAATGCTAATGTGCAGCCCGACTGCCCATGTGCTTCCCCTGGCTCTGTCCCACACTTGCTGTGTAACTTTGGGTGAGTTACTACCCCTCTGAGCTTCAGGCTCCTCACGTATAGAACAGAGATAATAATCCTAGTCCCTATGTAGGGACTAGTCCCTATGTCCCTCCTGAGAAGGTTCAGTGAACAACTACAAGCAAAGCACTTAATATAGCCCTACAGAGTTAAGGGCTCAGCATATTACTCTAATTAAAAATGTAATTTTGCTTTCCATCACAGAACAGATTTTCTAAAAATAGGTCAAGAGATTTGACTGTAGGGGTAGGGCCTAGATTTTGCTCAACCGAAAGCTTAAGAAAGCTCCCAGCTGTGGATTGCAGCTATATTTACTGTGCTTTAAGGCAAAGTTTCTTCCTACAGAGAGACCACGTGCAGAAGTCAGAAGTCCCAGTTGGCACATCCCTGGCTGTCAACTTCAATTGACAACAGCCCTCAGAGCCCCGAAAAACAGGGAGGTATGAGAGGATCACTAAACACACTCAGGAGACCAGGAAAATACTCACCGCTTAGGAGACCTATAACCCAAGTAGAATCTTGGAGGTCCCTTCTACGGGAACTGAGGCCCAGGAAGGAGGAGGGCCTCACCCATGGTCATGTAGGTTGGGGTCTCTTGGGCAGGCCTCACTCTGCTTCCAAGAAAGAGTGGCTTTCCTCCCCTTGCTTCCCAGTGTCAGACTTCACAGTCATTATCACCACTGTGGACCAGACCCTGGGCTAGGCACTGTGGCTTTATCATTTCACTGAATCTCCCCAGGCACCTCCACTATCCCCCCATTCACAGATTGGCAGACTGAGTCTAAGAGCAAGGAGCCTTGTCCAGATCACTCGGCTAAGAGGTGTCAGGGCTGGGTGGTCTCACTCCTCTGACCTTCTTTATACTGTTTGCTCGACTACCCCAAGATGAAAGACTTCACGTCTCAGTAAGTGGAGGTGCCCCCAGGAGTCAGTCATCTGGAGCAAGAATTCAGTCACTTGGACTCAGATCCACAGCCTCTGGTTGATAGGTCCCCGCAATGTCCTCAGCTGGCAGGACCAGCTGTGGTCCAGAAAATGGAGGGGAGCTGGCTGTGAGAGATAGTACCAAAGACTGGCTCTTTGGTATGTGTTTTTAATGAAGCTTTTTATTTGGAGATAGTCATGGTTCATATGCGCTGGTGAAAAATAATACAGAGGGATCCCCAGGGCCCATGTTCTGGCCCTGGGCACCCGCCGGTGGTGACATCCTGCAAGGCCACAGGATGGGGCACAACCAGGATACTGACATTGAGGCAGTCAGCCCCAGAACAGAACATCCCGTGACCACAATATCCCTCCTGTAGCCCTTTGTAGCCACATCCACGTCCCCCCACCTCACCCTCCCGAGCCCTGACGACCACTAATCTGTTGCCTCGTTTTGTCATTTCAAGAATGTCATGGAGATGGACTCATACAAGAAGTCCTCCGCAGGACTGACTCTTTGGTGCTGGTTTTGAATGCGCTGGCTCCGCTGACCAGTGCTCTGGGCTTGGACCTGGCCGCGGAGGGAGAGCCCTGTCTATCTCTTCCTGGGGGGCCTGGACACCCTGCTACCCTGAAAGGGGGACCTGGGGCAGATTTAGATCTCAATCTCTCAAAAACAAAATCTGCCACGACTGGGCCAGCACTTCCTTGCAGGGAGGGAGGGTTGGGCCCTCCGAGCCCCAGTGCTCCCGCATGGCGCGGCCCTCCTCTCTTCCCTCCTGGCCCCCACCCTCCACCCTGGCCAGGGCTCGCGCCAGGGCCTGCCCTTTCCCCGACCCATCTGCTAGGCCCTTCTCCAGGCCCATAATAGGCCATTGTGTAAACAGGGCCTACGTGACCAAGACGTGGAAAAAGCGAGCAGGAAGGGGCGGCAGGAAGCCCCGGGGGCCGTCCGAGCAACTGAACCCAGGAGCGGCCTCCGCCAGGCCCTCACAGGCCGGCATGGCCCGGGCCAGCGGGGCGAGGGCCGGGCGGCCCAGCAGGCATCGAGGTCGCGGCCACACGCTTGCAGGAGACAGGCTGGGCCTGCGCGCAGCGGACTTCTCAGGGCCCACGCACCCACCTCCTTGCTCACCGTCTCCGGGGGCGCCCCTGGTGTGTGCGGCCTCACCTCTCTCCCCACCCCTGCCGGCGGGAGGAGGGAAACGGGCCACCGCGGAGGCCAAGCCCTGGCCAGAGAGCGCGCGGGGCGCGGCTGCTCGCCTCCTATTGGCCAGGATTGGGTCGCATGACCGCTCGGCCGCAAAGGAGGCTGGGAAATGTAGTCCTTTGTCCTGGTGGTAGTGTTCCAGACTAAATATATCCAGGGTTTTCTAGGGGAGAACGAGAAGTGGGGAACGGATGACAGGTTCCTCGTCTGCACAGTAGGGACCGCGAGAGCCATTCCTCCTCATACGGCGTGCTTGTGACGGCTGTGAAGGTTAAATGGGCCGAGCACTTAGTGCAAACATACAGGAGAGCTCAGAAATAAATGTTAGCTGTCCTTATTTCATTTTGCCGAATGAGATCCTGCATGTGACACCCAGGCCCCTGCTCGGCTGCACTTGCCATCATTCCCGGTAGCATCAGTTTACGACAGACTTTCAGCCCGGGGCTTTCTCGTGAGCCCTGTCGGCCCCTCCCCAGACAGGTTACAGACCCCGATCATCCCCTGCAGTGGCCACGTGCTACCCATGGACTATCCTCGCCAGTCTCATCTCAGCCCCCAAGCAGATGGCCTGGCCCTGTAGGAGTCGTGCCAGCTCAGCTGCAGGAAGTGGCTAATCTCTCTCGTGTGGCTTTTCGCAAATGGTCTGGTTTGCTGTGCTCCATCCCCAGCATGGGAGGAATCCGGGGACAGCAGGGGTGACCCAGGACAGCCTATCCCCTCTTGGCATGGGTCCAGGATTCTGGCTGAGGCCCTATAGGGGGTAGTCCAGCAGGAGGGGAGATGTAGCCTCCGCACTTGGAGAATCAGAGTGAGAACATAGCAGATGCTCTGGTGGCCTCACAAGGCAGCTGTTCCTGTACGCCCTGTCCCCATGGCTTTTACGCTCCCTCACCCAGTCCTAACACCACAGGGCACTTCTTCTCCAACTAGCTAAAGACTCATTGGCAAGGATGAGGAAAGTGAGTGAAGGGGCGTTGTGGTCTCACCCCTGCCCATATGGGGCTCCGAGAGTTATAGAAGCTTGTTACCCAGATTCTGTGGGGCAGATGCCCCATCTCAGGCCACAGTGAGCCCCAGCAGCAGGAAGAGTCAAGCCAGAAACTAATCTGGGTGGACTTACGAGCAATGAACAAGGACAGTGTCGGGCTCTGGTGCAGTGGGCAGATGGTTAGGAGGGAAGACCCACCCTTGGGCACATCTGACAAAGGGACAGACGTAGCTGAGGGTGCAGAGATGGCAACAGGCCCCTTGCCAGGACGGCAGGCAAACTGCAGCCCAGACCTGCCTGAGCCCTGCCACTTCTGAGGTTCATGGGGCAGTGCCCTGCCATGTGCCCTCAGGACCCCTCACACCAGCCCCAGGCCTTCCAGCAGGGCCATTACCCCAGGAACTCAGGTGGGCTCCTCAGCCACTCCAGCCAGGCAGACTCTAAGTCAAGGAAGGCAGACTTAGAGAAAACAAAATCCACACAAATTACACCAGAACATCTTCAGAGCTATTCCTGAGTGAAATCATCAAAGCAAGCAACACGCTGCTTACATCTTTTAAATTACAAATTCATGCTTTGGAGCTGCCCATGGACACACGTATGGATATGGACCGCCACAGAGCCTGGAAGAAGAGACACCGGAAGTAGTGCAGGTCCAGGTTCTGGAAGGGCCGGCCACACTGCCAGCCCTCAGCACCCACACCCCAGACCCAGCTGACCTGAATGGAGTCAACTGTTCAGGCCCCAAAGACTCCCAGGGAATAGGTCTGAGCCTCTGGACCTGGAGCCTCCAACCCCTACCCCTGGCCATGAATTGATGGATCTCTCTCTCTTCTCCTGCAGGTGGACCTCTATAATTCGGACCCCCTCATCTGCCGGGCAGGCCTGAAGGTGTGCTTTGGCATCCAGCTGCTCAACGCTGTCACTAGAGTGGAGCGGGCCCTCCCCAAGCTGACCTTGCCCTTCCTGCTGCTCCAGGGCTCCGCCGACCGCCTTTGTGACAGCAAAGGGGCCTACTTGCTCATGGAGTCCGCCAAGAGCCAGGACAAGACACTCAAGGTAAGCAGCCGCCCACCCCCACTGCTGCTTCCCAAGGCCGAGGTGGGCGGGGCAGTGGCACCCCTGGGCCTCCCGCACCCCACCCCACCCCCGCCAGGGGACTAAGCAGCAGGAATCTCAGGCATCTGCTCATTCTAAGGGAGCCCCCGAGCCACTAGCTGACTGATCTCACGAACGAGCTTGAGAGGAAGGAGGAGAGAACGCTGAGAAGCTGTCAGGTCCGGGAGAGTACCCACCCCGAGCACTGAGCAGCAGAGGTCAGCTTGGGCATGAGGGCCAAGGGCACGTTTTCTGCCCGCCTCCCTACCTGTCAGCCTTCTGCACCAGCAGCAATAGCTCCAGCCCAGCAGCCACCCCGGGACACTGAGCGCACAGGTGCACAGGCCTTGGTGGGATTGGATCTGCGCAGGAATCTTCCAGAGCATGTCCCATAAAGGGTACAATGCCCGTGGCCTAGCCGTATGGCATGTCGGATACAACAGACTGCAACGTACTGACTCAGAGCGCCTTCCGAGGTGGCAGGTGGAGTTGTGGGGTTGACCTGCATTTCGTGCCCATTTCCTTTGCTTGATGGAGCTGGGAAGAGCCCTGGCCGGAGGAGCATCTCCTGTGCGCCCGTCAAGTGACAGCTCATCCCAAAGGTGGCTCTCTGTGGCCAGCTGGGTGGGCGCAACCCCAAGGTGCATTCCCGAACAGATCTGTCTTTGACTGGGCCACCACAGCCCAGGCAGCCACCTGTGGGGGCCCTGCACCCCGGCCGGATCCTGCTCAGGTATGAGAGCAGGCAAGTCACACAAGTCCCACGCCTCCTGAGCTGTGCTGTCAGGATCCCAGCTCAGGCCCCCCCGAGCAAGCCCCTGGTCCTCTCCACCCTGCACCTTGCTGACAAAGATGCTCACACCCTGGCCAGCCGTCACAGGCTCCCCTCACACCGTTACAAAGTACAGACCCTAACTCACACCAGCCACCAGGTGTGGACTCGGGGCTGAAGAGAAAGAAGGAGAAAAGGGAAAGGAGAGCTGGCTCGTGTTCGTGCCAGAGGGCATGAAAACCCTGGCAGCACCAGGAGACCCCCCTGGTTATTCCTTCACCACCGATGAAGGGGTGGGCTGGGTCACCAGAGGGAGGGCGAAGCCCTTACTTTAGATGGGGTGCCCAGGGGAGACCGCAGAAGAACATTCCAGACTGAGGGCGAAAGAGCACAAAGACCCCAGATTGGTGAGATCGCAGTGTGTGCAAGTAGCCAACAGGGGGAGGTGTGAGCCAAGCGAGGGACTGGTGGCCTGTGTCCCTGGAGAGTCAGGACTTGTTTCGGTTCCCTGAGGAGCCACTGAAGCGTCTGCAGCTGGAGAGTGGCATGTGCTGATTTCAGCTCTCCAGGCGCCCTGGCAGCTGCCATGTGGAGACAAAAGTGGAGGGCAGAGGCGGCTGGGAGGGACGGTGACAGAGTGACCAGGGTGAGCCCCGGGGCTGGGCCTCACCAGTGACGAGACGAGACCCGCTACTCTGAGATGGGTGACACTGGGAGAGAGATCTGGGGAACGTTGAGAATTCCATTTTGAGTCCCTTTAGAATTCGGAAAAAGACCGGGGCGCCTGGGTGGCTCAGTCGGTTAAGAATCTGACTCTTGATTTCAGATCAGATCGTGATCCCAGGGACGTGAGATTAAGCCCTGAATCAGGCTCTGCATTGAGCATGAAGCCTGCTTGAGATTCTCTTTCCTTTTCCTTCTGCCTCTCCCCCATGTTCTCTCGCTCTCTCTCTCTCAAAAAAAGGGGGGTAGAAGGGAGGAAGGAAGGAAGGAAGGAAGGAAAGAGGAAGAAAGAAAGAAAGAAAGAAAGAAAGAAAGAAAGAAAGAAAGAAAGAAAGAAAGAAAGAAAGAAGAAAAGAAAAGAAGAAAAGAAAAAAAAGAAAAGAAAAAAGAAAAGAAGAATCTCTAAAAGATCCTCACACAGTCAACATTCATAGAGGAATTATTCAGAGCAGCCAACAGGTTGAAGCAGCCCAGGTATCCATCAATGGATGAGTGGATAAATCAAGTGTGGTCTGGACCAACGATGCGAAGAGTATTCAGCTTTAAAAGTGAATGGAATTTTGACTCATGCACAACATGCATCCCTGGGGACATTATGCTCCATGATATAAGCCAATTGCAAAAGAAAAAGTACTGTATGATTCTATCTTGTATGAAATATCCAAACCATAGAAATAGAAAGTAGAATGGTGGTTGCCCAGGGCTGCAGGGAATGACGAGAGGGGATTTAACCGGGCCAGAGTTTCAGTTTTGCAAGATGAAAAAGTTTTAGAGATCTATTGCACAACCATGTGAACATACTTAACACTACTGAACTGTGCACTTAAAAATGATTAAGATGGCCACTTTTAGGCTAATATTTTTTACCACAGTATTAAAAATAAGGAAATTTGGTGGTGCCTATTAGTAGTCCCACTGGAAATGGCAAATAGGCCGGCAGATATACACATCTAGAGTTCAGAGAGAGGTCTGGCTGGAGATATAAATTCCTGAGTCACCAGCACGTGGGTGGTTTTAAAACCACGAGACCGAACGAGGTTACTCCAGGGAGGGAGGAGGGCCACAGCCAGGCCTGTGGGCCACACCAGCCTACAAAGGTCATTGGCGCCCCCATAGACTGAGAAGGGGCTGCTAGAGAGGCACGGAGAAGAGGAGGAGGGTAAAGAGCCGTGCAAACCACAAGAGGAGAGTGTTTCTAGAAGGTGAACTCTGGTCAACTTTTGAATGAAGCTGAGAAGTCAAATCATATGAAAGCAAGGTGTTTCCCAGTTATTGTGCCATGAGGGTCATTGGAGTCTGTGCCAAGGACACTCGCTGAGGGTTGGGGGAGTGAAAGTCAGGTTGGAATAAGCTAGCACCAGATGGAAGGCGGGGATGTGTAGACAGAGAACGGCACAGACGTGGCCATCGCTGGAGAGAGAAAGACAGTCAAGGGAGGGTGTGAGTTGATTTAAGAAAGGGAGTGCTAGAACATGTTGGGACATTTAAATTTATCTGAATCATCATCTGATCCAAAGGCAACGACAACGTAAAGAAGGGAGCCTTCAGGCCTGATGGGGAGGTGGCAGGCCTGGAGCACTGGCTGTGCTGCCTGGGCCTCCCCACCTGCACCTGTCACCTCCCGTGGCCCTGACTCCCTGTCTCTCCTGATTGCAGATTTATGAAGGTGCCTACCACGTCCTCCACAAAGAGCTTCCTGAAGTGACCAACTCCGTTTTCCGCGAAATAAACATGTGGGTCTCCCAAAGGATAGGGGCGGCGGCGGGAACGGGGTCCCCACCCTGAGCACAGCGGCTGCGTGGCCGGCCCACGGTCGGGGAAGTGGGCAGAGGAGGCAGAGGTGGGCTTCTCACCTGTGGCTCGCCAGGGGGAGGGGGGAGGACATCACAAATTGGAGGAATCCCTAGCACAATGTACTTAAAAAAAAAAAAAAGAAGACATCCTGTCTGCTCCTGGATCTACGTTAAGGGGTAGACACTTTATGCAAAAACAGAGCAGGGTCCCAGGCAGTGTCCCAGGGAGGGAATGTGCTCAGACGTCCTTCAAGCCGAGCAAGCCTCTGCCCTGCCTTTCCTGGCCCCCACGAGGCTCCCAGCAATTCCTGGTGTGCCTCAGACACCCGACTGCAATAACTGGAGGAGCCTCCCTGATGCCCTCCGCTCCGGCCCCCACTCCAGGACCTCCCCGCCTGGCCCCGCTCCGTGGCCTTTTGCCGTGGGACTAGGTGGCAGGTGGCAGCCCCCCTGGGCACACCCATGTGCCCTCCGATGCCCAGGAACTGCCTGGGACCCCCTCGGCCCGAGGAGCCACCCATGACCCACATCAGCTCCTCGTTGGCCTGGAGCTGGACTGCGGGACAGGATGAGGCTTGGCCCAGAAGGAGTACAGGCAGGCAACCCCTCCAACCTGCCGGGCCGCCTGCCACTGCCCACCGAGTGCTTTACGTGTTCAGAGGCTGCCTTTCCTGGCGAGACTACTTTTACCCAACACTATGAGAGGGCAGTTGTGTTGAAGGTGAAGTGTCTAATATATAATGTATATTCTAAAGCAGAGATTATTTGGGTGGGTGGGTGGGACCAACGGAGGCTTGAAGGCACTGCAGCCCGATGCCCCCGCCCAGGACGGGGACGGGCCAGCCGCAGGGCCCTGTGTCAAGGCGCTAGGGTGCAGCCCCTGTAAGCAGGGCCCCGGGGCCCCCACAGTGGGCGGTGACAGGCCCGTCTTTGTCCTGGCCTGCCTGGGCCCATGGCCACCCTGGAAGCCTCTGTGCTGGGGGCACAGCTACCTCTGGTGGCAAAAGAGGAGAGTCCCGGCCCAGTGGCCCAGCCCAGGGCTGCAGGCCCCAGAGACCACAGCAGAATGGGCCGCGAGGCTGGCAGGGGCCAACCTTTGCCAGCAGAGGGCCCGGCAGCGCCTGACCTGCCATTGTCAGGTGCCAACCCCAGCCTGCCCGCCCTTGGCACCAGCAATAAATGGGGCTCACAGCCCACTGTGGGAGGACTTCCACTTCCACACGGGACTGTTGTTACCTCACGAGGCTCCTTGGGGGCAGACAGGACCCCGGGTGGGGGTGGAACTGCTAAGGGGCACCTGCTCAGCCCACAGGGTGCAGTCGGGGGCCTCCAGGCTCCGGTGAGGCGGCCGCTCCCTTGCCAGGCCCTCTGTGACCTTGGAGGCTGGGAGTGGGGGCTTCACCGCACCCTGTTGTTCTGGGGCTTGCTCTGGGTCCCCAGAGACGGGAGGCCCTCTGGCTCTCCTTCCAGGGGCCCTCGCCACAGCACAGTATAGCCCAGAGCTGGTCCTTCTCCGGTGGTCGGACCCTGGCCCCCAGTGGAAAGTCATGCCGGCCTGGGGGCCGAGATTTGTGCTCTCCTGGCCCTCTAGTGGGGGTCGGGGCCCACGGCCCCACAGGGAGAGGCCCTCATGGCCCCATCTGACTTCTCTGGCTCCTCCTTGGAGGAGAAAAATGTAAAAAACACCCTGAGAGAGGAGGTCAGCCCCTGCCTGTTCAAACGGGCCTCCGTGTGAATGTTTCTGCTCCTCAGCAGAGGGAAAGCAGAAATGCCACCCAGAAAGGCCCCAGACCTCAAGACGCCCCTGAAGCCAGATCTGGAATTCTCGCCCAGGGCTGTGCTGGCCCGGACCCTGCAATCGCCGTGCCTCCTGCCCCTGCCACCGCTCCAGAAGCACCTGCCGGCTCGGCCACTTCCCAAATTAAATAGCAGGCACGTGGTTTGACCAGGAATCATTCGGATGCATGAATTTATTTCTATGAAAGCTCTGACAGAGACGAATTCAGTCCCATCTACAGGTCTGGTTAAGGGTCAAAAAATTGCTGTGTTAAAAAGAACTATTTGGAGGCAGGACTGTCTCCTAATGCAGGAGGGGCGGAACGTTGCTGTGCCACCTGCTGAGTGGGAGCAGGAAGGTGTGGGGGCCAGACACCAGCTGTGTCCGGAGTCCCACGAGGGGCCACAGCGCGGCCGCGGGCCCGCCCGTCCCGGGGAGCCGTACAAGCCTCCAGCTGAGTTCATGCTCCACGCTGACGCTCAGAGCTTCCAAGCTATGCTTCACCACGACAAGGTCGTGGCCCGGCCTTCAGGCACCAGGAGATGCGGCTGACCCGAGCCCTGCCCGGGGAACGGACCTGTGGGGAGGCAGACGCAGCCCCTTCCCCTGGAACTCGGAGGCCGTGCTGGTCCGTAGGGAAATGAGGTTCACGCCCGATGGTCTTCCTAGGCCTTGATGCCACCTGCGGTGGGAAGGGGAGTACAGCTCCTCTCAGGGAGGGGGGCGGATGGCCACGGGCACCCAGTGAGAGCCCCAAAGGATGCCAGGAAAACCCACCAGCTCTGCTCTGCACCCGGGGCAAGGTCCCACACTACCTTTTCTTTCACCAATCACTAACATAAACCCTTTGGGGTCACCATGATTTTCTAAGCAGTTTGCCAGTTATTGTCTCTGCAGCTCAGCCGCATCCCTACATATGTACCATTACGGGGACTCGTGATGGGTTCAGAACTATCAAAGGAACCATGTATGCCACAGCTAATCCGAATAAAACAGATGTTTTCTGCATGGTGGTGTCGTCTGTCTGCCTGAGACTACAACGCTCCCTGTACAGAGAACAGCAGACCCTCTTGTGGGACCTTACTGTTGTCTGTGCTGAGCCAGTCATCTGATCCAAGCCATGGTTCCCCGGGGACCTTATTTTCCCTCCTCCGTTCCCACGGACTTGGCCACCCTAGTCCCCCAGCCCTAGACTCCCGGGCTAATGCCCAGCCCAGGCGGCTCCATCCTCTGCCCATCTCAGCTCTCCTGCTGCTGAGCCAGGGCTCTGCACATCCTCTTCCCCTCCTGTGTCCCACAGTCAGCCCCGCCTCCAGGGTAGGGCTACATGACGCTTCCCTCTGGCCCCACTGCTGTTGCCTTCCCTCCCACCAGATGGCGACAGCACCCTCCTCAGGGGGTGCCCTGGCAGCCCTGCCCACACAGCCCCAGGAGGGGGTGTTAAGTGAGTCAGAGGTAGCCCTTCTCACTCACAACCCGCCTAGCCAGTGGCCTCCCTGCCTTCATCTTCCTCCTGCTGTGTCCACTGGCCCCCACTCGCCAGCCTCCCTGCTGGACACCTCAGAGGCCTTTCCTAACCGCCCAGTCAAGAACCAGCACAGGCACCCTGGCTCCTTCCCCACCTTCCATATCCCTGGCACATTATTACCATCTGACATGATCTGACTTCTGCTTGACTGTTCAGTAGCTCTGTCCCTCCACCAGAACTGAGCTGCAGGAGGGTGTGTGCTTACATTAGGCCCGTGGTCTCCAAACTTGTCCAATGAGGGAGGGAGGGGCTGAGGGACGGAAGGCTTGCTACACTGGGCAGGATGCAGTCCCTGGGACTGCCCTCCAAAATGAGGGCAGAGGGACACAAACCTGCCACTCCAGTGCCTAACAGTTGTGGGGCAGAGGGAGGAGCGATGAAAGCATAGTGACCAGCCCAGAAGCACCCCTCTGGGAGAGCGGAAAGATGAGCAGGAGTGGGGTGCACAGATCCTGCAAGGCAAGAGGGCTCAGGGCAGGACTTGAGGGTGGAAGGACCTCAGGTTGGCATCAATAGCAGCACTCAACTGAAGATAGTGTAGTGCAGGGGTCCACTGGGTGGGTGTAGTGTCAGGACCAGCCACAAAGAGCCCACAGCCTTGACTGGAGGGGCTGTCGGTACAACACAGAGTGCTGCCCCTGCAGGAGGGGGCCCACTTGTCAGGTTGTGACCTCAGGTAGAGGACACAGCCATGACCAAAATGGAAGCTAGCAGGAAGGGGTAGCCTGGCCTCTTTCTCCTCCCTCCTTCCCTCTCCTCTCACTGTAGGGGAAGTCTCAAGGACATGGCCCAAAAAAGGCTGCTCCAGCTCCTGCCACTGTGCCCTCCTTCCAGCCTACAGGAGGGGAAGAAAGGAAAGGGGCAGGCACCTATCTTTCAAGGAATAAACCAGAGACTGCCCTTAGTGTGTCAGATCACATCTAGAACCGGATGGCATGGCCACAGCTAAATGCATGGGAGGCTGTGAGGCGGGCCAGGTGCCCACAAAACAGGACAGGCTCAGGGTAGGAGGGTATCTGAGGACCAAGTGCATGTGCTGGAGCCTTTCAAGGATGGGAGTGCCAGGGTCAGTATCTGCCTGGGAGATGCCAACAGGGGGTGAGAATGAGCTGGAGGTGAGCCAGAGCCCTGATTGGTGGCTACTGAAGAGGTAACATCAACAAGGTCTGGTGACCCTTGAGGCCCAAGGGATCCAGAGGGAACATGAGGAACACATGCATATCTCCAAAATGCTGCAGATCAGAAAAGCTTACAGAGTATGCCCCACACTGTTCCTCTTAGATCCTCCAGGGAAGAATGAAAATTCACTCTGAAGCTGACCCTAGTTGAGCTGCCTCTCCTAGTGGAGGCTTCCTCGTGGGCGCCCCCATGGAATTTCTACTTGAGCTTTTGGGTGGTTGGTAGTATTGCTCGTTCAGACTGCTCAGGAAACAGGCTCTGAGGGATGGAGTGATTGGCTCAAAGCCAGTGCAGAGTGTGAGCTCCAGCCCAGTGTCTGAGACTGTGCTGCAGGAGACCCCACTCCCTCCCAGAGAAGGAAGGTGGGCGACACAGCCCCAGGGACAGAGCGCCAATGCAATGCTCAGATCTTAAACCACCAGTAGGGCCTGCTGTTGCCTGAGGGTGGCTTCCCGGCTCCAAGGTAGAAGCTCCCAGAAGCCTGAGGGCCCCAGAAGTCCTTTCTTCTGAGGCCTGCCCTTCAGACTTTGCCCAAGTCAGAAATCGTTATGCCTTCAAAATGTTCACTCAGGGATTAAGGCTGCCCCTAGGCCTGGCAAGAGCACACCTGCCCGTATGATGCCAGTGCCCAATGGCAGCCTGGTCCCCAGCGGGGCTCCTCGATCCACTGCCATGAATGGGACATTAAGGCGTATGCGGTTCTCTAGGTGAACGAAAGAACATATGCAAAGCTTTCACTCTCTTTTAATTTTTATTTTTTGCAAGTGGGGAAGATTTTATAGGATGGGTGAAAAAGTATTTTCTATTTTTATTACAGACCTGCCTTGTGTAATGACTGTTTGGGTCAGGACCAGGACCAGGGGGAAGCAAGTAAGGCACTTGTCTTGGACACAATGTAAATGGGGCACCAGGAATCTTAATGAACAAGACCATACTTTTATGTGATTTAAATTAAAAGTAATGGAAAAAAAAAAAAAAAGCATGATGAACCAAATAGCAGCCTTTTAAATAAAGACAGGCTCAGGGATCCTGATGTTTCTCCCAGCTCCAGCACAACTCTGTACACAGCACCTAACTGACCCGGCCCCTGCCCCTACCGCCATGGCTCCCTCTCTCCCTGGGGCCTTGACAAGCCGTCCCTTCCTTACCTCTTAGTACAAAGCCATGTGGTGCTTATTTTGTCTGTGAAAAATGTGCAAATAACTTGAGCTGGGATAGAATGCATGTGTTTCTCAATAGAATTCATGGACCTATTTTTCCATTCAGCAGGAATGAATTAAAGTTGTTACTTGAGGACAGATGTCCTTTTTGATTCTAAATGCAATACAGCCACACTATGAAAACGACACAGAAATCAGATGAAACCCTCAACTCTTGCTCTGGAAGCATGCCGTGTTTCTAAGCCCGGGCTTGCGGGGGGCACCTCAAGGCAGGCTGAACAGCCCCCAGCTTCCCCCTGCATGTACTGAGGCTGCCTGAGCAGCCCCCCGACCACAGGAAGCTTACCATCATTTCCTTCCCCACTGGGCTCACGGGTGCCCTTCCTGTTGTTTCCTGTTTGCAACACCGCCCTGAACACCTTCAGACAGAAGGCCTTTCCCCACCTTAGGCCACATGTAGCTGAAAAAATGAGGAAGGTGTGGTGTAGTTGGCGAATGCCCCTGCAGCCGTGGGGCTGAGGGGACCACGGTCCTGGGGGTGGTGACTCTCCAGATCCACTGCCTCCCTAGCAGGTGCACCTCACTGCCACTCTCTCGGTGACCTGCTAAGGTACCACTTCCAGAGGACTCGCTCTTAAACCGCCTCACTTAGGTTTTTACTTACAATCTATTCTAAAACAAGCACGATTTCAAATAACAGCTGTAAAAAAAAAAAGAGAGAGATGGGTTTCTATAGAGTTCACTGTTGTCCCCAGTATCTATCTTAAAAAAAGAAAAAGCATCATAATTTTTTTAAAAACCCTTTTTTAATGTTTAAACCTCTTACTATATATACCTTGCCTCCCGTGGAGTTAGTGTGTGTGGCTCTTAGGCCACCAGCCTGGCCCCACCCAGGAAGTCTGGGTGCCCAAGGCAAGCAGTGACCTTGCAAAGTTGCAAGTCAGCCCCTGCCTCGCCCTCCTCACCTTCCTCACCTTCCTTGCCCCTCCCTCCACACCTTGGGTGGAGCCCAGCATTTCACAAATACCAGCTTACTGCGCCCCCTGCCCCCACCCAGGCCAGTGCAGGGCCCTTCACAAGTAGCCGGAGCTCACTTTTAATGCCCCAAGCCAAAAGGGAGGCACTATCAGAGTCACCCCAATTTATAGCTGGGTAAACCAAGGCATGGAGCTGTGACCAGGGAGGAAAAGGCAGAGCTGGGGTAGGAACTCTGGTCCCGGGGTGGCTTGGGCTCTGGCCATGATGACCTCCCTGGGTCTCGTTCCGAGGCTCTTCAGGCTCCCAGGCCCATGCCCAGACCCTGCCCTCCACCCAGCAGGCCCTGCCGTCCACGTCCCCTTCCCCCACCCCCATGCCAATCACCTCCCTGCCTGCTGCTACTTTGTTCACCCATCCCACCTTACTGCTTCCCCCATGGGAGCCACTTGCCAGACCAACATGGAGGACATGCAGAGGGGAAAAGGAGATCCCAGAAACTCTAGAACTGATGAACATGTAAGGCACAGACGGCAGGACACCCAGTGCTGTTCCTAGGGCAGAATGGGACAGGCCTCAGACGCTTGCTGCCTGGGCCTCAGGTCGGGGGACAGCCTATAGGGCATCCGGAGATGGCCACCTAACATTCCTGATAATGTCATAGCTCCCGTGGCAGAGGCCAGGAGGCCTCCCCAGGAAGGAGGCTGGCCGGGGGCTGAGAGAAGACAAGAGGTCAGTCCTCAGCTGCTCCTGGCACGAGACTCTCCATGGCCAGCCGCCAGTGGGCTGAGGAGTGGAGGGAGCCAGGCTAGGGCCAGCTGGGCTCACTGGGCCCCCTCCTACCCTCCACTCCCACTCACTCCTCCCTGGCCCTCCCCCTGGAGCTGCAGAGCAAGCTGCTGCCACAGGGCTGACCAGGGCCTCTCCCCCTGGCCCTGCCAACAGCCCAGCCTGGGTCTTCGCAGCCATAAAACGCAGGTGCTGGTGGGGAGGCTCCACCGCTAGATGAACGGCCTCTGGTGTGCAGGGGGTGCTCATAAATGAGTGCTAGAAATATGTCTGGCTCAGAAGCCAGTCCTTGCCCGGTCTGAGGAGGAACGGCCTCTATGGTGGTTGGGTCAGCCTCCCACTGAACCTCCCCCAGGACCACTGAGGGCAGGTGGGTGTGTCGGACTTCACATGGCAAAAGCTGTGCTGGAGGGGAAGGGGGAGAGTCCCACGGCTGGAGAGGCTGGGCCCAGCTGGGGAGTCTCAAGGCCCCTACTCAGAACCCCCACCACACCCAGCCCCCGAGGAGCCCCTGCTGGGCACCGATGGATAAGGGGCTCCGAATCTAGAGCTCTTCCCTGGCCCCCTGCACCTGCACCCCGCCCCAGACACAGGCTCAGGCTCTCACAGTGAATTCAAGCTTTATTGCCACACAAAGACTCTTCTGCTCCCCATGGGCCAGCTCTGTGCCTGGGAGAAGCCTGCTTGCTGGGCTTGGCTTGGAAGCAAACAAGCCAGGGCCAGGAGAACGGGGGTGTGGAGGGGCTCGGGGAAGGGAGGTCCTAAGAGACCCCCACCCCAGGTGTCCCTGAGTGGTGCTCAGCCCCAGGGCCTCGGGGGGCTGGTTTGTGTTGGGAGGGGGCTCATCCTGACCCTCTCCTGGGGCCCCAGGCACGCTGGGGGAGGGGCACCCCACAGAGCCCCCTCAGCCCACCAGGACACCCTCCTCCAGGGAGCAAGGAACATGCGTGCAAGCACACACACAGCTGCCCGCCCGTGCCACACGCCGACAGTCAGCAGTCCAGGCCAATAGACACCAGCAGGTCCTCAAGTGCTCGTAGCCGCTGCTGCGCCTCCTCGATGGCACTGTAGGTCTGCACCGTGCTGGCCACATGGAAGCGGATGTCGTCCACCAGCGGGATGGAGTCCGTCTCCTGCCGGGCAGCCACGGCCGCCGCCTCCTCCCGCACGGCCTCCACGAAGTCCTCCCGCTCCACCAGCTGTGGACAGGCCAGCTCAGAGCACGCCGGCCGGCTGCCCTCAGCCTGCCCCACCCACCACGGCTGCCCCAGGCCCACCTTCTCGATGACCTTGGCCATGTACTCAGTGCACTGGTCCTCGAGGCGCGCCAAACGGAACAGCTTGGCCACGCGCCACACCCCCACCACGTTGTCCTCATCCAGCAGCTGGGCCAGGCTGCGGCCACAGAGCCGCTTCAGGCCAGGCAACAGGTACATGTCGGCCACGCTCAGCACATCGTAGGCCGCCTCGGGGGGCAGCTGCAGTGAACGAAGGGGTTAGGGGAGGATGAGCCGCAAGGTCACCGGGGACCACTCGGGGCCCTAGCAGCAAGGCTGGGAGCTATTAGGGAGATGGTGGAGGCTGCAGGTAGGGCAGGAGCTCCCTCTCAGGCCTCAGGGTGACAGGCCTCACCTGTCCCGATGGTCACACCCCCTAGCCCAGCCAGATTGCTGCAGGCATCCGTGGGACCAGAGAGCTTGGCAGAGACGGGTTCCCACACCTTAGGCCCTTAACCAGGAGAGAGAAGCTGAGCTGTGAAGCACACAGACCCACACTCTGAAATCCTAGCTGTGGGACCCAGGCAAGTCACTTCACTTCTGTGTGCCTCAGTTTCCTCTCTGGGCAGTACAACCATGCCTGCCTCTGTTGTCAGAAAACAGAAGATGCTTTTCCAAACTGAGGCAGGAACCCCCCCCCCCCCAAGGCAGCAGAGTAACTCTTTACCGGCTCCCTTCCACCTACACCTGGACCCTGTGCTCGGAGAGACCACAGGTTCAGGCTCGGCTCCCATCCAGACTTTGGACGGGCAGAGGGAGAGGCTGGAGACAGGGCAGGCAGGACCTCTTCGAGCACATCCAAGCCACACGCACTGCTTACTCAGGCTGGGCTCCACCTGTGACACACATCCATCTGCACAAGACCTTAAAAGACCACAACTATCACCATCCCCACTTTCTAGAAGGGGAAGACTAAGGCACAGAGCCACTGAGGAACCAGCCTAGGGTCACACAGCTTGTGAGCAGCTAACCCAGCGTCAAACCAGGTTAGGAGCCCAAGTCCACACTTACAGCCATTACATACTGTCCTCAATGGCAAAGCTCCCGCAGGAGTGTGGCAGGGAGCGGGGGAACATGGACCCCGGGTGGCAGGGGCCAGAGCTGAGCTATGCTGCAGGAGGAATGGAGGCCGGGAAGGGTGCCCACGTAGAGAGGCTGCTAGGCTTACAAATGGGGACCATGTGAGGTGAACACAGGCTGACATCACAGCCCAGCTTGTCCCCCAGGCCCCACTCCTGACAGAGGCCACACAGCCCCACCTGCCTGCTTGGCAAGTACGGCCACTAAGTGAGTTCTCTCCTGGGCCACAGGAGAACGGTGGGTGTGGCCTCCACCTGGCCTATGACAAAGGAAACAGTGTGTTTCATTTTATTCTTCCTCCTAAGCTGTGAGTCAGCCTGCACCCCAATATCCAATATCCAGATGCACAGGACACCTCCTCAGGTGCTGTGGACCAGGTCCAGCCCACTCTGTGTTTCGTAATGAATACAGAGTGGGACACAGCCATACCCACTCATTTCTGCACGATGTTGACACCTAGTCCTCAGAGAAGGCTTGCTGACTGCCCCCAGGCCATGTCAGGGTGACAAGATGGAGGGGATAACCTGGGTCCCCGCAGGTCACCTGTCCTGGCGCACTCACTTCAGACGTGAAGGAGAGCAAACATCTCTCTCCTTTATGTGATTGTATTTGGGGGGGGTCTCTTTATCATGGGGCCTTTTACACACACACACACACACACAGCACACCTTCGGCAGCAGTTACTGCTGCCCATGTCACCCATGCTCTGAGGATGCTCTGGGCCAGTTGAAGACCCAGGGAAGCAAAAGCACAGGAGACAGAAATCCAGAACCCTGGAAATGGACAGCAATCCAGAGGCAGGAGGCGCGGCGCTCCCCACTGTTGTGGTAATTCAGGGTTACTCTCCCTACCCACCCTCCAACCGAGGACCTGGGGACCCCAGGTAGCTCATATTAAATCCCAAGTGTCATGTGCTCATGATGTGGCTCTTGCCACTCATTCCTGTTCTGGAACCAACCAAGGTCCCCTCTGCCTGAAAGAAAAACCCAAACGCGTCCCATGCTTCCTCTCCAACCTCAGAGCAGAGCAGACCAGCCCCACAGAGCAGAGCAGGACACAGGCACTCCCTTGAAGCCCCGGAGCGACCCGGCTGCACACCTGTCCCGATGGTCACACCCCCTAGCCCAGCGCACACAGCCTGCTCGAGCTCCGCACCTCTGTGTGGTCACTATAGATGTAGTAGAGCACGTGGGTGAAGATGTCAGGCGAGATGCCATGGAGAGTGATGGCCAGGAGGCCGCCTGAGGCCTCCAGCTCCTCGTTCTCTCGGAAGTGGTCGTCCAGCAGGGCCCGGAAGTAGTCGCTGCGGCCGCAGAAGAAGGCCTGGGGGAGGCTGGGCTAAGGAAGGGTGGGGGCCAGTGCCTGTCCCCAGAGCTGGCCGGGGACATAAGGCAAGGGGGCGGGGATGGGGGGGCGGTAAGGGACGGCACCTTGTGGCAGAGAAAGCTGCAACCTTCCACCCGGAAGCAGACATCAGGACAGCTGTTGAAGCCGTCGGGGCAAGGGAAGGGCAGCTCCCCGAGATCACCCTGGGAGATGAAGGAAGAGACACCATTGGAGCAGGTGGGACACAGGAGAGCAGCCAGTCCTAGCCACAGGTCTAGTCTAGCTCGATCTGGAGGGATGGCCTGCAGCCCCATTTGCAAATTGAAGTGTGACAACGACCCAAGTAAAGTGGGCTCAGAGAAAGGGACTGGCTCCAGCCCAAGGATGGAGCCAGGCGCGGGGCTTGTCTACCATGGCCACGTCCACATGGGGCCCCACCCTCCTTGTGCTTACACGGAGCTCCGGGGGCAGGGCGCAGTCGGCCAGCAGGGCCATGTCCTCCCGAAGCCGGGGATCTGCCGGCGGGGGCTCGATGGTCAGCACCTTCACACACGTGCCTGGCTTGGAAGCCACTGTGGAGGGGACAATACAGCTGCAGGGCCCGGGGGCTGCTGGTTCCTGCCCGACACCCTGACCCCAAGCCTGGACTCACCGAACTCAGACACTTTCTCACACTTGGTCTCCAGGTCGCTGAGCAGGTCCCACAGTTGGCACTGCTTGGCCAGGCGCTCACAGTCACTAACATGCTCCACGCCGACGTCCAGGCGGCCTAGGGGAGACACAGGAAGCTCAGGGCCCGAGAGGAGCTCTCTGTGGTCCCCAGCACCAAGGCTCCCAGATCTCCTTCCTGCCTTGGTTTGCCCCCTCAAGAGCCACTGCCTGACTTCCATAGGCCCCAGGACAGATGGAAGGGGACTTGGTGTGTAGGTGGGACAAGCTCCTCCTGAGTAGACCCTCCAGCTTGCTGTTTCCCAGCCCACCCAGGAGGCAGCTAGAACAGCCCCACGCTGCAGGGCACAAGTTCCAGGAGGTACAAGGGGGGCCCAAGGCCCCCGTTTCTGCTGGACAGAAACCCCCTCCCTGCCAGTGTCCCGCAGGCTCAGAGATTCACCTGTGTACAGGTACTGCAGCAGGGCCCCAAAGGCCACGGGGTTGATCTGCAGGCAGGGAGACCAGGAGGGAAGGTCAGAGGCGGCCACCCAGCATAAGCTCCCTGCTGTCCCTCCACCTGCCCCTGGGAGGGACACACCAGTGGATGCCTAAGGACCACGACATTCTTGCCCTTCCATTTGGTGTCCAGCATGTTGGCAAAGTAGGCACTGCGTGCACCCAGCACACAGCGATGTGCCCGGAAGGGCTTCCCGTGCACCACAAAGACCACGTCACTATGGATGCCCTGCTCCAGGAGCCTGGGGAGGAGCAAGCGGAGCAGGTGTTCAGCAGGCCCTTCCCCCAACCCTGCAGGAGGGTCCTCAGCCCTACCCCATGCACACCCAGCCCTGCACCCCATCTCACCGCTGCAGGAAGTCATCGTAGTAGTCCCGCCTCCTGCAGGAGGCTGTCACCTGCTTGTAATCGCGCAGGGCCCGGCGGATGGGGTCGCTCAGTGCCCCGTAGAGGCAGCGCTCCCCATCAAAGGTGTTGGCTTCACAGCGGGCTCCTGGGGGCAGCAGGGCTCGCCAGTCAGCAGGCTCGGGAACATGTACACTGCGGCAGGGACAGGGTCTGGGGGGAAATCCTAATCTCTCCCCCTGCAACCTTCCCACGTGTAGGGCCCAGCCCTGGACTTCGGAGCGCCTGCCAAATTATCCTGGGCCCACTCTGACACCAGCATCTTCTCTGCCAGGGCCTGGGCACATGGGCATGTCTTGGTACCACAGACCACAAACAGAGCAGGCTCAGAGACCACTCTGCTCTAGGCCCCGGACACAGCCATAAACACACATCCCAGTCCTGACTAACCGATCCTCCAGTGTGGCGGTGGACAATGAACATGTTAACAAATGATGTCAGGTGCTATGAAGAAAAAGAAAGCAAGGCAAAGTGGTTGTGGCTGCCACACAGGGAGGCCAAAGAAGGTCACTGTGTCAGTGACAACACACAGAGACCTGAATGGAATGAGGAAGTCAGCCATGCAAAGATCTGAGAAACAGCAATGTAAATAGGAAGAACAGTGAGTGCAAAGACCCTGTGGTAGAAGCAAACTTGGAATGCGAGAGCACCAGAGAGGCCAGTGTGGCTGGAAGCGTGAGCACATGGGGGAGCCAACAGAGGTGAGGCCAGAGGGGAAAGAGCAGTTCACTTAGAAGCACAAAGACTGGCAAGGCAGTGTAGTTTTATGCTAAATGCAAATGGCAGGTCTTGGGGAACTTTAAGCCTATCAGACTCGTGAGACCCATCAGGCTGCAATATGGAGCATGGACTGTAGGTAGGGCAAAAGGGGCAGACAGGAGACCAGAGGAGGCTGGCTTTGGGGCTGGGCAGAGAGCTATAGTTGGGCTGGGTGGTGGCTGTGGAGATGGGGAAGTGGACATAAGAAAACAGGTTCCAAAAGTAGAACCCACAGTACTTGCTGACTGGGTGTGTATAGCGGTGAAGAAAGGACAGGACTTGAGAGTGTCTGCAAATGCAACCCCCCCCACACACACACACGCATGCATGCATGCACACACGCATACAGAGCCCCGGCTCCTTCTCTCACCATTGGCCAGAAGATAAAGTACTAGCTCTTCATGCCCACAGAGGCAGGCGTAGTACCTGAGGGGGGGGAAAGGAGGAGTATGGGAGGCTGTTATGAGGCCTGAAGGCCCCACCCCCACACACACACCTGCCATGACCACCCACCCACCCGGCACTCACAAGGGGGTGCTGTCCCACTTGTCCCGCACATTCACCTCCACGTCCCGTTGCTCCAGCAGGTACCTAGGCAGGGAGGAGAGCAGTGTCTGAGTCAGGACAGGTTCGCGGTCTGTGAGAGGAGACCCACAGAACGGAGAAAGAGAGAAAACATCGATCTTGGCTGAGAGAGGTCTCTCCCCTATGTGAGGGCAGGTGGCAGGCAGGCCAGAGCAGGAAAGGCATTCAACCAAAGGGACCAACACAGGTAGACACGGTGCTGAGGGGAGAACTCCTAAGGGAAATGGAGAACCTCAGAAGCAGGAGCCCAGAGCTGGCCTGAAGGCATCCGTGAGAGAGGAGGGGGTTTAGGGCTTCTCCCACAGCCCCCTGGCTGCTTGTGCCAGCAGACTGGATAGGGGAGACTGGACATAGGGAGACCAAGGAGAAGGCTTCTACAGGTGTCCTGCTGGTGTGGATGCATGAAGAGCAGTGAGAAGATTCAAAAGGCAGAAGTCAGGAGACATGGTAGCTGATGGGATGTGGCAGGTGAGGGGGATCATCACGGATGGTGATGAAGCCATCACTGAGGGCAGGAAGCCTGGGTGAGATGTCCAAGTTGGACTGGGAGTGCTCTTCAGTTGCACTCAGCTTTGGGGGTTATCAGCTAAGTCCTTGGTGAGATCTGATGCTGGGGAGGGGCCAGGGATGCTGTGGGAGTTGGGAAGCCTGGGACCAGCCCAAGGGAGCAAGTGGTGGGTCAGAGCCAGGGAGCAGGGAGGGAAGGGCCCACGAAGTGAGGTGCCCCACACCCAAATGGGCCCTCCCTCACTCCCTGTTTTACGGCGATTTCAGCGCCAGATTTGCCTTAACCGCATTTAGGAGTTTCCGAATCCCCGGGGATCAGAGGTTGATTCTGGGTCCTACGTGTTCCCAGCGTGCCGGGCCCTGAGCGCATCCGTGGAACGGGCCGAGTCTGGAGTCCTTGGCCCCCCGGGGTCTGACCTCCCGGTTCTGTAAGCTCAGAGGGCGACCCTCGTCTCCGCTCACTCGTCCGGGGCTCCGGGGCTCCGGGGCAGCGCTCTCCCTCAGAAGCCCGCGCGGACCCCAGGAGCAAACCCGCGCGGGCGCTGCGTCCCGGCGCACCCCGGTCGGAAGGCCCCGCTCGGGCGCCCAGGCGCTCCTGGGGGGCCGTCCGCGACTGGTCGGGCTCCGGAGGCGCGCGCCCGTCCGAGCCGGTCCGCTGCACGCGGGGGGCCAGCGGCGCCGGAGGGCGCCCCTCCCACCCCGCACCCCCGGGCCGCGGGGTCCTCACCGCACTCGGCCCACATCCCCCTTCCTGCAGCTGGCGAAGAGGTCGCTGGTGTCCATGGTGCCGGCGGCGCGGACCCGGGCCGAACGACCTCAGGCGGCGGCGGCGGAGGAGGAGGAGGCGGCGGCGGCGGCGGAGGAGGAGGCGGCGGCGCGCCCCGGCCGGATGTAAACACACGCGGCCCCGCCCCGCCCCGCCCCGCCCCGCCCCGCTCCGCAGCGGCACCTGGCGCCGGGAGGACCAACCCGGGCCGCCCGCCCCCCGCGCCCCCCGCGCCCCGGAGCAAGAACGAGGCGGGCAGGCTGACGGGCTGGGCCCGGCGTGGTCTCCGGGCGGCTTTAATGGGGGTCCCGGGGCGCGGCCCCTGGGGCCGTCAGGTGGGAATGGGGAGGGCTGTGCCGAGACTGTTCCGCGAGCCGGTGGGAAGCGGGAGGCCCCGCGCCGAGGGCCGAGGCCGGGAGCGGGGGCGCGGCAGTGCGCTCCGGGTCCGCCCGGCCCCTCCCGGCGCAAGCCCAGCGGGGCGAGGGCACCGGCCGCGGGGGACGGCGGCCCGGAGCTGCGGGCGAGCGGGCGACCTCACAGGTGCGTGTCCTCCTCGAACACATCCGAGTCCTCGGGGTCCCGCTTGCCGCCCATGAGCGCGCTCCAGCCTCCCGGACCGTTGACGGCCCCGCCGCCGTTCAGGCTGGGCTGCTTCTCCTGCATCTCCGACTGGCTGTCGCTGGCCACGTCCAGCGTGGGGTTGTCGTGGCAGCCGTTCTCCACGAAGCGCAGCTCCTCGCCGTGCGACTGCGGTGGGGAAGCGGGCGGCTGGCCGAGCACCGCGGCCGGGCCCCCGCCCACCCGAACAGCGAGCCACGCGCATGGCTCCTTCCCTGGTCTGTGAAACCCTGCACAGGGACACCCCCGCCCCGGCCTCCAGCGGTCCCTTGACAGATGCCAGCTCCCTTCTGTTCTGTTCTCACAACCAAACTCCTCATGGTCCTCTGCACTGAACAACCGGTGGCCCCCCTGACATCATCTGATCCTTCCAACAGCCTCTGCACTGTAGCTCTAGCACCTGTCAGGGCTGGTGCCCTGCAGACATGAGGGACAAATTGGGTGCCAGGCTCTGGATAAGCAGTTGTACTTGGACTACCTCATCCCAGGACAATTACCGCCACCTCACCTGCACGTGAAGACACGGAGTCTCAGATGACTGGACTTGCTGGGTACCCTCTCCTCCACGGGCACCACCTCCTACCCAAACCCTCTGGTGGGATGTGACCCTATGCTCACCACGTGTTTGAGCTTGGGCAGCCGGCGCTGCCAGCAGTTATAAAGCAGGCCCAGCACGATGATGATGACACAGATGGCACCGATGACCACCAGCACCACAAAGAGCGTCCCGTAGTCGCTGCGCACTTGGCTGGCCCGTGCCTGGCAGCTGCTTGTAGTGGAGTAGTTCTGGATGCCAATCTGGGGGTGGGACAGGCCAGTTTCCTCAGCTGAGGTCCTGGGCTCAGGACAGGAGGCTGGCATACTCCTGACTACACTGCCTCAGAGGCCTGGACCTGTGCTGGCCTGGGGCACTATCCCTGTTTCTATCTGTTCACCAGAGGGCAGCCCCAAGTCTCAATCCCATGTCTCCATTCCCGACCTCCCCTCCCATCCTGGCTATGGTTCTGCCCTGACCCTGTCTCTGCTGGGGCAGAAGTCTCGCTCCACTACTGAAACAAGCTTCCACCTTGGACATGGAGGTATTCTGGCATCATTCTGACCATTATGGGCTATAGATAGTGTAGACTGGGATGCTGGGGACAGTCCACATCCTTGGCCACCACCAGACTCTCAGCTAGGAAGCTAGGGAGGACCCTTTTCCCACTAAAAGCAGGTGGTCACCAGCAGCATTTGGCTGCCAGTACCCCTGCCACACTGCAAGCTGTCGTGGGTAGGCCACCTTCTCAGGCCTAGAGGCTGCTATGCCCACCTGAGGTGAGGCAGGCATTCTCTCCACAAATCAGCATCTCGAGCAGAGAGCAGGGAAGGGGAGGGGTCACCCTTGTCAGATGACAGGTGCTAGGGTGAGGGTCGCGTCTACTAGCTCCCAGTACAGAGACCTGGGAGCCTCCCTTTCTGCCTTGGGCTCCCCTATCTAAGGCCCAGTATGCATCTCTTCCAGGGGGTCTTTGAACATCCTATTTCCAGTATTTTAAAAAAGTCTGCTGACTTTTTAAGTTATCAAAGATCTTTGCTTGGTTCAACCACCAATGAAATTGCTAAATTTGCCAGACCAAGTCAGTCTGAATAGTGTCCAGTAAAGCTAGAACACCCAGGGGCGGGGAGAGCCAAGAGTTTCTGTGGGGGAGCAAAAGATCAAGGCCAGCCCAAGTTTCTACCTGTCCACCCTGTCTCCCCCTGCCATGTTCATGACCCCAGAATTTTACAACTGGAAAGGCCCTTGGTAACCAGGTAGCAAGGACAGCATCGTGTTTAAAGGCCTGGGCTCTTCAATCATTCAGGCATGGTCCAAAGCCTGGCTCTGTCGCTTCCTGGCTGTGTATTCTCGGACAAGTCCACCCCCCTTCTCTGGGCTTCAGCTCTCCTCTCAAATAGGGCACCAATGGTACGCTTTGGGGTACCTTGTTTAATCCTCACGAGGCCTGGGCTGACGCTGAGAGCTGGGTGAGAGAACCCAGCATAGTCTGGCACTCTGTAAGCATTCAGTGTGCTTATCAAGAAACCCCAAACCGCCAGCCCAACCACCTTTCCGCCTTACGCATGATAGATAAGGAGGTGGGGCGCACAGTCATGCACAGCTCATGTCTCCCAGCTGTGAAATACTGCAGAGCCTTGGAGAAGGGGGAGGACTGATGCCAGGTGGTGGGTTTCACAGTGAGGAGCTGGCACGGTGGCTGTCCTGAAGAAAGATGGTGAGGAACCCGAGTCCTCCCTTTCAGATACAGTAGAACAAGGAGCAAGAGGACCAAGGAGGAGGACCAAGGGGGGCCTGCCCCTCCCACAGGCCCCGACTCTACTTAGCCCTCCACAGGGGTGGCCAGCCTGCTCCTCAGTGCGTATCTCAGGGCCCAGCCATGCAGCTGGCCAACTGCCCTGGGTCAGGGCTGCCTCTCAGGATGGCATGACCGTCTCCTGAGCCTGAGCCCTGTCCCTTCAGACAGTGCCTAGCTGATGGCTTCTGAAGCACGCCCAAGCCTGTCATGCTTTCTCCTGTGGTTTCTGGAACTGCATCACGCTGTCCCACCCCACCAGGTCTCTGATCAGTTCCTGGGCCAGACACGGGGTTGCTCCCACTACCAACCCACAAGACTCCCACTCACCAGTCCAGATCCTCCTCGGGGTCCCCTCCCCTCTGAGTCCTGTCCTGATCACCACCCCCTCTGGGCCCTCTCACTCCAGCCATCTTGCAAACACTGCGGTTGTGTGTACATGTTCCTACACACTCTGTCTCTCCCATGGGAACTGTCTTAGGAGAACTGAAAGGAGGAGCTGCCCAGAACAAGAGTCCGTCTTCTGCTCCTGGCACTACCACACAGGCTATCTCCTACCCTCTGCTCCCAGAGCTCTAAGGAATGAGAGGGGAGCAGGTCCCTGCCCTCTTACCTCCACCAGATTCCTTCGGATGTCACCCAGCATGGAAAGGACATCTTGAGTGGGCATCACCCCTGGGGGGAGACATCATCTTCAGTGCACCCTTGGCCCTGGGGCGACCCCAGCTCCCTGGGACAGCCTCTGGCCTGAGCTTCTGGGAGCTTGCTTCCCCACTCCCAACCACAGGAAGGCCTCAAGGTGTGTGCGTTTCCACTCTCTCCTATGCTTGCTTTCTGCTGGCTAACTCGTTCAAAAGGACTGAGTGGATGCCCACCACGTGGCAGGTGGGACAGCAGGCAGTCACTCCCACAGCCCCATACTGCTGCATTTTGAACATGCCCCCTCTGCAGCCCACAACTCAGCATGCGGTGCCCATCGTCTCCCTCAGTGCTGAAACCACACCTCTTCTCCTCCTAATCCTGACGCTCACACCCTCCACCCCTTCTCCAGAACTCCAGTTCAACTGCAGTTGAGCCCTATACTAGAGGTCCAGCCACTACCTCATCCTGCTGTCCTAGAGGTCCAAGTTCAGAGCCCTATCTGCATGCTTTCCTGTGGTTCTGCAGACCTCCCGTGGCCCTCAGGAAACAGTGCCGGCTTCATGCTGCCTCCCTGGGCCCTTCCTTCTGCATGCTGCCCCCGCTCACCCTGCTCGCCCACCAAGGTCATTAGAAGGTGCTGCTCCTTCTCACTGGGCTTGCTCAGGGAGATGTGCCAGTCCCCGTGGCGGCCACTGCCGTGGCGGGGCAGCACCTCCTCCACCAGGGCCAGAAGCTGCAGCCCTCGGTGCTGCCGGAACACCTCCTACAAGGACAAAAAGAGAGCCCCCATGCCTGGTAAGGGAGAGGGCTCTACTAACCCCCTGCCTCCAGGTTGCCCCAACACCACCCACTCCAACCTCCAACCTCCCAGTGGCCAAACACCGGGAAAGGCCAGCTGGCTCTTCTAGAGGGGGTGTTCTTGTAGCCCTGGGGACCATTGAGACACTGTGAGCTTGGCCTTTGGGCAGAACTGTGGAACAGCAAGGCACACACCTACTGGTTCCCCACAGGCATCCAGTTGCTCCTTACTGCCTGGGCTGCTCACATGTGGAAAGCATGGTGTGTGCCCAGGGGTACTCACAGCTGAGCCTGGAGACAGAGATGCTCATATGCAACAAGTCTGGGAAGTGGGTGTCTCATGTGAATGGAAGTATGCTGGCCAGGCTGGAGTATTCAAGTGTGTAGTGCAAGGGATGAATAGACTAGGGTGTCAGGGGTACAATATGCACACTGCCATACAGCCACCAAACCCAGGAGGGGAGGTGGGAAACAGTGACATGCTCATCTCTTGTCATTGCAGAGATACAGCCCAAAGTTGGGGAGTCAAGAAAGATGTCTGAGTACTTTTATGGTGGCAGTAGAGAGTAGAAGAATGAAAACAGATATGGTTAAAATGGTAATCCCTGGAAGCAGGGCCAGGAGCAGAAGGAGGGATATAAGCAGATTTTGTTCTCATCAGACACTCTCATACTCTTTAGATTTTCCTCACCTTGTGTATATATAATCATGTAATTTTAAAAATGAAACAAGAGGCAGGTACCGGCCCAGAACTCAGTGAGTGGCAGAAACCCAGGCAGGCCACCAATCTCGCCCCGTCAGGGAAAAGACCCTCACTGGCCCTGTTGCTGCTCCCCACCCCCAGGCT
Organism: Canis lupus familiaris; assembly: GCF_011100685.1. Taxonomy (NCBI): domain Eukaryota; kingdom Metazoa; phylum Chordata; class Mammalia; order Carnivora; family Canidae; genus Canis; species Canis lupus. Next base: position 1,778,053 of record NC_049241.1, on the reverse strand, counting down.
CTGCTTCAGCAGCCTTCTCTCTCTTGTCCTCAGGGAATCACTGACCTCTGCTCCTGGCCTCCAAAGCTTTGAGCAAGATACCTGCCCCAGCTGTTTAGCACTCTTCTGAGTACACTGCCTTAGAGCTTTGAGCTTTGAGCCAGGGCTGCCTGTAAGGCCCAGGCACCTCATCAGACCACGTGGGGTTCTAACATTCCTAATTCCTTTCCATTAGAGCCCAAGCTAGTGAGCCTTCCTGATCATCATGCCAATCTAAAGGCTACCACAGGGACCGAAGTTCCTTGTTACCTTGGCAAGTGCCAGGTGCAAGCTCAAGCCTTGGCACTCACTCGCCGAACAGAAAGCCTACTTGGTTCCGAATTTGGGAGAAAATTGGTACCTAGAAAGCTAGGAAAGCCCTTTTTCCAAAATAGTTCTTACTGTCTTCATGTGCATGTGTGTGTATGTGTATGCAGGGAAAGGGGACACACCTGCATCTGCCTGAGCAGCACGCACTGCACCCAGCAGCCTCCCTGCTTACAAAAGAAACACAATCCTACCCACAGGCAAATCCTCCCCCATGCCACGGGCCTGGGATCCCCTACATGTGCATACCCCACATTTCCTGGGTCAAGATGTCTGCCTGGCATAAGCCCACAGATGCACAATGTCTATTCTGGCAGTGCCTGATGACTATATATTTCATGCTATTTATTTTGCAGATGGGAACTGAGTGTCAGTGGCCTGGGGAGAAAACTCTGAATTTGGAATCAAATAAATCTGGGTTCAAATCCTGATTCTTCAGAAATTTCATCAAAGAAGACATACATGTGGCCAACAAGCACATGAGAAAATGCTCTGCATCACTGGCCATCAGGGAAATACAAATCAAAACCACAATGAGATACCACCTCACACCAGTGAGAATGGGGAAAATTAACAAGGCAGGAAACAGCAAATGTTGAGAGGACGTGGAGAAAGGGGAACCCTCTTGCACCATTGGTGGGAATGTGAACTGGTGCAGCCACTCTGGAAAACTGTGTGGAGGTTCCTCAGAGAGTTAAAAATAGACCTGCCCTATGACCCAGCAATTGCACTGTTGGGGATTTACCCCAAAGATACAGATGCAGTGAAACGCCGGGACACCTGCACCCCAGTGTTCATAGCAGCAATGGCCACAATAGCCAAACTGTGGAAGGAGCCTCGGTGTCCATCGAAAGATGAATGGATAAAGAAGCTGTGGTTTATGTATACGATGGAATATTCCTCAGCCATTAGAAGCAACGAATACATACCGTTTGCTTCAATATGGATGGAACTGGAGGGTATTATGCTGAGTGAAGTTAGTCGGAAGGAGAAGGACAAACATTATATGGTCTCATTCATTTGGAGAATAGTGAAAGGGAATCAAGGTGAAAGGAGAGAAATGAGTGGGATATATCAGAGAGGGAGATAGAACATGAGAGACTCCTAACTCTGGGAAACGAACAAGGGGTGGTGGAAAGGGAGGTGGGCGGGGGGATGGGGTGACTGGGTGACGGGCACTGAGGAGGGCACTTGATGGGATGAGCACTGGGTGTTATGCTATATGTTGGCAAATCGAACTCCAATTTAAAAAATATACAAAAAAAATCCTGGTTCTTTTTTAAGTTTTTTTGTTTTGTTTTGTTTTGTTTTAATTCATGAGAGACACAGAGAAAGAGAGAGGCAGAGACATACACAGAGGGAGAAGTAGACTCCCTGCAGGGAGCCTGATGCAGGACTGGATCTTAGGATCCTAGGATCATGCCCTGAGCCAAAGGCAGAAGCTTAACCACTGAGCCACCCAGGTACTCCTCAAATCCTGGTTCTGCCACTCATCAGCTCTGCGACCTTTAACAAAACACTGCACCTCTCTGAGCTTCAGTTTCCTCATCTGAAAACATGGGCTTTGGTCCTAACGCCATTTTAATGTGAGGATTAAAAGTACTTACTCAGTCACAGGTGCCAGGACAACTGGCTATCCCAGTGTAAAAGAAAAAAAATGTACCTTGACTCATACTTCATATTACAATTAATTCTAGATGGATTCCAGATTACAGCTTTGAGAAGTAAGCACAAAATGCTATCTTCAGGGGTGCCTAGGTGACACACTTGGTTGAGCGTCCAACTCTTGGTTTCGGTGCAGACTGTGATCTCAGGGTCATGAGACTGAGCCCTGCATTGGGCTCCATGCTCACCACAGAGTCTGCTTGAGTTTCTCTTCCTTTCCCTCTGTCTCTCCCACGGCCCCGCCCCCATGCATGTGCTCTCCCTCTCTCTCTAAAATAGATAATTTTCTTAAAAAATAAGAAAGCTATCTTCATGAACTCAGAGTAGGCGAAGATTTCCTAAATGGACTTGAAAAAACTAACCAGGGGCACCTGGGTGGCTCAGTGGTTGACAGAGACATGGAGGAACCAGACCTGACACACACTGCTGGAGGCAGTATAACTTGGTACAAACACGTTGGAAAGTTGTCAGACAGCATCCATTCAAGGTGAATATATGCAGAGACCATGTCCCTGCAATGCCACCCAGGAGAACTGTATTCATATGCTCACCAAAATATGGGTGCAAGAACATCCACAGCAGCATATGCCCTACAGCCTGAAGCTGGGAACTACCCAAAGGCCCAGCAGCATCAGAATGGATACAGTAATGGAATACTATACAGATGAACAAACTTCACTACATGAAGCCATCTAGATAAATCTCAAAAACAGAATGTTTAGTGCAAACAGCCAGACACAAAATACTACCTAATGAATCTTCATAAAAAGTTCAAAAGCATGCAAAAATCAACGTATGTGGTTACAAATCAAGAAAATGGTTTCCCTGGAGGGAGCAGTGTCTAGAAGGGAGAATGAGAAGGGCTTCTGGTGGTGTTGATCATGTTCCATGTCTTCATGTGGGGGCTGATTACATGGCTGTGGTCCCTTTGGGATGATCCATCAAGCTACGCACTTATGATCTGTGTGCTTTTCTGCATGTATATTGTAAGTCATTAAAGCTCTTCTTTTTTTTTTAAACTTTCTTTTTTTTTTAAGATTATTTATTCATTAGAGAGAGAGAGAGAAAGGCAGAGACACAGGCAGAGGGAGAAGCAGGCTCCATGCAGGGAGCCCAATGTGGGACTTGACCCGAACTCCAGGATCACGTCCTGGGCTGAAGGCAGGAGCTAAACCACTGACCCACCTAGTCTGCCCCATTAGAGCTTTTCTTAAGTGCAATGCACTCATGAGTTTAAGTTATCTTCCCTGCTGGTCCTTCCCATACATCACACTGTTTCCCCCACAGTAGGGGGAAATCCAAGCACCCATTTCCAATGCCCTGAAGTTACATGCAACTTCTCCAAGTGTCTGGTATGGTCCTTATGGCAAACAGGAAGGAACACCCTGCCTATCATTTTGACTTGTGCCAATACAGCAGACAGAGCTGATGAAAGTCCTGCTCTGCCACCTTGGTACAGAGAAATACTGGGAAAAAACATAGGCAGAAGCAGAGGAAACTCGAAGCCAGAAGAGTGAGCAGGTGCCAAAGCTGCAGCAATTCCTAAGGGCCCAGGGTCCACAGATGGAACCTGGGAGCTGGAGACTTGGCTTTAAATGCTTATGTATTCTTGGCCCACGTGAGATGAAGAACTAGAGCAGAGTACCAGAATGGAACTGAAGCCTCCAAAGAGCAGCCCTTTCAGTGAAACAGGTACTTGAAAACATTCCTGCTCACCTGGAGGAGCTATAAGGGGCTCTATCATGTGCCTGTGTCCATGGGGAGGAGAAAAAGCATAAAATTGCCAAGACACTTTGTAGGCAGAAAAATAAGGCCCAATAAGCTTCAAATGAGAATCAGCTAGAAATGGAAAGTTGGTAATATCTAACAAACTGTATATGCAATCCCACTTCTAGAAACTTACTCTGAAGATACATCGCAACAGCACAAAAATACATACAAACAAGGTTATTTGATGCAGCCTTGTAAGTAACCACAGAATATCGGAAACCACCCAAATGCCCACACAAAGGAAATTTAATGAATAACCTACAATACATATACATAATGGGGTATTCTTCAGTTGTAAAAATAAAATGATTGAGAATAATCTCCATAAATTAACATAAAGTGATTTCCAGCAGATATCGTCAAGCAAGAAAAGCTAAATACAGAGGAATAATGTTATGGACTAAATGTGCGCCGCCCCCCCCCCCACCCCCACCCCCGCCTGCCCCCGGCCCAATAGTTTATGTTGAAGCCCTAACCCCCAGCACCTCAGAATGTTGACTATATTTGGAGATAGGTCTTTCACGAGGTGATTAATTTAAAATGAGGTTGTTAGGGTGGCCCCATCCAATACAATCTGATGGTGTCCTTATAAGAGGAGGAGATTAAGGACACAGACACACACAGAGGGACAACCATGTGAAGACACAGGGGTAAGATGGCCATCTGCAAACCAAGGAGACAGGCTTCGGGAGAAATCAATCCTGCTGACACCTTGATCTTGGACTTTCAGCCTTTAAAAAAGTGAGGGAATAAATGTATGTTTTTAAGCCATCCAGTGTGGTACTTTGTTATGACAACCCTAGAAAACTAATAAAAATATAAATAGTATGCTACATTTTCCTGCAAGAAAGAATGGAAGAAATTATACATCTATCTGCTTGTTTCTATGAAGAGAAACACAGGGAAGATAACCAGAAACTAATGAGATTGGTTACTTGGAGGGAGTGGGTGGGAATGAAAGGCGAGAGGTGATCGGGGAGGGGGTGTTTCTGTATGTAAGCAAACATTTTTGTGTCATTTAGATGTTTAGAACCATATTAATGTTTTACATGCTCACAAATACAAATATATCAACAAGGATGGGGTGGGAATCTAAAACTGAAGACAAACAGAAACCTATCTCAAATGTGTAACTACACCAAAAGAGAAAGGAATTAACTCAGGTAACCTCAGAGTCATCTAAAGATAAAAGAAGCTGAAAGAAGATCTTGAGTTTTGCTTATTAGTAGGTTTATGGTTGCAGTGGTGTGGTTAAAAACTGCAACCACTTGTCAAGTATTCTAGAACTGAACAAATGAGTAAATACACTAAACCTGTTGGGAGTTGGGTTTCTGTTGGTGAAAACTGTGCAACAGGAGAAGGCTGGGAAGAGCCAGTGGTCCTAGATTGGAACTGGAAAACTGGAATGCTAACTACTAAAGTCATCGTTATAAATATGTGTGGGTGCGTATATAAACATATACGAGCACATATATGTATGTGTATGTGCACTAATATAATATAATATAATATAATATAATAAATTATATTCTGCAGAGAAAAAATACAGACCTATCTCTCTTAGCTCTCTTCCAAAAGGGCCAAGGAACAATGACACCCCAGTAGCCATGAGTACACCAGGAGCCCAGATCTTGTTTCTAAATACCTTTTCCTCATTAGAAGGAACCAGGGCTCCATGAAGAAAGGGCCAATTCCAGGGTAGGGCTGGGAAGTACAAGACATAATGTGCACTCAGCAACTCAGGGGCCTCAGACAGAGGTTCAATTTCACCCCAGCTGTTTCTGCCTTCAGGTCTGCGATCCAGTCCTCTGTGCTGAGAGACGCTACTGAGAATTTCCTTTTGCCATACAGAACTCAAGGGCAATACCTCTGCTTTACTACTTTATCTTTCTGCTTCCTCTCCTGGATTTTCTTCCCAGGCTGCTTTCTAGTTTCCTCTGTGTGCATTACCTATGATATCTCAGGTAAAAGAGAAGAAGCTGTAAATCTGCACTGCTCTTTCTAAATCTTACAGATTAGATTCCCAGAATTGAAGCTTTATCTCACACGACTTTCTCTATGAGACTGTCAGCACTTCTCTCCCTATCATTCTCTGAAGATGTGTTCTCTGTAAAGCTCCATCATTTTGATGCACATTATTACTCCTATTACTTTTCAACAATGTCAAGGTCATTAAACACAAAGACAAGCTAAGGAATTGTTTCAGATTTAAAACCAAAGAAATATGAAAACTGAATGCTCTGCCTGGTTCTGGGCTAGATCCTAGACCCCTGATGAAATCTGAAGAAGGTCTATAAATTATACTTTTGTGTCCATCAGTGTGAACATTCTGATTTTGATCACTGTACCTTAGTGAACTAAAGGACTCTTCTTCTTCTGAAGACAAGACATATACACCAATGTTTCGAGAGGGAGGAACAGAAGGAAACAATGCCTTCAACTTGCTCTTGAATGATTTGGAAAAACGCTAAGAGCTGGTGAGTTTGGCTGAAAGATACATAGGATTTCTTTGTGCCAGTCTTCTGAAATTCTATCAAAACAAAAAGCTACAAAAGAACATGACAAAATCAAAGGCATTCTTTAAATAAGGGCTGATACAGATACATCTGAATATTATTCAGACTTTAAAAAGGAGGAAATTCTTACACACACTACAGCATGGATGGGCCTTGAGAACATTCTGCTAAGTGAAATAAAGCAGTCACAGAAGAACAAATGCTTGATTCCACTTGTAAGGCATACTTAGAGCCAAATTCCTAGAGACACAAAGTAGAATGGTGGTTGTTGGGGTCTGGGAGAGTGGTTAATGTGGACAGAGTTTAGTTTTACAAGATGAAAAGTTAACAACACGTTAACATACTTAACACCACTATAGTACCTTAAGATGATTAATTTTACATTAGATTTTTTTACCATGATAAAAAAAAATCCAGCATAAAAAAATGACTAATTAGGCAGAGATCAAATAATACATGAAGAAAACTAACGACAAAAAAAGGGGAGGCAGAATGAAAGCATTTTTATAAATGTATGTCTTATTTGGAAAGAGGAGACACATAGGACTTTAATGTTCAAATACACACACAAAATTTAAGGGTCTCAAGGACCCACACTGTGGTCTCTAAGTACCATTTCCCAATAAAAGCAATGAGGGCTTGGAGAAATGTTGATTTCATGTCTAGGGGAGGGAAAGTACAAGATGAGCCCAGAACATCTTATTATACCAGAAAGCAAGGAAACTATCAAACACTAACAGGCTGGTCAAAAAGACCTAGAAGCCAATGCAAAGAGGCTCTCACTGGCATATAAGCACCAGTAAAAATAAATAATCACTGCAACAGATTAAAACATACCAATCATGTTTTTAAAAACCCACTTGTTTATTATTTATAATGGGATAAAAGAAGACAACCTTATGGGTCACTTTTGAATTAAATACGTGCATATATTTTTACTTTTCCCCAAACCCACTAAACGAGATTAAAGCATTTTTTTGAGGTCTAAAACCACAAAGACAAAAACAGAAAGAGGAGACAAGAGCAATGAAGTCTGGGCACTGGAGGCATATGGATGAGTTAGGATTTCCTAATCTAGCAAGTCCTGAAGAGCCGAATCCTAAGCCAAAATGGAACAAGCTGAGAAGCAATCACACTTATGCTGTCAAACTCCCAACTAAAATGCTCTTGAATAAGCAGCACTGGTTACCTTTGGAAGGGAGGATGAAAATGGATCTAAAAATAGGAAAACTGTTTGAAACTCTGTTTAAGAAGCAGCTGGATCCCTAATTCCTCTCCCCAGCACTGCAGAGCTGACGAATGTCCCTGCCCCCTGGCAGAAGATTGGAACTTGATTCTGCAAAGAGGGTAAAAGAAAGGCCCTCTGACCTGGAGGACACTGGGTGCACCTGTGGCAGAGGCTCGTGCTCAGAGAGAGAATAAGTGAATGTATCCATGCACACGTGTTCTAACACCAGGGCGCCCAGCCATCTCCCCACCCTGGCTCCCACAACACTGGCAACCAGCCCTTTATGCTCTCAGGAGGACAGACGTTCCTTTTTCAAAGAATCTAGTCACCCAAGAGGAAGGATCTAAAAGTGTTGACATTAAAAATTGTCAAATGGCCCAGCCAGTCCACCCTCCTGAGAAGCCACAGGTAATAAACTCCACTACAAGCTGAAAGCTTCAACCAGCTTTTTGATGGCCCTCCTTAAATAGCTCACAATGAACCCACCAGACATCTGAGGAGCAAATGCGTGTAAGAAAAGCAAGACCTAAACTAACAAATAAGGAAAGTGACTTTTAAAAGACTGTTTCAATAACCCCCAGGAGATAAGACATTGCACGTGTGAATGAAACCAATCCTTCAAATTAAACACAGAGCACGGCAAGAACAAAAGGGCCCTTAGGAATTTAAGCATATGAAGACACTCCTCTTTTAGACAGGGGTGGGTGCCGGTTCAGCCCCTGGGTTAGACTAAGCCCTCCCCATCCCCAGGTGCTCCCTCTGCCTGCACTCTGCCGGCGGGCCCGTCCCCACCCTGCCCTATGGTCCCCGCCTAGCTCTGCACTCACACAGTCTATATTCTCCGTCATGTTCAGAATGATGTAGTTCTTCCCAGCCAGGTTGCTCCAGTCTTTGCAGATCACCTGCGCAGTAAAACAAAAAGAAGGGTGACAATTACAAAGGCATAAGGAAAGGCATCCAGAGAAAGTACGGACGGAAACCCTTTGAGCAGCTGGATGGTGAAGGCCAGGTGCAGGTTAGTGACAGCTAGGTGAGAGTTGACAGCCTCTGCAAGGTGGCATGCCCAGGCTCCAGCCCCAGATGTCTCCAGTCCCTGGAGGATGTCTTCAAGGACAGGCAGGAGAGGCCTGACAGGGCTTGCCCCAGCTATTGGCCTTCAGTGGCAACCCTGCAGGGGTTTCTTGTTCTGTAGGCTGAACGAAAACAGAACTGCAGGCCAGATACACAGGCTGGCAATTTGGGACTCCCTTCCCTCTGTCCTTTCTCACGTGTGAGCACACTGGCCTGGGCATATGCTGGGCAGGGGTGAGCAGGAGAGTAGGTGGCGACTGCACTAGGGGAGCAGGTACGGAGATGGGGGCAGGGGCACAGGTCAGGCAGTTGGAAGGCCACAGGTGGCAGCAGCAGCACTGAATGAGGCCATGCAGGCCAGGGGAACGGAGCTCTAACAAGAGCCCATGCAGGGCTATGAGGTGTGCGCCGCAAAAGTTTTGCTGGGGCTCTACATGCTATACTGGGGACACCCATCTCAGCCTGGCAGCCCCTCCCATCCCCACTGTGCAGCCAGGGGACCACCAGGGTCCTTAGAGAGAGAGACAGTCACATGGTCTTCATGTGCCCTCACTTTACCTGAGTAGAATCCCAGGGTATTCTGGACTGGGCTTCCGCAGCCTGTCCTTCCTGGGGCTGATGGCTATGGTCTTCTTGTCCCAAGGTAGCAGAGGAAGGTGTCAGTTCCACGTCTCGGGGGGCCAGGGGGAAAGAGGCTGAGGCTCCAGGGTAAAGGGGGTCTTCATCTGGTGTCTCAGCCCCGCTGGGAGCTTCTGTCTGAGGGAATGATGCCAAGGACGGCACTTCCCCTTGCTTGCCAGCCAACCCCACTGCTCCCACAGTGGCCTCCTCACTTGCCTCCTGAGGAGCCTCAAAGTCTACCCCATGCCCTGCCACTGGCAGCACTGTGCCCCCTGCCTCCTGGCTGACAAAGTCCTGACCCCCTGGGGTCACTGTACTTGGGGTGACTGCGGGTGGTGACAGGCTGGGCTCCATGCTGCTCCCCACCTCCACATCCAAAGAGGCCTGGTCCCCAGATTCTTCATGCCTGTATTTGGCAGCCCCTGACATCTCACTGCTTCTGGTGGGAGAAAAGCTGTGGACCTGAATTTGGGCTGCTTCTTGGGATCTGCTCACAGGCAGCAGCTCCTCTTCGTCCTCTTCTTCTTCCTTCTCTACCTCCCCCTTCTCCCTTTCCTCCTCCTCCTCCTCCTCCTCCTCTTCCTCCTCCTCCTCTTCCTCCTCTCCAGGAGCCAAATGCCAGGGTGGCTCCACCAGGTTCATCTTGGGCAAAGGGGAGGGCAGACTTGGCACCTCTTGACCCTGGCTGGTATCTTCTATTGGACCCGCCTTCTCAGTCAAGTCTGGAAAGACATAGTCTAAGAACAGAGACAGAAACCTCATTCACTAGTTTCATCGTCCATCATTGATTTGTTCAGTATTCTCTGAGCAGATGATATAAAGGAACTGTGAGACCCACAGGGAGATGGTGGGGAGTCAGACTACCAAGCCTACTCGAAAGGAATGAGAAATAAGGCTGGGTGGTGGGAGTCTGGGAGGCAGACTGTGGGGGAGATGAGGGCCAGGCTAGTCCTTATTTCCTTCATGATGATTATGACACAAATCTGCCACTAAAATTCTATGAACACAAGAATGTATAAAAGTAGAAAGAAAGTTTGTATGATCGCACCCCTCAGAGACAGCCCTTGTTGACAGTCCATGACAAGAAGTTAACATCTCTATAGTTCTTATAATGCATTTATGTTTCCTCCTCTGGGGATTTCTCCAAGAAGATCCCAGACAACCCATTAAAAAAGGTTCCTTTTATCTCTTTTCCAATGGGTTGTAATGGGAGGCCTCTTGGTAAAACCATCAAATGAGATCTGAGAACACTCTGATCACAGGAACAGAAGAGACACAGAGATCATGACCTTTAGCCCCTGGATGGGAAATAAAAAAGATGTCAGGAGAGCTCAAGAGAGACTACTGGCTGAGCCCAGAACTGACACGGTCACTGTTGGTAGTGACAGGAGGAATTTTACCCTCCCTGCCATTCCTAGGAACCATATCTTGAAGCGTGGAACTTAGGAGACCTCCTGGACAGCAGGACTTGTTCTGGCTTTTCACTGAAGCCTAGGCCTCTTCAGAGTAATGACATAGCAAAGTCATGGGCCAGTTCTCTTAGAGATTGATTCAAAACACCAGAAGCTATTTCTAGCAAGAAATTTTATTGGTTGCCCTCTTGTTGCAAAACAAGTATCAAAGACTGTTTTAAAGCACTCTTCAGACATGAGAGAGGTGGTTCAAGGTAGTGAACTGGGCCTCCTCCTCCAAAATTTCCATCAAATGGTAGAATGGCTTTTCAACTGTCAAAGTTTTAAAGGTTTAGATATATTTTGGGAATGTAGAAAGTAGATGACATCACAGGAACAAATAATCCCTCAGCCAAGACAAACACCAGGAAAGGCAGTGGAAAAGGGGCTTCCTTTCTAACAGAATCAAGGAGAGAGAATAACTACGGGAGCAAAAGGACACAAAACATAGAAAATTCAGAAAATGGAAGACAGGGGCACCTGGGTGGCTCAGTGGTTGAACATCTGGCTTTGGCTCAGATCATGATCATGGTTCTTGGGATCAAGTCTCACATCAGGCTCCCTATGGGGAGCCTGGTTCTCTCTCTGCCTGTATCTCTGCCCCTCTCTCTGTGTCTCTCATGAATAAATAAATAAAATTTAAAAATAAAAAAAGAAAAGAAAATGGAAGATAATCTTTAAATTCCAGTTAGTATCTCAGAGAGACCCAAAGATACTGCATCCCTAAAATAAAAACAGGCTAATAAGAGAATCAAATAATCTCTAAAAAAGAAAAAGTCTGTAGAAACTGAAATGAAATTGTCAAAATATAAAAATTCAATAGAACATCTGGAAGAAAAAAGTCAAGGAAAAATCTTTAGAGCAAAAGTAAAAGGACAAGAGAGAAAAGTTAAAAGAAACAGATGACCAGTGCAAGAGGTCTAATATCTAATATGATTTATAAAAAGATAAGAACCCTTAAAATGGAAAGGATAAAGAGCCAAAGAAGAAAATTTCCCACACCTGGCAGCAGGAATCTTCACATTGAAAGGGCATATACTTGAGATGAATGATAAAAGGCTTACATCTAGCTTCATTCTCATGACATTTCAGAATTTGTTTTTATTATTATTATTTTAGATTTATTTATTCATGAGAGACAGAGAGAGAGAGAGAGAGGCAGAGACACAGGCAGAGGGAGAAGCAGGCTCCATGTAGGAAACCTGATGCAGGACTCAATCCCGGGACCCCAGAATCACACCCTGGGCCAAAGGCAGGTGCTAAACCGCTGAGCCACCCAGGAATCCCCACATTTCAGAATTCTAAGGAGCAAGAGGAGATCCTAAAAGCTCTCAGAAAAAGAACAGGTTAACCTATAAAGTTACAATAAAGAGATTATCAAATTATCACCAAGTTTCTTTTTTTTTTTTTAATTTTTTTTTAAAATTTTTATTTATTTATGATAGTTACAGAGAGAGAGAGAGAGAGGCAGAGACACAGGCAGAGGGAGAAGCAGGCTCCATGCACCGGGAGCCCGATGTGGGATTCGATCCCGGGTCTCCAGGATCACGCCCTGGGCCAAAGGCAGGCGCCAAACCGCTGCGCCACCAGGGATCCCTATCACCAAGTTTCTAATTCATAACACTAGACTGTAGAAAGGAAACTGAAAATGCATTCAAAATTTTAAGGGAAGTGTATTTTGAACCTGGTATTTTATACCCAACTAAACTATCATTCAAGTATGATTATAAAACAGACGTTTTCATATATGCAAAGAAAGGTCTTTCAATCCACTGATTCTGAGAAAGGTATTTAAGGAAGTTCCCCCAAGAAATCAAAAAAAGACACGGGAATTAAGAAACCTGAGAGGAAGTCATGAAAATAAATCCCTTGAGGGAAGCTGTGCAGTGGGTCTATGAAATAAGCATTCAAATGGATCCATACAACTCTGAGAATTATTACCAAAGGAAAAATTGACTTATTATGAGAAAAAGTATAATTTTTAGAAGCTGATTGATCTTAGTGATAATTGAAAGCACACTATACTATTTAGACAAATAATTAGAATACTTTTGTTAAGCATAGTCTTTTTGAGTAGAAGAAACTGGTAACTTAACATCTTCCACTCCTCATCCCCTGTACATACTCCACAGGGAAGCTTACCTATTCACCACACAAAGCAGACAGTCATGGTGTTTAGGAGAGAGGTGTGCTCATGGAGCAGAGACCACAGAATACTGAGGAGACCTACACCAGCCTCTAATACTGAGCAATCTAGTATCATCTTTATAAAAATGAAAGAATGATCAGGACTCACAGGACATTAGATGAAAGTCAGGCTCATAGAGAAACATGAAAGGGAGAAAGCAAAGCAACTCACCTCTGAGAGAAGTTAATTTAGTAAACAAGGAGAACTTAGAAAAATCTGTTCTGAACACCTCCAGAGAGACTTGAGGAAATTACACCCATAAAACAAGTATATAAAATAATAAAAATATTTTACTTCAATATATATATATAAATAAATGCAATGCATAAAAACATAATTGAAATGGCCACTTGGCAGAAAGATGGTATAACAGCATGTCACACGGGCAGCCCAGGTGACTCAGCAGTTTAGTGCTGCCTTCAGCCCAGGGTGTGATCCTGGAGACCCAGGATTGAGTACCACATCAGGCTCCCTGCATGGAGCCTGCTTTTCCCTCTCCCTGTGTTTCTGCCTCTCTCTCTCTCTCTCTCTCTCTCTCTGTGTGTGTGTATCCCTCATGAATAAGTAAATAAAATCTTTAAAAAAAAATAGCATGCCACATGGATGCCAGGGCAATGAACATATACAATCCCTCAGAATCATGAGATTTTATGGTTAGAAGATTGCCCTAATGGCAATGTGCAAGAATTTGATGAGAGAGGGGATGAATGAAAGCAGAGAAAAGAGCTAGGGGCTTGCTGCAATGTTCCAGGAGAGATGAACACAGGTGATGACATTGGGAATGACGAGAGAACAGGTTCAAGAAATGACCCCAAGGTAGACTTGATAACCTGTGTGCTGACTGACAGGCAGAAGAGGGCACTCTGGCTGGCTGTGCGGTAGCTATACCTTTAGCAGAAATGGTCAAGTCTAGAGGCAAAGTGCACTGGAAACCCTCAAGAAGTACTTGAATTAGCCAATACATTCAGTACAGAATGTGGAATGTGACAGAAATGTGGTGGGTGGTGGTGCACTTCAGCAGAATCCCACTGAGGTAGGGGAGTTCCTAAGAGGGCAAGCTAAATAAATAATCCCTCTACTCAAAAAAAAAAAAAAATAATAATAATAATAATCCCTCTACTCAATTAGATGCTGACTTTCCAAAAGTTGATCCCTCTATCCCTCCAGAGACAGCCTGGCTTCCCACAGAATACTCTCAACTAAGCTGGACAATAAAGGGGTCATGCTGTGGGTGATGGGCTCTGTAGCCAGAAGACTTAGCCACCAATTTACTAGTCTAAGTGATGGTCAGTCCCTGGATTTCTCTGGGCTTCAGTTTTCCAAATGACAAATGGATGCCTGTATGTATGAGTTCTAAGGGTCTAAGCACTCATACCCTGTGCTTTGGAGATAGTTTCAACAAACGTGCCTTACACATGAGTGGCATTAAAAACAACAACTCCTCTACTGTCCTAAATGAGAATAATACAGGATTTCCAGGACTACTGACTCTGATTGCCAACCAAGGTGATCTTCTTCATTCCTATGTTCCCGGCAGCTAAGACAGTATCTGCCTGGCCCAGTGCAGAAAAGAGTGGCAAGTTTGAGTAGTTTGCCATAATCGTAACCATGTTGATTTCCTAAAATATATTTTTAAAATTTATTTATGAGAGACACAAAGAGAGAGAGAGAGAGGCAGAGACACAGGCAGAAGGAGAAGCAGGCTCCATGCAGGGAGCCTGACGTGGGACCCAATCCCAGGTCTCCAGGATCAGGCCCTGGGCTGAAGACGGCACTAAACCACTGAGCCACCCGGGCTGCCTGCATGTTAATTTCCTGATGGTCACTGTACATGATTCCGTAAGAGACTGTCTCTGTTCTTCAGTATACACTGAAGTATGTAGAGGTAATAAAGGGGCACTGCATCTGCAGTCTAACCCATCAAACGGTTTAGAAAGAATTGTACATCTATAAGCCCATACACATATTTGGTAAAATGTTAACACAGGGGTAATCTGAGTGAAGGGTGTATGGGAATTATTCTTGCAAATCTTCTGTAAATTTGAAATTATTTTTGAAAGAAGGAATTACAGAAAGAGAGAGAGAGAGAACCACTTATCTACTGGCTAATGAACATGCTAGAGCCACCGGAAGAGAAGTGAAACGTGGCAAGGGACAGGGCAGGCCACCCTGGACTAGGAACTTCTGAAGGCTCCAGGAGGAAGAAACATAGAAGTGAATAACTTGGTGGACAGGTAAGAACGTACTTTTCCCACTCAGGTGTCCAAGGAAAGAAGACCAAGCTTCTGGAGATTTGCAACACTGGCCTGGGAGAAGTGGGAGAAGTCAT
This sequence comes from Canis lupus familiaris, assembly GCF_011100685.1. Classification (NCBI taxonomy): domain Eukaryota; kingdom Metazoa; phylum Chordata; class Mammalia; order Carnivora; family Canidae; genus Canis; species Canis lupus. The sequence continues at coordinate 1,762,869 of NC_049241.1, read as the reverse complement.
TTTGGAGAGGGGATAAGAGAGTGAACTATAATGGAGGAGGAAAAGAGAAGCAGGGGGATGGAGCAGGAAAACAACAGAGACGCAGGAGAGGATGGCGCCACAGCGGGTGAGGCACAATGGGCCATGCAAGGCAGGTGGCTGCCCCAGTGCAGTGACAGCAGGATGTCCTGAGCCCTGCCCACTGCTGTCACTGAGAGCTGTGACTCCACATAGGCAGAGCCTGTGCTGCTTAGTGCCCTAGGCTTTGCTTCCTATCCCATCTGCTTCAGCATTTGGAGTCAGAACAGGAGGGTCCCACCAACCCCAGAACCTGTCTGGGATGAAGGCATACCTGCAGAGCACTCCCCACACACCCCACACCTGGACATAACTGTGAACAAGCAGAGATACCCAGGAGACACATTCAAGATAGCAGGAAAGGCAGTTAAAGCCTGCCCCCTGTCCCCAGAAGGGTAGTGACACCTGGGGCACTGAGGAGACATGAAAGGTCCCCAACAGCTCAGACCCTCCAGAGTGGGCTCCAGCTTGGCCTCAAAGCCTGGAAGTTCAGGGAGTGGCTATGCTGCAAGTGCACACAGGAGACAGCTCAGTCCACTGGCTGTTGGTGAGACAGCAGAGGCGTGCCTGGGACCTTGGCCAACCACTGGCCCCCTGCCTCCTTAGCCTCCCTCCCTGAACACAGGGTGCCAGCTCTGTGAAGTCTCAGTACCCCCTGGTGGCTTTAACTGGTAACTACATCATCCCTCTAGCCCGAGGGAAATCAGGACTCCAAAGACAAAGCCTTCCTTTTTACAGATGAGGAATAAAAAGCTCACAGAGGGGAGGACACTTGCTCTAAATTGTGGAACTACACTTATCACAGCTGTAAAGTTGTAAAACCCAGGCTTGTGGGAAGTTAAAGCCAGTCTCTCAAGACACACCTGCTCAGTTAGACCAACGCCCAGACTTGGCTTCAGACGCCAAGGAGGAGCAAACTGATAGCAGTGGCATCATCTCTCCTGCTCCATCTGACCTGCAGGCAGAGCCCATCTCTTGAAAGCTAGGGCTGAACCACCAGACAGTCGACAGGTAAGGGCTCACGGTTCAGCTTCAGAGTTCTGCAGCCAGGGGCCAGAATGCTGGCTGACTCGCCTCTAGACGTGCCCACCACCCCTCTGGGATGCCGAGGCTTGGGTGAAATGACATAATGCATTCAAATCCCCTCGCCCGGAAGGCATGCTCTCTTATCCCTGAGCCCATATCTTCAAGTCACACTGCTGTCTTATACTCCACACAACCCAGTTCACTGTGGGTGTATCTGCAGGCAGGTGCTCCTGCAATGGGCCTCCGAGGACCAAGGGGTTCTAGCACGAAAAGGGACCTGGTGGGTCATCTGGAGCAGGTGATGGCTAAGTCATGTGAGATGGGCTGCCACCGTCTTCAAGAATATGCCTCCTTAGGCATTTCTATGTTCAAGGCTTTTTTTCCCTCCCCAAATTCCTTAAACCCCCTTTGCCGTGGTTCCTTTACAACTTAAGCCCATTTCTGTTTTATCTGCAAAGTGAGGAACTTCTGGGAAACAGCTCCCTCTGGATAAAAACCTACGTATTTTCTCAGTTGCTCCAATTTAGCCTCCTTTGCCTGGGGCTCAACAACTGGGATTATCTCTCATTCTCAACACTTCCCCTCATCATTCTTCTCTTGTGCAAACTCTGGACCTGCCACAGTTTTAAGAATGGTTACAGAAATAGCAGAGTAGGTACACAACAAATACTGCTGAGTGAACTGCTGAAAAGTGAACAAGATTCACGAGCTAGAAGCTAGCTGATGTGAGCTGTCAGGTAAGGCTTCCTGACTCATGCAGCTCAGTCTGAATTTAACACAGCGCTCACACTGCACTCTGCCCGTTGGACCTAATCTGGCAGCGCGGAGGCAGCAGGAGGCCACTTCGATGAAGGTCCAGACTCCTGGACAACTTGGATTCTTTAGGCTTTTCCTTTTTCTTTTAAGCACACTTTGGGGGTTGTCTTTTGTTCCCTAAATAGATCGTGTTGCATTTTTTCTCTCCTATGTTTCATTGGTTTTGTCAGTCTCTTTCCTCAGCTCATCAAGGTCACACTAGAACTTCATTGCTACCTTCCAGGATAGCCATAATCTCATGGATGATTCTTGGCATCAGCTGAAATATTAATGAACTGACTCGCCTGCTTAAGACATGAAATTAAGACGGGCACCAAGCCTGTGGCCTTGAAAGATCATTTTAAATGTCCCTTTTGGTTACTGTCAAATCACTGAAAATTTGCCCCCTGAGTGCAATACTCAAGCCAGTTATTCAACCAAGTGTTAATATAAAAACACTCACAAAATATACAATAGACTCATAAAATGGAGGTTCAAGGGAAGAAGCTTTTAGTATAATTAAAATGACTTTTTAATGATCAACCTCAGTAGTCATCAAAGCAATGTAAATTAAACAAGATGATAAAGTTTTGGGGCTGCCAACTTGCCAATATATGTATATATTTAAAATAATACCAACTATTGGGTGAGTGCAGGAAACAGGCACTCAATCTGCTACTGATGGCAATGGAAATCAGGCCGCATTGGGGGGTGGGAAGATAATAAGAATGAAAAGGTTTAAAAACAAACATTCTGAACCTGTCATTCCACTCCTAGAAATGTACCCTAAAGAAACAATTAGGATGCTCATAATGATTCAGTTTCAAGGATTCCCATCATGGCACAGTTCACATAACAAAAGACTGGAAGGCATCCAGTGCTTCAGCAGTGGTGGCCTGGCCATCTTAGGATGCTGTTCCCACTTAAAACCGAGGGCAGAGAGCTCTGTTGACTGGCTTGAAAAGATGCTGGTAAGTGAAACAACAAGACCTGCCATTTTTTATAAAAGCATATTTTATGTATTCCCATATGGGAAAAATTTCCAGAAAGATATATGCCAAAATGTTAACATTCGCCAATTCTGGGTGATGGCATTAGGAGTGGTTTTTATTTGCTTCTTTTCTGTATTATCTAATTTTCACAGAATGATATTTACTACTAGAGTAAAACAAAAATACAGGGATTTTTTTCTTGTTGGCATCTAGGTGCAAGTGTTCCTGTCAGCTAGCCACCTTCTTAGCTAACATGCCTGATATGTGTACAGAGAACCAGAAGGTCAAGTCATTCAACAGCAGGTACAATCCCAATGTATAGAAACCATTTCCAAGTCCCAGCAGATAGCAACTTTGATGATCTTGTTTCTGCAAAATTCATCACAGCCAATAGTAATTAAAATGGTCTAATGAAGGGGATCCCTGGGTGGCGCAGCGGTTTGGCGCCTGCCTTTGGCCCAGGGCGTGATCCTGGAGACCCGGGATCGAGTCCCACATCGGGCTCCCGGTATATAGAGCCTGCTTCTCCCTCTGCCTGTGTCTCTGCCTCTCTCTCTCTCTCTGACTATCACAAACAAACAAATAAATAAATAAATAAATAAAAATAAAATGGTCTAATGAATTATTTCATATGGAGTGGTAGCAGGTCTTAAAGTGGAAATCTCAAATTTGAGATTTAGCTCTGCTACTTATGACCTGTGTAGTTTATTTATTTATTTATTTGACCTGTGTAGTTTAGTGTCACTTTTAAACCTCTCTGGGCAAATTTCCTTAGGTATAAAACAGTGATACCGAGGATACCTGCTTTTATGGATTTCATTAGGTTGCTGTAAGGTTAAAGAAAAATATGTGAAAATGATTTATAGCACTCATGAATGTTCCTTTATGTCCAACCATCACTTGGCATGTACTCACTCCCCTCCCCTTGGTCCAGGAGTGTTGGGCCCTACCCCTGGTTTCCAGGAGTACTCAAAAGCCAGTCTGGGCCAGAGAACCCCATCCCTCTGGCCTCAGGATTGGGTCAGAGATGGGTTCATGACCCAGGGCAGACTAATGAGCCTCCACTCTGAGACTTTTCCAGAAGTGTGAGGAAGCAGAGTTCTCCCTCTGCTGGGGCTGCTAAGTGAAAGGAGAGAACACTGGAATGACTGGGGGCCCACTGAGCCACCACACAGGGACAACATGTCTGAAAATGAAACTAGCCAGTGAAGGCAAGCCACAATGGAGCAAGGCAGGTTCTGACATTTCGTTTCAACACCTAGATAACACCTGCCTGGGTTCTGCAGTTATTGAGCCAATAAACACCCCTTTTTCACACAGGCCTGTGAGTCTGTTTGAGTTCGGTTTCTAGAACTTGTCAACCCCGAAGAGTTATCGCTTTTCTTGTAGAACGCTAATTAGCTTGTTCACTAGGAAAATTAAAATTGCATGCAGAGAATTTTATTAAGGATACTGGAGAATGAAAAGGGTGGAGGTTGACAGGAGAGACAGCCTTGGGATAAGTGGGTAACCCGGAAAACTGTTCTTAATCCTTAACAATCCTGCCTGAATTAGTTGATCAGGTCTAGAGTTGGCTTGATGCTAGCTGGTGGAGGGGCGATCTACATCACATTTCTTTCTCCCTACTTTGCTGAGACCACTCTTTTCACCTGAAATGTTAGGAAACCATAATATTTTAAAGCTGGAGAAGGCTTCAATTTATCATTCCTCACTTACAGATGAGAAACTAAAGCCAAGATTAGACAAGGAACCCACTCAAGGTCACACTGCTAGTCATTGGCCAAGCAGAAATGCCAGTGGCTGTGTTAGCCATAGGACCACAGGATCGTTGCTATGAGAGAAGGAAGGCTCTAGTTTGGGCTCTTCTAGGTTCAACAAACTAGCAATGAGATGTATAGCAAGGTATTAGTGACAACGAAACACACAGGTTTCCTCTTTAACACACACCATCCATATGCTCCCACAGCAGGCTGCCATGCCCAGGTGCTCACGAGCTGCTGATTCCACATTCAGCTCCACCACACACAAGCTGTGCAGCCTTGGGCAATGCAATTACCTTCTCTGGGCCTGGGTTTCACCATTTGTGAGGCAGTGACAATTCCTGCCTGTGGACCCCAAATGAGCTAATCAAAGAGAAAATTCTATGGGAAAAATGGTGATAATTACTATGTAAAATATAAGACATAACTGTTAGTCTCTACTAAAATCGTTGAGCTGAGAGGCAACCTAATAAAAAGAGTCAAAGCTATGGAGTCTGAAAACTTGGGTTTGATTCTTGGTTATACTTAGCAGCTGGCCTGTTATGCAATCTCCTGGAACCTCAGTTTGTTCACTGGTCAAATGGGAGTAACAATATATACTTGTTAGTGTTGAGGTTAAATGAGATAATATGCCGTAACACCTAACATAGGTTGATATCATAATTACTAGTAGAGTAATAGATCTGAGATTGGGCTTGTTCACAGCATGGCTTACTGTAGTCATTGCTCCTGCTGCATGGATATATCCAGGTCCCCAAGGGCTGGGTTAAGACAGCACTTAGCATGGTCACTCTGACCTGTAGATAGTCTCCTCATCCAGGCAGGCCCTTTGAAGTTTCCTTGGGTCTCCTCTAATCTAAGGAGCAAACTCCAAGAGGCAATGCCTTCCTTCCTTCCAAAGAACTCCTAGATGGGAGCCTCTGACTTCTATGGTCAGGAATAGAAGAGGGCAGAGGGGATTAGCACACACTGTCCTCTCTGGGCTGCCTCCCCATACAAATCAGCCTCACACCTGGGATACTTTCTGGCTCTGTTATGGCCTACCACCATATTATCAAGGTACTGTGAGGATGCAGAAGCAGGAATGGCTAGCTTCATTTCAGGGCCACTGCTAGCTCACAGAGATGCCCCTCTGAGCAGATGACTTGCAAAAAGTCACTCCTCCCATCCAGCCCCTGACCTGATGAGTAGCGTGCAGGCTGGACATCAGTATCAGCTCCCCTGCTTGGCAAGGCACCCTTGGACAGGGCACCCCAAGCACAACCACGTGCAGTCCTGCTCGCTTGGTAGAGATAAAAGGCCTCTTGGAGGCTGTGTCTTCCGAGCTAGGTGTTGCAGGATGACGTCAAGTCCACCAGGCAGTTGGGTTGGAGAAGAGTGCTCCAAGCAGACAGGACAGGAGGAGTGGCACCAGAGGCTAGGGAACAGGCCTGAGCCACTGTCAGGAAGAAGACACAGATTCTCCAGCCACCTCTATCACAGACTAAGTGTGACCTTGTTAAAGCACTTAACTTCCCTGTGAATCAGTTCCACATCTGCCAAGTGGGATGATAATAGGCTAATGAAATGATGCATGTGGGAGAAGGGAAGGAGATGAGGCCAAGGGAAAGGCCTGGCCAAAGCATCAAGAGCATCTTCTGTAGTGCTAAGATACTTCACTTTTATTCTATGGGTACTGTGTTCTCACAAACTGCCTTGGGGGGTATGGAGAAGAGACTGTCCTGAGGAAAGAAAGGTATGGGCCCAGTGGGAAGGTGAGCACTTAGGGAGCCTGGTAAAAGCAGCTCCCCTTTCTCCACTTCTTCTGGGGCACTTGCCCATTCTCTGTGCAGGGCACCTGAGTCCCCATCTCACAGTCATTCAGGGTGTATAGAAGAGATGAGCAGACAGACCATACTGGACAGCTGGCATGAGAAGAATGGATACAAAATGCCTGGGACAGAACACGTATTCAATGAATGGCAGCTGTCTTCACTACTAAGAGACCAAGAGAGGCTAATGGAAGAAGAAAAGAGATGAAGTGAGAGGGAAAGAAGCGGAAGGGAAGGGAGAGGCAGAGCAAATGTGAGTTCCTCAAAGCCTCAGGGTCATCCCACTGTGATCCTGAGGAAGGTCCTAGGCTCATCTTAGTGGCTTTCTTGGCCGAGGCCCTCAGAATGATTGCTTGTCTCAGACTAGAATGTCCAGGGTCAAAACAAGAAGAAGAGCCCAAAGAAAGACCCAAGTACATCTAATTGTCTAGTGCTTCTTTTCCATAACAAGGGAATAGATTCACCAGCATGTATGCTGCTGCAGTAACAAGGCTAGCTTTATGGGGGAAATGAACTAAATCACTATCTTATACCACATACCAAAATAAATTACTGCTAAAATAGAGTTAAATGTACAAATTTAAGGTGGAAAAAAAAGGTGCATATATCTCAGGAAAGGATTTTCTAAACATAAAGCAAAGAAAAACACATAAAAACATTTCAAACATTTCAAAAGAAAGACTGTCCCAAGTTTCTAAGAAATTTATGGTATGTCAAAAATCACTATAATAAAAAAAGTAATTGGGACACCTGGGTGGCTCAGCGGTTTAGGGCCTGCCTTTGGCCCAGGGCGTGATCCTGGAATCCCAGGATTGAGTCCCACATCGGGCTTCCTGCATGGAGCCTCTCCCTCTGCCTGTGTCTCTGCCTCTCTCTCTCTGTCTCTCATGAATAAATAAAATCTTTTTAAAAAAAAGTAATTACTAACCTAGAAAAATGTTTTCTATATACATCAGAGAAAAGGTTAGTATCTTTTTTATATGGTAAGAGAAAATAAAAGCCTCAACAGAAAAACATGCAAAAGCAGTAACAGGTAATACAGAACACTTACAGTGTACCAAGTGCTGTGCTGAGTGCATTAAATGAATTACTGCATTTAACTGCAAAATCCTAAGATACTACTTCGGGAAAACCGAGGCAAAGGTTGCTCCTTGCCAAAAATCACATAGATGTTAAGTGTTAGTGCTAAAACTTTGGAATCGGCCTGACTCCAAAGTCTGTTCTTCATTATACTATGCCTCAAATTGGAAAGGACTATAAATGGTCAGAAAATACACACACACACACACACACACACACGTTAATGTTCACTAGCAATCAAAGGCCACTATAATTTGCTTATCAGGGCAGCCCTGGTGGCATAGCAGTTTGGCGCAGCCTGCAGCCTGGGGTGTGATCCTGGAGACCCGGGATCGAGTCCCACATCGGGCTCCCTGCAAGGAGCCTGCTTCTCCCTGTCTGTGTCTCTGCCTCTCTGTGTCTATGAATAAATAAATAAAATCTTTAAAAAATAATAATAATAATTTGCTTATCAAGTTGACTAAGATTTCTAAATGACAAAATGCTGGTGGGAAGGATCCAAAAAAGTGGCATTCATTCCACCTCTGGTGGGTATGCAAACCACAAAGAGCTTTCTGGAGGCTGATCTGGAAATATTTAACAAAAGCCTGTGGGAAGATTCTCATTCTTTGCACCAGACATGCTCCAACCCCTCCAGATCCCTTTTCTACCTTTCCCTACCCCTTTCTGTGCCCTGGGGGATGGACTCCAAGAGTTGCAGCAACAGGTCATGTCCCTGCTTCCTGACCAGACTCAACAGAGGCAGGGAAAGAGAGAATGCAGGGACCCTGGCAGAAGATGGGAGGAGAAAGGGTCAGGTATTTCCTCCCCTGGTTTCTCCCCTGCTGGGTCACTGCCCTTGTCAGAACCACTTGCTCTCCACCATTCTCTGTCCCTCCTAGTTCCTTTCATCCACCCCTCCCCTCTGACCCTTTGGGTGTAGGAGCATTGAGTGCTCTGCTGCCACAGGCCCTGGATTCCTCTCTGGTTGGCCTACCCCCTACCTATACCTTTGTAAGTTCCTTATTCTATAAATAAACTTGCCTGGCTTATCTTAGTTCAGCCGTGTCCTCTTTCTCCGGGTAGGATGCCGACTGATACATCTTTACACCTAGCAATTTTATTCTAGAAATTTATCACAGGGAAAAAATCAGAGAAGTGCAAAAATAGATAATAATTAGTTTTAGCAGCATTAAAACTGGAAACAAGGGCAGCCTGGGTCGCTCAGCAGTTGAGTGTCTGCCTTTGGCCCAGGGAGTGATCCCGGAGTCCCGGGATCATGTCCCACATCAGGCTCCCTGCATGGAGTCTGCTTCTCCCTCTGCCTGTGTCTCTGCCTCTCTCCCTCTCTGTGTCTCTCATGAATAAATAAATAAAATCTTTAAAATAAATAAATAAATAAATAAATATATAAAAGCGACTATAAGGATGTATCCCAAACTATTAATAGTTTCTCTTAGTTGTGAGATTATGGGTGAATTTTCCTTCTTTGCATTTTTCATATTTTCCACAACTTCCATGTAATATTTATTTTGGATTTATGTTCTCTAATTATAAAAATAATACACTCTAAGAGGAAAAATTAGAACTACATTCTATAACACCCTGCTGCCCTGTGCATGGGCTAGCACATTCATAAAGTGGCAGTCTAACGTTTATGACTGGGCACATGCATAGCTGCTGAAGCCAGAGCATGGCCAATGTCCTGTGCCACATCTGCATCCAGCCCCTAACTGCACACATTCTGGTTTGGTCCTATTCAGGTCTCAGGCTCACTGTGGCCCCCACAGGTCTATCAGTGATGCTTTGTAAACCCAGAAACCAACCCTGGGACATGACCCAGAGAAGAGCAGTGCCTTGATTGGGGGTCAGAGAGACCTCAGCAGGGGCACGGGAACCAGGAGCCTTCAACAGAGAAGATATAGCATAGCAGGAAAAACAAACAACCCCAGACCCTGGGAAGCTTCGGCGTGGATCATGGCTGAGCATATAAGCAGGTGTATGAACTGAGGCATGCTTTTAACCCCTATGAGCAGTAGTTTTTGCAGCTTACGCTGGAAGAATGTTTCACTCCCAGGCTCTCTCATTATATGGAGTTATATGACCACAGAACATAGGCTCCCTAAATAGCAGCGAATGTTAAAGAGAAAAGAGCCTCCTGGACAAGTAAGACATTCAGGGTCCTACATTCAGCTCTGGTGCACAAGCGGGAAGCAGCATGGTTAAAGCTGGTGGGGAGAGACAAGAGATGTGATTTGAGTAAGGAAATGGTCCTCTGGCATTCTGCCTACATGGCCTCACTCCCAGCTGCAATGAGCACATACTCTTATGTAGAACAACTACCTGCAGTGGGTCCCAGGTCCAGACTGGAGTCATTCAGCTCCTCCTCCTCTTCCCAGAAATACTGTGGTGGTTGCAGAATGCGGGACTCTTCGCTCTCTTCACTGGGAAAACCTGAGCCAGGGGCTCCCAGGCCAGCTCCCAGTCCCATGGCCTCACTGGGTTCCTCTGAGTCCAGCGGTTCCAGGCCTGTGGGTGGCAGGAGGTCCAGCAAGGAGGTGGAGGTGAGGCCCTCTGGGCCAGGCTCATCAGATCCAGCTGCCCATGTGCCCAGGAATGATCCTGTACAGACACGAAAGCCAGATGGTTAGGAGAGGCTGGAAAAGGCTAGACTGGCACAAGGTTAAGACATGACCCCAAGAGCAAAGAGCCCAGAGGTACCAGTGGAGACTTGGCAGGGTAGGGGTAGAGGGGGAACAGTCCTGACATCCAGTGGCTGCCAGGGGATTCTGAGACGCTGTTCTCACTCCACAAAGGCCAAACTGTTTAGCCCTCCCTGCAGCAGGGTCAAAGGGGAGACCAAGGGAGGCAGGCAGGAGAGAGTGAGGTTCATCTGACTCAGCACCCACTAGGCATCTTTTTATTTAGAAACGGCTATCAGCACCCATCTTTGCTACAACTGTACTGAGTGCACAGGGCACAAACGCAGTGAAGACCAAGCCCCTGCTTTGAAGGACCTTGTGTACACACTGTTCCCCAGGCTTCTGCCCTAAGCCGAACATCTTCCAGATCTGCATTAAGAATGTGATTTGTATTTCAGCAATATGATCTCCTGAATAGTCTTTAAAGACTATGTGAGACTGCAGGTCAGGCTCATCCAACATTGGTTAGAACATATTTATTTAGAATCATGGATCCCTCTTTCCTAATTTATATAACAAATGAACAAAACCCAATAAATTAAAGGGAATATTTTCCCCCCTTCTCTCAATCCCATTCACTAAGAATAGGAAGACAGCCCTATTTGCCAGTTTCACAACTTAATTATTAGTTTAATCACACAGATATTACTAACTTGCTATATATGTCTTCTGGAAAGTCACTTAAAATCTCTGTGTCTATCTTCTCATCAAAAAAATAAGGAAGGTGGTTGAAATGACCTCTAAATTTTTCTTTTCCAAGACTAAAGTTCAATGATGCAGTAAAGAGTTATGTCCTGCACTGCCCCTGTCATGCACCATGCCCTGGCCTGAATAGTTCATGGAAATTTTTCGTGATGTTTATAATAAAAAATGAGAGGTAACACTACTGGTGCTGTGTGCTAAATGCTTTGCAAGTGTTGTCTGAATCTGAATCTTCATAACCACCTTCTGAAGTAGCAGTAAGCCCTAAGCCTGGCACCCAGGGTGCAGTGGAGACAGCGTATGCTATGCATGGTTGGACAACACAGATCCATGAATATAACACGTAATTGTAAGGAAAGCCTTCCGAGTGAAGGGGCCTAACACAGTTAAAAGGTGTGTAGAAGAGGATAAACAGGTCTTGAAGTCAACATGGAAGGATGTCCTCGTAGAGAGAGCCTGGGCCAGGGAAGCAGGTTTGTGTTCTGGCTTCCCTAGGTGAGCCACTCTGGGTAAGCTACTTTTCCACCAGGGGCCCTGGTTTCCTCATCTGTAAAGCAAAAATTCCACAGCATTCAGGGAGACAGGAGCCTCAAATGAGGTAAGCTCCATGAGAACAGTGCTACAATGAGCAGACTGTATTTCATACATGTAAGTATTATTACCCGACAAAAAGAACAGAGAACTGGAAAGTTCTTGGCCAGGATAAAAGAATGGTATCCTCAAATATATTAAGATAAAAGGTCACTGTGAGTAACAAAGACCAGAGTTATTTTATGTGACTTCAAAAAACAAACAAACAAAAGCAGAACTGATGGGTGAAAACACAGGACGGTACCCAAGCCTCAAAAAGCCTTTAACCAGGGCAGCCCCAGTGGCTCAGAGGTTTAGCGCTGCCTTCAGCCCAGGGTGTGATCCTGGAGACCTGGGATCGAGTCCCATGTCAGGCTCCCTGCATGGAGCCTGCTTCTCCCTCTGCCTCTGTCTCTGCCCCTCTCTCTCTGTCTGTCATAAATAAATAAAAAAATCTTCAAAAAAAAAAAAAAAAAAAGCCTTTAACCAGAAAGAGGTAATGCCTAGGGCCACCTGTGCCCATCTGCACAGCTCCTGCTCCTGCTCCCAACCTCTACCTCTGAGAAGCACTACCCAGCCACTCCTAGTCTCAGGCCAGGCACCACTCCCAGTGCTACAGCCTCCCAAACAAATTACCACACTTTTCTTTCAAACTGTAACAGGCCATCTTACAGTCTCCTTCCCTCTCACCGTGTCCCGTGTCTGAGTCAACCTGGTCAGTCCAGTGCCTCAACAGTCTCTGAAATATGACAGGAACTCAGTAGGTGTTTGAATAAATGAATAAATAACCCTCTTCTTTCCTGCAGGTGAAATAAGAGAGGGTTCGGGACGGTAAGGTCAAATAGCTAGTGAACAGAAGCCCTGTAATTAGTGGGTAGATTTCTCCCCTCAAAAACGACCATTGTTTGGACAGGTGTAGTCTAAGTTTTATATATGATACCCCTGGATATAACAGCCCTGTTTTGTAGAGTGGTACCCCCAAGATTGGGGGAGCCAAATGCAATCAACTTACCTGAAAAAAAACTCATGCAGTCCACGAAGAAAAAAAGCCAACTGATGAGAAATGTTTGTAATAATTAAATAAAAATTTTACAGATCTCCACGGCACCTGAGAAGCCAATCTTTGAAAGGGCCACTGGGTGAAAATCTTTATTTACATACACCAGTCTCCAGCAGGTATGTTGGGGAGGACATTATGTCAGCGTCTTTAGAAAGGTGCAAACTGGTTTACTTTAGAAATTCTTGGGATTTTAGTCTCAGGAGGCTCCAACTTGCATTGCCTCTTCAAAACCTGAGAGTTGCCTCTCTCAGAGCTGAACTGGGACATGGGGGGAGCGAAATCACTCCCTTCTAGGCCATGGGCCAGCTCTCCACAGCAGCTTGGACCCTGAGAATACTGCATCGGCCCCTCTCAAGGAAAGTCTGACCAGCAATCCTGTTCATTTCCCACCTCTGGAAGTCAAATACTGTTTAGTCGTGAAGCTTTCTGTGCAGAGGACTGTGGTTTGTTCAATTAGCCAGGACTCCTTCCTACCACTTCCATGATAAGGTGAGTTCCTCTATTCTCTGAACCTCTCTCCTCTGCCTGTCAGACAGAAGCTACAGTCTCCTTCCACCCCCTCCCCACCTCTTCCTTTCCCAACAGTCCAAAAGGAATGAACAGAGATTGTGATAATCCTGCCGAAAAGCTTGTGTGAAAAAAGGAATCAGGATTTTCATTCCTTCTCCAGTAAATAGTTCCATTTTCTTGAAGTTCTTTTTCCCTGTGATGATTATTTTTTCTTTATATAGACCTTGATATTTTCAAAAGTCTTGGCAATGGGTAATTATTTAGGTAATTGCAAGAGGTTGCTTATTTTCAAACTTGCCCACCAAAATAGTAGCTGAGCCCTAAGCATTCTGTGTCTAATTGCTTTTGCACTTGATAATTAATCTGCCTTAATTGAGACTCCATCTGATTTAAAATTTCAGAATTACATTCTTTGTGACTGATTTTCTTTTTTCTTTTTAAAGATTTTATTTTATTAGAGAGAGAGAGAGAGAGAGAGAGAGAGGCAGAGGCACAGGCAGAGGGAGAAGCAGGCTCCATGTAGGGAGCCTGACGTGGGACTTGATCCCGGGTCTCCAGGATCACGCCCTGGGCTGAAGGTGGCGCTAAACCGCTGAGCCAGCGGGGCTGCCTAAAGATTTTTTTTTAAGACAGAGAGCTGGGTGGCGCAGTGGTCTGGCGCCTGCCTTTGGCCCAGGGCCCGATCCTGGAGACCCGGGATCGAGTCCCATGTTGGGCTCCCGGTGCATGGAGCCTGCTTCTCCCTCTCCCTCTCCCTCTGCCTATGTCTCTGCCTCTCTCTCTCTGACTATCATAAATAAATAAAAATTTAAAAAAAATAAAAAAAAAAAAGACAGAGAGCGTGCATGCACACAAGGGGCAGGAATCTGGGGGCAGCAGGAAAGGGAGAATCTCAAGCAGACTCCATGCTGAGCACGGAGCCCGATGTGGGGCTCGATCTCATTACCCAGAATCACAACCTGAGCTGAAACCAAGAGGTGGAAGCTTAACCGACTGGGCGTCACCCAGGCTCCCCGATATTCTTTTATTTTTCTCTAGCACTTATAATTTTCTGATACTTTGTCACTCCCAACAGGGAAAGGGAGAGAGAAAGAAGGCACATGAAAAGGATTCGGGGACCAGTCTCAAAGAATTGAAAATCTGACCTAAAATCAGAAAAAGAGGCAAGGGAAGTAGGCTTATATCTTAGGGGGTGAAAAAACAAAACAAAACAAAAAACAAGGCCTTAGTAATCCTCTGCATGTTTTATCTCCCCTGCAATCTGCTCCTGATCCAAACATCCTTTTCTGATTCCACCATCAGTTACACCCCCACCTTTCCCCTCATCAGCAGCTCTGAAGTACAGATCTCCCTAAGCCCTTGCCAGACACCAATACGGGAGCTGCCCAGCAGCATCTGCCACACAGCCCCCACACCCTTAAGTGTCAGCTACAACAGAAATTGTCTAGCACGATCATCCTACCCCCCACACACACACACACATACACACACACTCATGAGTGCATGTCTGCTGTGTCTGCGAAGCAATGCCAATGGGGTTCTTGAAGGGTTTCTACAGAAAGGCGTATAGGAAAGAGACATACTGCTGGACACAGACAAGTCGCCAAGGGGGAGGTGATAACGCACACCATGAAGTGTGTACAAGAGGGAGGAGGTGGGAGGGAGCACAGAAGGCGTAAAGCTGCCGACAGTCATCCGTGGCTAGCCACAGCTGGGCATGGGTCCTGACACACTTTTCTTGCCAGTTCTGGTGTGGCTGTTGCACAAATAAATAGCAGACTAATCAATATTTAATTTATTTGTTGACTCTCACCTCTTCCAGAGAGGATTTAAGGTATGCAAACATAGACATAGGTGTGTGTGCGTGCCTGAGACAAACACCAATGGACACATTTCTGTGCACAGCACTTAGGTCCTTACCCCTCCCTGGACTGATGATGGAGAAAAAGTACCCTCGCGGAGCTGACCCTTCCCGGGGCACCTCAGGAGCAAGGGCCTCTTCCCCTCCCAGACATTTTCCCTAGGATTCCGTCACTACGGGCCCACAGCAATGGCCCATCTCGTTGCCACCACCGAGGAAAAACTGCTCTCCCCCCTCACGCAGAGACCTTCACAGGTCTCTCCTTCACTCACACGGATGCACACATGTGCCTGCGTCTTTGTGGGTTCACTGCACGGAAGTGACTAAGTAGCCAGGGTCCCTGGTCCACTCCCACATACGCGCGCACCGACGTGATCTCCTGTGTGTCCATCAGAAGCGGAGTCACTCAGGGCGACCTGGTAAGTGACCACGCACACACTCTCATCCCAGCGTGTCTGCCCACCAACACCAACCGGCTGTCACCCCCATACGGCACTCCTGGGGACTGCCCCCTCCACTGTGCCGGCCCGAGGCTGTTCGGTCATGACCTTATCTGACCCACCCTCCGCACAGCGCTTCTCCCCACCCCGACTCGCTGCTGGTGGCTGTCTCAGGCGGTCACATGCCTCACGCTCCCCCGCCATGCACACACCTGGGTCCCGCGCCTCTGTCACTGACACAGCGTTGCACACCTGCCGCTCACACCCAGCCTGCCTTCGGCACGCCTGCCCTTGTGCACGTCTCCGGGTGTCCTCACACCCATCCGTGCGTGGCAGCTGCGCAGGAGCCATCCGGCACCGTCACTGCCACAGCAGACACCCGGCGCCGTCACACCTCCTAGTAAAGTTGCCGGCACAGCGCAGACCGCACTCCCATGCCACACCCCCGCTCCTGTCCGGCGGCAGCTCGGGCGCGCACACACGCCCCTCATTGTCGCAGCCGCGGCGGTGGCGAGTGCGGCTCCCCGGCGCTTGCCCCCGCGGAGCCGCAGGACGCCCGCCCTCGCCGCGGGGGCCCCGGAGACCTGGGCGGCGGCCCCACCCCGGTGCGGCTGTGGCGGAGCGGGCGGCGCGGTCCGCCCTCCCCGGAGGCCCCTGGAGACGGCGCCCGGGAGCGGTGCAGGCGCGCCCGCCGCCACACTCCCCTGCGTGCGTACGTGTGTGTGCGGCCCCGCGGGCCCCGCGCCGGCCCCCGGCCCCCGCCCCCGGCCCCGCCCCGGCCCCGGCCCCCGCCCCCGCCCTGGGAGCGCGGCGCCGCGGACCCCCGGGCAGCAGCCCACCGCGCCCCGCGCCCCGCGCCCCCGCCCGCGCCCCGCGCGCCGGCCCCTTTGTTGGCGGCCCGGGAGCTGTCCAGCACCGCCGCCGCCGCCGCCGCCCGCCCCCGCCCCCGCCTGCCCCGGGCCCGCCGCCGCCCGCACGCCCGCCCGCCCGCCCGCCCGCGCGGCGCGCACTCACCCCCGGCCAGCAGCAGCAGCGGGCAGCAGCGGCGGCGGCAGCCCGGCGGCCCCGCAGCAACCGGCCCATGGTGCAGCCGTCGCCGCCCGCAGCCGCAGCGGCGCGGCGCCTCGGCCGGCGTCAGGGGCCGCGCGGGCGGCGGCGGCGGCGCGCGCCCGCCCCATTGGCCCCGCGCGGCCGTCACTCACCCCCCGGCCCCGCCCGGCCGCGTGCCGCGGGCGCGCCCCCGCGGAGACGAGGCGGGCGCGCGGGCGGCCGCCCCTCCACCCCGCCCCCGGCGCCCGGCCGGCCAATCAGCGCCGCGGAGGCCTAGAGGGGCGGAGCCGCCGCCGCCAGCGCCTGGAGGCCGCAGCCTCGCGCCTTCCTCGCGCCTTCCTCGCGCCTTCCTCGCGCCCTCCTCGCGCCCTCCTCGCGCCCTCCTCGCGCCCTCCTCGCGCCTTCGGGAGCCGCGGCCACCTGCCCGATGTGCGGCGACGGCGGAGGGCACACCCGCGCCGCCTGCTCGTCCCCTGCACCGGAAACATTTCCTGCGCGCCCATAGGGCAGCAGGTGTGCGCTTGCATGGAATGACACCGATCAGAGCGGACAGGACTGGCCCCGATGCCGTTGACGCGAAGACTGTCCCTAACCCTACGTCAAGAGGCTGAACGGGGACTCCGGGATCATGAAAGGCTTCTCAAGGGCACGGGACCTGGGCAAGCTCTCCTTTGCACCTCCCTTGCCTCATCCGTGTCACATGGCATTTCCATGATCATAGAGCAGTGTTCGTTGACTTTTGTTAAGTGTTTGATCCCCTTTGGCAACGAAAGGTCCTTCCTGTGCCAGGCACCATGGGGGTGAACGGAACAGTACAACTCCTATCCTCAGAGCTTCGTCTAGCTGAGAAGACACCAACACGACAGCCATGTGACTGCATGGTCAAACCGTTGTAAAGTCTGTTAAGAGGTATAAGGAAATATGACAGAGTATAGAAGGGAAACTTTTTTACATGTACCTTCCTGCAGAAACATTTAAGCTGGCACCTGAATGGATAAATGGGTATCCCGTAGGAAGCTGGCTTAGGAAGAGACTCTTCCAGGGAGAGAAAAGTGCATTGGTAATTCCTGAGTGAGAGTAGAGCTCAGCCCCTTTAAGGAACAGAGAAAAGCTCAGACCCTCTTGAAATTGCTGAAATGTAAACATCTGCAACAGCAATAATTCCGTGTTTTACTTTATACGTAGTATATTCAGAAAACATTGCTTTAAGATAAATTATTATATTGAACTTGCTTTTTCAAAATATATTCTCACCCCTCTATCCAGGGTATATCACTAGGTATTGTAGATGATCCCAGAGGACTCCTCCAGGACTAAATACATAGGAGAAATAGGAGTTAGGGTGGAGATGGGTCCCAGGCAAAAGAAAGAACATGAGCAAAATGTAGCATAGTATGGTAATACATGGCATTTCATATTTAGGAATATAATGCCTTTCATGATTAGCATGGGGCAGGAGACAAAGTTAGAAAGATAGTTGACTTATGAACTAAATATCTTAATGAATTCTTGGTTAATCTGTACAAAGTAGTAAGCCCTTACATTATAAATGAGGAAGTGAAACACAAGGAGAAAGTGACTAGTCCTAAGAACATAATAAAAAGCAGTACCATATTAGAAACTTTAGGTAAAGATCATCTTATTTAATTAACAGAACGATATCATTTTATTTAGCCTGTAGTCAGTTTAAGCTACCTCCATAGGCTGAGTCAATGGACATCACGGGTCCTACAAAAGTAGGTGAGGACCTGACAGTAAAAGATCTTAAACATCATGATGAGAAGTTTGGACTTTCATTTCTTCTGTAGAAATCATGACATGCATGTATTTTGGAGAATTCTGAGGGCAGCAGGGAGGAAGAGCAAAATGGCCACTGGAGAGAATGCTGCAGTAGTCTCAGTGGCAGATGGCAGAAGTCTGACCCAGGACTGGCAGAGAAGATTCAAGAAAACCCTCCACAGACAACCAACAGGACTTGGAGAATGACTGAATTGAATCACATTGACTGTGTTTTTGGGTGCTAGTCTCTATGCACGTACAAATTAAAGGAGACCTAATTTAAAACAGTTCATACAAAATGCCCACAAATAGGTAACAGCTACAAAGTGTAAAGCAATTTCGGACCTAAAATGAGTACAGTATCCAGAACAAGGAAGTTAACGGTCCTATTATTCTGAACTGTGTGAATTTCATTAACATTATATTTTTATGACAACCTTTTTCTTTTTAGGAAGGACCAAGTAACAAAGGAGAAATCCAGAAAGATGTCATTAAAAACAACAGTTAAAACTGAGAGTATCTGACTTGGAAAAAAGAGAAAACTAGGATGTATCTAGATCTGTCATCTATCTCCTTCTTTCTTCTGTTAAAAAGAAGGAAACATCCCCTCTATCACAAGCCAGTCTCCTCCACTTGGGCTCACCATTGCATTATTTATCTCCTTTTCAAGGACTTCATTTTAGGGTCTCCCTTTTCTGACAGTGTCAGGCTTTCTTTCTCTGGATCATTTTCATTAGATACAAATATGATCTGGTACCTCTCACCTTAAAAAGAGAAAAGAAATTGAGGGATATGAAATCATGCTGCTGGTACACTGCACACATGTCCCTGCTTTCCCCTCCTGCTCTTGATTCCTAGAAATAACAGGATATATATATGTAAATACAAAACAGCACCAGAAAACAAGATGGGATCAATTGGTTGTCTACAATGAGGAGGAATTGCTGGGAAGATAAAAAGCAAAAGAGATTTAATTGATGGAGGAAACTACAGCCCAAAATGCATACCTGTCTAAATAATCTTAAAGAGTAAATCACATGGGATCCCTGGGTGGCGCAGCGGTTTGGCGCCTGCCTTTGGCCCAGGGCGCGATCCTGGAGACCTGGGATCGAATCCCACGTCGGGCTCCCGGTGCATGGAGCCTGCTTCTCCTTCTGCCTGTGCCTCTGCCTCTCTCTCTCTCTGTGTGACTAGCATAAATAAATAAATAAAATTCTTTAAAAAAAAAAAAAAAGTAAATCACAATATAAATTTTAATCTATTTAGAAATTAATGACAATGTGAGAACATTGAATATCAAAATCCATAGGATATAGTCAACAATTCACAGAGCTTTTATAGCTGTAAATGCATTTATTAGGGGAAAAAAACATTAAATGTAAATCAACTAAGCATTCAATTTAAGAAGCTTTAAACTACACAAATATACATATACACACAAATCAATAAATTTCTATTGTTGTTAAAACAACAAAAACCTAGTAGAACTGATTGCTAAAAGCCTATTATTTGAAAAGATAAAACAGTCAAAATTTAGTGTCAGATAAAAAAGAGAAGGCATAAGTAAATGCCATTAGGAATGAAAAAGGGAGCAAAACTAGAAATAAGATTTAAAACTTTTAAGCAAAACTTCACATATATCCATAAAAATAAAAATGTAATTGAATACTTTAAGGAATACACAAATTACTGAAATTGATTCAAATAGTAGAAAAGCTAAACAAACAACAGTGGAGAAAACTAAAAGAGAGTAAAAATCGACTCTTTAAAAAGACATAAGCCTCTTTTGGAATGAGTGTATTCATTCTGTCAAGCCTTCAATATATAAACCTTTCGAAAGCAAAGTTAGAAAGTATCCCAATTCACTTTATGAGGCTTGTGTGACCCCGATGCCAAAACCAACTATGAATAATACAAATAAAAAACCTTAAGCCAATCTTCCTAAACACAGATACAACTTTCATGAGGAATATATGAGCAAGTCGATTCCAGCAACGTACTAAAAATACACTGTGATTAAATAGGCTTAACCCAGGGTCATAAGATTGGTTGAGTATCAGCAAAAGTCACTAATGTATTTCTCTGCATTAAGAGTGTCAAGAAAAAAAAAAAAATCTCAAGAGATGCCCTGAAAAGGGGCATGTGATAAGACTTAAAACCTACTCCTTTTAAAAGGAACAAATAAGAACTTTTTAAGGTTTTTGTTGTTGTTGTTCCTTTTAAAAGAAGGAAACTTCTTCAATTCAAAACAGATTATCTCCCGAAAATCTACAGCAAACTTAATGAAGAAACATGAGAGGCTTTCTCATTTAAGTGAGGAATAAGGGAAGGATAATCATTACCAACACAAATATAGAGTATTCTGTAAGAGACAATGCAATAAGGCATGATAAAGGAAATGGATCAAAAATATTGGGAAAATCCGGTAAAAATAATTATTTGCAAGTGTTCCTAGAAAATGCAAGACAATAAACATATACACTAATTGAAAACATTTAATAAGAGTTCAGCAAGGGGTGCCTAGGTGACTCAGTCATTTGAGCATCCAATTCTTAATTTTAGCTCAGGTCATGATCTCATAGATCATGGGATAAACTCTATGTCAGGCTCTGCACTTGGCAGGGAGTCTGCATAGCGATTCTCTCCCTCTGCCCCTCCCCCTGCACACCACCCCTCTCTCTCTCTCTTTCTCTCTCAAATAAGTAAATAAGTAACTTTTAAAAAGAGTTCAGTAAGATTTCTAGACACAAGATACATATAGAAATCAATAACTTTTCTATGTATCATCAATAACCAGTTAGAAAAAACAGTAGTAAAAAAGATCCCATTCACAACAAGCCAAGAATAAACCAAACTAGATGTATGAGAACTAAATGGAGAAAATGCTGGAGCTTCTTATAATATTAACACAAAGGCAAAAGGGTATCTAGTCCTTAGATAGAAAAATTCAATACTATAAAGATTTGTCAGATTAATCAAATTTGATGCAATACCAACAAAAAAATCCTAAGAGACTATTTTATAGAATTTGACAAGCTGATTTTATTTTATTTTTTTTAAATTTTTATTTATTTATGATAGTCACAGAGAGAGAGAGAGAGAGAGGCAGAGACACAGTCAGAGGGAGAAGCAGGCTCCATGCACCAGGAGCCCGATGTGGGATTCGATCCCGGGTCTCCAGGATCGCGCCCCGGGCCAAAGGCAGGCGCCAAACCGCTGCGCCACCCAGGGATCCCGACAAGCTGATTTTAAAATTCATCTAGAACAGAAAACATCCAAGAAGAGCCAAGGAAATTTTTATTGAAACATAGTATAAAATACAGAAATTAAAGTAGTGTGTTATTAAAACTAGAATAGATGCATAAATCAATGAAATAAAAGAGATCAAAAACAGGCCTCAGTACACATGGAAATTTATGATCAAGTTTTTCAAAGTAGTGGGGAATAGCTACTTACTCAGTAAATGGTGTTGTGTCAATTATATCTGAAAAGATGAAGTTAGATCCCTACTTCATATCATCATATCAGTTAGATTGAAGAACTAAATGAAACTAAATGAAACTAAACTAAATGAAAACTAAAACGTTTTAAAAAGCTAAGTAATGGCAAAATAGGAAATATATTAACCAATCACAAAATGCACAAATGAAGTGATTGAAGTTTACAACTACATAAAAATGAATACAAAACCTTTAAAGGAGAATCAATACCAATTTTTCACAAACTCTTCCAAAAAATAGAAGAGCAGGAAACACTTCTCCAATCATTACATGAGGCCAGTATTACTCTGATACCCAAACCAGACACAGATATGATAAGGAAAAAAACAAAAAAACAAAAAACAACTGCAGACCAATATCCCTTGTGATTACAGATGCAAAAATATCCAACAAAGTACTAGGACACCAGAGTAGCCAGAGTGGCTCAGTGGTTTAGTGCTGCCTTCAGTCCAGGGCATGATCCTGGAGACCCAGGATTGAGTCCCACATTGGGCTCCCTGCATGGAGCCTGCTTCTCCCTTTGCCTGTGTCTCGGCCTCTCTCTCTCTGTGTCTCTCACGAATAAATAAATAAAATCTTGAAAAAAAAAAGTACTAGGACACCAAATCTAGCAACTTTTATTTTTATTTATTTATTTTTTAAATAAATTTTATTTATTTATTCATTCATGAGAGACAGAGAGAGAGAGAGAGAGGCAGAGACACAGGCAGAGGGAGAAACAGGCTTCATGCAGGGAGCCTGACATGGGACTCGATCCCAGGTCTCCAGGATCACGTCCTAGGCTGAAGGCGGCGCTAAACCACTGAGCCACCAGGGCTGCCCTAAATCTAGCAACTTTTAAGAAGTTTACACTGTGACCAATTGAGATGTATCACAGGAATGTAGGGTAATTTGAAATCTGAAAATCATCTGAAAACCAACTAATACAATATACCATATCAATAGAATAAGGACCCAAACCCACACGATCATCTGAATAGATTCAGAAAAAGTATTTGACATAATTCTATATCCCTACCTGATAAAAATATTTAAGAAACTAGGAATAGAAGGGACATTTCCCAACCCGATAAAGGACACCTATGAAAACCTCCAGCCAACATCACACTCAGTGGTGAAAGACTGAAAGCTTTTCTGCTAAGGTACAAGATAAAGATGTCCAACTCTTGCTATTTCTATTCAGTATTTTACTAGAAGTTCTGGCCAGACAGGCAAGAAAATCAAACAGAAGCCACCCAGATTAGAAAGGAAGAAGTAAACCATCTCCATTTGTAAATGACACAGTCTTGTGTATGGAAAACTCCTATTCATCCACTAAAAAACTATTAGAACTAATAAATGCATTCAGCAAGTTTGCAGGATATAGGATCAATATACAAAAATCAAATATATTTCTATATACTTGTGCAGAATAATGGCCCCCCAAAGATGTCCCCTGTCCCAATCACCAGAACCTGTGAATACATTACCTCACATGGAAAAAGCAACTCTCAGATGTGACTAAGTCAAGAATCTTGAGATGGGAAAGTATCCTGGATTATATAGGTGGGCCCAATGTAATCACAGGATCCTTATAATTGAAAGAGGGAATAAAGAGGTGTACCTGGCTGGCTCAGTAGAATATGCAGCTCTTGATCTTGGGGTCATGAGTTTGAGTACCATGTTGGGTGCAGACACTGCTTAAATAGATAAAAAGGAAGGAAGGAAGGGAGGAAGAGAGGGAGGGAGGGAGGGAGGGAGGGAGGGAGGGAGGGAGGGAGGGAGGAAGGAAGGAAGGAAGGAAGGAAGGAAGGAAGGAAGGAAGGAAGGAAGGAAGTCAAAGTCAGAGAAGGAGATGTGATGATGGAAGCCTAGCTCAGAGTGATGTAATTACTGTCTTTGAAAGTAAAGGAAGGGGCCATGAGACAAGGAATGCAGGCAGCCTCTAGAAGCAAGGAAAGACAAGGGAATGGATTTTTCTCCAGAGCCTCTAGGAGGAGTATAGCCCTATGGACACCATGATTTTAGTTCAGTGGGATCCATGTCAGACTTCTGACCTCCCAAACTGAGATAATAAATTTGGGTTATTTTAAGCCACTGAGTTTGTAGTAATTTGTTATGACAGCAATAGAAAGCTAATACAAATTGCAATGAAATTAAGAAAAATAATTCCATTTATAATAGCATCAAGGAGAATAAAATACTTAGGAATAAATAAAATAAGCACAAGTCTTACTCTGAAAATACAAACATTATTGAAAGACATTAAAGAAGACCTAAATAAATAGAAAGACATTCCATTTTCATGGTTAAGAAGACTACAACTGTTAAAATGACAATCCCCAAACTAATACATATTCAACCCAATCCCCATCAAAATCCCAGCTGGCTTCCTTGTAGAAACTGATGAGATGATTCTAAAGTTTTTGTGGAAATTCAGTGGGTCCAGAATAACTGAAACAACCTTGAGAAAGGAAAACAAAGTTGGCACTAGCACAAGGATAATCATATCCTTGGATAAAATTGAGAGTTCAGAAATAAACCCTCACATTATGGTCAATTGATTTTTGGCAAGAGTGCCAAAGCAATTCAATGGAGGAGACACAGTCTCCAGAAAATCATTCTGGGACATAGAGGTATTCACATGCAAAAGAATGAAATTGGACCCCTACCTCACACTACATACAAAAATTAACTCCAAATGGATCAAAGACCTAAATGTAGGAGCAAAAACTATAAAACTATTAGAAGAAAACAGAGAGGTATATTTTTATGACCTTGGATTAGGCAATGGTTTCTGAGATGACACCAAAAGCACAAGTAACAAAAAATATAAAAATTGGAAATCAAGAAAATTAAAAACTGTGCTTCAAAGGACAGCATCAAGGAAGAGAAAACCCCAGAATGGGAAAAAAATTGGAAGTCATAAATCTGAGGATAATTAAATTTATTATTATCTCTTTATTAGAGATCTTTTTTTTTGCCCAATTAAAAATGGGCAAAAATCTGAATAGGAATTTCTCTAAGAAGATATACCAATGGCCAATAAGCACATAAAGATACTTAACCTCATTAGCCTCAGGAAAATGCAAATCTGAATCATGAGAAAGCACTTTACCTGCACTGAGATGACTCAAATCAAAGAAGGAAGGCTTGTATTAGGCAGGATGTGGAGAAATCAGAACCCTCACATCCTAGTGACAGGAATGCAAAATGTAGAAATGTAGCTGTTTGGGAAATGGACTGGTGGCTCCTCACAAGATCAAAACCTAAAGTTGCCAACCACCCAGCAAGTCCAGTCTGAGGCACGGATCCCAGAGAACAGAAAACATATGCCTATACAAAAACTTGTTGCATGACTTGTTGTTCATGGTTGCATTACTCATAATAGTGAAAAGGTGGAGACAACCCAAATGTTCATCAACCAATGAGTAGGTAAATAAAATGTGGCATTTTATCAGATGGATATCTGATGGAATATTATTCAGCCACAAAAAGGAATGATATGCTCAGACATGCTACGCAGGAATGGAACTTAAAAATATTATGTCAGTGGAAGCAGCCCATCAATACCACATATTGTTAAGTCCCCACTGATAGGAAATGTCCAGAATAGTCATATCGTTGAGATAGAAAATGGATTTGTGTTTGCCTAGGGCTGGGAGAGGAGGTTGAACGATGGGGGGAGTTGACTGTTAACGGGTATGGGTTTTTGGAAGGTGATGAAAATATTCTAAAATTCACTGTGATAATAGTTGAACAACTCTATGTTAACACCATTGGATTGTACATTTTAAATCATACAGTATATGGCTTCTATCTCAATAATCCTGTTATGTAAAAAACCCCACAAGAACATAAGGAGACACTTTGTTTTTGTTTTTTTTTTCAAGAGAGAGTGAGCGAGCAGG
Organism: Canis lupus familiaris; assembly: GCF_011100685.1. Lineage (NCBI taxonomy): Eukaryota > Metazoa > Chordata > Mammalia > Carnivora > Canidae > Canis > Canis lupus. The sequence continues at coordinate 1,737,305 of NC_049241.1, read as the reverse complement.
GAAGGGAGGAGAGGCAGAGGGACAGAATGTCAAACAGATTCCGTGCTGAGTGCAGAGCCTGATGTGGGTCTCGATCTCACGATCCTGAGAACATGACCTGAGCTAAAAACAGGAGTTGGACGTTTACCTGACTTGACACCCAGGAACCCTGCTTTTTATTATCTTTGACATATGCACACACAAAATAGTACATAGTATCAGTATACTTTTAAGTTTTATGTATTTTGGATCACATCCTTCCGTATCTTTTTTCTTTTTTTTTAAGATTTTATTTATTTACTCCTGAGCGACACAGAGAGAGAGGCAGACATAGGCAGAGGGAGAAGCAGGCTCCTCACAGGGAGCCCAATGTGGGACTCGATCCCCAGACCTTGGGATCTGCCCTGAGTCAAAGGCAGATGCTCAACCGCTGAGCCACCCAGGGGTCCCTGATATCTTTTTTCACTCGGTTATCTTTCAGATTAATCCATTAGTAAACTCTTATGGCATGAATACAAACTTTGCTCAATTCTAAAATTCATAAACACAAAAGGAAAAGACTTCCTTTGATCCTACACACCTTGCCAGCTGCCGATTTCCCTGCTCTCCCTTCAGAGCCAAAATTGTCAAGATTTCTCTAGATATGCAACCTCTATTTCCTTACTGCTTCCCTCCTCCTTATTCTATGAAGTGCATTGAAACCGCTTGTCAAGGTCACCACCAGCCACCATGTTTCCACCAACACCCCATTTCCACTTAAGATGCATATTTGAAATAATTCCCCAGCACCTCTAAGCTGGGGCATGTTATGGTTGATGGCATCTAATCATTCTAAATGTTAGCATTTTTGTCTTAGCAGCACATAAAATAATGGTGATTTTTATAATAGATGGCATCTTAGATGCAATGAAACTTGGTACAGTGGACAGGCTTGTCATTTTACCTTAGAGCTATGTTGGCCCCAAATGACCTCAACCTACCTGAATTGCTTTCTTCTGGCTTCCATAAGCATCCCTCCCCTCATTTTCCTCCTGCCATCTGCCCACTCCTAAATGTCCTTTGCTGGTTTAGATAATGGGCCTTCAAGTCTCCTTCAATGCTCATTTCTCACTGTGTTCTGCTGGGTGATTACACTCAGCCCCACCATGACAGCTGTCAGATGATTATAGCTCATGCCCAAAACTCTATCAGCAGTCCAGGCTCAAATCGGCCTGCAAATTTTTTTCTTAAATTTTTATTTATTTGTGATAGTCACAGAGAGAGAGAGAGAATGAGGCAGAGACACAGGCAGAGGGAGAAGCAGGCTCCATGCACCGGGAGCCCGAAGTGGGATTCGATCCCGGGTCTCCAGGATCGCGCCCTGGGCCAAAGGCAGGCGCCAAACTGCTGCGCCACCCAGGGATCCCGGCCTGCAAATTTCACACTATTTCATGTCTACAAGGCATTTCTAGCCAACATGTGCCCAGTGAAGCTCCTGGTTCTCCCTACTACACCTCGACCTGTTTCTCAAGCTAGAAATCTGGTCATCATCATCTAGTTTCTTCTTTTCTCCCACTTCTTATCCATCACTGAATCTTGTTGAAACTGCAAAGTCCATCTAAACTGTGTCCACCTTCCCCGACCCTCTAGTTCAGACCACTGCCATTTGCAGACGTGAAAGACCAGAGCCTTTCACTCATCTCTTCCTCCTTTCTCCCTGCAGGAGTTGAGTGACCAGCAGGAGCTCCCTGTAAAATACTCCGAACTGTGTTCCTCTCTTGCCTCCCACCCCTCACGGGCTGGCTACCTCAGTCAGGTTCAAGCCTTGTTAAGCCTGTGCGATATTGTTTTGTTAGCATAAAAATATACAGTACACAGCATGCTGACTATAGTTAAGAGTGCTGTATTGTAGATTTAAATGTTGCTAAGAGAGTAAAAAAGACCTTAAAATTTCTCATCACAGGCAGCCCGGGTGGCTCAGCGGTTTAGCGCCACCTTCAGCCCAGGGTGTGATCCTGGAGACCCGGGATCGAGTCCCACGTCAGGCTCCCTGCATGGAGCCTGCTTCTCCCTCTGCCTGTGTCTCCGCCTCTCTCTCTCTCTCATGAATAGATAAATTAAAAAAAAATTTTTTTAATTCTTATCACAAGAAACAAAAATTTGTAGCTATGTGCAACGATGGATGTTTACACTTACTGTGATCACTTTGCAAGATGTACAAATAGCAAATCATTCTGTCATCCATCTGAAACTAACAGAACGTTATATGTCAATTTTATCTCAATAAAAAAAATTAGATCTCTAATCTTGGTTTGTAAAGAACCAAACAAACTGTAATGTAATATAATGTATAGTGTATATATTTTGTCTTCATCCCCAGCTCTGGGTCAGAGCTCCTGACATCTTTGTAATTTTCTAAATGATAAGAGGATAGGAGCATCTTTTGTTCGAATATCTGGGTTTTGTCTTGGCTCCCTAAGGTCCAAGTAATAAAGATAAAAATGTCTTTACTTATTCCTGACAAGCCCTTTCAACCACACCAGAGTTTAAGGAGGTGACTTTTGGAAAGCTCCTAAGGATGGAGCCTGGTTGCCACTGGAATCAACCCCATCATTAGAGGGCTGGAATTTTCAGCCCCAGCCCCTGACCTCTGCAGAGGGGAGAGGGGCTAGAGGTTGAGCTAATCACTAATGGCCATGTAATGAAGCCTCCACAAAACCCCTTAACTGAAGCTGGGTTGGTGAACAAGAACACATGCCTGTGCCAGGAGGGTGGAACAGGGACAGATGCTCCTGCCCTCGGTACTCTATGGGACCTCACTCTCTGTATCTATCTGACCAATCATTTGTATCCTTCAGTAAGCCCTTTGTAATAAGCTTGTCATAAGTCAACTGCTGCCCTGTGTTCTGTGAGCTGTTACAGATAATTATCAAACCTGGGGAGGGGGCGGGTCATAGGTATCTCTGACTTGTAGGCAAGTTGGATATAAGTATGGGAGACCCGGGGACCTACGACTTGCAAGCAGCACCTGAAGTGGGTGTAGTCTGTGGGACTGTGCCCCTACTCTGTGGGGTCTGCACACTGACTCCAGGTATTATTAGAGCTGCCCAAATTGTAGAACACCCAGGGACACCTGGGTGGCTCAGTCGGCGAAGCGTCTGCCTTCAGCGGAGGTCATGATCTCAAGGTCCTGGGATCCAGCCCTGCTTCGGGCTCTCTGCTTGGCAGGGAATCTGCTTCTCCCTCTCCCTCTGTCCGTCTCCCTGCTCATGCTCTCTCTCTTTCAAATAAATAGTCTTAAAAAAAAAAAATCCAGGGTGTGACTGTTAAGTGAATTGACTCGTGTGGAGAATCCACACCTATGGCGTTAGAAGAGCTCTCTGTGTAAAGAAAACGCTTTCCTTTCAACCTGCAGGCCCTGCAAGGCCTGGCTCCTACCCCAGCTCTTCCCCTGCATACTCCTCAAGCTTCAGCCACACCAACTGCTCTTTCCTTGGGGCTGGCTCCTTCCCATTCTTCCTAAAGATCTCACCTTTACAAAGGCCATCCCCTCATCTCTCTTCTCCATCAGTTCCTCAGTACTTCACTGCTTCCCCGAAGGTCTTCCCACATTCCTGGGGGCCTTCCTCTTACCGACTCTCAAGGATTTGTGGAAGGAACCAAACGAGGAAATCAAACATACTAGGTTCATCAAACATCTTCAGGGCTTTCACAGGAAGGACTCATCTTGGACATTTCCAGAAAGGAAAATTTGCATGAGAAGCTCCAAGACATTTCTGCTAAATCTCAGATAAGAAACACTAGGAATGGTAGGTATCCACCCATTCTGAAGGCAGTTGATCAGAGCCGGGCATTTCCAGGTAGAGACCAGATGGCAATGCTGTTGAGACGAACAAGACTGCTCCATTTGGTGGCAGAGCCAAATTACCTCCAGTCCCTGCAGTGTACAAGTCTGTTCTCTGGTTCTCAGGGATTCCACAGAAGTCACAGAGGCAGCAATCACCAACTAAATTCCCTAGGGAGAGCACATGGTTTTGGTTTTTGCACAGCCCCACAAAAGACAGCACTTACAGCCACATCTCCCTCCTACCGGACACCGAAGTTGGAAGATGGGAAAGCCTTCAAGGGAAGTGCAGGAAAGCCTGCCTGATGACATTAAGACACAATTCAGACCAACAGCCAGCACTATTTAGATTTTATTTCATTCTATTAAAAATAAAAACTACAGAAACAAAAACTGAATATACAACGAGAGGATGGGGAATACCTCGCAGGAGTAAACCAAGGAACACAGCAATGGTGATGGCCAGTCCCTGGCTGGGCACCATTGTTACCAGGGATAATTCTCATTCCCAGCTCGCTACCACACTGACCCCGAGGGAAGCAGCAGGGGCGGGGAGGTGCTATGCCACATGTTGTGCGCTCTTCTGTCCACAGTTTCTCTTCTCACAGAAGCCCAGAGAAACCCGCAGGATAGAGTTCAGAAAAACATTACAAATACCTTGAACTTGCTCTTTGGCCAAAGTGGCAGAAGCATCCAGCACTGGGGACTCACACCAAGAGGAAAACAAGTTCTCATAACACCCTCCTGTGCTCGGTCACCTCAAATGGACTCTGATCCAAGGTGGAGACAAACCTCCCGCAGGCGGAGGGCTGCCCAGCGGGTTAAAGAGGCAAACTGCCCACCCCAGACGGCGTGAGGAGCAGAAGCTGGAGCCAAAGAAACAAGCACCCTCGTTCCCAGCCCAGCCTGAGCCCAGGAGACCAGGGGTGCAGCTGGGTGGTTCAGCTGTGGAGACCTGCACCCGCCCTCAGTGTCCCTCACTGGTTGGGTTCCGTGTGCCTGTAGAGTGTGGAGTCAGCCCCAGGTCCGCCCTCCTGCCTATGATGTCCACAAGCTACAGTGGACGGTCCTGAGCCTCAGAACTGCTGAAGGATCATTTTCCGTTTCAGGTCATGGCTGAACCTGTTCATCCTGAAGAGCTCACTGTCGTAAAAAGCAGACAGGTTGTGGATGTTGATCTGACGAGCCTGAACAGAGAAAACGTCAAGTGAACCATGAGAATGGGTTTCAGCCTGTCTGCAGCAGGGCCCTTGATTCTTGTCCAATGTCTGAGGTCCACTCAGGGCAGCGGGGGGTGGGGGGGTGGGAGTGGGGGGGTGTCAACCAGCACAGAGGTGACGGAGTCGGGGTATGGAGACAGACACAGGGCATGAAACCTCAGCTCTGCCAACTGCCTGTGAACATGGACAAGCTACTTACTCAGCTGCCCTGTGCCTGTCTCCTCTGTAACACGGATGGTAGTAATAGGACCGACCACTATCAAGGGTGTTAACAGCACAGAACAGGGCTCAGCACACCAGGACACTTAATAAAGGGCTCCCATCCGAGGTCTGCCCACTTAATGATGCAGCAAGGACTTCTTGCCCCCAAAGAGGACAGACAGCTCTCCAGGAAGCACCTGTGTCCATACCTTGTCCACCAAGTCCTTCTCAGGCACTTCAATAGTGTCCTGCTGGGCCCCAAAGCGGTTGCGCTGGTATGTCACCTGTTCTGCCACTAACTGCTTCAGGATGAAGAGCAGCAGCTCATTGTTATCACGCCGGAACGAAAGGTAGCGGGCAAAGGTCTGCAGGGAACAGCGGAAGTCACATGATAGATACCTTCCTCACCAGGACCCTCCAGGCTACTACGGGATGACCAGTCCCTGCCTCCACCACACTCCCATCATGACTGGCCAGAGCAGCCAGGTCAGTGAGCTGTGGCTGCAGCCAGGAGGATGGCAAGGCCCGGATCCAGAGCCTTGGGAGGCCCGCCACGGCCGCCACACTCCCACCCACCTTCCTCATGCTGCGCATGACACTGAACTTCTGCGTGTCGATGAAGCTCTCCAGCATCACGCGGATGGCCATGCTGACGTCATCCTCTATCACATAGTCGCGCAGGTGAATGCGCGCGTGGGCCTCTGCCATGCGGATCATGGACTCAATGTGCCGCACTGTGATGGGGATGCTGCCTGTCGCCTGGAAGAAGGACAGTGTCAGGTCTGCTCAGGCAGGAGACAGAGGTGAGAAAAATGGCGAAGTGGCACGGCTAGTGGCTCTGACAAAGGCCACACGCTCGGGGCCTGCCACTACCCCGCCTGCACCTTCTCTCCCCCAGCTCACTGTGTGCACCCCAGAGTCTGTAAGGTTTGTAGCCAGCTGTACTAAGTTTTGTCACATGGTAAGTACTGCACATACCCCTGCAACAGAAGTGGGAAACAAAGAAGCTGTTTGTATAAAAACTAGGTCAAATTCTCTCCAAGGACTCAATGAAGCTGCTGTCTTGGTTAGGTGGGTGAGACCTACCAATCTACAAGAATTCTGCAACCCAGGGATACCTGGGTGGCACAGTCAGTTGAGTCAACAACTCTTGGTTTCAACTCAGGTCATAATCTCAGGGTCGTGAGATTAAGCCTCATGTTAGGCTCCATGCTGGGTAGAGTCTGCTTTGAGATTTTCTCTCTCCCTCTCCTCCTGGCTCACTCAAGCTCTCTCTCACTCTCAAATAAGCAAATCTTAAAACAAAAAAAACCCACACAATCCTGCATTCTAGCTGCATGCAACGTGCCTTTATATTTTGCTCCCCCATGAAAGAACTGATATGTGTTCAGACAACACGTTTTGGTGAAATTCACAAAATCAGCACAGAACTTAACTAGTGGCCAACACTTAAGACACCTTGGCTTCAAACCCAATAGACCAATGCATGCACGTTTATGTTCCATCTGGAACAAAATGGTTAGGAGACAGCTACATCTAATTTTTTTTTTTAAGATTTTATTTATTTTTTAGAGAGAGAGAGAGAGAGAGAGAGAGAGACAGGGCAGAGACACAGGCAGAGGGAGAAGCAGGGTCCCTATGGGAAGCCTGATGTGGGACTCCATTCCAGACCCCGGGATCATGACCTGAGCCAAAGACAGACGCTCAAATTCTGAGCCACCCAGGTGTCCCTCTACATCTCATTTTTTAAAGGCATTCTAGCTCTAGGTCTTCTTAGATTAACTGACTGCACAGCTAAAGAAACTTCCACGGTGCCTCCCTCTCTGCACCCTACTCCACCCCCTCCGAGGCTGCACCCTAGGCCCTTACCATGGACTCTTTCCTCAAGTCACTATACATCTTGGCCACCTTGTCCTGGTCCATCTGGTTGAGCTTTGGGTGGACCTTCTCCTTGGCATAGATGATGTACTTCTTCAGGACTTCCTGCGGCAGGGGTTCCACACCATATGTGTTGGGCATGGCAGGTTCCTGGGTGCCACTGCTACCCAGCCCCTCCTCCTTGTTGCTGGGGTGGTGTCTGATGTGGCTTCCAACCACAAAACGGGCGAGCATCTCATCCTAAGACCAGAGAGGGCAAGTTGCAGGGTGAGTAGAGTCTCATGACCTGGCTTGGAGTAAGTCAGCTCGTTGGAAGAAGAGAAAGCTGCATGTGCCGGAGAATGACATTCTCACAATAGCATCATCCAATGCCTATTGTGTGCCAGGTAGCTGTGGGTGCCGGGGGTAACTGGTACACGTGACAAAACCCTCATGGAGTTTGCCTCTTGGTGAGGGGAGAGGGGACAGAGACAGCTTTCAAAATAACCACAGAGAGAAACATGCACAGGGTCGAGGGGATGAAGAAACTCCTCCAGCTGAGGCTGCCAGAACGCCTCAGCCATTCAGCAATCTAGAAGAGCCTTCCAGGAAGAGAGAAGAGCACACTGACAAGCCAAGGCCTGGCAGCTGCAAGGGAGGGAAAGGGTGTGTGTGGCAGGGGTGGATGAAGTGAAGGGAGCAAGGAGTGGAGACAGGCCCCGGGGCCTCATGGGGCCAGTGGATGCTCTGCTAGTTACAGCGAAAGCTGCCAGTGGGTTAAGAAGAGGCATAGTCCACCTTATGTTTTCAGAAGATGGGCCGGCCTCCAACTGAAGAAGACCTTATATGGGGTGGGAGTGGCAGCCAAGAGGCCGACCATAAGAAATGGCAGTACTTTGGGTCAGGGCGAGAGAAGCCGGGACTTGGGTTGCAGCAGGGAAGCAGTGAGGGGCAGGAGGGTGCCAGTGGGAGGGCCCCTGGGCTCTGCTGTGAGACAGTGGACTATGCTGGCTGGGTGGCTGGCACAGCCCAGGGGAGGAAAAGGAAACCACGGCTGACTCTGGGACAAACACCACAGTCTGAATGGTGCCCGTCTCCTCACCTTACAGAACACAGGCCTTGAGTCTCACTCAAGGTCCCCAGAACCTACTGCACGGGACTGGGACATGGGGTTGTGTACCTGGACTGGGTCCACCGTGTCCCTCACCACACACAGGACATCGAAGCGGGAAATGATAGGTTCTGTGAGGTCCACGTTATCTGAGAAGGTGAGCGAGGGGTCATAGCGGCCACCTGAAACATAAAGGCACCCCTCCATCAGGGTCACGCTCCCTCAGATCTGCTCTTCTGAGCAGAAAGTTCTTGCCAACCCCAAGATGCTTCAGTAATAAAAGAAAAAAACAACTTTGGAAGAAGACAAGACGCTGCATCTACCAGGCATTCTCGACGACTCAGAAAAGGACTTTCCCCCGTGCGCTTGCCTGAAATAGCCTTTACACCGAGAGTCTAACCAACTCCTAGCAGGAAAAACCTAGAATAAGATGGGCAAGGTGCCTGGGCTCCCTGCCACATGTTGGCTGGGATCAATAATCAACTCCACCCAACTTAGACAACGCGCTAGATTCTTGCCTCGTCTTCTGAGGAAAATGCCCAAAACTGGTTCTGAGAACACAGCTCAAAAAAGACTGAAAGTCCTGCTTCCACGAACCCGCAACAAGACCCAGGGGACAAAGGAGGGTTTTCGGGTGCTCAGCTCCTTCCTCAGACCGTGGGACTAGCCGAGGAGTGCTGCAGGCTCCAACTGCCCAAGGCAAGGCCTCTCTGGGTCTTGCCTCCCTCTGGCAGACTCCCTTGACTCCATGGCAGACCCCCACCCCATGCCTGGCATACCTATAGGGTTAGCTGCAGCGATGATGGTGCAGCGAGCCTGCAGGGAGGTGACGATGCCAGCCTTGGAGATGGAGATGCTCTGCTGCTCCATGGCCTCGTGGATGCTGGTTCTGTCCTGGTCATTCATCTGCATGAGGTTCAATGCATGACATTTGCTCCAACTGCTATCCTGTTAACTACACCCCAAATCCTATCACCACATGGTCCAAGGACCTACCTTGTCAAATTCATCGATAAGACACACTCCTCGGTCAGCCAGAACCAGGGCGCCTGCCTCTAAGGTCCATTCCCTGCTGACGGGGTGCCGCTGGACATATGCCGTGAGGCCCACAGCCGAAGCCCCCTGCCCAGTGGTGAAGATGGCACGGCTAGACACTTTCTCGATGTATTTGAGGAACTGAGACTTGGCTGTGCCAGGATCTCCACATAAGAGCACGTTGATGTCGCCTCGTACCTTGTGCTTACCCCCTGGAGGAGACAGGATGGAGGGGAGGATGGAAGGGAAGGGAAGAGTGCAGAACATAGAGCTGGGTTATCCCTAGTTTCTCAGCCTACATATGCTGATGGCAAACCATATCCTCTAGAAAGGGATGCAAGACTCTAGGACTAGTGATCCTATTTCTGGAGAACTGAACCCAGAGAGATGGGGGCATAAGGCCACTTGTATAAAGACACTCTTAGCAGGGATCCCTGCGTGGCTCAGTGGTTTAATGCCTGCCTTCTGCCCAGGGCGTGATCCCGGAGCCCCTGCATCGAGTCCCACATCAGGCTCCTTTCCGGGAGCCTGCTTCTCCCTCTGCCTGTGTTTCTGCCTCTCTCTCTGTGTCTCTCATGAATAAATAAATAAGATCTTTAAAAAAAAAAAAAAAAAAAAAAGACACTCTTAGCAAAGGTTAAGAATCCGGGAGCAGTGCAAATAATATTCTCCACCGAGAGCCACATATGCTATGCTACAGAAACCTTGATACAGTCGCTTATGGGAATAAACCTGCTCAGTACACACCAATACAAAAAGATGCTCAAAACATGGTAATGAACAGGAAATTGAAAGCTAGGTATTTTATCTAGTCACTTACACAGATACAGGAAACACTGCATTTATTAACAGAAACATACACATGACATGGGAAGTGTGCTACTGTGTAAGTACACGTGTAAGTCTACAAGTGGCCATGCAAAGGCCCAACAGTGCACACACATATTACACTGATCAGAGTGACCCACCAAGAAGGGACTGGATTAGAAACAGTGCTCAGCGTGGACTTTCATCTTTCTGTGACTTCTAACAATTTAAGAAGAGGATGCAATCATAATCACCTCTCCATATTTATGTATTACTTTTATAGTTAAAACCGCCCAAGATAGGGCAGTCCGGGTGGCTCAGCGGTTTAGCGCCACCTTCAGCCCGGGGCCTGATCCTGGGAACCCAGGACCGAGTCCCCTGTCAGGCTCCCTGCATGGAGCCTGCTTCTCCCTCTGCCTGTGTCTCTGCCTCTCTCTCTCTCTCTCATGAATAAGTAAAGAAAAAAATCTTAAAACAAACAAACAAACAAAACGCCCAAGATGCCACAGCCACAGGCTACGCTCTCCCTACAATGACTGAGCCACACATGGTCTGGCCATCTGCTAACACTTACTTTCTCCCCAGGCACCCAGCCTTTAAATGCCAAGTCCTGCCTTGTCTGGTACCTGCAATGCAGAGGTAAGGGTGGGGGTGGGTAGTACCCAATGCCGCTCACCTGGGTTTTTGGGCTCCCCTCCAAACAGTGCCAGTGCCAGGCCTCTCTTGATGTCTTCATGCCCATAGATGGAAGGAGCAATGCTGGCAAAGATCTGAACGGGAAGAAGAGCCAATGAGAATAGGAGCCTCTGCTCTGAGTCTGGGCCTACCCCACACATGCAATAGATCCCCTACCCACTCCAATCTCAGGGAACAAGGGTGTCTCCAGCCCCAGAGCCCACACCACAGCTGTCACAATTCTGCCAGGCCCCAGCACTGAGCCCTACTTTCTGACCCTGGGTCATGCAATTAGCTGGCTTGTCCTGAGAATCACAGAACTTTATAGAGCTTAAAAGAACTTTGGTCCCACCCTTTTTCTGGTCCTATTCAGAAAGGACTACCCAAAGGTTGCAGAAGGGAGACAAGACCCAGGTCCACGAAACAGTGCAGTGTGTGGGAAGAGGGTGGGCTGATGGAAGACAGGTATCACGGCTCAAATTCAGAGGGCGGGGTAGGTTCTAAGTGAGAGGTTTATACAAGTGCCTGGCTCCTGGGTATGCTCTGGTAGCCAAATATGATAAATATGGAGCATTCAGAAGATGGGCCCGCCAGGAAGTCACCATTTCAACTGCTAAGTCACAAAAACACCTATTTGGGTGTGAGACAGAGAAGAGGAAAAGACAATCTCAAAATCTGCATGATTTTTAAAGATAAAACCAGAGACATCAAAGAAATGTCTTGCTGGTAGGAAGCAGCTTCCATCTCTACCTACACGCTTTTACTGTTCTCCACCTTTCTGTCATCTGCACGGAGGGGCTCTGCAGAAGCAGTGCATACACATCCTTTCTTCCTGCCAGGTGGAAGAATCAATCCCTCGGGGCTATTGGAAGTGTGAAGGTGGGAGAAACTCCATTCTTAGAGCTGGAGTTAGGGTTCAGCGGTTTATCCTGCGGACAGCTACTCTCCACTGCTGCCAGAGGGCAGTGTAACCAGCAGGTCCTTCTGGAAAGAGGATCTGCCGATACCACTGGTGTTGGGGCAGAAATGCCTCCGGCTGTTATTTTAGGTAGTAAGTTAGGGGTGGAGGTCAGTTTCCACATGGACACTTTTGCTCGTTCTTTCCGTGGTCCTAATATGTCCTACAAAACCGAGCCCAAGGAGACATAGGACAACATTAGCTGGTGAACAGGGTTTCAGGCCTGGTACATGCAGAGGCTGACCTCTCTAAACATCATTTTCCACTGAAGGAATATTATACTTCCCACAGGCCTATTTGGAGAAATGGCCAAACCCAGGTCTGGGGCAGGAAATATGTAAGAGATACCTGTGTTCTTATAAAAGAAAGAAGGAAGCTATCAGAGAGACCTGGAGTCATGCCAATAGAACTCAGGGACAACGGGCTTCACACTTGGCAACTAGAGGGACACGCTGGACATCACCCAGATGGCCACTGCAACACCAAAGCCTCAATGACATTCAAGTCCGTTCATCTGTAATGATGCTCAATGGTCACCTCAGGAGGGGAACCATTCATTATTTTGAAAACCGGTAAATGGAGGGAAAGCACTACCCTGCTTTTTCCCAGAGGACCTCTACCTAGGCACAGTCCAATAGTTAGTAAAGACAAATTTCTCTATGTAGAAGTATTCCAGAACATAAATGAAGAAAGATGTGGAGTTAGAAGACTCTCATTTTGCAAACCAAGGATCCTTAGTGGCTGCTAACATCAGAGAGACAAGACGCCCTGGTGGGAACGTAGACCTCTGGGGCAGTCTTGCCACAGACCTCACCCAAAAAGAAAACTTGGGAGACTGAGTAAGCATGTGCATTGAAGGCACAATTCACAGAATATACACAGCCCAGGAATATGTTCGACAAAGACAAAATCAGCAACACCTAGACTGTAGAAATCTCAATAGGACAGACGACTCAGATTCTTCCACAAAACTGAGGAAATGGAGAGGGGACCTACGACTGAGACTTAAGAGACAGATCCACCAGTCCCAACATGCGAGCCTTCCTTGGATATCGACACCAAGAGACTTCTAAAAAATAATTAAAAAGCAGGATTATCTCAGAGATGTAGACACCAATCAAATACTTGGCATTGTGGAACCTGTGTTTAAAGTGTTGTCGTGGCGCTGTGGTTAGATTTGGTAGACAGAACCAACAAGACATCCATGGTCAGCTACTGTGTCTTGAAGTAGCTGCATAGTAACTGAGGGATAGGCATGTCTGGATACAGCGGGTGTATACTCATATACACTCTAGTATAGTGTATACCCTCTATACCACACTGCCTGGATGGGGATCCTGCCTCTGCCATTAGTGGCTATGGCGGGTGGCAGCTTACTTGACCCTGTGCCTCAGTTTATTCATCAATAAAACCGGCACCCGTGACACCTCCATTATAGGATCATTACTGTTGTTACTCTCTAGAAATTACCTACATGGTGTCAAGACGATGCTTAGTGTTCAGTATGTATGGCTCTTCCACTGCAACTGCACCCTCACCTGTGCTGGGAATGTCAGGAGAGCCAATCCGCCATGGATGTCTCATCCTCCTGTACATCTTGTGGGTGTGGCAAGGCTGCCGTCCCTGACCTCTCTTTACCCAACTTTTCTCAGGGCCGTTCCTGTAGCAGGCACCCCTGCAAAGATGAGGTAATGTCTTCCTCCAGGACTGAGAGTAGCAGGCTTCTTCCCTGACTGTTACACACCAGCTGCCCAGACTCCGCTCCCCTTCTGCAAAGCACCCGCTGTATCCAGATGGGCCTCCCTGTAGACTGGAGGACAAGGGAGCAACCATGCTAAAGCCTATGCTGCCCTGTTACTGACCCAGCTGGTCTGAGAAAGTAACTGGCAAACGTACTGCTGGTAATAAAGGTAAAATGAGGGGCGCCTGGGTGGCTCAGCTGGTTAAGTGTCTGCCTTTGGCTCAGGTCTCAGGTCGTGTCCCTGGGGTCCTGGGAACGGCCCCAAGTTGGGCTCCCTGCTCAGTGGAGAGGCTGTTTCTCCCTCTCCTTCCCCGCCCAACTCAGGTATAACTCTCTGTCACAAATAAAATCTTAAAAAAATAATAAAAACAAAAAAGGTAAAATCAAACCCAGACCTGCCAAGGAATGACCTGCTTCCCATGAAGTAGTCCACTTAACCCTCATAATGATCCTAGTTCCTCCATATCACTAAGGAGGAAACAAACCAAGGCTCTGGTCAAACTGTTCCTAAATAAGAGAGGCGGGACCTGACCCCAGATTCCTCTGAATCTGAAGCTCATGCTCTTAATTCTCAATACACACCGCCCCATCCCCCTGCTCAGAACAGCCCAGCATAGAGTGAGGCCAAGTTCCCACCTACACAGCTACTGTGAGCACAAGAAAGTGCCCAAGGGCTATTTTTATCCTCCTCCAGTCCACATACACTGTCTGGGGGGGGCACACCCATCCAGTTTTTGTAGGAACAATTTCACTTTTGTACTGAGCATGCAATAGCACAGCATTCACATGTGCACCTCTATGTAACCTTCAAACAACTCTACTGGGTGCTACCCACCACATCTCACCCATCTTACCCATCTCACCGTATAGAGGCCAGATGCTCATCTGATCACACAAGGATTACGCCAAAGTCCAAACCTAAGGAGTCTGGCTCCAGACTCATTCTCCCATTAGTTGTTTAAAATCTGTCAGGGGTGCCTGACAACCACTGGGCAGCTCAGTGGTTGAGTGTCTGCCTTTGGCTCAGGTCATGATCCTGGGGTCCTGGGTTCGAGTCCTGTGTCAGGATCCCCACAGGGAGCCTGCTTCTCCCTCTGCCTATATCTCTGCCTCTCTCATGAATAAATAAGATCTTTAAAAAAACAAATAAATAAAAATTTTTAAAAATCTAAGTTTCAGGCATGGCATCTACCCCTTGACTATTTCTGTGATCAGGCACCACAAAATCAAATGTCCCATAGGCAAGTAAGCTGAGCTCATCAGGTTAGAGGGTGGAGCAGTGGGTGGCTGGGACAGATAGCAGGGAGCTGTCCCCATCTGAAAGGACAGCTGCCCCTTGGCTCTCCCAAGAGTAGTTGCTGGAGAAAAACAAAGACCTAGCACTGACGGGTGCTTGGATGGTCACAAACTGAGGCTTCCAGATTTTTAGGTGCAATCTCTTAATTCCTAAAGGATGATAACTAATTCAAAACTAAATGCAATAAAAAAAGAAAGGGAAATAGAGAACCACCTACCAACCAAACCCGTCAGCAGGATGCAAGTGGCCCATAGGCCACTGATTTGCAAACCTCTGGCTTAAATAATTCAAATGAACCCCATCATTTTTGGATCTTGCCTGTCATCCTTTCAGTTTGTCCCCAAAACTGCCAAGTATGGTTTCTTTGTCCAAGTTCTTGGTAAAAATATCCATGCTAACAGTGGACAAAGGGGTCAGTACAGACCAACCCTCCCTGGTGATCATGCAGCCCTCCCTCCCTGACAGTGTTCAGAAAGGTGTCCCGCAGAGATGTCATCATCTATAGGAGGGGCCCCTCTAGATCCTTCTCAAGGACCTGTTTAGAAGGCACCCTCTGCAACCCTGTGGAGGTCACTGTGTAAGTGTATAGGTTTAACTGAACTTGAGCAGCCAGTACCATGCTAGGACGTGTCTGCCTGGCAAGATCAGCTATGCAGACAAAAAGGCAGACAGGGTAACAGCTATCGAGGTCCAGCAGTGTGGCCAGAGCCTTCTATGTTAGGGCACCGAGGAGCAGTTCTGGAAGTCTGGGGCACAAGGCATACACAGGGACTGCCCTGTCCCAAGCCTTGTTCAAGTCCAGCACGTCCTGTCTTCTATGCTCTATCTGCTGCTGTTCCTGTCTCCCCAAGAGAGTGGGAGAGCAGTGGCTGAGAACTGAAGCAGAGGGAAGAGGGCAGTGGCAAAGTGTTCTAGAAGCACACTGCTCCTTCAGTGCGTGCTCACAGCTGATGCAAGCCAGGTGCGGAAACTGCCTCAAATACTTGCGAAGAATCTGAAAACAGGACCATTGTATTAGTACTAATTTTCCTCTGCAAAAAGCAGGAAACAAAGAATCGTGGGTTGTGGCTGTCTTCCTCGGTTTCTGATTCTGTGAAAAGGTCCTGTTTCTTTCTTATCATCGGGGACCCTGATTAACTATGAGCTCCAGGAAGGGAAGAATTGTGTCTGACTTCCCAAGATCCTAGAACACGGCCCTACAAGCATTCAAGGTCTGAGCTTGCTGGCAGAATGAAGCTCTCATTCTCCAAGGTTGGGAAAACCCCTACCTATCCTGGTGGAGCCCCAAATCTTGGTGGCCGAGGTGGACATGATGGAGGTGAGTGCGTCACATATGGTCCTGCCCTCTAGGGAAGGATCCCGTTTGCTAAACCAGCCAAATGGAACCTGCGCTGATTCACTGATTCACCTGAATTGAGGGTCTGGCTCATAAATCCCTAGCTCCCCCACCTTCAGCAAAAATGTCTACAATTAAAACAAAAAGACCTCATAAACCTAAAACCAACTTGGGGATGGTGTTCTTCCTAGAGAAACAAGAGTTGGTAGGAGTCTGATTTCTTTGTAAGAGGAGTTATTCCTACTGTCCACCTGTTTCAGCTTTGAGCCTGGGCTTGACTCGATCCACTGACTCCTCACCACAGCCCTGTCCCACCGAGAAGCCAGTCTGGACACCAGCACTCAAGCTCCTCCTCAGAGTGCACCGCCCCCTCTCCCTCAAGGCAAGTTTACCAAGCCAACACTGGGAAGGGAAAGAATGAAGAAGGGTAGACCCCAGGACCTGGGAATCAGAACCATGGTTCTGGGTGCTCCTCTGGGAGCACGACAATCCCACCCAGACTTCCACCTGCCTTCTCCCCAATTTGCTGGTCCTTGGAGAGACTGGTTATCATCTTCACGTCTTCGTCTGTCAGTTCCCCCACAGCGACCTTATTGTCCTTCTTGGCTACGTGGTTGGCTAAGATGACAGTGGCAAAGACAGGGAAGCCGTTGGCCGTGTTGAGGGAGCCATCATAGTTGTTGTGGTAGATGCCAGTCAGCTCCTGGGAGAGGAGAAACAATCCAGAGGCCCAGCCCGGGGTTAGACTCAGGGGTGAGGTCCTCCTCCCCACTGCCTCCATTGTCTGATTCTCCTCTTCAACTCCTCTATACCAGACAGCAAAAAGAGTAAACCAGAAGATTAATCCAAAACATTCCACCGGCCAGTCCTTTACAAGGAGGGAAAGACTCTTCTTCCCACTGCCAGCAACCCTCTCTGCACCATAGATGCCGATGCTGATTTCCTTAGCAACTCGGCTCCCTCTGGGCCTGCTTCTGGGCCACTTACTATCTCATCTCCTGGCTTGCAGCTGTCCACCAGATCAGCGAGGAGGATAGCATCCTTGGAGCGAGGCAAACGGCCAGCCGCCACTTTGCCAGGACTTTCCTGAATTCGGATGCGCTGGTAGTTCTGGTAGATGGTCTATGTGGGAAAAGCAGAAGGTCAACTTTGGACTCCTTCAAGCACTGACTTATGTCACCTGATCCTGGCCATGGCCCCATGAGGAAGGAGAACAGACAGGATTCTTATTTCCATCAACTGACTAGAAAATGGAGAGCCATTCTAGAGAAGATAGGGAACAAGCCTATTGGGACCAATGCATCAGTGGACAGTCTCCACTGCTGCCACTACCCCGTGGATGCCTCCTGCCAGTCAAGCACCTGCTATATGCTGTGGAGCCAAGCCCTGCTGCATACAGACGCCACAGCCAGGCTGCCTAGGTTCAAATCCTAGCTCCGTGTCTTGAGCTGTGTGATCTTAGGCAACCATGTTCCCTCTCTAGGCCTTCTCTGCGGAATGGGGATGGTAACGCTCAAAGTAAACCCTCAGGGTAAGGATTAAACCATGTCCTATGTCAAAAGCACTGAAATCAATGCCCAACAAACAGTGAGCTCCACTAAGTGTGGGCTCTGCTGCCAAATGTCACATGTCAACATTTTGCTGTGCAATTTAATGTCCATTATTTCATTTCATGTCTAGAAAAGAGGCCACATAACACAGCCGTTAAAAGCAGACACTCTGGGTTAAAATGCCAGAGTTCTAACCTTTGGGCCTCCTCCTAGCTGTGTGACCTTGAGATCGGTAATACCACCTGCCTCAAAATGTATAATGAAAACTGAATTATACATCATCCCCTACTGGCACCTTGCAAAATACTCCAGAAACCTCAGAAGTAATTATTACTCATGTAGAAGCAGGGCCTGAAACCCTGTTCCTGTTTAGACTTCTCAAGAAGCTTCTAGGAAAGTAGACTCTTAAGGAGGATGAGCTAAGCAGGCAGGGGACTCTGGGCAAAGGTGTGGGCTCGGCTGACATGTGGCCTTGCAGTTCACCCGACCCAAGCAAGGTGCACCTCGACTTTACATCAGGTCTGCTATTGGCTCTGGGCTGCCACAATCATAAACCCTCAGGGGTTTTCTGATAAAGTGGTCTCAGCCAGAGCACTTCTCAGGCGCAGAGTGCTGAGAGGTCAGCAGCAGATAATCGCAGCAAGGCCATAAAGGGAGTCTGGGCGTCCCCCACCAGTACAGGGATGACCCCAACTGTAGAGATGCAGTCATTCGAATACAAAGACAAATGTCCCAGCAGCTTTCAGCAGGGCCTCCTGAATATGGCACCGCGATGTCTAAGCTAGTTATAAGCTAGAGGCCCCCAGTTAGAGGCCCAGAGAGGTTGGTACCAGAAATGTCAAGGGAAAGCCCCTGAGTAAGGGATGGGGAAACAGGTGCCTTACTATGGGGGCAGCCTGACAAGTGAGCCCAGTTTTGCCAGATCTACACCCCCAACTTAAAAAAAAAAAAAACAACACATCAATTTTGACATTTTAAACAAAATGATCTAGTTTTAAAATATTGGCATAAGTTCTTGAAAAATGCCCCACAGGCCAAACTAAACAGGCCAGCCAGATAGATCTGATTTGCCTCAGGGTGTGGCGAATACACAAGTCTATGCTGTTTTCCCACAGCTGCCCTGCTAATCTAACTGCTTAGAGGTGGGGCAGGCCCTGTGTAGACAGGAAGGGCAGCCAACAACGGGTGCAGCCTCTCACCTCCTCCATGTTGACTTCAAAGGGGCCAGCTGACTGACACTCAGGACAGGAGCCTGGCTTCACCTCCTGGTTCTGGGACTGACAGAAGGGCCCCAGCACGAAGCTACACTTGTTGCAGTTGTACTTGACCATGCTGAGCTGGGGCAGGACGCCTGTGCAGCTGGTCACCACCCCGCTGGTGCGGATTAGCTGGTTCAGGTGCAGCTGCCTGCAGACACGAGAGGGCATATCAGTGGCCTGGAGGGCCATATGATTGATCCATGCCATTCAGAGATTGGGGCTATAAGTGAAGTGGATCTGGAAAATTTGGGGTCTGGAGCCATCAGATCCACATCATTACAACCAGTACAAGCCAGAGTGCCAGGAGTGAGAACTCTCCTTGGCCATAGCCAGCCCACCCAGGCCTGTGGCCCTGTTGCCGCTCCCTCTAACGAAGCTGAGCCACAGGGTGGTGGGAACCCAGACCCTCAGGCTCACCCTGCCCTTGGCTTACCTCAGGGAGCGCAGCTCCTCTACCAGAGGCAGGTGGGAGATGCGCACATGGATGTGGCTGGCGATGCGGTCGTATTTTGGGTACATGGCCAGCACAACCTCCAGGGCAGCCTCATCAAAGATCTGCAGCAGCTCTGCTGGTGCCTCTGGCAGGAAGTAGGCCAGGACATGCTCCCGGGCTGCCAGGTCTTCATAGTTCACTACAAGGCTCTCGCGGTTCTCTGGTGGTAGGAAGAGAGACCAAGCAGAGCTCAGCCAGGGACACAGCAGGCAATTTCTTTCCCTTATTATTGCACAAGGGGGAGGGCCTGCCCACCCAAATCCTAGGCTTGGCGCCAGAAACCCCAGCCCTAATTTGAGCGTGCCCTGCTTTAGCTACACGACTCAGATGAGTGATACATCCTGAGCCTCAACTTCCCAATCTGTAAAATGCGGACATCACACAGCATATGAAATCACATTAAGGGAAATAATACATGCGGGATGCCTTTTACAGGAGGACTGCAAACTCAAAATGCCTAAAAGGGCCAGGAAGGAAACCTGTGAATAAACTATGTCAAATACAAGACAAAAAGGGAGTGGAGTGGACAGCAGGGGACCAAGATCTACATGCCTCCTCTTAAATGTAATTCCCATTCCACAGAAATGTACTACTTTCTGACTCAAGTAGTAATCCAGACTTTTACATCAAACATGTCTTATCTTAAGCATGTCAAACACCACTTCTGTGGTCCAGACGTTCCTGGACAGCCAGCAGAGCATCTGAGAGCATACAATGCTTTTTGTATTTGCCTGATGATGGACACCTCGGGTGTCAGGTGCTGGCTCCTGTCTAGCGACGGGCAGGTGGCTCGGTATTCCCTGCAGTTCACATCCCTATGAAACGTGCTGTTAAAGGCCCAAGGGAATGACCCCTGGAGAAGAATTCTGCAAGGTGAACTGAGGTAAGTGGAGAGGCAGACAGGACACGTGAAAGCCGTACCTTTACACATGTCGCTGATGCGCTCCTTGAAGACGTTGTGGCCGTGGCCATCCACATGGGTGCGCAGAAAGTTCTTAAAGCGGTGGTGGATCTCCAGGCGTGGGCCTGCCATGCTCACCCACTCACGCACTGAGTGGCCCTTGAGGTCCTCTAAGTTCTCGATACTCTCAATCATGTCTTCATCCTCCTCGCCATCCTCTGTGGCCCGCTCTACCTGGCGGCGTTTCCGGGAAGGGCGCTCCTCGTCCTCCTCATCACTGTCTGGGGGCCAAAGGGATACCCTCATGTGAAATTTTCCTGCCTTCCCCAGAACTCCCTTTCCTGGCCTCCCGAGACTCTGGAAGCTAGGACCAGCTTGAACCTTTGGAGGTGCAGACATTTGAGCCTACCATACAGAAGCCCACGGCGCATGCGGCCCAGGCCCCGGCCAGCCTCTCGGTCACGCTGCCGCATTGCCCGTTCTGCTGCCTCTCTCTGACTGGCTGTCAGTTCCTCCACGTCCTCATCATCCAGGGCCAGTCCCTCGGCCTCGTAGACATCCAGTTCTGGGATGGCACGATAGTCCCTGAGGGAACACCAAAACATACCCTGTTGGTATAAAAAACAAACAAACAAACCCAAAAGCCTGCCCAGGAGCTGGTGCTACTCCAGAAGAGTCCCAGATTAGGCAGGCTGGGAGTCCCCAGGCCAGAAATACAAAAGGCTCCAAGAGGATCTCCAACAGAGACAAATTGTGGTCAGTGCTTGCAATGGAATATCACTCAGTCTTCAAAAGGAAAGAAGGCTGACCGTGCTACAAGGCAGGGGAATCTTGACGACAATGGGCTCAGTGAAATAAGCCAATTACAAAAGGACAAATACTCTTAGGATTCAGTTTGGGGAGATGAAAAAGTCCTGGAGATGTTTGCACAACAATGTGAGTATACTTAGTGCCCCTGAACTGGACACTTACAGACGGGTAAGATGGTAAATTCTGTATTTTTTGTATTATGTGTGTTTTGCCATGATAAAAAGCAAGGGGAAGGTATGTCCAGACAGCTTTGATCATCCAATACGAAATAGGAATTTGAAGAACCACAAAACCTTCAGGCAGCCAACCCCAGTTTCCCAAAGGGGCAGAAATTCTCCATGTACTTTCCCCTCCCAGACAAGGTCGCCTCAAACCCCTTGAAGTACTGGGAAGGTCTACTGACATCAGCCAAACCAGCCTCTCTGAAACACCCGCCCACTGCCTCAACCCTCTCAGCTACTCTGAGACCTAAGAGGACTTGTTGTCCACGATGTGACCTGTCAGGTATTTCAAGGGGAATGCTGTCTGCACAAGAAACCCACTGAGAGCAAGGACAGCTTTCCTCCCTGCAATTCTGGGAAGTAGACATCATTACTCCATCTGTAAGATGAGGGAACAGGATTATGGAGATGATAGGGCTTTTGCCAAGAGCCACTCAGCAAAGCTGGGTGTCAAAATACAGTCCAACCACAAGCTGCAGGCTGTTCCCTGATACCATCCTACCTCCCTGAGACAATTGTCTGGAAAATTCTCTTTTTTTTTTCAGAGTAAATGGTTAAGGGGGGGGGGGGGGGGACGACTGATGCTTCTTTTTTGGAATGAACTCAGAATAAGTAATCCCATATTGCTGATACCAGAAACAGATCCCAGAACCAGGTAAATGTATGAGCTGATTCATTTCTGAATTCTTAAAAGTTCTCAGTTAAAAGATATTTGTCACACTTTTTGAGAATTCTAAGTCACACAAAATGTCCTCGGTCCTCAGTGAAATTCTAGTTGGTCCGTAAAAAAAAAACCAATAAATTGGGCTTTATCAAAATAAAAAACTTTTGTGCCTCAAAATACGCTATTAAAAAAAAAAAAAAAAGAAAGGCAGACTGGAAAGAAAATATTTGCAAATCATGTTCTGATAAAGGACCCAAACAGAATAAATTTTAAAACCTATTGTAATTCAGGAATAAAAAAAATCAAGCAATCCAATCATAAAATGAGCAAAGGATCTGAACAGATATGTCTCCAAAGATATATAAATGGCCAATAAGCACATAAAAAAGATGTTCCAGGGCAGCCCAGGTGGTTCAGTGGTTTAGCGCTGCCTTCGGCCCAGGGCGTGATCCTGGGGACCTGGGATTGAGTCCCATGTCGGGCTCCCTGCATGGAGTCTGCTTCTCCCTCTGCCTGTGTCTCCGCCTCTCTCCCTCTCTCAGTGTGTCTCTCATGAATGAATGAATAAATAAATAAATAAATAAAGCCTTAAAAAAAAAAAACAACAAAAAAAGATGTTCCACATCATTAACCACAAAAGAAACGCAAATCAAAACCCCAGTAAGACATCGCCACACACCCACTGGCTAAAACTGAAAACCAGAAAATAACAGGTGTTGGCAAGAACTAGAGACTAGAACCCTCATACCCCAACTTGTTGGAATGTAAAATGGTGGAGAGCTTTCGGGAAACAGTCTAGCAGTTCCTCAGAAGATTAACCACAGAGTTAACATACAAGCCAGATACATGCCGAAGTAAATCCAAAACGTACGTAACAACTTCAGAGCCGATTCTTCCCATGGTGTGGCACATATGGCACATCCACTCTCATCATCTGGGGTACTGGTTCTTAAAGCAAAGATCCAAAAAGTCCAGAGAGCCCCGGCAAGTCCTTCTGCTGGCTCCCAGAGGGCACTCCCCATGGATCATGGGGTGGCCTGTACAGTACTAGAACCCCTGGTCAGAGTAAAAGGTGGCCCAATGGAGAGTCTTCATAAGCTCCTGGGTATTCAAACAATCCTACTATTAGTATATCTACCAATCCTGGTTGTGAATACATGGTAGCGCCAGGAGATACCCAACCCTGCTCCCTTGCAGGCATATTCCACTACCTTACCATTAAGCCTTGTAACCTTCAATACTCGTTTATATTTTTATTAGGAAGTGTGACAATATCTAACTCCAGGCCTGATACAGATCAGGCATGATTTATTGCTGAACTGCATTAAAACTTTGATTCATCAGGCACCCGCACAGTTTCTCTGATGTTACAGAAAATCACTCAGCCGCCTGCTTCCTGTTCTTCCAAGTCACCCATGGCATCCCTGATGCGGTCCACCACGTGAAGAACTCCTTGCATTCCCTAAGGTGCTCAGCTTGGAGCTGAGGCTTACCCAGTCTGTGACACAGCAAGTTACACACACCTGTGTTGTGATTCCATGAACCTGTCTCCCGCAGACCCCGCATCAAGGTGCACTCATAGGCAAGGGTACTCTGATTCACCTACTTCCCTGTACCCAAAGCAAGGCCGCCAGCCACACAATGGGCTCTCCAGAGAACTATCTGCTGAGTGCCTAGCCTTGAATGAAAATACCTCTCCATGCCATCTCCAATAAGCTCCTCTCCATCTTCTTCCTCTTCATCCAGGGGTCCCTCTGTACCCAGAAGCCCCTCAGACTCATCCTCAAAGGGGGGAAGATCACGGCCAGGGCTAGAGGTCAGGGCATCCATGCGACGGGAGCTTCGCCCTGGGCTGGAAGTAAGAGGATCACTTCTCCGCCGCTGGGCTGGGCTGGATGCCACAATGAAGGATTCAGATGATTCCTGCAGGACAGAGAAGGTGAAGGTTGACTTAGTATCCTATAAGGCTGTCCTTTCCACCTGTAACCCTGTCCCCTGACACTCCAAACCCCCTCCAGCCTCAAGACTTTGCATTTGATGTTCTCTCTGCCTGGAAGGCTTAACTGTGAGGTCCCTGAGCCAATGGCTTCTCAAACATCACTTCCTCAGGTTCTCCAGGCACTGACGTTTCCCCATGCCTCCTCCATGCCCAGTCACTAAGGACACCTCATTTGTTTACGTACCTGTTTCTCTGTTGCCCCTGCATTCCTCTCCTGTCAGCCTGCCTTCCTACCCCATAATACGCCAGACACTGCGGCAGGAGTCAATACAAGAATGACCCAAACATAAGAGATCTGGAATTTACTGGGCTAAGGGACAGACAATAAAGACGACGAAAGGACAGAATATACTACAACACGTGCACGAAGACGGGGACCTTGTCTGTCCTGTGCACACGCCGCGCCCGGCAGGGAGCGCGCCCCACAAGCAGAGCGGACCGGCCCCAAAGCTCGGGGTCGGGGATTCGGAGCTCCCGGCCCGGGGCGGGACAGGCGCGTCCCCGGGCGGATTCGAGCGGCGTGGAGCCCGCCGGCTCTGCAGACCCCGCCAGAGAGGTGCAGGGGGGAGACGGCTCGGCTCCGAGGCAGAACCCAGGGGCCCCAGCTCATCCGGAGGCCCCACCGGGGCGGGGCGGGGAGGGGCCCGGGGCCGAGAGCGCGCAGCCCCCCGCCCCAGCTCCCCGCGCGCCCGCACCGCCCGCGCCCCCAGCCCTCGCGGGGGCCACCCGCCGCCCCCAGGCCCCCCGGGGCCCACCCGAGCGCTCACCGCCATCCCAACGCCACGCTTCCCGCCGCCGCTCCAGCAACAACCAGTTTTCGCGCGAAAAGCGGCTCACGTGACCCGCCCGAGCCCGGGAAGCGTCCGGAGGAACCCGGCGTCGTGACGTCGGCCTGGTCTGCGAGCGCGGGGGCGGGGCAGAGGAGGAGGCCCCGCCCCCGCCCCGGGGCGCCCCGCCCACTCCGCCTGGCGCGCCGCCCTGCTCCGAGCTGTCGGGACCCGCGAACCGGGGGGGGGGGGGGGGGGTGGGCTGGGGCTGCGAGGACTTGGGTCGCCCCGTGGCGGTCCTCCAGATGAGGCCACTTGAGTTCAGAGCCCTGCCTTCTGAGGTCTCCGAGAGCTCTCAGGCTGAATCCTCCAAGAACCCAAACGGCTCCATAGTTGTCGAAGGCCACGATTGATGTTCTAGTAGAGCTATTTTCACCGAGGAAAGCAAAGATGCAGAGGCGTTCCAAACAGAAAGAACGCCATTTCTAAAGATGCAGAGAGCGTGGCACAGCGGGGATCTCTAAGAAATCCCGTAGTTTTGGTTCAACAGTTTGTGATGCCCAGGACGGGGGAATCCCTCAGGCTGCTCTTGGCTGGTGGCCGGTTGAGTTGAAGGCTGTTGCTGCTGTTCTTCCCTTGGGCTAGGGTAGGTCCCCTGGTGGGCAGGGCAGGGTTGGATGGCAGCCCTCTCCGCCACAAACAAGTATCTCTGGATGGAACCCAGTGTAGGTGCAGGAGGGATGATGAGGACTGGGAATATCCAAGAGACATTTAGGAGATAGAGTCCATGGGTGTTGGGTATTGAGCAAGACGGAGGCGCCCAGGACCAGATGGCACCCCCTCTAAGATGGGGAGTGTAGGAGGAAGACAAGTTTGGGGGGAAAGAAGAGAAGTTTGTTTCTGGCTGGGTTGAACCTGGGCCCTGAGTGGAGATATTTAGGAGGTCATTCAGTGTTTAGGTCTGGGGCTTGAGAGAGTATGGGCTGCAGTTGTAGATTGTCTTGAGAGTGGTTGGACAGTGAGTGCCATGAGAAGAGAAGCCCTGGGTCTCATACCTGGGAAACCCTAGTAGATAGGAGGTACCAATAAAGGATGCTGGGCAGGGGAATGGGATACTGGGAGCTACTAAGGAGACGCTAGAGAAGGGATGGTGGGTGGGATTGAATTAGTTATCTATTGCTGCATAATGAATTATCCTGGAATCCAGCAGCTTAAAACAATGACTATGTATTATTGACGTGACTACGGGTTCAGGATCTGGCTGTGACAGCTGGGTGCCTCTGCCTCGAGGTTTCTCACAGTGCTGCCATCAAGGTGCTGGCATGGCTGCAGTCTTACCTGAAGGCTTGGCTTGGGAAGGATCCACCTCCCTCATGAGGCAGGATTCAGTTCCTCCCAGGCTGTTGAATGAGGACCCAATTTCACACTGGCCCTTGGGTGGAGGCCTCCTTATTTCCCTGCCAGGTGGGCCTCTCTTTAGGACATCTCACAACATGGCAGCTGGCTTAGCTCAGAGCAAGTGAATGATAGGGGGAGAGAGGCCATATGAGACAGAAGTCACGTCCCAGAAGTGATGGCTCATCACTTTTGCCATTTTCTGTTTGTTAGATGCAAGTGGCTGCATTCAGCGCACTCTTGAGGGGAGGGGATCAATCAGGACCATCTCAGAGGCTGCTTTCCAGCAGGGGGTCAAGATGGTAGATAGGATCAGCAGGTGACAAGCGGCCAAGAGGTTAAGTTTGGTAGGGACCAGGAACCATGGGTGGCCCCAGCTATAGCACATCTGTGCCAGATCAGCATCAGGTGTCACATTGGTGTGTGTTGAGGAGGGTGCAGGGAGGTAATAAGGGTGAAGGTGGACAGCTCTTTGGGGAAGTTGGGCAGTGGGAGGGGGAAGTAACAAGTGGGATGTGGGGATTAGGAAGGGCCTTTCTTTGAGATGAGAGATATTTGGGCATGTTTACATGCTAATAGGAGGAGGGTAGGAGAAATGGAAATGCGGAAGAGGGTAGGGGGAAGCTTCTGTTATGCCCCCCCCCCCCCCCCCCCCCCGTGATCCCTGCCTTCTGCTACTCACACCTGTGGGTTATCTCCTCCCACATGGACCAGAGTTGGTCTGTGTGACCAACAGCATATGACAGAAGTGACTGGATGTCATTTCAGAGATTAAGTTATAAAAAGATTGTGCCTTTTCTCTCCTCTGTCTCCCTCTCTCCGTCAGATGACTCACTTGGAGGGAAGCCAGCTGCCATATTCTGAGGACACACAGGCAGCCAGCCCTGCGAACAGGCCCACAGAGTTGAGAACTTGGGACCCCAGTGGAGAACTGGGGATCCCAGGCAACAGTCATGTTGGACTCACTCTGGATGCACATTACCCTGGGGCTTTATTTTTCTTACCTCAGTAGGCATCCAGCACTGGACATCATCAAGGACAAGCCTCCTCCCACCTTCAGCTTGGGGTTTTCATCCTCAAAATCTCTGTCTGGCTGCTCCTTGTCTAGGCAATGCATCAGAGAAGAGGTCAGCTCATCTTGGACTAAGCCTAGCTTTCTCTCTTTGTCAACTGGTCATGAGGGGCCTCCTAGCAGGTCATAGGTGTGAATGAGGGAGAGATGCCGGTGGGACTGTGGTAGATGATGGAAGAGCTACAATGGATCACATATGATCTGTTGGGCCCACCTGAATTTACAACCTAGCAAGCCTGATAGAACCCAGTTCATTGGGAACAGCTCTGGCCTTATGGTCACTCGCCATCCCCTAGTCATCTCTATGAAGGGCCAGTAACCTAGTGGAATTGCTTTTTGAATTTGTATATAATTCTCCACTATAGGTGGCCTGGCCTTACTCTAGAACCCTAGGGGTGTACATTATGGATTTCCTGAGAGGGCTTGCCATAAACTTTACACCGCATCTTTACCCACCACCTATGCCTCTAATATTATAGGATCCTTGGGTCCTGCAACCTATGAGACAGCCTTTTTCTGTGAGCCATACTCAAAGCTGGAATCTTTTACGTCGCCCAGAGATATATGGGTCACAGCAGAGTTCTTAGATGTGGAATATACTGTCTCCAGCACCCAAAGAGTGGGTTCTGGCATTGTGCTTCCTTCCCTGGAGTGGGGTATGCAAGATGCAATCATTTTTCCTTTGGAAGGGATGTCCTGGTGTGCCCCAGACCACTAGACTTCACTGAGGTGGCAAGCCCCCACATCTTCACAGGAGTTATCTTCCATCTTCTGGAGCACCTATGTCTCATCTAGGTCTTCATTTACTTGTTACTTCTTGTTCAGCCAGCCAGATTAGTAGGATGTCATTGATACAGTGAACTAACGCAAACGTTCTGTCAAGGGTTCAGATGGCCAGGACTCTTTGGACTATGTTATGACCACTGGCCTGGGGCAAGGCCATAAATGTGAGTGGCTGTCTTTCCCTGTGAATGTCAGTGGTTTCTGATACAGATGGTCAGATTGCACGCCAGCCCCTGGGTACCTGAGGTCATGCTGCTCCATGCAAGGACACTAGCACGGAAGCTGTCATTGGGGCTACTCCTGGCTTGAGTTTGCAGCAATCCACTACCATTCTCTGTATTGTTTTAAGGTCAGACTGATGCATTAATTAGGGATATGATGGGGCCTATCTCCAATTCCATATGTTTTAGATCTTCATGGGAGCACTAATCTCTGCATTTCTCCTGCTATGTGATATTGTTTTTTTACTTACTGTGTTGCCTGAGGCGGGTGGGTGGGGCAAGTTTCAGGGACTTGCACTTGACCTTCACTTCTGGGAAAACTCCCCTCATACAGACCAAGGAACCATGTGGGCACACTGCCAGCCAAACCCAGAGGTTTATTCAGCCTTGCTGGCTGCTCCTTTGGCTTCGATGGTTGTATGACCATTGCACCTTACTTTTCTTCTGATAGCTGAGCACTGTCATGCTGTTTCTGTCATTTGAAGATTTCCATTTCTCTCAGGGAGCCCTGTTCTGTAACAGCCATGGTTCAGAGAGGATGATCACGTCTGAGCCTGGTGCAGGGCAAGGAAGAGAACTTGAGAATTAGATCCTTAACTACCATTTCTTGACCTTCACTGATACCACACTCTGTCCTGTGTGTAGGGGATACTGCAGTGAATAAGACCCTGACTCTGCCCTGAAGGGGAGGGGATGATATAGATACCCTAAGTTATTCCACAAGTTGAAATCCTGCAGAAACCTACACATGAGGCCCAAAACTCAGAACATAGAATGCAGAATTGTCCCTTGCAATAATAATCAAATTCCTCCCACCCCCCAGAAAGTTTGTACTGTCTGAAAAAAAAATTTACAAAAAAAGAAAGATGGAGGGCAGTCTTTTGGCCTGGTCACAGATTGTCCATTTCTTCTTCCTGGAACATGGTAAGAAGGAAGTTTCCTGCTCCTTTGAGGTTAGGAGTGGCCCAGGACTTGTTTTTGCCAATTAAATGTGAGTGGTAGTAATGCTTTTAGTTTCCTGGCAACTCTAGAAATTGACCCCGACTCCCCCCATAGCCCATTCAGGAAGGCAGGCATCTGTGTGGAGCACAGTCCCTCCCGGCTGATACAGAAACTGTGCACCTCGACCACCGTCCAGGCTGGGAAAGTCCCAGACAAACCAAATCCTGGATGGTCACCAGGTGGTGACGTCCTAACCTTCTCCAGTTTTAGAAGAACGGGGCCAATCTTATTTCAGTCCAACTGTGAAGCAGCTGTGTCATCACGGGGGGTGCGACTTGGGGTTCCTGTGATAAGTGGGTGTCTGCCATTTGCACCAGGCAGGGAGTCAGCCTCAGGATGTTGCAGGGAATGTGACAAACATGGTTTTGTTCTCACTACACTGACAATTCTAGTGGAGGGTGGCTGATGAACTAGGAAGCAAGTAAATGAATATAATCATGTTAGATGGTGCTTCGAAGGAAATAAAGGGGCATTATGTGACAGAGACTGCAGTTACTAGGGTGTCAAGGAGGTCATGTGACACGGAGCCAGCCAGACTGGGCAGATGCAGAGAGTGGGAGGCAGGAAGGAGCTGGGGATATTCAAGGAAGGGAAACAGAAAGCACCGTGGCTTGAGCACGCTGAGGGTCGGATGGGTGGGAAGGAGGACTCGGACCAGGAGGGCCACCGGGCCAGCGTTAGGGCTGCCCGCAGTGAACACAGCAACGAGGTCAGGAGCGCCAGAATGGGGCAATCAGGGACCCAGAGGAAGGTGCCTGAAGAACTGTGGAAATCCGAGATGACAGGAGGGGCGGTTCAGACCCCCCGCGTCCAGGCTTTGCCACTTCCTAGGCGTGCGGCTCTGGGCAAGTTATTTAACGTCTCCCAGCCGCAGGTTCCGCCTCGGAAAAGGCGACCACTGCGGACCGCCCTGCAAGGTGGTTGTGAAAACGAGTGCCTGAAACCCGGGGGGCGGTGCGCTCGGACGGTGGACGCGGAGCAGCGCGGGGGAGGCGGAGGCGCTGCCCCTAACCCTGCCCCTGCCCCTCCGGCCGCGGCCAGGTGACCCCCGGTCACTGGTCTTCCGCTCGGACGGCCGCTGCGGGGCGCCCGAGGCGGCGGCCCGCGGAGGTTCCTTCCCGGGCGGCCGGGCGGTCGGCCCCGGAGGAGGAGCGCAGGCCGGCGCCAGGCGCCCGCGGACAGCTGCAGAGCGGCCTCGGCTCGGACGCCCGCGGGCCCGCCCGCCTTCCCGCCGAGGCACGCGACACCTTCCCAACTCCGGGGAGCCTGCCCTCCCCCGCGGGGCCCGCCTGCTGTCTCTTTAAGGGGTCAGCTGGTCGCCCCGCCCCCTCGGGATCTGATTGGCTCCGTCCGCGGCTTGCGGCCTCTTCCTGGTGTGGCTCCGTTTGTATAGGCTCCTGGGGCCTGGGGGCGGGCCTGGATGCTATAAGTAGGGGCTGTGGCTGTTTTCGCAGTTTTGGCCGCACGGGAAGGACGCGCGCGCCTGCTTTCCGGTGGTCGCGGCCGCGGGGAAGGGCTGCCGCTGTCTCGGGGGTGGGGGGCCCGGCGCGCTGACCGCCCTTTCCCGCCCATCCCCGGTTTCCGCGGGGCCGGCTGCCCGCGGCTCTTGCGCGACGCTTCCTGGCCCCGCCGCCGGCCCAGGGCGCTGGAGGCCGGAGTCCCCGGGCCTGTGCCAGGTCGGCTCACTGCGCTGGCGGATGAGCGACCCGGGCGGCGGGGCCTGAGCTCGGCCCGGGGCCCTCAGGTAAGGAGGGGGCCCTCTCCCGCCCCCCGGTCGCCGCGGTCCTGAAGCCCGCCGCGGGGTCGGCCTCCGCCACCGGGTTGCCGCGGCGGGACCAGCGCTCCAGGGACGCCCCCGCCTCTGCCGCGTCCGCAGCCCCTCCCTGGCCGGGAGCTCGCGAGCGCGGAGACGGCTAGTGACCCCTGCGACAGCCGCGGGGCGCGGGGCTGCCGGACCAGCCCGCCTGTCGCCGCCCTGCCCCCGGAGTGACAGCCTCGGAGGGCCCGTGGGGAAGTTTCCGAGGGCCGGGGGGCCCCGGGGGAGGACTTCCAGGAAGAGGCGACGCGCTCCTGCGCAGCCGCCGGGCCGGCTGGCGGGCTAGAGGGCTGGGGCACCCTGCGGCTCGAGGCCGTGCAGGAGGGGACCTGGACTCTGCGGCCCTGCGTCTGCGCTGTGCCCCGTCCACGGACAGCCCGGCAGGACCTGCCTCCAGCTCGCTGTGGCCTTCCGCAGCCCCAGAGGGCAGGGGAGCTGGGGTTTACGGGGCTGGGGCTGCTGGGGCTGCTGGGGCTGCTGTTGCAGGAGGGGCCTTCTGGGAGGCCCGGAGCGCGGCTTCCTCTGTGGTGCGGATGGGGCTGTGGGGTCCTTCCAGCGGTCCTTCTACTCCGCAGAGGGCTTGGCTGCACTCTGCTGGAGATTCATCTGTCCCATTCTGACGTTTTGTTGAGAACTTACTCAGTGCCAGGCGCCATTCTAGGGGTTTGGGTCATGAGCACGCCTGGGGTGGGCAGCCAGCAAACACATAAACATGCAGCTAGGGCCATGTCTAATGGAGGCCAAATGCTGTAAAGAAGATACAGGGCAGGCTAGCTGTGAGAGATGGTCAAGGAGGGCCCTGAATGGTAGAGGGGCCAGCCAGCACAAGGGCCCTGAGGTGAGAGGACGCGTAGCAGCGAGGAGAGCAAGGTGGAGGTCAGGGGCTGGAGGATGGAAGGCAGGGGCAGATCAGGTTGGGCTTTGAACGGTGAGGGAAGGGGCCCGGGTCTTCCCTTCATCCTGGGGGGTTCGGGCCCGGGCTGCTGGCAGGGCACCAGGAGTGGCCTGTCTAGGACTGCATCTACCTCCTCCCACCCCCAAGGCTGAAGGGTGAGGGGTTGGCCTCCGTCCTATGTAGCCTTCTTATTCTGTTCTGGTTCCAGAGTTTAGAAGCCTAACAGTCTGCTAGGGGTTGGGAGCACTGAGGGGCCGTATAGCAACTAAGAAATATAACCTCTCTGTTTTGCTCAAGGCTTTCTATCTTCCTGGGGTTTTCCATGTGGTCCTGGTCAATCCCATTGCACAGATGAAAGATGGAAAAGGCTCAGAGAAGGGAGGATCCTGTCCAGGGGCTCCTTGCAGGTCTGGCACCATGTGATTGGAGCCTTCCTGGTGTCCTGCCCCATAGGCTGGCCATGGAGGGAGGGAGGGAGCTGGAGGCCCCAGTGGTGGGTGGGAAGATGGCCTCTGGAATGTTAACAAGGTCAGGAGAGTCCCTCCCAGGTGGAAGAAACAGTCTGTCCCAGTTTCTCTGGTTCTGAGAGGTCTGGGGTTGCCTTAGGCCACTCAGCATCCCAGAAACTCCTCTGAGAATTCCCTTCCCCATCCCTCAAGTCTGGCCTCTGCCCCTTCTTTCCCTTGCCCTCAGCCAGCCTTCCCACCATCTTCTGTCCCGTCCCGTCATCTGTCCCCATGCCTGAGCCTGCGGACCCCTTCCTTCTCTGTTACCGCCCAGGCTTCTGCCCCCAAGCCCCGGAGCTCGCCCTAGGTCGGGGAGGAGAATATGGGGCCAGCGACTTATCCCTTTTGTGCCTCTCCTTTCCCCCTCTGTACAATGGTCGTAAGAGTTCTCTTATGTAGGGGCTGGTGTGATAGGTAAGTGTGTCACCACACGTAACGTGCTTAGCTCTGGGTCTGCAGGTGGTGTGCATTATTTTATTTTATTTATTTTATTTTCTTTTATTTTTTTATTTTCTTTTATTTTATATTTTATTTTATTTATTTTATTTTATTTTATTATTTTTAATTTAATTTTATTTATTTAATTTTATTATTTTATTTTATTTATTTATTTTATTTTATTTTATTTTATTTTAATCATTGCTTTAGTTATTTTACAGTCTTTGACACACACTGGCAATCTGGTATGGCCAAGAGCCTCATAAGCCAACAGTGCTTCTCTGACCAGCAGAGCGGCAGGCCCCAACTGGGATTGTATTAGCAATGTGGCCTGTCAGCCTCTCCCCAGGCCAGCTGGATCAGAACCTGCACCGCCTCAAGACACTCAGGTGGGAGAGGCATGGCTCCAGGCGGAGCCCAGAGCCTTCCATCTATAGGTGGAGAAACCGATGCCCACAGAGGGGTGGTTGGCAAGTCGCCACTTGGGGGCCTGGGCACTGGAGATGACAACCTGGCAGGTGGCTGCTGGGGCCCCCCACTTTGTCCGTGAGAGTAACCAGAGTACTTCCCTCACTAGCTGGGTGGGAGGGCTCAGTGAGTGTGCTCTGCTGTTGCCACCAAGTCGGCAGGAGAACAGTTGGTACTGTCCTTTGAAAGGGGCCCTTGCATTAGGACCAGATCCTTCTTCCCTCTACATCCACCAGGCCCTTGTCTGGGAAGAAAAAAAAAAAGCAGCAATTATGTTGGTGTGACATCGTGTAGGCATTTATGTTTGATCCTTACAACTTTGTTGCGTAGGTGTTATTTTCCCTGTGATACTCAGAGAGAAATGACTCACACAAGGTCACATAGCAGAGCCAGAAGTGCAACCCAGATCTGCCCAACTCCATAAAATGTGTTAGCTGGAAGCTTTTCATTAGTGAATTAGAGAAATCAGACTCAACAGGACCTCAGCGGAGAAGGGAATTTGTCGGATTTTATAACTAAAAAGGGAGTCCAGGGGTAGGTCTAACTTCAGGTGTGGCTATGTGTCCACGGGCTCACATGAGGGATGTGTTTTCACCTGTCATTCCTCTATGTTGGCTTTGTCCTCAGGTGGGTAGCCATGTGTGGGGTCAAAGTGGTACAGCTCCGTATAATGCTATGACACTTTTAGTGGAAAGGGCATCTGTTCCTAACAATGACAGCAAAAGTCTCAGGGCAGATTCTCACTGGCCAGGGCGGTGGAGCACCCCGATTGGGCAGGCTTAGATC
Source organism: Canis lupus familiaris (assembly GCF_011100685.1). NCBI lineage: Eukaryota > Metazoa > Chordata > Mammalia > Carnivora > Canidae > Canis > Canis lupus. The sequence goes on along the minus strand of NC_049241.1, from coordinate 1,703,219 downwards.
CCATGCACACTCCTCAGAGTTGTGAAGGGCTTGAGTCAGCTGAACCTCAGCTTCATTTATGGACAGAGACAGGGGGAGCTGAGAGTCCCCCCGACTCAGGAAAAATGAGGTGCTTGGACAGGCAAAACCAAATGATGCTTCCCCCTTCAGACTCTCTGCCTGAGTCTCCCCTGCTCCTTGGCCCTGATCCTCCCCGCTGGCTTCTTTACATCACAAGGGACCTCTAAGCTTTTCAGTGGCTGCTGGGTGCTTGGCCTGCTCTTTGGGGCCTGCCCCTCCTGGCCCACACTCGCTGCTGGACACCCTGCCCTAGGCCAGAGCTGGCGTTGGGCTGCTGGGGCCAGAAGTTTGCTCCAGGGGCTGTGGAATCTCTCTCCTTTGACGCCAGTCACTTACGGGTCATCATTTTAGGTTACCAGAAGTCTTGAGGGGTTTCCCACAGCCCCTGCCAGCTGTAGCCTCCCCATGCTCAGCATGGCTGCAGTTCAGACATCAGACCGTCAACAGCTACTTGCAGGTGCAAAGAAGGGGCTTGAGGATGTCTAACGGTCAGCAAGGAAAATGTTTCTTGGGAGACTTCCCCCCTATTTCATCACATGTCCTTGCCTAACCTAGCTGCCGGCGAGGAGAACACCCTTTTTGACAGGCCCTCTCCAGGGCACTGTTGGCAGAGGGGAAGACGATCATCCAGTTGGTGAATGGTCCCACAGGCTGCAGGACATTTGGCAGCCGTGGCCACTGTCCATGAGAAATCATAGACAGACTGGCGTGCTATATGCAGGACTAACCTTCTACCTTGTTATCCTGACCTTTGTTTCAATAGCTAAGCCAGAGTCCCACCCCCACAGTCCCGGTGTCAAGCTGGAGCACCCTGTGTGCTGCTGGGGTGTCCAGTACTCTTTCGCATGGCCCCTGCCCAAGGCCACTGGCTTATGGTAATTGAGATTCAGCTTCTGGCCCAGGCCAGGGGCCCCTGCCTGTGCAGCAGAACATCGTGGAGGGGTCCTGGAATAAAATAGCCCCTTGCTAGCTAGGGAGGAGGAGGCAGTGCTTGGTGGGGACACATCAGCAGCATTTGCCTAGCCATTGCAAAATATCCAGCGGCTCGGGCCAGAAGCCACCGCATCCTTGCTCTCTTTCCTCAATCCCTCGGCGTGTCTGTGAGCTGGTCGGGTTGGCTGACCCAGATCCCTCCACTCCACGCCCGCTGCAACCAGTGGTCAAGCCATGTCCTCCCGCTGCCCTGGTACAGTGGCTGCCCATCTCCCTGCCCCCACTCTGCCGCTGCTCTGCTCCATGTTCCACAGGAGCCTGAGTGATTCTCTGCATGGAAATGGGACCCTGTCACCTGCCTTCTTGACACCCTTCTCTCTTTTTTTTTAATTTTTACGTTTTTTACAAAAGATTATTTATTTATTTGTTCACAAGACACAGAGAAAGAGAGAGGCAGAGACACAGGCAGAGGGAGAAGCAGGCTCCATGTAGGGAGCCCGACTTGGGACTCGACCCTGGGTCTCCAGGATCACACCCTGGGCTGCAGGCAGGCGCTAAACCACTGAGCCACCCGGGCTGCCCCATGACACCCTTCTCATTGCATTTAGGATGGAATCACATCGCATGTGGTCATATTGCTGTGTGTGTAACCTGGCCCTGCCAACCCTTCTGATCTCACCTCCAGCCACACTGGCCTGCTTTTTGCCCTTTGGACAGGCCATGCCTGTTTGTATGTACCTCATGGCATTGGCATTTGTTCTTCTCTCCCCAGGTGTGCTCTTTGTCCAGATTTTTCCAAGTCTGATTCTTTTTATTTTTTTATTTATTTATTTATTTATTTTTTTTTTTAAATTTTTTTTTAGGTATTTATTTATTTATTTATTTATGATAGTCACAGAGAGAGAGAGAGGCAGAGACACAGGCAGAGGGAGAAGCAGGCTCCATGCAGGGAGCCTGACGTGGGATTCGATCCCGGGTCTCCAGGATCGCGCCCTGGGCCAAAGGCAGGCGCCAAACCGCTGCGCCATCCAGGGATCCCTATTTATTTTTATTTTTAAAAAGATTTTATTTATTTGATAGACACTGAGCATGCTCAAGTTAGGGGAGGGGCAGAGGGAGAGAGAGGAAGCAGATTTCCCGCTGAGCAGGGAGCCAGATGTAGGGCTCGGTCCCAGGACCCCAGGATCATGACCCGAGCTGGAGGCAGACACCCAACTGGCTGAGCCACCCAGGCATCCCCAAAGTCTGGTTCTTTCTCAATTATTTAGATCTAGTGCACATGTCAGCTTGTCCAATAATCCAGTCCAAAGCAGCACCTCTTTATATTCATTGAGGTTTTGGCTTAGCTGTTGAAACAAAGGTCAAGATAACAAGGTAGGTTATTCCTATGTATCGCATGACAGTCTGTGTGCAGGCGATCCAGGATATTCCTGGAGGCCCATTGGGTCTGGGACCCGGACACTCTTTGCTGTGTTATCCTCAGTACATGGTTTCAGTCTTGAGGTCTAAGATGGCTGCTGTTGCTCTTGCCACCACATCCCTATTCCAGGCAACAGGAAAGGAGACTTGCTTGGCCTGAAATTGACCAACTTGTTAAATTAACCACTCATTTCCCATTGGATAAAATTCAGTCATGTGGCCATAGCCAGTAGCAAGGGAAGCTTGGAAAGTAGCCATTATTCTGGGAAGCCGTGTGTGAGCTAAAATCCATGGGCTCCAGCACTAAAGGGGAAGGTGGATTATGGGAACCCTGTATTGTGTTAGTATTGCTGTCTGTATTGTGTTAGTGTTTGTTCCATGCACTCTTCTGTTAACTTGGTTTTCCTGCTGGCTGGCTGCCTCCCCTCCTGGAATGACAGCCTCCCAGGGCAGCCGTGTGCCAGCTCCTAGCCTCATCCCCTGCTCCTAGGAGGCTGCTGCGGGTGGGGGAACTTGTGAGGAATGCCTTTTTTTCTCTGGACGTACTATGTGTTAGGCGCGTTTCCCTCCGGTCACAGATGAGGGTGTGATCCCAGAGCCATCAAGTGGCCTGCAGAGAAGGACAAAGGGATCTGAATCCCAGGTCTCTGCCCACCTGCTTCAGTCCCCACTCCCTTTTGGCCAGAGGCAGTGCTCACGTTTCATGGCTTGGAACGGCAGCAAGGATGTTGCTGTGTCCCCCGCAGCCCTTGCCCTGGACCTGTGGCTGTTCGGGGCTGGCTGGGGGTCCTTGCCAACAGGGCCTGAGCAGCCTGGCTGCTCCTTGCCAAACGGGAGACATGTGCTCTTGAAGTATAAACAGAACACATCTTTCTAATTTTTTTAAAACTTACTGACAAGTAACCCATACAGAAAGGTGCACAGATCATAGGTGGATGACTCAGTGGATTTTGCCACGGTGAGCACGCCTATGTACACCTCCCCCCGCCCCGATCAAGCACCAGCAGCTGTGGTCCCCTCCGCTCCCCCCATGCCCTCCCTCCTCCACAAAGGTGACCCTCACCTGAATCTTTGCGTGGGGCAGACCACATGTGTGTACCTGTAGCTGGCCCTGCTCAGCACCATATCCGGGAGGCCCTTCCATGGTGCTGCCCACAGCAGTAGCCTGTCCTTTCTTCTCCATCCCACTGTGTACCCAAGCACCGCCATGTATGTGTGTGTACACTGATATGAGCATCTGGGCTCTTGCTTGCCTGGGGCTGTTACAAATGTACCCAGGAGTGGAGATGCCAAGTCATAAGGCCTAATCTGTTCAAGTCATCACTTTATTATTTTTTTAATTAATTTTTTTAAAGATCTTATTTATTTATTCATGAGAGAGAGAGAGAGAGAGAGAGAGAGGCAGGCTCCATGCAGGGAGCCCGATGTGGGACTCGATCCCGGGTCTCCAGGATCACACTCCGGGCCGAAGGTGGCGCTAAACCACTGGGCCACCGGGGCTGCCCACAAGTCATCACTTTAATGCTAGCATCTATTCTGTCCTGGTGCCATGCCTAGCTTACCTGCCCTGCACCCGCTCAGCTCCCTGAGGAGGTCCCTGCTGCTGTCAGTATGGGCCCAGCTCCTTCTCCTATCCCTGAGAGCCCAGCAGCCTGGAGCCCACCTTGTCCAAGGTGGCTCCCAGTGCCCCAGGCCACTGGCTCTCCTATCTTCTAGGCTGGACTCTATTTTTATTTTTTTTTAAGATTATTTATTTATTTATTCATGAGAGCCTTCAGAGAGGGAGGCAGAGACACAGGCAGAGGGAGAAGCAGGCTCTCTGCAGGGAGCCCAATGTGGAACTTGATCCCAGGACCCCGGGGTCACACCCTGAGCCGAAGGCAGAGGCTCAACTGCTGAGCCACCCAGGTGCCCCTAGGCTGGACTCTTAACCTCTCATTTTGAGGCCCTTGGCCTCCCTGCTGACTCCCATTTCTCCTCGCAGCCCCTATCCCTGCCTTTGCAGACACAGCTCTCTCTGCAGTGGCCCCCTCTATGGTGGTCCCCTCTGTAGTGCCTCTCGTTCCCTCTCCTCTGCTTACAGACTTCCTGTGTATCTCCTTGGCACAGTGCATGCCCCCTGGTCCCCTATTTGTATCTCCCTTTCCAGGGTGGAGCAGAGGATGACAGGGCGGTGGTCCACCGGAGGTGTGTGTGACGCCCCCTCTGGCGCTGGGTGGCTGTGTGATGCACACCATTATCTCTGGGCCCTATATTGGCTGTATGGTCTGGACTCAGGACTGGCATGGGTGGGCTGTAGGAGGTGCTAGATGTCACATCAGTGCCCACTACAGCCTCCAGGGTGGACACTGCTGTTAGCCCCATTCCAGGGGCTCCTCACCCCTCTGCTCCCTGTCCCCTGAGTCCCCAGGATCAGAGGGATGAACTGGGGTCACGCTGAGTAGCTTGCTTTGCTGTGCCTGTCAGAGGGGAAGGCTCCGTTACTGGGGGGTGGCGTTTACTGTTTGGGGGTCATGAGATAGGCCAAGGTAGAGGACTGAGCCCCTGTCTGGGGACTGTGCTATGGCATGTGTGGGAGCCACAGCTCACCCTCTGCCTGCTGTGGGGGGTGTGGCCCACCAGCCCAATGTAGGTCGTGGCTCTCAGGTTCCACTAGGAACCTGGGACCAGAGACCCCACGGCCACACAGCCCTGGCACTCCTCACGTGGGGGCTGTCACTCCCCCAGGGCTGGCTGCTTGTGGGATGGACACCCCGGAAGAGGTGGTCTGGGCCAATGGGAGCACAGCCCTGCCCCCACCCATGGCACCCAACATCAGTGTGCCGCATCGCTGTCTGCTGCTGCTCTACGAGGATATCGGCACCTCCAGGTGAGGTGGCCACGGCCCTGCAGGGCAGGCTGGCTGCGTGTAAGTGGGCTTCCCCCATGCGTGTGGGTGTGCGCGTGTGCATGCCTGCATGTGTGCAAGTGTGGTGGGTGGTAGTCGGGGTGACCTTACCGGTCAGCTGGCTTCTGTGCCCATCTGCTAGGGTCCGGTACTGGGACCTCTTGCTGCTCATCCCCAATGTGCTCTTCTTCATCTTCCTGCTCTGGAAGCTTCCATTCGCTCGGGCCAAGATCCGTGTCACCTCCAGCCCCATTTTTATCACCTTCTATATCCTGGTGAGTTCACTCCAACTGGTGAAAGAAACCCAACTCCAACTGGCTTAGGTAAAAAAAGGGAATCAGTAACTGCTTCTATCTTGAAAACCAGCCTCAGACGTGGCTGGATCTGGGGGTTGATGGACACCATCAGGGCTCTGTTTCTCTGCATCTCTGCTCTTCCTGCCTGCTGTCCAACATAGCCAAGAGCAGCTGTGAGCTAACATCCCGCCTCCCTGCCAGCGCCAGCAGAAGAGGACCTCTGTCCTGGTGCTGCTGGTGGAGACCTGGAAGGTTCCCTCTCACTGGCCCACCTTGGGTTGCTCCCTGAGCCAGTCACTGCGCCCTGCAGGGAGGGTGGGGTCGGTTGAGCCAGACCATGTGGACTGGGGGGGGGTGGTCCCTGGAGGAAAACTGGGGAGTCCTTCATAGAGGGCGGGGGAGGAGATGCTGGCTGCTGGAAGGATGCCCACTGCCACTTCCATCTGTCCATCCAGCCATCCATCCCCACATTCTGTGAGACCTCCTTGGAGCAGACTTCTTGCCTGTTGGGAGGACCCAAGTTCTCATCATTCAGCGGCCCCAATGTGGGCTGCCCAAGGTGGAGGTGGCAGGGCTGTGGTTGAGAAGGCCACCCCAGGAGTGGGCTCCAGGTGCAGGTACCAGCTGTCTGGCTCTGGAGTCCTCCCCTCTGCCTCAGCTCTGGCTCTCTGGGCCCCCTCTTCATGGCCTGGCTCAGCACTTCTCAGAGGAGTTGCCAGTGGGCGAGCAGGTGAGGCTGCAGGGACCCCTTGGAGGCTGCCGGTGGAGGCCCCAGGGACTGGGGGCCACCTGGACCCCCCCCCAGGGTGGGCATTGAGGCCTTCTTTCTTCTCTCCCCCACTTCTCTGACTCGTGACTGTATTTATGTAACAGATACAGCAGACAGGCAGATGCCCTTTCTGGCAGAGCGTGGAGGGAGAAGGGGCCCATGGCCAAAGCCCAGGAACATGAGAGAGGGCCAGCACTGCCTCTGCCCTCCTATTTCGGGAGACTTCTTTCTAGAGAGCTCAGGAGACAGTGCTGAGCACAGACTCATGCCGACTGCCCCGAACCTCAGCTGTGCTGAGTGACCTTGGACCCGGGGCTTGGCCTTCCTGTGTCATGTGTGCTGGGCCTGCGTTAGCTTGGGGCACTCCCACTAGCACCACAGAATACATCGTGCGTAGCTCTAGCTCGGTGGCAGCTTGGCATACAGTAGGCACATGGCAGTTTGTTGCTCCTACAACCTGCCCTGTTGAGTGGCGTCAGCCTCCCCAAGGCCTCGACATGGTTTTTGTGGCACAAAGCACAGACCATGTATGGATTTGGACTCTTCTGTTTGTATGTGTCAGAAAACCAAAGTTAAATTCACAGAAGCTGTAGGGAACGTACTGATAGAGAATCTGACAAGTCCCAGGGCTTCAGGCATGGCTGGATTCAGGGGCTCTGGGAGGCTATGGGAGCACAGTCTTTGTCTCCCACTCAGCTGGAGTCTCTCTGATGGCCATGTCTCTAGCAGTCTCATGCTGGTGGAGCTGGGCAGCCCCAGCAGCTCTGGGCTTGGGCCCCTACCCCCCCCCCCCCCCCCCCCCCCCCAGCCAGCTTCCTTTTCCAGTGGCTGCACCTGGTGTCCTGGCTGTGCCTATTACTAGACTCCCTTGGGTCCCACCCCCCTCTGCAAATCAGGGAATGGCATGTGCCAAAGGGTCAGCCCTGGGTTTCAGGCCAGTCTCTGAAGCCAGGAGGGGGTGTCAGCCCCCCGAGTCATGTGAGCAGTAGGGAGAGGAAGGAGGCTGTTGCCAGGGGAAGGGAGTGGATCCTGGGGCAACAAGATCCGCCGAAGCTGAGCACAGGCACTTCTGCTAGACGTGCTGGGGCAGCAGCCTTTCCGAGTCCCTGAAGACTTCTTCCCTGCAGCCTCCTCCCCCCTTGTCTTGGAAATAAGAGCGCTAATATGACACTAAAGGCAAGCATGTGCCTAGCCCTTACCAGGTGCCAGGCCTGCTTCTGCTACATGTACTTATCCATTCGCTCCTCCCAACCATCAGATTCAGTAGGTGCTAGTTTTGCCCCATTTCATAGGTGAGGAAGTGGCAGGCATGGAGGTGTGGGTCCTCGGCTGAGGTCAGAGACGCCAGGAGCAGCAGGGTTGGCATTTGAGCCGTCCACAGCATACCTGCTAGCCATTCCAGGGCTGCCACTGAGCCAGGAAACTGAGGCCCAAGAGGGAAGGGCCAGGCCCGAGGTCACCAGCAGTGGAGGATCTCCCCACCTCTCCACATCCCACTCCTGACTCTTTTATTTTGGAATTCTTCCATTCTCAAAGAATCCAAGACTCCTGCAGAGGCCCTGCAATTCCCAGAGGTCTTGTCCCTGACCCCATAATGGCTTCCTCACTCTCGCCCACCAGGTGTTCGTGGTGGCGCTGGTGGGCATCGCCCGGGCCGTGGTGTCCATGACAGTCAGCACCTCGGATGCTGCGACTGTTGCTGATAAGGTGTGGCCGGGCCTGCCGACAAGGGCGGGAGCGGGGGCGGGGCGCTGGGGAGCGGGGTGGCCAGGCCCCCAGGCTGACCCTCTGCCCACTCTGTGTCCAGATCCTGTGGGAGATTACCCGCTTCTTCCTGTTGGCCATCGAGCTGAGTGTGGTCATCCTGGGCCTTGCCTTCGGTGCGTGTGCTGCTGGGGCCAGCGCTCTCCCCGTCCCTCCCTAGCGGGCACCGACCCCAATGGTCACCGGCTAGCTCCCGCTCACTGACCAGCACGTTTCTTCCAGGTCACCTGGAGAGCAAGTCAAGCATCAAGCGGGTGCTGGCCATCACCACGGTGCTGTCCCTGGCCTACTCTGTCACCCAGGTAAGAGGGGAGGTGGGGCAGCTGCAGCTGTGGGGGCCCCGGGAGGAGGCCAGGGGTCACTGAGGGCCATGCATCCACTGCTCCCTGGTTCTGGGCCCGGATTTGAATGTTTATTAGGTGCAGTGCTATCAGACTTTAAATGCGCCTAAGGAATCACCTGGGGTGCTTGTTAACAAGGCAGGGTCTGCCCCTTCACCCCCATGCAGCCCCAAGTCCAATCCAATAGGCCAGGCTGGTTAGGGGAGGATGCCTAGAACCTGCTGTAGTGACAGGCAGCCCAGGTAGGGGACATACAGGTGTGCAGACCCCACTGAGAGCTATACATCTGGAGACTCCTTGCTTAGATGTGACAGGGACTATGTCTTGCCCAGCCCTGTTCCAGCCCTGTCCCAGCCCCAGGAGCTAGGCAGGCAGGGAGCAGGGAACTCTGAAGGCCCGGCTGGGGAGCTGGGCTTGGGGTGGTGGAGAGCTCTGGGTGCTTTGTATCAGGGGCCCCCAGGTGGCAGGAGACTGAGACCCCTCCCCACCTGCTCCCACAGGGGACACTGGAGATCCTGTACCCTGATGCCCACCTGTCTGCTGAGGACTTCAACATCTACGGGCATGGGGGCCGCCAGTTCTGGCTGGTCAGCTCCTGTTTCTTCTTCCTGGTGAGGCTGAGGGTGCCCTCCCTGCTTCCCAGGCCTCGGCACCCTGGGGTGGCTGGATGAGCCTCCGAGCCTAAGGCGGAGGCCTAGATGTCCTGGTACTGGGCTTGCTCTGGGCCCGGGGTCCCCAGCATCCTCAATCCTGCTTTGTGTCTGCAGGTCTACTCTCTGGTGGTCATGCTCCCCAAGACCCCGCTGAAGGAGCGCATCTCCCTGCCGTGTAAGCAGCTGGTGGGTGGCTCTGGGATAGGGCTGGGTGTGGGGCAGGGGTCTGTTTGGACCACTGTGACTCCCCTGCTGCAGAGCCCTTGGTGAGAGGGAGGGTGTCCTGCTGAGGCCCCAGAAGGGTCTCAGGTGACACGCTGGGGATGAAGGGTGGAGGTGAGGGCAGGAGCTCATGGCCCCCTGCCCCCCAGCGCGAAGGAGCTTCTACGTGTATGCGGCTATCCTGGCACTGCTCAACCTGCTGCAGGGACTGGGAAGCGCGCTGCTCTGCGCAGACATCATCGAGGGGCTGTGGTAGGTGGGCCGGGGGCAGGGGGAGGCCAAGCCCGGGCCCCATCTAGAGGGGCTGCTCCCTGACTGCTCCTCCTGCCCTGCAGCTGTGTAGATGCCACCACATTTCTCTACTTCAGCTTCTTTGCGCCCCTCATCTACGTGGCCTTCCTCCGGGGCTTCTTTGGGTGAGTCTTCTCATGGGAACGGGAGTGGGGGCGGGGGCGGGGCGTGCAGGCAGGGGGCGCAGGACAGGGGTGGGAGCCAGCACCCTGCTCAACGCCGGCACCTGGTGGTTTGAGGGCCGCGGGCGCCCCCGTGTGGCTGCAGGCAGGACTGCACCCAGCTTCCTGCGTCTGCACATCCAGGGCTTCAGTTTCTTCAGCCTATATCCCCAGTTCAGGGTCAGGTATCCGGCAGGACTCAGCGCATGAAGTGTGTCTCTACCTACACGTGCACACACGTATACGTATGCACACATGCGCGTGCACACACGTATCTACACACGCACTCGTGTGCACACACATGTATATACGTACATGCACGTGCACACACATATCTACATACGCACACAGGCACATGCACACACGTATCTATGTACATACTCATGCACGTGCACACACATGTATCTACATACACACTCACATGCACACACATGTATCTACATATACATGCACGTGTGCACACATGTATCTACGTACACACATGCGTGTACAAACACATCTACATATGCACACACGTATCTACATACGTACTCATGTGCATGCACACTCGTATGTACGTACGCATATATGCACACACGTATGTACGTATTCGTGCACACACGTATCTACGTACACACTTATGTGTGCACACACATGTATCTATATACGCACTCCTATATGTGCACACACGTATCTCTGCACAGATGCACATGCACACACGTATATATGCATGCACACATGCGTGTGTGCACACGTATTTATGTACTTACACATGCACACATGTATATACATACGCACACGTGTGTGCACACACGTATATACACACACTCGTGTGTGCACACACATGTATCTACATATGCACTCATGCACATACACACACGTATGTACGTACGCTTATATGCACATGTACATACATACTCATGCAAGTGCACACACGTATCTATGCACTTGTGTGCGTGCACACACACATATCTACATATGCATGCACACGCACGTATCTACATACACACTCAAGCATGTGCACACACGTACCTACGTACGCACTCATGCGCGTGCAAATACGTATGTACATACACATATGTGCACACGCATGTACATACGCACTCATGCACGTGCACACGTCTACGCATACACACATACATATACACATTCCATATGCAACACAAATAGACACACTTTCCCCACAAGAGAGTGTCTATGCAAATTGTTCTACATTTGCTACTTTCCGTGTTAGAATACATTAGCTCATTCACTGGCACCTATTAGGTGTTGGGCACTGCTGCAGCTGCCAGGTACGACAGGGAACAAAGAAGACACAGATCACCACATTCACACCCACGGACTTGAGCTGGGAGTGGCTGGGGAGAGGGGCAGGGATGTGGGGGGTGGGTGTTGTAGGGGAGCATCCGGTGAAGTGCACTTTGGTGTGTTTGGAGGTTTGTTAAGGAGACAGGATGTTAGGGATATGTGGGATGGAGGGTTGGAGCCTGGGCCTCTGAGGTGACAGGAGTGCTGGGTCTGAGGAGATGGTGGGGAATCTGAGGGGGTAAAGCCGAGAGAGGCCATCAGAGGTGGGGTGATGGGCTAGATTGGCTCTCAGCCCAGCCCTGATCTGTGTGGGACCTTGCACATGTGTTCATCTCCCTGGCCTCAGGCTCCTTTTGAAAATTGGGTGCAGTGCTTCCCTGTCAGAGTTATCCTATGGTCATAAAGGCTGCAAGGGTGGAGGTTGCAGCTGGTGTTTGCTGAGCACCTCAGGCCAGAGTTTGCCTCTGTTCTGCCCTCTGCAAAGAGGCTTGAGGTCAGAGTTGCACCCATTTTACAGTGAGGAGCAGGCACAGAAGTCCTTGCCCACACTCACACAAGGGCTGAGTTTTAAAACAAGTCCCATTGGACTCCAGAGTCCAAGCTTTGGGGAGCTCTAGGTGGCCGTTAGGCAGCAAGCCTTATTGTTCAGAGAAGGAAGTCTTCCCTGACCACACATGGGGCCCCCCTCTCCCTCTCTCCTCCCCACCAGCTCGGAGCCCAAGATCCTCTTCTCCTACAAATGCCAAGTGGACGAGACTGAGGAACCGGACATGCACCTGCCCCAGCCCTATGCTGTGGCCCGGCGGGAGGGCCTGGAGACAGCAGGAGCTGCCAGCACCCAGTTTGACTCTGCTGGTGGGGTGGCCTACCTGGACGACATTGCTTCCATGCCCTGCCACACTGGCAGCATCAATAGCACAGACAGTGAGCGCTGGAAGGCTATCAATACCTAAGTGTGGCCACCATGGCTGGAAGGCCTGCGGGGGCTTGTGGAGGGCAGGCTGAGTGTGAAGCCCCTGGTGAGGAGGACGAGGTCATGGGACCTTCTGTGGGCAGGAGCCCACGCCAGCCCTGTCTTGCCCTCTGTGCTCCCAGGTGTCTTTAGCCACCTCTGCTCTAGCTGGGGGCTGCCTCCGCCTTCCACCTTCCTTCCACCTGTTGTCTCCCTGCTCAGCAACGTGGCCCACACACTGATCTCCCAGGGCCAGGCCTGGCTAGGCCAGCTGAGGGCACCTCCTTTCTCCAAAGCCTGGGCACCCAGGACTGCTCTGGCCCTTCTCACCCTTCTGCCTCCTCCCCGTGGCGCTTTGGCCTCCTCAAAGCCCACTCTGGCAGGTGGGCTGAAGTGTGTATATTTTCTTGACCTATTTTTAAATAAAAAACAAAAGGAGCAGGAGGTGCAGCTGTGGAGGTTCTGCAGGAATACTCAGGCCAGTTCCTCTTGGGAACCTGAGCGCTGGGGCGAGAATAGGCAATGATCAGAGGTCCAGACAGGTCCCTTTGCATCCTGAGCCCTGGGAGGCTCTGGGCTCCTTCGTTTGCTCAGTGGAGGAACCCTGGCCCGTGCACAGGCCCCAGGCTGGCTGCTGGGGAAGTGGCGGGGGAGGGCAGTTGGATTCCAGGGCTCCCATCTCCTGGGCCCCGTTGGAGCAGACAAGATGGATGTGTAAAGTGAACCACGGTTCTGTGAGCTGCCGTCTACCCACCCTGTTGGGGAGCCTGGGGTTTGGAGTGAGCCCTGCAGGTCCCACCCTTTCTCTGCACCTTCAGCTCTGCCCTCCTGGACAGGCCGCTTCCCCACCCCAGCTCCAGCTCGCCATCTGTAACATGGGGACGAGAAGGCGTGTCTTGCGGGGGCTGGTGTAAAGACTTTAGAAGTAGCAGGAGTTGCTGCAGATGCGAATGGGACAGTAGTGATAACACTATTGTGTTTGGCCCCTAGAGTCAAGCTTGCCACATGATAGGCACTCAGAAGGTAGGATGACAGGGACTGACATAGTAAGAATCGGGATAAGCTAAAAATGGGCCTAAGCCAGAAAAAAGCGAGCTGCAAACAAGAGGAGGGAGGTGTCATGTGCCCCATGTTGCTGCCACTGTAGCTCAGCTCGGCCTTGAGTCTTTGGGTAGCTGGAGAAGAAGGGAGGTGCCAGGTATGTCATTCCCACCGCCAGAGACGAAGAGGTCTCAGGGTCACGAGGCTGCTGAGGGTCAGGCCTGGCACCCGCCTTCAATGCCAGCCCTCTTTTGCGGCAGAATGTGAAGGGCACCAGCTCCAAGGCGGCTCGTGACTGTGGGGCCCGTGTGCCATGCTCCCCAGCATCCGGGGCCCAGAGGCCTGTCAATGGGCACAGGCAAGACCAAGTGCAAAGGCACAGGCAGGTTGCTGGGCCCCCCTCCCCCTGGGCCCACTGGGACCATGGGGCCACCAAGAGTTTCCTTCTCAGAGCATTCCCGGAAGCCTGGTGGGTGGGGGCAGGAGGCCCGCAGGGCATTCCCAGCAGGGCAAGTGTTGGCCAGATGGGGAGGACTGGACAGGCCAGTCCAGAGCTTCACTCAGTACCAGCAGCCGTGGACACTTATGTCACCCGAGAGGCAGTGCCTGAGCAAACAGCCGTGTCAACGGGGAGGCCCCAGTAGGAGAAAAGAGGCTAGGAGCCTGCTACTTTTTGTTCTGATCTTAAAGTTGTTTTTTAATAAGTAATATGTACATGGCAAAAAAAGAAGTTCGTGCGGGGAGGTATACGTTGGGATGTGGATATCTGCCCTGCCCTGACATTCATTCAGTTGTTCCACCCCCTGCCCCAGAAGCATCCACAGGTGCCTGTGTGTGTTCACACGTGTACGTATATTACTCCTGTTCTGGGAGTGTAGATGTTCTGTAGATTTTTTTTCTTCACTTGACACTTGATCTTGGGATCATTCTGTGTCAGGTAGCAGAGCTGCTGCGCTCCGCTCCGGCAGCTGCATACATTATGGATATATGGCAATTTAGTTAACCAGTCCCCTCGGGATGGACTTTTGTTCCTGATACATTTTGCAACAACAGACCATGCAGTGACAAAAATCCTTATAAATATGCTTTTGGTAACTCATGCACGTGGAATTACTGGAGCATACAGTCTTAATTAGTTTTAATTAGTCTCACAGTGTTCTGGCGGAGGCTAATAGCTGTCCTCCAATGTGTCCTCCTTTTCTTCCATTGTAATAGAATCCCTGATTTTTTTTAAAGCTGGGTACACAGCTTCCTGGAACAAGACTACATTTTCCAGTGATCCCTGCAGGTGGGTGTGTCCGTGTGACTAAGTTCTGGCCAATGGGATGCAAGCATGCATGTGACTTCCTTATGGAGGATGGACAGGCTCTGTCCTTCCTGCTGCCCAGGATGTGGTTGCATCGGCTGGCATCAGAGCAGCCATCTGGAATCAGAGTGACTTGGGCATGGAAGCCTCTCATGGAAGTGCAACAAGATTGAAGGAGCCCATACCCTGACCCTGGTGCATCCACGATAGCCTTGGACTTTCAATACCTCAGGATGACTTTTTGAAGACGAGTGAGAAATAAATGTCTACTTTGTTGAAACCACTTTGGGTTTTTCTCTAGCAGTGGAACCTAATCTGAACCAGCACCCTCATCAAAGCAGCTGTGCCGGTTTTAACTCCTACCAGTACAGCCTCACCGACGGGGGGCCCTCACATTTTTAAATTTTCCTGAAAAGCCCTGCTCACTTCTGTTCTGCTAGGCCCACATTCTGTGTGCTGTATCTGGATGGTAACAAGCACTATGCCAAATGTGGGGGGTTCTGGAAGCTTGGGTATAGTGATGGAGTTGACCATATGTGACCCAAGCTCCAGTCTAACTTCCCGACTGCTGCTGCTCCCGGGCTCTGGATCCTGGGCAGTCATGTCTTCTCTCTGACCTTCAAGTCCCTCAGAGTGACTCGGGCTAGCAGATGACCGGTTGCCACCTAATACCCATTTTCCCTCTCTTAGTAACCACGCCCCGATGTTTTGTGGTTTGGTGAAGCACCCTGGTATAAGGTAAGGTTCCCTGGCCCTTTGCAGTCACGTATGTGACTGAGTTCTGCTCAGTGGGTTGTTAGCAGAAGTATGAGACACTTTCTTTAGCACAGACTGCTTAAAGGGAGCCAACTCAGCTAGGAGCTCTGCTCTTTGGTCCTCCTGGCTTTGTCCTTCCTTCTTCCTGGGATGCAGATGGACACTCCAGCAGCCATCTTGGATGATGAGGTGACTTTGGGAAGCTATTCATTGAGGATGCTCACATACACAAAATGACAAGCCCTGTCCCTAATGATAGTGGTGCTGCTGTACCAGCACTGGACTTCAACCAACTGGCGGCGGCGGCGGCGGCTTCTTCTTCTCCTTCTTCTTTTATTTAAGTTTTTATTTATTCATGAGACGCACAGAGAGAGGCAGAGACACAAGCAGAGGGAGAAGCAGGCTCCCCACAGGGAGCCAGATGCGGGGCTCGATCTCAGGACCCCGGGACCATGACCTGAGCCCATGCTTAAGCAGATGCTTAACCAACTGAGCCACCCAGGTACCCCAGCAAACTTGGTCTTCATGAAAACATGTGAGGATCAAAACGTGCCCTACAAGGGGTCGTTTGTGGGAGACAGGATAATATTTTGAGATGGTAATTGTGTCTTTTCCTTCCTGAACTTCACCTTCTTCTCCATCCCCGTCAGTGGGAGTTTGATCTTGTTCTTCCATGCCCCAGAAAGCCTGCGGCTGGTGGATGGCCTCCTGACTTTGTTCCAAATGCCTTGGGTTACAGAAGGCAGCAGGGGCTGGTAGAGAAACAGTTGGGGGTTCCCTTGGGAGTGAGGTCTATGTATCCCTGAGTGTTGAGGGCCCAGGCACAGGTGAGGCCAGGCTCCAGATAAGATGGCACCCTTGTGAGCTTAGGGAGGAAGACCCTGGGGACAGGGTCCTTGGTGGCTGCAAAGGGTCTCGTGGCCCAAGTGTGACATGGACATAAGAGAGCTCTGAGATCTGCAGGAGCACGGGAGGTCTCAGCAACAACAGGTGTGAACCGGTGGCCATTGGTGTATCAGCACGGGGTTCCTGCTATAACAAAGTACCACAGACTGGGTGGTTAAAACAAACAGACATTTATTTCTCTCAGCTCCAGAGGCTGGAAGTGTGAGATCGATGTGCCAGCAGAGCTGATTTCTCCAGAGGCCTTTCTGTCCATGGTGCACTCCATCCATCCTCAGGTGGCCTTTCCCCGGTACATGTGCGTTCCTGGGGTCTCTCTATGGGGCCGCATGTCCTCTTCCTCTAAGGCTACCCCGATGCATCAGGGCCCACCCCAATGGCCTTATTTTGACTTAATCAGTTCTTAAAGGCCTTGACTCCCAATACAGTCATGTTCTGAAGGGCAGGATGCTTATGGCAGAGCCGGGTCCAGCACGCACACAGCTCGAGTATCAAGCAGACAGCCCGGCTCCTGCCCCCAGGTCTGCCTTTCCCTCCATGTGAACTTGGCAGGGCTCCTTGCTCTTCATGCCTCAGTTTTCCCACTTGCACCGTGGCCCTGACCGGCCCACCTCCTTCCGCGCTTTGCCACATGGACTCAGGGAGGATGCTGTTCAGCCCGTAACAAACAGCACCGAAGCTTTTCTTTTCCTTCTGGACACACACAGAGGATTCTTGTACCCCTGCCCCCTTTAGGGAAATGGGTAATGCCGTGTGACCTGCTTTGGTTAGTGAGATATGAGTAGAAGGGCGCGTGTCGCTTCCGGGTAGAATCACGTGGCTGCTAGGACACCCTCCATCCTGCCACTGTAAGGGGGAGGTGCCCGTTAAGACACGAGTGTGTGCAGGGTTTCCTCCAGACTCAGTGGGGGAAGGGCAAAGACAGGCTCTTCTGGATCTTGCTGGGGGCTGTCCCTCCAAGAGCCGGTTTCCTCTTCAGCCATGGGCCATCCACAAGGAGTAATTTTTTTTTTTTTAGATTTTATTTATTTATTCATGAGAGACACACAGAGAGAGAGAGAGGCAGAGACACAGGCAGAGGGAGAAGCAGGCTCCATGCAGGGAGCCCAATGTGGGACTCGATCCTGGGACCCTAGATCACGCCCTGGGCAGAAGAGAGATGTTCAACCGCTGAGCCACCCAGGTGGGCCCACCAGGAGTAACTCTGCTAAAGCCCTGGTGAGTCCTCAGGACGGGCGTTCTTGGGTCAGCCCCACCTCACAGATGATGGGACAGGCCCTGATGGGGGGAAGTGGAGCTGCAGGGAGCCCAGGGACAGTGGGTTGCCATAGTGCACCCCAGCAGCAGGGGTGAAAGGTGTGAAGGGGAGCTGACTGACAGGTGTCGTGTCGGAGAGAGTTGGGGCCATCGGGGGGCCCCTGTGCTGTTGGCTGGCTGTCCTGGGAGATGACAACAGTTGTCTGCTGTCCAGGGGCCTGTGAGAGTGGCAGTCCCTAACACTACGTACGCGCAGGTGCATTCTGAACGCTCCACGTGGGTAGGCCCGCGCTGTGAAGATGCCCACTTTACAGATGGGGCTGCTGGGGGATAGAGAGGCCACATGACTGAGCACAGGGCAGGGCAGGATGGGACCACAGGCCTCCAACCACTGCGCTCCACTGCCAGGACGCGCAGAAACACCACCCCATAGAAAGGGCTCTGAGCAGCAGCCCTGGGGCCCTTGGACCCCTGTGAGGAACCTGCAGCCACTCCACGGACAAGCTAGGGGTGTGGAGAAATCCGTGTGGGCTGCCCTGCAGGGCAGAGAGAGGCCCCTGGCATGCTTATGGCAGAGCCGGGTCCAGCACGCACACAGCTCGAGCATCAAGCAGACAGCCCGGCTCCTGCCCCCAGGTCTGCCTTGGCCTCCGTGTGAACTTGGCAGGGCTCCTTGCTCTTCACGCCTCAGTTTTCCCACTTGCACCGTGGCCCTGACCGGCCCACCTCCTTCCTGTGCAGGGCCTGGCACCACACAGCGTCTCTTTCGAGGGGCCTGTCCACCTTCTGTTCCCAAGCAGCACCTTCCTCGGGGGGCGTGGGGCCCGCTTGCAGGGAGTGGCCCGTGTAATTGGCCCCGCGGATCAGGAGGCGCCTCCTGGCCATCCGAGCGTGGCCAGCGTTTTATTTCTCATATTGTTTGGGGACGGTGATTCAGCCAAACGCATCCAGCGAATCAAGACCCAATCACCCGCTGTGAGGAATGTTTAAAGCCGGGTTCCAGTCAAGATCTCGTTAGGAGCTCCTGGAGGCTCTGGGACACAAAATCAGTTCCACTTGGCCAGGGCCGAATGGCATTCTGGGGAAGATGACTCTGATTTGAGGTGGAAAATTGGAGGCAGTCTTCCCAGAGGGCGAGGGTCTGTCCTGGGGCTGTGGGGCTGACCCGGTGCCCCCCACTCACATTGTGGGCCTGCTCCCCTGGGGTTGGTCACAGAGACCCCCGGCTCCCAGACTCGCATGGGGTGACAGCAGTCTCAGGCAGCCATGGAAGCAGCCTGTGAAGGTGGCCTTCCAGAAGGTTCCTATTCTTCCCTCTCTTGCACATTTCAAATACTGACTCTCATTATCCTTGTAAACAGGTGGCCCATGGGCATGCACGATTGTTAAAAAATTTTTTTCTAATTAGTTGTCAGAACTTAAATATTAGATATCACACACACTTCCAGATTTTTAGCTTCTTAAAGAAAAAAAATTTCACAAGACGCAACAATCCCAGATTGGGGCATCCCCTCCCTCTCACAGTTATGACAGGTCCACCTGCTATACATCGATTATTTGTGTCTCCAGCCTGGCCCCTCTACATATGGGAGTTAGAAATAGCCAAGAAACTCTGAAGCTGTGGAGTCGAGGTGACATCTCTAGGCTGCACCTAGTACTTCCCATTCGTGTTATCCCGCAAGCATTTCCTGAGCACCTACTACTATGTGCCAGCCTCCTGCGTTTGGTCATCAGGACACAGAAGGCACACACGAAAACAAATTAGAA
This sequence comes from Canis lupus familiaris, assembly GCF_011100685.1. Taxonomy (NCBI): domain Eukaryota; kingdom Metazoa; phylum Chordata; class Mammalia; order Carnivora; family Canidae; genus Canis; species Canis lupus. The sequence continues at coordinate 1,684,154 of NC_049241.1, read as the reverse complement.
CCTCATGTTGTGGTAGACTTTTGAGCCAGCTCAGTGTACTGATGAAAACTACCCCCTCGCCCTTCCTAGGATTGGCCCACCCTTGTGATCAAGGCTCCCTCCCCTGCCCATGGTGGGCACAGGTGCAGAGCTAGCCCATGAGAAGCGGCAGTGATTGGCTCAGAGATGTGTGTGACATGAGAGGGTCAATTGGAATCACAGCGCTGCTTCCGGCCCTCAAGAACAAGGTGTCTCTTTCTGCCGGGTTGGCTGAATTGGTAGGATGTGATCCTGGAGCTGCTGTCACCCCCTTGCTAGAATATCCTTGAGGATGAAGCCATCTCAGGCCACTTCAGAGACTAGACAGGGAGCAAAGCACAGGAACAAATCATCATCCCAGTGCCTGGATCCAGCTGTGACTGAATGTAGCTTGGTCAGGGTTTCTAGGCACCAGAGCGAATGCAGTTCCTTCTTTGTTCAAGCTAGTTTTTTTCTTTTCTTTTTTTTTTTTTTTTTAAAGATGTTATTTATTTATTTGAAAGAGAGTGAGGGCAAAAGAGAAATACAGAAGGAGAGAGAGATGGAGATGCAGGCTCCCCACTGAGCAGGGAGCCCAATGTGGGGCCCCATCCCAGGACCCTGGGATCATGACCTGAGCTGAAGGCAGACACTTAACCAACTGAGCCTGCCCAGGCGCCCCTCAAGCTAGTTTGAATTGAATGCTTATCTCTGGTAGCTGGAGGGTCCTGGCTGAAGTGAGCGAGGTGGGAGGTGACTCTGGGAGACGCCGGGGTCCCACGAGGGTGGAAGAGGCCCAGTTCTGCTGCCGGCACGGTCTTTCCAAGAGGGACACTCTGAGTAAGCTTGGGGGCTGAGCTGACGTTAATGAAATGGAGGGAGAGCAGGGCAGGAGGACATTCTGCACAGGGGACCCAGAAACAAAGACTGGTAGGTCCATGTTGATTTAAATGAGACAAAAGTGGGAAGCCAGGGGGGCTCGGTCGGTTAAGCATCTGACTCTTGACTTCGGCTCAGGTCGTGATCTCAGGGTCCTGAGATCGAGCCTCACGTCAAGCTCCCTGCTCCGCGGGGCATCTGCTTCTCCCTCTCCCTCTGCTCTCTCTCTCCATCTTTCTCTCTCTCCAATAAATAAATAAACCTCTAAAAACATAAACGAGATAAGACAGTCTCAAAATCTTGGTTCAAATAATCTACCAACACCTCAGCTTTTATTAATTTTTTCCTTCATGCAAGCAGCAATGATCCTCTTAAGTTTTGACCCAGGAATTCCAGAACCTAAATATCATCAGCAGGGTGAGAAACGATCACATAAGGCACCCCCCAGTCCTGGGCCTTGCAGCCTGTGAGGGCTGAGGTCATGTTTCACAGGACACGGCAGCCAGGCCCAAAGGCCAGTCATCTTACAAGGCTCCTTTGTGCAAATTACCCCTCTAAGGACACGTTCACACTGGCAGAAAATAGAATAGGGCTTTACATTTTCACATCCGTCTCCACACTGAAGAGGAGAACATGCGTGGTTTCTTCAGTGACCGTTTTCAATCCCCCACTTATCGGAACCAGCTTTATGATTCCGAGGAGCGTCTGTGTTTTTGCAGCTGTAGGGAAAGCGGGAACATTTTTTTGCTTCTTATCTTGCTGAGATTTCTTTTACCAGCAGTAAGAAAAGCTTAGAGTTTTCAAGGCTAAGTACTAAAATTTCATTATTTGGCACCAAGTGGAGGGAAAAAAAAAAAAAAGCAGCTCAACAAGCTGGGAATGTAGACTATGAAAAGGCAAAAAGCAGAAAGGGATTAGCAAGTAAGGGAATTGGGACAACTGCCATTTGCATGTGTGGTGAGAGGCAGCGTGCTCCCAGCGTGCTTGAGGAGCCATGGGTGCGGGAGGTCGCCTTGCTGTGAGTGGACATAACCTGGACCCAAGTGGCTTAAACGAAGAGAGATCATTTTTCCCCGACAAAATGTGAGGGCTGGTGGGGGGCTCCACAGTATCATCAGTGCCCAGGCTCCCTCTACCTTTATGCTGTGCCATCTTAGTGTTGTTTTCCATCCACAAGGAGGCCTTAGGATCACAAGAGGGCTGCTGCAGCTCCGTCAGTCTTTCCCACCCAGTTCTAGGTAGAAAGAGGGAGAAAGGGGTGAAGAAAACCAGTGCTGGCAGTTGTCTTCCCTCATATTTGAGGATCTTTCCCATGAGATGCATTGAATAACCTCACTTTCACCTTTTTGCCTCCAATTTGCCGATAAGGCCATGTCACTGCAGGGAGGCTGGAATATGCAGTGTTTTCTTTTTCTTTCTCTGTCTCCGTCTCTCTCTCTCTCTCTCTTTTTTTTGAGCTGGGCACATGCTGCCCTGATAAATCGGTAAGGAAGAAGGAAAACAGATATTAGGTAGGCGGCTGGCAATCTCTGCTACACGTACTCAAAACTGTGAAGAATCAGTTAATGAACTGATGGTAGCACACACCACCAGCTTGTCCTAGTTTTACATTTTCCCACAGTCACTCAGGTACTTTAAAAATAACTTTATGAATTAAACATCATGGATACAATGAAACCCCCCTGTGTACACTTCCCTCCCCAGTTCTCTCCCCTGCCCCCCACAGTAGGGAGCCACGGCCTCAAATCTTGAAATCTTGAATTTCATGTTTATCAACGCAGAGAAGACATGTACACCCAGAGACAACGTGCAGCATCGTCCTGTATGCTTTCAGTTCATCGAGTGGGCTCGTACTGATCCTTTCCTTCTTCAACTTGTGTTTTTCAATCAGTTTTGTTTGGGGGGCCTCTGTGTGTTGATACCACTCACCATCGGGTAGTGTTCTGTTATATAAGCGGCACATGGTTCACTTGTCAGTTCTGTCCTTCAGGTTGCCTCCAAATGGTGAAGGTGGATGATAGCGTCGTGCACATGCTTGTGTCTGACTCTCTGGTTCACACATGGGTGTGGGAGTCTCTCTGGAGGAACAGCACTGCTGGGGTCACAGGTGAATGTTCCACTTCTTCCAGCTGGTCATAGTGATCACTGGGGCAGGGATGTGGCCTACACCAGGGCTTCTCCCCCTGAGGTCCGTGCACCTCCAGGTTCCTGAGACCCTTTGAGGGGACTTGTGAGGTCAAGGCTGTTTGCATCATAATATCAGGCATTATGGGCCTTGCTCACTCTCGCTCTGACATGAGCGCACTGTGGAAGTCTCCAGGCCTGACATGTGATGATGCCATTGCTCTAACAGCCAATGGAATGTGTGCTTGAATTTTGGTTAAAATTAAGTTTTGAGGGGTGTCTCAGTGGCTCAGTAGTTGAGCATCTGCCTTTGGCTCAGGGCGTGGTCCTGGAGTCCCAGGATCGAGTCCCACGTTGGGCTCCCTGCATGGAGCCTGCTTCTCCCTCTGCCTGTGTCTCTGCTTCTCTGTCTTTGTGTCTCTCATGAATAAATAAATAAAATCTTTTAAAAAAATAAATTTTGAGTATTTAATGTAAATGTCGATAGCTAAAATTCCCACCCACAAAAGCTCTCTGGGGCCCTCACTAATCTTTCAGAGTGTAAAGGGGTCCTGGGACCCTAAAGTTTAAGATTCCTGAGGGCAGACCTGCGGGGTCGGATCAGGGGAGGGACCCTTCATACTTTAGTTGCCTCAGGGCTGTGACAGCTGCGTGACTTCTCTGCCCTCCCATACCCTCACTTCCCTTCCAGGTCTATTTTTTGGGATGCTGATGACGAAGTGATTTCACGAGGTGCAGATGGAGAACACTCTGGTTGTGCTGACTGGCGCCGGCCGCTGGACCATCAGAGGACAGCTCACGCCGAGGGATCGCCAACCTTGGGTTTCTCTGTAGGTAGAACTGCAATCGGCCAGATGGCCACCGGGGGTGGCCAAACCTGGGTCATAGGTCTCTGACCTCTCTGATTCCATTCCTAGCCTGGCAAACTGTGCATCTGAGCAGAGAATCCTTTTCCAGGCTGGGAAGGTCCTCAGAGTGCAGAGGGAGGCACAAGGTCTGAGAGCTTGGCCTAAGTCAGACTCTGCCTCTAACAGTGACATGGGGCGAATTGTTTTACTCTCTGGTCTCAGTTTCAGATGCGCAGAAAAGAGACATACAAGCCTGTACAAAGATCTCTTATTCCCGGACAATCAGAGAGCAATGGGCAACATGATGCCACCACCTAGAAGACAGTTTTGCATATTTCCCCCGGACAGACCATTCTCCCGCACGACCACAGCACAGCCCCAATCGAGAAAGCCACACTGATGGGACACCATCGTCTGACCCACAGACCCTGTTCACACGTTCACATTTTGCCAACTCTCCCAATGTCCTTTATGGTGAAAGGATCCAGGTCAGGACTGCATGCTCAGGACCTTGAGGTTTCCTCTCTCTTGTGTCTCCTGGAATCTGGAATATTCTACAATCCTTCACTGACTTTCATGACTTGGATGCCTTTGAATATTGGGCTGTCTTGTAGAATAACTGCTTCCTAATGATTCGATCCAGCTGATGTGTTTTCAGGAGGGGTGTCACAGAAGTGATGCTGCGTGCTTCTCACTGCACCCTGCCACAGGGCTCCTGACGTCACCGTGCCTCTTTGTTGGCATCAGCTCTCATCACTTGGATGTGGGGGCATCAGGCAGGCTTCCTCACAGCAGAGTTACTCCGTTCCCATTTGTAGGTCATGCGCCTCTGTGGGGAGGTACTTTGAGCCTATGCAGACGCCCCTTTCTCCCTCCACCTTCTCCCTGCTAGTCTTACTATCTTTTGATTCTTGCCAGAAACAGTGGTGCCCAAGCTGGTTGCCAGATGGTGACTTTCCTTCCAATTGTACTGTGTACTCCCTTCCACATTCACAGGTTGGTTTCTGCTTTACTAAACAAGAGCATCTCTTCTCCTTGCTCATTCATTTATTATTTATATTTACTACATTATTTTTATTTTTGACTCAGAGGAAGACAGAGACCCTTTTGAGAGTGAAAGGGGGCACCATGAACAACAACGCAGGGGCACTCTGTATAAACCAGGACTGTCCCCCCCAGAACTGGCAGATGTGCTCACCTATGACATCCTCCATCCTCAGCTCCAGGTGGCCCCCGCTGAGGAGAGCCCTGCTGTGTCCCTCCAAAGGGGAACCCTGCCCACCCAGCTCTGGAGGCCAGGGCTTGGAGGTCTGTCCACCCCCCAGTCCCCACATCCATTACCAGGTCCTGTGCATTTTACTTCCAAAATATAGCCTTAATTAACTGTGTCTTTTTCCTGTGTCAGTCTGGTCTTCACTGCCACCCATCACCTCTGAGACAACGTTGCCACTTCCATTCTGTCCCTGCTGTCTTTCCTTTGCAGATAGAGGCCAGAGACATACATGCAGCTCTGAGTCTGTGGCGTCGTGTGCCCTCCCCCGGCTTCCCCAGCAAAGCCCCGCAGAGGCCCCACCCTCCTCACCTGTCTTACCTGGAGCCCGTCTCCCTGTCTACACTGGACAACACCCACTCCAAGCTCCTCCAATTTAGCTTTCTAATGCTAACCTGCAAGCTACTGAGGGTAGTAGATTTTCACACTGGTAAATTTTTATAGTTATAAAATCACTTTTTTACGACCACTCAATTGAATTCGTGTGGAATTATATTGGGACATTGTTTTGGCGCCTCTCTGCAAACCACAGGACTTGGCCCCCGTGGGCCTCCCACCTGCCACCAGAGGGCGCGCTGCAGCGCCCTCGCAGCGCGCCGCCCCCAGCCCTCCCTTGCGGCCACCTGCCCCTGCTGTTTCTCACCCACGGAAGAGCTGGTCAATGAAACAAATTCTTGGTGAGGCACCGTATATAGCCACCTCAAGGATGGAACCTGATAGTGGTGCAAAAACAGGCACGTCTGTAGAAGCCAACTCCAGATCATTTGCATATTTAGAAACGCTTTATTTGGAAGTTCAGTGCACATCCAATATTGAATATCTGCCTTCAGTGCTTTGTATCCTATTCCTCTTGTCATGCTTTGTGATAGAAAGAAAGGGTCATCCATTTTCCACCACACCTCTGGAGGTTGCCTCGCTGCCCTCCCCATGTCTTCTGTCTAGGGGACCTGTGATGTATGCGAGGTGGGATGGCCACCCCGGGACACTCTCCCTCTGTGTTAATTCCTGCCCATCCTCCAGCCTCTGCGCAAACACTGGCTTTCCCTGACCTATCAAAGAGGGTAGGCATCCCCGCTACGTATGCTCAGGAGTTTGCCATCCAGATGTGTTTAAGCTCCTGTGATGGACCATGCACCTCTCTCAGATACTTTTTCTCCAGCAACCTATTTAATCCTGCCAGTGGATGAATAGGGCTGGCACTGTGGTTCTCCCTATTTTATAGATCATAAAACTGATGCTTGGAGAGGTTTCATGATGTGGCCACCTCACCCTGCTGGTAAGGGATAGAGCCATGATTCAGACCCAGGCAGTCTGGCTCCAAGCCCGTGTTCTCAGCCCTTGAATTATGCCATCTCTTCTTCATGTACCATCCCTTAGAATGCTGCATTTATTTTTGGTATTATTTGGTTATTGTGATATCTGCCGGAGCACCCAGCACAGGCCTGGTCTTTGGTAGGTGATCAGTATATATTGGCTGAGTGAATGAATGCATGAATGAATGAAAACAATTTTTGTTCCTCTAGCAGATCAAAATATCCACTTATTCTAAGCTCCTCTTCCATGGAACAGTGGGATATGAGGCTGGGGGAAGTCAGAAACCCTAGACCAGACCCAGAGCCCTGGGCGCTGATAGGTGATGGGTACTCAGAGGGCACAGATAGATCACTCTGGGCCAACTTTGCCAGAGGGAGCGAGGGAAGGCTTCCCTGAGGAAGTAACTTTGGGATAGGTTTTGCAGGATGAGTGGGAGTTTGCTGAAGTGCAAATAGTCCAGCCTGATAAGACCTGGGGTTGAAAGCATCACCCATGGTGATGGTTCAGTCTCACCTTGACACCGCTGCCCTTCCTTCAGGTTGGGGGGGCCAGTACAGGAAAACAGGAACAGCAGTGCGGACCAGGGCGACAGTCCAGTGTTTGCCAGTAACCCCTTCTGCTAAATCATTTAGTGCTTTTCAAAGGAAAGCAAGTCAAGCCTTGTTTCCTGTGACTTCTGCTACATGAAATAGCTGCTTCTGGTCCCCAGCTCCTCTCCTCCTGTGTGGCTGGAAGCCTTTTGGATTTCTGGAGTCCTTCCTTGAGACGGCAGCTCTTTCAGAGGAGAGGCAAGTGGCGAGAGTCGTTGGCACCGACCCCCTTCATTGTTGGCTGCTGGGTGAGCAGACAGGAACAGGGATTCAGGAGCAGGGCTGGGTGGGCTGGGGCGGGGAACTGGCTCCGAGCTTTGGATACAGAGGTGGCCTGTGGCACCAGGGTCCCTTGGATGCCATGAAAGTTCAGGTGGATATGTGATCTTAGCTGGTCCATCAGAGGCAAACCCAAGCCATTGGCTGGAACTGTAGGGAAAAAAAAAGAAGGAACTGGGGTCATGGGCGAGAAGCTGGAAGCCTGGAGCTGGTGGCAGGCTGTCTCTGCCTCTGCGTGTGAAGGCTGACCCAAGAATGCAGCTGGCATAGAGCAAACCAGAATCAAGACACATGTGGGGGCGCCGGATGGCTCAGCAGTTGAGCGTCTTCTTTTGGTTGTGATCCCAGGGTCCTGGGATCGAATTCTGAATCAGGCTTCCCAGTGGGAGCCTGCTTCTCCCTCTGCCTGTGTCTCTGCCTCTCTCTGTCTCTCATGAATAAATAAAATCTTAAAAAAAAGAGAGAGAGACAGATGTTGATGCTGAATGAACTTCTTTCAACACCTGCATCCACCTGGGCTTCCTGGTGATTCAGACTTCTCACCCATGATGTAAAGCCGGCCTGGGTTGGCCTTCTGACCCTGGTGACTGGGAGGATCCAGAGAAGATGAGCCTTAGCTTAGCTCAGAAATCAGAGTGAGGTCTACAGACCCTCCAATGGCACTCTACAGGCAGCAGTCACTCCCATACTTTCCCAAATATTAGGCAGAGGGGGGCAGCACTGAGTAGGCCTAGACCCCCATTTATGCAAATCCACACAACAGATTTGCTTGGGTACCTGCATGAACCTACCGGCAGGAGCCCACTAACACACAGCAGAGACACACACGCACAAATACATTTCAAATGGTTTTAAAATGCATGGTCCGCCCCCCACCCCCACCCCAAAGTATACACCCTCTGACCTAGAAATTCCATTTCTGGGAAGCTGCCCTAAGGATAGCATAAAGGATGTGTGCCAGGACTTAGCTTCAAGGAATTTTCCTGCAGTGCAGCTTGTAATAACAAAAAGTTGGCAACAATCTGGATTCCAATAAGGGAGTGGTTAAATCCGATGTAGTAGGAGAGCACAATGGCATGCTATTCAGCCCTCAAAACAAAAAGCAGAGCTGTTTACTTACATAGGAAGATGAGTGTCATTGATTGTTGAATGAAGAAAAAAAGAAGCAGCTTGCAGAATGGTCTGAATGCTTTGAACCCATTTGGGTGAACCAGAAGTCAGAATCCATATGCACCAGAGTCTGGGCATAACTGAGGTTGTTTCTGAGTCCATAGGATTGGGACACTCTTCCAATTCTTGTAGGGTGACAGTGTGGCTTTGTGGTGGGAAAAGCCAACTGGTTTGGAAAGGGAATATGAGTTCTAAGCCCATGTACCCTCCTATGTGCTAAAACAAGGTGTGTATATGCACTGAGATAGCACTGTTGCTTATAAAGCATAGGGGTGAAACAACCTTGATGTCCAGCAATAGGGGATTTACAAAAGTCATCCAGGGCAGTCATTCACTATGACAAATATGAGGAAGCTCTCGATAAGCTCTGATAAGAAACAGTCTCCAAAATACAGCCAATGAGGGAGAAAAGCGGGGCCATGTTTACGGTATGTAATCATCTGTATAAAAACAGTCTTATGCATATATAAACAGAATAGCTCTAGAAGGACCCACAGGAAGCATAACAGTCTGAGCCTGGGAAAAGAACTGGTGGTCTGGGCTCAAGGTGGGGGGAAAGGAGGCTCTTGTTGCTGCAAACCCACTTACACCTTGAATTAAAACACCATTTGCATGTGTTTCCTATTTAAAAGCACGGCTTAAACATAAAGAAAGAGAAAGCACAGCCATGCTTAGGTAAGCACACAGCAGAGAGATCCAAACATGCTGGCAAGAGCACCTGCTCTTCCTAACACACAGACACTGCTCAGGCCTGCGTGCGTGTCTGCACGTACAGAGGCTCAGCTCTGGCGCTCCCGTCCCTTGTCCAAGCCCTGCATGTGGCTGACACCTCATGTAGGGCTGGGGATGGTGGTGCAGGGGCCTCGGGGTGGCTGGGATCAGTGGCAGTTCAGTGCTCTGCCTCTTTAATTCCCTCTGGCTGAAATGCCAATTTTCTGCTAGGCTGGCCTGGCTGCTGCAGAATCGCTTCTGTTAACAAACTGCACCGAAGAGCAGAGCAATTAGGCAATTAAACTGTTTTAAATTGAATTTAGAGCCCTGATATTTCTCTGGGAGGGTGGCCTCTTGGCCTCCCCTCTGCCCTGTGCCGTGGATGAGAGAGCAGAGGGGCTAAAGGGCAGAGACTGATGATGGTGCCTGGGTGGGGGCTGCTCAGGGCAGACTCCAGAGACGGGCACTTAGACCTCCAGCCCTGTGGGCCCACAACCCCTCCTGGCTTGTCCCTGTGAGCTAGAGAGGCCTCAGCATTCATCCTTTCATTCATGTGTCAAACATCTGTTATATACCAGGCACTGTTCTAGGCACTGGGATCCAGCAGGGAATGCAGTAGATAAGGGCCTTGTCCACTGGGCTCATGTTCTATTACAAACAAAGCAATGAATAAGCAAGATGATTCCAGAGTGAAAAAGGAAGATGGGAAAGAGAATGGACAGGAGCTATGTTAGCTAGACTACTCAATGAAGGCCTGTCCAAGGAGGTCACAGTCCTACTCGGAAATTGAGGTTGGGATGATGCAGACATAACAAGAGCTTTCCAGATACAGCCAACAGTAAGTGCAAAGGCCCTGAGGTATGCCCAGTCTTGGCTGATTTGGGCAAGATCAAAGGTTAATATGGCTAAAGCACAGAATAAAGAGGAGTCAGGAGACACTGGCCGGGGGCTCTCTGCATGTGGACACTGGTCCTGTGGAGGCCACTGCAATCATGTAGAAGGGGATGTGTTATGGACATTGCTTCACAGAGGGAAAGGGACTGACCTACATTACCCAACAAGGGGAACCTTGGGAGCCAGGACTGCTCAGCCTGAAGAACAGCCCCAGGTGCCCTGATCTTTGTGTGCCCGTGTGGCACTCCTTGGCAGAGGAATCAGGTGGCTCAGAGGGCAGAGCGAGGGACAAGGAGACACTCCTGCTGAGCAAGGCATTTTTAACTGAACCACCTGGCCATGGATGGAATGCCCTGTCTCTAAAGTAGTGAACTTCCGGTGTGGGGAGGTATTCAAGCAAAGGCTGGGTAGCAAGTTGAGAGGATTTTACAGAGGGAGTTTCAGTGTTGAGCACTGAGGGACCACATCCCTGTTTTCCAGCTTCAGGTGCCCATGGGTCTTCCAGAGACTCGATGGGCAATGTGCCCACCTGTGCATGATGCAGGGCACAGCGCTCCCCTCTCTGGGCCTCAGTTTCCTGGGCACTTGCTAGGTGCGTGAAAGGAACGGAATGTGGCTCATGGCAAACACGGTGCCTGGGGAGCCGCTGTATTATTTTAGCGGCCCATGGGCTCTCATCTGCCTTCTTTTTCATCTCTTTTTCTTTTGATTTGAAAACTTCAAATCATGTATATGGTGGAAAAAAAAAGTTAAAAAATACAACCACCCAAAAGGATCAACAATGACAGGTGAGTCTCCCTTCCACCCCTGGCCCTGTCCTCCTCCCAGAGGCCATCTCTGCCAGCACTTTTTGAGGGGAGGGGTCGTCCTTCCAGATACTCAGACATAAGGAAACATGCATTTTCCTATACAAACTGTAGCGATCTATATATACTCTTCTGGCTTCTTTCCCTCACTTCTCATCAAAGCCATAGTCGTTGATTTAAGAATTTTAAGTTCCTGACGACAAAATGTATTCTTATGGGGTTTAAAAACGTCAATGATCTATACCGTGAATTCTCTCTCTCCTCCCTGCTCCTGACCACTCATTCCCCTGACAGAGCACTTGTACTGGTTTCTTAGGGGCCCTTTCAGTGTTTCTTTACACAAATACGAACACATACAAATAGGCTCTTAGTCCCATACCCTGTTCCTACACAAAAACCTTACTTTAAAACACAGTTCTGCACTTTGCTTTTTTCCCCTTGATGTCTGCCAGCGTGCAGATCTTTCCATATCAGGCTTGGAGCCTCCTCCCTGCCGTTAACAGCTGTGTGATATTCCTCTGTGCACCCAGTGCAGGCTTTCTGTAACTGGCTCCTGAGTGTGTTGTTTCCAAACACAGCAGCAATGGCTCACTGGGTGTAACTTGGCAATATGGCATTGTAGGGGACCTGGGTCTGCCTGCAGGGTCGTGCTCAGCAGTGGGGCTGCTGGGTCAGAGGGTAACCGTGATGGGAGAACACACAGCTTCCCCTCAAGGGGGTGTCCACTTTGCACTCTCATCAGCAACACCGAATGGACCTGTTTCTCATGGCATCACCAACAGGGTGTCTGTCTTGGCACCATTTCCGTTGAAGTGCCATTTGGGTAAGGGATGAAAAATGAAACTTCCATTTCTTTTATATGTGTGAAGTTGGGCATTTGCCATATGTTGAGGGGCCTTTCGAGTTTTCTTTAAACTGTCTATTCATGTTCTTTGCACACTTTTCATTGGGTTGTCTTTTCTTGATTTCTAGGAGCTTTTTGTATATTGGTTAAATTAGGCCGCACTACAGCCCATAGGCTACCTCAGGCCCACCGTCTTATTTCTTGTGAATGCAATTCTGCTGGAGCACAGCCCCACTCATTGTCAATGGTTGCTTGCATGCTGCAACCTCAAAGTCGAGTAGTTTCGACAGAGTTTCTACACAAAACGTTTGCTGACTCCTGTATTAGACTCGTGATAGGAATTGCGGAGATTTTTCCTGGTGTGTCACTTATCTTTTGACTTCCAAGGTAAGGTCCTTGTACATCTTTAATGGAGCTACAAACTTAGCTTTTGGAGGGCCTTGCTTCGGGAAAACCATCCTCTTTAGTTAGGAGACCCTACGGTTCAATGTCACTTCTGCTTCATCCCGGAGCTGAAAGGAGATGCATGAATAAGGCGGATTTAAGCTAAAACGATCTAGACGTTGTTGGTGAATTTAGCTGGATTCAAACTGCTGAGATTTAACGGTTTGAGAGGTGAGCTTTTAAACCAGGTGGGGGAATGATGGGCATCGCTTTCCAGGTGAGGAAAGTGAGGTGGATTGCTGTGCAGCCGGCTGGCCTGCGTGGTCAGGGCTGCCTGCAGCCCCGCTGACCTGGGCCGCGTGTCACCGCGAAGGGACACCCAGGGCTCGCGGCTCCGAAGGTCGAGGGAAGGCAGCCGGGCTGGCGTTGAGGTGAGCCTCCTTCCCGCGCTGCCTCCCCGCGCCCCCAGGTGGGTCCTGCAGCCCAGGTCCCACAGCCCCGCGCCGCCGGGAGCGGCGCAGCCTTGGCGCGGTGCTCGGCGCGGGCAGCAGGGGGCGGTGCGGCACCGGGCACGAGGCGCTGGGCGGCGGGGGGCGGCGGGGGCGGCGGGGCGGGGCGGCGGGCCGGGGCGGGCCGGGGGCAGGAGGGGCGGGGCGGGGCGGGCCGGGGCTGCGGCGCAGGCCCCTCCAGGGTGCGCCCTGCGGCCTGGCTGGGAGCCCCACGCCTCCTCCGGACCCCGCTCGGGGCCCCGCCCCCCCCTGCCCCGCGGGTTGGGGGCTCCCTCTGGCTTCACGTCCTCGCCGGGAGCCGCGGGTAGGACCTGAGCCTGCCGCTGGCCTCACTGTGCAGGCGCACCACCGCGGGCCTCGACTCTAGGGGCTCCTGTCACCTTCAAATAGAGCCGCGACGCTTGGCTTCGCCTGGGCTTGGGGCTGCCGGGTCCCTCGGAGCACCTGGGCGCGGGGACTGCCTGCCGCCCGGTCCGCGCTCGCGCTCGCGGTGCCCCCCGCCCCCCATGCCTGCCCCGCTGCCGCCCGCCCCCTCATTCCTAACACGTCTTCCTCAAAGCTCTCTCCTGCCCACCGGCTCCGGAGGAGCCCCGCCTCCCACCTGGATGCTTCTGTGCCGCCCCCGTTTCATCCTTCTCCCCCCCTCAAGCGGAGTACCAGGAGCAGCCCCCTGCAAAGACCAAGAGCGTCTGGTTCCCCACTGGACCTCTTCAGTGTTGACGAGGGTGCAGAGGAATGAAGGGTGATCTCAGTCTGGGACTCCTCTGCTCAGACATCTGGACATCTGCTGGGGTAGTGCGGGGCCTGGCCTTCTCTGGAAGCTGGCCTCCATGCCAGTCTGGGACTCTGGCCAGGTGGCCATGACCCTGGGCTAAGCCCTGCAGAGGGGCACGCAGGGCAGCTCATATTTGCCGAGCACTTATTGTGTGTTAATCATCTGATGGGATCTCCCAATAACTCCATAAATTACAGCTCCATTTTATGGATGAAGAAACTGAGCCTTAGAGAGGTCAAGCCACCTGCCCAAGGTCACGGAAACAAGCAGAAGTGGCCGAGTTTGATTCCAGAGAGGCAAGCTGCTTCTCTCCTCAGGTAATGGGTGCATGAGATAGGGGAGGCCTCGGAGAGCATCACAACGAAGCCCTCAGTGAACAGATGGGGAGACTGAGGCTTGCTGCCCACGTCTCACAGTTGAACAGAGGCAGGGCTGGGCCTCCGAGCCAAGGACTCTCTGAAGGATACACTTCTTTACCCTGTATTTCCAGAGGGACCACTGAGAATGATTGACCGAATGACCCTCAGCCCTGCCGGGCCTCAGTTTCCTTTTGAGGGATAGTCCCATCCATGGTCTCTGGCTGTGAGGGCTTCTGAATCCATTTCTTGCAAGCTGGGGTTGGGTGTCTCTGGTCCTGGGGCAGGAAAATAAGGTGCTAGTCCTAGAATCAGGGAGTGCAGGGGAAGGGGGAGCTGGTGATGCTGGTGGTGGTGGTGATTCCCTTAGAGAATTTCCAGTGTGTTCACCCCTCATCAGCTGAGCCAGTGGGCCCAACCAGAGGCCACTAGGGTGTCAACTTGAGATGCTGCAGGGCTGGGGAGACATATTGAGACCAAGTGTGATACAGCTGGGAAAGGGGGTCTGTGCCAAACAGGAGTGTCTCCCCTCCCCCGTCTGATGGGGCAGGCACAGTCAACCTCATGCAAGGCTGGGGGCAGTGCTGCTGTAGACTGACTGCTCAAGAGACACTGGAAAGCCAAGATATATTTTACGTGAGATTTTCTAATTCTTCGATGTTAGCAAGTGATTCAAATTTTAAAAATTGCAGGGAGGGCTCCTGGGTCGGCTCAGTGGTTGAGCGTCTGCTTCTGGCTCAGGTTGTGATCCCAGGGTCCTGGGATCGAGTCCTGGGATCGAGCCTGCTTCTCCCGCTGCCTGTGTCTCTGCTTCTCTGTGTGTCTAATGATTAAATAAATAAAATCTTAAAAAACAAAACAAAACAAAACAAAACAAAACTGCAAGAAAAACGCAGTTACCTCTCTGGGCTGGATTCAGCTGGAGTGGCTGGACTCTGAGTCCCTGCTAATATCAAGTTCTGATCCTTATCACTTTGGTTCAGTAACCAGCATCCCGAGCCTCAGTTTCCTGATCTGTTAAATGGGCACGACCATACCTTCTTGTAGGGAACAGTGTGGGCCAGTGGGCGTGGAAGGGGTTGGAGGCAAGGGCTGTCCATGGGTGGGTGGCACCACAGCAGAGGAACGACTCACAGCCACACTGGGGATGTTTCTGTCCTCATCTACCCTCCATGACTCCCAGTGCATTCGGCAGAAAGTCCAGATTCTTCCTACCTGCTGCAGACCTGCTGCCATCTGTGACCTCCTCTCCTCCTGCTCCTTTTCACGCCCACTCGGTTCAGCTACACGGCCTCCTTGCTGGCCCTGGGAAAGCCCCTCGCTTGGAGTGGGTTCTTTGGCCTTGACACCTGGAGTTCCCTCTGCCTAGAGTCCTGTCCCCTGACACTGTGGCTCCATCTGGGCATTCAGGGCTCAGCTTAAATGTCACCTCCTCAGGGAGGCAACCCCCCCCCCCCCACCATCCAACATGGTTTTGCACCTGCTTAACTCTCTTCCTGCCACACATTGCACTGGAGCTCTTCCTGTGCACCATTGTGCGTCTCCCCCAGCGGTGTGTGAGCACCATCTGTGCAGTGCTTTATCTCGCGCACCCCAGAGTCCCCAGAACGGAGTTCAGCACCCTAATCCACATTGTAGGTTCTCAGTGAATGAATGAATGGAGATGAATGGACGGGTTGGCTGCGGATGGTGGCTGTTCTTCCGCAGGGAGCCCGTTAGTGGAGAGCCCCCGAGTGCCAGTGTGGCAGCTGGCCGGG
The DNA here is from genome assembly GCF_011100685.1 of Canis lupus familiaris. Lineage (NCBI taxonomy): Eukaryota > Metazoa > Chordata > Mammalia > Carnivora > Canidae > Canis > Canis lupus. Next base: position 1,668,647 of record NC_049241.1, on the reverse strand, counting down.
TTAGCAGCCTGTCCAGCCTTCCCCAGCAACTGAGGTCCATCTGGCGGCTTTGGGTAAAGATGCTGAAATTGGCCACTCACTTGCCCCGCCATCAAAGACATGGCTTTCCCAAAGGTACAGGCCTGTCCTGACCCAGTGTCGCTGGGCTCTGCGAGAAGTGTGCATTAAGGAGTGGCTGGCGCAAGGTTGTGCGTCCTTGGGCTCATAGACCCTGCAGTCCCGGCCTTTCCCAGAGGCCCAGAGAGGGCAGGGGACTCGCCTGTGGGCACACAGTGAGGCCGGGAACAGGGCTGAGTGAAGGGAGGGGCAGGGGCAGGTTCAGCAGGAAAGGGCAGGATAGGGCTCTGCTGGGGGCCTGAGGGGCCAGGCACAGGGAACGCTGTCCCCTTGGGGGAGTGTGCCACAGACGAGTCTCCTCCTGCCCTGGCTCAGGCCAGGGCCCCCTTCCCCACCAGTCTCCTTGCACGGGGCTGCCAGGGGGCGATGTCTCTGTCCTTTAGTGGCTGCCAGAGGCCTCAGGACCAAGTCACATCGTCAGCTAGAGAGATGGTCAAAGCCTCTCAGGTGCTGCAGCCTGGTGGCCAGGCACCCACTCCTCCCCTCTGCACCCCCACCATGCTGCACCCTTCCCTTTAGGACTGGGCAGGTGGTGCTACTCGGCGGGCACCTGCCGCCATCTAAATAATGGGGGGTGCTCCAGGGGACTCGTGTCACCGCCGGGGGGGCTTCTGTTTCGTCTCAGGGCCTCAGGGCCGCATGGCCAGGCTGGGTGGATTGGAAACCCTCCAAAGACCTGAACTTCAGGGCTGCGCAGTCCTCAGTTGTAGGGCTGAGCTAGTTTATTTCTTATCCCATCATTAAGACCAATATCTTATAACCAAATTTCCTGCTATAATTAATGCTGCGGTGAACATCTTTGTCCTCTCCCTTGCTCCCTCCCTGCCAAAAATAAGAGGAAAGTAGCAGTTTGAATGGGTGAATGAATGGGGCCGTTCAGCACTGTTTGGGAAGCCTGTGATGCAGTGGGCTCCCCTCGTGCCCGCATCTGGCCTCTGAGGAAATCCTGCCACCCTGCCTTGCAAATACTCACAGAACCTGACCTCTGTCCCCACTGCCCCCTGCTACCACTCTGGTCCGAAGCACCCCACTCCCTCCCTCCTGGACTGTCGAAACCACCTCCCTGCTTCTGCTCTGGCTCCCTGTGGCACCCAGGGAGATCTTGTTAAGACTGAACCCAGATCCACACTATCCATGCTGCCACCTTCCTCAGAGGGAAAGCCCACACAGTCTGCCTCAGTACCTCTCGGGCCTCGGGAATTACCTGTCCTCAGCCCTCACTCTGCTTCAGTCATACGCATTTCTTACAGGTCAGTCCCAGAACTTGCTAAGCACAGCCTTGCCCCAGGGCCTTTGCATGTGCTACTCCTAAAGCTTGGATGCTATTCCCTGCGATTCCCACTTGGCTCCATCACTTCTGTTGAGTCTCCACCCCAGTCTTAACAGGTGCCTCTCCTGACCACTCACTGTCACACTCTATTCCCAAATTTACCTTGTGGTTTTTCTTCTTAGATCATTTTTGCCCCTAGGTGTTTTATATTTTTGTTTATTGTCACCATCCCTGATTAGGATATAAATTCCATGAAGATGGGGCTTTTGGTTGCTTTGTTTCCTACTGTATCCCAGTAGGGATCCACACAATAGGTGCTCAATAAATATCTGCCGGGTGGATATATAGATACGGATATGTGGATTCTGCCTCCTTCCTGCCTACGTGTGTGAAGGCTGGTGCCCGCGCGTGGCCATGACCCTGAGTGCGCGCCTCTTCCAGGGTGTGTGGTGCATCTCATTTTGGCTGCGGCCAAGCCCAGTGTTTGTTCAGGAAGAGCGCTTTGCCTCTGTGTTGGAAGGAGAGGCTCTGCTGTGGCATCCAGTGCCCTCATTACAGGCTACCCCTGGTGACAGCCAAGTGTCACCACTGTCCCTGAGTGCATGGAGCGGGCTTGTCACAATATTTGTTTAACAGGTGGTGGCACGCTAAGCCAGGCTGCAAACAGTGCTGCCAAGAGGGAGCCTCCTGCTGCTGCAGGGCTCTGGCCATGCTAGGCACACGCTGCCCTATTCCTGTGCCTGGCCTGACGGCCCGCGGAGGTGACCCTCACTGTCCCTGCCTCCCCCTCTTCCTTCTGGGCCGGGCCTGTCTCTGCCCCAGTTGTGACTATTGTTTGCTTGGGCCCTTTTGAAAGACTCTGGACTCCTGGCCCCTGGCCCTCCAAGATGTGCAGCCAGCCCTGGAGAGCTGCTGTCCAGAGCTCACGGCTTCTGAAGGCATCAGCAAGGGCATCCTGCCACTCAGGGTCCCTCGACACTCGGGCAGGCCCTGTGCCACCAGCAGCCCCAGACTTCCTGCCTCTCAAGCCCGGATGAGGGGGGTAGGACCTGCTCCGGACCAGGAGTGGGGAGACTTGAATTCAGTTGTTTGTCTATTTGGATATGTCTTGCTTATCTGTCTGCCCATGTGTCTCACTGTCTGACCATCCGACTGTCTGTGTGGTAGCTTGACTGTTTGTCTGTGGACATTCCCGGTGCCCCAGCCCTGGGCTGGCATCTGTACACAGACTGTCTTGTTGGGTATCCTGGCAGCCCATTTTATGGGCTCACCCAGCAGAACCCTGGGACCCTGTTGCCCCAGTCCCCACTGCTCTTGGAGGGGTGAGGGCCTGTCTGCACATCCCCCTGCTCCTGTGTGGCCACCCCTCTTCCACAAGCCGCCTCCCCCAGCCACTCCAGCCTGGCACGACTCCCTCCACCTAGCACTCCCACAGTTCAGAGCGTCTGAAACACACAATTTAGCACTTAATTATACACTCTGCTCACTAATTATTTTGTGCCTTATCTCCTCAACTCGTGTGAGCACTGTGAGGGAGAGCTGTGCTCTTGGGGCCCGGCACAGCCTTCCAAGCAGGCAGGGCTCCCCGAGGCCTGGGCTGGGCAGGTGGCCACACCGAGCCCTGAGCCACGCCCGGACACCAGCCCTGCTGGCACTAGTGTGCAGGTGGAGACAGAGGCTGCTCATCCACTCACTTCACAAAGATGTCTCCAGCCCCATGGGCGCAGTAATACTCAGGATTGGTAAATGCCCCATCCCCTGCCCTCCTGGAGCCTGCTGTGAGACACAGGCTGAAACCAAACATCCTGGATATGTATGGGGTCTGGAACGGGGCCCTGACCACATCCTCATTCCCTCTTGAGCCCTCTCAGCCCCTCCAAGCACAGAGCCAGGCCACTTGGGGGGCCTTCGATTCTGCCTCCAGACTCATTTAGAGTGGCCATGCCCACTCGCTCCACCACTATCCCCCTAGTGCTATCCCCCTGGATGGCAGTGACCACCTCGTCACCGGCCCCCTTGCCTGGCCCTGGGCCCCCACAGTCTGTCCTCCACCAGGTGGCCAGAGGAAGCATCCCTTCCCTCCCAAACGCAGCTGGTCTGTGCCGCTGTGCCCTGGTGATCGCTCACACTTTCCTCACCATCCAGGCCCTTCTTGCTGTCCTGCCACCATGAGCATGTGTGTGTGCAAAGAGAGAGCTAGAGATAGCCTTAGTTCACAGAATTGGCTCATGTGATTGTGGGAGTTGGCAAAGTCTGGAATCTTCCGGGCCGGCCAGCAGGCCAGAGAGTCCGGGAAGGGTTGATGTTGCAAGCCTTGGTCCGAAGGCAGCCTGCCGACAGAATTCAGACCTTTGACTGATTGGATGCGGCCCACCCCATTCTGGAGGAGCATCTACTATACTCAAAGCGTATTGGCCTCAGTGTTAATCCCATCTAATAAACACCTTCACAGCAACATCTGCACTGATATTTGACCAAAAACTGTCTAGCATGGGCTAGTCCAGTTGACACATGAAATTAGCCATCACAGAGGCTTTCCTGGTTAAAACAGCACCCATGAGGGATGTTGTGGCAGGCTCCTCAGCCTGCAGCTTTGGGCATGAGAGCCTTTTGCCCTCAGGTGCAGACACCTGCCCCCCCAGGCCACTGTCCTCCCTGTAAGTGATTGATGTGGGGGCTCCTGCCAACGCGGGCAGCTCTAGAGGACTGTCTGGCTGCGGAGGCTCCCGCAGGGCTGGGTGGGCTTCTGAGCCACTATTTCACAGCCTGCCTCCCCCTGCCCAGTGTTGCCTCCTCCCCCTCTTTCTTTCTGTGTGGAAATTCATGCATTTAACCCCAACAGGCAGTGTGATGGTATTTGGGGGAGGGGCCTTTGGGAGGTGATTTTGTCATGGAGGGTGGAGCCTCAGGAATGGGATTCCAGGCTCTGTAAAAGGACCCCAGGGAGCCCCCTGAGACACAGCCAGAGGAGGATCCTCCAGGAACCAGACACTGAGTCTGCTGACACCCTGACCTTGGACTTCCAGCCTTCTGAGCTGTGAGAAACAAATGGTCGCTGTACGGGAGGCACTAAGACTTCATCTGCCGGAGCCCCCTCTAATTAAGCCCCTGCGTGCTCTTTTCCATTTCAGGGTCCTCTTCCCACTGCTGACCTGCGGTGGTGCCTGTCTTCACTGCCTGCCAGGGTCTTGTGCTCGTTGTTGCCTGGCATTTGTGTGCTGGTTTGCTTGTATCTGTGGTCAGTCTCCTGCCCCGGGATGTGGGCTCCCAGCATCCCTGACACCTGCTGCAGGAGTATTTGCCTCAGGATGGGTGGATGAGGAGCCAGCAGTATCCACGCCAGCCTCCAGACTCTGGTCAGGATGGACACCCTGCCTCTGGGCAGCTTGGGGAAGCTGGGATGTCAGGCACACCATCGAGGCAGGCCCCAGTCACAGGCAGGCTTGGGCTCCGGGGTGGGGTAGGCTGTAAACTTCCCTCGGTGCTGGGTCTGCCCGGCAGCCCCCTGGTTCCAGCTGCAGGACAGGGAGGCTCAAGGAGGTGCACAGACGGAGGAGACTGTGTGAACCAGACTAGGGTGGGTGTGCAAAGTGCAAGGAGGCCCTGACCACTGCCCAGCCCCAGGGCCTGGGACCAGAGTGTCTGAGACCTGGAGAGAAGAATCCATTTAGTCAAGGTGGTGAGGCAGGTCAGGGGTGGGAGTGACACCCGAATGCAGGGCTGTCTGACACAAATTCGCCGGCTGAGGGTGGGGGATTTTGTGCGGCCCCAGTCAAACGCAGAAACCCAGCCAGGAGCAAGCTCTGGCCTTCAAGTTGCTTTGAGGAAGGGGGTGTTGAGTGTGGAAACTGAGGGTGGAATGGATTGGGCTGACACTGTGCCGTGGTGGCAGGATGGGGACGGTGACCCTGGGAGCCCAGGCTCACGCAGACACGGGGGCTGAAAGACGTAGGGGCTGGTCTCCTTTCCAAAGGTAGTCCCATAACACCCCCCTAACCCCCCATCCCACAAGCTCTTGGCCCCGCTGCTGTCCCCGTGCCCTTGACCTTGAGTCCAGGCTGGCCTTAGGACTCCCTTACCATCTGTAGAACATGGTGAGTGGAAGGACAGGTCTGAAGATTCCACCTGGATTCTTGGACTGCTACCCCTCAGGATGCTCCCCCTGGGAGCCTGCTACCACGCTGTGGGGGGCCACCGGTGCCTGCCCCCTGGTCCACAGCCTAGCCTTCAAGTCGCCTCAGCCCAGGTGCCAGGCTCAAGGCTGAGGCAGACTCCAGATGATTCCAGCCCCCAGTAGTTTGAGTCACCATTAGCCTTCAATCTTCCCAGCTGTGGTCTCTGACTCCTGTAGCAGAAGCAGCACCCCCCCCCCCCGGCTGGGCTCTGGCACACTTCCTGACCCCCTAGACTCTGAGAGTGGAATCAAATGATCACTGCTTTATGCTACTAAGTTTGGAGCAGTTTGTTCACACAACAAATGATAACTCAGACGGAACGTGCTGCCCGCATCCGCTCCACACTGGGGCCAGCAGACTTCTCTGGGCTGGTTTTGAAGTGGCGGGGACGCCCAAGGGCCTGAGGCCCTGGGGTGAGGGGGAGGGTAGCCTGTCCACCTCAGGTGGCTGCGGTGGAGGAGAAGGCTCCCCCACGACCCCAGGCCCGGCCCGCCCTGACCGCCTGCATCACTGGGGCCAGGTCCTTACTTCCCTGAATCCCCGCATGGGGATTGCCAGGCCCACAACATGGGGGAGCCCACCGGGCACTTGTAGGCAGTGGGTGGGTGGGGAGGGCAGGTGATGGCTCCAGGAGAGCAACTTCTGAGACTTTCTGCTCATTCCGGCAAGAGAAGCACCACTCCCTGAGGCTCCTCGTCTTACTCCTCCCTGGCTCTTCACTTTTCTCCTCTTCTCCCTAGCGCCACCCCTGTCTCCTGCACATCGCTTCTCTGGCCGCCCCCACTGCCCCCTGCATCTCCCCTGGCCTCCAGGCCTGCTCTGCACACAGGCACCGTCAGAGCTGACCCTGCTGTATCTCTGCCCAGCACGGCTCAGACTCCTTTTCCCTCTGAGAGAAGGTCCAAGCCCACAGTCAAGGTCACCGGTGACCTGCCCACCCTATTGCTCTCCCCGCTCCGGATCCCTCCCCCCTCTGTGAAACTTCTCACTGCTGGAGAACCAGCTACCGCTGGACAGTGGAGGATCCTGGCAGTTACCACCTCCACCAGCGCTCAAGGTCAACATCACCTGCAACATCAGCCATATGGGTAGCAGGTACCCCCTGATGTGATGTGATGAGAGGGGTGTCCACCTCTGTGGTCTTCTCCCTCCAAACCCACAGCTCCGGAGTGATCGTGAGAAAGCCACAGACATCCTGCAGAGTCACTGGGCGGTGTGCTTCTGAAGGATCAAGGTCGTGAAAGACAAGGCAGGCCAGAAGAGCTGTCCCAGACCAGGGACACTGGAAGACAGGATGACCACGTGTGTTATAGAGTCTGGACTGGATGTTAGTGGGGAAGCTGGGAAAGTCTGAACTTTAGTTAGTGCTATTGACCGATGTGCGTGTTGTAGTCCTGATAAATCCACTGTGGTTAGTGGTGCCCTCACTCATGGTGGGAGGAGCTGCAGGGAGGAGGTTCGGGACCTCTATTTCATCTTTGTGATTCTTGGGTAAATCTAAAATTGTTTGCAAATGAAGCATTAAAAAATCAGGTGCTTAACAATTCTTTCTTGTGCTTCTTATTAAAATTGTCGTATGTGCTCACTGTAATGATTCCAATCAGCAGAGAGGCATGGTGTTGACAGTAGCGACCCTCCCCTGCGGGGGGGAGCCTGGGCTGGTGTCCATCCCTCCTGGCTTTGTGCATATGTTAACATATATTATTCTCATTCCTACTACTACAACTATTATTATTTTATTATAAATGGGACTTAAAGTACTTAAAGGGACTTAAAGTCCTGACACCTGTTATCCTCCCGGGGATGTCTTCCAGGTCAGGCCGGCGTTCGCCGTCGCAGGTGTAAACCCACACTATGAATAGACTTCTCTGTTGAGTTGGTGATTTTTGCGTTTGGCTCCTCGTCAGAGATGGTTAGGTGACGATGTGCTCACCAGCATTCCTTCCAGGGGAGAAGGAAAGTGCCAGCCTTACCTTTTTTTTTTTTTTGTCCTGAGCTTAGGCTTGCATTAAATTCAGTTTGCAGTTCCTTCACAGGGAACTTCTTAAGCTACTTGGTCATTTTGTTAGGGTTAGTTTAATTAAAAGCAGAGACTGTAACCCACAAATCCACTCGCCGTGGCAGTGTGCTGAAGGAGAACGAGGCTGTGAGTGCAGGCCCTCTGCCTCGCAGGCCGTGCCTCCTGCCTCTCCCCTCCCAAACAACACCTGGGCCTTGCAGGGCCACGTGAAGGTGACGTATCACCTTTAGAGGATGTAGTGAAAAGCAGATTATAAATATATATATATATATATATATATATATATATATATATATTTTTTTTTTTTTTTTTTTTTTTTTTTTTAAGAAGCATACGTTCAAAATAGAAGTTCTAACATCCTCTTCTCACACCCTGCAGATATGCACAGAGGTTCTAGCTTACTTCTATAGCATTTGCTATGGCTTGGCCCACACGGACAGTGGGATTCCATTTTGGGGATGCCTGACCCCAACCGTTACCAGGTAAGAGTGTCCTCTAGCCCCTGGGTAAGTGCCTGCTCCCCAGGAAGGCTTGCCTGGTTTCCCAGGCTGCGTGTCAGGCCCTCGCCCCTCCCAGCCTGGCCCTGCAGCCGCCAGCCTCCCTTGGGACAAGGCACTGACTAGAATACAGGTCAGGGGTTCAAGTTGCCTATCGGAGGCCCGTAAGGGCAAGGCCCCGGTCCCTGTGCTTATGAGGCAGGGCACAGGGCTTGTGCTGAAGGAATGGAGGAAGAGTCTGGATTTGTTGGAAACACAGAGGTGGTGGTCCTGGTGGGGAGAGGCGTGGCAGGCCGGGCAGGGAGGAGTCAGGGATTGGGTTGCCCCCCCTCCCTACCCCCTGCTGCCTGAGCTGGAACCCTGGAGCCCCTGTGCGTGCTCTCCTCCCCTGTCCCCCTACCTATGCCCAGGCACGTGATCCCCCACCAGCCATGGAGCCACCAGACCTGACCCCCTCCATTCCTACTGCAGCCTCTGCCCCGCCCCAGTGTCCCCTCTAGACTTTCGCCCAGAGCTCACATCACTGGCCTGCTTGGACTCTTCCATGGCTCCCACTGCATTTAGAATAAAGCGAAATCCTGAGCAGGCAGGAGGCTCACCTGCTGATCCCAGTTTCAACCTGGCCTTGTCACTCTCCCATCATTAGCTCATCTTCACCCCTATATCCTCTTTGTCTGCAGGATCTTTGCATAATCCTGGAACTTCCCCACCTCTGCCATGGGCACCCCAGCTCAGAGGTCAGCCCCTCAGGGCACTGTTCCCTCAAACTAGGTCAAAGCTTCTGGTTATAAGCATGATTGTTCATTTCCCACTAAGTTGTGGCTGCCACAGGGCAGGACATACTGCTTTCCTTACAGCTGTGTCCCCAAGTGAAGATTCCTGTAAGACACATAACTGCACAGATGGGGTGTAGTGAGGAGCTGGCTGGCAATCCCTAGTCGAGGCCCTGGGTTTGGGCTGAAGGTGACCCCTGCAGGGGGGATGGCCTCTGAGACCCAGGGTGGGCTGGGACGGGTAAGGAGTATACCTGGGGGGTGTGGCAGTGAGGGCAGTGCTGGACCGGGTTTTCCTGGGGGTGCCAGTTTTCCTTCCCCTGGGGGTAGTCCCTTTTGTGTGTCCAGCCCTGGCCAGGGTGACAGGGTGAGGTCCCTTCCCTCCCCTCAGCTCACACCTGTCCAAAGGTGGGCAGCTGTACCCGTGTGTTCATGTGATTCAGACCTGTCTGTCGCGGTGAGCTCTGGATCTGTCTGGATCTGTGCGGGGGGTGTGTATTTGTGTATGAGCATGTGATTGTTTTGGTTCGGTTTGATGGTTGTAGGTGTGATTCTGCAGGGGGGCTGCTGGGCGCATCTGTGGGGGTGTGTCTGCGATCATCTGAGCCTGTCTGCCGTGGGGTGGGTGTGTCCCCAAGGGCCTGTGGGGCTATGTGTAGGTGGTTTGTGCATTCCACCAGTGTCTGGATATCTGGGGCCCCCCACTATGGGGCCCACCAGACCCTGTGTGCTCCCCTCTGCCCCTCCCCATAGTTCCCATCACCTAGCAACAGAGGGACTCCAGTCAGCCAGTGGTCTCAAAGACAAAGACGGTGTGTCTCTGTGAAGGAAGAGCTATGCTTAGAGGGGGAGGGTCTCTAGACTCAGCTCAGAGCAGAGCCTTCTTCCTGGCGCACCTCAAACCCACCAAAGGGCTGCCTCCACTAGCTCGTCCCTTATCACTGTAGAGTGCTCTGGGTTGTTTCCTCCACCCCCATCTTCCTCCTGGGGCTGGCACACTCGCTGCTCCCACACACCGGCCCCCTCCCCAGGGCCCTCATGTGGGCCTCTGCTGGATGAGGTGTGAGGACAAGATTGGCGTGGATGCTGGGCGCACCATCTGGTGGGTTTGGGCTCCGCCGCCTGAGGCCTGGCACTGAGCATGTTCTGGTGACGACAGACCCATCCTGGGGCTAGGTGAGTGGCTCCTGCAGCAGGCTGGTGGACGCTCACCTCTGCTCCTTCTCGCTCTCTAAGATGACCCTAGTGGATAAGTTATTGATAAAATAAAAATAAAAGTATTAATGAATAATATTAATAAAACTCAAGGCAGTTTTATTTAGCACTTCTATATGCCAAGCACTGTTCAAGCACTTGATGCATTTTGACTGTTAGCCTTGGAGCAACCAAGGAGAAATTATAATCTCTTCTTTACAGCTGAGGACACTGAGGCAGAGGGAGCAGCTCAGCATCCTCCCATGGCCACAAGGGGACTATCTATTTTGTTTGCTGCTGTGTCCCTAGCACCTGGAGCATGGAAGGGCCCACGGAATACTCCAGAAAGAAAGGACTGTGGCAGGGCAATACAGGGCCTCCCTCCACAGCTTCTCTGCCTACAGCTATTGCTGTAGCGTCACTGTGTGTGTGTGTGGGGGGGATCTCAGGCTACTTCATGGATCCACTCGGGCTTTGTAGAGAACCTGCCAAATTTCTGGCTTTGGAAGTGGGAACTGCCCACAGAAGCCTCCTTATCTTGCTCCTCTGAAAATAGTGAAAGCCTGGAGATAGCATTCACTCATGCATTTAAGGGAAAATGTCTCCGGCCCCTACTTGTTTTGCCTGCTTCAATGCTGGTTTCTGGTGGTACAGAGAAATCTGACTAAGCCCCCATCTTCAAAGGGCTCACAGTCTCAGGGGGAACACAGAAGGTTAGCAGGCCATTCAGATTGAGGTGGCATCTCCCAGTGACCTTGTCTTTTATTCACAGTTAGCAATGTCCTAAGTGGGACGTAGATAGAAGCAGCTTCCAGGATGTGTTCAGGTCTGTCACAGGCAGCCCACCTCTGCCTGGTAATCAAACCCTCATGGTGCTTCCCTGGGAGCACTTAATACACCTCATGTACTTAATTGCTTCTTTGGAATCCGATCAGAGACAGATAGGTTCACCTTGGAAAGGGCACAGGGAACAACATTCTGAGCAGAAGGAGAAGCAGAAGCAAGGCAGGGAGAGGAAAGAATCTGGAACAGCTCTGGAGGGGCAGGATATGATGCTGGACAGGGAAGGATGTCCCTGAGCTCCTGGACGAAGGATGCAGGGCAAGCAAGCGCCTTCATGGTCCTGTGCCAAGAGAGTGGCACCAACAGACTTGTGCTTTCCAGTGCTTCCCACCCTGATGCAGGCTGTGTGCATACACATTATGTCAGGATTATTTGGGCAAAGTACTCCTTTTCCTCTCAAGCAGAAAAGGATTTAATATGGGGAGTGGGGGGCATACAGAATCTTTGGAAGGGCTGGAGGGTTAGGGATCTCTTGTGTGCTGAGAGCTTTCTAAGAATTAGGGGGTTGCTGTTGGATCTCTGACTCAGAAATTGCTGAAAATTACTGAAGATGACAAAGTCTTTTGCGGGGAGAGGTACTCAGTATTTATAGAATGAATAAGTGAATACACACATGCTTTCATATACATTTGCACCAAATGGAACCATTTTTTTCTAATTTGATGGTGTTTTATTACAGATTGACAAAATAATAAACAATGAAAACAGCATCCTCAGGGTTAACATTTTTTAACCTTAAATAAAAATCTTTGGGCTCTCCTGATTATATTTATGAATACATCTGGGTACAGTCAAAGTAAAGAAAGTAATTTTGCATCCTAATCTTTTTCCTAACTTTTTATTTCAAAATAAATGTAAAGTTAAGGGATCTTCTAATATAAGGAGATCCCTTGTTCCCTTCACCCAGCTTCCCCAAAGCAACATCTCTCTGACTATAGTATAACACTAAACCCAGAAATTGACATTGCTATGATGTGTGTATCTAGTTCCATGTCCCTTATCATATGTAGATTTGTGTAACTGTCACTGTGATCGAGATACAGAACCAACTCTGGCCACAAAGATCTCCTCTCTTTTTTTTTTTTTTTTTAAAGATTTATTTATTTATTTATTTATTTATTTATTTATTTATTTATTTATTTATGATATACAGAGAGAGAAAGAGAGAGAGAGAGGCAGAGACACAGGAGGAGGGAGAAGCAAGCTCCATGCCAGGAGCCTGACGTGGGACTCGATCCTGGGTCTCCAGGATCGCGCCCTGGGCCAAAGGCAGGCGCTAAACCGCTGAGCCACCCAGGTATCCCCTAGATCCCCTCTCATATTGATGCTTATGGTTATAACTACCCCTCCCTCCACCATTTCTATCCCTGGCAACCACTGATTTGATCCCCATTCCTACAGTTTTGTCATCTCACAAATTTTATATAAAAGGCATTACATAGTGTATGAGCTTTTGAGATTGGCTTTTCCCACCTGGCATAATGCCTTTGCAATCTACCCAAGTTGTTGCAGGTATTAATGGTTTGTCCCTTTTTATTGCTGGTATGGGTATGGCACAGTTTTGCTTAAACATTCACCTGTGGTAGGATGTTTGGGTTCTTTCCCATTTTCGGCAATTATAAATAAAGCTCCCATGGACAATTACATATAACTGCTATTTTTCTGGATGTAAGATATCTTTTCTCTGGGATAAATGAGAGTATTATTGCTGGGTTGTACAGTAAATGTACAGTTAGTTCTATGGGAAACTGCCAAACTGTTTTCCAGAGTGGTCATAATGTTTCACATTCCTGTTAGCAACCGGTGAGTTCTTACTGTTTTATACCCTCTTCGGCATTTGGTATTGTCACTATCTTTTGCCACCTTTTTACTTTCAACCTACATCATTACATTAGAAGTGAATTTCTTGTAGGCAGCATGCAGTTATAGTTGTTGCTGCTATTGTTTCATCCCTTATGCCAATCTCTGCCTTCTAACTGGCATATTAGACCATTTTTATTTAATATTATTTATATGTTAGAGTTTGTCTCTCATTATTTTTTGTCTTTTGTTTGTCCCTATTTTTAGTTTCTCTGTTTTCTCTTTTTTCTGCCTTCCTGTGGGTTACTTAAAACTTTAAGTTAACTAATGGAATTTTCCATTTTGACCTGTATATAATGCTTTTCTGTGTATCTAATTTGATAGACTTTTTAAGCATACTTTTAGCATATTATATGATGCATACATAACATCAGTTCACTGATGTTGCCATTTTATCAGCTGGAGTGAGGTATAGAGACTTAAATCCCATTATGTCCCTTTAATCTTCCAATTTCTAATATAATTGTCTTACATTTTTTCTCAGCATATATTAAGAATCATATCAGATAATGTAATGATTTTTGCTTCAATTGCCAAACAAAATTTAGAAAACTAAAGAGGATATAAAATCTATTGGTTTTTTAAATATTTTTACTTACTATGTTCTTTTTTCCCAACTGATGTTCCAAGAATCCTTCTTTTATCATTTTTTCCTTTTTGTTTAGAGAACTTCCTTTAATCATTTCTTTAGGATAGGTCTGAGGATGACAAATTCGCTTAGTTTTCTTTCTCCTGAGAGTGTCTTGATTTCTTTTTCATTCCTGAAGGATATTTTCACTGGATATAAGATTCCAGGTTGACATTTCTTTCAGCACTTGAAAAATGTTGTGCCATTTTCTGCTTGTCTCCATGGTTTCTGATGAGAAATCTGCTGACATTCAAATTGTTTTCCCCTTATATATGTCATTTCTCTTTCACTGCTTTCAAGACTTTTTTTTTCTTTGTCTTTTTTCTTTGCTCAGAAGTTTTAAGATGCTATGTCTTAGTTTATCCTGTTTGGGGTTTTCTCAGCTTCCTGAATCTGTAGGTTTATGTCTTTTGCCAAATTTGGGAATTTTTAAACCATTGTTTCTTTGACAGCTTTTTTAGTCCTGCTTTGATTTCTTTTTCCTCCTGGGATTCTGATCATACAAATGCTAGATTTTCTGTTATAGTCCCTTTCTTAGGTAATTGAGTTTCTGTTCATTTTTTAAGTCTATTTTTTCTCTGTTGTTCAGATTGAGGAATTTCTTTTGCTTTATCATAAGTTCACTCATTCTTTCTTCTGTTCCCTGTCCTGTTGAGGACATTCATTGAGTTTTAAATATGATTGTTCTATTTTTCAGTTCTAAAATTTCCATTTGGTTCTTCTTTACAACTTTTAAAAAAATCGTTTCAGAGGTACAGTTTAGTGATTCATCAGTTGCATATAACAGTGCTCATTACATGAAGTGCTCTCCTTAGTGTCTATCACCTAGTTATGAAATGTCTTCTTTACAGCTTTTATTCCTTTGCTGAGACTTTCTAGTTTCTCATTTGTTCCAATTGTGTTCATTGTTAAAGTATTTTCATATGGCTGCTTTAAAATCTTTGTCAGAGCATTCTAGCATCCATATCCTCTGATTGGTTTCTTTTGTTGTTTTTTTCTCACTCAGGTAGACATTTTCTTGGATCTTGGTATGAAAAGTAACTTGCAATTGAAACCTTACTTTTGGGGATATATGCTATGAGATTCTGAGCTTTATTGAAAACATTTCCTCTAATGCTGTCCTGGTGGGGATGGTGGGATCTTGCCTCACTGCTGTCAGGTGAGGGTGGAAGTCCAGGTGCCCCACTAGGCTTCCTTTGATACTAAGGGAAGGAGAGGGTTCTTATTATAGCTGACAGGGCTTGGCTTTCCTCTGCTAATGCAGTGATAACACCTTGTTACCACCCTGTCATGAACTCCACCAACCCTTGTGCTTGCTGGGCTGTGGTGAAAGTCCCACTTCCCAGTTACCTTCTGATGCCACCCCAGCGAGGACAGGCTCACCTCATTACAACTAGGTGAGGGTGGAAATATAGCCTCTACTGGTCAGAATGGAAATGAGACCTCATTTTTTTTTTTCTGTGTTATTTAGTGGTGCAGTTCAGCTATTGTCTATGAGTTTTCTGGGTTACCTGTTATCTGGTTGCTGGACTGGAAGGATCAGGCTTTTCTTGGGGATTTTTTCTGACCCCATTTTCTAGTTTATCAGCTTCCTGAGCATCCAGGCTGGGATATATGAGGAGTAAGAAAGACTCAGAGAAATCACCATTATGCCATTCTTTGGACACTGAGGTTTCCAGTGGTTCTGATTTCTTCTCTCCATTTTTAGAGTTTATATATAATGTCTATGACTTTGAGCCGTCCTTAGTGGAAGGAACAGGGGAAAGTACTTCTACTCTCTTTCCATATGTAGAAGTCCCAAAAGTCAGAGTTTCTTGCAATTACCCAGGATATCCTTTACCTTGGTTTCCCTGGAGATTCTGATATATGCATGACTGGTATTCATGCTGGGTTTCTGCTCTAATTGTTCAGTTCTTATGGCAAAATATTTTTTTGTGAAAATTTTGAATGTGACTTACCTTGTATCATACCCTAGGGTGCATAGAGTTCTTGTGAAAGGTCCGTTGAATCCCAAAGCCTGGGTGGGGGCAGAGGGGCAGCTGGCAGGGGGCTGGGCTGGATAGGCTTCTGTCCAGGTCAGAAGCAAGCCAGTCCTTAGATTCACTGATACTTACATCTAATTCAGGCTAACTTCATGTGTTCACTGATTGTCCTCTCAAAGCTTTGGATTTGTCCTCTTCCCAAATTTCCCAAAGACCCTTTACTCTACTCAGGCCAGCATCCATCCTATCTCACCCTGCCATTCTCATGCTCATTTTTATACCACTGACCAAGATATTCTGCTCTCCAGGAAAGTCCTTCCTCCTCTTCAGTGCCCAGAGGCTACACAACTCCTGTGGCATCTGCACTGGACTAGACCTCCTTCCCATGGAGACTGCAGTCCTGAGGGCATTTGAAACCATCACAGAGTAACAACCATGGTGACTGCCTTGGGGTCTCTGACCTGCCTTGCTGGAGTCCTGCCAGGCTCACACTTAATTTATATAAATTCAATGCTCCCTTTGAGAGGGATGGATCAGGGATCCCTGGGTGGCGCAGCGGTTTGGTGCCTGCCTTTGGCCCAGGGCGCGATCCTGGAGACCTGGGATCGAGTCCCATGTCGGGCTCCCGGTGCATGGAGCTTGCTTCTCCCTCTGCCTATGTCTCTGCCTGTCTCTCTCTCTCTCTCTCTCTGTGACTATCATAAAGAAATAAAAAATTAAAAAAAAAAAGAGAGAGATGGATCTGTTTCTTTATCTGTTGGGCTTTTCCTCAGTCCTACTAGGTCTCTAACACTCCAGGGAAAACAAGGCCATACCTCCAAAGCAAATAGAAACATGAGTTAATTAAGAAGGAGTTAATTTAGAATTAAGAATTTCTAACAAAAAAAAAAAAAAAAAAAAAAAAAAGAATTTCTAACAGTCCTAGACCCTACAGTTTAAGGGATTTTTTTTTCCTTCCTGGGTAAAATTCATCACATATGGTTTTACTTAGAATTTCATTCTCTTTTTACATATGCAAATAGTGAGGTTCTTTGAGGTAAGAGACTCACTGCAGTAAGCCATGATGAGCTCAGCCAATGAGCATTCAGCTCAGGATACATATGACAACTTTATGGTTGCTTTGCTATTCTGTGATCCAAAGTGGCTGCTCTAGCTCCAGCCATCACATCTGCTTTCTAGCCAGGGGGAAGAGGAAAGTATGACCCTTCATTTTAAGAATACAACTCAAAGTTGGACACATCATTTCTGCTTATGCTTCAGTGGCTAGCATTTAGGTACATGACCACTGGTGGCTGTAGGAAGTGCTGGGAAATGTAATATTTATTCTGGGAAACCCAGTATCCAGCTAAAAGTCTAGAGTTCTATTTCCATGAGAGAGAGAGGTGAGAATGGATATTGGGGGACAACAAAACAGTTTCTGCCTCATCTTCTGATAAGTGTGATGAGTGCCAAGGCTTTGGCTTGAGCCCCATGGGAAATAGAAATATGTGTAAAGGTCAGAAAAGGGGGAAAACAACACTTATTAAAGACATGTTCTTATCATACAAAGAAGCTTTGCATATCTCACCTCTTCATCTTTATGATTCCCTGTGGCCACTGTACATCTGAAGAACTACATCTCAGAGATCAAGTGTGTCTCAGGTCAGGCTTCCTGGGCAATGAACTGGGAGATGTGAGAGGTTTATAAGGAGTGAATGTGGGATCAACACCATAGGGAGTGAGGCAAGCAGGGCTGGTCAGAATAAACTGTTGGGCAGTGATGTGGCTGCCATATGGTCTCAGCCAGGGCCATCTTGGATGGCCCTGCAGAGTGGTCCTTCTCTCCTAATTAGGGGCCAGGACTTTGGACCCCTCATCAACTAGTTCCTGGATGTGGGATGCCCACTGCCAGCTCCCCCTCCTTTCTGGGAGGGGCATAATCTTGGGCAAAGCAGCTGCCACCATGCAAGGACAATTCCCAGGGACCTGGCCACCAGTCATCCACCTCCAACACTTCCAGCCTCTGGGAGAATGAGTGCCTTGGTCCAGAACTGGGGATCTGGGCTACATAGAACTGTGTCCCCTACAAACCAATGTTCTCAAGGTCCCATAACTTGTTGATTCAAAGCTGAGATTCCAGTTTAGTTCCATCTCCAAAATTCAAGTTCTTCCTCATATCTCTTGCTACCTCCCAGGGGGCAACCCAGAGGTGGACAGTACTGGCAAGGGAAGGGCCTGGGGGCTGGATTCTTCCTGAG
Organism: Canis lupus familiaris; assembly: GCF_011100685.1. Taxonomy (NCBI): domain Eukaryota; kingdom Metazoa; phylum Chordata; class Mammalia; order Carnivora; family Canidae; genus Canis; species Canis lupus. The sequence goes on along the minus strand of NC_049241.1, from coordinate 1,651,051 downwards.
GTTCTCCTGAGCATGGAGTAAGACGAGGTTCTCACTACTCCTAGGACCTGAGATGGCTCCGCTCTTGTCTCCTATTATCCCCTACGCTGTCAACATGTCACAGACAAACTGTCCTCCTTACTCTGACCTCCCACACTTACTTTAGCTTTGGGGATGTCACTTGCTGTCTCTTTCACCTGACTGTGCCTCCTCCAACCTTTCATGTGGCTGGCTGCTCCAGATCATTAGGGTCCCAGCTTAAATGTCACCTTCTCCAACCACCCTATCTCAAGTCACCCCCTGCCACAGCCCCTCTCTGTCCTGTCACTTGTGTTATTCTAGCATTACAACTCCCTAAAATGATCTTCTTTTACTAGGTTACATGGGTATATCCTGTCTCCCCTAGAATGTAAGCTCTGTGAGGGCAGAGATTTGCCCTTCTTATTCACTGCTGTCTCTCTAGCCCAGAGCTGGAGACATAGTAGGTGTTCAATAAATATGTGTCAGGAAATGGAATGAATGAATACATGAATGCAAAAGGTACAAATAACCCTCATCTAAGCCTGCAAGGGACTGCCCAGAGCTGGGAGTGTTTGCGGAGAGGGAAGTCTTTCCTTCCAGCTGCTCTAAAGAGGTGGAGCAATATTGACCTCACAGAGGGTATTGACTTCTGTCTCATTTTCCTCAACTATAAGCAAGGGGATGGTGCAGGCTTCCCACTTCCTAGGAAAAGAGTCAGAGTCTTTTTCAGAAAGTGTGTGCAGTGGGGAGAACACAATTGCCAAAGAAGAGCTGACCCAGGTTCGAATCCTGACTCCAGGCCCTCTCTCCACATACCCCCTGACCTCCTGGAACTCCTATCTGCATCTGTAAACGGGTTTGATCATAACATGAGCTCCCTGTGGAGCAGATAAAGTGAAATGGATGATTTGGGGGCTCATTAGCTTCCTCTGGCCGCCATAACAAAATACTGTAGGCTGGGTGGCTTAAACAACAGAAGTGTATTGTCTCACTGTTCTAGAGGCCAGAAGTTCGAGATCAAAGTGTCAAGGGTCGATTCATTTGAGGCCTTTCCTTTAGGCTTGTAGATGGTCATCTTTCTCCCTGTAACTCCATGTGGTCTTTCCTCTGAGCACATCTGTGTCCAAATTTCCTCTTTTATAAGGGAACTGGTCACATTGGATAGCACCAGCGCTAATGACCTCATTTCAACTTAATTACCTCTTTAAAGGTCCTATCTCTAAGTATAATCACGTTCTGGGGTACTAGAGGTTAAGATTTCAACAGATGAATTATGTAGGGGGGGCATGATTCAGCTCATAAAGTGGGAGGGCAGGCCCATTTTGAGAGGTTGAGAGAGGCACTTTTCAGTTTTTTGTTTTTATTTTTATTTTCTCTTAGGATCTGCCTCAATGGTTTAAAAAATTAGTCTATATTTTAAATGGCCACTTTAACAAATTAGTACTTTAAGCACACTTCACACAAATAATGTGCCACAATTGTGCTCATAACAAGATAATTCCAATATTTTAAATAAAATACTCATTTAGTGCATTATTGATTGCCTGGTCTGGCCACAGGACACGATTTTAAGTTCTGTAATAAGCAGCTTATTCTTTGAATCTTATCACACATATCCATATTTAGGGATGAAACAGTCTAAACTTCTGACTCCTGGAGTCTGAGTGGCCAGCCCTCTGTGGCCAGCCCTGCCAGGCACATGGCTGGGCATTACAGTTCAGACAGGAAACTTGTCCCTGGCTCTCTGAGGGTGTGAATCTCCCTATGCCTCCTTCCCTGCAGCCTGCAAAGCCTTTACTTGGGCTGGTGGCCCCTTGGCCAGGAAAAGCCGCTCAGCGAGTGGGAGGGGAGCCAGGCACCGCTTGGGTAGCATCACTATGGCAACGCTCTCCCCACTCAGCTTCTTGCTGAGACCTGGGCATCTGTGGCCATGGAGACTGGTCGCACCACTGGTACATCTGCATAGCAACCAGAGAGGGTGCCGAGCGCAGCTGGGACCTGCTTCAGGAAAGCAGGTACACTTAGAGCTTTTATAAATCATTAAGGAGAAGATGGGCACCTCAATGGGAAAACGGACAAAGGACGAGGACAAAAGACGAAACCACAAGTGGCTAATAAATATATGACAAGTGCTCAACATTACCAGTGATCATAGAAATGCAAATGCAAACACAATAAGATATTTAAAAAAAAAACAGAGCAATTGGCAAGAGATGAGGAAAACTAAAAGATAAGACCCTGTTTTGGGGTGTGTGTAGGGAAACTGGGACTTGCATACCCTGCTGCTTTGAGTGCACTTTTGTAGAACATTTCTGAGAGGGCAATTTGGCAATATGTATCAAAAACCTTTAAAATGTGCATATCTTTTAAACCAAGAATTCCAGTTCTAGTAATTTATTCCAAAGTAATAATTAAGTGAGTAAAGATGCAGCTACAAGTGTGCTCCCTGTAGAGGCAATTATAATAGCAAAAGTTAGAAACATCCACATGAGCATTCCTGCTCATCCTTTTGTCTGGAGAAAAAGAGAGATGTTAGTTTATAGGGGAAAAGTGCTTAGGGAATGTGGCGGGCAAGTCTTTGGTACCCCCTCGTGCCAAAGAAGAGACATTAAGGCTCAGGGAAAACCTGCCCACTGTTCCTAGACAGAGCTTCCAGAAATTTCTGAGCATGTGAGAGCTTATTTGAATGTACATTGTGGGAGTGGCAGCACAGTGCAGGAGTTGTGGGGACTCTGGAACCCAGGTTGGATCCAGCCACTGCCACTGTTTGATTGAGGACAGCCTTCCTCGAGAGGTTGTCGTCAGATTGAGGGAGATGTTCTAGATAGGTCAAAGGGATAAATCATGAAGGGTCAAAAAAAGTTTTTTTTCAAGGTAACTGTTCAGATTTGGGAAACTTGCTTGCAAGAGAGAAGTCAGCTTCCACTGGGGCATTTAAAAAATTAAAAAAATTATTTATGGTAAAATACATGTAACATAAACCTTACTATTTTAACCATTTTTAAGTGTATGGTTCAGTAGTGTCAAGTACATGCGCACTGCTGGGGAACCATCACCACCATCCCCTCCAGAACTTTCTCATCTTCCCAATTGAAACTCCATCCTGATTAAATACTAACTGCCCTTCCCCTTCCCCAGCCCCTGGCAACCACCATTCTTTCTGTCCTCATGAATTTGACCACTCTAGATATCTTATATAAGTGGAATCATACAGGATTTGTCCTTTTGTGGCTGACTTATTTCACTGAGCACAGTGTCCTTTAGGTTCATCCATGGTGCAGCATGTGTGAGAATTTCCTTCCTTTTAAAGGTTACGTAACATTCCATTGTCTGTATATAGACCACACTTTGCTTATCCACTTGTCCTTTGATGGACTCTTGTGTTGTTTTACCTTTTGGCTATTGTGAATAACGCCGCTGTGAACATGAGTGTACAGGTAACTCTTTGAGACCCAACACAGGACATTTATGATGAAGAACCATCCCATGGAGTAAAGCTACAGAGTGACCAGGATGAACCTTGTTTTCCATTTGGGAGGTCTGCCATTGTAGAGATCAGTTAGAGAAACACAAAGCAAACCAGGAGACACGTGTAAAGGAAGTGGCAGTTGTTCAGAAGAAAGCTCCAGCTCATGAGAAAGCCAGGGAAGACCATGAGATTGAAGAGAAGAGTTTTGTGCATTCTCATTTTTCTACTCACATACCTAGCATGTTCAAAGATTGCATAACAATTTAAACATCACTACAGAAGTGAAAATAATGAGAAGCCATGGAGAAATAATGAGGGTGAAAAACCCCTCGTGGTTTTTCAGCATAAAAGAACTCAAATAGAAGACAAATCCTGTGGAAGTAGATTAGTTTGGTAGCCAAAGTACATGTATATAGAAGCGATTCACAGGGAAGGAAACATTATATGTAAGGTCTGTGGGCACGTGTGGCACCATGGTATTAGTGGACATTCGAGAATTTGTGTGGAGTAGGGTTCAGATCAATGGTAGATGGACTCCATCTAAAGTCTTTTGTGCTGCTTCTGATCTTTTCCAGTTTCTGCCGGCTCATCATGCTTTGCCTTCTTTCTCTAGTTTTGTCTTTGTTGAGCTCTTGTATCTACTTTGTAGTCTTGTTTTATATTGGCAGTGACTTCGTTAAGTCTTTATACTTTATGATGCAAAATTCAGTATTTGAATTCTGTTCAGAAGCGATGTTTTCTGGTGAGTGATATTTATCTACTATTAATTTTTATGTGAGATTTCTCGTTTTTCATTTGTTCTGATATCTTTATAAACATCTGTTAATTATTTTTCATTACTCATCTCTGCATAAGGAAAATTTTCATGGATGAGCTCTTTATTGCAGGTTCAAGGGAGGAGAGGCAGGGTTGTGCCCCAGGCTGGCTGTAGCTAATGTGTGTGCATCTTTCAGCATCCACTTCTTCCCACCTGATGGTGCAGTCACCTGTAAGTCTGATCACAGAGCAAAGTCTCTCTTTTTAACCTGGCCACATGGCCTGGTGGTTTGCTGCAAATATCTTCTCCTTTTGTCTGGGATTGCTTGTGGAGATCAGCCCACTGATTTTTAGATTCAAACTGAGTACAGAGAACGTAATACATTTTTTTTATCAGAAATGATTTTTAAAAAGATATATTTACTTATTCATGAGAGACACACACACACACACAGAGGCAGAGACACAAGCAGAGGGAGAAGTAGGATCCCTGCAGGGAGTCCAACGTAGGACTCAATCTCAGGACCCTGGGATCATGCCCTAATGCTGAAGGCAGATGCTCAACTGCCGAACCATCCAGGCATCCCAAGGATTTTGGTTTTATGATAAAGGATTTTGGTTCTTACTTGGGTACATATACCTTATCAACTCTTTCTGGTACTTGCAGCCATGGACACTTTCTCTAACACTGTTTTCTCCTATATTCCTGCTCAAATTTTATTGCTTTTTAAATACTTCACTTATTTTTTGAAGATTGTATTTATTTATTTATTTGAGAGAGAGAGAGAGAGATGAGGGTGAGAGTGAGCAGGAGGAGGAGCAGAGGATGAGGGACAAGCAGACTCCATGTTGAGTGTGGAACCTGACTCAGAGCTCAATCCCATGACCTTGAGATCATGATGTGAGCTGAAATCAAGAGTCAGATGCTCAACCGACTGAGCCACCCAGGTGCCTCCATATACTTCACATATTTACACATTTTTTTATTTCCTGCTTTAGCTAAATCCTAGTTCTAATCAAGGTAAAGTTTGATTTTCTTGCTATTTCTGAGAGATTTTTGTTTGAGGGGGAGAGAACACCAACTTAACAGGGCTGTTTTCAAAGGTCTTGTTTGTATTTTTAAATCAAATTTATCATCTAATTTATATATCATATTTTGTATAGGTGAGAAGACAAATTCACACCTAGGTCTTTAGAAAGTACAGATTTCATGAAGAAATCCTTGGTTATTCATTGAGGTTAAATGAAGCATCTTAGAAGACAGTGTCGTTCCCGTTACTGAATAGCATGTTACTATTTTCATAGTCTAGCAATCTGGCTTCTTAGTTGGAAAGCTCAGGAACCAACTCCAACTGATTTACTTAGAAAAAGAGCTTGTTATAAGGATCCTGGGTTTCTCACAGAAGTATAAAAAGATCACGGGATTGTTTACATGGCTAAATCTTTGACTCCATTCCCAAAATCCTGCTGCAGGAACTGGGACAATTACTCCAGTCCCTATCTGTACAGCTTGGTCTGGCCAATGCTGGGTCAGGTGTACTTGCTAACCCTGAGTGAGGCTGGAAAGCAGGATTCTGGGTTCTTAAACTGCTTCTAAGTAGTGGGTGGGCTCTGCCTCTGCTAAAACTCATAAGGCAGTGATTTGTCACTCCCAGAAGGGTGTCTTCATCAGTCCAGGTTGCTATAACAGACATACCACAGACTGGGTGGCTTAAACAGCAGAAATTTATTTTCTCATAGTACTGAAGGCTGGGAAGTTTGAGATCAAGATGTTGGCAGACTCGGTTCCTGGTGAGGACTCTCTTCCTGGCTTGCAGATGGCCACCTTCTTGCTGTGTGTACACATGGTGGACAGAGAGATCATCTCTGTTGTGTCTCTTCTTGTAAGGGCACCAATTCTACTTGTGGGGCTCTACTTTCATGACCTATTTACCTCTGAAGACCCCACTTCCAAACAGCATCACATTGGGGGTTAGGGCTTTGATATATGAATTTGTGAGGGATGCAAGCATTCAGTCCATAGTTGAGGGTGATTCATTTGCTAAGGAGCAAAACAAGCCAATGAACAGGTTTCCTTCATTACCCTATTCTTTGACTATCCAATATCAGCCTGCACCTAACTTTCCACATTTCCACATATTTAAATGCATGTGTACTTGTTGCTGATACAATGTAACTATCTTATTACCAAAAGCATTCACCCTTTAAAAATAGGGTCTCCCAAAGTTGGACATGTCCAAGCCCAGGGTCTTGAAGAGATGCCCATGCTTTCTCTGGTGAAATTTCTCCTAACACTAAAAAAGGTTCAGATGCTGATATCCAAAAATAATAGAAGAGTCATCAAACAGGGTCTAATTACCAGTCTAAAAGTAGGACTTTAGTTGGGTCCCTCTGACTGTTTCCAGTACATTTTTTGAGATGCTTTTTATTTTTATTTTTTTATTTTTTTTTGAGATGCTTTTTAAAAAAAATTTTTAAAAAGATTTTATTTACTCAAGAGAGGGAGAAAAAGAGAGAAGGAGAGAGAGAGAGAGAGGGAGGGAGGGAGAGAGAGAGAGAGAGAATGAGCAGGGGGAGGGGAAAAGGAAGAAGCAGACTCCCTGCTGAGCAGGGAGCCAGATATGGGGCTCAATCCCAGGAGCCTGGGATTAGGACCTGAGCTGAAGGCAGATGCTTAACCAACTGAGCCACCCAGGCACCCTGAGATGCTTTCTTTAAAAGGGTTTTATAAACTGTAAACAAATTGCTAATGAAGTAAATTGTTCACTGGCTAAGATGATTTTAATCCCTGCTTGTAATTCATTTGGCATCTGACCAAATCAGTGACTTTGTCTTTGCTATAAGAATTGTGTTCCATAAAAACCAACTTTGCCTAGGTAGCTTTTGGTGCTCTATGAAAAGATAAAAGAGCTTATAGTAAAGGAAGTGTTTAAAATTTTTTTTGAAGATTTTATTTATTTGAGAGAGAACAAGAGAGAGAGCACAAGCAAGGAGAGGGGCAGAGGAAAAGGGAGAAATAGACTCCCTGCTGAGCAGGGAGCCCCATGTGGGGCTCCATCCTAGGATCATGACCTGAACCAAAAGCAGACACTTAATTAACTGAGTCACCAAGGTGCCCCTGCAAAGGAGGTATTGATATACAACCCACTGGGGACATGATCACCTCATTGCTAGGTTATTGTGTCACTTGTTCATTTATTTAACATGTTCTATTTCTCCTGAAAAGGGTTATGAAGATCTCTGTGATGGTCATCTCTCTTGCCAAGTTGTAATTCCCGGATTCCAGATGTTAGATCAAGTTCTTGAAACCTGGCTTTCTCCTGGCTCCTCTTGAGTCCAGATAGCTCAAGCTTACCCTCTAATGGTGCTGGCTTGGTTCTGGATCATTGATATTGATCAATGATCACTAGACTCCCCCCCTGTCTTGGGGAGTCATCTGTCATCCCTTCTCTCCCTCATGCCCTAGTTTTGTTTTCCCCCACCAGTGCCTTGCCTCCTGAGAGGACGAGGACAGGACTACTCCTGATAGCAGTGTTCTGGCCAGACATCATGTCTGTCTGATAGGTGCAACTTACCAAATTTTCTGTTCTTTGAAAAGTATGGAGGTCCTGCCAACAACCTGGGTTGGTAGTGTAGGCTTTCATAAAATAGAGTATATCCATAGGATTATAGGCAGAATGTGCTGAAATTCTGGTAGTGAGACTTGGGTCAACAGAGAACCATGTTACCCAAAGGCTGGAGGAGAATTTTAGTGAAATCTCAAAGGTGATCTGGGGAAAGCTGTCTGTATATTCTTACTGGAAGTTATCTTGTAACCATATGTAGTTCCTTGGGTTTCTCCAGTAGTTGGGGCTTAAGTCTGCACAGACCAGGTGCTGCACTCAGCTGACAGTGATGATGGAGGTCATCTGGGTGGGTGCACAATTAGGCTGCTCCTGAGACACTGTCCCAGGAAGGGGATACCCAGTCACCCCAGCATGTGCACATGATGCATCCTTAACCTGTACCTGACATCTGTAGTCCTCCTATGTGAATCAGTAGTAGAGTGGCTCGTATATTTGAGATACTTCCCTCTGTTTTCCTGGATAGATTTCAATTAGATGTTTAAAAAAATCAATTAAAAATTAAAGTTAAAAAGAAACTTAGAGTGATTCCATTTTGGTTAGAAAAGTAATACATGCATAGAAAAGAACTATCAGAGAGATGTAGACCAAAATGTTCACAATAGTTATCCCTGGGTGGGTGGGATACAGGTGGTTTTCCTTTCTTTTTTTTTTTTTCTCTCTCCATTTTCCAAATGCTCTATAGTTTTGCAGAACATGCACTACTGTTGGAATAAGGAAAAATAAACAATAAAAAGTTAAAATGTATCAATATCTGAAAATATAGACTTATATAAACAATAAATTAAGGGAGTGTTTACTTTATGAAAAAGTTTTTTTCAAGATTTTATTTTAGAGAGAGAGTGTGTGAGAGGGGTCAGGGGCAGAGGGAGATGGAGAGAATCTCAAGCAGACTCCCTGCTGAGCATGGAGCCTGACTCAGGGCTCAGTCTCACGATGCTGAGATCATGACGTGAGCCGAAAATGAGCGTTAGATGCTCAACTGAGCCACCCAGGTACCTGTGAAAAAAATATTTTTATGAAAAAATTTAAATCATATTAAAGTAAACCTAACCTAAAAAGAAAACACTGATATACTGGAAGGCATTAAATACATGTGGAAAACATTTTACATGTGTAAAAAATACATATATGTGGGATACACATTGGAATATATTAAATTAAAATGAAGAAATTCTATACATCAAAATACACTATTAAGAAAATTAAAAGGCAAGCCTTTGGGAACCCTGGGTGGCGCAGCGGTTTAGCGCCTGCCTTTGGCCCAGGACGCGATCCTGGAGACCCGGGATCGAATCCCACGTCGGGCTCCCGGTGCATGGAGCCTGCTTCTCTCTCTGCCTCTCTCTCTCTGTGTGACTATCATAAAAAAAAAAAAAAATTTTAAAAGGCAAGCCTTTTAGGTTTCAGGGGGGTTTACAGTTCTGTGAATAAGATAGTCACTTGATAAATATTTGCTGAATCAATTAATAAATGAATACACTCTGGGGTTTCCTGAAGTGGCAGGCTTTCCAGTGCATTTTAATGAAATGAAATCAATTTATGAAAACGTGATTTGCACCTCCCTTCTCCCCCCAAACAAATTAATTGTGTAAAGCAAAAGATCAGATGTGGACTGAATAAATATTCTGTTGCTGCTCTGTCACTGAGCATGGCCCCGGCCCTCTCCCCCATGCCCTGCCTCAGAGTCAGTTTCCCTTATCTGTAAAGGTAATAACAGCCACCTGCTAGCATAGTACTTTAAAGAGTGTAAGAGTTAAAAGAGTCCTCGTGAGTATAAATATATCAGCGCCAAAGAAACAGAAGCAGTTAAAATAATTTTTTCATGTGAATTGTGAACACATACAGAAAATTGTACCAAAAAGAAATGTACATCTGGAGTGAGTTACCACAAGGGAAGTACCCAGAGAGCCACCAATCAGGGCAGAAAATTGAATGCTAGAAGTATCCAGAAATCCCTTTGTGCCCTTCTTAATCCTTACTTTCTTCATCCTCCCCCCAAATGACCACTATCCTGACTTTTGGTAATTACTTCCTCTCTCTCTCTTTTAAAATAGTTTTATGATTGTATTAAGCAAAGAGCCCTAAGTCATGATTGCTGTTTTTTAAAAAAATAGGAATGGAATCCCGCAGTTTGTCTCCTTTTTTGTTTGGCATGTTCCATTTAGCATTGTTCGTGACATTCGTCCATGCTGGTGTGTAGCTGCTCGTTCATTTTCCTTGTTGTGTGGTATTTCTTCGTAAATGTCCTATAGCTAACATCTCCATTTTCTTGTTTATGGACATGTGGCTCATTTCCCGTTTGGAGCTATTATGAATAATGCAGTTATGGACATTTTCCCACCTGTCTTGAACACTTTGCACGTGCTGCTGAGAACTCTTTGTACATGTTGTGCATGCATTTCTGCTTGAGAACAAATTTGGAGTGGAATTTCTGGGTCACACAGTATGCTTGTCTACAACTTTAGTAGATATTGCTAAACTGGATTCCAAAACAATTCTGTCCATTTACACTGTTGCCAGCAGAATGTGAGAATTACTGTTATTCCCCATCATGTCAACACCTTTTGCCAGAACTTTAAATTCTAACCTATTCTCATGGATATATTAAGGTATCTATATCATTGTGGTATGAATTTGCATCTCCGTAATTACCAATGAGCTGAGCATCTCTTCGTGTGTTTATAGATCTTTTGGATATTCTCTTTGGTGAAACAGCTGTTCAGTCCCTTGCCCTTGTCCCTTTTCTTTTGAGTTTTCTGTCTTTTTTTTATTCAATAAGAATGAGGGAGTGCTTTTCATATTCTGAATGTGGGCCTCTGTCTATTATATGTCACTAATATCTACTCCCATTCTGTAACTTCCCTTTGAACTTTTTTAAGGGTGTCTTTGATATCTAGAATTTCTTAATTTTAATTTAATATATTCCAGTATGTATTACACCTATGTATTTTTATACCTAATATAAATAACATTCATAAATTATACATAAAATAGATATTCACATATATAACATATATTTCATGTGTATTCCACACATTCCAACATGTCAGTGTTTCTCTTTAACAGATTTTCTTGTATCTTGTTGAAAAAAGATTTCTTTGACCCTGGGATTACAAATTCTCTTTATATGATTCTAGAAGCTTTATTGTTTTACCTTTCATATTTAGATCTACAATTCCACCTGGACCGGATTTTCTTATCATGGGAGGCACGATCAGTTTAATATTTTCCTCATGGAAAACCATGGATAACCAATGATTTTATTTATATTTATTAAAAATAATTCCCCGCACCCCATCCTGACCTATTACTATTTTAAAATAATAAATTGAGCATCCGATTTTTATATTTCTGGAGTCTCTTCTCTGTTGGTCTGTTTGATTACATAACCTTGTACAGAACTGTGTTGTCTTAAGCAATGTAGCTTTATAACAGGTCCTGATAACTGGTAGAACAAGTTCTCCTACTATGCTCTTTTTTTTTCAGGATTGTCTTGGTTATTCCTGGCTTTTGCTCTTCCACATAAATATTGGAATGAGCTTGTTCATTGATGGGATTTTGATTAGGACTGCATTGAAGCTATACAGCAATTAGAAGTAATTTACATTTTTACAATATTGAGTTTTGCAATCTATGAAAGTGATACATACCTTCATTTACGTAGGTTTTCTTTAATTTTATTTGTATTTGATATTTATTGATACTAGCATAGTGGTTTCTTTTAAAAATATTTTCTGTTTGTTACTATCTATAGAAATTCAATAGATTTTTATATATTAACCTTGTATTAATTCAATTCCAGTTTTAGTTCTTTTCTATTCCTTATCTTTTCCTTGCCTTGATGCACTGGTTAGAATCTCTGATAAAATGCCTAATGGAAGTGATGATAGTGAATCCCTTTGACAGGTTCTTGATCTCAAAGGGCAAAGCGTTCAATATTTCATCATTAAATATGACACTTGGCATAGGTTTCTATATATTTCCCTTTTCAGATTAAGAAAGTTTCATTCTATTCCTACCTTGATAAGATTTAAAAATTAATGAATGTATGTTAAATGCAATCAATTTTCTTCATCTTTGGAGAAAATCATATGCTTTTTCTACTCTATTTTGTTAATGTGGTGACTTCTAGATATTAAACCAAACTACAAATTTTGTAATAAATCTGAGTTGCTGTGATTGATATGTCACTGGATTTGATTGGCTAATATTTGATTTAGGATTTTTCCATTTATTTTTCTAAGTGATATTTTCATACTCATGATGTCTTTTTGGATTTTTGTATTGATTATACTCTGGCCTCATAAAACAAGTTGTGAAGTTTTCCTTTTTTTCCTCTTATCTGGATTTAAATTTCCAGTAGAAATTGTTGGCAAAGCCACCTAGGTCTTAAATGTATTTTGTGAAAGGTTTTTTTTTTTTTTTTTTTTTTTTTTTTTTTTTTTTGTGAAAGGTTTTTAATTATACTTTCAATTTCTCTAATAGTTTGATAGAACATTTATTTTTTTATTTTTGACAGAACACTTAATATTTTGTATTTTTTCCTCCTTTTCCCCTGAGCTTATTGAGATATGACAAATAAAAATTACATGTATTTAGGTTGTACAATGTGATTTTTATTTTTTTTAAAGATTTTCTTTACTTATTCATGAGAGAGAGAGAGAGAGAGAGAGAGAGAGGCAGAGACACAGGCAGAGGGAGAAGCAGGCTCCATGCGGGGAGTCCATGTGGGACTCCATCCTGGGACTCCAGGACTATGCCCTGGGCCGAAGGCAGGCACTAAACCGCTGAGCCATCCAGGGATCCCCTCAATGTGATTTTTAAAAGTGTACAATGTGGTGATTTAATATACGTATTTTGTGTAATAATTACTGTAATCAAGTTACCTTACAGTTACCATTTGTATGTGTGTGTGGTAAGAACACTTAAAATCTACTTTCTTAGCAGATTTCCAGTATTCAATATAGCATTATTAACTATAGTCACCCTAAACTTATTCATCTTATAACTGCAAGTTTGTACCCTTTGACCAATGTCTCCCCACATTTCTCCTATCCTCCTGTCCTTGGCAGTCACTGTTTTACCCTCTGGTTCTATGGGTTCTACTTTTTTAGATTCCAGATATAGATGAGATCATACAGAACCATTTTTTTTCTAAGTCTGTCTTATTTCATTTAACATAGTGTTCTCCAGGTTCATCCATGTTGTAGCAGATAGCAGGATTTCCTTCTTTATAGCTGAATAATATTCCTCTCTCTCTCTCTCTGTGTGTGTGTGTGTGTGTAATGTGTGTCTACATCAAATTTTCTTTATCCTTCCATCTGTCAATGGTCACTCACGTTGTTTCCACATTTCCATATCTTGGCTATTGTGAATAGTGAGTGCTGTAATCAACATGAAAGGGTAGACACTTTGAGATAATGATTTCATTTCCTTTGGATATATACCCAGAAGCAAGATTGCTGGATCATATGGTGGTTCTATTTTTAAGTTTTCGAGGAACTTCCATAATGTTTTCCATAATGACAACACCAATTTACATTCCTACCAACAGTGTATAAGAGTTCCCTTTTCACCACACGCTCTACAACACATGTTATCCCTTGTGTTTTTGAAAATAGCCACCCTAACAGGTGATATCTCATTGTGGTTTTGATTTGTATCTCCCTGATGATTAATGATGTTGAGCACCTTTTTATGTATCTGTTAGCTCTTTATATGCCTTCCTTAGAAAAATGTCCCTTCAGGTCCTTTGCCCATTTACTAATCTGATTATTTAGTATTTTTAATATTGAGTTGTGTGTGTTCCTTATACGTTTTGAGTACTGACCCCTTAAAAAATGCATGGATTGTGAACATTTTCTCCCCTCTGATAGGTTGTCTTTTCATCTTGCTAATGATTTCCTTTGTTGAGCAGAAGCTTTTCAGCTTGATATAGTCCTACAGGCTTTTGTTGCCTGTGCAATTGATACCATATCTGAAAAAAAAAAGTGACCAAGATCAATTCAAGTAGCTTTCCTCCTGTGTTCTTCTGAGAACTTTACAGTTTTAGGTCTTACATTCAAGAATGCATATATTCTAAATTAATTTTTGTGTATGGTGTGAGATGAGTCCAGTTTCATTTTTTGCATGTGGAATATTCAGTTTTCCCAACCCCATTTATTGAAGAGACTACCTTTTCCCCATTGTGTATTCTTGGCACTCTTATCAAAGATTAATTGACTGTATATACTAGGGTTTATTTCTGGGTTTTCCTTTCTATTCCATTGGACTATGTGTCTGTTTTATCCCAGTACTATACTGTTTTGATGACTACAGCTTTGTGAAATAGTTTGAAATCAGGAAATATATTGCCTTCAGTTTTATTATTCTTTCTCAACATTGTTTTGGCAATTTGGAGTCTCTTGTGGTTCTGTACAAATTTTAAGGTTGTTTTTTCTAGTTCTGTGAAAATACAGTTGGCATTTTAATAAGGATTGCTTGCATTTGTAGATTATTTTGAGTAATACAGATATTTAAACAATAGTAAACCTTGTTCCACTTCCTTTTGTATTTTATTTATTTTTTGGCTGTCTTTTTAAATTTCTTCCATCAATATCATATACTTTCAATGAAAATATCTTTCTCTTTCTTGGTTAAATTTATCCTAAGTGTTTTATTTTTTTGATGCTATTGTAAATAAGATTGTTTTCTTTCTTTTTTTTTTTTTTAAAGATTTTATTTATTTATTCATGAGAGACACAGAGAGAGAGGCAGGGACACAGGCAGAGGTCGAAGCAGGTTCCCTCTGGGGAGCCTGATCAGGACTCGATCCTAGGACCCCGGGATTACAACCTGAGACCGAAGGCAGATGATCAACCACTGAGCCACCCAGGAATCCCAATAAGATTATTTTCTTGACTTTTTTTTTTTTTGATAGTTTGTTGTTAGTATATAGAAATGCAACTGATTTTTTATATATTGACTTTGTATCCTGCAAATTTACTGAATTCATTTATTAGTTCTAGCAGAATTTTGGTGGAGTCTTGGGAGTTTTCTTTAAATAAGTTCATTTCATCTTCAAACAGAGACAATTAATTTCTTCTTTCTGATTTAGATGTCTTTTCTTTCTTTCTTTCTTTCTTTCTTTCTTTCTTTCTTTCTTTCTTTCTTTCTTTCTTTCTTTCTTTCTTTCTTTCTTTCTTTCTTTCTTTCTTTCTTTCTTTCTTTCTTTCTTTCTTTCTTTTTGCCTAATTTCTCTGGCTGGGACTTCCAGCGCTATGTTGAATGGAAGTGGTGAGTGTGGGCACTCTTTTCTTGTTTCTAATCTTAAAGGAAAAGCTTTCAGCTTTACACAGTTGAGTATGAGGTTAACTGTGGGTTTGTCATATATGGTCTTTATTAATTATATTGATGTATATTCTTCCCATACCTAATTTGTTGAACTTATAACATGAAAGGATGTTGAATTTTGTTAAGTGATTTTTTTGGAGGGCATCTGTTGAGATGATCACATGGTTTTATCCTTCATTTTGTTAATGTGATTTATCATGTTTATTGACTTGTGTGTGTTAGAACATTCTTGTATCCCAGGGATAAATCCCACTTGATCTTGGTGTATGATCTTTTATGTGTTGTTGAATTAAATTTGGGAGTCTTTTGTTGGGTATTTTTGCATCTGTGTTCTTCTGGGTTATCAGTTTATAATTTTCTTTCCTTGTAGTGTCCTTGTCTAACTTTGGTATAAAGGTAATGCTGGACTTGTAAGGATGTGCAAAGGATTGGCTTGGCATGAATTCTTGTTTAAATGTTTGGTAGAATTCTCCCACGAAGCCATCTGGACCTGGGCTTTTCTTTCTTGGTAGGTTTCTGATTACTACTCCACGCTCCTTATGTGTTATTGGTCTGTTCATATTTTCTATTTCTTCATAATTCAGTCTTTGTGGGTTGTGTGTTTCTAGGGATTTATCCATTTCTTCTAGGTTATTCAGTTTGTTGGTGCATAATTGTTGATAGTAGTCTGTTATAATCCTTTGTATTCTTGTGGTATCAGTTGTAATGTATCCTCTTTCATTAGTAGTTTTATATGTTTGGGCTCTCTTTGTTTGTTTCTTTTAAAAAAAAGATTTTACTTATTTATTTGACAGAGAGAGTGAGAGAGAGAGAGAGTGCACAAGTGGGGGGAGTGGCAGAGGGAGAGGGAAAAGCAGGCTCTCCACTGAGCAGGGAGCTCAATGCAGGGCTCAATCCTGGGACTCTGGGATCATGACCTGAGCTGAAGGCAGATGCTTAACCAACTGAGCCACCCACGTACCTCCCTTTTTTCTTGGTTAGTCCAAAGGTTTGTCAGTTTTATCTTAAAAAAATAGCTCTTAGTTTTATTGCTCTTTCTTATTGTCTTTCTAGTTTCTATTTCATTTTATTCTGATCTAATTTTTACTGTTTCCTTCCTCTGCTAAACTTGAACTTAGTTTGTTCTTCTTTTTTTTAGTTCCTGGAGGTGTAAATGTTGTTTATTTGAGATCTTTCTTTTTTCTTAATGTAGGCATTTATTACTGTGAAAATCCCTATTAGAGCTGCTTTTGCTTCATTCCATAAGTTTTGATGAATTATGTTTCCATTTTCATTAGTCTTAAAATACTTTCTAATTTCCCTTTTGATTTCATCTTTGACCCATTGGCTGTGGAAGAGTGTGTTGTATAATTTCCAATACTTGTGAATTTTCTAAAGTGTCTTCCTGATACTGATTTCTAGTTTCATGGCATTGTGTTCAGAAAAAATATTTGATATGATTTCAATCTTTTAAAATTTGTTAAGGCTTGTTTTGAGGGCCACAGTATGATCTTTCCTGGAGACTGTTCAATGTGTGTTTGAGAAGAATCTGTATTCTGCTGCTGTTGAATGGAACATTCTGTATGTGTCTGTTAAGCCCATTTGGTCTGTAGTGTTACTCAAGTCTGCTATTTCCTTACTGATGTTCTGTCTGGATGATCTATCCATTGATGAAATGGGGTGGATAAAAGTGGGGTATTGAAATCCCCTACTGTATTATTGCTGTCTATTTTCCTCTTCAGCTCTGTTAATATTTGTTTTATATTTTTAGATGGTTCAATGTTGAGTGCATGTAGGCTTACAGTTGTTATATCCTCTTGATGAAGTGACCCATTTATCAGTATACAGTGGCCTTCTTTGTCTATTGAGATCAGTTTCGGCTGAAAGTCTATTATAGCCACCTGCTTTCTTTTGTCCTTTTGCATGGGATATCTTTTTCCATTCATTCACTTTCAGCTTCTGTGTGTCCTTAAAGTGAATCTCTTATTGGCAGTGTATTGTTGGATCCTGTCTTTAATTCATTCTGTGACTCTGTGTCTCTTGATTGGAGAATTTAACCCATCTGCATTTAAAGTAATTTAAAGTTAGAGTTAGGATTAGGGTCAGGCTCAGGGTTACGGCTGCTGTTATTGATGCATATATCACATATAATATTATTACATTTATCTGTGTCATAGACCCAATATTATATTATATACATACTATTTTATATAATTGCTTTTAAAATCAGTTGTGAGAAAATGAATGCTATTTTTATAATTACATAATTAGCTTTACTAATGTTCTGTGTGTATGAGAATTATCATCTAAGGTTATTTGTTTTACCCTATAGAACTTTCTTTAGTATTTCTTGTAAATCAGGTCTAATAACAAAAAATTCTCTTGCTTTTTGTTCATTTTGAAAAGTCTTTATTTAACCTGAATTTTAGAAAGATAGCTTGGCTGGAGAAGTTTCTTGGTGGGCAGTTTTTTCTTCAAGCACTTTGGATATGTTATTCCCTGCTTCTGCCTCCAATGTTTCTGTTCAGAAGTCAGCTTTTAATTTTATTGAAGTTCCTTTGTAAGTTAAGTGACAGAGTCATCTTTCTCTTGATGTTTTCAGGATTTCTTGTCTTTGGGGCACCTAGGTGGCTCAATGGTTGAGTGCCTGTCTTTGGCTCAGGTCATGATTCCGGGGTCCTGGGATCAAGTCCCACATCGGGCTCCCTGCAGGGAGCCTGCTTCTCCCTCTGCCTGTGTCTCTGCCTCTGTGTGTCTCTCATGAATAAATAAAATCTTTTTAAAAAAGATTTCTTGCCTTTGACTTTCAGCATTTTTAATATGATGTATGCTTTTGAATCTTTCTGCAATTATCCTATTTATAGTTCATTGAGCTTCTGGATGTGCAGGTTATGGTTTTCAGTGAATTTGGGAAGTTTCTGCGATTATTTCTTCAATTATTTTTTTCTGCCCTTTTCTCTCTCTCCTTGTATTCTGGTAATGCCATTATGTCTGTATTGATGCAGTTGATGGTGTGTTACATTTCTTTGATACTATTCATTTTTCTTCATTCTTTTTTGTCTCTGTTCTTGCATAATCTCTATTGATGTATCTTCAAGTTTGTTAATTCTTTCTCTGCCAGTTCCCATCTACTGTTGAGTTCTTTTAGTTAGTTTTCACTTTCAGTTACTCTAATTTTCTTCTCTATAACCTCCATTTGGTCTTTTAAAATAATTTCTATCTCTTTATTGATATTATCTGTTTGATGCAGCATTGTCAGCATACTTTCTTTTACTTCTTTAATTATGCTCCCCTTTAGTCCTATGAAGACAGTTAAAATGGCTACTTTGAAATCTTTTTTAAAAAAATATTTAATTTATTTATTCATGAGAGACACACACACACAGATTGAGAGAGAGAGAGAGAGACAGAGAGAGGCAGAGACACAGGCAGAGGGAGAAGCAGGCCCCATGCAGGGAGCCGACGTGGGACTCGATCCCAGGTCTCCAGGATCAGGCCCTGGGCTGAAGGCAGCGCTAAACCGCTGAGCCACCGGGGCTGCCCTAGTCTTTTTCTATTGAATCTAACATCTGGTCACTCTCACAGGCAATTTGCATTGTTTTTTTTTTTTTTTTTTTTACTGGTGTATGGGTCATACTTTCTTATTTCTTTGCATGACATATGTATATATACATATATGTATATTTTATTTTGCTGGAAATTGGACATTTTAGATAATACACTGTATTGCTCACCTCCATATTCCAGGGCTAGTTACTACTATTTGTTTGTTTACTTTTTAGGGGTTGGATGGAAGAGAGGAACCCCCACCTTTTGACCATAGTCAGTTGGAACTAAGTCTCAGCATTAGGTAGCTGGGAACAGGATGAAAACTGTTGAAGTTCAGCTTCTTCTGACAAGAAAGCCCTCTGAATGGGAGCTGGGGAGCAGAAAGCACTGTGTTATTAGCTATAGGAGTCTGGAGTGGAGTCTGCCTCACTGAAGTGGGTTGGTAGAAGGATACCATGTACTCTCCTTTCTTACCAAATTTACATAGATTTCCTTACATAAATGTTTATTTGCTGTTTGCCATTATGACCATTTCCAGAGCCTTTAGAGTATTTTGTTCTGTTTTATCATTTTCAGCAAGTTCACTGGGGAGTGGGTCAGTAAAACTCCTCACACTCCTTCCAGGTGGTCAGAATGTGAATGTAATGGCTGGACTTTGCACCAGGAGGTGGAAGCCACATGAGGAGAGTGGAGTATCAGGGAAAAGGTGCCAGGATCCTGGTGTCATCACAGCCTGGGACAATGTACCTGACAGAGAAATAAGTTTTCTCTTTTAAGCTATTGTTATTTGGAGTTTCAATTTTTCCACAATCTAACCCCAATAATACAAATTTTGAGGCATTTTTTGTTTTTTTGGTCTTTGCTTCTCTCTGAACATTATCTTCAATGTCTCCTCATACATGTCCCAACGTCTCCTGCTGCTCATGACTCCTGTCATTAGAAATGATTGAATGGCTAACTCCAGCTACAGTGTCAAGGACCCTGATTGGTCTACTAGGTGGTTGGTTTCTGCACCTGGACCAATCAACTATGGCCAGAGAGGCAGAGAAGAAACACAGATGGAGAAGCTGAGGGCCCTCCCAGAGAGGGGGAATCCCAGCCATCAGTTCTAACACAAGGTCCCATGTTGTGCTAATTACTCCCTGCCCACCACCTAGAGGTGTAAGGTACACTGTGCTTGTCATGCCACTTTCGAGCATGTCTCTTAGGTTCTGGATTGACTCTCCACTTCTTCACACACCTGCTGTGTAAACTGGGCATCATCTCACCTCTCCAAACCCAGTTTCCTCATCTGTACCTCTCAGTTCCTGCTTCACGGGGTATGGTGGGGATTAGACATAGCCAGCAGTAAAGCAGCAGGCAATCTGTGAGGATCAGAGGAGCTGCTCCCATTTCCCAGTGAGGGAAGAGGCCTAGAGTAGCGCTGCGCTCCTGACTCCTCCCCTCCCAAAGCTCATCCCCCTCCCTCCCCTGCCCAAAGTCTTTGTTGTGTTTTGTTTGCTATTGTGGTAAAATACATATAACATGAAATTTACCTTCTTCATCATTTGTAAGTGTGCAGTTCAGTGGCATTAAGCACACTCACACTGTTGCTCAGCCATCCCCACCATCATCTCTAGAACTTTTTCATCTCCCCAAATGGAAACTGTGCCGGCTGAATTCTAACTCCCCATCCTCTGCACTCACCATCCTACTTTCTGCCTCTATGAATTCGATGATTCTAGATACCTCATGTAGGTGGAATCATACAGTAGTCGTCCTTTTGTGACTGGCTTATGTTACTTAGCATGATGTCCTCAAGGTGTTTCCATGTTGTAACCCATGTCAAACTTCTTTTTTCGGGTTGAATAAGATTCCATTGTCTGGACAGACCATGTTTCATTTTTCCATTCATCCATCCATGAACAGCAGAGTCATTTCACACCCCTTTCTAAGCTGGCTAGGAGGGGACTGGGGAGGGCAGGGGCTCCCTTGAGATCTGACTTCTGATGCTCAGCTGTTTCCTAACTGAATATCCAGGCAGAGATATTTATCTAGTTCGGGAGCTTTTAAGGCTGGCTGTCACTTCAGAGCTGGACTGGGGCTGGGGTGAGGCAGGGACCCATGCAAGGAGGCAGCAGGGGTAAGGTAGGAGCTGAGAATCTCAAAGCTGTGGGAGATGCGCAATCCACCTTCCTTGTTGCAGACACCTCAGGGCTGGGTCTCTATGGCCCTCACTTGGGAGGGGCAGTCACAGATCCCACAGAGAGGAGAGGCCCCTGGGTTCTGGTTCCAGGGTTGCTTAGACAACCTGGGAAGCCTGAGTTCCTTCCCAAAGAATCCATCCCCTGCCTTCCAGCCACCTGAGTAGTGTTCTAGAACTCAAATGTGGCCCTGGCACTCCTCCCATGGTCCCCCATGGCTCTCAGAAACAAGCCAGAGCCAGGGCCAGGATTAGAAGGAAAGAAAGGAGCAAGTAGGCACCTATAAACTTGTGCAGGTATGCACTTTCAGGGCCGTGTAGACCTATAGCATGGAGGCGGAGGGCGACAGCATGAGCTCCAGGCCTGACTGGAGGCCTGACTGCACTCACAGCTGGGGAACCACAGGCAAGTTACTTGGGGCCTTCCTTTCTCCATCTGTAAAGTGAGGATGCAAGTAGTTGCCCCCCTGGGTGGTGGTGTGGGGGGTGACGTGAGGGGTGGCATGGGCAACCGCCACAGACGTCTGAGGCTGGGAGTCCCAGATCGGGGTGTTGGCAGGCTGGGTTTCTGGTGGGATTCTCTTCCTGTCTTGCAAATGGCTGTCATCTTGCTGTGTGCTCATGGGGCCTTCTCTTGGTGTGTGCGTGGATTCAGGGAGAGAGAGTATGAGCTCTCTGGTGTCTCTTCTTATAAGGACACCACTCCTATGGCATCAGGGCCCCACCCCGGGACCCCTTTTAGCCCTCAATTACCTCCTTGTAGGCCCCATGTCCAAATACAGTCACATCAAGGGTTAGGGCTCCAACACAGGAATTTTGGGTGACACAAAAGAGTTAATCCCCGTGGAGTACAAGAACCCGAGGATTTTGCTACTACAGGTGTCATCTCTAGGTTCTTGCACATGTCCTTTCTTCTGTTCTCTAGAGCACACTACCTCATCTCCAGGAAGACCTTCCTGACCACCCCCTGCATCACCCTGGAGTTGGGGAGATGCCTCCTCCCTTGGGCTCCCACTGGCCTCCAGGCCTCTTATTGAGCCCCCCCCCCATTACAGCAACACTCTTCTGACTTATGATAATCTGTTTGCTTGACTAATGCCCACCCACCCCCACACACACTGCCTGAGAGTGCAGGTAAGATGCCCCAGGGCCCCAGGAGTTATAGGCTGAGGAAATGACGGTTGTCAGCCTCAGTTTCCCCTGATGTCCACATCGCTCTGGTTGCAGTCAGGTGTCAGCTCAAAGGCCACACATCAGAAAGGCCTTTCCTGGCCACCCTGTCAAGTGGGGCTCATCTCTACAATCATTATCGAGTCCTTGCCCTGATCTGTTTTCTTTCTAGCACTTTCTGAGACCGGAATGATCCTGGCTCTTTATTATGTTTCCTTACTTTCCTGGAGTGTAAGCCCTGTGAGGGCAGGGGCCTTGCCTGAAACCCCAGGAGCCCGGCACGGTGCATCGGACATGGGTTTGTTGACCGAACAGCTCGGTGGGCAATCGGGTCTCTGAGGCCAGAGAAGGAAGGTAACATGTGTCCACGCCCTGCTGGCTGTTCAAGGCAAAAGGAAGATCCGGGCACGTTGACAACACCTGCAGACCTGCATCCGGAGAGGGTACATGGCATTTACAAGGCACTTGCCTGAGGCTGGGTGGAAAACCACTGGGCTGTAACCTCAGTCCCTGGGCTTCCGCCCCCCCAGCTCCTCCAGCTTGGGCTCTTGGGAAGCAGGTGCCGAGACCGTTTCAGTGCATGTTAGGGATCGACATTTGTAGAAGGAAAAGGGAGAAGTCAAACTGCCTTGCAGACCCTGCAAAGCCTTGGTCACCCTGTGAGCTCTTCTGAACTGATACCGCCCCTGGAGCTGTCCTGTGTCCGGGCAAGGTGACTGGGCCTTTCTAGTCCCAGGTTGTTGGATGTGGGCTGCCCTGAGAAGGGAGTCACCTCACACCAGCTGGCTCGGCAGCTGAGGGAGACCCCGAGGCAGGGACAGCTGGAGGGTGCCTGCTAGCCACCCCTGCACCCAGCTGGCCAGCGAATCCTTCCTGGAGAGGGAGCTGGGCAGTGCATCTCCCAGCACACTACTGCCTGCCTCTGCCCACGTCCCTGGTCCCCAGAGCATTGTCTGCTCTGGTCCTGAGACCCCTGTGTTTCCCCTCTCTTTTCACCATCCTTCAGATGCTGATCTGAGAATCATGGGGTTTGGGGCACCTGGGTGGCTCAGCAGTTGAGGGTCTGCCCTCGGCTCAGGTTGTGATCCTGGGGTCCTGCAATCAACTCCCACATCGGGGTCACTGCAGGGAGCCTGCTTCTTCCTCTGCCTGTGTCTCTGTCTCTCTTTGTGTTTCTCATGAGTAAATAAATACATTTTTTTTTTTTTTTAAAGAATCATGTGGTTTCATCCTGAGCTCCCACTTCAACCAACAGGCGGAGGCTGCCTGGAGTGCTGTGTTGAGAAGGGTTCTGAGGCTGGCCCAACAGGAAAGGATGTTGTAATCAATTAGCAACGTTTGCGTGGGCTTGGGAAGGACACGGTGGTTTGCACGCCAGGATTTTCCTAGGCCTTCCTCTGCCATTTCCTCACCTGGCGCTGCTTCACCTCCAGGATCCCTGGGTCTGCAATCCTCCCTCTGAGTTCCTCCTCTCCTACTTGCTCCTGGTCTCACTGGCTCCCAGGGGAAGGGGAAGGCCCAGTGACTTGGCTTTGGGAGATGGTCGAGAAGCTGAGGAAACTTGGCCGAAGTCATCGTTGTTTGAGCCTCGATTTCCTCATCTGCAAACAGCACCTGGCCTCTCCCCCAGGACGTAGTGGGAGCCTCACAAAGCTCCAGGGAGAGGGGTGCTGATGGGAGAGGCATCTGACTCTGATCCTGGGCCCCTGGCAGCAGCCCCCATGCTGGGGGGTGCGCAGGGCACGTGGCCAGGATGGCTGGGAGTGGCTCTGCTGTGCTGGGGGTGGGGGTGGGGGTGTGGTGGAGGCAGGAATGACATCTCCCAGCATTTCCACAAAGGGGTGTTGATCCAGGGTGGTCCCTCACACACTCTCCCTGTGGTTCTGATGCCCATTGCCTCGGAGACCAGCCATGGGCACCCTGGGAATGACTGTGGAGGTGATCGCTCCTGGAGGAGGACAGGGCCACAGGTATGCACATGACCAGCCCTCGGCCCTCCTTTGCACAGATACGGAACCCGAGGCCCCAGGGTGGCGGTGACCCAGTCAACACCAGGACCAGGAACGAGGCCGTTTGCCTTCCTGCTGCTCGGAAAAGAAAGCTCTGCAGCTTCTCCCTTCCCAGGCACAGGTTGCCAAACACAGGTGTCCTCAAGGGGAAGAGGATGTGCCACCGAGGCCCAGCGGGGGCGCCCACTGCGATGTTGAACCACTAAGCCCAATATGCTGAGGCCTCTTTAATGTTGGTTTGGCCTCTTCCAGAATAAGAAATGCTACCGGGGCGCCTGGGTGGCTCAGGTGGTTAAGCAGCTGACCCTAGGTTTTGGCTCAGGTGAGGATCTTAGCATTGAGATCGGACCCCACATGGGGCTCCAGGCTCAACTGAGGCACAGAGTTAGGAAACTTGCCCAGACTCAACAGCCAGAAAGTGGTGGAGCCAGATGAAAGCTCAGTAGCATCTTCTCCATTTCCCTTCTGGGTACCCTCCTCTGCCTTTGGTCACATTTAGACTACGCACTCAGGCTCTCTCCACCTGGGTTTGCACAGTGGGGCAGCAAGGGGAGCTGGGAGTGAAACAGGACAGAGGTCAGGGCACTTGTCGCTGGCTCCTTCCTGCTGTTTGCCAGTGGCTGCACCCTGATCCCTTTCATAGTGTAGCTCCAAGCTCTGGTTGTGTACAATTTTGGGTGACTCTCTATCTCCCAATTTCCTCCTTTCTGTCCCTTCCTTGAAATCACTACAAGGTAGAAGCAAGTACTACGTGCTCTCTGGTGGTCAGGGAAGGAAGACAGTAGACTTAGGGTGAGGATCAACATTTGAGAAGAGAGCTGAGTGCCAGAAAGAGAGCCAGCCATGCACAGATGACAGCTGCTGGTGGGAGAGCCATCAGGTAGGAGGTGCAAAGGTCCTGCGGCAGCCATGTTCTTGGCATATTTGAGAAAAAACGTAGAAGCCAGTGTGGTGAAGTGGAGTGACTGGGGAAAGTGGTGGGGGATGAGGTTATGGTGGAGGTTCAGAGGAGAGCGCCCTGCCAGCCACTGAAAGTGCTCTGGATTCAGGCATGAGGGGAGGAGACCCTGAGGGGGTTGAGCAGAGATGTTATTGGATGCAGAGGTTTGCCCTGGCTGTGGCTTGCGTGGAGGGCAGAGAGGGGCGGTTCCAACCATCCCCGCAGGACCCGGCAGTGTCTCGGGCCAGGGTGGCAACAGCAGAGGTAAAAATTCTGGACTGAGTTTTAGAGCTGTGCCAAGATCCCCTTAGAGTTAGATGTGGGTGTGAGGCAGGGAGGAAAGGAGATGTCTCTGGCTTTTGGCTTCAGCAGCCGTGAGGATGGGGCTGCTGTTCACCGAAATGGGGACAGTTGAAGGAGTTGACGGAGGGGGGGGACTGCTGTGCGCCCCACATGGCCCGACATTTGTCCTGGATACGGGAGTGCAGGTGTGAGGAGGAAGGCAGGTAAGTCTGGAGCTCTGAGGGGAGGCCAGGCTGGAGCAGGACCCCCCAGTGCAAATAACGGTTAGCGTCAGTGGTCGCACGAAGGCAGGAGGAGCCAGGGGTCTGGCTCCGCAGGCAGCCCGGGAGGGCCAGCCGTGGTCATTGCTGCAGGAGGGCTTCCTGGGGGGTCGGGCGCATGGAGCAGGGGAGGGCCAGTCCACGGGGCCCAGCCTGCGGCCTCCGCCTCTGCCCTGGGTCTGGGCAATTGCCCACCAGCAGCAGCCCGGCCTTCACCACGGCCGGCCTCTGTCCACCTCTCTGACATCCCAGCACCTGTTGGGCCACTGGCTCCAGTGACCAGACAACTGTTATTCCGATGTGCCCTGAGGACTCCCACGCCCCAGAGCTGCTTGTGTGACCCCATGGGCCACCCAGAGCGAACCTCAGGATGTCTGCTGAAGTCCCTGGGGAGCACAAGTCCCGCCACTGGGCTCTCCAAGCCCAGGAATGGAACTTGGAGCTGCTGGAAGTCACCTTTGCACATCCCCCTCCCCTCACCACCACCGGAAAAGGCTTTCCAGGTGGGAGCAACTCGCAGGAAAGCAGGAGGGAGCAGCAGAGAGAGGCGGAGCCCTGAGGCTGGAGGTCCTGAGTCCCAGCTGCAGCTCATCCTGGTCTTCCCGCGCATTCTTCAGTGGCCGAGACAGCTGGATGTCCTGAGGCTCAGACCAGGTCCAGGGGGCATCGGAAAGAATTCGGACAAATTTGCAACGGAAAGAATTCGGACAAACGCCCAAGGGTAGTGGAGTGGCGCTCTGGGTGTGCAGGGCCGGGCCTCTCCGGGCCTCTGGGTTGCCTGGGCCTGTGCACAGGGGCCCCCCAGCCGCCCCATCTTTCCTGGGGCTTCCTTTCCCCAGAGCTGCCACCCTTCCTCCTCAGTCTGCCAAGTTTCCTGATACCATGTGTGTGACGTCTGGGTGCTCACCCACGTGCCACATCCTTCCATCTCCGGGTACTTCGGTGGCCACCGGTAGCCCCTCCAGCTCCCCGATCCCTGGCAGGTAAGACGGCAACAGACCCCCTCCGGGTCAACGGGAGGAAATGGCACACGTCCTGGTCCTGGGGGCTCTGGGAAAAGGTTTGCTTCCTGGAGGAAAAGCTAGAGCCTCTCAAGGAGAAAGCACTTTGCCCCTGCCTCTTGCTTCCTTGGTTGGAACAGGCCGGCCTTGGGACTCGGGCGGCGGGAGGGTGGAAGGGCCTGACCCGGCGGCCGCCGGAGCTCCAGAACCGCCACTTCCAGAGGCCTCGCTGAGTAAACAATCAACGTCCGTATGGTTTAAGCAACTGTTCACCCAGCATCCTGCCATCACAGACCAAAGCCGTCCCGACTCGTGCAGCAGCCAAACCGTCCCAAACCGTCTGACTCGTTCAGACATTCATCAAACATTTCATCAAACGTTTCACGAGTATTCCCTGCTGGCTGGCACGTTATCACATTGAATTTAACCCACTCAACGACTTTTTTTTTTTTTTTTTTTTAAGATTGTACTTATTTACTTATGAGAGGCACAGAGGGAGAGGCAGAGACACAGGCAGAGGGAGAAGCAGGCTCCTCGCAGGGAGACCGATGTGGGATTCGATCCTGGGACCCTGGGGTCACACCCTGAGCTGAAGGCAGACGCTCAACCGCTGAGCCACCCAGGTGCCCCACTCAGCGACTTTTGAACACACATATTATCCCCACGGGGAAGATGAGGAATATAGGTACGTCACAGTGATCCTAGTTTGCTGTGCCAGGTAAAAACACTTCTCCGTGGCTGAGCATGGCAGAAGCATGTTTTCACTCACATGTTGAGTTGAGTGGGTGATTGTGATGGGGTGATCTGTGTCGACTCCGTACAGTGATTCAGGGATCGAGGCTGATGGAGGCTCAGCCACCTCAATGCATGGCTCTCCAGCCACCCTGGGTGTCAACATCGGATGGGCAGACATGGGTAGAAAGTGTGTGTGGGGTCACACAGGAGGCCTCCTGGGCCCGAGCTGGGTGGGATGGGCATTGGCTCCACTCACACGTGTTCACTAGCTGTACCCAGAGCAAAGGAGGTGGGAACATAGCTGATTCTCCAGGCCCAGGAGGAAAGGGCCATGGGTTTGCTGGCAGTTAGCCAATCCCCCCGACTGGACTCAGGGTGCCTCTGTAGCTCACCCCACTAGACTCTCAGACGACTGGGGGGCGGCGTGCCTGCTTTGTGTTCTCGAGTAATTAGAAGCCTGGGGCTGCTGGCTGAGCCGGGCACTGCCCCAGGACCAGTCCTCCGCAAGTGCAGAGGCCCTCTAGGTTTTATTGGGGCCACACTCCTCCTCCCGCCCTCACCTATCTCCGGGTGGGCTCTCTGACAGCCTGTCATTAGCAGTTCTGTTCTGCGTGCTGACTCACGGAGGCGAGGCTGTCTGGAGTAGGGTGCAGAAGACAGGAGGGTGAAATGGGATCCAGGTCTGCTGCATCCTTGCCCTGAGGCCAGGGGCAAGGCCTCCATTTCTCCATCTGCAGAGGGCACTGATGCTGCTGCGGGGGATGGTGAGCTGGTGCATAAGGGCACCCGGAGCTGCGTGTTGGCGAGGCCTTGCTCCCACAGAGTCCTCCAGCCTCTGCGTCATGTCCATCTTATAGATGAGACAGTGGAGGCCTCCAGTGTAGGTCAGAGTCCTTGCTCCCCCCACCACTCACTCTCCTCACAGGGGTGCTCCAGGGCGCTCAGGACCACATGTCACTGGTTGTGTGGAAGGCCTGGCTCACTGGCCACCTCGTGCAACGCTGCCAGCTTGAGAACACCCTTCTCTGCCTCTGGCTCACAAGTCCTCCCACGTAGGGCCAGGTCCGGGGCAGGCCTGGGCCCGCTGTCCCTGCCAGCAGAGTCCTACCATGGGCCCAAGCACAGTATGCGATCTGTCACCCTGCCACTTGCCCCACATGCAAAACCACAAAACTTCCTATATTTGGCTCTGGAGCAACCAAGCCCCCAGACAGCTGAGCTGGCGGGTGGGGGTTGGGGGGGAAGGACTCAGGAGGTTTGTGGTGGGGAGATAAGACTGCCTGGGAATGTAAATCATTAGACTGGAAGGGTGGGGTGCCTTGGGCATAACTTTTCCTCAATTCCATCGCGGAGTGTTTATTGTCTTCATAGTAGACTAAAGCTTTTCAGTATCCCTGGGTCCTGCTCCTTCCTTCCCTCCCTTGGATTTATCCAATGAATTTTTATTGAGTACCTACTCACTTACAGTTTAAATGAAGGCACTCAGAGAAGGCCTCACAGAGGATGTGGTAAAGCAGCCACACATCTGTCTGGGGGACAGGTATTCTGGGTAGTGGCAACAGCCAGTGCAAAGGCCCTGGAGCAGAGTGTGCCTGGTTTGTTTAAGGAATCATGAAGAGTCTGGGGTGGCAGAAACAGGGTGAGTGAGAGGAAGAGGAGGTCTGAGAGGTCGCAGGGTGAGGGTAGGACAGACCAGGTAGGGCTGAGTTCCCTGAATGTGCTGGGAAAGGATTGAGGGGCCCAAGGAGAGGAGACACAGGATCACGGGAGTGGGTCAGCAGTGAACAAAACTGTTGTGCCCAAGATTGCGAATCCGAGAAACCACCAAGGAGCCGACACCGATGCAAGCGCACGAGGGTTTATTAGCAAGCTCGAGCTTGGGTCCAAGTACACCCGACACAGCGGAGCGGGGACTTGGACCCCGAGGTGGGTTACAGCTGGGTTTTTTATAGGCTGGTCTAGGGGATTTCCAGAAGGGGTGGAGGAATTCTAAGATGGGACTTTCTACCACGGGCGTGGGCTCTGTTGTCTTTCTGATATGGGATTACCTGCCGAGGACATTGAGGACATTCTGCAGTTTTTCCCCTTAAAGTTCAGCTCTTATTCACAGGGACCTAAGATGGCTGTACTTGTGCTAATGCTAAACTTTAGGTGGGATGGCCTTAATTTTTCTCGGCCTCCACAAAAACAAGTATCCTTGCCCTCACCTCTGCCCTGGGGAAGAGAGGAAAGAAATGAAATCGATAAGAAAATAAATCCTGTCAGAAGGTGGTAAGTCCTGGGGCGGGGGGGGGGGGGGGGGGGGAGAAGAAGCAGAGGATGGTAGCAGGAAGGGGCACCTGGGTGGCTCAGCCATTGAGCATCTGCCATCGGCTCAGGGTGTGACCCCGGGGTCCTGGGATCACATCGGGCCCCTGCTCAGCGGGGAGCCTGCTTCTCCCTCTGCCTCTGCTTGTGAGCTGCTTGTGTGCTCTCTCTCTGTCAAATAAATAAATAAAATCTTAAAAACAAACAAAGTAACCAGTGTTAAACTAGTTATTTTTATGATTCATTCTTGTTACACAGTCTCAGTCGCTATGGCCACAGAAATGCTATTTAACAAACCACCCAAAACTCAGTGGCCTCTGACAGAAACACTGATTTTTCACCCCTGCTTCCGGCGTCACCAGGGGGCTGGCCCACAGAAGCCAGGGCGTCACCTGCTTTCTGCCGCTCCCGGTCCTCAGAGGGGCGGCTTCCCAAGGCACGATATTCCCGAGCAAAGAGCAAAGCCAGCCAGGCACGCATGGTTAGGGCTTCTGCTCACGTTCACATCTGCTCACACACATTTAGCCAAACCCAGCACTGAGCTGGTGGAAAAAGACACTGGGGCCTCTGGGTGACACGGGGGTGGGGGGAGGTTACAATGCAGGGGTCGGCAGAGCGGCTCTGCCCCGGGACAAGTAGTAAATAATGTCGGCTTTGCAGGCCACCTGGTCACTGCTGCTGCTGTCCGGCTGTGCCGCGGGCGTGTGAGCGCACCACGGGCAGTGCATAGACAAGCCAGTACGGCTATGCTCCAATAAAACTATTTATGGGCACCAAAATTTAGATTTCATAAAATTGGCCTGTGCCACAAGAGAACTATCCTTAAAAAATTGTTTTAAAGCTTTTATTTATTTATTTGAGAGAGAGAAAGAGAGAGAGAGAGAGAGAGAGATCGAGGTGGGAGGAGCAGAGAGGCAGAGAGGGGCAGGCCAACTTCACACCAAGCATGGAGCCTGGTGGGGCTCCATCCCGGGACCCTGGGATGGCACCCTGACCTGGAACTGAGAGCCGGACGGACCCTCAACTGACTGAGCCACTCAGGCATCCCCCTTAAAAATTGCTTTGCCCAACTACTTATAAATGTAAAAACCATTCCTAGCTTGAGGGCTGTACAGAAATAGGTGGCAGGTGGCATTTGGCTTGTAGGCCCTAATTTGCCGACCCCTGCAGCTGGATTCCAGCAGCCCCTGGGCCACTCCACCCTTTCTGGAGCCTCCAGGCCTGCAGGCAGGGACACAGGCCTTGCCCAGGGCTGCTCAGCGGGGAGATACACACAGAGCAGCTGGATAAAAACCACTAGAGGGTTTATGTGTCCCGGAGCTGGGACAGGGGAGGGTGTTTCTTAAATGCCTCCTGATGGAAAGGCAGGGGGGCGGTGGAAATACCTGCGACTGCTGGTGACGATGGGGAACCAAAGTGAAGACGCACTTCTCAGCATCAAGTGGCCAGATGGCCAGGGTGATAGACTCAGGCGAGCGATGGACGATGGACGTGAAGGAGCTCCGCAGATGGTAAATGCTTAATGGATAGGAGGAGTTAGCGTGTTTCTGAAAGTTCTTTTTACTCTTGTGTTTGTTTCCCGTGTGTGTGTGTGTGTGTGTGTGTGTGTGTTTGCACGTATGCATGGACCTTCCTGAGACAGGGGAGTCTGAGCTTACACTTGTCGGCACTACCTGGGGCTTCCTGAGCTGTGGATGCATCCGAGATGCTGTTGGTCTGGGTTATGTTCTCAGTGAGGCTGGAACCTGGGGATTGGAAGCCCGGGACCCCCGGGGGGGGGGTCCATGTGACACCGTCTTGAGCTCTCTCCCCCAAGGTCATCTGGATGGATGCACCCAGGAATCCTGAAGAGCTTAACAAACACACCATGTGTTCCAGCAGTCTCTGATGGAGTGTGGGATTGTGTGGTAGGATCGGGGCTGGGGGCTGGGCTGGGAAGCTGTCATTCAGCCTCCACTTCCAACAGCAGAGTGATTAGTTGAGCTGTGGTCTGGAATGCAGTCCTTAGATTGTGGCCTCTTGGAGAATTCCTGAACCATCACAACCCGGGTGGGAGGTACTATCCCCATTTCATGGATGAGCAAATCGAGGCAACAAGGAAGTTTAATAAATGTCCGAGGTCACCCACCAGAGACCTGGCCCAGCTGGAGTGGTGCCCAGCGTTATCAGACTCCAAAGTCTGCATGCCGCTTCCTCCAGAGGCATTGTCCTTCTTATCAAAAGAAGCCTTGATGAAATCTGAGTGTTTATGGATCAGCTGGAAGCCCATCACTCCCGCCTCCCCATCTGGCCCTCCCTGGACAATAGAAGTCTCCTCCACACCCACTTTTTGCTGTGACAGAAAAGGCTGGTCTCATGGTCGGGACTCTACCGCTTCCGACCCCCTGGGCTGGAGGCAGACACCCAGGGAAGAAGGCCCTCTTGTCTGGCTGAGCGCGGAGGGTGGGAGAGGCAGGGCCTGAGCCGGGCTGCGGGGCGGCTGTGGCACCTTGTCTCTGTCCGCAGCACAGCCCCGGGGCCAAGAGCTCCCGGCTCCGGGAGAAGCCCAGGCCCAGGCACGGGGCCTCCTCCGCTGGGACCCTGGGGTGGGATTGTGCCAGAGGCTCCTTCCCGGCCGCTTGCTCACTGCGCCTGGAGAGCGGCCCTCAGGCTCCCTCCCGCGCAGGAACTCCACGGTCGCCAGCAACATGTGCACTAACCCTTGTTTGAAAAGAATTTAGGGGCGCCTGAGTGGCGCAGCCCGTCAAGCGTCTTGGGTCATGATCCCGGCTGCTGAGATGGAGCCCCACAGCTGCGGCTCCCGCCCCCTCCGCCTGCCACGAGCCCTGCTCCTGCTCTGTCGAATAAATAAATAGAATCTTAAAAAAACCAGACCCAATTTAACTGGCAACTCCTCTGCCACCTTTCTTATGAAAACATTTAAAATGGAAATACTGAAGGAGTGGCTGAAAGCAATCTGAATGCCTGCAGTGGCTGCTATAGCCGTGGCTGGTTGCTCCTCCATCCTCCCCCCTGAATGCCCTTTATCTCTGCTGAACTCTCTGAACGTAAGGCACAGACACTGTAACACCCAAACCCTTCAGCCTGCGTCTTTCAAAACGGCTTTGGAGAAACAGGACACCTTCATGAACCTCCAGGTTTGCAGACGCCCCATGGTAGGGTGGCACCAGCTCCCTCATTTTCCTTTGGAGAAGGAAGTCCACCTGTGGCATGAGCACGGGTGACATCTGCAGTGTCACCAGGCCTCTGCTGGAAGTCCAGGGGTGCCCGGCTGGCTGCACGCTGAGGAGCTGGAGGGACCTGTGACAGCCTCGCCCCAGCCTCTGGATCCAGCCCGGCCCGAGCCCAGGGAGTCAGTCTGGTTTTGTGTTTGGTTTTGTTTTGCTTGAACCAGTTTGAGTTACATTCTCATAAGTTACACCAGCATCTCATTCACCTCCTACCCTCCTGCCAAAATGGACTCCATTAAGTAAAAATGTTAAATTAATGGGCCTGTCGGTTGATAATGGTTGTGGGATCATTTTAAAATGAATTTGGCCATTAAAATAAACTCTCCACTTAGTCACTTGAAGCCACCAGTCTGGCCATGCGAATCCTGAAACCACCTAATCTTCATATCAAAGCAGTGATAAAACAAACAATTTAGTTTCCTTGTGAGGAGAGCTGAGATGTGTGTGTGGGGGGAGAGGTGGGGGCGAGTGTTGCTGCCCCGTGGAGAGCTGCCTCCGTGGCTCCAGGAGACCATGGACCTGGAACTGGTTTGCTGGTGATTACCGTTGTCGGGGGTCCACTTGGACCTGTTAGGACCTCTGCTTCCTCGCTTAGAAATAAGAACCCAGGAAGGAAATATATCAGAAGGGACACTGGGTGGCTCAGTGGTTGAGTGTCTGCCTTTGGCTTAGGGCGTGATCCTGGGGTCCTGGGATCGAGTCCCCACATCAGACTCCCCACAGGGAGCCTGCTTCTCCCTCTGCCTGTGTCTCTGCCTCTCTCTCTCTCTGTGTCTCTCATGAATAAATAAATACAATCTTAAAAAGAGAGAAATGAATCAGAAAAGAAAATTAATAAGAGAGTAATAGAGGATGCGGTGGGAGGCTCTTCTAGGGGGCCCAGAGGTGGCCAGAGCTGGGGAGGGGGGCTTTGACGTCACTTAGCTTTGTCTGAACTGATGATTCACATCTGTGAAATGGGCACAGGGCCACTGGGCCTCACTCATTCTACGCACTCAGGACCTCTGGAAGGACAGTCCCCCATGGAGCCCTCACCCCTGTGTCCTGAGATGAGGATGCTCCTGGATTGAGGCTGGGGAACTTTGTGACCCCAATCCCACAGGTTCTACCATAGAGGAGCATCTGTGCTATGTCTAGCTTCCCCTCCCTATGGTCTTTAGCAGAGATTGTTTCTTTCTTTTTTTGTTTTCTCTTTTTAATAGCCTGCCTGTCTTTAAAAAATTAAAGAGCACTGAATTTGAAGTGGGAAGACCTTCACATTTACAGAGTTTTCCTTGATTCGATTTATAGGAGGTTTTCCCCCCCTGTTTTATTAGTTTCTTTTCAAAAGAACCAGGTCTGTTATTTATTTATTATGTTCATGCTTTTATGTTCCCTAATTTATTTATTTGCTTTTATCTTTATTATTTCCTTTCTCCCATTTTCCTTTGGGTTTGTTCTTTTCTTAAAAATCTGAGGTTGAAAGCCTCATCTGTTCATGTTCTCTTTGTATGTGCGAGTGGGTTTTTGACAATAAGAGCATTTAAAGTCGTGGAGGAGCCTCTGAGGCTGGCGAGGACTGTCCCAGAGGTTTTGATATGTGGGGCTCTGTGTTCATTGTTTTCCAGGTAGTCTGTTGTGTGCTTGATTTCCTCCTTGACCTACATGTTATTTAGGAGAAGAGTTTTAAATCTCCAATTTTCTTTCTTTATTTAGAAAGAATTTATTGCCAGTTTTATTTTATTGTGGTCCAGGCTGTCATCTCTAAAATATCTGTTCAAACATTTTTTTTTTTTTGACACTGGCACCGTGACTGACCAAACGATCAGCTTTTCTTTTTTTACTTTAAGATTTTACTCATTTACTTGAGACAGAGCATGAAAGCAAGAAAGCACAAGCAAGGCGGGTGGGCAGAGGGAGAGGGAGAAGCAGGCTCCCCGCTGAGCAGGCAGCCTGACTCCCAGGACCCTGAGATCATGACCTGAGCCGAAGGCAGACACTTAACCCAAGGATCAGCTTTCACAGCTGTTCCATGGAACTCA
Organism: Canis lupus familiaris; assembly: GCF_011100685.1. Taxonomy (NCBI): domain Eukaryota; kingdom Metazoa; phylum Chordata; class Mammalia; order Carnivora; family Canidae; genus Canis; species Canis lupus. The sequence goes on along the minus strand of NC_049241.1, from coordinate 1,616,182 downwards.
CCCCAGTGGCATGTTCCCTGTTGGGCATAATGATAGATGTTTATGTATTAATTCATCCTCTTAATTACAGAGCTCAGATCCTCCTTGCTCATTTTTTGTTCCTTAATATTTCATAAAAGAGTGTTAGTTAAAATGCCCCAGCACAATCGAATTTCTCTATGTCCTTTTATTTCTCACAAGTAAGACATGTATTTTGTAGCTATTTGGCATATAAAAGTGTGAGTAAAAGGGAAAATCACGATTAATTGCATCTTCTCGTGATTCTCCAGGAGTGTAGACTCTGGAGCTGGACGGCAGCGGCTCAAGCCCTGGATGGGGGCCACTCTGTGCTGCTTGTGTGGCTCCCCTGGGTGTGCCTCTGTTTTCTCATCTCAGAGGTGGGGTGGAATAGTGTCCACTGAGCAGAGCTGTGAGGAAGCTCATCAGCACGTAGTAAGCAGTGAGCACACGGCCCGGCGCACGGCCAGGGCTTTGGAAGGGAGTCCTGAGCTTGTTAGTGCTGTTTCACCCCGAGCCTCTGCACGGTGTTCAGTATGTTCCTTTCATGGATATTACTAAGGCCATCTTTGCTTTCTTTTGTTGAAGTTTAAATTAAACACACGCAGGCACATGCACCCGCGTTGGGGCACACACACATGCACGCAGGACGCCTAGGCCCACGCGGCCCTTCCCTGGCCTGACCTGCGCTCCCTCTCTCCCTCGACGCCGAGGCCTGAACTGCACCCTTCCCTTCTGCCTTCCCTCTGTCCAATTCCGCTGTGTGCCTGGGGAACAGAGGGGAGGGGAGGCCCGGACCTGTGGCCTCCTCAAGAGGCTCCCCGGCCTCTGTCCCCGCCTCCCCGGCCAGGGTTGTTCTGGAGACGCCTTTGATTCTCTCTGCTTTCTGTTCCCAGCCTGAGAGGTGCCACCTGGACCATTTCTCTTCATCTTCCTGACTTCGCTCCTTCCTGGGGAGGCTGTGCTGGTCCAGAAGTGTCCACCTCCTGCCCATCCTCCAGGAATGTTTCCATCTTAGCAAGAGAGAGATCAAAGTGCCTATGTTGTTCTAGACTTCTGATCTCTGCCTGAGGAGTTGTCCCCAGGGCTGAGGGCATTCTTGCCAGATCCATGGAGCCTGCTGGCTTCGTGGTTCAGAGGCAGAAGCAAACCAATTTAAGAGACAGCCCCTCCTTTCCTTCCCTCCCTCTCTCCTGCCTTCCCTCTCTCCCATTCTGTCTCCTTCCCCTCTCCTCTCTTTGACAAATACTTATTAAATGTCTACCCATGGTGTCAGGCATGGAGATAAAGAGTGAGTAAAAACTGATGTGATCCACTGAAGGCCCATGACCACTCGTCAGAATGGCTAGGTGAAGAGAACAGCCCCCAAGAGGACAGTGCGGCCGAGGACGTGGAGCCTCCTGCCGTCCCCACCCCTGTGTAGGCAGGAGTGTGACCTGGGGCACCCACACTGGAAACCGTGTGGCCTTCCGCTGCTTACTAAAGCGAGCACACCTTTATCTCACTACCTGGCAATTGCATGCCTGAGTCTACAGCAACAGAATGTCTACACATGTGTATCAAAAGGCTTGTATGAGAACATGCATAGCAGTGTTATCCATCATGACCCCAGACCAGAAGCAGCTCCCAAGCCCATTGGCTTTGGTATATCGGTACAGTGGGTTCTTACATGGCACTGGGAACGGACGGCCCACAGCCACCCTTGACAAAACGGATCCTACCTCACACAGAGCACCTGCTCTATGACTAAATATGTAGAAAGCTTAAAAGCTGGCAGCGTGAATCTAAGTTGGTGGAAGTCAGAATGGTGGTCACCCTTGAGGGGGGTGACATGAGAAATTGCTGGAGTGTAGTCATGTTTACATGGGTGTGTAGAAATTCAGTGAGCTGCACTCTATGGCCTGTATGTGTGCTTGAGTGTGTTAGAATAGAAAAGAATAGAACAGAATAAGATAGGATAGGATAGAGTAGGATGGGATGGGATAGGATAGGATAGAACAAGATAGAAAAGAGTTGAACAGAATAGAACAGATAGAATAGAATAAAATTAGAATAGAATAGAATAGAATAGAATAGAATAGAATAGAATAGAATAGAATAGAAAAGAATAGAAAAAAAGTAGGTGCTCTCTGTCTTTCTGGAGTGAATGGTCATGTGTGGGGAGACAGACATGGCTTCAAGGCTTGCACAAATGACTATTAGAAGCACCAGCAAGCGTCTCAGAGGTGAGTGTGTGTGCTTGCAAGGGAGGCCACTTCCTGAAGTGGTGATGCCTGAGCTTCCATGAAGGATGAACAGGAGTTAACCTGGTGGGGTGGTGCCAGTGGAGAAGGTGAGGAAAAGCCTCCCAGGAGAGCCTGTGGTGGAAGGGGCTTGGTGGGTTCCAGGCAGGTGACCCTGGGGCATATGCACAGGGGGGTGGGGGCAGGATAGGGTTGTGGCCACACGAGAGGCCAGGCCGACCACACAGAGCCCTGTAGACCTTGGGAAGGGCTTTCATCTTTATTCTGAGAGTGACCATGGGCAGCCCGTGAGGTGTTTTAAGTAGAAGGTACATGTGTGTGGAAGGGGCTATGACCTGAGGTCCTTGAGGTGGAGTCCTATCCCTGGGATCCCCTCTCCACCCCACCTGTGGATCTTTCCAGATCATCCCTTAGCACCTGAATATGCTTACCTCTGGTGGGAACCCTCTTGAGGGCTGATCCCCTAATATGCCCACCCCTAAGTATACTCAGTTTCTGCTGGTAGGAGCAGCTCCTGCCCCTCCTTCTTCCCAGGCTCCTCTGGGCAGCTCGGGTACCACTGCCGGTTGTCCTGCCAAATCAGGCTCAGGACCCTCCTTGCGGCTTCCTGGCACTGTGCTCTCCTCCCCAGGGTCTCAAACATCTGTTACTATTCTACACTGTTAAAACTTTTTTTCTTGGAAAGGTCATATAAGTGAGAGTCAAAATACAGTGCTGTCTTCCACCTTTGACAGCTGGTTCCTGATCTCAGAGATGGCGACTCATCTCTGAGATCAGGAACCTGATTTCATGAGCATCTTTCTGGAGATATTTTGCACAGACACACAAACCTATATCCCCCCCCCACACACACCAGCAGTAGCACGTCCTACAGGGTGTTTTACCTCATGCCTTTTAATTTTCAGAGTCTTCATGCCTGATTATTCCATATTCACACATAGAGATCTGCTTCCTTCTTTTCGAAGTGGCTGTGGAGGGCTCTCTTTTATAGGTATGTTGCAACTCACCTGGCCAACCCCTTTGGATGGGCGCTGAGATTGTTTCTCTGTCCTCTGCTGCCTGCTGTCTATGTACATACATCTCCGAGTTCAAGTCCTTGTATCCCCACAGGCGAACTTCTCAGAAGCGAATGCTGGGTACAGGCAGGTGTGTCTGTAATGTGGACAGGTATGCCAAGGCCTCCTGCATGGAGGGTGGTGTGTCTCTTTGCCTGCATTCCCATCAGTGTATTAGCAAACCTTTTTGTATTCACCAATCTAATAGGGGAAAATGACAGCTTATTGCATGTGTGTATATATTATTATAAGTGATAATGACCATCTTCTAACTAATACGATTGAAAACTTCTATTTCCTTTCTAATGAACTTACCACTCCACTGGGGTTGGACCAGGGGAGAGTTCTGAAGAATAAATCTCATTGGAGTTGTACTGTCTTGAGGGGAGGGTGCCGGACTTTTGAACTTCCCTGGACCAGGTGACCACAGGCCTGGCTGCCTACTGTCATGGGGGTGTGACCAAGTGGCAGGTGTAACCTCCCAGGTATTTCCACCAGGTGGTGTTCATCAGTGAAGGGACCTTCTCTGTAGACCAGCACAGGTGGGAGGGAGCCTGGGGAGCCTCTGGGGAGATGGTGTGCCTGCCAGCAGGCAAGGATACCAACTATGTTGAGGACGGTTTCCTTAATCCAGACACAATCAGATCTCTGCAGGTGGCATGGAGTAGACTCCCAACGCAGGGACTGGGGCTGGCTCTTGCTGCCTGCCTTTTGACCTCCAAGATTCCCTCCTCTGGGGGATCTATCCTGGGTTCCAACCGTCTTCATCACAATGCTCTCTGAGGAGCACTGCGTTCTGTGTTTTGCTTCATAGCCCCATGTGCCGGCGACTTTCAATGAGCTGGGCATGGCACAGGGAAGTAAGCTCCAGGCAAACACTGACAAGGCTAGCCCCTCTCCAGGGCTGACTGTGGCCTTCCCACAGCCAGGGTGCCAGATCTGCATCAAGATTTTTTATCCCGAGTCTGTTATCAGGGCTGAGTCTGCATCCCAGTCGTGGAGGTAGGAGATAGGAGTTTTGTAGTATGTTAGAGGTTGTATGTGGGGACGCCTGGGTGGCTCAGGGGTTGAGCTTCTGCCTTCGGCTCAGGGCATGATCCCGGGGTCCTGGGATCGAGTCCTGCATCGGGCTCCCTGCATGGAGCCTGCTTCTCCCTCTGCCTGTGTTTCTGCCCCTCTCTCTGTGCCTCTCGTGAATAAATAAATGCATTAAAAAAAAAAAAGGTTGTATATGCTCTAGAAGAAACCACAGCAGAGGGGGGAGAAGGGAATCCAGGTGGGGTGTGGTGGAGTGGTTGCTCATGACCTGATGAGCAGAGATCCCAGGAGTAGGCCCTGGGGGTAATGATGTCTCTGTGCAGACAGTGGCCGGGCAAAGGCCCTGTGGTGGGAGGGGGCACAGGCTGATGGCTGGGGTAGGGTGAGTGATGGAGAGAGGTGGGGGACCTCGCTGGGAGCCCTGGCCTTGCATACTCTAAGCAGACAGGCACAGCTGGATGGACACTGTCAGTTCCCACACATAAAGGGCGGCGGCACGAGGAGGGTCCCTTTTAGGCCCGTTCGCCCTGTGGGGTGCGAATCCAAGGGGTCCTCTTCCAAAGGTGCTTGGATTCTGCTTTCTTGGCTGCTGGATTGCAGTAGCCAGGTGGCTGCCCTGCTGGTGCACCCCTCTCTGCAACTCCCCCACCCCAACCCCCCCACACACACCTGTGGGCCCAGCCACCTGGCCTGGCTGATAGGGCACTGGTTCTCCACCCGCCAGGCCTAGGACAACTCCCAACCTCTTATCCACCTCTCTAGAACCAGGCATGTTTCTTTCAGAAAAAGTAATTGATTTTCTAATTACAAAAGACGATGGGGTTGAACAGAAGAAAGGCAGATCAGAGCTCAGTCAGAAGGGCCTTCTGCAGACCTCTCCCCCTTCACCGACCCAGGGAGGGATGGCGGAGTCTCCGGAAGGAGGAGCAGAAGCTCAAGCAGGGGCTGTCTAGAGCCTCTGGCTAGTAGGCTAGAGACTGGGGTTTTAAGCTTGGTCCTGTCATTTATTTGAGGACGTGGGGCCGACTTAGAAGCTCAGTTACCCTTCTGTGAAATGGGATGTTGAGTCTGTGACTCCAGAATCTTTCCAGCTGGGATAATCTGTAATTTTGGAGACTCGTTCTGGGAATCACTTAATCATTCTCGCAGATTTATTTCTCTGTCTCTTGTTATAACTTCACTCCAAATACTGCCCCCGCCCCACAACTCCCTGCTGTGAAGGAAACAGCCATGAAGTCGCTGAGTGGTCTTCAGACAAGCCAGTTCCTAAAAGGGAATGAACAGAACCCACCATGAGGGTTGCTGGGTGGGCATTCAAAGTAACACGGTGGCAAGCCTGGCACACAGCCTGGTGTTGAGGAACAGCTAAAGCAGCCACCCATCCACCTTCCCACCTCCCCATCTCTTTGCTCTCTCCCTTAATTCTGAGCCACATTGCTCGGCATCCTACACAAAGCCTTGAGGATTTGATCATTGGTTTGAGCTGAACTTTGTTTTCTTTCTTTTTTAAGATTTTATTTATTTGAAAGAGAGAGAGAGAGAGAATGAGCTGGGGGAAGGGCAGAGGGAGGGGGGAAGCAGGCTCCCCACTGAGCGGGGAATGGAATGTGGGGCTTGATCTCAGGACCCCAAGATCATGACCTGAGCCAAAAGCAGATGCTTAACTGACTGCACCACCCAGGAACTTTGTTTTCCTTTATGTATCCCTGCCATGGAACTTCCCCTCCCCTCTCGCCCCTCTCTGAGCCCACACCTCTCCCTGACACTCCTAAACAAAGGCACATGCAGGTGTGCTGAGCCTGTTGAGAAGATGTGGGTGACAGAGCAATCAGACATGGCTGGGGACCAAGCCCTGTCCCCCAGGAGGTTCTCCTGGCCCAAAAGGTCTGACCCAGAGGGCACAAGCCTGGAGGTTCAACAGGGTGAAGCCTGCTTTTAATTGGGTTGAAGTGGAGGACACGCAGAGGAGGTGGGTGGGGTTGGGTGGTGACCACACGAAGGAAGTGGGATGGAGAGAGAAGTGGACAGTGGGTCTTGGCCAGAGATCTCAGCTCCCACAGAACTCTTGGGTCCGATGTACCTGGACCCTGGCTGGTCCTGTTAGGGTGACCCTCCCACCCCCTGAAGCAACTACTGCAGCCCTGGGAACGGGGGTCTCTCCTCAGCCAGTGTCTGCATCACTCAGTGCTGCACCCCTGGACCCTGGGAGGCAGGGTTGGAGGGTGTGGTGGGTACCTGCGGGCATCCCTCCAGCTCTGTGCATCCTGCTTCCCTTCTTGGTGTGCCTACCCTCTCCCGCCCCCACCCTGGCCTGCTTCAGATGCCCTGGCCGTCACTTGTGCTGCCTCTGACCTAAGCTCCAGTGTGCTCCTTCCTGACGCCGGGATGGCTCCCTGCTCCCCAGTCCTTGTCATCACACGTCCTTTCTAGCTAAGCCCTAAAATGACTAGTTAGACTAAGCTTGGTTTAGTGTCCTCCTCTCTCATTGACAAGGGACAGAAACCCAATTCAAACTGGCTTAAGCAAAAAGTTCAGATGCACCAAGCAGTGCAGAAGCTAGGAGTTCAAACAAGGTCTTTGAGTCTCAACATGGTTCCATTTCTTACCTCGGCTTTGGCCTGGATTTCATTCATTCCTTCCCCAGGGGTAACAGAGGTGGCTGCCTGGTGGACCCCGTATGCACAGAAGCCCTGCTGATGAAGGACGCATCGCCCTTCGGCTGCTGGAAGGGCCGTCGAGCTGACCGTTCTCAACTCCTGCTCTGCCGGCCAAGAACTGTCTTGCCTGAGGTCACATACTTTGCCTGGGTGGCCCAGACCCAATGGCTGATGATGGGGAGAAGAAAAGGCTCGGCCAACTCAGCCCAACTCAGGACAATCCTGAAGGGGCCACTTGAGCTCCAGGGATCCCCAGGGGGTGGCTGAGGCTGTCACTTCTCCCTCTGCTCACCCTTCCGTCTTCACCAGCCTTCTGAAGACCTGATCCTCAGGACCCTCTTTAATGAACATCCTGTTCACTGAAATCTGCCTGAGAGTTGACTTCCTGGAGAACCCAACCTGCTTCAAGCACTGATGATTTCCTTGTCCGCCTCCTACTAGCTTAGTGACCCCCTAGTGAAAAGGAAGAGACTCCTCTTTCCCAAAAGTGTGGCAAAATCTTAGTCGAATATTCTCGGCCTCTGAATGCCTCTGCCTGGGTCACATGAGCCCCTGGGAGCTACAGCACTCGCATTGGCCATCTGGTTCATCTAGAGCCCTGCTCCATCAGCTCACCTGAGAGGGGACTTAACCTGGACAGAAGGCGGGAACAGATGCCAGCAGAAGCACAGATGCCCTGGCATGGGCCCTGCTCGCAGGCGGCTCAGAGGGTGGTAGCCGCAGTGTGGGGCTTCACCCGGCGGCAGCAGTGCAGGGTACCCCAGGATTGGAGACAGTCGCCCTTTGCCTGCCCCCCAGCAGGAAAAGCAGAGTCACTTGCCTTCAATGCCCTGCCCTTCAGGGGTGTGGGGGGAGCAGGGGAGAGTTTTATGTGGGGCGTGAGCACAGCCACACATTCTGTCGGCCTGTCCTGGAGTGGCTGCCCCTCAGCCAGTAGCAGCACCACCATCCCCACCGAGATCCCCACAGATTCCTCATCACCTGCCAGGAGACTCTGAGGCCACCTCTTGATCAGAGACTGCGTTTTTTTCCAATTAGTCACCCAGGTGACACGCACCAAATCAAAGCTGACACCCAAATGGGCCAATCAGTAGCTCCATTTCCCCCTTCCTACCCTAGGGGGGAGAGAAAGCTAATGTATGAAACATTTACCCCCCACCCCACCCCCGCTCCCCATCTAGCAGGCCCAGGAAAGCTCAAAGACATTCGTTTCTCGTTTCTCGGTTGCCCCCTGAGCTGTCAGGCTTCCTCTCCCCATCCCCCTAGGAAATGTTTTGGGAAGCACCCAGGGTCTTAGCATCTCCCTTTCCCGGACACTGCGCAAGGACCATGGTGGGGACGGGGGGCATGTCTGCACCTCGGCCTTTAAAACAGATGGTGCCCTTGCTTTGCCAGGGCTCAGGTCCCCCCTGGCACCTCGGTCTGATGATGGTCCTTTTTGGGGCCCCTCACTTTGTTCCTCGGCTTGGTTAGACCGTGCCCTCTGCGTCCCCAGGCTTGGCTGCTCACCTCTTTCCCAGCACCCGTGGAGGCCTCAGACAGTCTCCTTGGAGACAGGACATTTAGAGAGTCTGCCCTGCCCCCACAGCCCTTAATCTTGTGTGTGTGGATGATGGGCCACCCACCCTTTCTCGTGCCTCCCCTGAGCCCTGGTTCCAAAACTCCCCCACCTCTGACCATCTCACCAGGTATCCTGGAGCACCTCCAAGCCAGCAGGCCCCAGACCAGGCTCAGCATCCTCTCCATACCTGTCCTTTCTTCCTGGCCTCAGTTGGGGGACAGCCCAGCTTCTGTCTGGTTCCAGGAGTCTGGACATCAGTCAGGACCCCCTCACCTGATGGTTCCCTCCCCGCTGCCCCCTCTGTATGCCTGTGGCTGCTCCTCACTTCAGGTCCATGTCTTTTACCAGGACCACCCCATATCCTGATGGCTCTCCAGGCCTCAGACCTCTGCCCCAGCACCAGCTCCAGCCGGGCCCTCAAAGCATCCTCAAGACCCCAACAGTGACCACACTGCCCCATCCCGAAGACCACCCGTGGCTTCCTTGTCCTGGTCCATCTCAGTTTGGATCCCGCTGGTGGCCCTCCAGTGAGAGAACAGCTTTCATGTGCTGTCCCCTCTGCCTGGCATCCTCGCTCGCATGGCCTCCTGGACCTGTCTCTCCTGGAGAACTTAGCACAGGGTTTGGGACTGCTCCTTCCTGCCTCCCTAGACTGCCTGTGCCTCCTTCTTCTTCACCTGCCACCCACAGCCTCAAGGACCTTCCCTGGGCAAGGGAAAGCCCACATCTGTGGGCCAGTGGGGGAGCTGCTTGGTCACGGTCACTGTAGAGTGAATTGTCCCATGGGGAAAGGCCTGGCCCACAGGCAGCTGGGGTCGAAGCCTTAGAGAGCCTGCAGTAGGCTGGACTTCCCTGCCCTAGACACGCCAGCCCTTGGCACCCCCTACCCTGGGCTGGAGGCTGAGGAGCCCCGGGTACATGTCCTGTCCTGTGGGCCCCCACCCCCTGCCTAATTAACGCCTGGAGCGGCTGCCTGCTTCTTTGCTCCATCTCATCTCCGACATTTTTCATGTCTAATCCACCGAGGAGATCTCCTGAAGGCTTTGAAGTCTCCGGGCGCACGAATAAAGATGTCACCCTGGCACACGCAGTGCTTCTTAATGAGGACGGGTTTGATGTGGAGCCGTGGGCCTGGAAGGAAGTAGCTTTCCTGCCCACCCCCTTCTGCAGCAGGCAGGCAGGGGTGGAGAGCCCGGGTTGGAAGCAGAGCAGGCTAAATAGGGCCCAGGCCCAGCAGGTCCTGGGACAAAGGGGAGGTAAGGCCGATAACACTCCTGAGGTCTCTCTTCATCCCTCTGGGTCAGGGACCACCCCCCCACCCCCGGGGCCAATGCTTGAACTCAGAGACCCAGCTTAGTCAAGGAAGAGTTGGCTGCAGAGGGAGTGCATTCAGGGAAAGATGCAGAGAACAAGGGGCACTCTGGCGGGAGATGGGGGGGGCAGATGGAGCCTGGGGGCAGGATGGTGCTTTGAGGGTGACAAGGGAGGAAAGGGACCCTGGGGGAGGGGACCAGGCAGGAAATGGAGCCTGGGGGGTGGTGGTTAGGGAAGAGGTGGAGCCTGGGGCAAGGACTAAGGAGGAGATGTGGGATCCTGGGTGGAGGCAGGGGAGGGAACAACTTCTGGAGAGTGCCCCTCCCCCTTTTCCAAAGCAGTGAGTGAGAGGAGCACAGACCCTCAGGCAGGCTCTCTGGGAAGGATCATGGCTCTGCTAGCCAGTGAGCATCTGACCTGCCTGTGCCTCGGTTTCTTTATCTGAGACATGGGCTGATTCTGTCCACCTGACAGAGCCTTGTGAGGACCAATGAAATCTTCTGTGTCAGGGATTAGACATGCCAGCCATAGGACACTGCTGACCACGTGTGGGTCACATACATATCTTGGAGCCTAGGCCTGCTTGGGGCCCAGAACACCCCCCTCCTCCTTCCTCAGCTCACCTGGCAGCCCCTTCTTGGCTGTGCCCCTGGGGTGTCATGCACTCCCTAGTGCTCCTGATGAAGTCAGCCACAGGCACATTGTCTGTCCCCACCTGCCTTGAGGCTCCCGCCCCTCAGTGGTCCTGGCACCTGGGACCCTGACCAATCCTCCAGCACCTAGCACTATCAGCCAGCATTTTCTGGACACTTACTGTGGGCCTGGACTCTTTACATGGAGGAGCTCAGTTCCCCTCTGAAGGTAGGTAAAGTTGGCAGCCCCATTTAACAGATGTTGAGAAGGAGGTACAGAAGGGCTAAGGACGTTGCCAAGGTCGCAGAGCGACTGGTGAGGCATTCTCTCACTGACTCGGGTATTAGATGGACCCCAGGATTCCAGTCCCCCTGCCCAGATGACCTCATGGCTGTGCCCACTCAACCTTGGAGCACTCCTGGTTGGAAGTGGTGTGGACTGACCTCTACCCACGTGGAGTCTGAAAAGACCAGCAGAGCTCAGGATGAAAAGCCTTCCCCTTCCCTCCCCTACTATCCACTGGGGGTTCCAAGGAGTCCCGGGGTCCCCAAGGAAGCTCATGTCCTTGGACCTGCATGGAGCCCGGAGGGCAGAACCCACTGGGCAAAGCTGAAAGAGCCCCAGGCCTGGCAGTGGTCAGCAACCGTGCATATCCCATGCAGCGCTGCATACCTGGGGTGTAGTCATATCCTTTGCTGTGGGGCTTGGCTAGTCCTCGATGCTTAGAGGGCTTCCAGCACTGCAACATAATGACCTACTTGTTTATGCCAGGCACTTCCCTTTAACCTCCCCCCAGTCCTCTCAGAGAGATATTACTGTACCTAGTTCTACTGAGAAACAAAGATCAGAGAGCTTAGGTGACTTGTTTGAGGCTGCACAGCATCGGTCTCTTTCCCTTCCTCGTCTCAGCCCCATTTCCCTACTGGTGCTACCTAGATCCACCTCCTAAATATATGACTTAAACTTGGCCCTTATCTCAGGACCAGCCTGCCCCAAGACACCCAGCAAATGTCTCAATCAAGAGAGACCCGTCTTTGTCTTCATGAAGGCAGCTAACATTGCAATGGCCATGTGATGTTGGCTAACAGAATGCTAACCTTTCTTTCCAGGGGACCTGGTCATTCTTTTCCGTCCTGGCTGGGGCTAAGCCAAGACACTCCAGAACTCTGCCTGCAGCCTGTGTAAGGGAATGGCACTTCGGAAGTAATTGTGAAGCACCTGCCGTGTGCTAGGGCCACACCCCCCTGTTTGATAGGGGGTGAGAAAAGGGTGATGCCCTCTGCGATGGCCACAGAACCATCTGGGAGTGATGGGGTGACTCTTGAGGAGGGGCTGGGCCTGCAGGGGCCCCTCTGCTACCTACTGGCAGCAGAGCACCATACACGGAGCTAATTTCAACACGTTTCTGGAAGGCTCTGCCCCACAAACCACTGGACTCAAGGCAAAGTCAAGAGGATTAGAGCCGGGGAAATGGGGGCAGAGGACACTCACCCTGTGCGACGTGCCTCTCTCTGCAGAAGCTCTATCAGGCTGTTTTCCCTGTGGCACCCAGGAGTGGAGCTCTGCCCCAGCCCCCTCCGTGGAGCTATTATCTGCCTCCACTTCTTCCTCACCTGGAGAAATCTTCCTGATCCCAGTGCCCGCAGCTCCTATCCCTGCTCGCACACCTCCGCAGCTCCTAGCCAATGCAGGACGGAGCCTGTGCTGTTTGCTACATATGGCTCTCAGACCCCATGCCTCGTCTCCTGCTGACCTGCGGGCTTTTGCCTTGTTCCCTGTCTCGCATCTGGCAAACTCTTCGGCACCCACTCAGTTCTGCTCCTCTCCACCTCAGACCATGTCCTTTCCTGCGACCCCCTTCTTGCCGGTCCAACCTCCTTGCTCCATCATTTCGAGGGGCTTGCAGAATTGGGCCTGGCATTCAGGTATCCCTGATTTAGCCTCTGCCCCTCCACCCCTCCCAGGCTCCTCTTTCTCCCTGCCTTATGTACCTAGTACTGAGGCACTTAGAATTTCCAGAATGTGCCTCCTTACCTTCTTCCATCCTGCCTTGGTACACACTTTTGGCCCTTTAGTGACCCAAAGGTCACTTCAGTGTTTCTAGTCTCAGGGATGCCAGTGTTGGGAAAGGGTTACTCAACGCTGCCCTGGCTGAGCCCCGGGCTGAGCCCCGAATTTGGGCCAGAGCTACTCGCCCTCCACCAGTGAAGTCCACTCTCAAGAGCTGGTCCTCCACACGCCTCAGGGATGACCCTGCATTCTGGTAGGTGCACAGGGTAAGGTGAGAGGAGAGGCCCACAGTCCACCCTGGGGACAGGTCAGAGCAGAGAGCCGAGGCTTCTGACTATCTGCAGCATCCCTGAAGACACCCTGGGGTGATCCATGGAAGGCCCCCAGGTATGTGGGAAAGGGCACTTTGAGGCTGAGCCGTTGGTTGGGGCCAAATTGCAGGCAGGGTCTTCCAATGGCAAGTTGGCCTCAAGTTCAAAGATATGGTCAACAAAGGGAAATTCCTGATTCTAAGAAAAGAGCTTGGAGTGAATTAAAATGGCAGGGCTACTTTTGCAAAGGCAAAAAACCTAAGCCAACAAAACCCAGGACAACCCAGAATCCATGAGAAGCAGCATAGCATTGTGGTTGAGAGCAGGAATTTTGGAGCAAGACTACATAGGTTCCAGTCCTTATGTGCTGTGTGACCTTACCTAGGTCATCTACCCTCTCTGTGGCATGATTCCTTCAAAGCTGCAAAACAAAAATAACAGTGGTACCTACCTCATGGTTGGTTCACGTGAGGGATTAAATGATGTAAAACCTGTTCCAAACACTTGTTTAGAGGAGTGCTGTGGTAAGTATTTTATTATCAACTAGGGAATGGATGGATAAAGTGTGGTCCATTCATACTACAGAATATTATACAACAGAGGCGCCTGGGTGACTCAGTGGTTGAATGTCTGCCTTTGGCTCAGGGCGTGATCCCGGGGTCCCGGGATCAAGTCCCACATCAGACTCCCCCCAGGGGGCCTGCTTCTCCTTCTGCCTGTGTCTCTGCCTCCCTTTCTGTGTCTCTCATGAATAAATAAATAAATTCTTAATGCAAAAAAAGAATACAACATTTAAACAGAATGAACCAGATCTATATCATCCATAGAGATAGGTATTTAGAGTTTGGGTGAAAAAAGAATGTTGCAAATTAATATATACTTCCAACTACATGCCCCACTTTTGTGAGAACATATATATATTACATGTAAATTCATAGGAACTGATGAAGCTAATGTATACGTTAATTAAGAAGAGGTCTGGAAGGATGTGAAATATGCCTGTGTTTGTGGTGGTTTGGGGGAGGTAAAGATGACATCTGGGGAGGGCACTTGCAATAGGGGGTGGTGGGCATGCAGGACTTACCTTCTCTGCAGTGTTCAAAAGGAGAGTGTAATTACTTGTATAATGACAACTGAATTTATAGAAAGAAATTGTCAGGACCACAGGGTGTGAGGTTATGGTCCAGCGGGGGGATGGGGGGGTGGGGGTGGGCCAGCATGGCCTGGTAGAGCAGGGAATGCACCAGTATCTCTGTGAGGAAATATCTAGTTCAAAAAAAGCATTTCTGTGTTGTGAATAGTGTAATATTTGGGGTTTTTTTAGTGTAATATTTGGAAAAAGAAAGGAAATCAGTGACTTTTCTTGTAATGGAAGCAACAGGAAATACAGCTATACAAAACCCTTTGGGCAGCGGGGCTTGGATTTGAAAAGACAGAGGGGCACCTGGGTGGCTCATTCGGTTAAGCATCCAACTCTTGATTTCAGCTCAGGTCATGATCTCGGGGTTGTGAGAGCAGCCCGAGTCCGGCTCCATGCTCAGCAGAGGGTCTGCATGGGAGTCTCTCTCTCCCTCTGCCCCTCCCACTGCTGCCATGGATGCTTTCTCTGTCTCAAATAAATAAATCTTTTTTTTTTTTTTTTTTTTAAGAAAAGACTGAGATGTAGGTAGGGGGGACGGGTGGGGGGCAGCTTTGTCCTGGCGTGCAGTGTCACTCTGATCCTCACACTGCTTCTATGGAGTGGGGTCTTCCCCACCTAGTGCTGCAGACAACATGCATTGGGTGGGGAGTGAGTGTGCCAGGTCATACAGCAAGAGGCAGGTAGGACAGGGACTTGCATCCTGTCTGCAAATGTGCACAGACAGTGTTTCTACTGCACACTGTCTCTGTGCAAGGAAAGCCCAACGGCTTGGATATTAGGTGCCAGGAGTCCATGCCCATCTCTATCGCTAGCCTCCTTTTATTATTATTCACAATAATAAGCAGACCTTCGCTGTATTGAACACTTACGTGTGCAAGGAACGTGTGCAAGGAACCCTATGAGTGGCATCTCATAAATCTTGCAATAACCCTATGAGGCAGGCTGTGGTGGAGTGCCTACGGAAGTGGGCCCAAGCTCCTGTCCCTCCCTTTACATGTGATGCAGGCCCTCCCATCAAGGGGTGCAGTCCGCTCCTCCGCCCCCGACTCTCGGCTGGCCCGGGACCTGCTTTGGCTGATAGAATGTGGCAGAAATGATTGTGTTCTAGTTCGCAGCCTGGGTCTCAAGAGGCCCTGTGCACTTCCACTGCGGCTCTTGAAACCGCTCAGCTGCCTGTGACCAAGCCCAGGCTCACCTGCTGGAGGATGAGACCCATGTGGCCCAGTCACCTGTTGCCCCAGCTGACAGCCGTGTCACCAGGCATGTGAGTGAGTCACAGCTTAAGCCGAGCTACTAGCTCCCTGCCAAGGCATGAGCAATAAATGGTTGCTTTTTTAAAGCCTGTTTCGGAGTATTTGTTAGGCACTACTGGTGGTGACAATGCACGATGCAGGGTGGCTCAGCCCCCTTAGACTGATAAAGATGTTGGTCTCAGAGAGGTTGGGATGCCCTGAGTTTGGACCCCAGCCTGGATGGCCACACTGAACGGCTGATTTGCCTGGGGGTACGGATTTCTCCCTGTGTGGCTGTTTCATCTTCAGCATATTAAAATACTTCCTGTTTCCTGCCCTGCCTATTTCTCCTGTTGTACTTTGAGGCTCCAAGGAGAATTCACATGTAAAGAAGCTCTGGGAGACCCCATCCACCCCCTGCCCCCTCCTCAAATTTCCATCTTGGGAAGAGCTCCTGCTTGATTTGGTTCTGCAGGTCAGGCTGGCCCTAGGGAATCGAGTTGGCGGGAATACGGGACTTTACCGAGTAATTATAGGATTAGGCATCCCCCTCGAAATTAAATGCTACCTTTTTACCTTCCAGAGAAGAATCCCACCCCCCACCCGCTACCATGTAATTATCTGGTGAATTACTCTACGGAGGTCTCATGGTAATTATGCGAGGAGTCAGAAGCCAGCAGTTCTCCCAGTCATTACAACCGAGGAATTAGCTTTCATTGTGTAAGCCCGCCTGCTGCCGCGGCGGGGCCGGTGCCAGAGCGAGTGGTCCTCCGGTCCTCCGCCGAGCCTGCCTGCACCTTGCCTCCCAGTTGCACAAGAGCAGGCTTCATGCAGGAGAGGGGGACCCCAGTGCACAGCCCCCAGCCATCCAGGTGGATGGCTACCTTGAACATCCAGAATCACACGCTCACCTGTCACCGAAAGACAGCAGGGTATTAAGAGCACAGAGCTTGGGGGCATGCTACCTGGGTCTAGCCACCCACAAGTATGGTGCCTGCTTCCCGCCTCAGTTTCCTCACCTGTAATGTGGGGTAGCGGTCAGGATTAAATGAACAAATAGACACAGGGTAGTTTCAGGATTAAATGAACAAATAGGCATGAGACATAACATGAGACAAATAGTCTTGCAAGAACATCTAGCACAGAGTGGGTCCAAGGAAGCATTTGCTTCTAAGATGATGATGTGTGGGGCCAGAGGCTGGATCCCTGAAATGCTCAGCAGAGGCAGAGCATTTGGCAGAAAAGTGGGTCCAGAGCAGGTCATCAGTCAGGGCCAGGAGGGGTGGTACCGAGTGAGGTGATAACTGAGGCAAGAAGAGGATTTGGGGCTGGAAATGCTGCAGGTGGGGATTATGCCTGGAGCCGGCCTGTCACTTTCTCCATGTTGGTGTCTGGCTCATTCGGACCAGGAGGGACTGGATCCTCCCCTTTCCCAGCAGATCGTATGGCCAAATACCCAGAAGCCAGTCCCACGGAGAAAGAACGTAGGTGCGCCTGATTCACAGTGGTGGCAGCTCTCACGGTCAAGCAGGAAACCAGTCCTCAAAGGCAAGGAGCTGGAGAAGGGGACAAAGGAGAGTCTGAAATGTGGGTGGAGAGCCCTCTGCTCCCTTTGTATCTGGCTCACTCATGTAAGAGTCCCAGCTCCCGAGGTAATTTGCTGGTGGCCTTGGGCAACTGGCTTTGCCTCTCTGAACTCTGGGGCAAAAAAGCTATAAAACAGCCATGCTCACCTCTGATGGCTGTTGAGAGCGTTCAGGCTGCCGAGAGCATTCAGGCTGCTGACGTGTGTAATGGGCACACAGAGAAACTGCTCAGCCAATGCTGTGTAAAAACAAAATGAGCCAGGCATCTCCTCTCTCCATGGCCTTTGAGATATGACTCATTTCCTCTCCTCCTGGATGCAGCACTTCTGCAGGTTTTAGCTGAGACCAGCTGGGGCACCCCCATTTCCCAAATCCTTGGCCCTGGAGGAGTGGCTGCCTCCAGCTCCACAGGACCAGGGCTGACAAAGCCTGGCTGTGGAACGGACAATAAGAACCTGGTTTCTCTTCATTCTTTTGGCCACAGGCATCACGGCCACCCCCCATCCCCCACACCTCCCCACACACACAATGGATGTCTGGTGGTGGGGGCCTCAGCCTTGTGGTAGCCTCATGTACAACTGAGCAACTCTAGCTACAGGATTTGGTCCCAAAATGTGCTTTTGAACACGGAGTAACAAAGGCCTATCGGTCATCTAAGACCAGGTTCTTTTCCAAGGCTGGGGATCCTCCAACCATACTGTAAGTGACACTCGAAAACCTCAGAGATTTTGTCTGGCTGTGTTTCTAACTGGTGGTGTCCTCTGATTCCTGCCAATACACTATTCACATCTCTTGCTACACACACCCTGTCCTTTCTGCCTTGGGGCCCTATGGCTGCCTGGGGAGCTCTTGCACATCTTTCTTGGAGCACTGATGGCTCTGGCTTGTCTCTCTACTCCTCTGCCAGGCTCTCCCCAGTCTGCCAGCATTGCTTTGTGTCTCAGCCTCTTCCAGGAGCGGCCCCCTCCCCCTCTATCTCCTCACCTGTCAATCTTGTTCCTCTGCTCTCCCCGGAGCAGGGACTCCTTCTGAGCTTGCCGCCCTGCGGTCTGCGAATGGCAGTCGGAGGTCCCCCGCTGAGCCTTGTTCCTTTTCAACCCACTCTCCCCTCCATCGCTTCATCATTCTAGTCAGGCCCGAGACATGGACCGAATGAGGCAGGGCTCAATTCGAGCTTGGTACAAAGAGTATTTTGATGTTTTCATTTCTTTCTAGTTCAATACTTCCAGAAAACACATAGATTTGGCGCTGCTTCCAACAGGCTCTCTAACTACTTTTTTAAACTTTGTGCTGGCTAAAAAGTGAGGTGCAGTGTGATTGATGGTAGGACCCTGGGGTGGGGATGCAGCTCTGCCCAAGGGGCTGGCTAATTCTAGCCCTCAGATTCTTCCTCTCCCCCTTCTGCCTCGAGGTGTTCCCCACTCAGGCAAATGAACTAATGTTTCTGCCTGGAGAGTCCTGGCCAGGTCAGAGCCCAGAGCCCTCAGAGAACAAAGAAGCAAACCCAGGGACCTTTGTCCAAGCAGCAGCGGGAGGCTGGCCAGGAGCTCTCCTTGGTGCTGAAAGGGACTTCCCCAACCCTTCCCTTCCTGCTCCCCCTCCCCGCCCCCAAACACGAAGCAAGCAAATTCTAGCCTATCTGAAGTACTAATAGTCACTTTTTAAAATACAGCACACATTGGGTTCCTAACATGAGCTTTGTTTGTGCTAGGTACTTGGGACCTATCCTCAAAGGAGTAAACGGTGGCCACTGACTCCTAGGAACTCCTAGGCTGGTAAGGATGTTCAGCAATCCGAGAACAGCATGAGATGTGCTATGATTGAGGAATGACTGGGTTATGGGGGAGAATGTCAAAAGAATGTCTAGCCCAGATTTGGGGGGTCAGAGAAGGCTTCTTGGGGGAAGTAATATCTCAATTGAGCTCTAGTGGTGACCAGTTTTTAGCCAAGTGAGGGCAGAAACTAAAGAGGGTTCCACACAGAAGGAATGACATATTCAAAGGCATAAGAAAGGGTGCAGTGGTTCCAGAGCTTGGGCTCGAGGACCATTTCCACCACTAACTAGTTGTGCAACCTTAGGCAAATTACTTACCTTTCTGTGTTTTAGTTTTCCATCCTACAAAATATAATACAAAAAAAATACCCTTTTATAGGGTTGTTGTGAGGATTAAATGCTTTTAATAAATGCTGAGTGCTCAGAACTATGGCTGGGATATAGCAAATAGCAATGAAGTTTGTGCTGACTGGTGTAAAGGTTAAGTTGAGGGAAATACAGTGGCTGGGAGCATGCGCTACTTGGCAGTGGGTGGGGGAGCAGTGAGGTCTGGGTTTGCAGAGGTGGCAAAGCCAGCGGAGTAGGAGGTTGGAAGCCATGCTGGGGGCTAGGTTTCACTCTCAGTGCAGTTGGGACCATCATCAAAGGGTTGGCTGTGTGGAGAATGGGCTGGGTGGGAGACCCTAAAAATAAATATAGTGTGTGTGTTTCAAGGGGTTGGGTGGGGGGTGGTTGGGGAGGTGTCCCTCTCATCCAGACAGGAGCAGACATGTGGGGTGAGAAGCGGGGATGGGCTGAGACCATCCCCACATGTCCAGTTTTGGTGACGGGTGGATGATGGGGACATGTATCATAATTATGGTCATACATCTTTTGAAAGGCAGTCTGGATTTTTTATATCCTTTTTTTTTTCTTGATTCTCCTTCCCCCACAATAGGTTTTCCAGAAGAAAGCCCATGTCAACAACCCAGTAGGTAGCCTTCTGTATTTTTCTTTTGTGTTAATAAAATCCTATACAGACATATAGAGCTCTATGTATGTGCTCACAGAGCATTTTGGCCATTGTTTTATAAAAATGGGATCATATTATACATACTTATCTTCAAATTGCTTTTCTTATTCAACAATACTGTATAGAAATCCCTTTAAGTCTATTGGTGGAGAGTTAATTAAATTTTTTCATAGGTTGCCTAATATTCTATGGCTGTACTGACCAGGGTGCCACTGGCCGCTTTTCCCTTCTCACCCACCGGCAGTCCACCTCCCGGTTTCCACCCCGATCCTCGGGCATCACTGAGTTCCGGAACACGACATGCTGTTTCACACCTCCACGCCTTGGTGCAGCCTGTTCCCTTCGCCCAGTCTGATTCACACGGCTAACTCCTACTCATCTTCTCAAGATCCATCTGTAGCCTGTTCTCCATGAGAGCAGACCAGCGGGGTTGGGGTGGGGGTGGGGAGCACAAAGGTCAGGGGGCCAGAGAGTGGACAGTCACTGTGGGGCCTCCTAAGCAGGCAGTTTGGGCTTAGTCCTAGGGTGCGGGCGCTCCTGGAAGGTTTGAAGCAGGGGAATGACAAGTGTAAAGAAGCCACTTTGCTGGCTAGGGACCTGAAACTTGTGGAGAGCTGCCTTCGAGGCACAGCACCCTAGACCTTCCCTCCCCTCTCCCCTGAATGTCCCAATCTACCTCCTCCCTCCTGGTCCACACACCAGCCATTTACTTGTCCTCCTGCAGCACTGTCAGGATGGGCCCTAGCTCCCTGCTCCCCTCTGCTTCCTGCTACTCCCTGGCTGGCGTTTCCCAGAGATGGGAGCTTCACAGCTGATCATTACAAGCAGCAGCAAGGAAGGAATACAATCATCAGCCTCCATGGTCGGAGTCACCAGGAAGGTTCTAGTTGGATCCAAGTGTGAAGCACTGTCTCTGTGCAGTCTCCCCACTTCCTCTCAGGCTAGCTCTGCTGCCTTCTGTACTTTATTTCTGAGGGCAGGCACTGTCCCCCACCCCCCACCCCCCACCCCCCGCGCCAGGCTTCCATTTTCGTGGCTCTGAGAATGGACAGTGACAGTGAAACAGGTAAAGTAGCCTCTCTAGGTTCCCAGAGTCCTGGAGGCCACCACTAGGGTCCTAGAAAGAGCCCTGTTTTGAGTCCATTCCCACCCATCCTGAGGTCAGAGGTGACACATCAGCAGTTTGCAGGTGAAGTTGTCCACCAAATGTGGTAATATGAAATGGAACAGGACCAAACTTTTAGCTCTAATGGTCCTATTTCACTTCTAAGGTTACCAGGCAGTTACAGCAGGCAGGATACTGGGTTTCTAATTGTAATACACATACAGGGTTTCCTTTTTCAATAACCGTATTTAAGTGAAGAAAACTCTTAAGGATGCACCCACAGAAGACCTGGTCGGAGGGGTGGCTCAGATCTGAGAAAGAGCACTTTAGGACACTCTAGCGGGGAGGGGAGTGCCAGTGGGTGGCTTGCCGGTCAAACACATTTTTTCTTCCTTACCCTGTTTTGAAAAGCTATTGAATTGTGTACATTCCCATCAAAATCCAAATTTTCCAGCTTTTTTGGGGGAAAAATCTGAAAACTGGGCAAAACTAGGTGTGAGCTCTTCCGGGAGGGGCTCGGTGGCTGGGAGCAGTGTCCCCTCGCCAGGGCACACGGAGTGGCAGTCCCTGGCAGCTCGGCTGACCCACCGTGGTGCTTGCTGTCCGCGTGGCCATCTGAGTCCCACAAAGGAGAGCTGGGTGTGGGTGGTGGGGGCAGGGCCACGGGCTGTGCCCTGCGCGGGCGGCAGCATCAGCACAAGAAGCCCCACACCAGAGGCTTCCATTTTCGGTAGTGGCGCAGCGTCGGCTGGCTGAGGTCCCCTCCTGTCCTCTGTCTGGGCCTCAGTTTCCCCGTGCACAGCGAGCGCACGCAGGTGTGGCGGGGCCCAGGGTTCGGGCCTTGAGCGCGCTCCTGCGTCGGGCCCTCGGGGGACGGCAGGGGGCGCTCCCGGCCCGCGGGAACGCGCTCCAGCCCCAGGACAAAGGCTGGGGAGCGGCGGGCAGGCGGGGGCTCGGCAGGGCCGCCCCAGCCCGGCCCGCACAGACCGCAGACCCGGTTCCCCTCTCCTCTCCCTGCCGGTCCTTTAGGTCCCCGCCCCCATTTCTCGGGGGCTCTCGGTCTCTCCCACTCCATCGGTTTTGCACCTCATACTCTCCACCCTGGGGCTCCAAGTGGCTCTGCCTACCTCATGTCTGTTGTCTGCGCCTTTGACTCAAGCGGGGTCCCGTGTCCTCGTGGCCCAGAGGTCGCGGGAGCTGTTCCTAGCGTCATGTCTCTGCTTGTTCTATCTTCTAGAGAGGTGGCCAGAGCCCTCCTTCCCAGTGGAGGTGGGCACAGCCTCAGCCTCCTGCTCCCAATGACTCTGGCTGGCATCTCCTGGAAACAGCCTCTGAGCAACCCTCCCGCTGTCCACAGTCTTCATGAAAGCATCCAGGCTTACCTGGATTTCCCTCTTCCCCAGCCAAGTCCCCAGAGTTGCCCAGGGACTGGATGAGAGGCAGGGAGCCGGGCACACCTGGTGCGCCCTTTGACTTAATTCTAACACACACACATTTTGGAGTGCCCGCGGCGCCGCGTGGGAATGGAAGCCCCTCAGACTCTGGGGTGAGGCCAAGGGACGCGAGTATACCCCTGCCAGCACCTCGAGGGCCCTTCCTGCCGAGGATTCTTCACCATCTCTGTCCCCCATTCTCCACCTGAATAATAAAAGAATAGGGCTCTATGACTTTTTCCAACTCTGACCATCTAGCTTCTAATGAAATGCACCTAAAGTCCCACCCTCCTGGTTACCACCTTTTAAAATCAGGTGCTTTTCTGCAGTTCTCAAGACAATGTGGTGGCGTAGGTATCAGCATGCCTGTTTCACAGATGAGGAAGACTGAGGCCCAGGCAACCTAAGGAGCCGGTACAAGGACACCAGCTTTGTCTGACTCAGCCTGGTGGCTCTCCACTGGGGAGGGGGCAAGACTGCTGTGCTAATGGCCAGAGAGGGCTCCAGACTCCAGCCC
The DNA here is from genome assembly GCF_011100685.1 of Canis lupus familiaris. Classification (NCBI taxonomy): domain Eukaryota; kingdom Metazoa; phylum Chordata; class Mammalia; order Carnivora; family Canidae; genus Canis; species Canis lupus. The sequence continues at coordinate 1,593,563 of NC_049241.1, read as the reverse complement.
TCAGGGGAGCCCTCCACTCCAGGGATCATAGAAGCCCCACATAGCTGCCTGCATCTGCTGTGCCATGCGTGATTCCATGCCTGAGAAGTCTTCCTTGCAATTGGGGTGAAAGATGATGCATGGTGTCAGCTAGGGTCCCCGAAAAGCAGCTGCCAAAATGATGGGATGAGAATTGCAAGGGATTTTTTTTTTTTTTTTTTTTTTTTTTTTTTTTGCCTGTGAAGAATTGAGGAGAGAAGGGGCAAGTGTGGGTACTCAGCTCTGGGAAAGTCTTGCCAGCCCAGCGGTGCCCTGTGTGGAGCAGAAGGACCAGGTCCTGGTACCACTGCCACACTCAGTTTCTGGCTCATGAAGAGTGTAGTGTCATCCTATGGCCTTGGTGGGTTCTGAAGGCAAAGAGCCTGGAGGCTGTCGACTCAGTGCTCCCCTCTGGACGTATTCTCCCTGGAAGGGGGAACCAAGCATACCTTACAGCTCTGTAGCTGGGACACTATTCCAGAAAGACCACAGGATCCGGAGCCAGCCAGATCTGCCACTGCCTAGCTGGGTGATCTCAGGCAAGTCTCTGAGGCCTTGATGGCCTCTCTACGAATGACCAGATGATTGCCTTGAGGGTCTGAGGTCCTGCAGCTAACCTGTCTGGCAGAAACTTGGCGGTAGATACATTGAAAGGGTAACTGCTTTTAGATGATCTTTCTTCCTCTGAAGCACTGGTGTATCCCCGCCCTTCTAGGCAGAGGACTGAGAAGACCCCAGATACAGCCCTGTACCTCTGTTGCCTTATCTGGAAAATGGGAGCAATAATAGCATTTCTTTCCTGGGCTCTTATATAGATCAGAATGTGCACTCAGCACACAGGACATAACCGTAACCAGTGGTGATTCCTCTTCTTCCTTCCCTTACTTATGTCTTCTAGCATTTGGTTGCTTATTACAACCAGGCACTAGCCAGGCAGGCGAGAGCTTATTTTATCTCCTGACCATCCTTAGAAATGAGGAGAAGCAGTACACTGATTTTACAGATGGGGAGACTGAGCACAGAGAGGTCAGGCGCCCTCCCCAAGGCTGCCAACTGGGACATGGCAGACGTGGATTTGAACCTGAGCTGTCAGGCTCGGCCCTGTCTGCTTGAGCTAGGATTATTGCTGCTGCTTTTGCTGTTGTGTGGGCTCCACAGGGATGAGGATGGGCACAGCACATGCAGAGATCCTGAGGCAGAAGCATTCCTGGCATTTCCAGAAACAGCAAGGAGGCCACTGGGGCCAGGTCACATGGGGCCTTCTAAGTAAGACATAGGAAGACCTTGGCTTTTGTTCAGAATGGCACCAGGGCCAATCGGGTGTTGTGTAGAGGAAAGGTGCTCTGACTTACTTTTTACTTTATTTTTTTAATAAAAAAAAATTTTTTTATTGGACGTCAATTTGCCAACATATAGCATAACACCCAGTGCTCATCCCGCCAAGTGCCCCCCTCAGTGCCTGTCATCCAGTCACCCCAACCCCCTGCCCACCTCCCTTTCCACTACTCCTTGTTCGTTTCCCAGAGTTAGGTGTCTCTCATGTTTTGTCTGATTTACATTTTAAAAGGATCCTTGTGGGTACTGTGTTGGCAGTTGGTTATAGAGGGGTCAATGGCAGCACCGGGGATAGCAGCCATGAGGCTGTTAGCAGTAATGCAGGCAAGAGAAGATGAGGGCTTGGTCCAGGGAGGTAGCAGTGGGGCTGAGCACAAGGGGCCAGATTCTGGTTAAAAGAGTCAGTTGAACCATGAAGCTTGAGGATTCAGTGCCTCACTGAATCTTGTTCATTGTTCTTCCTATTTGAGACTATGAAAGGCTCATGTGTGGTTGAACCGAAATTCTCATTCTTACTCACTCACTCCCCTGCTGGTCTAGCACATTCCCTTCTTTTCCCTTCTTCATCTTAAGTATACTGTTGACTTAAGTGTTAATTGTTTGTCTCTCCCACGAGAATATCAGCTCTGAAAAGACTTGGCCCTTGTCAAAATTGTTCACAACTATGTCCCTAGAGCCTAGACACAAACCCCCATTTGTTGAATGATTGTATCTATCCAGAGCTGACCTCTGCTCATGTAGGGATATGACATGGCACCTGCCCTCTGGGTGCTCCCAGGTGAATGGGAACCTGGATGTGGTCTGGCCGTGTTATCAGAGTTGGGATGGAGAACACATGGGGTTTTACCTGGGAGTGGGAAAGGATGTGGGCAAGACTTTCATCTTTTTAAGCAAGCAGGAAAGATTCCCTCCAGGGCTGCAAAGTCAGGAGATGCACAAAAATGAAGTGGCTGGCTGTGAGCTTACATGGAACAGTGGGTGTGGGACACATGGGGGAGCTCAGACCCTGTCCAGGGTGCCTTCAAATTACATCTTTATAACTGCTCGTGCAGATCTGTATGTGGCTGAACAAGGCCCTTGGGTCCCTGTTTTGTGCTTGCTGGTCTAAGCCTCTGCTGCCTTTTTGGTGTAGAGAGAAGCCCTGGGCTGGCACATGGCACACATTCACTCGGCAGTCCCCCAAACCAACTCTGCACGATCAACACTGTGAGTTACACTGGCCAGATGCAGGGTCTAAAACACAAGAGAGGTTGAAACAGCTCACTGAGTTTGCCCAGCAAAGAAGGAATCTGAGCTGATGGCTCTCTGAGTTCAGAAATCATGCTCCATCCACTTTATAGTGGTGCCCACACGTTGGCGCATGGATTCCCTCGCAGCCCTTCTTCATCAAGAGGCTGCGGAGGCACGCTGGGCCAGGGCTGGAGCCCATGCAAGCTGCCCTGCTTGCCCACTGGGCACTTTCCCAAGCTCTGGCCTGTGGAAGGCAGTCTTGGTTGCCGGCGAAGGCCCTTGGCACCTGTGTCTCACCACTCAGTTTCCGCAGATGGCTGCTCAGTGGGTCTGTGCCCACTATCCCGGCTAGCGAGGCACAAATCTCCAGCCTCAGAGGAGAGTCTCTGCAGGCCCCTTGTGCAGCACAAGGACCCCTGGCAGGCAGCACTTGCAAACACAGCAGCCCTGCAGGGCGGGCAACACCCCAGATGGCCTGAGTGCTGATACGCAGAAGGAATGCACGGCTTTTGTTTCCCCGGGATCAACCAGCTGCTGCACGGAGGACACTGGAGCCTGCAGGCTTCAGTTGGCCTTGGATCTGCCGCCTAGGCTTGGGCAGCCTTCACGGAGTCACTTAATGTCTCTGGGCCTCAGTGTCCTCATCTGTGAAATGAAGAAGGGGTTTGGCTGACCAGCTCTGAGATGAACCTCTGGCTCTGACATTCTGACCCCATCCTTTCCCTTGTACTGGTTTCACTGGTCCTCTTGTGTGTGTGTGTGTGTGTGTGTATACAGAGAGAATATATATATATATACACACACACACACATATATATTCATTCTTTTTGTTACCACATCAGAATGAAATTAGCAACATTTAGCAATTAATGCATTTTCTCCCCAAGACTCAACTCTTAAACAAAATTCTGAGTGTTTGACTTTCATTTTAAATAGGTGGCTGTCAGGAGGAATTACATGGCTCCTAAAGACACGCACAGACATTATAATTAAAGAGATGCCAATCTTGACAGGTAGTAGGAGAGAAGAGGGCTGTGACAGTGAGAACAGAGAAGGCAAGAGGGATCTCGGGGCCCAGTGGGATAAGACGATAAGCCAGCCAAGTGTCCCTATCAGGGTGGAGAGCTTAGTTTCAGCATCAGCACCCAGATACCCACTGCTAAGAAAAAACGATAATGACACTGGGCTTGGGCACCTTAGTGTTTTTGAAGCGATTTCATGACTCCCTTCAGGATCCCACGATGTTCCAGAAAGGCAGATTTTATTAATCCCATTTCACAGGCTTAAAAACTAAGACCCCAATGGTCAGAGTCCTTTTTTCTCCTTATTTCAGCCACAGCGAGGTACTCTAAACCCCAGACTGGATCTTCAGGATCCAGGTTGAGTCCCAGCGCCGACTCCCTTCAACTGCAGCCAAAGCCGCTCCCGTCTAAGGTAGACGGACTGTGAGGGCAGCGGGGGAGGCGCAAACTCCTCTCTTGCTGGAGGGAGACTCACAGCCCAGGGCTACCTGGCCTGAGGGGTGGTGGGGAGACCCCGGGCCCAAGGGGATCGCCTTGGCGATCAAGGAGTTCAAGGCGTGTGAACTCTGGAGAAAAGGGGAGATGGCAGGTGGGGAACACCCTCCAGAGCGGATCTGGACTCCAGGTGAGTGCCAGGTGGGCGCGGCCTCCTTCCCAGAAGGTGCTTTCCCACAGACCTGTGCTCCTCTGCATCTCGATTCCTGGGCCCTGGGCCGACCTGCCTTCTGCCTGCGGCAGGTGCCCGAGGGGCGTTGGTTGAGGGGCAGCCTGGACTGCGCCCCGTGTGGCTTCCGTAGGTTCTTTCCCTGCGCACCTCACCTGGCCTCCTGGGGGGCTGGCGCTGGGTGAGATCACGTGGCTAAAGGGGCTCTGGCCCAGGACCCCAGCCGAGGTGAGCTTCCTTCCCCCTTCCTCGGAGTCTACCCTCTTCCCTCCAGCTGGGCCGCCTTCCCCGCCCTGCCCCCATCGTGGGCTCCCCCTCTGACAGGCACCTCATTAGCAGAATCTCTGTAAATAACGCCAACCAGTTAGAGTTACAACAAGGTAGCTCATTAAAGGCGCTCTGCTTGTCTCACTTCCCAATTAGTGTTTCTGCGGGTGCAGCCGCCAGGACTGCGTGTGACAGGGCACCCTTGGCGAGCGGGGTGGGGGGCGGGGGCTGCCCTGGATCTCCCCCAGGGAGCGGGATCGACAGCCCCAGGACTAGGTAAGGTGGCCCCCTCCCTGGCGGCCCGGGGGCCCTGGGTAGTGAGCCTCGAAGAGAAGCGGGAGAGGCAGGCACCGGCACCCCCGCGGGGCAGGGCGCTGCTGCTGTGGGCACCAGCTGTGGGTGCACACCGGGTCGTCCGGGCTGGGCAGTGTGTCCCCACCCTGACCCTTCTATGGTTCCTCTCCCCTGCAGCACGCTTGGTTCTAGATTTTCACCCGATTGCTCCATCAAACACTTACCTGTCCCGGGCGGGCCCTTCTTCTTAGAGTCTTCTTCCCTTCCTCTGGGGACAAACTCAGACTTTTTTCCCATAAGAACTTCTGGGGAAAACACTCTTCTCCTGGGGGTGCCGAAGTCACTGGTGACAACAACGGGAGGGATTTCAGGCTAGAAAGGAAGAGAGCGTGTCAGAAGACGCTGATGGATGCAGGGGTGATGGTGTCCCCAAGGCAAGTCTACTGGGTTGCAGTTTTTAGCCACTTTTTTTTTTCTTTTTACATGAAGAAATAGGCTCAGAGAGGTTCATCCATTTGCCCCAGATCACACAGCTGTAGTCTAGAGCCTGTCTTGGGAGCTGGGGTCTCATGCCAGACCAACACGCAAGGGTTAGTGGGGGCAGAGGGAGCCTCCACTGCCCCTGCTGCCCTGCTGCAGGCGAGCGCAGCCCAACCCCGCCTCCGTCTTTTCTCCAGCTAGGTTTCTCTCCACCTGTTCACACTCCCTTCCGTTTTCACTTTGGGAAGGAACCCGCTCCCAATTTCTCTCCCTCTTGCGGGATGGGATCGATAGTTTTAGCTGGGCAAGGCGGAAAATGAAATTTACATTCAATGGTTTCCATGGCAACCACAGCCTGGCCCAGCTTCTGCTCTTGGGGCACTGTCTTCTGAGAAGAGCCAGGTATCAAAACCTCAGCTCCCGGAGAATGCGGCAAGGGTTTTAAACAGAACTAGAAAAGGCTCGAGCCCCCTTGACTACCACTTTCGCTGCCTGTGTATGATATGGGGGGAAGGAAGAGGAGCCCGCCTTTCCCCCAGTATATCAGAGGATCAAATTGCTTGTAACACTGTCTTCGACATCACCAGGCTAACATTTTGAAGGCTCTGCTACATGCCAGGCTTTGTGCTAAGTGCTAATGCATTATCTCCTTTCGTCATTGCTTCGACCCTACAAGGTAGGTACTGCTGTTATCCCAATTTGCAGATGAGGAAATTGAGCTGAGGGAATATTATAAACTCTGCTCAATGGCTCAAAGAGTCAGAGCCCCCAGACCCTTGTGGTCTTAAGTGTTCTGCAACGGGAGAGCGGCATTCAGAGCTCATGCTGGGGACCCAGAGGTGAGCCAAACCCACTTTCTGCTCCTCTGTGGTCTATAGAGAGGGCTGCAGCATCAAGGTGGAGAACTTAGGTCTACCCTGGTAGCCTGGGTTCCCTTGAACTGTGACTTAGTCTTCAGCCCTGAACTAGGGATCCCTCTTAGGGATGGTGATGGGTTAAATAAACTAAAAACCCGTGAAGCACTCTGGGTAGTACCTGTCACATGGTCAGTGCTCAGTGTTAGTAACTGTCAGATTTGCCACTAGGGTGGCAGACAGACCAGGGGGAGTTAGCCACTGCCACACAGGGTCAACGTGTTCTGGAGAGATGGAGAAAAGCCCAGGGCTGTGAGGACCCCAAAGAGGTGGCTCACCAGGTCTGAGGTCAGGGGGGCTTCGTGGAGGAGACATGCTGTGGGGAAGGACATTTGCAGCAGAGAGATTGGTAGGAGGAAGGAGGCCATGCGGTGTATTGGTCAGGAAGGGTGACAATGTGTCATTCCTCATCATCCCTGCCCACTCAGCGCCTATTTCTCTTCCATCTATTTCAGCTTTCCTTTTGAAGTCTGCTTTTCTCTCATTCTCAGTCTATAGGGTTCTGGAGGGACTGACTCGGCCCCCAAGGTCCACATATGGGCACGCGACTCAGTCCTAACCAGAGACCCGCGTCTCCCTAGCTATAGTGTTTGGTTGGGAGGTGGCCAACGGCTCAAGGAAAGCCAATTACAGTCAATGCATGTCAGATCTGAGATCTTTGCTGGCGCGCTGTGGTGACAAAGACTCCTTCCATGGGGGTAGCTAAGCTGGTGAAATGCAAATTTGAAGCTGTTAGGGGCTGCGTTTGCCACCACAAAGGGAGAGCCTACCTGAAAATGAAGCCAACACAGAAAAGTGTAGCCTAAAAGTGATAAGAGATGGATTCCTGGCAGTATTCCTTGATCTAGCTGTGCCTGAAGTCCCAAGGCTTTTCTGGCACATAAGCCAATAGAGTTTCTTTTCATTTAAGGCTATGTGACATGGCATTGTGCCTTTTGCCATCACAAGCCTCCTCCTTAATCCATGGCTGGTGACAAGCAATGGAATGAGAGGATGGCAGGTGCCAGGTCATAAAGTCCTAAATGCCATACTGCAGAACTGAAGCTTGAAGCGGATGGGAGCCATTGATCAAAAGCAGAGTGTTGATAGGATCAGTCTGGGTTTTTTTTTTTTTTTAAGATTTATTCATTTATTAGAGAGAGAGAAGGGAGGGGAGGGACAGAGGGAGAGAGAGTTTTATTTTATTTATTTATTTATTTTTTTTAAAGATTTTATTTATTTATTCATGATAGTCACAGAGAGAGAGAGAGAGAGAGAGAGAGAGAGAGAGAGGCAGAGACACAGGCAGAGGGAGAAGCGGGCTCCATGCAGGGAGCCTGACGTGGGATTCGATCCCGGGTCTCCAGGATCGCGCCCTGGGCCAAAGGCAGGCGCCAAACCGCTGCGCCACCCAGGGATCCCGGAGAGAGAGTTTTAAATGGACTCCCCACTGAGCCTGGAGCCCGATGTGGGGCTTGATTTCATGACCCTTAGATCACTACCTGAGTCGAAACCAAGAGCCAGATGCTTAATGGACTGTGCCACCCAGATGCCCCTAGTTTGGGCTTTTGAAAGATTCTCCGGCAGCAGTGTACCATAGCAGCTTGGACCAGGCTGGTGAGGTAGAAGCTGGGTCTGACCTAAGGCAGGATATGTTAGTTCCTTATCATTGCTGAAGTAAATCATCACAAACTCAGTGGATTGAAACAATGCAGATTTATTATCTCACAGTTCTGGAAGTCAGGGGTTTGAAATGGGTCTCACTGAGCCGAAATCAAGGTGTCAGCATTCTTTCTAGGGAGGAATCTGTTTCTTTGCCTTTTCCAGCTCCCAGAGGCTACTTGCATGTCTTGGTGTGTGGCCTCTTCCTTCATTTTGAAAGCTCCAGCCTCCACTTCTGTAATTTCATAACCTTCTCTGACCCTGACCTCTGTGCCTCACTGTTATAAAGACGTGATGACGCTGAGTGCACCTGGGTGAACACACTCCCACCTTCAGATCCTTAACTTAATTACACCTGCAGTGTCAGGTCACATTCCCAGGTTCTGGAGATTGAGACATGGACATCTTTGGGATCATTACCCAGCCTACCACAGGCGAGGCAGTGGGGATGGAGGGGAGCGATAGAGCAGACATGTCAAGGGGGCCAGCACCCCTTGGGCGTACGGGTATGGGTGGCGAGGGAGAGCCCATCATTTCCCAGGGCATCCATGGTGGCCCCCATCTGTGGGTGTTGGATGTTTCCGATGGTCTCCGGCAGCCTGTACACAGGCACAGGGAACACAGGCAGACAGATGAGTCAAGTGTGACTAGACTCTGCCAGAGAGGGGGTACAATGGCTTGATTTGGGGCAGCAGCAAGAGAGGGGTTGATGTCATCAATTCTAGAATGTAAGCAGGGAAAGAGGACAGTGAAGACAGAACTAGCAGGTAAGAGGGTGGAGTCAGTGGCAGACGGAGCTCACGTCTGCTGAGTGCTGGCCGTGTGCTGGCCCTGCTGTGAGCTGAGCCCACATGCACTCTCTCTTCTTAGTGGCCCTGCCTTCTGCCCATCACACAGCTCCACTCCAGGGGTCTGTTGGGAGCCTCAGAATCAACAGGCACCAGACCCAGCTCCAGCCTCTCCCCCACTGTTCCCTCTGCAGCTTTCCTCGTCCACAGAGGCTTGGGCCGGACGCTGGGTGTCCTTCCTGGTCCCTGTCCTTCTCTCACATTCCCACACCTGGAGCCTATCGCCTCCTCCTTCAATATCCTGGGGGAATTGGACCACTTCTGGACCTCTACTTAGGACCAGGTGACATTGCATCTTGCCTGGATTGTCACAGCAGTCTCCTGAGGGGTGTCTTCTCCCCTCCATCTGTGCCCTATACATCCTTCCTCTGCTCCAAATCCTCAAGAATCTCACCTCACTTGGAGTAAAAAGCTGGACCTGACACTGGCCCCAAAACCCAGCAGGCTTGGGCTCCAGTTATTGCTCGGCATGTTCTCCCCATCTCTCCCTCCTGACCCCACCCCAGCCACTGTGGCTTCTTTCTTTTCCACAGATGTGCCAGTCTCCTGTCAACCTCAGGGCCTTTGCATCTGCCTGGGACTTTCTTCCTCCAGACATCTGTATAACTTGCTTCTTCTGCTATGTAGGCTTGGACTCAAATGTTACCCTTGCAGTGAAGCCTTTGCTGAGCATCCTGTATAAACCGCTAGCCCTCTCCTGCACCGCCCCAGCAGAGAGGACTGGCTCCACCATGACATGCATCCGCAGAGGCCACACAGGTACAGGGTTGAACCGTGCCCTACAAGAGATGGCCCATGGTCCTAAAACACAGGAGGATGAGGCTGGGATTGCTACCAAGAGAACTTCTTCCCTGGAAGTTTGTATTGTCTCCCGGTCCCCCTGGTGTGTGGGGCCCCATCAGAACAGTGTTGCAGAATGTAAAAGCACTCAGCTGAGGTGAAGATGTGGCTCTTCAGAGAGGAGTGTCCCACATTTCACACTGAGGCCGTCAGGCCCCTGGTTTTGGTGTCAGGGTTTTGTACAGGGTAAGGCCCTAGGGATCTGGTTCTTTCAGTGCCTCTTCTTTTTGCTGCATGTAGGTCACAGCCTGTCTGGATCTAAAACTGGCCTGGTGTCTCTACCGGGTGACCCAGTGAGGCCTTGCTGGGTGTGTTTAGCAATCACATTGTCACTCTATGCATTTTAATTGTTATGTTTTATTAACCTCCCTCCATGAGGGCAGAGGTTTTGGTCTCTTTTTATATGGCTTTATGCCGTTCCTCGACCTGGGGCTGGGGCACCATAGGCACTTAGTGAATATTTGTTGAGCGAATGAAGTGAAGTCATTATCAGGGCCATTTTGCAGATAAGGAAACTGAGGCACAGAAAGGTCACAGCCAGTCAGGGGCAGAGGTGGGTTGCAAGCCTAGTTCCAGAACCCGAGCCTTCAGGCTCCTTGGTTCACAGCTCCCTGTTGGTGGGGCATTTCTGGAAAGGTTGGAGGAACGGGTATGGCAAAGCCATGAAGAAAGCACTCTGAAAGAACTGGGATTCAGACCCCGGGTTTAGTGGTGCTGACCCTAAGGGTGTGGCAAGGGTCTGGTGGCTGAGATGGAGGCCAGAGTGCTAGATGATGGGTGTCCACTTGGCTATTGAGTTCCTGGGTGGAGAAGAAGTCTCTGGGCTGGGGCCAGAACCTTCAGCAGAATGAATGAGGGCAGAGGGTGAAGGCCCCCAGGGAGGGACAGAGATGAGTGAGATTGTGACTCCTGGTTAGGTTGGTGCTTAGGAGCTCATTCTCTTTCTATGGCTCCTTAAATTAGCTATTGTAGGGCCAGGCAGAGGCTGGTAAGGTGGGCAGGGTGCCCTATCCACAGGGGTGCTGTTTCTCAGCTGATTCCAGGCAAGACTGCCATCTCAGTGTTTCAGACTTGGATTTTTCAAAAAAACGGAGAAGTCTGAATGTTTAATGTGAAATCTTCCATTTTCTTAACCTTAACAACAAAATCAATTTTACTCTTAATTTGTTGACTTGCACATCTGTTCACAGGGGATGGTCCCCTCCCTCTCTGGCCCGTGTGCCCAGTGTCTGCCTCTCCACCTCCCCAGCCCAGGGCAACCTTGGTCATTGGTTTCTACGTCTCCTTTCAGAGTGTTGTTAGCATGAATGAGCAGATATAAATATAAGCTCCATTCCTCTTTTATTACATAAAAGATGGTGTACGTGTGCTGCTCTGTGCTTATTTCACTGAGGAATAGCCAGGAGACCTTGTCCTGTTGATACCTGGAAAGCTGCTACTTTTCTTTCCCTCCAACAGCTGTATAGTATTCTTCTGTGTGGATGGATATGCCATTTAATGTAACCTGGTGGCTGTTACCTAGGGGTGAGTTTGCCCTGACAATGTCTGGAAACAGTTTTAATCGTCACTGACAGAACATGTGTGTGTATGTCCACACATGTGTACATGTATGCATGTGTATATGTGTGTGCATGTGCACATGTATATGTGTATATATGTCTATTTGCATGTGTGCATATGTCTATGTGTTTGTGTATATGGGTACATGTGTGCATGTGTATGGGTATACATGTGTGTATGCATATGCATAGGTGTGCATTGTGTGTTTGTGTGCAAGTGTTATTGTCATCTAGAGGTTAGAAGTCAGGGATGCTGCTAAACAGTCTATAATTCACAGGACAGCCCCATATACACAACAGAAAATTACCATGTCTAGGTATGGTTGGCAGGATCAAAATGGTAGAGTAAGATGATCCTGAGCTCATGTCTTACAGACACACCAAAACTTCAACTATATATGGAAAAACTATATCTGAGAATAAACTGAAGACTAGTAGAAGAGATTTTTCACAATTAAGGATATAAAGAAAAAATCACATGGAGGTAGGTAGGAGGGGCAGGGACACAATCTACTCAGGAGGGATATCACAACTGTAAAAGCTCTCCCTGAAGAACAAGGGGTCAAAGCCCCACATTAGGCACTCCAGTCCAGGGAATCTACACTGAAAAGATGAGCCCCCATAATGTCTGGCTGGGAAAACCAGTGGCACTTATGTCTGGGAGAGCTGAAGGGCAGTAGGAAAGGGAGACTTCACTCTTAAGGGATCTCACACTCTTACTTGCTCCAAGACCCAGCACAGAGGCAGCCGTTCAAAAAGCACCTGGATTATATGGAAAGGAGATTCACTGACTGATTTTAGGGTGTGTGCATGAGGGGCAGAGATCTTTTGGAATGTTCACCAGGGGTGCAAGAACTGGCAGGCAGTAGTTTTTTCAATCTCCCACCTAGCTGGCCTGGCTCCATTTCTGACACTCTCCATCTACCATACTATCACCACTTGCCTCATCATGGTATTCTTGTGTGGACTGGTGCAGCCCAAGTAGCCCCCATGCAACCACACCCTGTAGGTGGCTTCAAATGGTTCCACCCTGGGGAGCCAGCCCCATACACTATAGTGCCTGCAGCAGTGTTGGCTGGGCTTCTCAAACAGATGGGCCTGGGACTGCCCCACTCACTATAAGTCCACACCGACTGTGGCCCACCCACAACAGGAGAGTTCATGCATCCCACACAGGGGACACCTCTGGGGTGCCTGACTCAGGTGACCAAGGGAGTTCCACTACTGGGGTCCAAAGGACCTCTTCTACATAAAGCCACCCCTTCAAGACTGGAAGATGTAACTGATCTACCTAATCTATAGGAACAAACACAGAGAGTTAGGCAAAATGAGGAGACAGAAAAATAAATTCCAAATGAAAGAACAAGACAAAACCTCAGAAAATGTATTAAATGAAATGGAGACAAACAATGGACCTGAAAAAGAGTTTAAAGTGATGGTCATAAGGATACCCACCAGACTCAGAAGAATGGATGAACACAATGAAAATTTCAACAAAGAAATAGAAAAAAATATATATATATATATATAAAACAGAGCTAAAGAACTCAATAACTGAAAAAATACACTAGAGGAAATAACCAGCAGATTAGATGATGCAGAAGAATGGATCAGTGATCCGGAGAACAGTATAGGGGAAATCACATAATTGGAATTACAAAAAGGAAAAAGAATTTTAAAAATGAAGATAGTTTAAGGAACCTCTGGGACATCATCAAGTATACACATATTTGCATTCATTATAGGGGTTCCAGAAGGAGAAAAGGAGAGAAAGGAGCAGAAAACCTTTTTGAAGAATTAATGCCTGAAAACTTCCCTCACTTGATGAAGAAAATAGACATCCAAGTTCAGGAAGCACAGAGAGTCCCAAATAAGATGTACCCAAAGAGACTCACACTAAGACACATTATTATAAAAAACAACCTGAAAAGCAACAAGACAAAAACAACTAGTTACATACAAGGGAATGTTATAAGAGCTTTAGGTGATTTTTCAGCAGAAACTTTACAGGTCAAAAGAGAGTGGCATGATATAGTCAAAGTGCTGAAGGGAAAAAGAAACCCTGCAAACAAGAATACCCTACCTGGAAAAGTTATCACTTAGTATTGAAGGAGAGATAAAGAGTTTTATCTTTAAGACAAGCAGAAGCTAAAGGAGTTTATCACCACCAAAATGGCCTTCTAAGAAATGTTAAAGGGGCTTCTTTAAAAGGAAAAGAAAAAGTCATAACTAGAAATAAGAAAATTATCAATGAAAAAATATCTCATTAGCAGAGGTAAACATATAGTAAAGGGAGTCAACCACTTATAGAGCTAGTATGAAGGTTAAAAGACAAAAGTTCTAAAAGCATTTAGACCTACAATAATTAGTCAAGGGAAACACAAAATAATAAGATGTAAAATATTATGTAAAAGGCATAAAACACAGTGGTAGAGGAATAGTAAAAATGTAGTGTTTTTATAATGCACTTGAATACACACACACACACACACACACACACACAATGGAATGTTACTCAACCGTAAGAAAGAATGAGATTTTGCTATTTCAAACAACATGGATGGACCTAGAGGGCATCATGTTAAGTGAGATAAGCCAGACAGAGAAGGACAAATACTGTATTATTTCCCTTATGTGTGGAATCTAAAAAAACCAAAACAGATGAACAAACAAAATCAAGCAAGAACAGAATCATAGATGCAGAGAACACTCTCGTGGGTACCATGGGGGAAATGGGTGGGGGATGGGCAAAATGGGGGAAGAGGATTAAAGGTAAATACTTCCATTATAAAAGAAATAAGTCGCAGAAGGTAATGTGCAGCATAGAGAATATGGTTAATAATATCGCAGTGACTTTGTATGGTGGCAGATAGTAGCTAGATTTATACCGGTGATTCACTTTGTAATGTATATAAACGTTGGATCACTATGTTGTACACCTGAAACTAGTATGATATTGTACATCAATGACACGCTGATAAAACAATTATCTTGCTCTAAGTGTTAATAGTGCTGAGGTTTAAAAATACTGATTTGACCTATCTGGCATTGCCATATTTAGTAAATGATATTATGGGACATACTGTCTGTGTACTTATACTAAAAAGGCATTTATTGTTTATCTGAAATTCAAATTTAAAGGAGCATGATGCATTTTATCTGGCAACCCTGAACCCATCCCCTGTTGATGAAGGCATTGGCTGTCTACAGTCTTGCAGTATTACAAATAATGTAGCAGTGACAGTCACTGCATGTCTTATTTTGTTCATTGGCAAGTATATCATCTCTAGGATAAATTCCTTAAAGTGGAACCATTATATCAAAGATTAAAGGTTTTAGTTTTCTAACTTTTCAATTTTTGCCCAATTTCCTTTCGTTTGGATTCTATGAATTTACACTAACATCGGCAATGTATGAGAGTGTCCGTTTCACTGCAACATTGCAAATAGAGTGTATTGCTACACTTCAGGATTTTTGCCATTTTGATTAGTGGGAAATGTGAATATTTTCAAAACATTATGAGTAAATTCAAGTGGAAACTGCAAATATGAAAATCTAGCTAGATTCAGTCCATGGGAAATCAATTTGCTTGTCCACTGTATCCCTTTTATGTCCAATTTTCATTATAGCTATGTGAAGTGACACTTCCAGCCCAGAGAGGTGAATTAACCTGTCTGAGGTCACACAGCAGCTGCGTGGGAGAAGCAGTCTCTGATCTTCCAGCCACACTCACGGAGCCTTTGTACCAAGGTGATCTAAGATGGGCAGGGGAAGCCCGCGCTCTCCTTCCAAGCCTTTCCTGAAACTTCTCCTTGTCCCATTATTGATCACCCGTTTAGTTGGGCCGTTTGTCTAATGCACGTGGCATCAGCAGCAACTCTAGGCCAAGGGGGAGTGCAGAGGGACTTGTTGAAGGCTGGACGGTCATGTTTGACTCAGCTAATTGGTTAAATAGATTCTCCTACATGTGCAGCGTTGAGCTTTCTGCTTCGATAAGGCATAATATTAATTTTAATTAAATCTCTGAAGGCTTGGCCAGATATTTCCATTTTCTGAGCATGTCCCTTGATCGCGGAGTTTTATTCCCCTGAGGCGAGGCCACTGGGAAGAGCTGCCCTCCCCTAGGACTCTGAGTGCAGAGGAAACAGGTCAGAGGAAGAGGAGGTGTTGGGAGAGCAGTGGGGGGCGGGGGCGGGGGCGGGACAATACACAAGACCCAGGACCTACTATGTGCTGGGCCTGCGCTTGGGACTTTCCACATTTTGTTTAATTTAAAAACACAAAATGGAGATTTCAATCCCTGTTCTAGAGCTGTCGAAACCGTATCAGAAAATGAAGAGGTTTGTTCAGTTCAGGGGACTTAACTGCCTACTGTGGGGTCAGGATCTGCCTGACTCAAAGGTCACGGCGGTGACGTCTGCGGTTCGGGCCACTTGGCACCCACTCTTGTCCTCCGGGGCTGTGCTGTGACTTCCCTGTAGGGAACCACCTCTCCCCTCCCGGTGCAATTCTGCTCGAGCTGACCCAGCCCTGACCCTTCGGAGCTCGTCATCCTCAGCCAGGTGACCCCCTTGCCTGCTCCCGAGGTTTAATCTTGAGACTGGTTTTAACGGTTGGGGAAAAAGATCGCTGTCTTCCTGGGTGAGTCTGGAACTGGGGGAGGCCACCCTATGGAGAGTGATGCCCACCCTGCGGGAGAGAGAGCCCAAGAGACGGAGGAAGGCACGGGATAGTGTCCCGGAGCCCGAGATTCAGGCATGCCCGAAAGGAGGCTACCCCTGACATTTGGAGTTGTGTACGCCTGTAAAGTTTGCCTCTCTCTTTTCTCCTCCTCCCCCTCTCCTCCTTCCTCTTCTCTCCTTCTTGTATAAGCCATTTTGCGGAGCTTAAACACAACCAATCTGTTTCAACTTTGACTCCAGCTACTAAGGGGTGGAGCACGGTTAAGAGGAGCCTTTGGGTCAGCTGTCTTGGCTCCGGCCTCCTGCCCTACCTGCCCCTGGTTGGGGCTTGTCTCCCTGAGAGGGCCCAGTCCCTCCACTAGTCTGACCAGTGTTTTCACTGCTGGCTTCTCACTCGTGTGCACCTGCCCATGACAGGGCTCTGGCACTCACTTCCGTCCTCCTCTTTGTGCCGCCCGTCGGCTCAGGTTCTGAGCCCCTTGGTAGCTGATTCTCCCCGCTGCCTTTGGGCCCGGGCTCCTCTGCCCCAGAGGCTGGGGGTCACCGCATCCTGGAGCTTCGGCACTGAGCCCAGACCCCAGGCTGGGGAAGGCGGTCCAGCTGCCCAGAGACCCCAACGGTGGGAAGACATGGAATGCTCTCATGTGGGCGTGTGAACACACTGTACACACATGCACACGTGTCCTCTATACATCCATTTGTGGGTGTCCCTATAGGGAGAAGGCAGGAGGGCGCACTCAGAAAATGGTGGTGATTGACTGATTGCTCTGAGTGGTGACTTTTGCTTGCAGAGTATCCTTCCAAATGATGTAAGTTTTCTAAAATGAGCATGCATTATCTTTGCAAATTGAAGAATATAAATATCCATCATTTTGTGGCTTAAAAGTTAATTGCAAATGTAATACATGTGAACAATTGCAAAAAAAAAAGATAAAGAAATTTTCTTTCTTTCTTTTTTATAAAAAAAATTTCAAACAAAATATAATCAATACTCCCCAGAGCAAATGGAAGTGCTCATTTTATCCTAGCTCTTCCAAAACGAGATCCAATCAATTCTTATAATTTTTACCAATCCAGTGGGCAAGACCCAGAATCTAATTTTTTGATTTAATTTGTAGTTTTCTGATTAGTGAGACTGAGTTTCTTTTCATATGTTTATGAAGTGTTTGTTTTTCTCTGTGTGCGAATTTCCTGTTTATATTCTTCACCATTGTTTCTTCTGGGCTGTTTGTGTTTTGCTTATTATGTTAGGAGCTCTTTATCTCTTGTGGATATTAGTGCTTTTCCTGTAATAAATGTTGTAAGTGTTCTCTCCCAGGCTGACATTTGTGTTTGAAATCTGTTTATGGTGTCTTTTCCCATATCGTCGTATGTTCTCGAAAGAGCTTCTCAGTCTTTGGTTTTGCTTAGGAAGGCTTTTCCCATCCCAAGTTCCGACAACGTGTACCACAGTTTTTCCTCACAATTTTATAGATTCTTTATGTCCAGAATTTTGATCTATCTGATATTTCTTGTCGTGTGTGCTGTGAAGTAGAATGCCAATTTATGGTGTTCAAGATTCCCATTTATTCAGCAAACTGTTTCTGAAATTCCTATACTGTTTCATTGCTGCTGTTATTAGTAGTGCTGTTAATTTGGGGGCCATTCTGTGCCTTCCACATGAGGGTGGGGGCCAGCTTGTAAGTTCTTCAGAAAAATTCTGTTGGGTTTTTGATTGCTGTTACATTGAATTAATTTATTAATGACTGTACTTAGTTATTGGACACTAGGCAGGGGTAAGACAGTGAGTTGATTATTAACCCCTTATCTCACCATCTACTAGCATTCCTCCATGCAATGTCTTTTTTTTTTTTTTAAAGATTTTATTTAATTATTCATTAGAGATACAGAGAGGCAGAGACACAGGCAGAGGGAAAAGCAGGCTCCCTGTGGGGAGCTCGATGTGGGACTTGATTCCGGGACCTGGGATCACGCACGACCTGAGTCAAAGGCAGACGCTCAGCCTCTGAGCCACCCTGGTGCCCTGCAATGTCTTCTTTGAATTTTATATTAATTATTTTCCCTTTCTCCCCTGATCTCATCTCCTATGTAGGAGCCTACTAATTTGTTTGCTAAGTGTCTTTGGATAGTTATTAATTGTTATAGAATATTCAGTATTGTTTTGTGTCAAAATACTACACATTTTTTTTCCAATCATGATGTTTTAAAATATGGCAATGTGGCTGGCTGTCTATATCAAATTTGTTGCTTCTAGCAGCTGCATAGTATTTCTTTGGCAGCATAGCACAGTTTTCTTAAAAAAAAAAAAAGGTTTTATTTATTTATTTGAGAGAGAGAGCGCAAGCAGGAGCGGAGTGGGGCAGGAGGAAGAGTTGAGGGGAGATGGGGTGGGGGCAGGCAGTCTGAGAAGCAGGCTCTCTGATAAGCAGGGAGCCCAAAACAAGGCCTCTATCCCAGAACTTGGATCATAAGCTGAGCTGAGGGCAGATGCTTACTGACTGAGCCACCCAGGCATCCCTAGCAGTTTCCTTTTCTTTCTTTCTTTCTTTCTTTCTTTCTTTCTTTCTTTCTTTCTTTCTTTCTTTCTTTCTTTCTTTCTTTCTTCTTTCTTTCTTTCTTCTCTTTCTTTCTTTCTTTCTTTCTTTCTTCTTTCTTTTTTTTTTAAAGATTTTATTCATTTATTCATGAGAGACACACACACACACACACAGAGGCAGAGACACAGGCAGAGGGAGAAGCAGGCTCCATGCAGGGAGCCCGATGCGGTACTCGATCTCAGGACCCCGGGATCAGGCCCTGGGCTGAAGGCAGACACTCAACTGCTGAGCCACCCAGGCATCCCTAGCACAGTTTTCTTAAACAGTCTCCTGTGCTGGGTCTCAAGGATGCCTCCAGCCCTGTGACTCCATGAGCGATGCTCGGTGAACCACCTGGTGCATATCTTCCTCTGCGTATCTGCTCCCGTTTCTCCAGGGCTTGTAACCGAGTATGGCTTTACTGACTATATCACTTAATTTTCAGTAAACGCTGTCTGATTGCTCTTCAGGACGGCTGCACCCGTTTTTATTCCCACCCAATGCATGAGTCTTCCTGATTCCTGTATCTTTGCCAATGCAGGATATTTTCTGACTTCCTAATTTTTGCCTCTGTGATGGGGTACTTGTTAGAATGTGCATTTTCTGATTACGAGTGAAGTTAAGCGTCTCTCCGTGCACTTAAGAACTATTTGGGTTTCCCCTGCTAGGAGCTGCCTCATCATATCCCTTATCCTTTTGCTGTGTGGTTGATTATCTTGTTGTTAGCTTGCAGGAGTTCCTTGCATATTCTTGGGTTTTAGATATTCCTCCAACTATCACTTGGCCATATCTTTGCCTAAGTGTCCTTACGGAACAAAAATGCTTCGTTTTGATATAGTCGGATGCATCTGTTTTCTGCTGTATAATTTATGCTTTTATATCTTGTTTAAGAAGTCTCTTCCTTCATCCTTAGGTCACAAATAAATTCTCGTGCACTGCTTTTTCTATTAGCTTGACAGCCTTATCATTCGTGTTCAGGCTCACCTTAGTAAACAATCAATATATACTTCGAATATGAAGTTCCCTTTAGTATATAGCCAAAGGTGGAGATTCAGTTTTATTTTGTCACATATAACAATTATTTTGCTCATTTCCCCCACTACTGCCTCTAGTAGTGCTTGGGCGAAGTTGCACAAAGTGCTCCGACAGGTATCCACAACTGATTTGTCATTTTAAAGACAATATATCTACCATGTTTGTGTCCAAACGTTGGGGGCCTGGGGGCCTGGATGTACAGCCTTTACCAGGATGAAGAAGTTCCTGTGTATGACCATACTTCTTGTGGAGTTCTTATCATGCAGAAATAGGTATCGAACATTAATAGGTACCATTTCTGTGTCTACTGGGATAATGGTGTGATTTCTCCCTTAGGTCATAAATGTGGCTGTTGTTGATAAATATTCCAATTTTATTTTATTTCATTATTTTTTTAAAAAAATATTTATTTATTTTAGAAAGACAGTGGGGAGGAAGGACAGAGAAAGTCTTTAAAAATTATTTTTTATTTTTAAAAGATTTTATCTATTTGTTTGAGATAGAGAGAGAGCATGAGTGAGAGAATGCACAAGCAGGGTGAGGTGCAAAGGGAGAAAGAAGCAGCCTCCTGGCTGAGCAGGGAACCGGACATGCCTGAGGCTTGGTCCCAGGATGTTGGGATCATGATCTGAGCCAAGGGCAGACGCTTAATCCACTGAGCCACCAGGTGCCTCTAGATAATCTAATTTTAACCCATCCTTCCATTCCTTGTATAAATCCTACTAGACATGTTACTTTTTAAAAAAGAGTAGTTCAGGGGTGCCTGGGTGGCTCACTTGCTTAAGCGTCCAGCTCTTGATTTCGGCTCAGGTTGTGATCTCAGGGTCATGAGATCAAGCCCTGTGGTGGGCTCTGTGCTCAGTGGGAAGTCTGCACCAGATTCTCTCTCTCTCCCTCTGCCCCTCCCCTCCTGCGTGCTCTCTCTCTTTCTAAAATAAATAAATAAATCTTTAAACAAATAAAAAATAAAAGGGGGTTATTCTTTGAAGTGTAACCTGCATACAGACGAGAGACCTGAATAAGTGAGCACAATCCTGGGAGTAGAAACAGAGCAATGAGCATCCGTCCCCTCCTGGTCCTTAGCCGGCATGGGTGACCACATTCTGATTTCAGATGCTAGTGATGAGTTTTGTCTGCTTTAAAATTTTATATAAATGGAATCATAAGACGGATTGCATTTGGAAATACACCATTGGGTTTGATTAGCAGATGTCAGATTTAGAATCTCTGCCACTATGTTCGTAAGTGGCACTGCTCTGAGATTTTCTTTCTTGGTCCTGTCTCTCCGGTTTCAGAGCCAATAGCATTCTTTATAAAATGATCAGGGCAGCTTTCTCTCTTCCCTTCGTTTTTGGAACAACTTGCCTTTTATTAAGATCTGTTCCTTGAAAGTTTGGATGAACTCACTTGTAAAATGAGTCTGGCCGTGAAGTTTTTTTTTTAGAAAAGTGCGTATTTGAGACTATTTGGGCTCCTTTAATGGTTATTGATCTCTTCAAGCCTTCTATGTCTTCTTGCTCCAATTTTGGCATTTTATTTCTTGCCGGACATTTATCTGTTCTGTCCAGGTCCTCAAATATGTTAGACATGCAGTTGTTCATAATATTCATTTACTTGGAATATTTTTCTTATGTCTGTAATTCTTTTCTTTTTGTTGTTGTTGCTGTTCTGTATTTTATTTATTTGCAGTTTTCTTTCCTTTTCGGGTCCGTGGGGAATTTTAAAAAGTTCTCCCTTTGTCCCTGATTTCATTTTATCATGTTATGGTTAGAGAATGGATTCATATGATACCGATTCCTTTTTTAATTCAGAGCGGCTTCATTCGTACTTTGCTACGTGGTTGATTTTGTGACTGTTCCATATGCCCTCAAAAATAACACATTTTCCCTTTGTTGGAATATCTCTGCTTCTGTTTGTTGTTTGGCCAGTCTGTTTGCTCTGTGGGGAGATGTGTTAAAATCGTCAACCACAGTTTTGGTGTAATCTGTATTCTCCATAGTTCTTTCAGTTGTTATGTTACATGTTTTGAGGCTGTATTTCAGGTGAACACATGCTCACCGTTATTATTGTATACTCTCCATCCATTGTCCTTTTTAACAAAATAAAATGTCTCTCTGTCCTTTACGAGGTTTTGGTCTTGAGTCTTGTTGTTTTTCCCTTCTGAGGCTAAAGCCGCTGTGCTGGCTCTATTTCTTCCTTATTTGCCTGTTTCTTTCTTCCCCTGTTCCTTTTATTTTCAACCCTTTAAGCGTGGCTCTGCCAGAATCATATTACTAGATTTCTTTTTTAAAAAATCCTCTAAGATTTCCTGCCTTCTGTTTGGTGCAGTTACCCCACTTAGACTTAGTTTAATCCCTGTTCTCCCAGGATCTATTTCTCCCGAATTCTTTTTTGTTTCCTATTTATCATACTTTCTTTAGTTTTACAAATTTTGCCATATTTCAAGAGACAGATCTTATCTTCTACGGCTGATGTGAGAGAGTTGGGTACTCCATTTTCATCTTTTAGTGCTTACCCCCGACACATTTCGAGCCTTACTCGGGAGTGTTCTTATTCCTTGCACATTATCAAAGTAGCTTCTACTTCTGCAGGGAAATGTGAACTCCAGAGGGGAAAAAGGCAGCGTCCTGGGAGCCCGAAGACTTGGGGGGATAAGCAAAGACAAACCGGGACCCCTTTCCGCCGTGCCTGCCTACTGTTCCTCACACCAAGGGGAGAGGCTCGAGTTACTTCTCTTGGTTCGGAGGAGATGGCAGGAATGGCAGTCTGGACCAGGTCTCGAGAATCTTCAAGCGTCCCCAGAGTCTTTCGGGATTCTGTGCCCCCACCGCCCTCTGCCCTCGCCGTCCTGGAGGGAGAAGCCAAGCCACCAGGAAAGGCACCTGCAGGTACGTACCAGCCGCCCGGCTGACCTGCCAGCCGTCAGGGTGGCGTTGACCGCTGGCATGTCAGTCCGTCACTCTGGGCGTCCGGTCAGTCTTCTGCCCCAGCCACCCTCTGTGTGCGGCGGCATGAGGACGGGGTGAAGGCTGCCCAGGCAGCCGGGCGAGCCCACAGAACCTCGAGACCTAAGAGTAAATCGACATTTTAAGGCCGGACTTCCTGGGTGGTTCAACCATTTAAACTTAACTTATGACCGTGTCCTGAGGTGGGGAGGGCAGGGAGGGGCTGCCAGGGCCTGGGGCCTCTGCGGTCATCGGCACCCCACTGCCCCCCACCAGGGAGGGCGGCCTTGGCGCTGCCTCTGGGAAGTGAGTGAGTCTGGTCTCTCCCTCCTTGGAGAGGTGCTGAGTGTTCAAGGCCCCCTGAGACTCAGGAGAGGGAAGAGCACCGGACAAACGCGTCTCCTGTCCTCATCCATGGCCACGATGCCTGTGTTTTCCACTCTGGAAAGTCGTCCTTCCCCCTCCCTACATGCACACACTCTCTCACACACACACACACACACACAGTCATTCACACACAGAAATGGTCACACACACAGTCATGCACACACATAGACTCTCACACAATCATTTACACACAAAGACTCTCCATGAACACATGGACTCACACACACTCACACTCCACACTCACACACACAGATTGTCACACACAGTCACACACACAGACTCACATACACCACACACTCACACACATGCACAGACTCTCAGACTGTCACAATCACACACACAGACTTGCACACACCATACCCACAGACTGTCACACACACATTCACACACACAGATTGTCACACATACAGAGTCATACGCACACATAGACTCTCACACAATCATTCACGTACAGACTCTCCCATGCACACATGGACTCACACAAACTCTCATACTCCACACACTCATACAAACAGACTGTCACGACACAGCCACAGCCACACACACCACACACACTCACACACATGCACAGACTCTCACACACACAGTCACAATCACACACACAGACTCACACACACCACACACACAGACTGTCACACACAGGATCATACACACATGCAGATTGTCACACATGCAGTCCTACACACATAGACTCTCACACAATCATTCACGCACACTCTCCCATGCACACACGGAATCACACACATTCTCACACTCCACACTCACACACACTCCCCCCGCCCCACACGAGCACTCAAACGCCTTCTGTCTCACAGTTTTCCGCCGCTAGCTTCTCAGATCTGTCACCCTCCCTCCCTCTTCTGTGGCGTCACCAGTGTTGGGTGTGGGCAGGGAGCCAGCAATCTGTGCTGGGTATCTTGTTTGCACTGAATTTATAGACTCCTTTGGGGGGAGAATTTGTCTCTTTGTGCCCAAGAACCTAGTATGTTTTTCTACTCAAGTTTTCCTTTATGTTAAGGAAAACAGCATTTCTTTTGTATGGATTGTGTTATATTTATTACTAATGATTTTCTGATTTTTGTGTCTTCTGTGACTAGGATACGGTTTTTCCCTGAATATTTTCTAATTGGTCACGGCTATTGAGTCTGACCACTTGCTTTACTCTTTTATCCATTTTGATAGTTTTTCCAGGTGAGCAACCATATCATTTGCCAGATAATGACAGTTTAATTTTCTTTTCCTTCCAGAGGCCACTTTTTCCTGTTCTTATTGCAGAGTGCCTTAGGACACAGCCTTGGGAATTCCAGTACATTAGTTCTGCTGGCTCCATAAGCCTCTAGGGCTAGCCCAGGCCCTAGGGGGTTGAGCCTGGGTATACCATCTTGTGCTGCGCTCCCTGAGATCTCTCGGGGGTGGGGGGGTGGTTGAAGAGTCGGGCTGAAGGGGGCATCCTTGTTTTGTTCTGGACCTTGACAGGAATGCTTCTCAAGATCCACTTGAGGTATCAGGTTTGCTCAAAGTTTCTAATACACAGTCTTCATTAAATCAGGGAATTGCCCTTTTGTACCTAGCTTACTGATGGTTTTACAAGTCAGAAACGAATGTCAAATTTTATCAAATGCTTCTTTGGGGGTATCCATGTAACTGGACACATGGGTTTCTGTTTTCCTCTTTTCGTATAGTAGATAATATTACATTTCTGCTGTTTGAGCTATCCAACTCCTGGACTGATCATGACCTGTTCATCTTTTGATTATGTTGTGGCTGTCATCTATTAATATTTCATTTAGGCTTTTGGAGAATTTTTAATGTGTGATATGGGTCTACATTTTTCTGTTTTGAAACTATCCTTGCCTACTTCTCTTCAGAATAAATGGAACGTTTTACAACTTCCTCCTTCTTCTCAAACCTACATTTACAATGGAAAAATTTTAAAATTTCCTTTCGGGGCTCCTGGTGCTTCAGTCAGTTAAGCGTCTGGCTTTGGCTCGGGGCATCATCTCAGGGTCCTGGGATGGAGCCCCATGTCAGGGATCCTTGCTCAGTAGGGAGTCTGCTTCTCTCTTTGTCTCTGCCTACTCTTCCCCTGGCTTTTGCTCTCTCTCTGCTCATTCTCTCTCTCAAATAAATAAAATCTTTATTAAAAAAACCACTTCCTTTCATATATAACTCTTGAATCAAAAGGTAAATCAAAAGGACAAGAAAGTTGCTTAGAAATGAGCAACAGTGAGAGCATGATATCAAAATTTGTGGGCTCTTGTCAAATTAAAGCAAATACTTATTTGAACACAAAAGTACATTTATTTGGAAACAAAAATGCCTAGAAGTAACTGTTAGTTGAGAATTCTCCAAGACACACTTTAAAGTAGAAGTAATTTTTTAAACTCTAGGGATGAGTATAAGAATACATACGTAAATGTAAAAACAGGACTGAAAAATGCCCCCCCCTCCCGCCCGCCGAAACTATCCACAGAGATTAGCTCAAGGAGGAAAAAGAAGTTGGAGAGAATGACAATGATTATAAAGGGGTGCTGAATTAATGTTTGATTCTATAAACATCTATACTGACTGACTCTTTTACAGACAGAACATATTTTCATATTGCATTTGCTTTTTAAAACCAATTAAAAAAAATAGATCATGCCAGCCACTTTGTCCAACCACAGTTCAGGTAAAATGAACTGAACAAGAGGCTAGCATCCCCAAAACTATTCATTTGGAAACTTAATAACATATCTAAGTAACATGAATTAAACAATAAATCAAAACTGAATTACCAACTATTTAGAAATGAACAGTAATAAAGACACTACATATAAAAACCCACAGGATAGTGCCCAAGACCTGTGTACTTAGAGGAAAATAAATAGCTTAAATGTAGTCATTAGAAAAAAGATTGAAAAGACAAGGAAACTAAGTGTTTATCTCAATAAGCTAGGAAATGAACATCAAAATAAATCTAAAGAAAGCAGGCAGAAGAAATTAATGAAGAACAGGGGCAGAAATTAATGAAATAGAATAAAACAACAGTAGACTTGAGCTATAAAAATGAAAAATAATTCTTTGAAAAAATCGAGAAGCTAGACAAATCCAGCAAGCCTTATCAAGAAAACACATCAGTAACCATAAAAATGAAGAAGGGGTGTGACAGCTACACAGATATGTGAAATTAAAGGAATATGCAAATTTTATGCCAATTCATTTGACAATCTAAAGTAAAATGAAGAATTTTTATGGAAAAAAACATATATACACCATGTCACAGATGTGACAACCTGACTCACCCGACCTCCATCCCAATTCCCTCTGACCTGCCTCTCTCCATTCCAGAAACTCTATTTCCGATGTGCCCTTGCAGCTGGATCATGTGACCTGGACTCAGTCAAGCAGATGCACCAAAGCAGGTCCAGAAGTGAAAGGGAGGAGCCCGAGGTGGAGTGGGTGGGGTGGAGTCAGGGTGGGGGGTGGGAGGGCTGCTGGAGCAGACACCAGCTCTTGCGGCAAAGGCACTGGGCTTCCCTGGAGCCGCTGTGGCAGGGGTGGTACCCGGTGGCAGGTGGTGGAGGCAGTGGGATTTCTGCTAGGACAGTCTCTTGGAGGGGGTGGGCATTCCTTTTCTCACTCTTGTCTGTGTTTCTCACCCTCTCAGAAATTCAGGAAACTGTCTAAACCCTGTAGTATATAAGTTTTCTGCCTTACTCAACCAGTTGTGGTCTACAAACAGCAACTTTGACTGATTACCAAAATTGATTGAAGAAGAGGAAAGGAGAAAAAAAAAAGAACAGGTTTATATATTAAAAAAAAAAAGTTAAATTGTAGCCTAATGCAAACAAGAAGGAGGAGGAGGGGGCAGAGAGGGGAGGAAGAGGAGATAAATTAATAGGAGGCATCAGATCCAGACAGTTTGATGGGAAAGCTTACCCGACCTTTATTTTTTTTTTTCCTACCAAACCTTTAAAAGAAGATAGCTTCTATGGTGGAAATCCCGATTTCCCAATTCTTATATGTTGTTAATGAATTCAAGGTTATAAATGCCTTGCATGCCAATACAGTGTAGACTGAACAAAACAGACTTCCAACCTGGAATTTGCTCATGTGCTCATTTGCCCTAGTTTGTCCTTCTGATGTGGTCCAGACCCTCATGATAAAGGTGCAAAAAATGGGGCCCAGAAGACGGGAACCGGCTCCTGAGCACCCCACATTCACTGAGCACCCCACATACCCACGCTGTTCCAGGCATGAAGATTACAGCAGCTAGCAAAGCAGACAGGTCTCTGCCATCACAGAGATCTGGGGATGCTCTCCTAGCAGAGGCAACAGCCAATACAAAGGCCCTGAGGCAAGACCGTGCCTGTCAAATTCAAGAAACAGCCAGAAGCCCACGGTGGCTGCTGTGAAGGCCCAGGGGGAAGTAGGGGGAGATGAGTCAGAGAGGATTGAGGTCAGACCTGAGCAAGCAAGGGAAGCCACCCGAGGGGTCTGGCTTTTTCTTTGCGGCACCGCCATCCAGAAGGGGGGCTCTGGCCAAGGTGAGCTGTAGTGGTGTGAGTGAGGGTCTCACCCCAGAAGTCTAAAGGTAGGGCCGACGGCATTTGTAAATGGTTCCCTGTGGGGCCGAGAGAAAGAGATGTGGAGGGTGGTGCCCATGAGATGTATGCCAGGTCCGGTGCGTGAGCTTGGAAGCCCAGCTCCCTACACTGTGTCACTGTGGACCGGGACAGGGGTGTGTGGCAGGCCTGCTGCATGCAGCTCTCAGGGGCTGGAGGGGCAGAAGGGGACGGTGTGGGGGGAGGAGGGGTGATGAGGGTGGCAAAACTGGGATTGTTCCTGGCCTCGATCGTGCTTCTAACTACATTTCTAAGCACATCTTTTTTTTTTTTTTTTTTTTTTTTAATTCTCGTGCTCGGAAGTGCAATTTTGCTGCTATTGAAATACAATGTGCCTTCTCTTTCCTCCGTCTCTCTGCTTTAATTGTGTACCCTGGCTCTGCGCCTCTGCGCTGGCCGGCTTGGAGATTCATAATTTCAGGCTGACACCATAGTAACCACTTAGTTTGATTCAAGATTCCAGTGTCATCCCTGGCTGCTCTTGAATAGGACAGGGGGAAGGAGGAGGGGAGGGAGAGAGGGGGGCCATCTGAAGACGGCTCCTTGCAGCAACAGCAATTATTTCTTCGTTTCCAAGGAAAATGTAAACAGAAGGTCAGCTTTGGCCAGGCCTCTTAATTTTCCTCCCTTTGTGGTGACAGGTTGATTTGGGGAAACTGGATCTGTTTGTTATTTCTCCCCCTGCTTCCCCCTCACCCCCTGGCCCCCTCCCCACGGGTGACAGAGGCAGTGGCAGCTGCAATGACAGAGATGGGGCAGGGCACTGAGGGGGTAATGCGGGTCATAGCAGCTGCAAAAGCAGCCAGAGCCTGCCTAGTGTCCTGAACAGCCCCACCCCACGATGTCCCCACCCTAGCTGCGCAGCCAGCCGCGGGAGGAGGGACCAATGCTAGTTAACATTCAAGGAGCAGCCTAGAGTGGGCCATGCCTCCCCACCTGCTCAGCAAAGCCTGGAGCTGCCACCTGTGTGCCCAGGGCCCAGTCCTTCTTTCCCTGAAGGTGAGATTCCAAAGTCCCCTCCCTGGGGGCTGGGGCATGGAGCGGTCGCCTTCAGATCTGAACCCAGCTAGCCACATTATCCCCTCGCCCCTCCCATCCCCGGCTCTGGCCAGGGGTCGGCTTCCCTGCCTGCTGTGGTCTCTGACCCCCTTGGCTGGACCTGCCCTCTGGAGCCAGCATTGGACCGCATCTGCTCTGTGAGCCCCTCCAAACCTTGACACTGCCAAGGCTCCCAGTGGCTCTGACACCTGCCCCTGTGTGAGACTGTTTCCTCATCTGTTAAATGGAGACTATAATAGCACCCTCCTTCCAGGGGTATCAAAAAGGTTTTGAGCTCCTCTCGGCTCTCAGAAAGGGTGTCTCTGAACAAAGCTGCAGCCTCTTCCTTCTGGACGTCAAGTGGATCAGCCTGCTTCTCCCAGTGTGCAGAACTGAAGGTGGCAGGAGTGGCCAACACTCTGCATTTTCTCCTCCAGCACCCCCCGCCCCCCATTTGGCCATGGAAGCATGCAGTCTGGGTCCCAAGACGCAGCCCATGACCGCACTGCCCGTAGTTTGATGCATGACGAGTCAGGAGCTGGGGGGTTGCACTGCCTCCTTACCTTGAGACCCAGCCTGCTCCACATCGTGGGATCTGTCTCTCATGACATCTCTTCTCCAGGCAGCAATGCCTGTGTTAGTGAAGCCTCTTTTGGTTGTGAGTGGCAAAGCCTGGGAAGGCTAGGGAAAGTCCTTCAGGCACAGCCGGATCCAGGGCTCAGGTGATAGCATCAGCTCCCCTTCTATGTGTCTAGCTTTATCTCCCTCTAGCTGTCAGCTTCCTTCTGCGGCTCTCTAATGAGGGAGGGAGAGATGTGGCTGTTGGCTGTTACAGATTTACTTCCTTCCAGTTTAGCAGAAAGAAAACTTCTCTGCCTCAGCATTTATAGGTCAATCCCAGAGAGGGCTCTGAGCGACCTGATGGGTCCTCTACCCCCAGCTTGCTCTGCTGGGACCAGTCATTTTCCAGGAGGTAGTGGTCTACCTGTGGCACACCTCCACCAGGAGCTGGCGTGTATGCGTGCGTACATGAGAGTACATTTGCATATGTGTGTGTGCACGCGTGTGCCTTCACAACTTCTCCAGGGCTGCAGGCAGTGGAGATAATTTTCCTTGAGGTGGGGAAGTGATGTAACTAGAGGAAGAAGGGCAGACAGGTGGGGGCTGTTGTTCCTGGATGCCCAGAGCCCTTGAGGCCATTCAAAGAGCTAAGGTGTCGCTCACTGGTCCCAAGTCTACCTAGGACTTCCAGCTAGCCCAGCAAAGTGGGGCCCCTGTGGACTGACTCTACTAGCCACCACATGCCCCAGTCTGGCCTCTGTTCCCCAAACATGCAGGCCTCTCCCCCCTGTTCTTGCCCTGGAGCTGCATTCTCTCCCCTCCTCCTCACCCTTCCTGCCTTCTTTCCTTTCTACCTTCCTTCTTCCAACCTTCAGCAAATGTTTTCTGAGTACCTACTCTGTGCTACCTCTCTGCAGTAGGCCCTGGGAGCCCATCCAGGAGCCCCAGAGACCTGTCCCTGCTTTCCCCACACTTACGGTCTGGTATTGAGGAGAGAGACATAAACTGGGTGGTCATACAATCATAGGATTGACACTCTGGAAAGTTCTAGGAAGAAGGAAGGTGCTGGGAGAGTGTCCACTGGGGGCCCTGGTGTGGCCTGTGGTGAGGGAAGATCTCCAGAGGAAATACTGCTGTGATTGAGAACTAAGTGTAAGAGCTGGTCTTCAGGGACAGTGGGGATGCAGGACTGTTCCAGGCAAAAGGGACAGTGTGGGCAGAAGTCCTGAGTTTTGGGGACCCACAGCCTGTGTGGGTATGGTGAGGGCGAAGGGGCAGCGGAGGGTGGGGTGGGGTGGGGTGGGGTGTGATGAAGCTGGGGCCAGGAATCTGGCCAGCTACTGCTCTTTGGGGAAGCAGCTGAGGTTTTGTCTCCTCCAAGAAGCCCTCAATGACTTCCCAGCCCTTGCTGCCCAAGCATTTACATGCTGCATGGTGTTTACTTGTGCACTTCTCCATTTTCTCCTCTAGGCTTTGAGCTCTGTAAGGAGGGAGGTAGCCTGTTACTGTCTCAGAGTCCCTCACACCTGGTGGGAATCCTGCTGCATAGTAGGGGCTCAGGAAAGGTTTGGGGGGGATCTGGAAAGGTTTCTTTCAAGCTGTAGCCTAGTCCTAGAGCACAAGCCAAAAAGGCAAAAAAGCACTGGCAGTGGCCCTGCTGGTTGAAGGATGTTTCCTTCCTCACACTTCTAGAGGGTCACATCAATGAGGTGGGGCGGGTGGGGGGGCAGTTTTAGGTCCAGGCTGGGGAACTCAGAGCCACACTTTCATTGAAATAGTCAGGTCAATGTAACTCAAAAATCCTGTGTGTCATTTGCTTCTGCCAAGAGCTGACGAATGACTAGGAAGCTGTGATCTGCGTTTGGCTGAGTGGTGGATGCTTTCGATCTCTGTTTCCAAATGCTAAAGGAGGGGTGCTGATGCGGGCTCCTCTCAGGAAAGCAGCCAGGCTTATTCGTTCTTGATTCTGTTAAAAAAAATTGACCTCCTAGTTACAGAACATTGGAAAATACTCAAAAATAAAAAGGAGGTGGGATGCGGTGGAGGTAGAGAGAAAGAGGAACGGAGGAAAAGATGAATGTTGTCCCCGTTTTCACTGCTTATGGAAGGTAGTGGCTTCCAGAAAGACTAAAGCAGCGACTTGAAATTCCAGCTTTGTCACCTGCCAGTTTCAGGGCTTGGGAAACTCCTTCCCCTCTCTGAGCACAGGTCCTTGCCCGTGGGGTGGGTGCAAGTATAGCCACATGGGACGAAGTAGCCCGCAGCCTGGCTCAGGAAGGGCTCCAAGAGCCTTGGCTGTTGGTTTTCATCACTTTCCCTGTTGCTAGATAACACTTTTTAGCCACATTTTAAAAAGCCCTTCTATTGTGGGGATTTTGAGACCCTGAATTAACTGCATTCTGCTGCTTCACTGAGGCTGGCTGAGTGGCTGCGCCTCGGAGTAAGTTGGGTGCCTTTAGGCTCCTGGGCTCCTCACTCCCTGGGGTACTCATCTAGCAGTGGCAGCACCTGGGGGTCTGGGCGGAGCTCACCAGGCCTGGTGCCCCCACTTCTGGAGGAGTGAGCTGTGCTCCCCGCTCCCAGTCACCGCAGAAGGAGGTGTGTGGGGGAGGGGCTGCCTGTGGCAGGATGCACTTGGCCTGTTTCCTAGGAAACCCAGCTGGGAGTGAGGAGGGACTTGGCCCTCCAGGGGCTCTCAGGACCTGGAAGGAGGCGCAGGAACTGGTCTAGAGTGCTGCTGGCTCACGGGGGTTTCAGCCCCCATGCCTCCTCAGGGTCTTAGGTCTACCAGGTGTGCCTGGGTGGAGGGGTGGGGGAGGGACGCCTGATGCTGTGATTCTGAATGCAGGGTGGGTTCTGGCTACCTGTGTTTCATGCTTAGTCTCCAGCCTACCTGGGCAGCCTCCTGCCAGCCTCCTTCCTCTGGGCCTGCCCCCACGCCGGTGGACTGGCTGGATGTAGTCCTTAGTCACTCCTCAGACCCTGCCTGCATCCACTCTGCAAGGATGTGCCCCTGCTGGGGTTCCTGGCAGCAGCCAGTTATAGGTGGCCTTCCTCTGTTCGGGATAACTTCCTCTCCAGTCTGGGGCACAGAGGTCAGGGGAGCCCTTGAGCCATGCCTGGTCAGCAGCCGTGGGGGGGGGGGGCACTGTCTGCCCTCACCATCAATCACGCTCTAATCTCATAATCTCCTACCTCGCCTAGCCCAATCCCCTCCCTGGAGCCCCTGGTACACAGCACCCCTTTCGGTCCACAATTTGGGATAACGAGAGAAGGTACCACTTTCACATTCCTGCTTTGTGCCACAGGCAGTTCATACATCGCCTCCCACTTCACAGCAACTGCAAAGGAAGGTGCAGTGCCCTTTGTACAGACGGTAAAACCGAGGCTCGGTGAGACTTTGCATCTGGCAGAGCTGTGGTGCCCATCAGGTTTTGGGACGGACCGTTTTGGGATGGCCTTGAGATACCAGGGCCAGGTCACAGGAAACAGGTGCAATGGGGCCCGGGGAGGTGTACAGGGTCCAGTAGTAATGCCCTTCCACATCTTGAACTTCAACTCAAGGCTCTGGTTCCCCAAGAGACCACAGTGGACACCCAGGTCAGCGCAGGAAGAAAACTAAACCCCAGGTTGTCAGCGGCAATTACTGAAAGCTACTGCTGGTGCTGGTTGCTATTTTTGGTGATCTCTGTGACCAGCTTCTGCAGAGAAGGCTTTTTAAGTCTGTGTTTGAAGAAATTGTCATGACTTGTATAAATGTGCATTAATGATCTATGTCCTGGCTGTGACACAGGTTTTTCCTTAGTGTTTGGCTAATTTGCAGGAAGCACCTATACATTGGGAGCCTGGGTCTGATTCATTCATGGTTGCTTATCTTTGACATGAGGGAAGGGCAGTTTTGCAGTCCTGTGCTGCCCTGGGAGCCATCAAAACCTGCCCTCTGCACCCAGCTGCTCTAGTGCCTCTCCCGGGGGCTCATGGGAGCGTGGGCAATGGGGGCTCTGTTTGAGTCAGACGGCCTGCGTGGGAATGCTGGCTCTGCCACTTAGGAGCTATGTGGCTGTGCGAAGCCACTTATCCTTACCGTGGTGTCTCAGCTTCCCAATCCGTTAAATGGGGGAAAATAATATCACCTACTTTAGAAATAGCCTTGTTAGGAAAATTAAAAGGGTTAATATATGTATAGTGTTTAGAACCACGCCTGGTACTATGGGGGTGTTTATAAAACAAAGTCAGTAAACAGGGGGAGATATACTGGGCAGTCAGGATGCCCCGAGGCTGGGCTACATCCATAGCCTCCTGCAGAGCCTCCTGGGCTTCTTTCTTAAGGTGGCGGAGTCTTGGGCCATGTGCCAACCCTCTGTCCTGGCACAGCTGATGGCACCCTGGAGCCCTGTGTGAGCCTAGAGTCCCCCGAGGTGAGCACCTGCACAGGTGCTCTGTTGAATGGTTGGTGACACACAGAGGCAGAGGGAAAAGGAGCCCCACTCCCCTGCCCCTGCCCTAATCCGGTGGTGGTGGTGGGGTGCTATCAGAATCTCAGGGTGCTTATAGCTTTCACACTGGCTATCATCCTTTTCCCACTTCTCTGCCCAGGGGTTTCTGACATTTCTCCTGTGGAGTACTTTGCCGGATCACATGGAAGTGGCCTGGAGTGTGTAGCTGGAAAAAAGCATCTTGAAGAATTTGGATACATTTCCTCTCCTTTTGAGAGCCAGTGACATGGAAACAAGTTGACTCTAGTGAAAAAGTGTTTACAAAGACTTTGGATGCAAACATGGCCTGAGGTCTTAGACGTGAGAAGAGCCTCACACTTGGAGGAAGGATGGGTGAGTGTGGGGCCAGGCAGCCTGACCAGGGCACCCACTTCCCAGGCCCTGCTGGGCAGGTCTGGCCCAACGTGTTCAGGCAGAGGCAGGTGGACGCTTGGCTGGCCGCCCTCCCAGCCCCCGGGCGCTGGAATCAGACGCCAGGTGCAGTCCTGGGCCTCCGCAGCAGGGCTCCAGCCATGCCCCCTTTGCAGAGGCAGTCCCAGGGTGCGATGCTGGCACGGAGCAGGGGCACTGCTCTGGGGCTCTCTGTGCCTCACCTTGGTCCAGCTCCTCTCCTTGGAGTGTTTGGCCAGCTCCCCTTACCTGTCTCCCAGGCAGGACCTGAATCCTGACAGTTCAGCTTGTGGTCCAGCAATCTTAGGGGAGTGTCAGGAGAGGTCACTGGGGTCAGGCGGTGAGCCTTGAGTGCAGGGAGCAGAGTGAAGCGGGCAGCGCGCGGCCAGGTTTAGGGAAGTTTTCCCCTCAGCTAGTGTTGGGAAAGGAGGGAGGGTGGGGACATGGGAGCAGCCGGCTGTCTTGGCACATGATGGTAACCCCTCTCTTCTACCTTAGCTGGCGTATCTACCTGGGACCCTGGGTGGTTGATGGAGATTAGGCAGAGATGAGCTCCCCGCCAGGGGAGATATCAGAAGTATTTATAACTGGTGCAGCAGGGTCCCTCCCAGTGGATCAGGCCACATGCTGGAGCAGGGCCTTTTGGTGCCAGACATAACCTCCAGGGGCCTCCTGGGGTCCCGGGCTTTAGGGGCAGCTGGTGATTAGGGGGTATAGGCAGGAGTCATTTGCTAACCAGCTCTGAAGTGTTTCTGTATTTTAAACAACTGGTATAGCTCCAGTGGTGTGCACTACTGGTGTGCACCACTGGTGTGCATTACTGATATGCACTACTGAAGGCCAGCTCCGTCCCCCGAGCCCCCACCTTGGGGGCTGCTGCTGGGTGAGGGGACCTTCACGACAATCCATCCGTATGAGGGATGGTGAGGCTGAAAGATGGGAGGCAATAGGGGTGGAGAGGAGCGGGCAGGTGGGAGAGTGATTTAGGAAGCAAATCTCACCAGACTTGCGAAGATGTGGGGTTACTGGGAAGGCTCAGACCTTAAATGGGGTTCCTGGGCCACTCACTGAGGAATTCCAAGAGCTTCACAGTGTCTATAGAGCTGAGAGTAGGGTACGGGTGCTAGACCCTTCCGGCAGCTTGTTGGGGCATGGCTCACCCACACTGTGCCACACGGGAGCTTCGTGTTCGTCTAGAGAGAGAGGAGAGGTGGGGTCCCCCAAGGCGGGGCAGGTGTCATATGGGAGGTGACCCTCTTAGGCCTTGGAGCAATCTTTCTCTTTGTTCTTTATCCCTCCTCCAAACCCTGGTCCTTAGTCCTCCGGGACCTGGTGCATTCCCCTACTCCTACCTACACCCCCAGCCCACCATGGGGATCAGCCTCTTGAAAACCTTTAGCTCTGCCGAGTGGAGGGAATTTTTTTTTTTTAAGATTTTATTTATTTATTCATGGGAGAGAGAGAGAGAGGCAGAGACACAAGCAGAAGGAGAAGCTCCGTGGGGAGCCCTGTGTGGGACTCGATCCCCAGGCCTGGGATCATGCCCTGAGCTGAAGGCAGACCCTCAGGGGTCCCAAGTGGAGGGAATTAATCCGCTTGGCTGGGCCTGCTCCCAGCCCCAGAGGACCATGGCGCCTTCAATTACTCCAGGTGCAAATTCATTTCATACAGATTCACAGAACGGCTGTAGAGGGCTGTGCTCTGGCTTTATTGCAAAATGCATTATTTTTCCACCTCTCTCAAAAATATTTATCTATGCTAATTTAGCACAGGAGCCAGCTAAGTTCTGCATGGGGAATTGCCCTATTAATTCTGCCGCCTGGAAATACTGTGTCCAGCTGCAGAGAAGTTCCTGCTGCTCCTGGTTGGAGGGTGAGGCTGGCGGCCTCCTCCCTCAGATTGGACCTCCAGGCCGGAGTGGGAGCAGGCTGTCTGGCTGACCATTTGGAGAGGTGCTGGGGAGCCTGTGTCTCCCACATAACTCCTACAGACTGAAAGAAAGAGCCCTTTGCATTTGGGAGGCAAGGTGGGAAGGGTGCAACTTTTCAGGTGGCCAGAGATGAGTTTCATTCTGGGGCAGGCGCCACAGCTTACCCACTGGGTGACCTTGGCCACATGACACAACCTCTCTGAGCCTCAGTTTCAGCATCTACAAAACACAGCAATGACCTTGCAGGGCGGTCATGCAGGCTATTCCCGTGAGGCTCTCAGAGCTGTGGGCATGAAGCAGGGGGGTGTGAAGGGAGGTTGGTGGTGCTGCTCGCTTGCACAGCCACATTTTCCAGAGATTGTTTTCACCATTTGCCCATGAGTTAGAGTGCCACGTTCACTGTCTCACAGGTGAGCAAACTACCTGAGACACCCAGGCGGATGTCTCCAGGATCCCTGAACAGACCTGGTGTGCAGCCCTGGCCACACCTCATCTGAGCAATCCCACCAGGTTCCCGGACCGGAGCCCTCAGGTCACCCCCGATGCCTCCTTGCCCCCCACCCTCTCCCACACCCAGCCAGGCTCCCAGACCATGACTCAGCCATGCCACCTCTGGTGTCTTTCTCTTCACACTATCTCCCACCGGGAGAATGCAGTCCCCAGTTGCAGTTTTTGGGATTCCATTTCATTTCCCAGCAGCTGCAATCCTCTTAAAATAGAACTGGGACCATGTCATCTCACTGCTCAAAGGCTTTGGGTAGATTTTGTGGCACTTGGTGCACAAGCCAGGTGCCTGCCCTCGCCAGCTGCTTGCTCCTCCATACGTCTCAGGCACTTGCCCCTTTGCCCACTCGCTTCCTCCATTGGAGACAAGCCTTGCTCTTGACTCCCGGCCTTTGCCAGGTTCTTCCCTCTGCCCAGGGCACTCATCTTCTGCTCTTCATGTCCAAGGACTTGTGCCTCTCATTTGGGTCTGGGCTCCAAGGTCACCTGCACAGAGAGGTCCCCTGGTCTCCCTTGCCCCTGGCTGGTCCCCCTCTCTTTCCTTGCGTGGTGTGCACCCACCCTGAGCAGTTCCACTTACCTGTCCATTTGGGGTCTGTTTCCGCCCTGGTAGCAGCCTACCCAACATCGGTGTCTCCCACCTCCCTGCTCCCTGACAAGATCCAGCGTGGCCGCCATTGCCCACCCTCTGGGTGCCCCCAGTCCCTCAGCTGCTGATGGATCTAAGGCAATCACCTCGACTCCATCCCTCTTGCCACTGATTGCTTTTGAAACCACAGGAGGCCCAAGTCCAGCCAGAGGTGTGAGGTTATTTGTTTTTGTGAAAGGTCAGATCATTCTTATTTTTCCTTTCTATTTTTTATTAAGGTATAAGGTACACAAAGTAAAACTCACCCTTTTTAGTGGACAGTTCAGTGAGTTGTGACAAACGTGTAGAGCCGTGGAACTGCTGCTACGATGGAGCGGTAAGGTGGTGTGTCCCCCCAGACTTCCCCGAGGCCTCTGCAGCCACCCCCTTGTCCTGTTCCCCTAGCTTTTTGCCTTCTCTGAAAGCTGAGTAAATGGAATCACACAGTATGCAGCATTGTGAATCTGGTTTCTTTGACTGGAGTTTGAGATTCATCATGTCATTATAAGTACCTTCCATTTATGGCAGAATAGTGCATCATCGCACAGATGTACCAGAGTTGGTTTATTTATTTCCCGGTTGAGGGATATTTGGATTGTCTCCAGGTTTTGGTCATTAGGAATAAAGCTTCCAGAAACATTCCTGTAGAGTTTGTGTGGACACGGTTCTGCTAACTTAGGCCGATACCTAGGAGTGGGATTGCTGGGGCATATGGTAGACGTATGTCGAGCCTTACGAGAAGCTGCCAACCCCTCTTCTAAAGTGGTGTCCTATTTTGTACGCCTCCAGTGATGTATGGGAGTTTAGCTCCTCCACATCCTCACGGGCACTTGTGGTTGTGAGGTGGTTTTTCCTGTTTTTTGTTTTTTAACTAGAAATAGATGTGTAGTGTTACCTCATTGTGGTTGTAACGCATATATTTTAACTTACATTTCCTTAATGACAAATGGTCCTGAGCATCTTTTTAGGTGTTATTTACCATCTGTATATCTTTTTCATTGAAGTGTCTGTTCAAATCTTGTGTGCATTGTACATTGGATTATTTTTTCCTTTTATTGAGTTTTGAGAATTCCTTATATATTCTGAGCATGGGCTCTTTATCAGACACATAATTTGCACATATATTCTTTGAGTCCTTGCCTCTCTTAACAGTGTTTTTTAAGGAGTAGAAGTTCTTATTTTCCTCAAATCCAGTCCATCAGTTTTATTTTTTGTGAAATGAATTGTGATTTTGGTATTGAATCTAAGGACTCTTTGCTCAACTTAGGTCACAAAGATTCTTCTTATGTTTTATTTTAGAAGTTTTATTGTTTTAGATTATCGTTAAGGTCTGTTCCACTGTGTTATTTTTTC
Source organism: Canis lupus familiaris (assembly GCF_011100685.1). Lineage (NCBI taxonomy): Eukaryota > Metazoa > Chordata > Mammalia > Carnivora > Canidae > Canis > Canis lupus. The sequence continues at coordinate 1,555,319 of NC_049241.1, read as the reverse complement.
ATATGGTTCAAGATACGGATTGAGGTTGTCGCAATTCTTTTTCTTTCCCCTGCCTCCCTTCTTTTTCCTCTTCTTCCTCTTCCTCCTCCTCTTCTGTTTACCCTCCTCCCCCAACCCCCCTTCCTTCCCTCTCCTCTCTCCTCCTCCTCACCTACCCTCCTCCTCCTCCCCTCTTCCTTCTTCTTGCATGTGATATATAATTGTTTCAGCCCCATCTGTTAAAAAGACTACCCTTCCTCCATTGGATGGACTTGAAAACTTTGTCAAAAATCAATCGAACATAAGCTTATAGGTCTATTTCTAGACTCTGTTCTGATTCATTAATCTATATGTCAGTCCTTTCTCTAATACCTCACTTCTCGATGATGGTACCTTTATAATAATTCCTGAAATCAAGTAATGCGCATCCACCAACTTTGTTTCTCTTTAAAAAATTGTTTCAATTATTCTAGTTTCTTTGTCTTCTCGTATCAAGCGTAGAATCGTATTGCTGATTTCTACACAAACCCCTCTGGGAATTTGATTGAAACTGCATTGTATGTATAGATCAGTTGAGGGAGAATTGACATTTGAACGACACTGAATCTTCCAATCTAGGAATATGGCCTATCTTTCCATTTTTTTTCCAGTCTTTGACTTCTTTCATCAGTGTTTTTAGTTTTCAGTAGGCAAATTTGAACATATTTTATAAGATTTAAGTATTTCATAATTTTTGATGTTATTGTAAATGGTAATTCTTTTCAGATATTTTTTTTAAATTTACTTGTCAGAGAGAGAGAGCACTAGCAGGGGGAGTAGCAGAGGCAGAAGGAAAGCACGCTCCCCACTGAGCAGGGAGCCTGATGTGCGGCTCCATCCCAGGACCCTTGGATCATGACCTGAGCTGAAGGCAGATGCTTAAACTTACTGAGTCATCCAGGGGTCCTGTAAATGGTTCTTTTTTTTTTTTTTTTTAAAGATTTTATTTATTTATTTACTAGAGACACACACACACACAGAGAAAGAGGCAAAGGCACAGGCAGAGGGAGAAGCAGGCTCCATGCAGGGAGCCCGATGTGGGACTTGATCCTGGGTCTCCAGGATCAAGCCCTGGGCTGAAGGCAGCGCTAAACTGCTGAGCCACCCGGGCTGCCCTAAATGGTTCTTCTTAATATCAAATTCAAATTGTTCATTTCTTTTCAAGCAGTATAATTGATATTTGGTGTATTGGCCTTGTGTCCTATACTGATGTCAAGATCACTCATTAATTCTATCCAATCCCTTTTAGATTCTTCAGGATGTTCTATATCAATAATTATATCACCTGTATTTTTTCAATCTGTATGCCTTTAATTTCTGTTTCTTACTTTATTACATTGTCTAGGACCTCCTGGACAATTATGAATAGAAGCATTGAAGGTAGACATCCTTACTTTTTCTTGATCTTAGGAGAAAGCATTCAGTCTTTCACCAATATGTATGAGGTTAGCTGGAGGTTTTCCATTGATGCCCTTTATCAGGTTGAGGGAGGGTTTTTTAAAAATATTTATTTATTTATTTATTTGTGATAGACATAGAGAGAAGAGAGAGAGGCAGAGACACAGGCAGAGGGAGAAGCAGGCTTCATGCCGGGAGTCCAACACGGGACTCGATCCCAGGACTCCAGGATCACATCCCGGGCCAAAGGCAGGTGCCAAACTGCTGAGCCACCCAGGGATCCCCAGGTTGAGGGAGTTTTTAATCACGCATGGATGTTTTACTGTTCTTAAAAGGAATCAGAAGGAAGAAACTCCCTTTTCTTCTGAACAGTTTTGTATCTGAGTATGATGTCTGGAACTGTGACAGCCATTTTGTGGCTATGAGGAGAGCTTGTTTGAGGAGCAAAGCCAACCGAATGATGATGGAAGAGTGGAGAGATGGAAATAACCTGGGTCCTTTCCATCGCTGGTCCACCAAATTAAGTGGTCCTGGACCCTTGCCTATCACTAGAATTCTTGGTTTGGAGGAAAACAGGAAATTAATAGCCTTATTGTCTAAGCCTTTGCGTTTTTGGGTTTTGCTTCTTGCATCTAAGAGCCACTAAATGAATACATACCAACACCTGAGGATAGAGACTTTTTCTTTTTCACTGTTGCATGCTCCATACCTAGAATGGTGCCTGGAATATAATAGGTACTTGCTAAAAGTTTGCTGCATAAACCAGGGAAGGCCAGGACAGGGGGATTTTCATTTCTATTATCATTTTTTCTTCGATCTAATGGAAAAGACATGGGGACAAAGCAAGAATATTTAGAATATGGCAGGTGAACTTTGGAAAAGAGACATCAGAAATCCAAGTAAGAATGAAACAGCAGGTGTTGGCAAGAATGCGGAGAGAAAGGAACGAACCCTCACGCACTGTTGATGGGAATGCAAGCTGGTGCAACCACTGTGGAAAACAGTGGAGGTTCCTCAAAAAGTTAGAAATACAACCATCCTATAATCCAGTAATGGCACTATTGGGTATTTTCCCCAAAATACAAAAACAGGAATTCAAAAGTATGCATTGCAATGTTTGTAACAGCATTATCAATGATAGCCAAATTATGGAGAGAGCCCAGATGGCCATTGATGGATGAATGGATAAAGAAGAGGTGATATATATAATGGAATATTACTCAGCCATCAAAAAGATGGACATCTGCAATGATGTGGATGGAGCTAGAGTCTATTATGCTAAGTGAAAGAAGTTAGCCAGAGAAAGACAAATAGCATATGGCTTCACTCATATGTGGAATTTAAGAAACAAAACAAATGAGCCAAGGGGAATAAAAGAGAGGCAAACCAAGAAACAAATTCCTAACTACAGAGAACAAACTGATGGTTACCAGAGGGGAGGTTGGTGGGGGGAAGAGGGAAATAGGTGAAGGAGTCTACAAAGTGCACTTGTCATGATGAAAAAAAAATGATTGAAAAAAGAAATAAAATAATTTTATAAAAAAGAAACCCAAGTAAGACTGGGATTAAAATCAGGTCTCGGTGTAGACGTGTGAAGGACAAAAGAGGAGGAAAGCAGCAGTTAATCCCAGGGAAGACAGGGACAGCTCCAGAGAGCCCTGCTCAGAGCCGCTGTACAGGTCTGAAAGCCGGATATCTGCCGTGTAAGGATCAGGGTTTTTTTCCTCTCTCAGAGCGACAACCAGTGAGACTTGTTCTTCAGTCATGAGCCCTGTTATTCGGAAGATAAACCATACGGATCACAACGGGGAAAGAGAACATGTAATGCTTGCAAAATTCCTGTGCGTAGTTGCTCTATGCCTAGAATTTATGCTCGCTCGCAGTTTCATGTTTCACTTAGATGTACCTCAAATGAGGTAATGGCGTTGTGACTGGCTGTCACCTCCCATCAGCCCATCACTCCTGGCCCTGGGGGAGGTGATAGATGCGGTCAGAACACGCCTCCCGCACCGGCTGGTCGTGCCTGCTGTGTGCTGAGTTAGGGGTGGGCAGTGCCTTCTCTGTCACCACCTTCTTCCCCCCACACCCCATGATGGCAATTGACTCATACTACCTTGGAATGTTCCGGACCCTTTGAATTTATACTTTTGGTTGTACAGTATGGGTGTTAAAGTTGAGAGCTCAAGGCAGAGTGTTTGAGTTCAAATCTTGTCTCTGCCACCTACCAGCCTCTCTGTGCCTCTGTTTCCTATTTTTAAAAAAGATTTCTTTATTCCTGAGAGACACAGAGAGCAAGGCAGAGACACAGGCAGAGGGAGAAGTAGGCTCCCTCAGGAGAGCCCGATATGGGACTCGATCCTGGATCCTGAGATCATGTCCTGAGCTGAAGGCAGACACTCAACCGCTGAGCCACCCAGGCGTCCCTGTGCCTGTTTCCTTATCCATAAGAAAGGGGGTGCCATTTGTACCTACCCCAGATGCCTGGGAGATGTGGGAAGGGAGGGGCATCTGAAGCCTGTAACTGGGAGTTGAGCAGGACCACGCTAGTTATCTTCAGGCCTGGCTTCGATGTTGGATGTGGGGGAGTGGCCTCACGGGGAGGACCTTGGGGCACAGGTCAGGGACCTGTAGGGTGATTCTTCAAATGAGGTAGAGCTGGAGTAGAGGATGGAAACCAGAACTCGCATGCCACAGCCATCCTGACCGTGGGCAGGGAAGCAAGCCGCTCCAGGGCCCAGAATAAAGATGTCTTGAGGTCTTCTGGGGCTGTTGACGAATGGAGAGAGGAGTAGGAGATTGGGGCCGGCAGAAGGTGAAGCCAGGGCCCAGCCTGGCCAGCATCTGTTAGGCTTCAAGGGCTCCTACTTGCAAGGAGGAGTTGGAGTACATACTAGTTCTGGATTGTAGGGTGGGGTTATGGTGGCTCCCCCTCATCCAGCTTGTGACCCCCACTGTGGATGTAGGAATGTCATAGGCGGAAGAACCCATTAATTGAGAACAGCTCTGGATTGACCCAAAGTTTACAAAGGTAATATGGAGAACTTCACATACCCTCACCAGTCTCCCACGTCGCTTCCTGATCGAACCCATGTGGTTCGTCTGTCGCAGCAGAGGAACCAGTGTTCACATGTTATTAATGAACGTCCACAGTGGATTCGGATTTCCTTAGTTTTTACCTGGTGTCATTTTGTTTTTGCCCCAGGACCCCATTCATGACACCGCATTACATGTGTCAATCACGTCTCTTTAGGCTTCTCTTGGCTCTGACAGCCTCTCACTTCCCCTGTTGTTGATGACCTTGACAGTTTTGGGAAGTGCTGGTCAGGTATATTGTAGAATGAATCCCCCCTCAACTGAGATTTGTCTGACAATACTGGGGTTATAGGTTTGGGGAGGGAGACTCCAGAGGTAAAGAGTCCTTCTCATCACATCAGATCACGGGTGCATGCTGTCAACCCGATGTATCACTGTGGGTGTTGACCTTGAGCACCTGGCTGAGGTCACGCTTGTCGGGTGTCTGTGCTGTGAAGTTACTCTTTCTCCCCTTTTCCACACTGAACTCTTTGGAAGGTAGGGCAAACATATCTTTATGCTCAGTTCAGGAGGGAAAGCAAAGCCCGGGGGCGTGAAGTTTCTTGCCCAGTGGCCAGGTTGGCATTTAAACCAGACAGTTCTTTGTCTTTCTGAAAGCTGCCACACAATGTCACCTCAAGAAGGCACCAAAGAGCTTTAAACAGGCAGGTGGGTGCTAAGGGGAGAAGGGGCCTTAGGAAGCTCGCTCCTTGCTTTTTTGAGAAAGGAGTGTACACAGGCAAAGCTTTTTACCCGAGAGGGTGCTTCACAGTTAACTTCCTCGTGGGTTTAGGGGATGCTTGTGCTTTTTGCCCACTTTGTTTTGCTTTTCCTTATTTTGGTAAAAGTTCTTGATTTCCCTTTGGGGAAGCACACCCCCCTCCCCACTGCCATGAAGTCAGCCATGGTGGGTCTCTCCATTAGCATCATGCTCCTCTATCCATAGGGTGGATGATTCAAGCCAAGCTAGTCATACCTCCCTTCTCCCCAGGATTTGAGAGTGTCACATGCTAGGCTAGCGTTGGTCACCCACTCTGCTCTGCATGGGAGGGATGCATTCCCAGGTTTTCTTGCTCTCTGATTTCCAGGTAGCTTCAACCAGCGGGAGACACAAGTAGATTGGTAAAGAGGAAGAAGGCCGGTTGCCCTCTTGCTGTGGTGGCCCCCAGGTGGAGGCTCTTGTCTGCTGTTATTGCTGGGGTTCTAGCTCCCTGGGCAGCCCCAGATCCCAAACCAGCACCAGCCTCTTCTCTTGTCACCTCTCTACTCTTAGGAGTGGCAGCAGCTTCCACTGGGTTCACCTCTGGGTTGTCTGGCTTGGCAGTGCTCCATCAGCTACATAACCAACCTCCTGTATTAAATGCCTTTTTGCAAAAGACCTAGAGTGGTTTCTGTTTTTCAGACTGATAAACACGTGAGAGCCGGCTGGCATGGGTGCTTCCTTGGGAACACATGTTAAAGGCTGCCTGGCCAGTTCTTATAGCCTCAGACGCCACACTTCTGTGACTCCTGGGCCTCCTGAAGCCTGGCTGTCCAGCTACTCTAGATCCTTCTCTCATGTTCCTTTCTGGTCATCATTTCTGTTTCTGCTGCTTTGGGCTGAAGACGGTAACATATATGAGGAAAGGGGTTTTTCCGGTTGGATCTACGAATGATGGTTTCCTGGTGAAAATAAAACAGCAAAGCTATCTTCTTTCTCTCATTTTCTCTCTCCCAGCCCCTTCCCAGAGCTGTAGCACTGCTTTTGTTCTGGAAATGTTACAAGTAGTACTAGATCAGTCCCAAATGTTCTTGCATATGGGGCTGGGGCAGGGAGCCTTGTGAGCTGTTTGCATCTTTGGGAAAATGGACACACAAAAGGCAGAGGCTGGAATCCCTCATCTCTGAAGGGGCCAGCTCCAGCATGAGTATTGGGGGGGAGACTTTGGATGAGGATGACTTGGGCAGTGTACTCACTCATCCTTGATTCAGACATCGTGGCCATGTAGGAGGGTGGGCCAGTTACCAAGGATGGGCAGCTGCATGGAGATAGCCCTTGGGGAAACCAGCTGGTGAGTGTCTAGGCGGCAGGTAGGGAGAAATGCCCTTTGCACCACATTTAGTCAGGGCTGCCAGAGTTCTAACAATAAAGTGGCATTTTATTTCCATTTGCATTGTTTCCCACGTATACATCTGCCTCAGGAACGTTCTTCCAAGCTCAGACATCAGAGCCACTCAGTGTTGGGTGGGGTAACTGATAGGTAGGGAACTCCTTCACTGCAGATGCTGTGCCATCATAGGCTTGCAGGGCTGGGGTCCCCTGCTGGCAGCAAGTTGGACCCTAGACCTCTTTGAGTTCTTTGCAATCCTGCTTCCTCTGATTCTCTAATAGTGTTCCTTCCTTCACTGCACTGTGTAGGCAGCGAGATCCCCAAGGAGGTGCCATTGTCATCTTAAGGGGACAAAATGAGCAAGGTCTCTGGGGTTCCATCTAAACTTTGCTATATTCTCACAGCTCTCTCTCTCTGGAGAGCTCACTCCTCTGCCAGCTGCTGTCTTTCTCCGAGGATGGCCAGAAACTTGCTGAACTTGCTCAGGAGACTACCTGGATCTGCCCAGGGCATGTGGTCTCTGCTTGTGATTTCACCAGGCAGCCTGGGCTGACAGCAGCAAAGATGATAGCATTGGAGCTTGGGCAGCCAAGAGCACCTTGTGTTTATGCCAGCCAGCTCCTCACCTCAACTTTACCTGGACAAGAGCCAAAAAGGCATGTGTCAAGACTATCGCTATTGTCCTTTATGCAGGAGGATATCAGATCCAGAGTGGGTTGTGGCCACCTCACAGTGAGACTGTGGGTCGGAGACATGCCTTCTGCTCCACACCCCTCCCTCCAATGGAGAAGGCTTGGTTCACTATTTCTTCTACAGTGGGGAATGGCTAGAACTGTACCAGTAAGATCCCTTTCCCCCAGAAGTCACCCTAAGTCTTATAAACAAAGAGAATTTTTTTTAATTTTTCTTTTTTTAAACATTTTTTAAAATTTATTCATGAGACACACACACACACACACACACACACACACACACACACAGAAAGAGAGAGAGAGGCAGAGACACAGGCAGAGGGAGAAGCAGGCTCCTCACAGGGAGCCCGATGTGGGACTCGATCCCAGGACCCCAGGATCATGCCCTGGGCCAAAGGCAGGCACAAAACTGCTGAGCCACCCAGGGATCCCTACAAAGAGAATTTAATACAGGGAATTCATTACGGAAATGATAGAATCGCTAAGAAGCCAAACAATGGCTGGCTTAGAAGCCAGGGCCCCAGGCAGGATCCAGAGCCATGGTGGGGGCTTCCTGGCAGTAGCTGGGATCATGGAGAGGGGTTCAGTTTTAGTGGAACCTGGGGAAGGAGGAAACATGGCATTGCCAGAGATACTGCCCATGGCCCTCGGAGAGGGGAGAAACACTTTGGCTCTTCTGTTCCTGCCTTCCATCTTTCATCGGTACCTCCCATTGGATGGAGCCACTGGGAAACCGAAGGCAAGGGGGCCTGGGAAATGTAGTGCCTTGTGATACCGAACAGGGCCAGGGAAGGGAAGAGATTGGATTGCAAAAAGGCAAGCCTCAGACACAGTATCCAACATCCTCATGGCCAGCCATAGCCTGGCTAAGCCTGGAGTCAGAGCTTGGTGGTTTCTATGCCTAACTGAAGCCACACCTTTGGATGAAACAGGAGGAAGATGAGGGGTTTGCATGGTCTAAGAGTTGAAGAGGGAAACCCCACAATGGGACCAGCAGGATACTACCCCTTGCCACACACACCTGGTTCCCTTACTCCTTAGCTGTGTGGCCCTGACCATCACAAAGGTGGCCCAGTATTTTTGGGAGCCTCAGTTGTTTCCATGTCTTAAATGGGAATAATGTACCCTCATGGACATAATACTGTAGACACCGAATGAGACAAGGTCCTGATGAGATGTCTGAGCACTGCCTTTCTCTTCTTTCAGCCAGTGGCTCCTCAAATTGGTGACAGACTGTGTGGCTGTATGCTCTGAGGAGCACAGGGACATTCGGGCTCCCCCTGACCTAGGCTGCCAGCTGTGGGGCCCGCCCTGCTTTGTAGGAAGTGGAGGCAGAGGAGGAGGGGGAGAGGGTGAGGCAGGGAGGGAGGACAGACAAAGGATAGGGGACAGCAAGATAGATGAGCTGTGGATGCTGGAGGGAGACAGCTGGGCGGGGGGCGGGGGGGCTGCTTTCTTCTGGGAAGTCAGTTTTCTTTTTTTTCAGTCCTTGGCTGGGAATGTTCCAACACCACCTTTTACAGGCATTGAAAGGGTCTGTAAAGGTGGGGAGACCATTGTCCCCCAACATAAAGGGACAGTGACCGCATTGTCTGAACAGGCTATCAGGAGGGGCTGGGGTTGCCAGGCAGGGAGGGGAGAGTAGGGAGGAGGACGGAGGAACTGGTGGGGTTGTGGCAAGAGGGACCCCCACTTTCCTTTAAGCTTTAAGAGAGACCGTAGGGAGAGTAACGGTCCTAATGAGTCGGCCTCCACCTTTCCAGGAGAGCTGGCCAGAGGGGTCATGTGAGTTTCCTTCCGAGGTGTCATTCAGTTGGTCCTTGGGTCACTCGGTGAGCAAGGGCCCAGAAGCCCCAAATTGCCACTACCCCTGCTGAAAAAGAGACCCATTGGGGAGTCAATAGCACAACTGACTTTGTGAAGTCTGCAGCAGCTGCTGTGCTCGGGGGCCCCCCGGGGCTGGCTCATCACCTGGCTGTGCCCCTGCCTGACCGGCCCTGGTGGAGGAGGGGCGCCACGGACTGCAGGGCCCTCTCCAGCGCTCTGTCTCCGTCGCCATGGCAACCCGGCGCCTTCCGCACCTGTCACACCAGTGATAGGAGCCTGTGGGTCCTGGGCAGACCCCACCCCAGGCAAGATATGTGGACAGTTAATCCAATTAGGTGTAGGGAGGGGGTGAAGAGCCCCCCCCCCCCCCCTCGCTGGTGCTAAGTAGCTCCCAGGGCTCCCGTAGACTCCAGATCCACACCGCACGCGCAGGCGGGCTCTCCTTTTCCCTCCAAAAGCTGTTCTTTCTCCTACCTCTCTGGTCACAGTGGACTACAGTGCCATGTTCCAGTTGCTGAGGCCAGAACCTTGGAGTTCATGGCCAAACCTCCTCTTCCCTCTGGATGGCTGTTAGAGCCCCCCAACCCTCCCCCAGCTGTTGTGAGCAAAGCAGCCAGGGCCACTACAGAGTAAGCAAAGTAGGCCTCTGCCCTACTCAGAACATCCCTATGGGGCCCACCTCACTCAGAATGACACCCACTGGCCTTACAATTACATGACCTGTGTGCCCCTCAGGTTCTTCCCCAAACCCACATGGCTCCTGTGTTCCAATGTCCCCTCCTCAGCGAGGCCCGCCTGCTTTAAATTGTTAGCTCCCTGGGCTCTCTCACCCCTTATCTGTTCCCAGGCATTCTACTAAGGCATCATTGACTCATTTGTTAAAGCTCTTGTTTACGTTCCGTCCTGGGAATGCGGCCTGTGCTGGGCGCTCCCTGTGTGCCCAGGGCTGCAGCATGGAGGGGCCACCTGTTCTCCTGTCCACCCCAGCTCATGGCCAGTCGGGGCCTGAGGCAGCAGCCGGCTGTCTTGGTTAAGGCCATTCAACCCCGTGTTTCCGTTGATTTCAGAGTAGATGCCAACATTTGAGAAAATCGAGGTCTTTTAGAATTAGATTAGAATTAGATTAGAAACCTGGATTAGAAACCTGGATTTTGGAATTCTCTTGGAAAGGGGGTGGTTTGGCCATGCTATGCCCACCTGCCCACCCAGCTGGAGCTGGCTGGAGCCGGGCAGTGGCTGTCCCCTTGGGTGGTGAGAAACTCCCTGGGAGTTGCTCACTCCCAGCAACTTTCTCATCTCCTGAAGTTCTCAGCCCTCGGGGCCACTGGAGCTTGGGCTCTCCGAGGGTTCCAGGCATCTTTCCCGGGTGGCCGGCCCCTGCTGCTCTGAGCCTGGGCTCAGCGTAGAGTGATGGGTCAGACTTCGTCTCTCTCTGGATAGGGGATAGAGGTGGATGAGGCACAGAGGTGGATCCTATAACCTCACAAGGCCGGTGGCCAACCCCAATCCCTGGTGGCCTGTCAAGTAAGGAGGATTTAGGCCACAGGAGCGGAGACTGGGCAGTGATAGGACCGCACCGTGGTACAGCCCACCGTGGTGAAGTTGGACAGACCGGGTTTGGATCCTGTCTCTACAAATTTCCAGTGACCCCCAGGGTTCCTCTGAGCTGTGGTGGTCCTATTTTTAAAATGAGAATGATAGTAATAATGACCGCCTCGCAGGCCCGTGGCAAGAGTTCAGTGAGGTGGCATACCGAAAAAGCTCAGCTCGGTGCCTCGTGGGCAGTATGCACCTTTTACTGACAGCTTTTGTATTAACCCTGGAGCCACGGAGCCAGTCATCAGTACACACAGCTGACCAGTGTGAGCCCCCCACTCCCAGTGAGACCCCTCGGGTTGAGGGAATTTCTACCTAATGCAACAAGACCTACTGTAGTCTTATTCTCCACAGACGATTGGGTCTTTTGAAGCACTGGGAGCTGGTTGGGGATGCACGTTAGTCTTTCCAGAGCTGGAGGGGGTCGGTGCCCTGGATCCTGGAAAGCACTGAGCTTCACTGATGGGCTGGGAGAGTGCACCCGGGCTGGAGCTCGACTTTGGGAAACTGACTTCCCTGGGGCAGGCGGGACTTAGGGGTGATGTGGGTCCCATGGGGGCACAAGACTGGGCACCAGGATGGCCCGTCAGCTGCTAAAGTGCCAAAGTTCTTCCACGCCCGGAGAAAAGCCCCTGTCTTGAGCTCTTGTGTGTTCCTCTATCCCGGTGCTCTCCAGGATGCCCTCATGCACCTGCCCACCCTCCCACAGCCAACAGGCCGGTGCCTGGCCCCCTGCCCTTCTGATGGGCTGGCACTTCTGACAACCTGCCACTGCTTCCTGCTCAGCCACAGGCCACTCGTGAGGCTCTAGTGGAGCTCGGGCTCCTACCAGTGCTCTTCCTGGACTGTCTGGCTGCTGCTTGGGTCACCAGCCTACCCCCAGGGCCCTCAGCAAGCCAGCAGCACTCTGTTTTCCTAAACCCAGGGGTGGGAAGGGGTCCTAGAGGAAAGCAGGGTACTGTTTTCAGAAAAAGCATCATTGCTTGCATTTATCCTCATTTTTCTGGGGCTCACCTTGCACTGCTGTTTTAAGCGCTTTCTGTGTGTTAGCTTGTTCCGGCCACCCACTGTCATAATTGTACTGATTCTGGTCTTTAGGTGAGTTGTGTCCTTGCCTGGAGATACATGGCTAGTGAATGTGGAGCCGGCACCAAACCTGGGCAACCTGCTTCTATAGACCATGCTCTCAGTGACAAAGGTCAGGTACAATAGCAGGGGAGAGGGCCTGACCAGCCTGCAAGGTTACAGCTCTGGTACCCAAGCCAGGGCAGCCCACCCCTCCTCCTCTAGGCCCGGTCCCTAGATGCCTGCTGGTGTCACAGCTGAGGTAGTACAGCTCTGGCCACATGGACACTGCCCACTGCACCTTCTGGGCTCCCTGGGCTTCCCGTTCCCTCCCTGCTCCTCCATCACTGCCTCTCTGGGGATCCTGACAGTAGATAAAGTGACAAGTCTTTGTGCTCAATTAAGACACATTGTCCCACCAATTGGGAAGTGGGAAATGGCTGGGCTGTTTTACAAATAGAAACAATTCTTGTTCATTATCCCTTAATTGAGGCAACAAAGGGCTCTGGAAAACATCCATCAGAAACACATTCATGTACATCATCAAAGGGGATTGGGTTTAGGAGTGCAGAAAGCTACAGCAAATGTTCCAATCAGGAGCCACGCAGACAAAGGGAAACAAAGGCCCAGAAACACAAACGCTACAGAATTAGTCCAATTATGCAGTTGATGTGGTGGGGAAAAGTTTTCTGGCTTCTGGCCAGCTCTTCTACTAGCCTCTTTTTACTCCTCTACTTCCTTGATAGAGAGGAAAGAACCTCCAGACTCCCGGTAAGCCTGGCCTTGGTCCCCAGAATGAGGAAGGAATGGGCTGATAGAATGCCCAGCAGGGGTGGCGAGTAGTTGTAATCTAAATCCTAGATGTGGTCTGCCTATAATCAACTCCTCCCTCTTTCTGGTCAGTATGCTTCTTGTGATGTGACCTCAGATGCCAAAGTAACTCTGTCTCAGTGTTGATTTTCATGGTCAGCTTGCGGCTGCTGAAAGTCCCTAAACTATTTTTATGTGACTTTTTGTTTTCAGCCTGAATCTTCCCCATCCTATATGTATGCAATTGAATTTTGCCATCCAAGTTAGAAGCTTGCCTCATCCCTGTTTGTCCCGGTATGTTTGTCTTGTCATTCTGCGGAGCTGCCTGGAAGTGGCATGCTGAGACCATGACCTCGGATGCTCCTGGAGGTGAGCCCGCTGCCATCTCAGCTCCCCTAAGGGCTGGAAGAAGGAGAAACTCAGGGGCTCCAGATGGCAAGAGCTCTTCCTCCTTTTATTTTTTACAATGACTGGTCACTTTACAAAACCTGGAAATCACCAAAGAGAAACAAAAAAGCAGAACTAAATAAACAAGTCCCTCCAGACGGTGAGTCAGTTTGTATGAATGATTTTGTTTCCTCCTGGCCTTTGTTCTGGGTACACCTTCCCCTGGGGTTGAGGACATCCTACCAATGACCTCAAATTGGAGTCTGATTTTTTTTTCCCAACATTTTTTCTCATGGCTAAAAACTCTTTCTGCTCCTCTTTTTAATGACAGCACAACATTCCATCACATAGAGGTGCCATCAGCTAGTTTCATGATCATCACTGAGCATGAGATTGGGATAGTTTCCAGCTTCCCGCTGCTACCGGTGATGCTGTCATGAACATCTTTGGGCATAGACTCTCACCCTTCAGGTGATTTCCTTACGACAGACTCTAGGAATGAAATCACAGGTTCAAAAGTTATGACTACTGCAAGGCCATTGCTGCGTATTGCCAAGTTACCTTCCGAAAAGGCTACACCAGTTTACAGTTTCACTAGCGGATTATTACCACGCCTATTCTGGTGTTGTAGTATTTATCTTGGGGAAAAAAGGTTTTGCTTAGGAATCGGAGGTGTGCATGTGTGTATGCATGTGCATATACTTATGTGCACACATGCATGTACCTGCCCTTACCTGTGCATGTGTGGGGATGTTGGAGGGGGCAGTTTCCGCATGTTCCACATATTTTTCTAGATATGGGAAGGGGAGAAATCCCCATGTGCCCTCCCATTCCCACCCTAGGGGAGTTTATTGAAAGACTTAGCTAATCAAGTTTGTGTGATCAGATATTGGCTGCCTGTGTCCCCCATGACACCCCCCCCCCCCCATCCTGTCTGCAGGGTTGAGCAGCCATCTGGTTAAACTTGACTCAAACTTCCATCCCTTACTTCCTGACATTCCAGTCCTGGCTCCTAATGTGTGTCTCTGGCCCACACCCATCAAGGGTGGGTCTCTTGCTGCAGGACCCCTCCCTCACTCGGCTCAAATCCTGACCCTCCAGACCCCTACTGCCTGTTATTCTACTTCCTTATGCCTCAGTTACCTTGTCTTGCAAATGGACATAAAAAAAATCTAGCTCCGAGGACTGTTGCCTATATTAAGGGCATTATGTATGTAAAATGCTTAACCCTGAACCCAGAGCATAGTAAGTGCCAATATATATTCAAACCACCTGCTCGTGGGTTTTATTAAAGGTTTGGTCCTGCAGGGCAGCTGGTGGCCTGGTCCATCTCGCAGCTCTCTGCAGAGCTGGGGCCGTACCTCTCCCCAGTGACTCTACCCTGAAGTGCAGATGGAGCGCCAACAAGCTCTCTGCTACCTCCTGCCGCCCCCCGCCCCCTCCCGAGCCAGAGTGGTCGCTCAGCCTCACCCTGTGCAGGCTTTGGGGAAGTGGATGGCAGAGAAGGGCTGGCAGGATTGCAGGACGGCTGGCGGCTTCCTGCCTCCTCCAGCCGGACGGGAAATGGCTTCTTCGGAGGCTCTGAGTGTGTGTGTGTGTGGGGGGGGTCCTGGAGGCTCCTGCTGCCAGGATGTGGCTCCTTGGACCTCCCTTCTAAGATGCCCACACTGTTGTCCTGGTCCTTGGGGAGAGTTGTTTGGTGGCCGGGGCTGCCTGAGTCTTTTGGGGGGAAGCAGGTACTCGGGGGATGGGATGCTGAAGGACAGCCAGCCTCCCCAAATCTTTCATTTCCAATGCTCCAGCTGAAGGCCAACCCCTCCCAACCCACCCTGGCATCTCACTTCTCACCTGGTAGGGTTGCAACTCTTCAGCGTCCAAGCAGAAGGGATTTCCTACGGGGTTGGGGTGGGTGGGTGAAGTGACTGTAATGCTGCTGGTGGGGCAGGAGGAGTGGCTCCCCTCCGGACCTCCCCTAACGACCCTTGTACTCAGGCAGAACCGCCCCCCCCCCCCCCCCCCCCCCGGAAGCCCTGTTACTGCTGCCGTGGCCTGGAGGGAGTGGGCAGATTGCCATCTCTGGAGACCGCCACCCCTGGACCACAGCCGCATTGGAAGCCCCATGTGCCGCCTCTCCATACCCACACGCACCTGTGTAGACATGGGACGCAGGAGAGGCTCCATGTTCACTGGGGACGCACAGTGACACTGCATTTTTGGCTGCAGCAAAGCTGGCAGGGCTTCTGCCTCTCTTCTGTGTTCTCACTCTCAATGAGTGTGGCTGAGGACTGCAACACAAATCACACCCAGAGCTCAAGCTGCAAGGGCGTTTGACAAACGCCCCACTCAGGGTCTGGCTTCTGTGGCATGGGAGGCTTGGCAAAGAATGCCCCTCCCCCTCATACCCCCAATGCTCAGCCTTGCCATCGAGGTGCACCACGGAGTCCCCTCCACCTTAGGGCATGGTCTACTGTGTGTTCAGACTAGCATTTGCTCCCGAGATGGGTGAGGTGGGGCTAGGCCCTGGGGGGGTCCCCACCAAGGTATGCTCTCCCTCGGTGACGTCACATCTCTCCCTTTTCCCCCATAAAGCATTTTCCCTACAATTAGGTCCCTTGGATTCTTGCCTTCAAGCATCAATGCTTTTAAAAATATTTCTTCCAAATAAAGACAGTGCCATCCCCAAGAGGAATTCTGGGGATGAAAAGATTTTCCGTCTCATTACAGGTGTAATCGCGCTTTTCTCCTTTTTGTTTGCAAGTAATAGAAACTCACACAGAGTGGCTTAAGCAAGGAAAGGAATTTATTAGTTCACAAAACTGATAAGTCCAAATAGACTTCAGGCATGGCTGGATCCAGGTGCTCCGATGATGTCACCAACTCTGTCTTTCTTGACTATTTCCCTGCTTTCCTCTGTGTTGTTCAGGAAAATATTTTTTAGGTTGAGTGATATAAGAAAAATACTGTAGACAGGGGTGCTTAAACAACAAATGTTTATTTCTCACAGTTCTGGAGGCTGGGAAGTCCGAGAGCAGGGTTCTGGCAGAGCTGGTTTCTGTTGAAAGCCTGCTTCCTGACTGCAGATGGTCAGTACAGGGAGAAGCAGGTTCTGAGTCTCTTTTTAGAAGGGCACCCATCCCATCATGAGGGCTCCACCCTCATCATAGTGACTTCCCAAAGCCCACTGGACATATCACCTTGGGGCTGAGGATTTCACCATACAAATCTGGAGGGGGACATGAATGTCAGTCCATATCAGTTCCCCAAAGCATGGGAAAACGGCCATCATCAACTCATGTCCATTTCCCTGGGTCGGCCACCCCAGCAGAGAGCATTCCTAGTTGCCAGTAGTTCTTACCAAAGTCCCAGGGTGGATTCTTATTGGTCCGGCTTAGGTCAGTATCCCTAAATGAATCCCCAGGCCTGGACCATGTGGGGGGCCCCCATCTGAGCCACCTGTGGTAAGAGTGACAAAGGATAGAGATATCACAGTGGCCATGCATGGCCATCTTGCTGGCAGTCCCCAGCCACCATCCCTCCCTGTGCCTCTCAGGGGCCAGGGGCTCCCTTCAGTGCTCTGTCCCTCCTCAGAGCACCAGGAGGTGGGGAGACCTGCCTCGCAGGTTGTTGTGGGCAGCCCTGCAGACATGAGGGGGCTCTCAGAGGGCCTTTCTGGACCTGGGTCCCAGCCCATGCCTTGCTTTCAGCCCCTCGCCTCTGCGGTTCTCCCCATAACCCCATAACAGCTAGAGATGTCAGGTTGCCGCAAGGGAGGCAGGAGTCTGGGGCTGGCCATGCGGAAGCCCCACCTGCCATGGCTTTGCTTGCACACATGGCTTTGGCTTCCTCCATCACCCCACACAAGGTCATGCCAACATAGTGCCGGGAGTTAGTGAGGACCTTCCTTGGAGAAAGATTGCCCTAACACCTTCAGCTTCTTCCTCTCCATCCTTCACACATCGGTCAGAATGTTCTTTCTAAAATGTGGGCATGACCTCACTCGGAACTCAAGACTCTTCCGGTCTCCTCATTGCCATGCACCACAGACCTACACCCGAATCTCTGTGCCGAATTCACTTCTGGGACACTAGCTATTTGGTAGAAATACAGAAAGTCAGTCCATTCCTGCCTCTGGGCCTTTGTACGGCCTGTGTCTTTGCCTGAGAGCCCCTGGCAGAAACCCTGTGGGGCCTCCCTGGACCTTCCTCTCTCTTGGCCACCCCTTGGCTGTGGGTGCCCCTGCTCCTGTTATGCTCTGGAATCACACTTTCCTTGTCTGTTTGTCCCCCTCTCTCCATGGTGGTGTTCTGGTTACTACTGCTGGATGACAAAACACCCCCAAAATTAGTGACTTAGGCTCTCATGGGAATTGCTCCCGCTGGGCAGTTCTAGCTTGACCTTTTGCCATGGCTACTGTCAGACGGAGAGGCGGGAGCCTCTGGGGACTGGCTGTGTCTGTCCATGTCCTCTGAGAGCCTCTCCGTGTGTCTTTGCATCTGGGCTGGTTGGGCTTCCTCTCAGCATGGTGGCCTCAAGGAACCTTACCGCCCATCTGGGGACTCAGGGCTCCAAGGGACACAGGCAGGAGAAGTTACAGCATCATTGGTGATTTTGCCTTGGAGGCGCCATGACTTTTGCCGTGTGTGTTGGTCAACAAACACGGCTGCAAAAAACCCAAGCAGTCACTTGCAGGAAGAGCACACAGGACAGGAGGTCTTGTAGGGCACCTCTGCACAGCTGGGAGAGAGGGACCCTGTCTCTGGGCCCTTGGCATCGCCCGACTCAGAGTCCGTTCCAGGTGTGCTCAGAGGATTCTGTTCCTCCCTGAGAAAAGCACAAATTCCACGTCGGTAATCCCAGCCCATAGCATCTTGGACGCATAGGGTCAATGGTGCTTCCAGAACCTGCCTGGTCCTGCCTAACTTTGGCCAGTGAGTACCCCCCCCCCGCCTCATCCCCCCCCCCCCCCCCCCCCCCCCCCCCCCCGCCTCATCCCACTGGCCCTGTTCCTGCCCCAGGAGACCCAGAGAGAGCTGCAGGGGTCCCACTGTGGCAGCAAGGAGGACTTGGCCCTGCCCTGTGGCTCTCAGCTCTGTGGCTTGGGAGACAGGAGACCCTGGCGAGTGACTAACCTAAGGAGAGTCTCTCTCGGCTCCTGCACTTGCAAAAGGGAGAGGAGGCCCTCCTCTGGGAGCCTGGCCAGGATCGATGAGGATAATAGACGGAGAATGCTTGGCTCCGGAGAAAGTGCAGCAAGGCTGGAGGAGGAGTGCTCACCTGAGCCCCGCCCCCTCAAGGGATTTAATGAGGGCCGTGGCTCCCCGGGATCTTTAATTAATTGTCCCCGCCTGGCAGCCCCAGGGCCGGCAGATTGCGCGCCGCGGAGAGCGGCTGCGCCTCGCTTGGGATGCAAATGCCCGAAGCCGCGGAGGCTGCTGCAGCTGCGGGCCTGGGCGCCCCCGAGTCCACCCGTGCCCTCGGCCGTCAGCGCGCCCCTGCGGGGTGGTGGCCCGGCCCCAACCGGCCCTTCTGGGCTCCTCCTGTGGGAGGGGCGGTTGCCGAAGGGGCTCCGGGAGCCCTCACCCCCTCCAGGTAACTTTCTAGATCACCCTCCAGGCTCCCTCCCCATACCCTCCAGGTAACTTTCCTGATAAACCTCCAGGCACCCTCCAGATATCCTCCAGACACCCCTCCAGGTACCTTCCAGGTACCCTTCCCGATAACCTGTCAGGTACCCCTTCAGTTACCTTCCGGGTACCCTCCAGATAACCCTCCAGGGAAGCCTCCAGGTAAGCCTCTAGATACCCCTTCAGGTGCCATCCGGGCACCCAGGCCACTTTGTTCCTGAATACAGAGGCTCTGCCCTTTCACAGCCCTCCAGCTCTTGCAGCTTAGGGCCCTAGCCTCGGCAGTTCCCTCTCCCCAGATGCTCTTCCAATGCCCCTCCCTGCTCTCAGAGTAGGGCTACCTGTCCCACAAGCCTCTGGGGGCTCAGCTTACACAGCTTCTCCAGGGGGCTCCTCTGCACTCCCCTCCCCCCCACCTGCCTTTCACATGGTGGTTGGGCCCCAGCCCTGCTGCTGTCCTCCACAGCACCCAGAGCGGGAAGGTGTCTTTCACTTGATGTTTTGTTGGACTCGCCCACCAATTGTCAGCCCTGTGGGCGGGTGCCCCGTGGAACATGCAGCACGCTGCAGGAAGGGCAGAAGCAGGAGTGGGTGGCGGTGAAGGACAGCTGGGGTGATCCCTTGGGACCTGGAGCTGTCCGGAGTCCGGAGGAAGCCAGGCCTGGACACGGCCATGCAAGTCAGTGGCAGGACCTGGCCTGAGGAGGGCAGGCCTGTGGGGTGGCATCTGCAGCCAGGGGTGATACCAAGGGCACTTGCTGACAGTCCCCAGAAGCTGGGGCCACACATCCTTCAAGGAAGGGCCTGGGGGTGCCTTCCTGTGTCTACCAGGGGAGATCAGTACCTTGACCTTAGGTAATTAGGACAAAGTGCTTGTCACGTGGTGGGAGCTTAGTAACTATTTGGCCAATACATGACTAAGTAAGATCCAGTCCCTGTGAAGCTCCCCAGTTCTGAAAGCCTTTTGCTGCCTGTGTCTGAGTCCAGGCTCCCAGGAAGTGGCCATCTGATGTGGGGCTCCAGCCTGTGCCGGGGGCGGGCAGCCTGCGCTCTTCTGCTGGTCTCCCCAAGGCCTTGCCAGTGAGGCCACTGCTCCGCATGAGGAGAGGAAGAGGTGCAGGCCCCACAACATGGTGCTTTCACCCAGTACCTTGGCCTGCTGCCCTGGGGCTGGGCCTGGCCCCCGCACTGTGGCCCCTGCCCCAAGGTCTGGATGTCCCTGGTCTGACACAGAGGTACCCGGGGGCTGGGACTCCTCCCTCTGGCCCTGGCCTGGCTCAGCTCCAGCATGCCTTGGGGACACTGTCTCTCCAGGCCCTTGGAGTCCGTGTCTGTGACAGATGGGGACATCCTGTAGTATCTGCGTCTTTGTTCACCGTCCAAATGTCCAGGAGCCCCCCGTGTGCCCCTGGCGCTGCAAGTCACCATCCACGCTGAGACAATAATCACGGAAAGAGCATCAGGCATTTCCTGAGTGCTTCCTGAGTCCCTGCTACATCTTGTATGCGTGTCATTGCGGTCATGCCTCCTAACAGCCTTAGCAAGGGAGCTGGGTGGGCGCATGTGTCCCTGCCCCACCCCCAATCACCGAAAGCCAGTGTGTGGCACTGGCTGGTCCCCCACTCCACAGTGGCAAACAGTGCCTTGACCCAGAACCGCCCTTGCTTCTCGAAGCCCACTACATTCCAGCCCCACATCTCTACGTGGCATCCCAGAGCCACCACTGTGACCACTGCTGGACCCCAAGCCAGACACGTGAATGTGCAGTCCCTGTGCTAGGGGCGTCATGTCCCTGTGGGAGGTGGTGGAGTTTAGAGAAAGCTTCTGGAGTGGGGAGAGTCGGAAATGCCTTTTTAGGATAATTTTCCCAATAAGGGAAGGGCCGTAGGACAGGAGGTCCTGGGGCAGGGTCGGGGTCAGGGGTGGAAGGTGAGGCTGCTGACAGGGTGCCTTCAACACCTGGACCAGGCGGTGCCCTGTAGGCTGGGCAATGACCACCACTAGTTCCCCTCCAGAGACTATTGGGGTCTAAAAATATTATTCAGGTTGGCCTGTCACCCTAGCTCCCCACTGGGGCTCCACCACATTCTGTGTCCCCCAACCCTCTGGCTTTTCCTCAGGTTCTCCTGGCCACAGTTGGGCCTTTGCACTTGCTGTACCCTCTGTCTAAATGTGTTCCCCCCCGCCGCCCATGTCCTTGCTCATTTAACTGTGCCTCACCCTTTGAGTTTGAGGCTCCCCCCCTGCTCAGAAGAGCCTTCTCAGCCCCACAGGGGATCAGGTTTCCCTGTCACCCCCCCATCCTGCTCCCCACTCCTTGCCCTCAACTTCCAGGGACAGACGCATCTCTGCGTGTTCACTGCTGTGTGCTCCATGCCTCCTGGAGTTACTGACACATGTGACACAAATATTTGTTACATGAGTGAATGAATGCATTACCATTCACGTGATGATTTGATTGATATCAGGGTCCAAGGCCAGCCTATAAGATCTATGAGACCTGGGTTTGGGTCTGTTTTGCTCATCTTTGTGTCCTCAGTTCCTAGCAAGGCATCTACTCTAGTAGACACTCAATAAATATGTGATTATGTCATTGTCTAATGTGTTACCAATTATTTTTTGGTTCATCCTAATTCCTCTTTTACCTGTAGCTCTTCCCCTCTTAAAACTGGACCATGAGGCATCATGGCAGGTGAACAAGTTTACACTCTTGGTTTTCACTTTTCAGAAGCCAGTGCTTTCAATTTACAAGGGCTT
The DNA here is from genome assembly GCF_011100685.1 of Canis lupus familiaris. Classification (NCBI taxonomy): domain Eukaryota; kingdom Metazoa; phylum Chordata; class Mammalia; order Carnivora; family Canidae; genus Canis; species Canis lupus. The sequence goes on along the minus strand of NC_049241.1, from coordinate 1,533,983 downwards.
GCATGCCATCTATCAGAAGCCTCCAGGGTCTCAGCACTTCAAGATAGATTTGAAAGAGTGCAGGGTGAGCCAGTGATAGTTTCTGTCTCCCTAGAGGGGACAATTTTCCCAGGCTGGAGAAGACATAGAGATGAGTGTATCAGTTAGCTTTTGCTGCATAACGAACTATCCCTAAATTCAGTGGCTTAAGTCAGCATAATTTATTATTTCTCATTGTTCTGTGTCTCGCCTGGATGTTTCTTCTGGTCTTTGCTGGCTCAGCTGGGATTGTGTCACCTACAACAGCCTCACCCTCACATCCGGGCCTTTGCTGAGAGACCCAGAAGGCTGGAGCTCAAAGAGCCTAGCCTGGCCCATTTTCATGATGGGCTCAGGGCAGCTAGAGGCGCAAGCACTTTCCTGCTCCTCCTTGCATCCTGTTTGCTAGCATCCCCTCACCCAAAGTAGGTCACACAACTGATGAAGCTCAAGGGCAGAGAGAAGGGCCACTCGTTCCTGATGGGAGGCACATAAAATCTTGTTGCCAGAGGTGAGCATCTGGATGAAAGGCGTTTGTGACTCATTCTTTTGTTATTGTTGCAGTTTTCCACAGGAAAGAGAGAAGAGATTGAGATGTTCCCATGTCCTTGAGAATGAGCTCTGTGTCCTGCCACTGTCTCCTGGGCTGAGGAGGGGAACAGGGATGAGTAAAGCCACAGGAGGCTTTGGCAGAGGCAGGGAGAGATGGCCATCTTTGTAGCATTCCTGGAAAGGCAGCATGATCCCACAGCAAGAGAGGGGAGTCCAGGAAGAGATCCCAGAGCCCATAGGAGCAGGGGCATGGGGAGAGAGGCTGGATCCTGGAGGTGGGGTGAGGGACCAGGGCCTGGAGACAACCTGGTAGATATCAGTGTGAGCAAGTGATGACACAGGATCAGACACTTTTGAGGGCCCTGTGTCTTGGCACTCAAGGGGCAGGAATCCTGCCCAGAGGAGACACAAGCAGGAGTCTGAAATATCAGCTGAATGGATAAACACTCAAGTAGTCAGGACTCTTGACAGCCTATGTGGGGCTGCTCCAGGGCATCTTTTTTTTTTTCACTGAGAAATACAGTGACAGATTTATTAATATGCTGCTGGATATTTAACCAGTTAAATAGTCTTGCTGCTCTATTTCCATAGTACAGAGGAGAAATTTCTGTCAGAGACAAAGTCAGCTCCTACAGAGAAAAGATGCTCCACGTGAATCTTTTACCAATTTGAGGACAAGCCTACGATAGTGGGCTCCTGCCTCACAGGCATATTTATAACACCTTCATTGATACAGAACTCACATACTATAAAATCCACCTTTTAAAGCATACAATTCAGTGGCTTTTTGCAACTACTGCCAATTTCTACTTCTAGAACATTCTGCCCCAACATACCCTCCCCAAAAGGAACCCTATGCCTCTGAGCCCTTCCTCACCCCACACCTTTTCTCCCAGCCCCCCAGCCACCGCCAATCTACTTCCATCTTCATGGATTTGCCATTCTGGACATTTCCTATACATGGAGCCCATTTCATACAATTTGCAGGACCCTTCTCTCACCAAGCATGCCATTTTCAAGGTTCATCCATGCGGCGTGCAACAGCACCTCATTTCTCTTTATGGCTGAATAATATTCTGCTGTGTGGATATGCTGCTTTGTATTTACTCACTCATGGGTTGAGGGATGTTCGGATCGTTTCCAGGGTTGCCATTTACATGGCTTTGCAAGCTTTTAAATAAATCTTTGGGCATTTTTTTCCCCTAATGTTTCAAATTAAAACTGTAAAATGTGTGTGTGTGTGTATGTGTATGTGTGTGTATATGTTTATGTGTGTATATATGTGTGTATATGTGCATGTGTGTATATGTGTGTGTATATATGTGTGTATGTGTGTGTAGATGTGTATGTGTGTGTGTATATATATATACCTTATATGTGTATATATACATTCATATGCAAATAGGTACATATATAGGTACATATATAGATAGATATTTTATATATATTCTCTAGGGGTTCATACATATATACTATATATATAATCTGTTTTTTTCTTTTTAAAAAAGATTGTATTTATTTATTCATGAGAGATACAGAGAGAGAGGCAGAGACACAGGCAAAGGGAGAAGCAGGCTCAATCCCAGGACTCGATCCCAGGACCCTGGGATCACGACCTGAGCCAACGGCAGATGCTCAACCACTGAGCCACCCACGTGTCCCATAATCTGTTTTTTCAATTGGCCTTTTCCCGTAAGCTTCTTGGATAACACAGGTAGTGAGAAATAATTGCTCCGGATCCTCCCCGGATTTGCCAGAGGAGGGTATGAGCACACGACCTGAGCACACGACCAGCCTTCTCCATCAGCTCCTTGATTCTGCAGCTGGTCAGGTCAGCAGGTCTGGGCGATGTGGCCCCATGCAGCCTCTCCTGGAGATGAGGGGGAGGACAGTGAGTAGCCATGTTCATTAGTGGGGGGGCACCTCCGCCCTTTAGGCTGGGGCTTTCCGAGGGGCAAATGTCTTTGCACTTCTGACCCAGGAATGTTGATATCCATTTTACAGATGGGGAAAGTGATACTGAGGCAGGTCCAGAACTAGTAAGAGGCTGAGCTGAGAAGCACCCCCAGGCCTGCCCCAAGGGTTTCCCAGTGTGTGTGGCTGTCTCTGGCAAAGCCCCACAGCCTGGCTCCTGTAGGCAGGTTATAAAATGGACCTTTGGCCCTGTGGGGGAATCAGCTAATTAGGATCTTTCTCCTCTTCTCCACCTCCTCTCACTAAGGGAGGAAACTTCTACTTAATCTTCAGACAAAGAGACAACTTAACTGCAGGCTAATAAAGCAAAACTCTCGGGAATCCCCCTGTTGGGGCTGGAATCTTCTTTCCCTATTCACTCCCTCTTCCACAGTTTGGGGAGGCTGAGGGGATGGGAGAACAGGGTCCAATGACTGCCTTCATGGAGATTTGAGGGCTAAAAGCTGGGTGCCTCCTGGACCCAACACCACCCACCATGACCACCACCACCATCATCATGATTCCGTGCATGAGACGCGCTGTGGAGTATTTACAGCCTAACCTCTCTGACAGTTCCAGAAAACAGGCTTGTAACCAACCCTCCTCCAGAGGCAAGGGGCTTTAGATGTGAGTCACCCCCTTTGTTAGACCCTGCGTCTTGAGGGTAGAGGGTGTGTCATTGGTCTTTTTGTATCCCACGTCCAGCACCGGCTGCACCCAGGAGAGGCTGCACCAAGCTTCTTCTTTTTTTTTTCCTCCCAATATTTTATTTATCCATTCGTGAGAGACATACACAGAGAGAAGCAGAGACACGGGCAGAGGGAGAAGCAGGCTCCTTGCTAGGAGCCCAATGCGGGATCGATCCCCCGGGATTACGCCGTGAGCCAAAGGTGGACGCCCAACCACTGAGCCACCCAGGCGTCCCTGCACCAATCTTCTCAAGTGCCTGAAAGAGAAATGAGTAAAGAATGAATGCCCGAGAGCTCATTGAGGGCTCAGGACTGGGACTCCCAGGCCAGGGCTCAAAGTAGCAGCTGGAAGAGGCTTTTTTTCCACTAGATCCAGCTCAGCACTTATCAAGACCAGGAGATTGTGCTGGGCTTCCTGGGCGGCAGGAAGACGCACAGGCCTTCCAAACATTTGCACTGTTTCTGGGGAGTCAGGCAGGTTGGCCATGAAATGGAACACCTTAGATCATGAAGAGGGCAGCATGAGAGAATCACCCTTCATCAGAGCCAGGGACAGAGGGGTGTGGCCGGGACAGTGTGCTCCTAGCCCCCCACGCTCCTGCCCAGGCAAGACTAGGGAGGGCAGTCCTAGGGCTCCAGGACACAGGACAGTGGGGTCAGGAATTGCTTCCCTTGGGCTTTGTCTGAAGCTGAGGCTCTTAGGCTTTACTAAAGGGCATTTGAAAACTGATCACATGAAGACTGTCTTCATGCTTTCTATAAAACAGCTTCAAAGGCGCTCTCTGCTCTGTGATACACATGAGAAATGGCTTTTAATTTACTGACAGGAAAAATAATATTATTGCCAATGAAATTTTATGCCTTCTTTCCAGACAGCAAAGACTGTGTTGTTTAATAAAGAACCAAGTGAATAAATGCATTTGTTCACCAACTGTTTATTGAAGAACAGCCCGGGTTGGGTTTAGGCCTTGTGCAGAGAGTACCACCGAGGCTGAAAGGCCCTCTTTGCCCTCCAGGAATCCACAGTCTAGTTTCGCTTTTTACTCTGGCCGCTAGGAGGCAACTCTGTAACCTTCAGGATTGAAATATCTGCCCCTCTTCCTTTTGTCAGTCCTGATTTTCTCTTTCTATTTTAATCTTATTCTATACATATCCTTTATTATCCGCTGTTATAACGTATTTTTAATAGGGGGATAAAAGAGGAAAAGCTACAGATGGCAGATTAAAAACACACTCCCCTCTTCTCTTCCAGCTTCAAATCCTTGAAAATGACAGAAGATATCTTTCTCTTTGTGTCTCTCATTGTCTCTCTTTCTCTCTCTATCATGAATCTAGAACAACTCTAGAAAACAATGGCAGGACTGGGACATAATTGGAGCAGAGATTTTGGGGAATTCCTAGAAATGCAGAGAGGATTGGATTGGTGAAGGACCCCTAAGGTGGGCTACCTGAGGTGTAAGGGTCCTGGGGTCTCCTAACCCCAAGGGTTGATGGACATAGGAGTTGGGGGGGCCTGATGACATTCTTGAGGTGCCTGGTTGCAGAACCAGCTTGTGAGCTATTGGCAGGAGTTCCTCCTTTTCCTAACACAGGTCAAGAAGGGGGCCCCTGGAAGTTAACCTCAGGCTAGAGCAGCAGAATGGCCATTTGTGACCTCAGATGATAGGTATGTGCAAGAGAAATGAGGGACAAGCCCTTGGGAAACCCAGCAGGTCACCCAGGCCTGCACCCCAGATGCCACAGTAAATAGAAACAACATCTATTGGTGGGGCAAATCAGGTATCTTATGTTCAAACGTAAGCATCCATCCAAGAATCACCAAGGCCATGAGGGAAGCTTTAAGCATAACAGAGAGGAAGGCATTTCAACAACCAGAAAAAAACCCTCAAGGGGATGCAGTTAGCAGGGCAAAGAGAAGAGCTTTGAAAAATGGAATTACTATCTTCTGAAGGATAAAGATGGAATCATAGTGGTCTGAAAGGGAGCCAATTACAGATCTTGGAAATATAATCATTGGGATTATCAGTAGATAGGCTGAAAGGTGAATGGACACCTCTGGAGGTAACTTCATGAACAGGAAGATACAACTGGCAACACTGAAAAGATAGCGAGAAGGAATGAAAAGCTACTGGATATTTTGGTTTTCGGCATGTTTTAGTAAGTCTACTAGATAGGATGTGTTGGGAGGGCTCAATTCATGGTTAAGGTCAGATGATGAGTCCTATCTAAACCATGAGATCTAAAAAAATAAAAAATAAAAAAAAAATAAAACATGAGATCTGGGATTTGGAGCAGCAGGCAATACCTGGATGTCACTTTGGGTTGTCTCCTGCTAGGGAGAGGAGCGTGCTTTGGAATGAAGTAGGAGGAAAACATAATTTAAGCAAGGGACAGTTTAAGATTTTATGCATGATGAGAAGCATATGTTTCTCTTCTGAGCAGCCAAGGGATGGATTGTAGTGGGCTACTGCAGCTCTGTTTCCCGTTCTTTCCAGAATGCTTACTGCCTCTCTTTCCTTGGTGGTAATGGCACCTCTTGCCTTGGGAGTTCTTCCTCCATTCCATATGGTTCTCAGACACCTGCCAATTAAGGCCGGCTTCCTCCCCCTAATGCCATACACACAGATTCACTGGGATAGTCACATGACCTCAGCTGTATTGCAAGTGGCAAACTGCGACTCATCCAGCATTGGGAATGCGACCCAATGTGGACTGCCAACAATTCTCTCTAGAAGTAATGTGTGAACATGGTGAAAGAGAAGCTCTTTTTCTCCCAGGATTGTATATCTGGTGCTGCCAGTGGCCATTTGCCCTGATACTTGTAAAACTCCTATCTGGAGAATGGAGCCAGATAGAGACAGACAGATGGACAGAATAATGAAAAGATGTTTTGGTATCATTGGAGGCCCTGAAGGTAGCTGTACCAAAGGTAAGACCATACACAGCCTGTCTAGTTAATGAAAAAAAAAGATTCTGAGTTGGGTGACCCTTGTGACCAGTATCATCCTGACTTAAACAGGATCTTAGAAAAGTCATGTCGTAATTTGATTTTTAATCCTGAAGATTCAGAAATATCTGAAAAATTTATCTTTGTTATTTGTAAAGGAAAAAAATTATGTTTACGTTAATAGACTTAGAATATGCATTTCATAATGATCAACACCTGTCAATGATAAAGGAAAATGATAAAGGTTAAATACCATTAATCTATAGTAGCAGTTCTCAAAGTGTATTCCAGAGAACTCTAAAGATCTCTCTCTCTCTCTTTTATTGAGGAAAAATTGGTATGCAACATTTTATTAGTCTTAGGTGCACAACACAATAATTTGATATGTGTATATGTTACAAAGTGATAACCACAGTCAGTCTAGTTACCATCCATCACCATATAACTGACCCACTTTACTCTTTTTGCCTCCTCTCCACTCTCTTCCTCTCTGATAACCACCAATCTGTTCTCTTTATCTATGAGTTTTGTTTGTTCATTTTTTTTAGATTCCACATATAAAAGAAATCATATAGTTTTTGCCTTTCTCTATTATAAGTAATGCTTCAAGGAATATAGGGGTGTGTATATATTTTTGGATTAGCGTTTTTCTCTAGAGATAAATGCCCAGAAGTGGAATAGCTGGATTATTTAGTAGACCTATTTTTAACTTTGAGCAACCTCCATACTGTTTGCCACAGGGGCTGCACCAACTTGCTATCCTACCAACAGTGCGTGAGGGTTCCCTTTTCTTAACTCTCTCCAACACTTGTTATTTATTGTCTTTTTGATGATAGCCATTCTAACAGGTGTGAGGTGGTATTTCACTGTGGTTTTGATTTGCATTTCTCTGAAAATTAGTCATGCTGAATATCTTTTCATGTGCCATCTGTATGTCTTCTTTGGGAAAATATCTGTCTAGATCCTCTGTCCATTTAAAAATCAGATTGTTAAAAAAAAATCAGATTGTTCTTTTGCTCTTGAGTTCCTTACATATTTTGGTTATTAACCACTCACCAGGTATATGATTTGCAAATATTTCTCCCACTTGTCTTTTCATTTTGTTGATGGTTTCAACAAATGTTGTACAGAATTTTTAGTTTGATGTAGTTCCATTTGTTTATTTTTGCTTTTATTGTCTTTAGTTTTGGAGTTAGATCCAAAAATTCAATGTCAATACCAATGTCAAGGAGTTTACCACCTGTGCTTTCTTCTAGGAGTCTTATGGTTTCAGGTCTTATATTCAAGTCTTGAATACATTTTGAGGTAGTTTTTGTGTATGGTATCAAACCGTGGTCTAGTTCTATTCTTTTTCTGTGGCTGTCCAGTTTTCTCAACACCATTTATTGAAAGATACTGTCTTGTTCCACTGTCTGTTCCTGGCTCTTTAGTCATAATTAATTGACCATGTATGAGTGGGTTTATTTCTGGGGTCTCTATTTTGCTCCATTGATCTATGTGTCTGCTTTTATGCCAATACCATACTCTTTTGATTAGCATAGCTTTGTAGTATAGGTTGAAGTTAAGGAGTGTGATACCTTCAGCTTTGTGCTTTGGCTATTTGGTGTCTTTTGTAGGTCCATATACAATTTAGAATTATTTGGTCTAGTCCTTTGAAAAATACCATTGGAATTTTGATAGAGATTTAATTGAATCTGTAAATCTATAACTTTGGGTAGTACAGACATTTTAACAATATTAATTCTTTTAATCCTTGAGCATGAAATATCTTCCAAATTGTTTGTGTCTTCTTCAAATCATTTCATCAATGTCATAGTTTTCAGTGTACAGGACTTCTACCCCTTTGGTAAGTGTATTCTGAAGTATTTTCTTCTTTTTGATGCAACTGTAAGAGGGATTTTTAAAATTTATCTTTTTTGATATTTCATTATTAGTGCATAGAATCATAACAGCTTTCTGTATATTGATTTTGCATTCTGCAAGTCTCTTGAATTCATTGATTAGTTTTAACAGGGTTTTGTTTCTTGGTTGCCTCTAGGGCTTTCTCTATCTAGTATCATGTCAGCTGAAAATAGTGACAATTTTACTTCTTCCATTCCAATTTAGATGCCTTTTATTTCTTTTTTTCCCTCTAATTCCTGTGGGTAGGACTTCTAGTACTAGTTTGAATAATAGTAGTGAAAGTGGGCATCCTTGTCTTATTCTTGATCTCAGAGGAAAAGCTTTTCCTCTTCTCACAGTTGAGTATGATGTTATCTGTGGGTTTGTCATATTGGCCTTTATAATATTGAGGTACATTCCCACTATACCCTCTTTGTTGGGATTTTTTTTTAAATCGTAAAATGATGTTGAATTTTGCCAAATACTTTTTCTGCATTGATTGAGATGATCATATGATTTTTACTTTTCATTTTGTTAATGTGGTGTATCATATTTTTAGATTTGTGGATGTTGAACCATCCTTGCTTCCCTGGAATAAATCCATTTGATCATGGTGTATGATCCTTTCAATGTTTTTGTTAAATTGGTTTGCTAATACTTTGTCGAGGACTTTGCATCTATGTTCATCAGGGATATTGGTCTGTAATTTTCTTTCTTGTGGTATTTTTTTGTCTGGTTTGGGTATCAGGGTAATGCTAGCCTAGTAAAATGAGTTTGGAAATGTTCTATCCTCTTCAACTCTTTGGGAGAGTTTGAGGAAGACATATGTTAAATCTTTGAATGTTTGGTAGAATTCACCAGTGAAACATCTCGTCTTGGACTTTTTGTTTGTTGCCAGGTTTTCCATTACTAATTTGATCTTCTGACTACTAAATTGTCTACTCAGATTTTATTTTTCCACGATTCAGTCTTCAGGAATTTATCCATTTCTTTTAGGTTTTCCAGTTTATTGGTATATAACTGTTCATAGTTGTTTCTTATGGTCCTTTGTATTTCTGTGTAACAGTAGTAGCTTCTCTTTCATTTCTGATTTTATTTGAGCCTTCTCTCTTTTTTTCTTTGTGAGTCTAACCCAAAGGTCTGTGAACTTTGTTTATCCATTCAAAGAATGAATTCTTAGTTTCATTGATCTGTTCTATTGTTTTTTAGTTTTTCTTTCATTCATTTCCACTATGATGATTATTCCCTTCCTTCTACTAACTTTGGGGTTTGTTTGTTCTTTTTCTAGTTTCTTCAGGTGTAAAGTTAGGTTGTTTATTTGAGATTTCGCTTGTCTTTCTTTCTTTCTTTCTTTCTTTCTTTCTTTCTTTCTTTCTTTCTTTCTTTTTCTTTCTTTCTTCATGAGAGACACACACAGAGAGAGAGGCAGAGATATAGGCAGAAGGAGAAGCAGGCTCCACGCAGGGAGCCCAACGTGGGACCCGATCCCGGGTCTCCAGGATCATGCCCTGGGCTGAAGGCGCTGAGCCACCCGGGCTGCCCTCTCTTGTTCTTGATAAGTAGGTTTGTATCATTATGAGCTTTCCTCTTAGACCGCTTTTGCTGCATCCAATAGATTTTGGGCTTTTATATTTGTATTTGCATTTGTCTCCAGGAACTTTTTAAATTTTCCCTTTGATTTCTTTGTTGACCTATTGTTTGTTTAGTAGCATATTGTTTAGTCTCCACATATTTTTGCTTTTTCCAGTTTTCTTATTGTAATTGATTCCTAGTTTCTTACTGATATGGTCAGAAAAGGTGCTTAATATGATTTTCAAACTTCTTTTAATTTATTGAGATTTGTTTTGTTAGCCGCATGTATGATCTGTCCTGGAGAATGTTGCATGTGCACTTGAGAAGAATGTGTATTCTGCTTTTTCTGGATGGAATGTTCTGTACATATCTATTAAGTCCATCTGGTCTAATGTGTCATTTAAAGCAATGTTTATTGATTTTCTGTCTATGTGATCTGTTTATTGATTTAAGTGGGGCGTTAAAGTCCCCAACGTTATTGTATTGCTGTCAGCTTCTTCCTTTAGATCTGTTCATATTTGCTTTATGTATTTAGGTGCTCCTATGGGTGTGCAAATATTTACGAATGTTATATCTTCTTGCTGGAATTGACCCCTTTTACATTATGTTGTGCCTTCCTTTTCTTTCATTATCATCTTTGTTTTAAAGTATATTTTGTCTAATGTAAGTATTGCTACCCTGGCTTTCTTTCCACTTCCATTTGCATGAGTTATCTCTTTCCATACCTTCATTTTCAGTCTCTGAGTGTTCTTAGATCTGAAGTGAATCTCCTGCAGGCAATATATAAGTGAATCTTGTTTCTTAATCCATTCAGCCACTCTGTACTTTTAACTGGAAAATTTAGTTCATTTGCAATTAGACTAATTGTTGATAGGTATGTACTTCATGCCATTTTGTTAATTGTTTTCTGGCTGTTATTATAGTTTCTCTCTGTTGTTTCTTCTTCTCTTGCTTTCTTCCTTTGTGGTTTGATGATTTTCTTTAGTGTTTTGTCTAGATTCTATTCTTGTTATCCTTTGTGTATCTGCTACAGGGTTTTGCTCTGTAGTTACTATGAAGTTCACATATATATAATGGTTTATTTTAGGTTGATAATAACTTAACTTTGAATGCATTCTAAAACTTGTACATTTTACATTTTTGATGTCATTTATTACATCTTTTTATCTTGTGTATCCCTTAACTAGTTGTTGTAATTATAGTTAATTTTACTGCTTTTGTCTTTAAACTATCATATTAGCTTTATAAATGGTTAATCCACTACTTTTAGTGGCACATACATTTGCCTTTGCCAGCGAGATTTTTATTTACTTTCATATGTTTTCATGTTATTAGTGCCTTTTTTTTTTTAGTTTAAACAAGTCCCTTTAACATGTCTTGTAAGGCAATGAATTCCTTTAGCTCTTGCTTCCCAGGGAAAGCAGACAATCTCCCCTTCAATTCTGAATGACAGCCTTGTTGGATAGGGTATTTTGGGTCTGAAGGTTTTCCCTTTCAGGACTTTAAATATATCATGCCAATGCCTTCTGGTCTGCAAAGTTTCTGCTGAAAAATCATCCCATAGCCTTATGGGGTTTCCTTTGTACACAAGTTGCTTTTCTCCTGCTGTTTTTAACTTTTGACATTTGATTTATAATCTTGATGTGAGTCTTTCTGAGTTCATCTTATTTGGAGCTTTCTGTTTTCTGGTCTTGAATGTCTGTTTCCTTCTCCAGGTTTGGGAAGTTTTCTGACCCCTTTTCTCTATCTTCTCCTTCTGGGACCCCTATAATGTGAGTGTTAGTATGCTTAATGTCCAATAGGTCTCTTAAGCTATTTTCATTTTTAATTTTTTTTCTTTTTGTTGTTTTGTTTGGGTGAGTTCCACTGCCCTGTAGCCCAGGTTACTGATTCATTCTATTTCATCTATCTACTGTTGAGCCCCTTTATTGTATTTTTAAGTTCAGTTATTGTATTCTTCAGCTCTGTGACTTTTGTTTGATACTTGCTTATATCTTTTTAATCTCTATTGGAATTCTACTGTGTTGATCCATTCTTCTCCAGAGTTTGGTGAGCATCTTTATGACCATTACTTTCAACTTTTTATCAGGTACACTAGTTATCACTTACATTCTGATTCATTAAGGTCTTTTTCTGAGGTTTTATTTTGTTCTTTCATTTGTAACATATTGCTCTGTTTCCTCATTATGCCTGATACTCTGTGTTTTTTCCATGTATTATGTGAAAGAGCTATTTTTCCCAATCTTGAAGAAATGGCCTTGTGTAGGAGATGAACCTTATTGTTCAACCTTGCCTCAGCTCTTAGTTGTCTCTTGAACCTTTGTGATTATCTAAGTAGCCTGATTTATTCTTGTTGAGGGTATGCCAAGACATGTCTGTTCCCAAAGGAATGATCTCATTCAACACCTGGTTTCAGGCTGACTGCAAGCCAGGTTCTCCAATAGCAGCTTTATATATATATATATATATATATTATATATATATATATATATATTCTTCAAACTGTACAATCTACAATTGTAGGACTATATATATATATATATATATATATATATATATATATATATATTCCTGTGAGGCCACAACTGTAGATCCTGCCAACCTCCAGATCAGGAGATCTGGACATTTCCCCTAGGGGACAGTTGCAAGAATTAAGGATTCAGGCAAGTGTATAAACCCTTTTATGGGACACAGCAATGAGTTTTGATGAGGCCAAGAGAGGAAACAAAGATGGTGTCTCTCTGCATGCATCCCCGAGAGAGCCTCTGTAGTCTCTAGACATTTGGCAAAGCTGAAGCCTGTCTTTCATGTTGAAACTCCAGGACCAGGAAAAGGCCTTTATCACAGGCAGACTGAGGTGTGTTTCAGTCTTCTATTTATGTAGTGCATATGGTGTGGTAGTCTGCCCATGACTGTCTGACTATTACAGCCCTATGGAGCCCAGAAATGTAAGCCCCCTTGGACACCAGAGCCAAGTGATCAAAAGACATTCCCTGTGTAGACTACTCTCACCCACTAGTTTTAGTCAATATGCAAAAGAGTGTTGAGGGTAGGGCATGTCCACAGCTTCAGGGCATCAGGGGAAGAGTGCAGGTGGAAGGACATGCCCATGGCTTAGTGAGGCTGTGTCCATATGTATCCACTTGTGTTAGCAAGGTAGATGGAAAGTGCAAAAACGGAGCTCACCAGTGCCTCCATCCCTGAAGAAAGTCCCTACTGGCTCCTGCACCTCTAGCAGACACTTTAATATTAACATAAGAATCCCTCTCACATATAATCCAGTAACCTCTCAAATTGATACTTTTATACTGGGTTCTAGGACAAGAGAGTTCATATACAAACCCCTTGAAAAGAATATCTCAGGCCCCCGTTGCTCCCCACAGCCCTTGGATACATGCCCTATTGTCTTTCGAAGCCAGACATTTTTGGAGTTTCATTTCTGTGGTGTAAGTCCCAAGGGTTGGTATGCTCCATGTGGGGTTCAAACCCCTCACTCCTTAGGAAGAAGCTCTAGATCTATGGGATTCCTTCTTATCTGTGGTTGCTGTACCAAGGTGGAGTTTTTGGTAAGACTGTGTCTCTATGTCTCCTAGCCATCGCAATGTGGTCCTTTTATTTCCTGTTGTGGAGGGAGCTGTTCAGTCAGTTTTTAGTTATCTTTTCAGGTGCAATTATATTATATTATATGTGGCTGCTGATTTGGTGTGTCCATTGAAAGAGGTGAGTTGAGGGTCTTCTTACTCCACTATCATGGACCATTTCTCATCATATAGTAGTTTTACATCACATCCTCTGAATATCTTTCTGAGTTCTTTTCTTAGCATTTTTTTGAGAAAATTTTTATAACAGATGCAAAGACTTGTAGCTTTATCTTTTTCTTTCCAATATTTATACCTCATGTCTTTTTTCTATTTTATTGCCATGTCTCATAATCCCCAGGATAATGTTGAAAAATACTATTAATAGTGGTCATCTTTGATTTCTGTTTTTCATTCACTCATTATTTTTTTCAACATTTCCTGTGTGTCAGAAATTGCTCTGGGCTCTGGAAATGCAGATGTGACCAAGTGCATCAGAAAGTTTTGAAGAGAAATAAGGAAGGAGTGAAAGTGTATACCAAAGAAACTGAATGTGGCTGTGCCCTGAAGAGCAAGATAAGTCTTACCTGAAGAACTTCCCCAATACAACACTCTTTGTCTTTCATCATGAAATCTGATATTTGCTATTTGGTTTCTGATAAACACACTATTAAAGAAAAGAAAATTTCTTTTATACTTTGTTTATTGAAAGCTTTTTAAAAAAATCAAGAATAGATATTGAACATTGTTAAATTCCTTGTTAGTATCCAGAACCCAAACTTCTCTCTTTCAGCCTATTAATGTAGTAAATAATACCATTAGATCTACTAATATTGAACCAGCCTTGCATTCCTGTATTCTTGCATTGTTTTGGTGTATAATTCTCTTCCTAGCCTACTAGATTCATTCTGCTAAGAGGTTATTCAGGATTTTTGTATTTTTAAAAATAAGTAAACATGAGTTGCAGGTGTGTGTTTTGTCAAGTGTTACAGAATGAGGTTGGGCAAATTCCCTTGACTCCTGTTTCCTGAAATAGCTTAGGTAGCATGGTTCCCTCCCAGACTCTCTGAGTGTTCTGGAGGAGGTGGTGTATACTTTCCCACTTCACTCTTAACTCTGACTTCTGTTGCAGCCGAAATGGTTCCATTTTTGGATTGTCTCTCTCCCCCATATGGGCTGTCTCTGTTCTGCTTTCTATTGCTTCTGATGTATGACACATTCTCTTTTCTGTACACCAGGCAGATGGATGTGTTACAAAATTGGCTGAAGATTTAAGAAGATTGAAGGGAGAGATGTCACAGCATCTCCCAGCAAATAATGCAAAAGTAAACAGCAGACATCCTCTGTCCTCAAGACGCTTTTGGCCTCCCCTTGGAGGGCCCCCACAATGTTGCCTACACTCTCTCGTCCTCATAAAGATGACCACATCTTTCTTTTCTGGGACCCTTTCCCTCAGCCTCCCCCAACTTCATTTCCCTAAATTAGGTAGGTGAATTTGGTTTCCCTCTCTTCTCAGTACAGACCTACATTTGCATATTCAGAGACCCATTATGTGCTATGCTAAACAGGGGCCACCTATTCCAGACCCTCATTCTTTAATAAATTTTTCAGGGCACAGAAAAAAAGATGTACTTCCTCACCATTTTGGATTGTGCCACATAGCTTGAAAAGCAGAAGTTGCTCTAGTCACTCTTGATTTTAATAACTCTTGCCCCTCTCCATTAGCTAGTATATCAGTCAAGTTTATCAGCTACTCCAACTCTTTGGCTAGCCTACCCCATCAATAAATTCGGATGCTGGGAGGTAGTGAGAGATGAATGCAGGATGCAGTCTTCCTGTGGTTTACTGCTTGTCTTAATCTTTCCTATTTTACATCCACCTATTCTAACATTACTAAACATTTAGTAGTCTCTTGTTGGTGCTTATGAATAATTCTGCTGTGGACATTCTTGTATACTTCCTTTGGTCAACATGTGGATTGTCTTTTAATCAGGAATAAACCTAGGGATGGAATTGCTTGGTCATAGGGTGGCCATGTGTTTAACCCTATTAAAGTTGCAAATCTACATTCCAAAGTGGTTGTGCCAATCTACACCCCTCAAGAGTATAAGAATGTGTCAGAATTTTTGATGCATGGTGTATTTCTGTCATTTTCATTATAATCATTAGGAAAAGTGTGTGGTAGTAACTCATTAAGGTTTTAACTTGTATTTCTCTGATAATTAATGAAGTCAAGCACCTTTTCATGTGTTTACTGGCCATTGAGCTATCCTGCATTTGAAATTCTGTCCAAGTCTTGCCTATTTTTTGCATTGAGTGGTGTGTCTGTTATTGCTTTATAGGAACTTTTTCTATTTTGAATGTGGGTCATTTGACAGATGTGCATATTATGGATATCCTCTCTCACTCTGTGGCTTGCATTTTCTGTGTCCTGATGTGGCCTTCTGATGGACAGAAAGTCTCTATTTTAATGTAATCCAAGTTGCCAGTTATGCTCTTTATGTTGGAAGCTTTCCTGTATAATTGTCCGAGCCACCTTTACCTGCCCCTAGGTAATGTGATTATTCTCTTAGATTCTCCTTTCTCCAGATATTCACACAGCTCAATTTCATTCATGTCTCTGTTCATATATTACCTCCTCAGAGAGGTCTTTCCAGACCACCCTATTTAAAATGATAATCCCCTACCATGCACCATTCCCTTTCTCCATTTTAATCTTCAGGGGACTGATCAAAATTGACTTTATAATACATTTTGAGCTATTATTTATTAGTTAGTTTATTGTTGTCCACCCTAAATGTCAGGAGAGACTAAATGAAGGCAGGGGCTCTTTTTGTTGTTCACTGCTTTATCCTCAATGCCTGGAACATTGTCTGGCACACATAAGATGCTCACTACATATTTACAACACTAATGGGTAAATGATTTCATTTAATTCTTATTGCTGCCTTGAAAGGCTTGTCATTGATTCTTTTGACTCATGATGTTGTGTATCTTTTCAGATGCTTATTTGTATGACTTTCTTTACTTTTTTAAAGATAGATTTATTTATTTATTTATTTATTTATTTATTTATTTATTTGAGAGAGAGCAAGAGAGTAGAGAGAGTATGCACGTGGGGAGGAGCAGAGGGAAAGAGAAACTTAAAGAGACTTAGCACTGAGCAAAGAGCCTGATGTGGGTCTTGATATCATGAGTCTGAGATCACAACCTGAGCTGAAACCAAGAGTCAATTTCTTAACCGACCATGCCACCCATGTATACCCTTTTTTAAAATGCAAAATCTTATCAACCATTTACACTTTAGTATAAATAAATACTTTTTATTGTGCTTTTCCTTGGCAAAAAAGCAAATGAGGATACGGAGGCTCAGAAGTTCCAGCTCAAAAATATTTTTGGAGATTGTTTTTTTCGTGCCAAGCTCTGTGCTTTAATCTGGAAGTACAAAGATAAATAAAACAGTGGCTTTTTGCAGCCATTTTGAGGGGAAATGGCAGAGTCAATCATGGAACTCAAGACCATCTAAAGCCCACATTATGTCTTTCTGGATGTACAGGGACATTGAAAGAGGTGGTGGGACTTTTCTGAGTAGGATAATCTTGAATGTATTTGCAGGTTGTATGATAGTGGAGGGGAGAGAGATTAAAGGTAAAGAGAGGGCTACTTCACCACTATGCAACCAACTCCCTCCTCTGGGTGCCTCCTTGGTCTTCCTCTACTCCCAGGCCTTAAGAAGCCGATGGTCTCAGCTGTATCCAGGCTAACCTCACTTTCTGGAAGTGAAACATCAGCAGATCTGTCCTTCATTCTGTGCTTATTTGTTCTCATCACCTTTTCCCTAATAAACTTCCCTTTCCAACTCAAACCTCCCCTTCAGGGAAAGGATAGGCCAACACTCATTTATACTAAAGTGTAAATGACTAATTAGATAATGTTTTATTGCTCTTAACAGGGATTTGCATTTCCCAAAAGAGATTCAACATGGGCAATACTGTAATTGAAGGGGTGACTTGATAATGAAATGAATTCTGTCATGGATAAGATATTTGTGGGGGGAAGATATTTGGGGAGGGACAAAGAAAATTTTCTATATTTAGAACCACCTCTTGCTATACCTAATTATATCCAGTCTCCACATTAGCAGAACATTTTCTTTTTTCTTTTTTTTTTTAATTTTTTATTTATTTATGATAGTCACACAGAGAGAGAGAGAGGCAGAGACACAGGCAGAGGGAGAAGCAGGCTCCATGCACCGGGAGCCCGATGTGGGATTCGATCCCGGGTCTCCAGGATCGCGCCCTGGGCCAAAGGCAGGCGCCAAACCGCTGCGCCACCCAGGGATCCCAGCAGAACATTTTTTAAGTTACAATTTTCTGAATATATATTTTCCATACTGCCAGGAGTGTGGGAAAGGAGGGGTAGCCATGCCGTCCACTTCCTCTCTTAGAGGTTCCTCTTCACAAGTGTTCAGTAAGTAATGCTGATGAGCTCTGCTAGGTGTGCAGTAAAGAGAGAGTGTAGCCCTACTTGTTCTCCCATATGCAATGACATCTTCTGCAAGTATGAGTTTGGCCCCATGATTCTGGGATGATGAGGGTGATGGGGAGAAGGGACAGTGTACATGAAGGTAAAACCCTGTGGGGTCTATGTAAGGATGATGCTTGTCTGCAGGGAGCCAGGGCCAACTCACTGGGTTTAAATCAGGAGACAGTTTTACAGATCAACTCCCTAGCCCCTGCTGGCTTGTCCTGAGAATCAGCATGACCCACCCCCATTCTTGGTCTGCACAGATAGCCTTGGCCAGGGTCTGGCCTCTCCTAGGGCTTCTGTTCCCCCAGTCAGTACAGTGTGTGCTTGGGATCAGTGATCTCTGTGCTTGGACAGGTGGCCTGTCCTTCCCCTGGGGGATCCAGCTGTCCCACCAGAAACCTGGCCACCTGGGAGGTAAGGGTCTGGGCCTGGAGTGGTTGCAACCATAACAGGGGGAAGCCCAGGGGCTAGGAGGCAGGTGGGTTGGGACTCGAATCCCTGCCATGACTCATGTGAGCTGAACTGCCCTGTCACTTCACCTCCCCAATTCCTCCTCTGTTACAGTCGACCACAGGTGCTCATTGATATATTGAGCAGAGTTGGGCAGAGGATGGGGAATGTGGTCTTGGGTGGTCCCAGTTTGAGTGGAAGAAGATGTTTGCAACTGGAAACCTGTCTTCATTGTTCCTCCGCCTGAAAACCCTTCCCAGTGCCCCTAGACCAGACCGCTTACTTGGACCACAGGCCCCATGTGGCCTGCCCCTGCTAACCTCTTCTCCTTTCTTTCCCTGCCAGCCTCTGTGGCCTCCATTGGGTTCCTGAGTAGCTATCCTTCTCCCCACTTGAGAGTTTCTCCCCTTCCCCTCTCCTCAGCCAACTCCTATCATCTTTTGGGTCAAAGAGATTTCCTCAAAAAGATCTTTCCCCTTGTAAACAAGTCCCCTTGTTATAATGATTTCTCAGAGCACCATTGTATTGGGACTGCTGCAAGAGTTGCACAAGAGAAAGGTTTCTTTCTCTCTCTTAGAAATGAGGTCTAGAGGTGAGCAGCTCTGGACTTCTGTGGTGGTTCCACAGGTCCCAGGAACTTGTGCTTCTCTTATCTTGCTCCATAGTTCTTGACATGTGGGTTACCCCTCACAGACCAAAAAGGATGCTCCAGCTCCGGCCATCACAATCCCCTTTCCAATGAGAACGAGGGAGAAAGAGCAAGGGAGAAAGGCTCACCTCTCCCACCACAAGACACTCCTGAGGAAGTCACACACTTCTTTCTGTCCACACCCCTACTGGTAAGACCTCTGTCATGTGGCCACATATAGTTGCAGAGGAGGCTGGGGAATGTATCAAGATGGCCATGTACCCAGCGGAGGAAGAAGAGACCATGTATTGGGGCTCAGAAACAATGTGTACCAAGATCCTGTTCTTTTCCTGCACAGTCTGCATCATTTGCTCATTTGGTGATGACCTGATGAAAGCATAACTTCTTCCCTAAGTGGAAGCTTTCTGGAGAATAGGCACCCCTGCCTTGCTCACCTTCGAACCCCCAAGCCTTGCAGTGTCTGGCAGACGGTAGGTAGCACACTGGAAAGATTCGTTGAACAGGTGAATAAAACTTGTCATGGACTCCCTCCCTTTGTTCTCCTCTGTTGGAGCCTGTGTGATAGAAAGCACCTTCCCCCACATTCTGCATCTTTTATGATCTCCAGAGGAGGCCTCTGGGGGCCTTCCCTCCAGGGGCTTCACGTGCTCCAGGCTGCTCGGTGATTGGGCGCCGAGGCCCAGACCTCCCCCCTCCCCATGGCTGCGCAGGATTATATAACAGGAGTTTGATGTGCAGATGCTGGCATAGGGGAGGGCAGGTCTGAATTGGAACTGACAGATTCCAGCGTGGAGGCGCCGGCCGAGTCCCCGGAACACCGGCAGCCTAATTGGCAGTGCTGTACATCAGTGGTTCTCGAGTGTGGCTCGGCCCGTGAATCACCTGGGAACTTGTTAAAAATACAAAAGTTCTGAGTCAGTAGGTTTGGGGTGATATATTTGGTTGCAAGGGGCAGGAAGCCAACTAGCTTAGGCAAAGGGGAATTGATGGTGAGGGCACAGGGGGTGGGGGCAGCTCTCACACCTGCCCACGGCGTCCCGTCTGTAGGGAGGGGCTGGCTCTCCCTGGGGATCCAGTATGGCTGTCCAGGCCTGGATGCGTCCCAGGTCCCAGCTGCTGTGGCTATGGAGTCCGGTTCTGTGGCTGCCTGGGTGGGGGTTGGGAGACATGGGGTGTAGCCCCAGCCCCATCCCCCTGTCCTCGGAGGACTGGATGGCTCCAGAGAGGGTGCTGTTGGAGTCCCCTGGTATCTACCATGGGGAAGCAAGAGATGGAGCAGCCCCCCTGCTTGTTGGGGGTCCTGCAGAGGGAGGAGATCTCTGGGAAACTTAGTGAGGCCTGGTTCAAGCATAGGCCTCCCTGTGAATCACCAAGCACCAGCGGTCAATCTGTCTCCCTCAGACGCAGCAGCACAGAGGCCTTAGGGTGTCCAGCTTCTTGCTGGCCAGCAGTGTGAGGAGCCAGGTCTCTGGTGGGGGAGCAGGGCAGGACAGTGGCATCCCCCCAGCCCAGTGCTTCCCAGGGAGCTCTCCAGTGCATCCCC
The DNA here is from genome assembly GCF_011100685.1 of Canis lupus familiaris. Classification (NCBI taxonomy): domain Eukaryota; kingdom Metazoa; phylum Chordata; class Mammalia; order Carnivora; family Canidae; genus Canis; species Canis lupus. The sequence goes on along the minus strand of NC_049241.1, from coordinate 1,513,621 downwards.
TGGAATCACCTGCGATGCTTCTTAAAATGCCCATTCCAGGCCCACCTAGACCCACCAAATCGTACTCTCCAGAGCCAGAACCCTGGAGACTGAAACGCAGGGTGATATCCTCCCGCCAGTGGGAGAACCGTGGTCTTTGACCCGCCCTTCACAGAGCCCACATCCTCAGCCAGAATCTTTGGAGCCTTCTCTCTGTGGGGAGGGCTTGCCCTTCTCTGTTCCGCAAGCTCCCCAGCGGACCACAGCAGGCCAGGCCATCCTGGGAATGGTAGAAGGTGGGAGCTGCAGCAGAACTGTGACTCTCCGAGCTGGCCCGGGGAGGCCCTGGACCCTGGGCGCCTGTCTGGACCCACAGGGCTAGGGGACTGCGGTTTGGTCTGCAGCACTGCCCCCCCCCGCCCCCTCCCCCCTCCCTACCCCTGAGGCTTGCACTTTTGCTAAGTGAGCCTGCTTCTGTTTTGTTCAGCCTCTGGGAGGAGCTCACAGCAGCCTCAACAAGGACGCCCCCTGCGGGTGGATTGGGCTCCTGTGCCACGCAGTTGGGCAGTTGACGGTGCTGCGTGGTGGGGCAATGGAAGGCTCACAACCAATATAGCACAGGGATGCTTTATTTGGCCCCACAGAATGCTTTACAGATGGAATTGGTGACCAATATGTAACATTCAAAGATTTGGTATTAAAAAAAAATCCCTATTTCTGGGTCCTTTTGAAAACTTGGTAAAGTTTGCTGTGCAAGGGCCACACGGTGGATGAGTCCCCAAGCTCCACCATCCGGCCTCCCCAAGGTCCTACCTTGCTTCTCATGCCCTCCGCTGCTGGCTCTGGTAGGCATCTGAGTCTGTGCAGCCAGCCAGGTTCTAGCTGTGTCTCTGCCAAGAAGCTAGGATTTATGGTTATTGCTGTCACTGCTGTACTAGTTTTCATCAGAGCTCACTGCGTGTATATGTTCTTGATGCCTCACTAGGTGATCACTCTGAGCCATTTACCCATTTGATAGATGGGGAAACTGAGGCCCAGAGTGGCTAAATAACTGGGCCCCGGTGGCCCAGTAGTCAGTGGCAGACCTGTGTTTGATCCAAGCTTGTCTGTAGTGCTTCCTTCAAGGAGGACCCCGGCTTTGCTCTTGTACTCTGTCTTCTGACTTCTGACAGCATCATCCTTATTTCTCTGGTCCCTTTTCCTGGCCTTGTAGCTGACAGCCCTCCTGCGTCTGGGCTTGTGCCAGATGTTGAGAGTCATGGCGTCTTGGGCCTGGGTGAAGAAGGGTGCGGGGGCCTGAGTAGAGCTGGGGAGGGGGTCAGGTGTGAGATCAGGGGTGCAATGGCAGACCTGCTGGCTGAGGCATCCTTCCTCCCTCCCTCCCCCTCTAGGTGGCTGCTGAGCGAGCTGATGTGCTTACCCCAATCCTTACCCCTGGAGCCCAGCTCAGAGTCCCCCTGTATGGTCTGCCGGGGCCCCCACCATGTATTTTGAGAGGTGTTTTTGGGACTTTCTTCCCTACAGTCTGTCTGGAATTCCACCATCTTTAGCATCTTTAGCAAAATCATTTGCACTTCTAGGAAGGTGTACTGGAGCCAGGGAGGGGTGGGAAAGCCATGGACAGGGATGTGCCCCTTCTCAGGCCCCCCACCAGGTTGTGGAGAAGCACTGACAAAGGTGAGAGGGGCAGAGGGTGCGTGGCAGCCAGTGGGGCTGCCCGGTGGAGGTGGGGAGGCTGATCAGGAGAAAAGCTGGAACAGAGGCAGGGGAGAAAGGAGGGTGGACGAGGGCGGACATGCTGAGAGGGACCTGGGGCGGAGACAGGCCACTGTGCTTAGGACCCAGCGCATCTGCACCCCCTCAGCCTCCACCACAGTCCTCCTGGCCCCTCCTTCTTTCTGTCCTTGGGCCCCTCTTTTCTCTCTCCTTCTCCCCCTTCCCCCACCAGCCCTGCCTCTGTCTCCTTTCTGCCTCCTTCCCATCTCACAGGGGTCCTCCTATTCTCCCTGTGTTTCTGGATCCGTGTCTCCCCTGGTGTCTGTCTGTCTGTCTGTCCGACAGTTGGTCTCAGGCAACTGAAAACACCCCCTGTGTCCCATTTGATGTGCGGTTGTGAGATTCCCTTTGAATATTGCAGGAGCGAGTTGATGGTTGCCAAGGGAACAGGTCAGGAGAAATGGGGGGATTGAGGGGGGTACCCGGAGCCAGGCGGGGGGATGCGGGCACGCTTTTCTGTTTTCATCTTCTTTGGCGCTTTCCTCTTCCAAAGCATAAAAAAAGGCGACAATTTAAAATGATTTCTCAAGAATCAACACGACAGAAATAATGGGTCCTAATTGTGTTGGACTAAAAAGGCAGGCGGGGAGGGTGCAGCTTCCCCTCCTGTGCCTGGAGGGAGTTAATGGCCAGATTCGAGGAGTGGGGGATTAGAGGGCCTGGAGCCATTTCCCAGGCTCTGGGGGCTGGTGGCATCGGGGTTCCAGCTGCTCAGCCCTCGGGGGGCTTTCAGTACCCCCTCAGTCTACAGCATCACAGCCAGGCACAAGATGTGCCTTTGTGGCCATGCACAGGGGCATCAGGGCTCCTGCCCACCTTTTAGCTGGCACTGGGGCTGGGGGCCCAGGGTAAGAGGTGGGCGAAAGAGGGCAGGCTCTGGCCTTCATGACCCGGCACACGGCCCAGCTCTCTCCAGGCAGCTTCGCCAAAGCATCCCTCCGCTCCCCTCTGCCCAGGCCCATTTGGTTGTCATGGGGATCAACAGGATGATGCCTGCACAGCCCTCAGCATACAGCCCCTGCTGTCCGGTAGCCAGGCCAGGAATCCTGCGAGTTTGGACTAGACTTGACCATCTGCTTCTGGGGTCATCGTTATCATTGGGCGAATATTTACCGACTCATACACCGTAAGCAAGACTCGGATTCCTGCAGGGACGTGGATGAGTGGTTAGCAATAAAAGCCATTACTTAGTAGCGATCATAATAAGGAGGCGTTACTAACTAGAGCATTCTTCTAAACTCTTTATATCCCTTTTATCCATTTAGTCTGCACAGCAAACCTTTGAGGTAGGTATTGTTATTAATCCCATTTTACAGATGCAGACATTGAGAAATTCAGCAACTCCAATACAGAAATAAAAGTGCAGTGATGGGGGAAACACAGGAGGTCAGTGATAGACACGGAGCCCCTTCCTATGATGGCAGGGAGAGCAGGGAAGTTTCCTCAATGGGCCTCTGAGCTGAGCAGGCATTAGGAGCTAAGCAGGACAGTGGGTGAGTGGGCTCCGATGGGAGGTGCCCCAGGCTGCAGACTGGTGGGAGGGTGGAGGGGAGGCGGGCCCCAGGCAGAGGAGCACTCACTCACCTTTCCCCACCCACAGTGGGAGAGCTCAGTGGGTTAGATCCTGGCCCAGCCATCTGCTTCCATAAAGGCTGCAGGGAAGCCAGCTCATTGCAGGTGACCAAGTAGGTGTTCACAAATGGCTTCTCCGGGCAACCATCCCATCTTCCCTCCTGTTCCTCTGCATCCTGAGGCTTGTCTTTGGACCCTCTTTCCCCATTTGTTTTGACCCCATATCTCCCCATCGTCCTGTGCAAGCCTGGCTCCTGGTGGTGACGGTGCCGGCCTGAACAGCTCACTGTCAGGGGTGGGAGGGAATCAGGGCCGGAGACAAGAGTGGGAGAAAGGTGCAGGCTGGGGGCTAAGCCATCTGTGAAGGCTGCAGCTGGGTGGAAGGGAGAGGGTGGCACGGGCTGCAGTATCAGGAGGGCTCTGTCCACTGCAGAGGTATGTGGCCTGTGGGATGGCCTTGGAAGGTGGACAGGAGGGAGCTGACCAATCCTTGAGGATCTTCCGCGATGAGTACCCAGGCACCTAGCTCCTGGAATAATGTAATTAGGCCTGACATCATTAATGGCTTCTTCAGGCATCTGGCATCACCCTCCCTGTGTTGTAGGGAGATACTTTTGCAGAGATTTATGTATTCTAGAGTGACAGCAACTTTCAAATCTCCATGTACCAGGAAGTAATATCCTTGTTATAACCAACTTGTAATAATCATGTATTTAGTTTTTGTGTCTGATGCTCTGACCTCTGGGCCTTGCCTGCCCTGGAAGTACTGGCCTTCCCTGGGGTTAGGCAATTTCTAGAGAGAGCAAATGACTCCCCTGCTGGGTCACCTTTCATCTGCAAACCCACCAATCCAGAGCCTACCCATGGAGCCTCCTGCCCTAATCACCCCAGGGGGTTGCAACAGCCGACCAGAGACAGCCCTTATACCCCTGACCCCACAGAAATTATTCTGACCAGCCAATCCTCAGCTCATTTACCCCTGCCTTGCTTGTTCCTTCCTGAGGAAACAGCAGTAGAGTCTCCTGCCACCTTGCCGCCCCTGATCATGGCTGACTACCGTGCTTCTCTACATGGCCTCCTATTTCTGGGGATCTGTGAGTATAACCAGCTCTCTTTCCAACTGTGATTGTCCGATGTGTTGGCCTCATGACACCTGACGGATAATGAGACACACATATTCAAACAGAGGTGGTGTGCACCCCCACCCCCACTGCACTCCTTTGTCACCTGCTGTGCTCCCTGGGAGCCTGTCCCCATGGATGGGCCATCCCCCCACAGGCCAGATGCACCAACACAACACTAAGGGGAGAGTGAATGGGGGCATTTCTTCCCTGTCTCCCCCAGTCCTGCCAGGTGTGATTCCCTGAGCTCCTCAGCAGAAGCCACAGCCCTTTCTCAGCACCCCTCTCTCCCATTTGGGTCCTTTCTCTGAATTCTAGAGTTTGCTTTCTCTACTTACCCCTCGGGCCTCTCCGTGGCTTCAGTCACCTCCTCGAGTGCTTTGTCACTGTTCCCTGCTTGACCCTGCCCACACTTCATCGGTGGTCCCTTGTGAGACACTCTTCAACTGCTGCATCAGAGCAGCTCTGGTGGCCAGTGAGCGGGAGTGAATGACGTGGGCAACCAGGGCTGGTCAGAAGTGGGCGTCTGCCTTCCTCCCCAGATGGCTGTTCCACTGATGTGTCACCTGAGCTGTCTCAGGGTCAACCACAAAAATGCTAAGTCAGACAGTTTGGATGGGAGAACATAGACACCCCCGTTCACCTTCTTCAGCTAGTTTTTTCTTTGTAGAGTGAGATATAATTGGGACTAAATGTTTCTCAAAATATATTCATTCTTACTCCACCTCCTCAATTTTTTGCCATATCTGCATACCACCTGTATGATTATTTCCCTAATAATTTCCTTTCGCTCAGCTTACTTTCTAAAAAAGTCAGGTGTATATAATTTACATAATTGGAGACAGAATTTACATACAGTAAAATTTAGCCATTTTAACTGTGCAGTTCAGTAAGTTTTGACAAATACATCCAGTCATGTAACTACCAACACCATCAAGATACAGAACAGTGTTCTCAGCCCCGAACGTCCCCGCATCCCTCTGTCATCCACACTGTCTGCCACCCCTAGCCCTTGGCAGCCACTAATCTGACTCCTGTTCTTGTGATTTTACCTTTTTCAAAATGTCTTATCAATGGAATCATATAGTATTGGGCCTTTTGTGTTTGACTTCTTCCACTTAGCAAAATGTTACCGTTTTTTTAAAAAAATTAAGCTTAAACTAAAAACTAAAATTTATTCACTCTACTGTTCAACATCCATGTTTTTACATACTGTGTTTGGGTATAGTAATTGAACAAATCAGTGGCCTTAGTCTTATTTTAGAGTGTCTTTTTTTTTCCTCCAAAAGTCAGGTTTATCGAGGTCTAATTTCTGTAGAGTAAATTTACCCCTTTGAGTGTGTGGCTGTAAGAGTATTGCTGAGTACATACATTTGTACAACCAGGAACACAAGATACAGAACAGTGCCATCACCCCCAAAACTTCCTCTGTTCTCTTTCATCACTTTCCCTGCCCCCAACCCCTGCAGCCACTGACTGATATCCCTGTAGCTTTACCTTTCCCAGAGTTTCATATAAATGGACCCATACAACGTAGACTCTTAGGTCTGGCTTCTTTCACTAGGCATGTTTTTGAGATCCATCCACAGCATCGTGTGTATTAATATTTTATTTCTTTTTATTGCTGAGTAGTATTCTATGGCATGGAGGTGCCACTGTTTCTTGATCCAGCCCCCAGTTGGTGGATGTTTGGGTCATTTGCAGTGTGAGCCTGTGATGAGTAAAGCTGCTGTGGACTTGTGTGCTCAGGTCTTTGACCATATGTGCTTGTTTCTCTCGCCCAGGAGTGGAATTGCTAGACAGTGAAGGTAAATGTATCTGTAACCTTATTTATAAGAAGTGGCCAAATTCTTTCCCAAGGGGGCTGCACCAGTTTGCATCCCCACCAGCACCATGAGAGTCCCAGTTGCTCCGTGCCTGTGTTGGCACTTATTGTTGTGGGCTCTTAAATCTTAGCCAAAATGTAACATACTTTAGATGTGAAGTGATAGCTCACTGTGGTTTTAGTTTGCCTTTCCCTAATGACTAATGATGCTGTGCGTCATTTCAGATGCTTATTTGACATCTGTACCTTTTTTTGGTGAAGTATCTGTTTAGATCTTTTGCCCACTGGGGGGTGGGGTGAGGTTTGTTTGTTTTCTTATTATTGAGTTGGAAGACTTGAGTTTCTATTCTAGATTTTAACCTTCTGCCAGATACACGTTCAGCAAATGTATTTTCACAGTCCTTGGCGGCTTCCTTGTTCCCCCAACAGTGTCTTTCAAAGAGCAGGAATATTCAATTTTGATGAAGTCCTCAACACACTTTTAAAACTTTAAAATGCCTCACAGCTTTAAATGGAAAACCCACATTACTTGCCACAAATCTGTATACTAATGTTTTTGGCAGAAAGTAACAGAAACCTAACTTTCAGGGGTTTCGGGCATTATCTTAACAAACGTGATTATCCTACAGAATAAGAATGCTTGAAAACGCAGCTGGCCGTTAGGACTCTGCCGGTCTCTGTAACACAGTAATCTTTGCCCTCAGTCTTGCTGCCTTGCATCCCAGATAGCTGCCTGGTTCTGGGGGTAAAGGCTGCCTGGGGTTCAGAGAAAGAAGAAGAGAGGGCAAGGGACTAACAGAACCGAGCTAGGCCTGGTGTGAGGCAAGAGAGGTGATCACATTTAAGGAGGTGTGTGCTCTCAGTTAATGCAGTGCCCTGTGTGGTCTTGAGAGCTGTGCCTCCTTAAATCTGGCACACGGAGCACCTCCCCGGCTTCATCCAACCCCAGGCCTGCTGCAGAGCTGAAATTCTCCTGTCCTTCTCTTTACGGTATGACATGATATCCGTCCCAGAAGCTCCCTCAGTGAACACGTCTGTTTATGTCTCATGTTTGGATCTCAGGCCTGTCTCATGGCCATTCCTGATGGCAAAGGAGTCTGGGGCAGGAGTATCCTGCTGTGTTGCAAGGAAAAGTAAAGAAAGCACACTTTTATGTTTGTTTAAGATGAAAACAAGTTGTGTGTGTCAAAAGAATACATCTCAAGTGCTGTTTTAAAACAGCTTACTTACCACACCTATTTGGCCCCAGATGCCTAAAGCCGGGAACATTATGGAATTACAAAGGTCACAGAATAGCCAAAAGAATCTTAGAAAAGAATAAAGTTGGAGGAATGCAATGATCAATTTTAAGACTTACTACAAAGCTAGAGCAATGAAAGCTATTTGGTACTGGCATAGGCCAGTGGACTAGAATTAAGAATTCAGAAATAACTTAGGGTCCACTGATTTTTGACAAGAGGGCCAAGACTACTCAAAGCAGAAAGAATAGTCTTTTCTTTTTCTTTCTCTCTTTCTCTCTTTCTTTCGAGAGAGAGCATGCATGAGTGGGGGCGGTGCAGGAGAGGGAGAGAGAGAATCTCAAGCAGGCTCCACACTCAGCATGGAGCTCAACACAGGGCTCAATCTCACAGCCCTGAGATCATGACCTGAGCCAAAATCAAGAGTCAGATGCTTAACTGACTGAGCCACCCAGGTGCTCTAAGCATAGTCTTTTCAAATAATGGTGTTTGGGCCACATACAAAAGAATGAATTTGGACCCCTACCTCATACCATATACAAAACTGAACTCAAAGTGAATCAAAGGTATAAATGCAAGAGCTAAAATTATCAAACTCTTAGAAGGAAACATATGAAAAAATCTGCATGACTTTGGGATAGGCAATGGTTTCTTAGATGTGACACCAAAAGTACCGGCAACCAGAAAAAAAAAAAAAAAAGATAAATTGGACTTCATCAAAAGTAAAAAGTTTTGTGCATCAAGGGAAACTATCAAGAAAGTCAAAAGACAGCCCACAGAATGGAAAAAAATATTTTCAAGTCATGTATCTGATAAGGGTCTATTATCCAGAATATATAAATAACTCTTACAATTCAATAATAAAAATATGAATAGCTCAATTTAAAAATGGCCAAAATATTCATATAGACATCTCTCCAAAAAAGCTATACAAGTGGCTAATAAGCACGTGAAAAGATGCTCAGTGTCATTAGTGGGTAGGGAAACATAAATCAAGATCACAAGGAGACATGACTTCACACCCACCAGGAGGGCTACGATAAGAAAAGGGGTGAGAGATAACAGATATTGGCAAACATATGGGGACATTAGGACCCTGGTACATTTCCGGTGGGAATGTAAAATGGTGTGGCCACTATAGAAAACAGCTTGGGGATTGCTCAAAAAAAGAAATTAGGATTAGCATTTGACCCAGCAGATCCATTCCTGGGTATATAGCCAAGAGTATTGAAATTGTATGTTCATAGCAAAGACTTATTCACAGTGGCATTATACTTAATAACCCCACGGTGGAAACAGTCCAAGTGTCCATCAGCTGATGAATGGATAAATACAATTGGCATATCCATATAATGGAATATTATTCGACCATAAGAAGGAATGGAACTGACACATGCTACAAGGTGGATGATCCTTGACATTATGCTCAGTGAAAGAAGCCACTCACAAAAGGCCATATATTGTAGTAGTTCCTTTATATGAAGTGTTCGGAATAGGCAAATCCACGGAGACAGAAGCGGAATAAAGGTGACCAAGTTTATGAAGGGAGAGGGGAAATTGGGAATAGGTAGGAGTTTTGCGTGGGGCTGGGGCTGGGGGTGAGGGGTGATGAAATTTAGAATTAGACCATGGTGATGGCTGAAAAATGTATTATACAGAGTGGTCTATTAAGAGCCACTAAAGGGTCCACTTGTAAATGGCAAATTTTATGTTATGTGAATATATCTTAAAATGATAATAAAAGAGAGAGTCACACAGCTGCAGCGGCTCTAGTTGGAAAGCTAAGGAGTAGCATCTTCTTCCTTGGCAGAGAATGCCCCTGGTGGTGCAGGGTCAGAAGGGAACAGGGACAGTGGTAGCTTGGGGGCCTGGGAAGGTGGGCACCCGCTGCCTTCAGAATACTGCAAAGTCTGCTCTGGCCCTGGAGAGCTACAGAATCGCCAGCTCAGGGCCGGGATTCCCAGCCACCAAGGCAAACATCACCTGGGGATGTTCCAAACCAGCTTGGCGTAGGCTGCTTTCGAAACATGTGCACGGAGCTTCAGAGACACCTGAGGTGCCAACTTCTGGGCCGCCACCCCGAGAGACAGACAACCTGCCGTCTTGCTTCCCTCTGTTTGCACAGCCTGGCTTCATTAGTGGGGAGGTGATGATCTAATTCCCTCCAAACAAATGTTTGGGATGTGGAGTTTTCCTTCAACAATAAGCAGTGGCAGACGGTGAGAAATCTGCTTGCACCTTCTGGGGGTGCAAGGAGCCACCCTGGCATGCTTGCCAGCATGGAGAGCCGTGTGTGTGGCCAAGGGCTTCCTGACGTCCTGGGCTGGGACATGACTGGCTGGAGATGCAGAAAAGAAGATGATGCTGGTTCATCTGCATTGGGGTGAACATGTGATGGTCAGACTGGCAAAGGCTCCTCAAATGGGTCCCCACCAGCTTGGAGGAGAGTTCTGAATTTCTGTACCTTGCACATGACTTGGGCAAGGCACTTAATCCACCCCTGGGAAGGAGAAGTTGAAATCCAGCTGCATGAGCAGATGTCCATTGAGGAGGGTGCCTGGGATCAGTGCAAGGGAGGGAGGAAGTGGGGCAGGCAGAAGGGAACCTGTTCATCCCCTAAGGCTGAGCCCCCAGAGCTGTCGCTGGTTGGGGAGGTGGTCCAAGCCTTGATGCACCTGCCTGGGTGCTCCTCCTGGGGTGGCAGTGTTTGCAGCTAAGGGAGACCCCTGGGGAGGCTGACCACTGAGGTCCTTCCACTCACTGCAATGTGGGATCTATCTGGGGGAGTCGTCCTTCATTCCTGAAGGGAGTCCTGGGCAGTGAGTTATGGTGCTCACCACACTCATCTCTCCCAAATCAGGTATTGAGCTCGGAAGACCCTAGGGAGGAGCTAAAGAAGGCTGCCATTTCTAATGAACTCCTCTGGGTGTGGTTGGGGAGAGGCAGTGAGGGCGCCCCCTCCGCAGGCTGCTCCATACGGGTCTTCTGCTGAGCCCTTGCCCACCTTCTCAACTGTCACGGGAGCCTTGTCATCTCAGCTGGCTGTCTCTGAGATATTTTACAAATGGGAATGAGGTCCTTTGGGGTGATCTGTCTCTGTGTCCCTGGTCCCCAGCATGGGGTTTGCATGGCGTGGAGTGAGCACTCGAAATCCATTAGTTGGAAGGAGGAAGGGGCACCGGTCCTTAGAGTGCCTTCACTGTGCAGTTCATCGGCTGCATCCTTCACTGTCATGTTTTCCTTAGCATGAACTTCCTCTTGCCAAATACCCTACAACAGCAGGATGGGCCAGAGCCATACCTAGGTCTACTTGTCTTCTGTTTTTTCAAATCTCGTCTTTTCTTAATAAAGCCAATGAATAAAACAATTTTTGTCTTAGTAGAAATTAGGAGTTCAAAAGGTATTCACAGAAACACTATAATGTCCTTTTTTATATGGGTTTTGAGGCCCAACTGAAATGTCACTCACCCTGGGAGGAAGACCCTGAGTGCACCCACAAGCTCCACGCACTCTGCACACCCCCAGGATACCAGGACGCATGCCATACTTGCCATCAGGTCTCTTTGTTACACAGGAAGGAACAGCAAATCCAGCATGAATTGATGTGAATGACAAAGCAAGGGATGGGCGCTCATGAACCAAAATGTCTAGTGGGCTCCTCTGCAGAGATGGGATCCTGAAGCTTGAACGGTAGTTCCGAGGCCTGGGCTGGCAGGCTCCATGGGTAGGAGGGGCTCCCTTCCGCAGCAGTTGCCCTACCGCTGCGGTCAGCAGAGAAAGAGAACACCGTATTCCCCCAGAAGCTGAATATGGCCTTGGCTCTTACTGAGCATATGGCCTGAGACCACGTGGTTCCCAGAAGAAAATCAGTTTCTTGTTCCTTTTTTTTTTTAATTTTATTTATTTATTTATTTATTTATTTATTTATTTATTTATTTATTTACTTTGACAGAGAGATCGAGAGCCAGAGAGCACAAACAAGGGGAATGGCAGAGGGAGAAGGAGAAGAGGCTTCCCGCTGAGCAGGGAGTCCAATGTGGATGCAGATCTTGATGTGAGCCAAAGGCTTAACCCACTGAGCCACCCAGGCACCCCCATTTCTTTAACCAAAGGAAGGATGAATGGGTGTGTGTAGAAAACATATAGTCCTAAAAATAGATATTCCTGCACCCTCATTTTATGTGGTTGAATTCCTATTGGTCTAGAGACAGCTTAAAGGCCACCATCTCCAGGAAGCCTTCCTGCCACCATCTCCAGCTCTCCCAGGCTCTCTGCATGGTGGTGGACTGGCCTGTCCACTCATGGTGAGATGGAGCTGTTGGGAGGCCCCGAGGGCCAACCCCTCTCCTTATCTCCAGCCTGTGGAACAGCCTGGCACAGATAAAGAGCTGGTGCGTGCCTTCCCGGTGTGTGGACTGGACTGTCAGACCCACTGGGTGGTGATCGTGGGGCAGCTCTGGGGCTTGGGTTGGAGGGGAGAGTCCTGGGCCAGGCTGGACACGGCCTCTGCAGCATCGCTGGGCAGCCACGCTGCTTAAGTCTGCACCCTGAGTGCTACAGAGGGCACGCAGCTGGGGAGCATGCCGGTGGGCATTTGGGGTTCTGGAGCTGAGCTCCCACCTCCCCTGCATGCTCCCCACCTCCCATGGCATCCCATGCCCCACTGCAGCTCTTGTTTGCTCACATTCTATCCTTCTCAGCTAGTGGCTTCTCCGAAATTTCTCTTTGGAGAAGCGTACGGGTGTGGCAACGGGTGAGGTGGTGGGGGCTTCCAGGATGTGCCTTCTTTATGCAACTTGGATGTTTACTTGAGAAGGCTGGTGAGGGGATGTTGGAGATTATGGGAGGGCTAAAACATTCACAAGCCTTGGTGCCATCAAGGAAACTTCTAAAAAGAGTCTACTTATCTGCATTCAGTCAAATTTCATTCATTACTCATTTATCACATATTTAACCTTTTTCAGGCCAGATTCTCCTCTCACCTCACCCATAAAAATGCTCCATCTAGGGCCATTTTTATCAGGTACTAAGTACTCTTATATTCATGAGTCTATTTCTGGATTCTCTATTCTCTTCCACTGATATATCTGTTCGTATTTTGAATACTTTTGTCAAGTTCAGTTGAGGTTTTTTTTTGGTCAAAAAATTCAATTAGAATTTTGATTTAGAAAGGATTGACATCTTTACGACTTCGTCTTCGTATTGAATACAAAGGTGTGACTCTCCAATTATCCTATCTTATTTTATGCCTTTTGGTGGGGCTTTATGGTTTTCTTCACATTAAGTCCTGCACATTTCTTAATTTTGTGAAGCATTTCATATTCAGTTGCTATTGAGAATGAGTTGTTTTCTTTCATTCCATTTTTAGCTGTTTATGTTTTATATAAAGAAGGTATTGATCTTGATAGGATAATTTTATAGCTGACTACCTTAGTGAATTCACTTACCGTTTCTCATAATTTATACCTTCAATCCATGATGCCACAAATTTTTCTCCTCCTTTCCCATCTGTATACACCTTATTTTGTTGTTCACTTGTTGAATTGCACTAAGTCCTCAGAAGAATGGTAACGAAGTTACTTCTCTCTCTAACAGGCTGTTAGCTCAAGCCAGGCCTTAGTATTGAACATCTCCCTCCTTCCTCCCAAGGAGAAGCGGCGAGGCAAGCCGGAGGCCTTCCCAGCCCTGGGGGAGATGGGTTTCAGGCCAGCTCTTCTCTGCACACTTCTCTTCATTCCTTTGAGAGATGGTTTTAGTTTATTGCCTGAGACGGGTAGTTCTAAATCTGCACTGTCCGATGCGGTAGCTATTAGCCACACATGGGCTTCTGTGTTTAAACTGAAGTTAACTTCGGTGAAATAAAAGTCAAAATTCAGTTCCTCATTTGCACCAGTCACATTTCAAGGGCTCGGTGGCCACATGTGCCTTGTGGCTCCTGCCCCGGATAGGATGGACGTGGGGCATTTCTATCACAGCAGGACATGCTCCTGGGAGAGCCATGCTACTCGGCTATCTGCACCCTCCAAATGACACTCTCCTGCCTGGAGGAGTACTCATGATGCCTGTAGCTTTTCCATTTTATTTATCTGGGCTGCAGGGGAGAATGAGTCTGAAAGTTTTTAAAAATACATTTTCATGATGAATAAGTTGCGGGGAGGAAGTTACAGCATAGGGAATATAGTCAGTGGCGTTGTAATAGTGTCGTGTGGGGACAGATGGGAGAGACATTTGTGGTGAGCATGGTGTGACGTATAGACTTGTTGAATCACTGTGTTGTACACTTGAAACTAATGGAACATTGTGTGTCAACTGTACTCAAATAAAAAAAGAAAAAGAAATACATTCCATATTTTTCCCCCAGGACTGTCCTCACCCTCAATTATTATACTAGAAAGTGTTAGTGTTTGTTTGCTCGGGATATTGTTCCCTCACCACCTTCCCTCTCTACTCTTTGGTCCTGGGATGAGGTAGTGTGGCCACACAGTGTGTCCTGTCCAGGTGCTCGTTTACAATCCCGTCCCTGCCCCGGCAAGTGGTGAGATCTAATCTGCTTCCTCTTGTGACTCACCTGAAGCCAGACAGTGTGACCTGAGGCCAGATCCCAAGAGACCAGACAGCATCTGCCTCAGGTGGGAACACTTCCCTGGAGCCCTGAAGCACTGGGGCCACAGCTGGGATGCCCAGAGGCAGCCAGGTGGGGAGGAAGCCCTGGCCAGTCCACCTGGCTCCCCGGCCCTGAGGCCCCGTGAACAGAGAAGGAGAAGCCAGCCAGCACCCCGAGGCCTAGCGCCTCCTGCATTCCTGGCCCACAAAAGCATGAGAGAAGATGCAATGATGGCTGTTGGTTGAAGCCACTGGATCCTGGGACTAGAGCAGAAGGGAGATGGGGTGGGTATGAGCATTGCAGAAAATGGGCATCCATTCCCCAACATTCCAACCATTCTGCAGAGTCCTTGCTTTATTTTCCCCGCTCCTGTTGGCGGCTTTGATCCTGCTCCTGGTGGAACAATGGCAGTGGTGCTACTCCGGGGGGTGGCACCCGGCTCTCTCTGTGCCTGGCATTCCCGCACACCTTTCGCGTGGCAGCAGTGACTGGCACTGCCTTCACCGTCAGGAACCGAGGCCCGCTCCAGGTAGATGCTTCATGATCCCCCAAATCTCTCCCGGCTCACTAATTTGCAGCTGTTAGAATTCACAGGCCTGCCCCACTCCTTTTATGATTTCAAGAAGAAAATCCCTTAGCTCTCCCACTACTCTATTTGGATTGATATTGAAATCGCACCTGATTTGAATTTAGCTACCAAGGCTCCTAGGTTTGCGGAGGCTAATACCCCCGCCCACAGCTTCCTTCCGAGGCATGGCACGGTGGGCGTGCTCACCCCGTCCCCGGGGAGGGCGGGAAGGAGGCAGCCTGGCTTTGCTGAGGCCCGCACTGCCTGCCCTGACCCGGACCCCGGCCGTGCTGGGCAGGAGGCAGAACAGGAAAGCCGGCCTGGGTTCAGAAAAGGTTGGGAAGAGAACAGAGAAACCAGACATGGAGATGCAAATCGGTGTGGCCACTGTGGAAAACAGCATGGACGTTTCTCAAAAAATTTAAAATAAAACTACCATACGAGCCAGTGTAGTTCCACTCCTGGGTGTATATCTGAAGGAGAGGGAATCATTATTTTAAAAAGATATCTGCACCCCCCAGTTCACAATAGCATTACTCACGGTGGTCAAGAGATGGAAACAACCTAAGTGTCCATCAGAGGATGTGTGGGTGAGGACAATGTGATACACACACACAGACACACACACAATGATGGAATACCAATCAGCCTTAAAAAGGAAGGACATCCGGGGGATACCTGGGTGTCTCGGTAATTGAGCATCTGCCTTTGGCCCAGGGCGTAATCCTGGAGTCCCAGGATGGAGTCCCGTGTCAGGCTCCCTGTAGGGAGCCTGCTTCTCCCTCTGCCTGTGTCTCTGCCTCTCTCTCTCTCTCTCTGTGTCTCATGAATAAATGAATAAAATTTTAAAAAAGAAAAAAAAGAAAGACATCCCACCATTTGCAACAACATTGATGGACCTAGAGGGTATTGTGCTAAGTGAGATAAGTGAGACAGAGAAAGACAAATACCATATGATCTCATTTATATGTAGAATCTAAAAACCAAGCCTACCAAACAAACAAAACAGGAGACTCAGAATCATAAATACAGAGAACAAGCTGGTGGTCACCGGAGGGGAGGGTGGGGGGCAGGGAAGAAAGGGTGAAGGGGAGTGGGAGATACAGGCTTCCAGGCGTGGAATGAAGAAGTCATGGGGATGAAAGGCACGGCACAGGGAACACAGTCGCTGGTATTGTGACAGCACTGTGTGGGGACAGATGGGCTACGCTGGTGGTGAGCCCTATTATAACATTGTGTATCAACTATACTCCATTAAAAGAAAAAAAAAAAGCAAGAAATCTGCCAGACAGAGACCAAGCATGTGCCAAGGAGAGGGTGGGCGAAGGGAGCAAGAAGGCAGGCAGGCAGGCACACAGCCTGGAGCAGGGACAGTTTTGACCGTCCAGGCATCTATTGAGCCGTGTTCACTTATTCATTCAACAAATGTTTACCGAGCACCTGCTGTGTGCGAAGCTCTTTTCTAGGTGCTGGGAGATAGTAGACAAAACCCCTGTTCTCATGGAGCAGGGTCTGGTGAGGCAGTAAGTAAAACTGGCATCTGGAAATGAGAGTGCTGGGGTGTGTGTGTGTGTTGTAATGTCAAATAACGTGGTCAGGGGACTTCACCATGAGGGTGATGCCTGATGAGGCAGAGGAGGTGGGGGAGCCTTGTGTGTATCCAGACGGGACATCCCTCTGAGGCAGAGGGAACAGCAAGTGCAAAGGTCACAAGGTGGGCACGCCCAGCTTCTTCAAGAAACGGCGAGGGGGCATGTGCCATACGGAGAGAAGTAGCAGGCAGCAAGGCCAGAGCAGCTGGGCTTTACCAGAGGGTGAAATGGGGAAGCAGAAGAAATCAGCAAGGGGCAGGGGCTTCCAGTCTGGTGGCCCCTTTGTCCCGTTCCCCCCATGTTGATGAGACCCCCAGTGTTTGCTGGAGAGAGCTCTGAGGAAGCTGCGTTTGCAGAGTCCACTGAGGTGTACCCCTTTCTGACCACTCACCTGGCAAATGGGCCAACCGTGGCCAGGGTAACCTGAAGGTCCTGAGGGCGAGCTCTCTTTTATGCCAAAAGTTGGGCAGAGAAAGTTCCTCGCAGGCATGTGGAGGGAATCCCAACAGGAGATGGCTGGGCCACAGGGAGGGGCCTGCGGCCACTAGAGCCCTCCCTGTGCACATCTGGACTGATACTCAGCCAGCTGCAGCCCTTGATGCTTGACAAGCGGCCATGGGGGAAAGAGGTAGAGACAGAGATAAAAGAGGTAGCAAGAGATATTGAGAGAGGGCCCCGTGTTTCCTGCAGGACTGCTGGCTACACTCCTCTCCTTGGAGTCGTCTGCTTTCTCCCATCCAGTGGGCAGCACAAGGGTGGGATGGAATTCTAGGCTTTCTCTGGAAGCTTGTCCTTCCCAAGACCAGGACCGCCCCAGAGTCTTTTCGTCACATGGCTCAGAGGCAGGGAGGCCCCCGCACTGGTCGGCCTGGTAGCCAATAGGCTACATGTAGCAGGTTTGCCTGGGCAGTGACGGTGGTCCAGAGGGCCAGCTCCCGAGAGGACCTCCTCCAGCCCCCCTTGCAGCCCAGGGCTGCCGTCTGGCCCCCCGCTGTGGGTGTGGGGGAGACGGAGGGCGCCCTCCTTTGGGGCAAGGGAGACCGCTGCCCGAAGACCAGTGTGGGGGGACTTGTACTCCCACAGATGCGCTGCTAGGGACCCTGGCTGGTGGACCCCCGACCCGGGCCTGCCCCAGCATCAGGAGCCCTCTGGACGTCACCATGGGAGTCAGGAGCAGGGAGCCGCAGCCCCCTGACAGATGAGGCTGCTCCTGTTGGGAACTCCCAGTACCGAGGGCCACGTGCTGGCGGAGTGAAGGGAGAAGCCAGGCCAGTTCCTTTCCCAGTCCTACCACTGACTCATCGTGCCAGCCGCAGCACCTGTGGGCTTTGGCTCCCTCGCGGCTCCCTCCACGATGGGCCGGGGTGACCCATGGTACAGGGGTTTCCTCCCTCACAAGCACCCAGCACCTCTCCTTGGAAGGCAACGCTCCTGCTCTCTGCTCGGAGCACAGCCTGACTCCTAGTGGGCGCCACCCCTGCGTCTCCCCTTCTCTTCCCTGACTTTTAGTTTTTTATTCCATGTTCTCTCTTTGGTCTGACCAGACTGCACTAGCATTCCTTTATTTTTAAACTTTCTGTGTAATTTTGTTTTAGATGTTTTTGCTTAAAAATAGCATTATCTTTGGATTTTATTTTAGCATTATCTTTGGATTTTATTTTAACTCTTATCTTTTTATGAGATAACCACTTAACCACTTGGGCTTACTTCTGGTGTGGTTTTCTACTTTCTGGCATTTTGCCATTTTGCCTTCACTTTCTTTGATTTTTTTCCTCTAGTAACTGGGAAGGTATACATCTTGTGTTTAATTTTGCTTGTTTACTTTTATTTTTAAATGGATATATGTTGTAAAAATGGACCTCGAAATTAAATTTATAACTATTGATTCCCCTCTGTGTAGGAAGAAATTAGCCTATTTCGCCTACTTCCTCCTACAATGTTTGCAGGTGGGATCTAGAGTCTTAGATCCAATTTTCCTGTTTAATTTGTTCATTTATTTTATCATTATGCATCTTCTTTTTCTTTTTAAGATTTAATTTATTTATTTGAGAGAAAGAGAGGGAGAGAGAGTACAAGCAGGGGAGGAGGAGCAGAGGGAGAGGGAGAAGCAGACTCCTCACTGAGTAGGGAGCCTGATGCAGGACTCGATCCCAGGACCCTGGAATCATGATCTGAGCTGAAGGCAGATGCTTAACCAGCAGAGTCACTCAGGTGCCCCTGTATCTTCTTTTTCAAGAGTAACTGTCCATACTTAGAATCCCTTTCTTTTCTACCTTAACTTCCCCATTCCTGAATCCTAAACCAGTAGAATGTATTTCTCCATTGAATTTTCTGCAAGGTCGTAACTTAGCAACTCATGCAGATCTGGGATTATCTGTTGCTCCCTATTCCCCAGCATTAGTGATTGTCTTTGCTTGCTTGATTTTCTATAGTCTTTTAGTAATCTATTCATTTTCTATTCCCTTGTCAAGGATTCATGTCCAAACAGCCTCCAGGTGAGCCAGTCTATCTCCTCTGCGTACCTTCACATTATTGGCTCCTCTGCCCCGAGTCTCCTCACACGTTTTCCCAGACCGTCTGTGTGTCCGCCCTGGCCCCCGCCTTCCATCCTCAAGCTCGGTGCTCCCTTTATCCCATCCTGACCACCCTTCCCTTCTGTCACATTGGAGCCCCTGCTCCTCATTTCCTGGGAATGTTCCAGACACTGTTCCCCTGGCTTCCGGCTCCCGGGGCTGCTTTGGGAAGTCAGTGCCAACAGGACTTTTGAGTCTTGTATAATTTTAATATTTGTTTTGCTTTATTCTCTCTCCCTGGAAGCTTTTGGGGCCTCTCTCTTGGTCTTCAGTGCTGTCAGGATTCCTACGTGTACCTTGAGGAAGGTCCCTATCCTTCCAGTTCCTGGTCCTTTCCACCCTGGAACGCCCAGACCCTCCACTGGGGACTTCAGTGGGTTGTTTTCCCTGTTTTCTCTTCTCTTTTCTGGAACCCGTATTGTTCAGATGTTGGGTTCCCTGATTGGCCCTCTAACTCTCTGGTCGTTTTTCTCTCTTTGTTCTACTTTATGGCTTTCCTCAACTGTATCCTTCAAACTCTTAGATTTTTCACTTCTACTGGCATAGTTTTGAATTGCCAGGAGCTCTTTCTTTTTTTGTTCCTTTTGTGGAATACTCTGTTCTTGTCTCATGCTCAGAGTACCGTCTTGTATGTCTCTGAGTATATTGATGAATGGCCACCATTTTGAAATTTCTTCTCCCTGCATAACTGTTGTTTCCTTTAAGTTGCTTTTGTCATTG